>NC_141687.1:1732672211-1735072211 GCF_964263255.1 Lissotriton vulgaris
AAGCCACATGAAATTTTAACTTTACCTTTTTTTTGGGGGGCTTAGGAGTCCAAGAAGACCCTCAGCTGAGCCAGACTTAGACCTTGGCTCAAGCCTGTCTTGAACCATTATTCGCTCAACCATCTCTAAGAACACAGGCCCCTCTCTTGGCCCTTTCATCCAAAGGCATCTGAATGACAGCATTATCAATTATGGAATGATTCTTTTTTTTAACTAAAAGTATGGAAATGTATTGTAAAATTTGAGAAAATCATTCCTAACATACCCTGCCCTCTTTAACCACTGAGGTCACCCAAAAGTCATTTAAAGGCAGAGGGCACTTTGTTTTTCATTCCTTCTTGTGCCTTATGGTTTTGTGATGTCTCTGACCAATCAATTAACTTGCAAGATGGCCATAAAAGACATGTAAACATAGGAATTCCTGAGTGAAATTCCATTTCATATAATTTTAGGAGGTGCAGTGTTCATGAAGCTAAATTTACTTGGTGCCGGAACAACAAAACCCATTTATCAGATGGAATTTCAGCAGGTAAAACCACTGAGGACAAACTATGCATTATAGCCCAAACTTCTTCAGAACCCCTGCCCGAACCTCAGACAAGATAAGGGGAGCATTACATGTTCTCCCTTGCAGCCAACATTCTCCACTCCTTTGCTCAAATCACCACCCGACCCACCCCTGTCTTACAAAAACACCTGCACACATTTACCACAGACTCCTGCTTACTTTTACCACCTGACCCGCTCAGGGCAGGTGGTAAATATGTGCATAAAACCCCACAGAAAAAGGGATGATCATGTAGAATCCCACCTCATACATCCAGGCCAGCAAGTAATTACCCCCATTAGGTCCGTTTAAATCACAATTGAATGGTTCAGGCGGGCTGTAACAGCACCGTACAGCTACCTCTCAGTACACAGTTTGCACCCCTACAGTTCTGTTCAACTCTTAATGGGCTATGGTGGGCTACTCAAAATACCTAGATCAACAGGGATGAAAGGACCAGCCTTGAGACTCCACCATATTTACAAATGCACAACAAAGATACTTAAAGAAACAAGCTTTGACAGTGGACCCTACAGGGACCTAGCACATGATACACTATCCCTAATTGATATAGATATGGAGGGATCTCCACAAATTATGTGTGCACACTGCTGATGCACCCTTTGTCACAGTGCAATTCAATACAGGATTTTAACAATTTCAAATCATAACAAAGGTGCACCACTTAACAGAAAAGCAAGAAAGGCACTTAACAAATGATCAGGTCAGTGTCCATGAAAGTTTTCATCAAGTTCTTCTTGTATTCGAGGTGTATTAAAAACCATTCATATTTGAAAAGAACAACAAGGATACTTCAACACTCTGACTTTAACAAAAGACAAAGAATGCAAGAATCAATCAGAGTGTAATCGAAAGAGGCAGTGCCATTGTATTGTCATTTTTATAGCACTTTCCTGCACCTTGAGAGGGCCAAAGAGGCGAAATGGCAGAAAAGCAGCTTCGTTTTGTTTCTTAATGTCTTGCTTTGAACTTATTTGTGGGCCCTATTTGCAGGGTTATCCCCACACCTTTTGCCTTCCTCCTTTATTTTTATGACCCTCCTTTTGTTGGCTTTAGGACTCTGGGCACTTTATAACTCCTAATCAGCACTAAATTGCATATGTTCTCGATTCTTTAAACATGGTATGATTGGCACACACCTGCTTGGCATATTTAATTTAAATGTAAGTCACTTGTACAGTGGCATCCCATATAACCAGGGCATGTAAATTAAATGCTACTATTTGGCCTTCAGCGCTGCTTGCACCACCCACAGAAGTACCTTTCAAACCTGACTCAGGCTTGCCACTTCAGGACCTGCATGTGCAGATTACTGTCTCATTGACTTGGCATTTAAAGTTACTAGCCAATCCTGAAACTCCCCTTTTACTATATATGAGTCACCCCTAAAGTGGGCCCTAGGTAGCCCTATGGGCAGGGTTGCTGTGTAGGTAAAAGGTAGGACATTTGCCTTTAATGTGTGACATGTCCTGGTAGTAACAAGCATCCTATTTGGTTTCTCACTACTAATAGGTTTCTGTTGGAAATTCCTTTATAAGTACTTAAGAGGTAATTCCTAATCTGAAAGTAGTAGCGTTGCAAAGTTTGGTATGTTTGGAATAATGGTAATAAATCCCACTTATTGGTGTTGTCGAAATGCCCCTTTTAGTAAGAGTGTATTTAATTTCTCTGTGCTTATGACTCTATGTGCTTTGCTAACTGACTCCAATCCACATCTAGGCCTACTAGATAGCTAGACTTTGTGCATACTTTTCATACAGCTATCACACAGGGAGGGTTGTGTGTAACAGAGTGGCATCTTCATTTATCTCTATACTGAATGGTCTTAGTTGGCTGGGGGGCAGGACACACTTACATTTGTATAGGTGTGTTCTGACCTACCCTCTACTGTATGTCTGGTGCCAGGGCAGAGTAAAGGGTGTGTTTTTTTGCACTTTTAAGGTTTCTTTTGAAGTTGCCTCAGATTAATATTATATTCTTGTATAGCGCCAGAATCGACCCCCGAAGGGGTATCTCCGCGCTTGCCTTGGGAACCCGTCCTGGTTTTTCCCTGTGAGATAGCCCCTACAGGGCATCCCCAAGGTGAAAGCCAGGCATCCCGCCGCAGGGGGGCCGTTGTGGAGATTAAGCAAGCTTAATGCCCAGAGTTGCAGAGTGTGAACCCATGATTAGGTCAGGCACCGAAGCGAGAATTATCGAGTCCATGGACATTTGAGCTCAACACCCTGCCGCGTCGGGAATCGAACCCTGGTCCCGGGTCTGACCTCTGCTTCAGGGTCTGCCTGCTCTAACCAGTGAGCCACACTTCTCCACGGATCAAATACATTTTTAAGTATAAGTACAGTGGCTCTGACCCCATGTATTTTGACACTGCATGGAACTTGTAACCAGCCACTGCTGGCTCAACATGCTGCAGGATTGCTGTGCTGCCAGAAGGAACTGGCCATTTGGACTATGTGCTTTGTATTGCAGGATCACAGATCGACAAACAGGTAGATGGCAGCGATTACACGTTTCATCCCTCCTGAGGACTTGATCATATATATATATATATATATATATATATAATATATATATATATATATATATATATATATATATATATATATATATATATATCCTCCACCAAAGCGATCCTCAGACTCTGCGCGCTCAACTGTGGGTGCTCAGCAAAGGGGCCAGATCAAGGCCCAACAATAATTTCCACCAAGAATGCAGCACTCAGCGTTTGTAAAGTTTAAACAGCTTCACTTTATTTCTCCAGCTCGGACCAACACGTTTCAGCCATCACAGGCTTTGTTCACGGTAAGTGAGCTTTTTTCTATGTCCACTATTTATCCCAGTAGGCAGTAAGGGTGCATTATGGGACCAGTAGTTAAATACATTACACAGTGAAAAGATGCAACGTGCGCCCATAATATGTACAATTGTGAACAATCCATTATGTATACACTCTGCTGTACGCGCACCTAGTGATTAAAGTCTCATATTTACATCATATGTAGACAGTGTCTATTTTCACAGGTATAGTACCCATTTTAACACAAACGATTTCCAAACATTATTCTCATTATATTCACTGTTTGATTATTCTCCAATTGATTTCAATGTCCTGGTACAATTCATTATTTCTAAATCGCGCTGCTTTATGCGCATGCAATAGTTCATGTCTTCTGATTCTATTGTATGGAGAACGTTTATAGTGCCTGATTATCAGCAATAGTCTCTTATACGGGTATAGTACCCCATCGTTCATAGTTTGCTCAGAGTCTACATTTTACAATTTGTGACAATAAATTTCTCAGTTATTATTCCAGATGTATGTAAAGTTCCTCGTCAAAATTCAGCCCTCTGGGCATCTTCGTTTTAAGTCTGATAATGAATTTGGATTCGATTTGTCGCAACTTGTGTAGCCTATTGCCCCCTCGTTCTTCCAGTTTGCAAGTTGCAACAAATCGAATCCAAATTCATTATCAGACTTAAAACGAAGATGCCCAGAGGGATGAATTTTGACGAGGAACTTTACGTACATCTGGAATAATAACTGAGAAATTTATTGTCACAAATTGTAAAATGTAGACTCTGAGCAAACTATGAACGATGGGGTACTATACCCGTATAAGAGACTATTGCTGACTGAGTAATCAGGTACTATAAACGTTCTCCATACAATAGAATCTGAAGACATGAACTATTGCATGCGCGTAAAGCAGCGCGATTTAGAAATAATGAATTGTACCAGGACATTGAAATCAATTGGAGAATGATCAAACAGTGAATATAATGAGAATAATGTTTGCAAATCGTTTGTGTTAAAATGGGTACTATACCTGTGAAAATAGACACTGTCTACATATGATGTAAATATGAGACTTTAAACACTATGTGCGCGTAAAGCAGAGCGTATACATAATGGATTGTTCACAATTGTACATATTATGGACACACGTTGCATCTTTTCACTGTGTAATGTATTTAACTACTAGTCCCATAATGCACCCTTACTGCCTACTGGGATAAATAGTGGACATAGAAAAAAGCTCACTTACCGTGAACAAAGCCTGTGATGGCTGAAACGCGTTGGTCCGAGCTGGAGAAATAAAGTGAAGCAGTTTAAACTTTACAAACGCTGAGTGCCACATTCTTGGTGGAACTATATATATATATATATATATATATATATATATATATATATATATATATATATATATATATATATATATATATATATATATATATATATATATATATATATATATATATATATATATATATATATATTTGCAGACATGTCATGGCAACTTGTGGTAATGTGTACTTCCTAAGTCTTTGGCTTAGAATGCAGTGAGCTCATGGAGCAGGAGATGGTTCTCTCCCTGACATTCTGTATTATGTCAGTTGGTCCAGGGCCCCTTCTTTTACGGATGTGCTTTCTTCAATAAACCCACTTCTTAAATTATTAATCTAGAAGAGTCTTCATTACAAAACCGGTGACGAGGATGAGATCACTTGGATCCTCTCCATGCAAATTGGATGTCAAATTTTTCAAAGAAGGGGACAGAGAACGAACCAATGAAAACTTCAACCATTTTAAAGATATCACTGTTCACTAGTAAGTGAACGGTTAAGGTGAGAGACTTATTCCTTTCTCTTCCGTCGTTTCATACTGTTATCCAGTGAAAACCTCACTTAATTTCATCAAATTTACGTTAAATGGTGAACTTTCACAACATTGGTCCGGTTGCCTAACAACCCCTAATTTAACTTGCTCAAGCGCTGTTCAGCACGCCTAATATTCATCATTCTGCTTTTTCCGGTAAATTCAAATTCTATCTGCCCTGTTCACTTCTTCAAGAAAAACAAAAGTCGGCAGTATCGGCAAAGCCCAAAGAGAATTTTCAAACGCACATCTCATACAAGCGTGTATAAACATGCTCACACGCTCGTGAGTACTGTCCATCTTGCACTTATAATTTGCATCTCTAAGCGCTCAAGCTGAATTATAAGTACATTTGCAATCACAAAAAACGTCTCTTACCGCCTTCAGCTGAATTCCTCAAGTGTTTATGTTCACTAGAGCTTCAGCTGGATTCCACATCTTTCCAATATCCTTCTGTGATTATGGAGGTCATAGAGACTTGGGAATACTTTTCTCGTAACAGCACCACCACTGGCTTATCTGTGCCAGTTTTCTAGCCTCCTGTTCCCTGATTGTGCTTGTTTCTTGTCTTCTGTTCCCTTCCGCTGCCCTTGATTTGTGCCCGTTTTCTTGCCTTCTGCTCCCAATTGTGCTTGTTTTCTTGTCTTCTACTCCACTAATTGTGCTCATTTTCTTGCCTTCTGTCCCCCTTGCTGCACCTGATTTTTCCCTCGCCCCCCACTGCCTACTGCTCACCTCCCGCTTCTGCTGCCCCTGCGGTCCCGCGCCCATTCACCATCCCCTACCTCCCGCCTCCCAGCTGCTCCTCCCTCCCAGCTCCCCTTCAAATTCGGCACGCCTAAGGCAAGCCCGCCTGGACCTCGCAAACGCCACAACACCAGACTCCACTACGATGCCAGCAGCCTCCACAAACTCAATTACGGCCGAAACCACACCTGCTTCCAGGCCACCCCAAAACAGACCCACGGACCTTTCTCCTGCCGCACCTGCACCTGCAACAGAACCACCAAACCTCCAAGGGCTGGACCCAACCACCTCCGCTGCATACTCCTCAACACCCGCTCCGCACACAAACATGCCGTTGAGCTCTGGGATCTGCTCCACACCTCCGTCCCAGACGTGGCCTTCCTGACCGAGACCTGGTGGAACGACTCCTCGGCACCTGACATCGCCATATCCATCCCGGACGGCTACAAGATCACCCACAGGGATTGCGCAAACGGAACTGGAGGAGGAATAGCCATCGTCCACAAGTCCACCCTCAATGTCGACATCCACGCAGACGAGACCCTCCACACCGCCGAACACCTGCACTTCCGGATCCACACCGACCCCAACACCACCCTCAGAGGAACACTCATCTATAGACCCCCCCGGAACCCGGGCTCAGTTCAGCGACTCCACCGCCAACCTTGCCAGCACCCACGCACTCGCCTCCACGGACTACATACTCCTTGGGGACCTGCACTTCCACCTCAAAAACAACAAGGACGTCAACTCCGCCACACTGATCACCAACCTCGGCCTCAAAAACCTCGTCACCGCACCCACCCACGCTGCCGGCCACACACTGGACCCCGTCTTCTCCACAGGCGCCCACAACGCCTTCAACCACACCACTGAACTCCACTGGACTGACCACCGCTGCATTAATTTCACCTTCAAGAAACCAACCACGCACCACCACACCCAACAGCTGCCTCGCCTCTGCTGGAGCAAAGTCACCAAAGACCGGCTGATCACCACCCTTGACCAGAACCCACCCACCGACCCCACCAACCCAGACGCCGCAGCCCGCAACCTCAGACAGTAGATCGACGACTGCGCCAACACCCTCGCCCGCTCAAGAAACCCTCCACAGCCAAGCCAGCAAGAGAGCCACCTGGTTCACCAACGAGCTCCAGACCTTCAAACGTGCATGCCGGAAACTGGAGAAAATATGGCTCCATGAATGCATACCAGACAACCACGCAGCCCACATGGACGCCACCCGCAGACATCACCACCTCATCAGATTAGCCAAGAGATCCTCCTTCAACGACCGCTTGGATAACAACGCACATGACAGCAAAGAGCTCTTCAGCATTGTAAAGGAATTCTCCAACCCCAGCGCCAACGCCAACGACATCCCGCCCTCACAAGTACTGTGCGACTCTCCAGCCATTTTCTTCCACTGCAAGATCGCTGACATCCACGACAGCTTCAACACCACAACCGCCCTGACTACGCCAGACTCCACCTCACCTGCGAACACCACCAGCGCCATCTGCCTGACCTCCTGGTCCAACGTCACTGACGACGAGACACGCAAGGTTATGAACTCCATCCACTCAGGATCTCGGTAAAGCCCGTGCCCACACCATGTATTCAACAAATCAGACACAGCCATCGCACCCCAACTATGGAAGGTCATCAACATCTCCTTCAAAACAGCGACATTCCCGGAAAGCTGGAAGTACGCCGAATTCAACGCCCTCCTCAAGAAGCACAAGGCAGACCCTAAGGACCTCAAGAACTTTTTGCCCATCTCCCTGCTCCCGTTCCCGGCAAAGGTCATCGAGAAAATCATCAACAGGCAATTGGCCCGCCACCTGGAAGAAAACAACATCTTGAAACCGTCCCAGTCTGGATTCAGACAAAATCACAGCACCGAGACAGCCCTCATCGCCGCCACAGACGACATCAGGCGCCAACTAGACAAAGGCGAAACATCAGCCCTCATCCTCCTGGACCTGTCGGCCGCTTTCGACACGGTCTGCCATCGCGCTCTAAAGACACGCCTCCTAGAAGCCGAAATCCAAGAGAAGGCCCTTGACTGGACCATGTCCTTCCTCTCAGGCAGAACCCAGAGCGGCCCCCTCCCACCCTTCCGATCCAAAGCCACCAACATCATCTGCGGCGTCCCCCAGGGCTCATCCCTCAGCCCGACGCTGCTTAACATCTACATGGCCCCCTCGCACAAGTGGCCCCCCAGCACGACCTCAACATCATCTCCTACACCGACGACACCCAGCTCATCCTCTCCCTCACCAAGGACCCAAACACCACCAAAACCAACCACCACGACATCCCGCCCTCACAAGAACTGTGCGACTCTCTAGCCATTTTCTTCCACTGCAAGATGGCTGACATCCACGACAGCTTCAACACCACAACCGCCCTGACTACGCCAGACTCCACCTCACCTGCGAACACCACCAGCGCCATCTGCCTGACCTCCTGGTCCAACGTCACTGACGACGAGACACGAAAGGTCATGAACTCCATCCACTCAGGATCTCCGTCAAACCCGTGCCCACATCATGTATTCAACAAATCAGACACAGACATCGCACCCCAACTATGGAAGGTCATCAACATCTCCTTCAAAATAGCGACATTCCCGGAAAGCTGGAAGCACGCCAAATTCAACGCCCTCCTCAAGAAGCACAAGGCAGACCCCAAGGACTTCAAGAACTTCTGGCCCAATTTCCTGCTCCCGTTCCCGGCAAAGGTCATCGAGAAAATCATCAACAGGCAATTGGCCCGCCACCTGGAAGACAACAACATCTTGGAACCGTCCCAGTCTGGATTCAGACGAAATCACAGCACCGAGACAGCCCTCATCGCCGCCACAGACGACATCAGGCGCCAACTAGACAAAGGCGAAACATCAGCCCTCATCCTCCTGGACCTGTCGGCCGCCTTCGACACGGTCTGCCATCGCACTCTAAAGACAAGCCTCCGAGAAGCCGGAATCCAAGAGAAGGCCCTTGACTGGACCACGTCCTTCCTCTCCGGCAGAACCCAGAGCGGCCCCCTCCCACCCTTCCGATCCAAAGCCACCGACATCATCTGCGGCGTCCCCCAGGGCTCATCCCTCAGCCCGACGCTGCTTAACATCTACATGGCCCCCCTCGCACAAGTGGCCCCCCAGCTCATCCTCTCCCTCACCAAACCCAACCTCCACAAGGGAATGAAGGCCGTCGCTGACAGGATGAGGAGGAACCGTCTGAGGCTGAACTTGGATAAGACAGAGGTACTCATCCTTGGACCCACCCCCTCAGCCTGGGCCGACTCCTGGTGGCCAACCACACTGGGAACCGCACCAACACCCACCAACCATGCACGCATCCTAGGATTCATCCTCGACTCCTCCCTCACCATGGCTACACAGGTCAACGCTGTCTCCTCCTCCTGCTACCACATCCTCTGCATGCTCTGCAGGACCAACAAGTGGATCCCGACCGAAACAAGAATAACGGTGACACAGGCCCTCGTCAGCAGCAGACTGAACTACGGCAACACACTCTACGCAGGAATCCCAGCCAAAGACCTACAAAAACTACAACGCATCCAAAACGCCTCCGCCCGACTAATCGTCAATGTCCCCCACCGCAGCCACATTACCCCCCACCTGAGAGACCTACACTGGTTCCCCATCGACAAGAGGATCACCTTCAAGCACCTCACCCATGCACACAAATCACTCCACAATGCTGTACCAACCTACCCTAACAGTAGACTCTCCACCAGCCTAGCCCTCGCCGCTGTCCCCCGCATCCAACGAGCGACCTCTGGTGGCAGATCCTTCTCCTACCTCACCGCCAAGACCTGGAACGCCTCCCCTACCCACATACGGCAGACCCAAGACCTACTCGTCTTCAGAAGCCTCCTCAAGACCTGGCTCTTCAAGCAGTTGCAGTGCCCCACACCCCTCAGCGCCTTGAGACCCTCACGGGTAAGTAGTGCGCTCTACAAGTAGTCTGATTGATTGATTGACTGGCTCATTATGAAATTGCGGTCTCCTCATATCGTTCAATTGTTTCAGCGACTTGCACGCTCTATTTCAACTCTGTGTCCACTTGAAATTGCACATTTTATTCTGTGATGTGCACACAATTAAGTGCAAATCAATTGTTTAGGCGATCTACACGTTCTGTTTCAACGTTGAACATACCTGCAATCGCACACTTTATTCTGTGGTGTGCACAAAGCCACATCATTAAGTGCATATCAATATCTCTAGCAATTTGCATGCTTTGTTTATGCATTTCTTCCACCTGCGATTGCACACTCTCTTCTGTGATGTGCACACAGTTATTTCTTTAAGTGTAAATTAACACTCTCAGCGATTTTACACGCTCTACGCAACTTAATTTTTTGTTCTTTTTTTTCTCTTCTGTATTCAGCCAATATGCAAAGCATATCTCCACCTGCACCCTTCATGCAAGATCCTGGCAATCCTCCATTAGAATGGAAACTGTGGATTCGCTCTTTCAAAGCTTATCTCGTGGCAATTGATGCAAAAAAGCTCAAACCTGACAGAAAGAAAGGTCTTATGTATTATCATCTTGGTGTTGAGGGCCAAAACATTTTTGATCATCTTCCTGAGTATGAAGGCTCTGACGAATCAGAAATTGATGAATTTGACGCAGCAATTTTCCAACTTGATAAGTAAAAATTTGGTGGTTCATAGGTTTACATTTTTCACTAGGGTACAAAAACCCTCGGAGAACATTGACACTTACGTTACTGCACTGAAAGTGTTAGCTTCCAGGTGTGAATTTGAAGATTTCACTTCACAATGAATGAGGGTTCAACTTGTTGTTACATGCAGTTCTAAAAAAGTTAAAGAACGTTCTCTTACTTGCAAAAATCCCTCCCTAGATAAAGCTATTGACATAGCTAAAAGCATTGAGGGATCTCGTCAAGATATGAAATTCCTTGAAGAATCTCTCAATAAAATAAGTATTTCAGGAGCTGTTGTTAAGAAACCCATCCCTCCTATTGATCATAAAAAGAGTAAAACTCCAGCCAAATCCAATGTTCAAGTCCTTCCTTCAAGAATAATAGTCTGTTTCAGGTGTGGTTCACCTAACCATGGGCCTCATTAGGATGGCGGATGGACCCCGAGGTGGAGGGACCATTCGCAGGGGCAGCGGCGGTCCCTCTGGTGCATTTAGGATCTGACCGCCACCCTGGCGGTCACATCCTGGATCTTTAACCTTGCGGCGGGTGCTGCTTGAAGCAGGACCTGCCGCAAGGTTAAAAAAGCATGTTTTACATTTACATGCACAAAGCGGCAGGCACGGTGCCTGCCGCTTTGTGCATGTAAATGCAGGGGCTTACCATAGGTCCCCCCCATGTGCACCACCCACCCCCCCTTCACCCTGGGGGCCCGCAACGGGCCTCCAAAGAAAAGACCGTATGCCTTTTTGTGGTGGCATTGCCGCCGCGGAAAGGCATGTCCCAATTCAAATCTTAATATGGCTGGTGGTGTCTGATAGACACCGCCACCATATTGGAGCTTTTCCGCTGCGGCGGACGGTCTTCCTATCCGCAGATGACCCCCCAGCCATCCTAATCTGGCAGTGGGTCTTTAGAATCACCGCAGCGGTGAATCCGCATCCTCTGGGCCGGCCGGCGGCCGGCAGTGGCTTCCGCCGGCCCGGAGGATGCGGATTCACTGCTATCCTTATCGGCCCCCATGCTTCTTCTTTTAGATATTGTCCCACACCTGGTCAACAATGTAAAAAATGTACCAGAATGGGTAATATTTGAAAGGTATGCAGAGGTGGTAAATTCAACAATTCTTTTTGTTTGTTAGTCACTGAAGATTGTGAAGTTGAAACAGTCAACTCTGATTCTACTAATGAGTTGCTTTTAGGTGCCAGATGTGTGAAAGAATGTAATTCTTCCTCAGTTACAGATCCCAAAATTGAAGTTTGGATTGATGGGGTCTCCATCAATTTTCTGATAGACACTAGTGCTCGCATAACGATCATAGATGATCAAAAATACGTAAATTCATGGAGTAAACACTCTCTGCTTCCTCTAGATCAGGGGTACTCATGGTACGGCCCGCGGGCCGCTGGCGGCCCGGCAAGCCTTCTCTGGCGGCCCGCGGACCTTTCAGACATCTACGCGAGTTTTTTTTATTTTAAAGGCTGTCTGCAACCAGAGCTGACTCAGAGACTCTGCTGCCTGTGGGGGCCGGGCGATTGCCGCCGTAGTCAGAGTGGGGCTGCAGGGGCGCCGAGAGGTGAAAATAGCCTCATTAACATGTTAATGGTGACCATTAGCATGTTAATGAGGCTATTTTCACCTCTCAGCGCCCCTGCAGCCCCACTCTGACTACGGCGGCAATCGCCCGGCCCCCAAAGGCAGCAGAGTCTCTGAGTCAGCTCTGGTTGCAGACTGCCTTTAAAAAAAAAATGAGGGAGACAGAGGGAGGGAGGGAAAGCAAGGGAAGGAATAGTGCTACATGGGCCTAATTTGTGCTGGAGCTTTCCAGTGCTCAGCACAGGCACTTATTTTTCAGGGCCGGTACTACAGCTTTTTTCATGGTGTCAGGCCATCCCCAGATAGAACGTAACAGATAGTCCTAACAAACCAACCAACCATATCCCACATTTATCAAAACACTTCCAGGAAAACATATTTCGCGCAATGCGTTTTAGAGGGCTTGCACATTCATGCACAAAACAAAGAATACAATACCCCCTTGGTTCAGGCACTACAACATCACACGAGACGTCACTTCAGGAGTTACGGCCGCCGTTTAATTACAGATCCCGCCCGAGTCACGTTCTTATGATTAGCGCAATATCCGGCTCCTGCATAGCGCACAGACTCCCGGCTGAACAAAGGTAGGAAGTGCGCTTCGGTGCTCATTGTGGCTAGTAGCAATGATAAGATCTGCTGCATGACTTCCAATATGCATGCCCTGGAAAGGCATTTCGCCTGAGCACGGGTTGACAGTTTTATACGGAGGAGCCCCTTTGAGCAATGCTAGCAGGAAACTTGGTGTGTGTGTGTGTCAATCTACACTACTACAGACTACCTTCCATTTGAAAACAGACAGAAGTGGGCCCGTATTTTGGTCCATGGTATATGGCCCTACAGGTCACACTCACTCTCACTTAGTTTTGGAAATTCCTGCAGGCCCTGCACCGACCGCCTGCCTCTCAGCAGCCTTCCCCTCCCTGGCGGATTACGTGACTCAGGCACCCTCACCAGATAGAGCTGTAATATTCACCTGCCTTCCATGTGGGGGCCAAGGGGACACACAATTGCACTGAGTAAGGCAATTTCAGCACCTGGAGAGCAGCACAGCTCCTCTAAGACCCTTGGAGAGTCACGCAGATTGACCCCTCCCTTCTCGGGGCCAGGCCCTTTTAAAAATGATACGAAGGTCCGGGTCCAGGTCGACGGATTTACAGCAGTGCTGCAGTGCTCAAAGAGAGTGTCTTCTTGGCTGTCTACTCCCAAACACCGTTAAACCACCAGCATAAGGGACACACTGGAACTGACACTAGTAAGTATGTATAGCAGCAGTACCTCAATTGCTGTTAATTTCTTTTGGCATTTGGCCTCGGGCAAAATGTACATGTAAGCAGAGCAGTTTTTATGTACTGATGGTTTGGGTTCCATGGCAGTATGTTATAGTAGCAGTGGGCTGCATCAATATCTGGTGTATTGTAATTTGAGATTACCGTTTCCACATTTCAGGCGGGAGCCAGCCAAAAGAAAGCACTTTTTGGCTTTAAAATCAGGAGTCTCCCTTCTGAATCGGGAGAGGAAGACAGAGGGAGGGAGAGCTAGAGGGAGGGAAAGAGAGGGAGAGGGAAAGTGAGGGAGGGAAAGGAAGGGAGAGGGAGGGAGAGGGAGGGAGAGGGAGGGGAAGGGATGGGGAGGGAGGGAGGGAGAGTGAGGGAGAGCGAGGGAGGGAAAGGGAGCGAGGGAGGGATGGAAAGCGAGGGAGGGAGGGAAAGGGAGGCAGACGGACGGAGACAGAGGGAGGGAGGTAGACAAAGGGAGGGAGGGAGACAGAGAGAGGGAGGGAGACAGAGAGAGGGAGACAGAGGGAGTGAGGGAGACAGAGAGAGGGAGGGAGACAGAGAGGGGGGGAAAGAGTGGGAGAGGGAAAGTGAGGGAGGGAGAGGGAGGGAGAGGGAGGGAGAGCGAGGGAGAGGGAGGGAGAGGGAGGGGATGGGGAGGGAGGGAGGGAGGGAGGGAGAGTGAGGGAGAGCGAGGGAGGGAAAGGGAGCAAGGGAGGGATGGAAAGTGAGGTAGGGAGGGAAAGGGAGGCAGACAGAGGGAGACAGAGGGAGGGAGGGAGAAAAAGGGAGGGAGGGAGACAGAGAGAGGGAGGGAGACAGAGAGAGGGAGACAGAGGAAGTGAGGGAGACAGAGAGAGGGAGGGAGACAGAGAGGGAGGGAGACAGAGGGAGGGAGAAAGTGAGAGAGTCAGAGTGAAGTAGTGTGGCTCACTGGTTAGAGGCGGCAGACCCGAGAGCAGAGGACGGCCCGGGACCAGGGTTCGAATCCCGGCGCGGCAGGTTTCTGGACCAGGGTCAGTGGACTCGATAATTCTCTCGCCTCGGTGCCCACTCTGATCAGCGATCACACTCGGCAACTCTGGGCATTAGCTTGCCTCATCTTCACTAACGGCCCCACCAGACCGCCGGGGATGCCTGGTCTCACCCTGGAGATACCCATTAAGGGACCATCTCTCAGGGAACCCAGGAAGGGTTTCGCAGCGGTCGAAGCGCCTTGGGACCCTCCGGGTAAGTAGTGCGCTATATAAATGCCTATACATTTACACATACAGAGTGAGTGAGACAGAGGGAGAGATGGAGAGAGAGAGAGTCGGAGGGAGACAGAGAGAGGGAGAGGGAGCGGGAAAGGGGGAGGGAGAGGGGGAGAGAGTGAGAGGGAGAGAGAGGGAGGGAGACAGAGAGAGTGAGTGAGACAGAGGAAGAGATGGAGTGAGAGAGTCAGAGTGAGTGAGACAGAGGGAGAGATGGAGAGATGGCGAGAGATGGAGAGAGAGAGAGTCAGAGGGAGACAGAGAGTCAGAGAGAGACAGAGAGACAGAGAGTGGGAGAGGGCGAGGGAAAGGGAGAGGGAGGGAGAGGGAGGGAGAGAGGGAGGGGGAGAGAGAGAGAGGGAGAGAGAGGGGGAGAGAGGGAGAGAGAGGGAGAGAGAGGGGGAGAGAGGGAGAGAGAGGGAGAGAGAGGGGGAGAGAGGGAGAGAGAGGGAGAGAGAGGGAGAGAGATGTGTGTCTTTGCCGGGTCTGGCGGCTCAGTGGACGAAGGCGTCCGCTGCAGGGACCTATGATCAAACTTATGGTCACAGTTTATTTTGTTGCTCTAGCCCCGACTCTTTCCCACTGACCCCGCCCCCACCGGTGCGGCCCTCGGACACAAACCACACTGTAAATTTGGCCCCCGAGAGAAAGTTTGTGAGTACCCATGCTCTAGATGTTACTACCGTGGCATTTGAAGGTAGCAGAGTGGATCTACTTGGTTATTTTTTAACTAGTATCACATTTCTACAATCATCCATTAGTGGTAAACTCTATGTTGCTCGCAAAGGTTTTAATGTTTTAGGTTTGATTCACAAAGCTGAGCTCAATTTAGTCATAAGACCTGGTTCTTGTAATCCTGTTAGTATTAAAAGGTCAATATTTCAAACACTAATTTCCCCATCAATAATTTACAAGATGATAAAATTATCCATGCTCTAGAATTTGATTGGGAGAAGAAATTTGACAAAGTTTTTCAAAATAAACTAGGTAAAATATCAGACTTTGTCTAAAGTTAATCAACAAGTTACTCCAGTTAAACATAAGTTACGTAACATACCTTTCATTATTTGAAAAGAACTATCTGACATGCTTTCAGATTTATGTGAACAAGGCATCATTGAGAAAGTGGAGGGAACTCTTTGGTTATCTCCAATAGTTGTTGCAAAGAAAAAGACTTGCAAACTCAGAATATGTGTTGACTTAAGGAGCGTCAACGAAGCAATTTGAGTTGATAATTTTCCTCCCCCCAGGATAGAAGATCTCATCACCAAGATTGGTCACTCCTGTTGGTTCACGAAACTAGATTTTAGGTCAGCATACCACCAAGTTGTTCTCGACCAATCTTCTCGTCATCTAACTTCTTTTGTCACTCCAGATGAAACCTTTCAGTTCTGCAGAATACCTTTCGGCATAGCCTCTGCAGCTGCAGTTTTTCAACGACTGATGTCAGGAATGTTTCATGACATACCCCAAGTAGCAGTATTTCAAGATGACATCTTAGTATTTACTGAAAGTGAACCAGACCATAATGTTGAAGTAAATAACGTGTTAAGTATACTTGAATCCAGAGGAGCCACGCTGAGAAAGGACAAATGTATTTTTAAATCAAGAGAAAAATAATATTTGGGTCATGTCTTTTCAGCTAAAGGTGTAAAAACCAAACCTTGCCTTGTGAAAAGTATTTTGGATGCACCACCTCTTTCCTTTTTAGGGCTTTTTGAATTATACGCAAATCTTTTGAAAAACTATGCTAACCTGACTGAATGCTTCAGACTTCTCTTAAAGAAAAATTCAGAGTTCAATTGGTCGGACTCTTGTGATAATTTTTTCAAAGTCATCAAAGAAAGGATTGTTAACGCTCCTGCCGTACAATCTTTTTGTGAGAACAGAACCACTGTCATCACAGTTTATGAGTGTGAATATGGCTTGGTGGCTGTCCTCACTCAAACTGAAAATGGGCGCGAATTTACTATTGGCTTCGCTACTCGTATTCTAAGACCTGCTGAACGTAAATATTCAGTAATTGAAAAAGAGTTACTAGCCTAAGTATGGAGTGTAGAGATGTTCAAAGCATACATTTGGGGCAGACATTTCATCATGAAAAATGATCATTACAATTTAGTGAACATTTTATCTGGAAAAAAAATTAAACAAACCACAGTTAGAATCTCTAGACTTGCAGCTAAACTCTTAGAATTTTCATTTCCAGCAGATTACATACCAGGAGGAAAAAACTCCCACGTAGATTGCCTTTCCAGACTTCCCATTGATGAATCAGAAAACCAAGAATGGGAAGCAGAAATTGAAGGATGCTTCATTGCTTATATAGGGGATGCAAGTTTTTCTGAAAATGACTGGATTACAGCCCTTCAATCTGATTGCATTTTAAATGAAGTGGTTACATTAGTAAAAGCTGGTTGGCCAAAAGAATCACAATTGACTTGCAACCATTTTGGAAAATCTCTGATGAGTTATCTTTAGAAAGTAACCTACTAGTTCGTGCGACGTATGTACTCAGAAATTGAAGACTTTGTTTCAAATTTCATTAAATGTAAGTCAAGTGATAAAGTGTTAACAACTGAACATCAGGTAGAATCTGTAAGCCTTTGTCCAAAGAAAGCTTGGCAAAGCATTGTTGGTGACTTTTTAGGCCCATATCAAGCTTTACCTTACAATTTAAGATACTTTATTGTTATGGTAGATAACCTTTCTAGGTGGGTTGAAGTTCAACCTGTTTCGGAATTTACTACCAAAAAAGAACTAAAATGTTTTCAAAAGGTTTTTGCTAGAGAGGGACTCCCAGAGGAGCTACTCACTGATAATGGGACTCAATTTGTGTCCTCAGAAATGTCCTCTTTTTTAGATAAATGTACCATTAAACATTTAAGAACACCACTTTATCATCCCCAGAGTAATGGAAGAGTCGAACGTTTCAACAAGGCGTTAGTTGAATGTAATCAAGCTTCTATTAAGAGTAATGTGAATGTTGCAAAATCCATTCAAGAATTAGTTTGGTCACAACGTACCACCCCGCACTCAGTCACTGGAAAATCTCCATTTGAATTAATGAGAGGTAGAGAAGCTGCTACTGAGTTATGTCCTTTTTGGGTTTTAAAAGTGTTACCAAAGCCTGGGGATGTCAATAGCTGGTGCAAATCTGCTGAATCCAGCTCCAATTTGTTCAATTTTAAAAGGTCTACCAACACATCTCTGTTCCAGTGAAGCCCTGTAGATTGAATATAGGAGACTGGATTTGTGTCTAAAATCCCATTATGCTTGGGAAAGATTTTTCAAAATGTAAAGACCCTGTTCAAGTTTGTGAAATAAGAAAGAACTCTGTGAAACTTTCTGATGGGACCTGGTGGATCATTACTCATGTAGTCTTTGTTCCTCGTAATTGTCCAGTTTCAAACAAAGTTGAAAATTACTCTAAAGACAGACCACTTCTACCTAGAAGCAGTGACCGTGTTCCCATGAGACCCAAAAGATTAAGGTTTGTGTGTTTTAACTTGAATCAACTTGTTGTAACTCAATTGCTCAATTATTGTATCTCTTATAGAAAATCTTATGGAATATTTTGTCTTCTCAGAAATGTATGTGTTTTAGAATACTATAGAACTTAATATCTATTTCATTATTTCCTTTGCTTAATCTTATGTCTTTATAATAAGGAAGATGTGTGGTAATGTGTACTTCCTAAGCCTTTGGCTTAGAATACAGTGAGCTCATGGAGCAGAAGATGAGTGTTCTCACCCTGACATTCTGTATTATGTCAGTTGCTCAAGGCACCCTTTTTGTACGGATGTGCTTTCTTCAATGAACCCACTTCTTCAAATATTCATCTAGAAGAGTCGTCATTTCACAACTCTTACACAATGTGATAAAAAATTATTATTTTAAGAATGAAATTCATTTAATATTTAATAAATACATTCATACATATCATTAAGCAGCCTGAATCTGCCTAAAGGTTTTGGCTCCAGAGAAAAGTTCAAGTGCAATAAATATTCAAAGTAATGGATGATTAAAATAAATAATTAATAGATATCCGTAAGCTGCCAAATCAGATCATTTCACAGAGAGAACAGAAAATGGCAAGGAGGGGAAAGTATGATACGTAGTATGGCCATACCTCTCCCTCCCTTCCCCTACTACCCAGAGGAGAGTAAGTCAAAAAGCAGACTGTAGACCCTTAGGGGCAGATTTATGAGGCCCTTGTTCCTCTTTGTGCCGCAATTGCGTCACTTTATTTGACGCAACGTTGGCGCAAACTCTTCTGTATTCAGCCAATGTGCAAAGCATATCTCCACCTGCACCCTTCATGCAAGATCCTGGCAATCCTCCATTAGAATGGAAACTGTGGATTCGCTCTTTCAAATCTTATCTCGTGGCAACTGATGCAAACAAGTTGAAACCTGACAGAAAGAAAGGTCTTATGTATTATCATCTTGGTGTTGAGGGCCAAAACATTTTTGATCATCTTCCTGAGTATGAAGGCTCTGAGGAATAAGAAATTGATGAATTTGACGCAGCAATTTCCCAACTTGATAAGTAAAAATTTGGTGGTTCATAGGTTTACATTTTTCACTAGGGTACAAAAACCCTCAGAGAACATTGACACTTACGTTACTGCACTGAAAGTGTTAGCTTCCAGGTGTGAATTTGAAGATTTCACTTCACAATGAATGAGGGATCAACTTGTTGTTACATGCAATTCTAAAAAAGTTGAAGAACGTTCTCTTACTTGCAAAAATCCCCCCCTAGATAAAGCTATTGACATAGCTAAAAGCATTGAGGGATCTCGTCAAGATGTGAAATTCCTTGAAGGATCTCTCAATAAAATAAGTATTTCAAGAGCTGTTGTTAACAAACCCATCCCTCCTATTGATGATAAAAAGAGTAAAACTCCAGCCAAATCCAATGTTCGAGTCCTTCCTCCAAGAATAATAGTCTGTTTCAGGTGTGGTTCACCTAACCATGGGCCCCATTAGGATGGCGGACGGACCCTGAGGTGGAGGGACCATTCGCAGGGGCAGCGGCGGTCCCTCTGGTGCAGTCAGGATCTGACCGCCACCCTGGCGGTCACATCCTGGATCTTTAACCTTGCGGCGGGTGCTGCTTGAAGCAGGACCTGCCGCAAGGTTAAAAAAGCATGTTTTACATTTACATGCACAAAGCGACAGGCACGGTGCCTGCCGCTTTATGCATGTAAATGCAGGGGCGTACCATAGGTACCCCCCATGTGCACCACCCACCCCCCCTTCACCCTAGGGGCCCGCAACGGGCCTCCAAAGAAAAGACAGTATGCCTTTTTGTGGTGGCATTGCCGCCGCGGAAAGGCATGTCCCAATGCAAATCTTAATATGGCTGGTGGTGTCTGATAGACACCGCCACCATATTAGAGCTTTTCTGCTGCGGTCTGCGGTGGAAAAGCGGAGGACGGTCTTCCCGTCTGCCGATGACCCCCCAGCCATCCTAATCTGGCAGGGGGTCTTTAGAATCACCGCAGCGGTGAATCCGTATCCTCTGGGCCGGCCGGCGGTGGATTCCGCCGGCCCGGAGGATGCGGATTCACTGCTATCCTAATCGGCCCCCATGTTTCTTCATTTAGATATTGTCCCACACCTGGTCAACAATGTAAAAAATGTACCAGAATGGGTAATTTTTGAAAGGTATGCAGAGGTGGTAAATTCAACAATTCTTTTTGTTTGTTAGTCACTGAAGATTGTGAAGTTGAAACAGACAACTCTGATTCTACTAATGAGTTGCTTTTAGGTGCCAGATGTGTGAAATAATTTAATTCTTCCTCAGTTACAGATCCCAAAATTGAAGTTTGGATTGATGGGGTCTCCATCAAGCTTCTGATAGACACAGGTGCATGCATCACGATCATAGATGATCAAAAATACGTAATTTCATTGAGTAAACACTCTCTGCTTCCTCTAGATGTTACTACTGTGGCAATTGAAGGTAGCAGAGTGGATCTACTTGGTTATTTTTTAACTAGTACCACATTTCTACAATCATCCATTAGTTGGAAACTCTATGTTGCTCGCAAAAGTTTTAATGTTTTAGGTTTGATTCACAAAGCTGAGCTCAATTTAGTCATAAGACCTGGTTCTTGTAATCCTGTTACTATTAAAAGGTCAATATTTCAAACACTAATTTCCCCATCAATAATTTACAAGATGATAAAATCATCCATGCTCTAGAATTTGATTGGGAGAAGAATTTTGACAAAGTTTTTCAAAATAAACTAGGTGAAATCTCAGACTTTGTCTAAAGTTAATCAACAAGTTACTCCAGTTAAACATAAGTTACATAACATACCTTTAATTATTTGAAAAGAACTATCTGACATACTTCCAGATTTATGTGAACAAGGCATCATTGAGAAAGTGGAGGGAACTCTTTGGTTATCTCCAATAGTTGTTGCAAAGAAAAAGACTTGCAAACTCAGAATATGTGTTGACTTAAGGAGCATCAACGAAGCAATTTGAGTTGATAATTTTCCTCCCCCCAGGATAGAAGATCTCATCACCAAGATTGGTCACTCCTGTTGGTTCACAAAACTAGATCTTAGGTCAGCATACTACCAAGTTGTTCTCGACCAATTTTCTCGTCATCTAACTTCTTTTGTCACTCCAGATGGAACCTTTCAGTTCTGCAGAATGCCTTTCGGCATAGCCTCTACAGCTGCAGTTTTTCAAAGACTGATGTCAGGAATGTTTCATGACATACCCCAAGTAGCAGTATTTCAAGATGACATCTTAGTATTTACTGAAAGTGAACCAGAACATAATGTTGTAGTGAATAACGTGTTAAGTATACTTGAATCCAGAGGAGCCACGCTGAGAAAGGACAAATGTATTTTTAAATCAAGAGAAAGAATATTTGGGTCATGTCTTTTCAGCTAAAGGTGTAAAACCCAAACCTTGCGTTGTGAAAAGTATTTTGGATGCACCAGCTCTTTCCTTTTTAGGGCTTTTTGAATTATACGCAAAACTTTTGAAAAACCTTGCTAACCTGACTGAATGCTTCAGACTTCTCTTAAAGAAAATTTCAGAGTTCAATTGGTCGGACTCTTGTGATAATTTTTTCAAAGTCATCAAAGAAAGGATTGTTAACGCTCCTGCCATACAATCTTTTTGTGAGAACAGAACCACTGTCATCACAGTTGACGCGTGTCAATATGGCTTGGTGGCTGTCCTCACTCAAACTGAAAATGGGCGTGAATTTACTATTGGCTTCGCTACTCGTACTCTAAGACCTGCTGAACGTAAATATTCAGTAATTGAAAAAGAGTTAATAGCCTATGTATGGAGTGTAGAGAAGTTCAAACCATACGTTTGGGGCAGACATTTCATCATGAAAAATGATCATTACAATTTAGTGAACATTTTATCTGGAAAGAAAATTAAACAAACCACAGTTAGAATCTCTAGACTTGCAGCTAAACTCTTAGAACTTTCATTTCCAGTAGATTACATACCAGGAGGAAAAAACTCCCACGTATATTGCCTTTCCAGACTTCCCATTGATGAATCAGAAAACCAAGAATGGGAAGCAGAAATTGAAGGATGCTTCATTGCTTAGATAGGGGATGCAAGTTTTTCTGAAAATGACTGGATTACAGCCCTTCATTCTGATTGCATTTTAAATGAAGTGGTTACATTAGTAAAAGCTGGTTGGCCGAAAGAATCACAATTGACTTGCAACCATTTTGGAAAATCTCTGATGAGTTATCTTTAGAAAGTAACCTACTAGTTCATGCGACGTATGGACTCAGAAATTGAAGACTTTGTTTCAAATTGCATTAAATGTAAGTCAAGTGATAATGTGTTAACAACTGAACATCAGGTAGAATCTGTAAGCCTTTGTCCAAAGAAAGCTTGGCAAAGCATTGGTGGTGACTTTTTAGGCCCATATCAAGCTTTACCTTACAATTTAAGATACTTTATTGTTATGGTAGATAACCTTTCTAGGTGGGTTGAAGTTCAACCTGTTTCGGAACCTACTACCAAGAAAGTACTAAAATGTTTTCAAAAGGTTTTTGCTAGAGAGGGACTCCCAGAGAAGTTACTCACTGATAATGGGGCTCAATTTGTGTCCTCAGAAATGTCCTCTTTTTTAGATAAATGTACCATTAAACATTTAAGAACACCACTTTATCATCCCCAGAGTAATGGAAGAGAGTCGAACGTTTCAACAAGGTGTTAGTTAAATGTATTCAAGCTTCTATTAAGAGTAATGTGAATGTTGCAAAATCCACACAAAAAATAATTTGGTCACAACGTACCACCCCGCACTCAGTCACTGGAAAATCTCCATTTGAATTAATGAGAGGTAGAGAAGGTGCTACTGAGTTATGTCTTTTTTGGGTTTTAAAAGTGTTACCAAAGCCTGGGGATGTCAATAGCGGTGCAAATTTGCTGAATCCAGCTATATTTGTTCAATTTTAAAAGGTCTACGGACACATCTCTGTTCCAGTGAAGCCCTGTTGTAGCAGGGTTTCCGTTCTCCTACAGAACTGTGCATAGAGATCTAGAACCTCGGTAAATTAGGGTGACCCAAAACCCACCTTAGTATCCAAAATCCCCTTACCGAACTAGCTACATTGTCTCATTGATCATAACAAACTCCCAATGACTTAGACAAACCAGAACATGAACTTAGGTTACCTCAGGTATCGTGAAACACATGAACACTCTTTCGCTCTATAATCATTTCAAACCAGAACGGGGAGTAAAAGAAGACACGTGCAAGTTTGAAATATTTATTTTTCAATGCAAGGTTCTTAAACGCAGTATCTTATATAATACCAGAATACATATTATAAAAATCAGAGTTATCAGCATAGTCACTAATCCATAGTAAGCGAACAGTGATAGCATATTATAATGCGAAAATCAATAGAAATCTGTATCACCTATATTTCGCGCACCCTATTTAGCATACTATATTATATCTAAGAAGGTCTCATTTGGGTTTTAGCAGGGCGGGCCCATACCTCTAAATGTCAGTAGGAGAAGATCACATCATCAGCTACCAGCTCTCTGCATGCCAAGCACCATCAAGTGTGTTTTTGCATTCTCAGTAACTCTATCTTAAACCCGCTTAGAGCCCAATGTTGGCAGCAACTTTATTTGTGTTATGTCTAATGTGGTGCGAGGATCAGGCCTCCCAGCAACCTTGTGTTAGGTTATTCTTAGAGGGTTCAGCTCTCAGTGTGCAGACAGTGTATCAAGTGTACCAAGCACAACTGATGTCAGAGCAATAACATATTATTCTCAAATAAATCACATCTTTCGTCTAGGTTGAAAGCTACAATAACAATTATGTGTTGTGTGCAAACTGAAGCCGAAGGAAAATACGTCTTTTAAACATTTAATAAACTCATGCTAACTTTACACAGTATATAGAAAAAGCAGTAACTATATGACACTGTAGATTGAATATAGGAGACTGGATTTGTGTCTAAAATCCCATTATGCTTGGGAAAGATTTTTCAAAATGTAAAGACCCGGTTCAAGTTTGTGAAATAAGAAAGAACTCTTTAAAACTTTCTGATGGGAACTGGTGGAGCATTACTCGTGTAGCCTTTGTTCCTTGTAATTGTCCAGTTTCAAACCAAGTTGAAAATTACTTTAAAGACAGACCACTTCTACCTAGAAGCAATGACCGTGTTCCCATGGGACCCAAAAGATTAAGGTTTGTGTGTTTTAACTTGAATCAACTTGTTGTAACTCAATTGCTCAATTATTGTATCTCTTATGGAAAATCTTATGGAATATTTTGTCTTCTCAGAAATGTATGTGTTTTAGAATACTATAGAACTTAATATCTATTTCATTATTTCCTTTGCTTAATTGTATGTCTTTATAATAAGGAAGATGTGTGGTAATGTGTAATTCCTAAGCCTTTGGCTTAGAATACAGTGAGCTCATGGAGCAGGAGATGAGTGTTCTCACCCTGACATTCTGTATTATGTCAGTTGCTCAAGGGACCCTTCTTGTACGGATGTGCTTTCTTCAATAAACCCACTTCTTCAAATATTCATCTAGAAGAGTTGTCATTACACAACTCTTACGCAATGTGATAAAAAATTATTATTTTAAGAATGAAATTAATTTAATATTTAATAAATAAATTCATACATATCATTAAGCAGCCTGAATCTGCCTAAAGGTTTTGGCTCCAGAGAAAAGTGCAAGTGCAATAAATATTCAAAGTAATGGATGATTAAAATAAATAATTAATAGATATCCGTAAGCTGCCAAATCAGATCATTTCACAGAGAGAACAGAAAATGGGAAGGAGAGGAAAGTATAATATGTAGTATGGCCATACCTCTCCCCCCTTCCCCTACTACCCAGAGGAGCGTAAGTCAAAAAGCAGACTGTAGACCCTTAGGGGCAGATTTATGAGGCCCTTGCGCCTCTTTGCGCCGCAATTGCATCACTTTATTTGACGCAACGGCGGCGCAAACAATGCGCCCTATTTACAACGTGACGCATCTAGGAGATGCGTCACGTTGTAAAGCCCTGCGCCATAAGGAGGCGTTCCTGCGCAGGAACCCCTCCTAAAAGTGGCTGAGTGAAATCTATAAGATTTCACTCAGTCACTTTCAGGCCAATGCTGCTTCAAAACTCTGTGCCTGCTTGAAGCAGGTGTCGGTCTTGATGCAGCATTGTGAAGATGGGGCACCCCCGAGCCTTGCTGGAGCTGCGTCGCGCTTGTGACGCAACTCCAGCAATGCGCCACCTTTTACGGCACAGATGCGTCACTCATCTGTGCCGGTTTTGCCCCATGGTGCGCCGCATTGTAAATGCGGCGCACCATGGGTGGCGGAGCTGTGGCGCACTGTGGTGCACATTAACTGGCGCATCCCTGGGGATGCGCCAGTTAACATAAATCTGCCCCTCAATGTTTCTCCTCACTGTCCCATGTCTCATTTATCAGTCTAGCGATTTGTGCCTAAATTCTTCGTCTGAGCTCCTTTTTCCTTCGTCCTTTCTTCTTGTATAATAAAATTTCCATATTATATATGACTAACATCTTAGCCCGCAAATTACTGAAAGCAGGAGGGCGACACAACCATTAAGAAGTGATACACATCCGGACAATAGCCAGGGCTAGAAACAAAAAACTTGTCACTGGCCTTGCCCTCTCGTTTGCCTCTGTGCTGTCTGATACCCCCAGAATCATTATTACATAAGTGATGGACACCGATACGTCTAAAACTCTACTCAAAAATGTCTCAAGATCCTGCAAGAAAGTGAGCAGCTTAGGGCAAGAGTAAAACTTATCAAGGGTGTCAGCTGATTTCAGTCCACATCTATTTAACTTCTCTCCCCTCAAACTACCCCTTTTGGCTATCTTAGCTAGTGTATAATAAAGATCAAAACTAGGCATAAATTGTTGGATCCTAAGGCTCCCTTTTATCAACACTTGATTTGCCAATTCCAGCAACTCTTCACTGTCTATTCCTTTCATTCCCAGCTCAATTTCCCATTTTGAATTCTGTAACTCTATGTCATCCAAAGATGCTTGGATCAATATCTGGTATAATTGCAGAATCTGAGCCTCTAGTCTCACTGCCTCTGCCACTGATATTTTTTGATTGTTTCCAAAGTGGTCCTATTCATGCTCCCAAGAGATAGCACTGTAATTTCAGATATTTAAAAAATCTTTCTTATCTACCCCATACAGCTCCTACAAGTTTAGGAAGAACAAAAACGGTTCCTCCCTATATTAATTACTCAGAAGTTTGATCCCACTCCTTTCCCTCCAAAATATAACTTGACCCAGAAAAATTGACAGAAGGATACGTACAGCTGAGAATGGTGCACAAACTTTTAATTTTGGGATATTTCATTTCCGCCTTACCTGCCTCCATACTTGATAGGCAGCTTTTAAATGTTTTAATTTAGTATTTTTGTAAAGGCTGGTTCTCATACCTTGACCAAACTGCCCTTTGAACCATTCCCAAATGTTAATTCATAGATAGTTTGTCCCTCCACCATGGGGACCTCTGCTTCATCCCCCACTATCAAGATGCCCAGTTGTTGCAAGAGGCAAGCCTTATGATAAAAAAGGAAATTTGGGATTTCTCAGCCCCCTCTAACTTGGAAGAATCATCCATTTAGATACCCTCCTTGGTTTGTGATACACCATTGATGAGGAGAATTCTAAAGGAATAGTCCCGAAAACATAGGACACCTTCGGATCGACATCTTAAGGACATTGCTTCTGCCAAATAGTGAAAGATGCAAGTGGTCCTGTCTTTCCAATTTTCTGCTGATATTATCTAAAATCTGAGCCACTTTTATTTATGGTAGCTGTAATTTTGACTCCCAGATAAGTTATCTTGAGGACTACTAATGGATCTAAACTCTGCATCTTTTCAGAGCAGAGGATCTGCATCTTATCTACATTTAGTTTGTACCCCGAGAGGGCACCAAACCACTCAGCTAAGGATTTTATCTCCGGGAGTGCAATAGCGACATCTGTAGCAAACACGCTATATTGTCTGCATATGCCAGCGCTCCATATTCAGCCCCATTAAGGTCCGCCACTTTAATATTGGTGTTTAGCTCTAATTTCTTTAGGAAGGGGTCTTTTTATAGAGCAAATAGTAGAGGGGAGCACAGACAAACCTTGCCTATTGCCTCTACTGATATCAAACAGATTTGAGTCCTGCCCTGTAATAAGAATAGCAGGATTTCTGTATACAATATAGTGCCCTGATTGACTGGGCAAAGTCTTCAGAGATCCCTTTCCATTGAAGGACATCCCACACAAACCGTCAGGAGACCCGGCAAATGCTTTCTCAGCATCTAGCAGGACTATTCCCAATGGTGAATCTGTGGCCTGGGCGAAGTCAAAAAGGCATATGACTCGGTGGACGTGGTCTGCTCTATCCCACCCAGGGATAAACCCATGCTGTAGCATTGAGACCAAAAGAGTCCCAATGAATTTGAGAGTATTTTAGATTATATTTTACTCTCTCAGTTAATAAGGGATATAGGTCTGTATGAACATGGACTGAAATCTGGTTCCCCCTTTTTTTAACACAACTATAGTAGTCCTCTGCCACGAGGAGGGGACATACCTCTTTGAACCTGCAGAAATATGTGTTGCATTTCCTACCGCAGAGACAGAGAAAATGTTCTATGCAATTCTAAAGGGACACCATCAGGCCCGGTGACTTTACCTAGTTCCAGTGAAGTGAGAGCCTCTTCCATCTCTTCACAGACTATTGGGAACACTAAGCTAGCATTTTGTTCATGCTTGGCCTTCAATTTCTCCAGATCTTTACAAAAAAGCTGAAGGCCTCAATCCCCAGCTAGGATGTTTCCTCACCATATAGCTGTTCATAATAATTCTTAAAAACGTTCAGCACTTCTGCTGATGAATCATGGATTAGACCTGAGTAGTCCTAGTCTTAGAGATTCAATTAATTATTTCTTGCGTTTTGCCCGCTGTTTTCCCCCAGCTCATAAGATTCGGCACAAACTTAGCAGCCACCTCGGAACCAAAATGTTGGTGGATTTTAGATTTGAGAATAGTTATTGTCTGCTGGCCTATCTAAATGTCTTTACCCATGGTCATTTTATCCATGAGTTCATGCTCAGCCACTCTTAATTCCTCAATCTAACCCTGAATTTTGGTTGACAATGACTCATGGGGATGGAGGGAGACACTCAAGTGTTCCCCTTGAACCCCTGCCCTAAAGGCATCCCATAAAACTCTATCACTAATGGGTCATGATCCAATACAGCCATCAAGAAACTCTCAATATTGACTGTTTCAAATAGAGCATTTGAGACAAAAATTATCTAGCCTGACTAGTTAATAATGGAAGGCTGACTAAAAAATATAGCCTGGATCGAGTGGCCTGTATTTATACCAAATATCTACCAGTCCATGTTCTCTCACGGGCCTTGCAAATTCTTAAAGACCTTCAATTTCCTCCCCTGATATAATTTATCCACATTTAGATTAAATTGGCTGTCTAAGTAAATATTACAATTGTCACAAAGAATCAGGGGATGTGGCCATAGAGCAAGTTCTATGCTTAAATATTCCAATATCTCTACATTAGACCCATAAATGTAGCAAATTGTGAAAGAAATATTGTTGGTGGCTGACCCGTATTGTACAATAGCCCAACACCCAAGATTATCTTTCTTAGCTAGCTTGTAAGTGCCCATGCCTTTTCTTACTAGAATTGCCACCCCTCTAGTTGTGATCCCTTGGCAAGTACATGTTAGCATGCTTTATCCCAGATCCCTCAGCCACCAGCGTTTATTCCAGGGTACATGAGTTTCTTGAAGGCAAACCTGATCAGCCTGCATGATTTGGAGGCTCTTGGTCACCATGTCCCTTTTTTTGTCATTTACGCCACAAACATTCATTGAACAAATCCGAACTTTATCCCACCCTTATGCCTGAAATCCTCCAACCTAAAACTTCCCCTGCTATAGATCAGATTGCTGCCTTCCACAAAGATCATTTTATAGCTTGTTACAAGTTTAAGAATGCCATGACAGATACAAAACAAATCTCCAATCACTTGTTCTTCCTCCACCCTCCCATTCCCCCAAACCCTTCCTCCCCAAACCCTTGACCCCCAACTCTGCTTCCACCAACCCTCACCGGCAATTGGACCAATCGAGTCTAGTGAGTAAGTGAAACCCCTCCCACATGTCCACCATCCGCGGCCATGGCCGCTGCCGCTGCAGGGAAGAACGGTGGGGCAGTGGGGCAGTGGGGCAAGCTGAAGGGGGATTCATAGAGACGAACACAGGGGAAAATGTAATAAATAATTAATTTTCCCTCGTGGTTGTCTCTTGTAATCCTATCCAGCTGGCACCGCAACCCACTGCTCTTACCTGCAGCAGCCACGGCTGGTGTCCACCCCGGACACTTGCTACTCAGAGAAAAACCATAACTTATTCCCACACCCATAGCCAGAAACCTATTCGAGAGTTTAAAAAAACTCAGATGGAAAAAAATGAGGAATCGCTCTCCAGATTACTTTTAACTTGGCTGAATACAATAAAAAGCCTGTGCTGCCTTGCTCTGAAAAGGTTGGATCAACTGGTGAAGTTGCATACAACGTTCTACAGTAGAGTGGCAGAAATCAGGTCTAACAAAAAAAGTATGCCCATTAAAAGAGCGCTGCTGATCAGGTCTAGCCAGATCGTAAACTGCCTGATGGAGGAGAAAATTACCAATTCAATTCAATTCTTTATTTATGTTTTGGAACTCATAAGAGATCCACATAAAAGAAATATAACATATATTTGTACATACACATAATTCACATGACAAAATAAAAAAGCAATACTATTAGGCATTTGATTCCCAAGCCCTCTAATAAATATCTAGAAAACATTCAAAAAAGTTAAATATATTAAAACAAAACATTTCATTGGGCGGATTGTAAAAAGCATTTAAAAAAGAGAAAATTACCAATATAAATCAAAATTGCACAAGGTTTGATCTCATCTATTGAAGTGGATTTTCTCTGCTTGAATAGGAACCTATTTGCACGCTAGATTTCTTGTGTCCAATACCAATTCCCCAGCTCGGCGAGGGCACCTTTGAGAAGGTCGAATACAAATTTTAATGCATTATCCCCCTCAGACCCCTCTGGAAAGCCTAAGACTCACAAATTGCTCAGTCTCAGTCTATTCTCAAAATATTCCAGCTTCCATCGGGTATCTGACATTTGATTTTCCAAAGGTATTGTCATTTCTCTATGTTTCAAAGCATCATTTTCCAGCATGGCCATCCTTTTCTCCACCTCAGTTATTCTTTCCATAAACTCCAAGCAAGCTTTCGACACATTGCGAATAGCCCTGTGCGTCTTCCTGTAGGCTGTCTTGGCTCTCCAAATGTGTCTCTTCCCTGTGGGCCATGATACATTGGTATAAATTCCAGTGAGTTGGGCTCCGCCCCTCCCTGTGGAGTATTGCCAACCGATAACCCTGTCCCTTTCTAGCACTGGGGAGAAGAAATAGTCCCAAAGAAGCCCACAGGCTTTTGCTTCATTTGTACTTGCTTTGTCTTGTGTAGGTAACTTTTTACCCTTCTTCACTGTGACAACATCTATAGAAACATCATCTTGTCTTCCCTCTGTGCTGCTGGATTTGGACCCTTGCCCGTGGCTCTCTGAGTCAGACCAGTCTTAAATATACAACAGGGAAAATAACGTATCCCCACCCTCTGTTTCAAATCACCTACTGGTAGTGGACCTTCAACCTGGTGTTCCTTCCTTAAAGTTAATAAGGAGCATCCTATGTGGCTTATGTGGCTTATGGGACCCAGTTAAAGATGGTTCACCTTCATTCTGGTGGGTAGGGATCCCACCCTCTCCTACAGACCCCTCGGGAGCCTGTACTACCATTCAACCAGAAGGATGTTTAATAGTAAGATTTTGGCTCACCTCTGATTCTGTGCATGCCAGGTGGGAATGTGCCTCAGTGGGTGTATTTTCTGCCTGATGTGGGGCAGGAGAGCTTCCCCTAGCCAAATTGTCCAGGGAGGATTGACCAGGTGCCGCAGCAGATGTTCCATCAAAAGTCTTCCTGCATTCCATGGAGGTTATGCGGGGGTCTTTTTAAAAAGATTAGTCCAGGATGCGCCATCCAGGTCCACTACACCTGACTTCTTAGAAACAAGGGCCAAATCAGCTTTCACTGTAGACTTCTTTGGTAACGCTCTAGTCTCTGTTCAACCCCAATGACTTTAGCAGCCTCCGCCAGAGACATCACCAGACTGTCCCGATCATAAGAGAAGTCAGCCCCGTGGAGTGCAAGCCTGAGCCGCGTGGAGTGCGAGGTAGCAGTGAACAGCTCAGTCTGTGTCCAGGTAAGATTCTCCAGGTTTTTTATCCTACTTTAGCCGAGGGAGGGACCTTAATCTCGGCTGCAAGGCAGGCAGAACAGGAGGGTTCCAACGGCCGTGATTAAACAGCCGCCATCTTCCCGCTACATGAAAAACAAAAAAAGGAATAGTATGTTCAACAGTCAGGATTTTTGTGTTTTCTTTCAATATCTGCTGCATATAGTGATGAAGGTTGTTTTACCTTGCCTGGCTTAAATAATGAGTACTATTTCAGGTGACTGAGTAACATGCACAGTAATGTTGCCTTTGTGATGCTTACAAGGTATAAGCTTTGTTCTCATTTATGGCATTCATTGAGATGTTTGACCATTGCCTGTTGGGATAAGTGATCGTGGGTTCATGTCATCTTGTTTTATGGTTTATGTATAATAAGCTTTATATTTTTAGATAACATTTTGTGGAGTCTCCTTTTGTGGTCTATTTACTGTTTTGCTATTATGAGTGTGTTGCCCAAATGCTTTATACATTGCCTCTGGGATACGCCTAACTGCTCTTGCCAAGCTACCAAAGGGGTGAGCACAGATTATCTTGGGTGTGTAGCTTACTTGACCTGGCTAGAGTGGTGGGTTAAACCTGGTTTAGATGCATACCCTAGCCAACCAGACACCCCATTTCTAACAACATTCACACCAACTGGCAATATTTAAACAGAAACTGAACAACAAACTGATTTCTTTGATCACAGATTCTAAATAATTTCCTCACTCTCGAATGCTTATCTGCTTTTCTGATCACAGGTCTTGCCTTAAGCAAAATGTAATGTTGGTTCTGTAGGCCCTGTTGTACCGTTAAGTTCATATGGATTTTTCATTTCACAAGCCTTTTGTGGGGTTGATTGGGATTACTCTCAGGCCTCACAATTGCCTTGAGTTTGCACCTCCCAAGGGTATCTCCCTTCATTTATGTGCACTTTCTTAGCCCTGTATTCTATACAGTTCAAACTGTATATATACAGCTTAGTGCATAGATGGCAGGCATTGGCATGTGCAGTTACATCTCGCCTCACATGTTTATCCTCACATGTCTCTCTTGCACCCATGAGTAAGTGTAGCTGCAGACTTGTCTATTACAGTTTAAGCCACATTCACACACCAAACATTTTAAACATAGGCCTGACTGCTCTCACACACTTCTGTCCTTCAATTAGTATCTAATGTTTAAGCAACCTATCTCTCACTCATTTTCTCTTCAAATTCACACCAAGACATAGTAACAAAAGATAACTCTGGTCCTGACACATTACATCACAAAGCTCCCAGTGTAGCCTAACAATAAACATGCACAGTTCCAGCTAGGGCACTTTATGGAGTAGCATTCTACCACTCCACAAGTGCACTTTGATGCCTTATAAGGAATCCATAATAATGCTAATACAGAGCTGGACAACTCTTTATTGGCATCTCTCCTTTTTACAAACTTACAGACTTTACTTAGGCCTAAATCAAAGATGCATTTTAAATTCCAATCCATGTGCAAATGGATGTTTGCACATAGATTGTGATTCTGAGTTACCACAATATCAGGATAAAATGCCATTACATAAATGCAAAACATGCAGTAATCGGTGTGGTAAACATCAATTGTTGTTAACTCATCACCAAGATTCCTTAGGGCGTTCAAAGTACTTTATAAGTTACAACTCAACCTCTCATGTTTATGTTTGCAATATGTTTAGTGGGTGCTTTCAGGCACAAAATGCATGGCCAATAGCAATTTTAGAAAAACTCCAGCAGAAATGATGGGTTTTGGCTCTTGCCCTTTGATAAAGCCACTGCATGAAAAGCTCAGGTATCTGGCATCTCACCTACGGACAGACTGAGAGATAGCTCAGTTTTGCGAAGCCTAAACATATAATGTATATCTGATTATAGGCATACCTTTGCCGCCTAAAGTTCCTCTATGATCAGTGTTCTGTAAGACAGATGTAAAATGTGTAGTGTTATTCTCAGGGATGGTGTTTATGCAGAGGAATTACACCAACATTCCCATGTGTAGGCATTTTTTTTACTCTGCCCTTCTGCTTCAAATTATTATAATTAGGCAGCAAAATGCTTATAAAACTTTCTTCTGCTGTAAAACTATGCCTGTGTCTGTCAACAGCAGCATAACCTATCTTGAGAATAATCTGCTACCAGTGCAAACAAATTGCACAATGAAAACAGAACATTTTGCACTTATTCCGTTGTTACAATAAAAAATTGGTAACCATTATGTGGGCCTGGTGTCTATCTTGTGCTAGACGAGGTTGTACCTTTCACAACCTTAGCCTGGCTAATTGCTTTCATTAGTAAACACATTTAGGAAAATCCAATGGAGTAAATCTTCTCAAAGGAAGTTTGGAGAAATTTGGAACAAATGATGCATTTTATAATGGACATTGACCCTGCCGTATTTCAAAAACAACATTGTGATTTGTTTTGTTACCAGCACTTTGGCAATCATTACCTGCATAAGGCTAACACCAGGAGAAATATGCTTAATTATACACAATGGGAACATTGTCCCGCTCCTGTACAAGGCAGTTCCACTTCTCTTTTGAAGAGGTTCACTTTGGGATTCGACTGATTTTAATCAGTCAAATCCCAATGCATTTTATTTTAAAAAGACCGAAAAATCCACTTCCAAGGTTAGACTTACCCACACAAAATTATTGTATTCCATGTCCTTTTTAGACCAATTGGCTGTTGGGGGCTACGAGCTGTGGAAAGATACTATTGATCTTAAACCGATTTGTGGTTCTAAAGATTGGCAAGTGCAAGGCACCGAGGCTTTGCATCGTGCAAGCCTCATCCCGAACCATATGTTGTTTTTGAATTCTACAATTTCACAAACAACTTGCTTTGGATTGGCTACTACTAACAATTAAATGCTCCTTCTTTTCCTGAATTAGAAGAATATTCCGGTTGGAATAATAATACCAATTTTTCGATCAGAGAATTACAGACTCTGTTATTGAATTCTACCTTTAACATATCCAGTTTGGATCCTAAGGGTTGGTTGCTGTGGCACAAAAGTGCAGATTCTTGCAAGCATCGTTTTCTGGGTTTAGCTCCAGGCTACACACAGGTCAGGGTGGATCCCCCTTTTGAAAGTGGCCCTTCTGTGACTACCTATTCTCTAGGCAAATTATGTCAGAGTTGGATCAAACATTCCACTTTGGCTTCAGTTAAGCTGCATTTATTTAAATTGACTGACGATGTTGATCTGAATGATTTTGTCAAGGGAAAGCTTCTGGCAGATCTAAAAGATTGATATATACTATTTACAACGAAGTTTGGAAACTGTCCCAAATTGAGGGTGCTTCCCGCATTGGAGCTATAGATTAGGCAAATTTAGAAAAAGTGCTAGCAGTTGTAGATAACAGCATTAGCACACTTTCTTCCCACATTTACACGATAGATTATATTGTGTCATCTGTTGTTGATATTGTGCAAGAAGATGTGTCTGTTTTGTACCATGGTCAAAATCAATTGCGTTGTATTATGCAGTTTGCCTGGACCTTGCAGACATTGAAATCTGGGGAAAGTGCTAACTGTAATTAAGAGGGAGATAGAAAAATTCTGGGAGGGGCTACTAGGCTTTAAGATTGACCTATCCCCTAACCTAATGTTAATTGGAGTTGATAGTAATCTGGGCCTTATCAAGGAGAACAACGCTCTTATATTTATAACTGTAGCTGTCCTCCGGCAATTGCTAGCTGCTGGGTGGAAGGATGTATCACCTCCCTCTTATCAGATGTGGCTGGTAAGGCTCTTGGGAAGCTATAACATCTAATGCGCTCTCTATCTACGTAGGGGTAGAATGATGATGGAATGGGGGCAGAATATTTGAAGACCAATTACGGATTGGATTACCCCCATATATAATCGTGTATATTCCTATTAATGAATTTTTTCCTCTGTTTTGTCATCTTTTTTGTACTGCTATTTTAATTGCTGTTACATACCTGCTTTTATCTAAAGCATGAGTGGTTTTTTAAGCTAAGATATATATATGGATGAAATGTATTTATTCTTGGTCATTACCAGGTCTTTTTTCTAATAAAAAAAAAAGGTGCAACTTTTTCTATGTTACACATTGAAAACTTAGAACCGTTACCATTTTCTGTGACTGAAACAAATTCTGCAACGTGGATTTTCCACGGATTATTAACTTGACCTTTTCCCCTTTTCAAGTTCGAGGCCTGTATGAAGTATTACGCAATAGGCAGATATGAACCACTGGGCACCGCTTATCTTCATGAAGCTTGGTCATTGCCATTTACCTATAGGTGCCTTAGGGAGGGAAAATAGGTTTATTTGAATGGAAAGGATTGCACTACAACACCAGATCACTCAGTAATGTGTAGAAATATTCAATTGGGTGGCTCTTGAAACCAGAACGAGCTGAATTTAGCATGTATTTTGAAAGGTACACCGGCACCTCGTATCATACCCACATTCATATTACTGGCAAACAGAAGTTATTTACTTTTAAATAATGAAGATTTTGTGAGATGGTAGCCGGAATTCCTAACGTGGTTATGGTCAGTGAGCGTGTAGTCTGTTGTAAAAATGAAATGTTCCCTCCTCCGCATGGAAAGCTTGATGTTTCCATCTTGGCGACGATTTCTACCTTGAAAGCAGAGTTCAACAAGATGAGTCGTATAAGAGCTCTATTGTCTCACAAAGAAGTCGGCCTCACATCTGCTTGTGAAACATTTGTCCTTCACGTGGCAAACAGCCGCACAGAAGTGCATGCTTTATTAAATATGGATTTGCCCTTGCATTTCGTTGAGTTAATTCACACTATCTTTAATGCATCCTCCACCACGGGACAGGCTCACTTTTTTAAAGTTGTTAGCAGTGGCCTTGTCACTTCTTTTCAAACTATATTTGATGTGTTCCCGGCTTTTTTTCATTCGATTTTCTCCAGCCTGTTTGGTGGATTTCCCTTAATGCTCTCTCTGTATGCAGGCGTCCTTCTGTTGTCTTTTTTTTTTCAAAATGGATGCAAGTCCTGTGTTGCGATAAGATCGGTCACGGCTGTTGCTGCTCCGCAACCGAATGCTTCAATATTATGGAGCGCTGTCTCTTGGTTCATTGAGTGCAGTTTATGGATTATTGTTTCAATTTTCCTTCTTTACATGTGTCACGTCTGTCTTTCATTGCCTGAGTTGCGATTTTGACTGGGCCCTAGATTTGTGTTTCTGCCATACGATGTCTCCCAATGTGGAGTATGTTCAGCTCATGAGCCCCTTAGTTGCTCATGAATTGCTTTGTTCTGGCGGAGGGATTATGGCCTTGACAGCGATGCATGGAGTCCTGGGATGTTGGAATGTTTTTCGCAGCGGCGCAAGATTTCTCGGCATGCAGTTTCATTGAAGAAACACTGAGTTGCCCTCTAATGGTGCTAGAGGCTCCGGTAATTGATGGACATATATGTTATTTCCCATTGCTGAATTGAATGGCTGAACTGCTTTCAGATGAAGATAGGGACTTCCTATTGGAGGCTGTTGCTACATATTTTGCATATACATTGTTGGAGTGAGATGTGTTATAGCTTCTCTCTCTCTTACATGGCCGAGGTCACGTGTTGGACATCGGATTTATAAAATAAAAATAAAAATTCCAACCAGCCCTATTGGCTTCTATATTCCCATGGCAAAAATTGCTTGATTTGAAGTACTTTCAATATATGGAGTTTGCTCGCGTTTTTTCACTGTGGCAATTTGAACTTGGTTATGACTGTCATTTTTGAACTCTGCTTTCTGCTCCTTTTCTTCTTCTCCGTGCTCAGATCAAAGGAGGGTGTCATGGGGATGAGCCTTGCCTTTACAGTGTGTTAAGTTGACATGAGTTTATTAGAAGTTTAAACGTCATTTTTCCTTTCTGTCGCCTTTTTGCACACAGCACACTTTAATATAAATGTTCAGTGTTAGCAGAGTGTTTTGCTTCACACGAGAACAATAGGTTTTTCTATATTAGCAGCCTTACTTGGTAAGCGTTGTCTGAACAGCGAGTGCAGAGACCTTCAAGGTAATTTCAACCCACTGGTTGTTGTTCAGACTGATTAGCGCACGTTCTAGACATAACATATATGCAGCTGTGGCCACCTCTGATTTTAACGCGTTTAATAATACACTGCGTAGGCATGATAACACACACTTGGAGAACATTTCGCATGCAGAGAGATGTTGCAGAAACTGATGTGATCCATTTCTGCTAGGACCAGAGGTATGGGGCCTCCCTTGTAATCCGAAGAGACCTTCTGTAGATATAAAATACCCTACTAGCACGGGAGGGTGAAATATAGGTACATTCTAAACCTGTTTCATTTAGCATTGTAACATGCTTTCTCCCTTTGTATTTTATGGAATAGTAACTATGCTGATAATCTTGTTGCTTATAATATGTCTGCTTGTATTAGCAAAGATACTGCGCATGAGAACACAGCATTAGAAATAAATATTTCAAACTTGCATGTGTCTCCTTTTACTCCATGTTTTGGACTGGTATGAGAGTATAACAAAAGAGTGTTCATGTGTTCCACATTGCCTGAGGTACTCTAAGTTCCATGTTTTGGGTTGTCTAATCATTGTAGTTATAGGAGACACCAATGAGACACTGATTGCTAGTGTGGTAGGGGATTTTGGCTACTAAGGTGAGTTTTGGTATACCCTAATTCACTGAGGTTCCAACAGCCTGATTCATGAAAACCGGCATCTGCGATTCTCAAATAGCGAACAATTGCGATTCGCTATTGAGAAATCGCAGATCGGAATTCATGATGTTTTGCGATAATAAAATGCGATTCGCACTCGGGCGCAAATTCCGTTAGCGATTATCGATAATCGCAGAAAAATCGCTATTTCCGGCTACATCCGTGTTGGGATTGCGATATCGCAAATAGCGATGTAGTAGTACCACAATGCAGCCAGACAGGTTCCAAAGTACGCAAAGCCATAGCCAGTCAGGGAATGTCACCCAGCATGCAAGTAGCAACTGCACGTGTGACAGATACATGCAACTAATGAACGTCCGCTTACCCTCACAGGTGGCGCAGACAGCAGCGACAGCGAGAGGCTGCTAATAGATGAGGAGGCCCAGGATGAGGAGGAGGTGCCGCCACAAACACAGGCACCAGCCCCTGCCGCAGCAGCAACACCAGCAGCCAGGTCCACCAGCAGTGTGCCTCCTGCGTCTGGCGCAGCAACCACTGCCGCAGCCAGGCCAACAACTAGCATGCCCCCAGCCTCAGCCGCAACAACTACAGCCACAGCCAGGCCCACAACTAGCGTGCCCCCAGCCTCAGCCGCAACAACTACAGCCGCAGCCAGGCCCACTACCAGTGTGCCTCCAGCCCCTGCCGCACCAGCAACGCCTGCTGTGACACCACCAGCAGCTGGTGCTTCTACATCAGGGCCCGCAACAGCGGCAACACAGTGGCCAGCCACTGTGTCAGGCCAGCAGAGCAGGCGTGGCAGGTCTCGCCAGCAGTCCAATGCAGCAATCAGCAGGAGGGGGAATGGACAGCGGCAGGCGCGAATGAGCATTGAGAGACGCATGCTGCGTATTCATCAGCTTCAGGCACGCCGGCAAGGTGCCATACAGCTACAGCTGTACAACATTGGGCGCAATGTGGCCGGAGTGGGGGACCGCATGAACGACATGACGGCGGCCATGGTAGGTGTGGGGGAGGGAATGGCCCGCATGACTGCAGCCATGGAGGCCAACACTGCAGCTATCACATCTCAGCGCAACGCAGCACGCCGGCGCCACCGTCAGCTATTGACCCGGCTGATGGCCTACACCAGGTCCAATTATGTTGTAGGCAATGCAACATCACAGTTGTCGCGGCGGTCCCTTGCACAGCAGCAGCAGCTCATCCAGTGCTGCGAGGATGTGGCCAGGGTCCTCGAGCACCTGACCACTGCCGTGACAGCACTACACCCTCCTGCTCTACCTGCCACTGTTGGGGGTGATGATGTAAGTGAGGGGACATCCAGCATGAGCAGCCACTCTGCCTCACAAGTAGGGTCACTCAGGCGCAGCACCAGGCCCACGGCAGGTACATGTGCCTTGGAAGATGATGAGCCTCAGAGGTGCTTGGGTGGTACGCGCAGGAGGTGCAATTGACTTCATATGACTATTTGTGGCACAGGCTGAGTATAAGCCTGCCCTGTCCTTTCACACAGTAGTATGCCGAAATACTGTTACCAATGACAACATTTATAGTGGTAGCATTATTGTGAATGAAACAATAATCATTTATTTTGCTGCACACTTTGGCTTGGTGTCATTTTTACATTTTGCATGCATTTGTGATTTGTGGGGTGAGGGTAGAGGGTGCACTAGAAACTGTTCATTGTGATGTGGTTGCGGTGTCTGTGGCCTTCAGCTGGGTTCTCGCTGCGTGCATGGCGCGCATGTGCAGGTGGCCGGTCGTCCCCTTCCGATTCACTGCCAGAGATGTCAACAGGAATCCTGCGCTTGGTAGCGATGTTGTGTAGGATAGCACACACAGCCACAATGCGGCAGCACACTTCAGGACTGTAGTACATGGCCCCACCTGTCTTGTGAAGTATGCGGAATCTGCTCTTCAGTAGCCCAAATGTTTGCTCTATGCAATTCCTTGTGCGTATGTGTGATACGTTGTAACGCCGTTGCTGTGGTTTAGCAGGGTTGAGGCATGGGGTGAGGAGGTATTCACGCAGAGCGTAGCCACTGTCACCTGAATGAGAGGAGCAGAGGGTGAGTGCCTGTGCAGCGCATCTAGTCATTCACAATGTGACATTGTGGGCAAAGTGTACTTACCAAGTAGGTGTCCTTCCCCGAAGTCTCCCCTGACCAGTCGTGTGTGGAGGCCGCTGTGGCGGAATATGAATGAGCCATGTGTACTCCCCGGGTACTGTGCCACTATGTCGGTGATGTATGTCTTTGAATTGCAGACCATCTGGATGTTGAGGGAGTGGTAGGACTTGCGATTGCAGTACATGTACTCCGTTCCAGCAGGTGGGCAAATATGGGCGTGGGTACAGTAAATGCATCCTATCACGTGTGGGAAACGGGCAACATTGTAGAATTGTAGCTTGGTCTCATCCAATTTCTGTTGGCTGGTGGGGAATTTGATGTGCTGGTGTAGCTGGGTCAGCATTGCGTCAAGGAAACTACGTAGGCAGCAGGACATGGTGGGCTGGGATATCCCCCCAGCTTCCGCAACTATCCCCTGGAAGCTCCCAGAGGCCAGGAGGTGCAGGCTACACAATACCTGGACATGTGTTGGGACGGCATTGGTCCGCCTTGTTGGGTGCTGCATCAGGGGGTCAAGGTCCTGTATGAGCTTGATGATCATAGCCCCATTGAGCCTGTACTTTGCGTATATTTGCTCTCTGGTCTGGCCCAGCAGGGTGACCCGCTGGCGGAATATCCTCTCCTGGATTCTGCGTCTCCTCCTTGCTGCTCGCTGTAGCCTTCGCCGCCTGACCACCATGTACATTCCTGGCATTGTGAGACTCCTTCTGCTGTTGCTGCTTCCCCTTAAGTGACTTTGGTCAGGCCTGCACCAGTTACTGATTGGCCAACGGTTTTTCAAAAAAATGTTTCCAATGGGTTTGATGGTTAGCACCTGCTTTGGGTTCTCCTTAAATAGCGCCTCGCAAAATGCGATTTTTGGCTTTTTTGCTAATAGCGATTTTTCATGGATACCGATTGCGAGTAAATTGGACGCAATTGGTATCCTGCCGGCATTCTGCGATTATATTTGCGATTTCGCTATTCTGTGTTTGCGAATTCGCATTTTTGATGTCGAATTCCGATTTTGGGAATTGCGCCCGCGATAGCGATTTCGCAGCTATTGCGGGCGCAATTTTGCTTCATGAATCAGGCTGCAAGTCACTATGCACAGTTCTGTGTAGGAGCAGAATCCCTGCTACAGCACGAGGGAGAGAATGACATCATTCGCATAGAGGCCTAATTTGTGAGCATCACTTTCGAACCAGAGACCCTGAATGTCCGGGTGATCACAAATTTTCTGCGTGAGCAGTTCCATGTAAAGGGCGAATAAAAGGGGCGAGAGTGGACACCTTTGTCTCGTGTTCCTAGCAATTGTAAAAGGGGACTAGGAGACACTGTTGACTCTAACAAATGCCCGGGGCGTGGTAAATACACTTTACCCATTGGACAAAGTGGGGGCCAAACCCTTAAGCCTCGCAAAACGTCGAAGTGATATTTCCAGCATACTCTGTCAAAGGTTTTTTCGGCGTCGACGCAGAAGGGCATAGCACCTAACTTAGAGCGATGAATACTGTCCATGAGCAGCAGCAATCATTTAGTATTGTGGCCACTCTGGCGGGTAGGAATGAATCCCGCCTCATCTGGATCAATTATGCCCGCCATTAGGGGGTTTAGCTGAGATGCCTGTGAAGAGCTTTGCATCGATGTTAAGCATCGAGATCTGGAGGTAGGAGCTACAGAGCCCCGAGTCCTTATTAGGCTTATGGATTATGGAAATCGCCGCCTCGTACTACAGTCCGTCACCGCCCATTGTCTAGGTAAGAGTTGAACAGCCGGGTTAAGAGGGGAGCTAATTTGTGACAAAATGTTTTATAAAACAGGGCAGGGTAGCCGTCAGGGCCTGAGGATTTGTCGAGCTTCAGCCGGGAGATAGCTGAGATAACCTCCTCAATCCTAATGGGATCCTCTAAAGGCTCTGCCTGCGCTTTGGGGAGGTGGGTAAAGTTGCTAGACTCAAGGTACTCATCTGCATCTGGGGGCCATTTGCATCCGTGCTATAGAGAGGTTGATAAAACTGTCACAATTCCTCTACAATCTGGGAATCCAGATGAATCCCCTTGCCTGTGGACCATATGAGGGAGGGGATAGTCCTGGCCACTGCCCCGGTGCATAATCTCTGTGCTAACATCCTCCCACATCTATCATCACTCAAATAGAATTTATGGCGGAGGTGCAGTAAAGCATATTTATCCTGGTCAAGGTCTAAACGTTTTAAGGAGCATCCACTTCTTCTAATGCCCGCCAAACCCACGGAGCACTGGTGCGTTTATGTATTGTTTCTAATTCAGCCACCTCCTTTTCAATGCCCTGACGGGCTTCCCTATGCCACCGGGTAACAGCGGAGGAGGTGGCTACAAATTTCTCGTGGATCACCGCTTTGAGAGATTCCCAAATGACAGATAAAGAGGTCTTGCCAGTGTCAATCAATCAAGGAATTTATATAGCGCGCTACTCACCCGCTAGGGTCTCAAGGCGCTGGGGGGGGGGGGAAGAAACCGCTACAGCTCGAAGAGCCAGGTCTTGAGCTGTTTCCTGAAGGAGAGATGGTCCTGGGTCAGTCGTAGGTGGGTGGGGAGGGAGTTCCATGTCTTGGCTGCCAGGTAGGAGAAGGATCTTCCTCCGGCGGTGGTTCTGCGAATGCGTGGGATGGTAGCGAGGACGAGGCTGGTGGAGCGAGCTGGCGGGTTGGCGTGTAGAACTTGAGGCAGTTGTTGAGGTATATGGGTCCCATGTCGTGGAGAGCCTTGTGTGCGTTGGTGAGGAGTCTGAAGGTGATCCTCTTGCTGACGGGGAGCCAGTGCAGGTCTCTCAGCTGGGGTGAGATGTGGCTGTGGCGAGGGGTGTCCAGTATGAGTCGTGCAGAGGCGTTCTGTATGCGCTGCAGTCTTTTCTGTAGTTTGGCTGTGGTTCCAGCGTAGAGGGTGTTTCAGTAGTCTAGTCGGCTGGTGACGAGGGCCCTGGTGTTGGTGGGGATCCACCGGAAGATCTTTTGGAACATGCGCAGGGTGTTGAAGCAGGACGATGATACGGCGTTGACTTGCTTGGTCATTGTGAGGGAGGAGTCCAGAATGAAGCCCAGGTTGCGTGCATGGTCTGTTTGCTTGGGGTCGGTGCCCAGGGCAGGGGGCCACCAGGAGTCGTCCCAGGCGGAGGGGGATGTTCCCAGGATGAGCACTTCTGTCTTTTCTGAGTTCAGTTTCAGCCGACTGAGCTTCATCTACGTCTTTTCATTCCTTCCTGGAGGCTGGCCCTGGCGGTGGTGGGGTTGTTGGTGAGGGAAAGGATCAGCTGGGTGTCATCAGCGTAGGAGATGATGTTAAGGTTGTGTTGGCGTGCGATGGCAGTGAGGGGGCTCATGTAGACGTTGAAGAGGGTGGGGCTGAGCGAGGATCCTTGAGGGACGCCGCAGATGATCTCGGTGGCCGCAGACCGGAACGGGGGGAGGCGGACGTTCTGGGTTCTACCGGCGAGGAACGAGATGATCCCTTCCAGGGCCATTCCTTGGATTCCGCTGTTACTGAGGCACTGTATCAGGGTGCAGTGGCAAACAGTGTCGACACCTGCTAAGAGGTCGAGGAGGATGAGGAGGATGAGGATGAGGCCCGCTGTTTCCCCGTTGTCGAGCATGATATCGTCGGTAGCTGCGATGAGGGCGGTCTCTGTGCTGTGGTTAGCTCAGAAGCCGGACTGCGAGTGGTCGAGGGATTGGTTAGTCTCGAGGAAGGCGGAGAGTTGTTTGTTGATGGTCTTCTCGATTACTTTGGCAGGAAACGGGAGGAGCGAGATGGGGCGGAAGTTCTTGAGGTCCGTGGGGTCTGCAGTGGGTTTCTTCAGGAGGGCAGTGAGTTTAGCGTGTTTCCAGGGCTCCGGGAAGGTGGCGGATGTGAAGGAGCTGTTGATGATGTCCCGGAGATGGGGTGCGATGATGGAGCTGGCTTTGTTGAAGATGTGTTGAGGGCAGGGGTTGGTAGGGGAGCAAGAGTGGATGGTGTTCATCGTGCCGATGGTGTCTTCGGTGCTGACCGGGGTCCAGCTGTAGAGGGTGGTGGTGGGGGGCGTTGGATCGGAGGTAGGGTGCGTGGTGTGTGTGTCGAAACTGTTGTGTATGTCGGCGATCTTGCGGTGAAAGAACAAGGCGAGTGAGTCGCAGTGGTCCTGTGAGGGTATGATGTTGTTTTTGCAGGGGCTGGGGTTCGGGAGCTCTTTAACGATGCTGAAGAGTTCCTTGGTGTTGTGGAAGTTGTTGTCCAGTCGTTCTTTGAAAGTGGCCCTTTTGTGGTGTCATTGTATTAGAGGTATAGATCTGTAGGAGTGGCCAATGTTTGGTCTTCGGAGTCTGACAAACAACATTCATGGCATCTGAAGGGGAAAACGATGACGAAAACAGATCCAAAACTAAAGCTAAAATTCTGAGAACTATGAAAGCAGAGAACTCAAAAAAACTAGTGAAACAGAACTCGAAAGACACTGTTGTTTTGGTAAGTTATAAATGTTTGAAAAGTGCAACAACATTAGAAGATAATTCCCAACCTCTTAAAGGATGGCCTTCAGTCAGTGAGAAGGGAGGGCTGGATCCCTCTCTAACAGAATTTACTGGGGATGCTAGTTCTTGTCCTCCGCAAAAAAGCCAGAATGAGCACAAAGTCTGGCCCCCCAGTGCAGTCAAAACTGATAAACAGCCTGTGACGAAAGACAACAATCAGCAAAGTCTGTTTGGTTCCTGGAATGCTAGCAGGATAAACTCAGTTCCGGATGCATCCAGTACTAGTGCAGGTTACACAACCCAGGCAGGTTCTTAATTTTTTCATATAAGTAGTAAGCATGGGCGGAAAATCCGTTCCGCTCGCGGATTTTGCCGATTATCGGTAAATTCTCAATCCGCGAGATTATCAAATTTCCCGCAAATTCGCACGCAGCGGATTTTTTTTTCTTGGTGATACAATTTTGCGGCGTGCGGTGTTCACTTACCGTCATTCAGCGTTTGCCGAGTTGTTTTTCTCGATATTTTGCGAGCGCTGCGCCATTTTGGATCTTGCTGCGGGATCCCGTGGGAGTTTGGCGACGCATCGCGAGAGTTCGCAATTGCGAACATGTAGGCAGCAACAATCTCGCACTCGCGAAATTCAAAAATTTGCAATTCTGCACAAAAAATCCACTAGCAAGCAGCATAGACCTTCTGAAAATGATGATTTTTATCAGAATAACTCCTCAGGTTGACATTTGCCTGCACTTTTTGGGATTTGAAGCCTTTTGACTTTGTTTGGATCACTTTTGGATTAGAAATCAAGTTTGGGGCATTACAGTTGCTTTTCTGCAGAAAAACGAGTTTTGCAAAACTGAAAGCACTCAGCAGGTGCATAAGTTCAAACTCATCATTAGTAACCATTCCCTGTAGTGCTTCCTGACTGGGGCCCCTCCAGAGTTCAGTTGCTAGTTGCAACAATTCTATGACCCTGCTCTGACCCTCACAGCAGGCTCATAGAATAGCTACAAGTAGGCCACAAAGGTCCTGGAAAAAAAATTTGCACTGCAACAGAAAGCAAATTACAGATAAGGAAGCAGGTGCCAGACTGGAATTTTAAAACAGTGACACATTAATCAACCCCAAATTAATTCATGTCAGTTGAAGCAGGGCAGGTGTGCTTGCTTTTCCCCCCATAATCTACAGTGATGATGAACCAGAGGGTGGCATTGATGTACCAGAGGGTGGCATGGGTGAAACAGAGGGTGGCATTGGTGAAACAGAGGGTGCTGGGAACCTGTCATGATGAACCAGATGTAGAAACAACATAGTCGAGACCGCTGCGAGCCGACAAGTAAGTTCGCAATTGCGAACTGGTACAAAACCCTCGCGAACTGGCAGAAACCCTTGCGAACAAAAAAAAATCCGCAAATTTGCGAGGATTCACGGATTTTGCGGATTGCGAGTTCGCAAATACGCAAATTTGCAAACGCCAGATTCCCAAAATTTGCCCATGCTTAATAAGTAGCATGCTGCCACCCAGAGGTGGCCGCTCTGTGAGGCGGCTCCGCCGAACCTACCCGTTCAAAGGCATATCCGCACAATTATCCGAGGGTGGTAATGAACCATATACAGAATTGAAGGTCGGAACCCTCTGGGAACAGATCGTGAGCAAGATCGGGACGATCGGTGGTGTGAAAGCCGCAATAATCAATGTAGTGCAGCCGGCTCCAGCATCTTGCACTGTGAGTGGGGGAGGGGCGCCTGGACTCCGGCGCTCCTCGAAACAACTGGCCACCATCGCTGCTGGTAGAGACAGTTCGGAGTTGGCTGAGACTGTCTAAAGCCATGGTGGAGTGAGTCTGCATTGTGGCCAAGGGCTGGGTGCTGAGCTGCTCTGCACTGGCTGCTACGCGCGGTGTCTTCGCAGCTCCAATGAGAATGAAAATAGCGGCCGCAGTGAGTATTCAGGGACAACTCCCGCCCGCACATAATGATCAGGAACTTAAATAAAGAAGCGATCAGAGGATGCAAACAAGACAGAGCGCTGTGGAAGGAGCGGGCACAGCGAGGGTTGCCATAATAATTGGGAGCCCCTGGTCGATGTCTGGTGGAGGACCCGGGGAAGAGAGCTGCCTGCCTACTGGTGTGAGACGCGGTCACGGCTGGAGTGAGGCGGAGGCGGGCTGTGCGCAACAGACTGTGGGCCGAACATGACCGCCGCTTGTGAGAAGATCTGGGCGAGGACGGGAGGTGAAGACTGGCTGCGTTAGAGCCGAATCCCAGGGAAGGCTCTGCACCAGTGCGGTAGACAGGTGGGAGGTGAGCCCAGCCCTCTGGACATCTGCGGTGAATCGGGCGACAGTCAGGGCCTCCCGCAGCTAGCATAGACATCAAAGAAGAGGTTAGGTACGGCTGACTGGAGGGTACAGCTGCATGCAGCTTGCTTGCTGGGTGTTCGCTATGCTGGGGCTCCTGGCTCGCCTCTCAGCTGAACATATACAGGGAATCTGGGATCCACAGATACACCAGTACATCAAGTGCAAGGAGACTTGAAATAAGGTGTTTCCCCAGAGAAAAAAATATTTGATGAGGTGGCACAGTGCTTTCTAACCGAAACTTACGGAGCCTGACCCAAAAATGGTGCCCAACAAGGTATTTCTGCTGCAGAGGGACGATGTCCCATGAGACAATGGGGGTCCCGATGTTCTACTAAGATAATTGGCATAGCTCAGTAAACAAACCAAAGACCCAGAGACAATCCCAGCTACAGAAGCATTGAAACCAACTGACCCGACTTGCCTGACTACAAGATGGCAGCCAAGCCACACAACCTTTCCTATCATGCCACTCTTGCCATCTCCACGCGCCCGTCTCTGAACTCAAGACTTTCGGTCTCTTCCTGATTCTCATTCGTAACCGGCAGAGTCCGACCCGCATGACTGATTCCCGGTGGAGCTGCTCTGACAGCTATAGGGGAGACTTGCTCTGGCACACCGCTATGGCCGTCATCTACCCAGCCGGACTTTGGACATGTGTCTCTTCTCTTTCTCCTTTGCTGTCTCCTTCATGTGGACTCCCTGCTCTCCCTGGCCTTTTTGGATCCAGAATGTTGTGTTCGCTAAAACTAATGTATTGAATATGTAATCATTCTGTAACGAATGTGAATATTTTTGAAACTTATAATAGGCTGTTTCCTTATAACTGCTTGTTTTTCCTGAAGTCCCCCCCCCCCTCTGGTCTGCTTGACTCTCCCTGCATTCCTTTTACCCTGTCTACCTTTCCCCCTCTACCTTCCATTCCACATAAGACTATTGTCTTTGCTATCTAAAGCGAAAATAACTTATGTTAATGTGCAGTCTCATATTTCTCTACTGTCTGTTCTCACCGTGGATTTCGAGTAACTTTGGCCGATGCCCGATGGAGCTGTCCTTTGCAGCTATAGAGGAGTCTGGCTATGGTTCACCCCCTTGGCCGTCACTTACCCAGCCGGACATCGGACACTGTTTTTAACGGTGCTTCACAGTCTTGTTTATCTTTCACTTTGACTGCTAGTTTCCCATAAAGTCTCTTCCCCCTCTGGACTTCCAATGCTATCTGCAATCCTTTTCCCCTGTTTACCTTTCCCCACTCGACTTTCCATTCCACATAAGACGTTTTGTCTTTGCTACGTAACACTAATATAACTTATGTTATCATGTAATCGCATCTTTTTCTACTATCTGTTCTCACCGCGGAGTCCGAACAACCTTGGCCAATGCCCGGTGAAGCTGTCCTACGCAGCTATAGAGGAGTTTGTCCCTGGGTCACCCCCTCGGCCATCATCCTCCCAGCCAGACATCTGAGATTGGTTTCCTCGCCTCAACGTTATACTTCCTTCCCTCTATCTTTCTCTTATGTTGATACTGAAGTAATTATGTAATCTGTAACTTGATGATCCTCATGTAAAGCGCTCTGATACCTCCGGGTCTAGCCAGCGCTATATAAAACTTTGCACATAAACAAATAAACAAATAAACCTGAAGACTGTCATAGCCAACAAACTGCGTCTCCATTGGTTGTAAGAACCATCGAGGTCAGGCCAAGTAACAAAAACCCTTAGAGTGGAGAGAAAGTGACTGTCATCTTTGGTTCAGAGGTAGGTTAGACGCAGGATCTTGTCTTCAGAGAAGATTTCACTGCGTCGGACGTTCAACCTGCAAAAAATGACAATATCAAATGTTAAATTTTTTTATAATACATTTTTCTTTTTCTGTTTTTTTACAATATACAAATTGCAAATCAATTCTGCAGATGCCTATTGTAATATGATGAAGACCTGTGTTGGTTACATTTCTATCACATTATTGATATATGTTTCGAGGGGACTTGGACCATATTTATTTGTGATATCAATGTATTTATAATGAAAAAATAAAGTAATGAGTAATATATTTTGGTTGTTGTGAAAAATTTTGCTCCTTTAGGCTCTCTTTTACTTTCTCTATTCTCTCTCAAGTTTCCAATTTCTGCCCCTGCTGCGTCTCTCAGCATTTTCCCCACTATCCCATTCCTGCTTCATCTGTCTTCCCTTTCTATCTCTCCTGCTCACTTTCTTGATTTTTCTAGTCACTCTCCTTTATTTCTCTCAATCCTTTCTCCTTTTCTAGAGCCTCTTCTTTTCTATTTTCTTTCTGCTTTTCAATATTTCTTATCCTCTCTTTCCATTTTTCCATGGACAATGTATGGCAACAGAAACTTTCTCTTAGCTACATGTGGCCATTAACAGCACCTGCCACCTTTGACCACCGTACTTTTCGCTCTTCCCCAATCCCAGAAGCCTCCTGAAAGTGCAGATGTCCCAGATTGGTAAAAAAACTGAAGCATTTTCTTTTTCAATATCAAAGGGGGCATACAAGGAAAAAGCTTCCCACGAGTCCCAAGTTAGATTTTTTATTTTCCTGAATTGCACAGCATGCTGTGTGTACTGACGTTAGACAGCAAAGCAAAAGTGAAAGTAAACCATGCGAATGGAATTTTCAGGATCCACAAGTGTCCTACCACACAGCATTCCTACACGTCTCTAAATAACAATAATACTTCGCTTGTGTGACTGGGCTATTACCTGTGAAAGGAAAGGTTCCTTAAACCCCCAAGACATAAGAAAAGATCAAGATTTTTTCTTGCAAATTGACTAATTATGACATTGTGGGTAGCTGTGCTATTTAGGTCAGGGCTCGGTCGGAATCCAGGTAAACCTGCAGCCCTAGACTTTTGTGAAAACAAGGTACCTATGGTACTCTGGGCTGGTGTATCTTGTGTGGATCCCAGTATCTTTTCTTACACATAATGCCCCCAAACACCAAAGAGTTTCCGACATTTCTGTAAAGGAAAATTGTGCAATACGTGAGGATCCATAAAATTCCTTCCACTTAGCATTCCCACACTTCTCCCAATGAAAACCTGACCCCAATTCTTCACCAATTATTTAGCACATCAATACCCTTATAACAACAATTTATTTGCTATGAGCATAAATTACAGAAAGCGAAAGCATAATTTTAAAGGAGTCAAAACATTTCAAAAAGCAGATTCATATTACCTAGTATATTTGAAATGTACAGAACCAGAAAATGTTAGTCGATGTTCTGCAGTGAGGTCTTGAGAGGTAAATTAAAATACACATGTTTTTAGATCAGATGACCTGATTACGGCTTCCTTAATATTTGTTACAAGAGATGACACCACAGAGTTTTAATCCCGGCAGGGTTGCCTAGATATTAAACCATTTCTGGGGGTGATTTTGAAAGCGGTTACCATTGCCTGTACTCTTCACGGCCGGGCTCAGCTCCGCCGCAATGCCGCAGCACCGGCAGTAAAGGGCCGGGCCTTGCTCCGCCTGTTTCCCGGCCGGGCTTGGCTCCGCCGGGCCCCTCCCACCACCAGTGACGCCCTTAACAGCGCCAGGAGGCGCATAAAGGCAGCGCCAGGGCCGAGTCCTGTGGGGGTGATTTTGAAAGCTGTTACCTTTGCCTGTACTCTTTACGGCCGGGCTTAGCTACGCCGCAACGCCGCAGCACCAGCAGTAAAGGGCCGAGCCTTGCTGCGCCTGTTTCCCGGCCAGGCTTGGGTCCGCTGGGCCCCTCCCACCACCAGTGACGTCCTCAACAGCGCCAGGAGGCGCATAAAGGCTTAGCCCGGGCGTCGCCGGGCTAAGCCTAGGCTAAGGGCGGGCCCTCTGTGGCCCTCAGAGGCCTGAGGAGACTGGACTGGGCCAGGGACCCTACATCTTTTAAGGCGGACCATTTTTGTGTATCAATCACGTGGGACTTTATTTTTTATCTTGTTGTATTTTATATGAGTGAGTAGTGGCTTTTATACGACCCTGCATATTGCTTTACATCAATATAAAATGTCTAAAACTAAAAATGATAAACCAGTAATAGGTGCCAGCACGATTGACAACTATATGGTGAAGAAAGTAAGTCAGATCAATAATGAAAGACGTGCTTCACTAGGGAAGGGGACTTCGACGCTGGACCTACCAGAGTTGTCCCCGCAAAGGGTAATCATAGAGGATGAGGCAAATACGAGGGGAATAGTCAGAGTAGATCCCCAGACGCCCTCTACGGTGAGTGTCGAGGTACATTCAGACCAATGCGCCCTGTTAAGCGAGGAAACAGGCGAAGCTCCGCCTGTCATTAGGCCGATGCGAACCTGTAGAATAGCACATCAAAAACTGGGGGGGAAACATAGTACTAAAAGAAGGGATCAGGATGGTAAAGAAATGAACAGCTCTGTCATAAACCCCTTTGTGTTCACAGGGAATAATGATTGTGGTTCTAATATAAATGCTGAACAGTTTGCTTCCCTTATTAAAAACCTAGAAGCAAAATTTGTAGCAAAATTAGAGGAGGTGATTAAACCACTGACCATTCAGATAGAGAGCCTGGTCATGGAAGTGGCTAGGCTGGACGGTCTGGTGTCTGTACATCAGGCTGCAGCCACCAGTGGTAGGGCTAAGGCTGGGGGAAGAGGGCAGGAGGTGACGAGTGCTAAAGATCATCAGAATAGTTGTGATACTGTTGCAGCAGTTACTACTGTTAATGATGCACTAAGTACACCAGTCGTCCCAGTAGCACCTGGGTTGTTGACACAACCCAATTAAGCCCCACGAAGTGGACTAGTTCCAAGGTCCACCAGGAATAATCAATACTTAAATTTACCACCTGACTGTACACCGTTTGTGGTGGTATTGACTAACGTTCCACCATGTGGTACTCATCCTGCCTCACCATATGATGAATCCCAATCATCTCTGAAAAATAAGACAGTAGCATAGCTTAATAGAAATGGTGGCTTTCCTACCACCTATTCAGATCAGATAATGGCAGTAAGGAGGGTGAACTGGGTAGGCCCGTCTAAAAAGCTGGGAAATGGGGATTGAATTGTTGTAAATTTTAAACACCCACAACATCTGGCAACTGTTCTCTTAAGAGCATCTGCACTGGTATATCATGAGAACAGTATTTGTGTGCGCCCATTAGGGTACTTTTATGCACACCTGTGCAAACCCACCCCTCAACAAAGGATAACTAGGCGGGTGTTTGAACCTAAGACTCCATTCATGGATACACAATTTATATATAACATTACTAATCCATGTGGATCTGTTAACCCGGATGAAACCTACAACAGGATTACTAGTGCTGGACGCTACCACCATGGGTCTAACATTTACACACAGAACAGGTATGATGCTTTGTCTGGACTCAACATGTGTGATTGACGGGAGGTACCTGCGGCTCAGGGCACTGTGGCTTCAGGTGAACCTTTACCCGTAGAGAATTTACTGGACATAATATCTGGATGTTTTGTTATCTCATGGAATGTCGCTGGTTTGGCTGCTAAAATGGCTGATGAAAATTGGGTCAATTACATCAAGCAATTTAAGGTCCTTTATTTACAAGAAACTTGGCTTGTTGAGTGTGACATTTTTCTGGAAGGATACAAGGCCTTCTATGTGCCAGCCACTCCATCTGATAGGGGCAGACCAAAGGGGGGACTTGTGATTTTTGTTTCCATTCTAGTCCCTTGTAAAATGTGCAGAATTGAATCACAGTATTTTGGAGTGATGGGCTTAGTTTTAAACGGAGAAAACTGTCGGGCTGGTTTGGTGAATTTTTATAATGCTACTAATGATAGTGCAGGCTTTAATCAAATATTGCTATTGAACTCTTTTGTTTCTACTTCTATGAAGGATTTTGGTCATAATCTTTTGATCATGGGAGATTTTAATGTGCATCCTTGTGGTGATCCACTGAAAAAATGCTTAACAGACCGCATGGGAGGTATTCACATGGAACACACAGTGGATGGGGAACTTTGTAACGATTTAATGAACAACTTTGACCTCTCAATGGCTATGACACTCAGGGATCCATCAAAATGTTTTGATATTCCTTCTTTCAAAGGGCACGGCAGGGGCACTTTTATTGATCATATGTTAGTCTCACTGACGATGCAGACCTTTCTGGATTTGTTCAGTATTGTGCAGAGTGAATTCAGTGACCATAACCCTCTAATAATTCGTCTGAAGGGACCTTGGGCTAAGAAGGGAAACCAGAACTGTAGCTCAGGGAGTCTGTGTACAACAGATGGGAGGAGGCGACTTAAATGGTCAATGGTTACCCCTGATCTTCTGTATAAAAATATTGTGGATAAATGTACTGAGGATATTAAGAAATATACCCATGAGGGGGGAGATCCCAGGCAGGTTCTCATTGCCTATCAAAACTTGTCGGAGAAGGTGTCAGAACTCATGACGGCCCCCGCAAAGAACTAGGTGAAAGGGGGTCCTAGATGGTTTAACCACGATTGCACCAAAGCTGCACGTAATCTCAGGTAAGCTCTGTCAGTCACACCAAGAAATCAGGAGGGTGTAAAACTGTGCAGGAAAGAATACATGTCTGTTATTGCATCCCGCAAGGAGTTTTTAAGAAAGGAGGCTTTGGATGAAATACTTGACCCCTCCACCTTAAATTGTAGCACCAAATTTTGAGCCATAGTTAAAAGACCGTTCCTGGTAGAAGACCCGGGTGATGGCCTAGATTGCTGCATAACTAAGGAGGAGTGGGAACTTCATTTTAAAAAATGTTATCACACAGCGGACCCTGTAATAGATGATGTTTTACCTTACGCAAGGGGAGGCACACCTAAATTTGATATAAGTGAGGTAATGGATGCCATAGATATACTTACAGCCAAGAAGACCCCTGGACCAGATGGAATCCCACCGGATCTTTACAAATCAGATCCAGGTTTTTGGGCACCCATCTTGGCTGCTGTATTTAATGCAGCTGCTACAGTGGGCTGTCCCTTGTCCTGGGGTTTATCAACAATTGTCCCTGTATTTAGGAAAGGTGACAAGGGCAGCCCCCTTTGTTATTGTCCAATCTCACTGATAGATTCTATGGTTAAAATTATGGGGAGGATCTTACTGCAGCGTATATCAAGTTGGACGTCAGACAATAACATCATGTCCATCTCCCAATATGGCTTCTGTAGTGGCCGTTCCACCATAACCCAGTGCCTCAACCTCTTCCTTATATTGAGTAAATATACTGTTGTACAGAAGGGAGACGTCCACCTTGCCTTCATGGATCTGTCATCGGCCTTCGACTGTGTTAACAGGGGAAGGCTGTGGCAGACCATGCGGGAGTAAGGTGTGGACACAGGGATAGTGGATTTTCTGGTGGATTTGCACAAAAACACCAGTGCAAATGTTAGGTACTCAACAAATGGGGAAACCACTGGTAATTTTAACATTAAAAAGGAAGTGCGTCAAGGTTGCATCCTGGCCCCATTTCTTTTCAATTTTTATATTAACCACTTAGATGCTGCACTTCAAGAGGTAAAATCAGACTGCCCTAGAGTTGGAAGGCGGGGTATTCCTGTACTTTTATACGCAGATGATGCGGTTTTAATCTCTAGAACGGAAAAGGGTCTCCAGGCACTTTTGAATGCTTTCAATATCTTTATGACAAATAGAGACCTACTGGTCAACAATTCTAAATCATATATAATGCATGTTGGCCAACAACCGAAAAATAATTTTATTTTTAAACTTGACGATGCCCTGATCCCCATCACTCAAACATTTTCATATCTTGGTGTCTTATTTGACACAAAGCTCAGCTGGAGCCCTCATGTAGCAAGAAAGAAAGGGGAAATAACAAGGGTAAATGCCTCTATTTTTAATTTTGCTACAAAATTGGGGAAGAAGCCAAATGCTGCAATGATGAAACTCTATAACGCCAAATCGATAGCGACCGCAGTATATGGCCGTGAGCTATGGGGCTATGTAAGTGGGGAACAGTTACAGGTTACTGAAAACAATTTTCTAAAACGTCTCCTATGTGTTCCAGCTAGCACATCGAACTTAGCAGTACATGAAGAATTGGGGACTCAGTACCTATCTGATATATTTGCGCTAATACCACTGACATGCTGGGTAAAATTGTGGCTAAATCAAGACATTCCGCTTACCCATCTGATTGTGAAAGACCATGTGTCTCAGGACAACTCAATGTGCGTGCCCTGGTTAAAATATCTGAAATCTTGAGGCTTGGATGTTTGAATTTGTTTGATAACCCTTGTGGGATTGTAAAGGGAGATGTGGCAGCAATTAAGCGGGCTTTTTATATGAACAGGAGGGCCCAAAGTGAAGGGGAGGAACTCATGAAACCTAACATTAGGAAATATGTTAAGTTAAAAAACTGTGATACCATGGAATTATATTTAACATGCACCTTCACCTCTCATGAGAAATTTCTGCTGACAAGGTTCAGGTTTAATATCTTTCATCGTCTTTTAATTAGACTTAAGTCCGATATTTTTAATAAAACTGCTGCACCCTGTGGCTGCGACGGGAAGTCTCCACAGGATATGCTGCATTTTATATTTTTTTGCAGGTTTTATGAATACCCACGCAGACGTTACCTTGTTGCTCTTTTAAAAAAACTAATTTTTTAACAAATAAGACCTGCACTCAGGTATTTACAGCTTTTGCACAGTGACAGTGTTCTTCATGTCTTAGAATTAACTGTCAAACTGAGAAACTGCTTGGATCTGTGATTTAAAACCTCTGAAGGATGATGAGTTTACTTATGTAAAAACCTTGTATCATGTTGTAAATCCGGGATTAATAGCACTTTACTGTTGAATTAAAAAAACTAATTTTTTAACAAATAAGACCTGCACTCAGGTATTTACAGCTTTTGCACAGTGACAGTGTTCTTCATGTCTTAGAATTAACTGTCAAACTGAGAAACTGCTTGGATCTGTGATTTAAAACCTCTGAAGGATGATGAGTTTACTTATGTAAAAACCTTGTATCATGTTGTAAATCCGGGATTAATAGCACTTTACTGTTGAATAATAGCACATTATTGTTGATTTCGCTTACTTACTCGTTAATGAAATACGCATAATATGTACCTCTGTAATTGTGTTTTAAATATGAAATGTTTAATGTATTTTATATGTGTACTTTTATGGTTTGAAATATAACCGAAATAAAGTCTCTATTGAATTGAATTGAACCATTTCTGAAAGACAGATATGGCTCGATTCTCAAAGCTGTCATGGAACGCAGCACAGCCCTCTTAGACGCTGCACTGTGTTCAGTGACTGGGAGATAGCGAGAGAGCCCCATATTCACAGAGAAAGGCCACTCTACTCCCCTGTACCTAGCACTGGCGCTAATTTAAGCAGCCGTGCACCAGCACATACCTTAGTGCCATAGTGCTAGGGAGCATGCCTGAGTCTAGAATAGGTTTTGTTCAGGAAGGGTACCCTTCCTGTAAAGAATACAATGCCTATACATGTCTAAAAGCTGTTACTACTTTGTAAGTGAGCTGTTCAGTGCAGCACACATGCAAAGTCTGAAAAGCATGGAGAAATGTAAAAACATTTCTTTGTTTAATACCTACTTTTCAGCAATGTTCATTTTTGATGCTAAACCCTTTCCACTAATGTTAGTGAATTAGGTTTAGTGTCAAAAAGCATGGGTTGTTGAATGGGAACACCCATGTAACACCCACTTAACTCAAAGTAGTGCAAAGCAGCGTTTCATGCTGCGCTGCGTTACTTTTCCATACAAACTAACACAAATATTTCTTTGCATTGGTATGTGAATTTCCAAAACAGGTCGACCATCGGGTTAACGTTAAATAAGTAATGCTTACCCGATGCTGAGCCTTTGAGAATATGGGCCATAGTCTGGTATGGCATTCCTTCACCAATATAGTCCCTTGGCAGACTATATTGGGTCATATCAGTTTCACACTACTAGTTAGCTACATTGTTTGCAGCCACCTGCAGAAGGCAAATTAATCTACCAAACCTTCTGGCTCCTGCAAACTAAATAACGATCTATAGTGTAGATAAGTTATCTCACCAGGCTATATTTCTCTACAGGGCAGTGTATGCTAGAGAAATGTCAGTGCAATGCAAGTCGTACCTGACATGTGATAATTCTGCCCCAGCAGAATACACAAAGCACCACACCTTATTGGGCTCTGGAGTTTCCTGAATGACTGGTATGTTATGGTAGTGACAACCTTTAATTAATCAGGAATAGGAATTATGAAGGTTGCAGGCTTAGAAATAACATGATTCAATATTCTGTATGGTTGTGCAATCTCTCAAGATAGCAAATAGACGGCTGGAATGCCAGAAACCGGTCCTCGGAAGCTTGTTTGCGGTCCAGGGAAGACATGGCTTGGCAGTTCGGGCTGGACTGTTCCCATGAGGCACAGGGTCCGACTGATTTGCATATAGCCATGTCTGAACTGGGGTGGCAGAGTGGGCTAAAGAACGGTGATGGATTAAACCCAGATCTTTTGACTGGGTGTGAGTGTTTGATTGATTCAGATGTTCCGTTCATCACCACCCCCTTTTGTACCGCTTTTGGCCGCCATAAGTGTGGCAGGGTATGCTCAGACGTGAGTCCCTTGCTCACTTCGCCACTGGATTCAAGCAAGCCGGGCTGGAGGCGGCTGGAATGCCAGAAACCAGTCCTCGGAAGCTTGTTTCCGGTCCATGGAGGTCATGGCTTGGCAGTTCGGGCTGGACTGTTCCCATGAGGCACAGGGTCAGACTGATTTGCATATAGCCATGTCTGAACTGGGGTGGCAGGGTGGGCTAAAGCACGGTGATGGATTAAACCCAGATGATGGATTAAACCCAGATCTTTTGACTGGGTGTGAGTGTTTGATTGATTCAGATGCTCCGTCCATCACCACCCCCTTTTGTATAGCAAATTCTTGTTTGACATAGCATATGTGAAAGGTGAGTAGGGAGTACAGCTAATGCCCATTGAATACTTGGCCTCTCACCTGTGACAGTGAACTATTGTCAGAACTAGGGGTGGGCGGCCAGCTACGCTCCGTGCACGGAGTGTGCGTAGTGCCGCCTACTCCGCATTTTGCGGAGCTGGCGTAGCCAGGCGGCACTACGCACGCTCCGCAGACGGAGCGTAGCTGGCCGCCACCCGCCTCCCTCCCGCCCTCCTTAGATACTTTCAAATAAAGCAATCAAATAATTTAAAAAGCTCTTACCTTGCCGCCGCTGCCCGCCGCGTCCCCGGGGCTCGTTATCTTCCGTCTTCTTTAGTAATGCGCATGCGCGGGCGGCCGCGCATGCGCATTTTCACGAGAAAATGCGCATGCGCGGCCGCCCGCGCATGCGCATTACTAAAGAAGACGGAAGATAGCGAGCCCCGGGGACGCGGCGGGCAGCGGCGGCAAGGTAAGTGCTTTTTAAATTATTTGATTGCTTTATTTGAAAGTATTTAGGGAGGGCGGGAGGGAGGCGGGTGGCGGGGCTGGCGGCGAGTGGTGTTTGCGGAGTGGGGCTACGCGGAGTGCGGAGGTGGGCGTAGTTTCTCGCCCACTTCGCGTAGCTCTGCGAAGCCCCACTCCGCCAACTCCGCCCAGGGTTAGTCAGAACCACCTTTCATACCAGCTCATCACCAACAGCACAATGGGGTACCAAAGGGGTTCCTCATATCCCCTCTGTTTTTCAATATCTACCTAACCTCCAAAGTATTGGGTCAGGGCGACCTTGTATAGGTTCAAGAGATCCCTTTCACTAAATTTTCCTAAGACATACACACAAGTGTGGGAAAGGAATGTCCCTCCTCTACATTAATGTAAGGTTAGGAACCCGGGGGCATATTACCAAGCGATAGCGATAATTATTGCTATTGCTTGGTTAGAGACAAAAAAATTACCGCTGAGCTGCGGCAATTTTTACCGCAAATAAACCTTGGTAAGCATGAATATCGCTGAAAAGTCAGCGATATTCATGCATTACTGAGCTAATGCTCTTATCCATGTTATCCACCTCCCATTGGATAACATGGCTAAAAACTGCTCAGGGCAGGTGTTAGCTTTTGGAGATATTCGCGCTTAGCACGAATATCTCCAAAAGTTGGTAATAGGAGATACAGATGTTAGCGACTGTTTTCAGTCGCTAACATCTTGGCAGGCCCACTTTGCATGTCATTAGTGATAAATATCAATGACATGCAAAGCGGGGCCCAAGAAGGTCGCTATCTCCTACTAGCTGTCGCTAACTGGTGTTAGCAACAGCTAGGTAATAGGGAGATAATTTTATCTCCGCTTTCTTGGCTTTTAAAGCCAAAAAAGCGGAGATAAACCCCCTTGATAATATGCCCCCCTAGCTCTGGATTATTGCAGCAACAAAGTCTGGGTCGAGGGAGGAGGGGCCCCCTAGAGTCACGCATTCATTAAGGGACAAACCAGCAATCTCACCTGCTTCCCCTCTGTATGAACAATTACTCTCGGAGAAACAAATGCCTCTCACCCAATCCTTTGGCACTAACGTGGCAGAAACGTGATGGCCTTAATTGGGTTAAAAGATCATTAAACAGAGGAATTGTACATGTTCATTTTTAACAATTCAAGAGGTGCCTTCTATTGAAGGTTATTCCTTAGGTACACCTTAATTGTATTTATAGTTTTTCTGGATCTCACCTTATCTAGTGTATGTTTTATGAAGAACCTCCTCATACAGGGGTTAAGTCCACCCTGGTGGCATCATCTTACCGGACTGGTGTAAGGTACGAATCACAAAGCATGTCACAAAAAGTGGGTTTGGAATCCTCAGCAAGTATAACAGATTCAAGTATCTAATTCCTACAACAGGATTGGTGCGTATGCCAGGCATAACCTCCATGATCATTGCATTTTGTGTGTATTCCCACTTTCTTTTGGACGGTGTGCAATGGATATACCTCTGAATTTATGGGGAATATTCTCAAGAACGTGTGATAAACATCGCCAAATTAACTTAACACAACTCTTCACATCGCAGTCTAATGTAACAAAATAACACTGTGACAACATTGTATTCCCAACCCGGCAACACCATGCGATAGTAGGCGGATAACGAACCATACGACCGCCTACAAATTAACGTGATCCCGAAAAAATGCGAAACACAAACGTGAAAAAATATGCGATTCCCTATATCGCGATGCCAAAGATCGCAACAACCAGTGACAGGCCTGCAATTCACCAATGCCACAACCTACCCATGCACATATGCAGAATCCAGAAAAGCAGCGGCTCTATGAGCCACGCTGACAATGCAATTGAAACTGCATGACCGATAGCATGGCTGCAGTCAAAATAATTTACAAGGTGCACGATTCGACATTGAGGTGGCCCAGTGTGGATCAAATCCGTAAAGGAGCAGATCACACTCTGACAGATCCACATGCATCTACAACCCATGATGTCAATAACACATCAGCAGACAAACAATGCACAAGAGCACAAAATCTGTCCAAGAGCACAAATTACCCAAGTCGCAAACATCCCAGCCCCCGAAAAGAACTCAAGTCAAAGGCACACCGCCTCAAAGAGATAAGGGTCCACTAAATTAGAGCTGCGGGGTGACTCTCCCACAATGCAACACACACACATAGCAATCACAGCACATCAACATTGACAACAATGTGGTACAAAGTGCAACACTAACCACATGACAGAGGACACAACTGGTACTGCTTGTGCGTAGTAACTGGCCACACACATCTGGCATTGCTTGACACTGTGAGATGATAATCTAGGAGTACAACCACACATCCATCATGTAGTTGAAATGTCCACTGTCTGCCATAAAATAGCCTGCTCCACGAAAACAGTCACAATGTACATTGCCATGCAGTCTGTATGTAAACATCTACATAGCGTCATCATACATGGGACACTCTGTTAATCTGCATCTCCCCTTTACATTGCAGAGAGACAATCAACACCTCCTGCAGAGCAGACCACAAATCTCATCAGTGATGATGAAGATGACAAACTTCACATATGCTCAGACACCCTCCAACGGCTAATGGACAGCCTCCGCACCACACCCCAATGAGCAGGGCAGCCCAGCTTCCTCGAGGTGACCCCACCCCCTGTACAGACCACACAGCAACAAGCATACAGCACCACAGCTGTCTCCCAGGACCCCTGACCAACACATGGAATTCCAACGCCAGGTGTTGGGTTGCCAGGAGGAGATGACTGATCAGCTGCGGGTGGGGTTCGACCTCGTAGCAGCCAAACTCAATGCCATACGTGGGTGTCTGAGTTCCATCAGGGACCACTTACAGTCCATAAGGGACACCCACTGTAAGCACCATGCTCTCTGACAACCCTTGGCTGACATCGCTGGGGCCATTACTCGGATACAAGAACTGCCTAGTCAGACAGGCACCAGAGATGACAACACAGAGTTGGCACAATGGAGATCATGGAGCTGATGCTGGCTGGAAGTATGGCTGACACGGCTGAACACCAGCGAGATGTAGCTGGGATTTTCCATGCCCGGCAGTTCCTCGTCTTGCCACTGAGCCTGACCCAGATAACTGCTGCGGGAACTTCGACACACACATCTCCGACCCCTGATGTGTCAGTGACACACAGTGATGCAGCCCTGTCACCTTCGGACCCTGATGCATCAGTGGCGCATAGTGATGCACAACCACACACACCTGACACACAGGACACAGAAGATGTATCAGAGGAGTAAGATGTGGATGGTAATGACTGTGTGAGGAAGGAGGTAGTAGCATCCATCCCCGCTATATGGCCTGTCCCAGCCTGGTTGAGCTTTATGCATCATGCCCTGGGACAATGCCTCCCACTGTCCCCCGGAACATTTTGTGATATTCACCTGGACCCCGACATGGACTGCCATATCTGCTCTGGTTACCAATGACACAGCAATCCGGCTGCGGACTGAACTCTTCCTCTTCCAATTAAATTTTCATTCCCCAAAGGACTCTGATTGGCCCACCACTGGACTACATGTAATGTGGGCTTGGCATGGCCATGTATTGCTCCAGCTCCGGCATTCACCAGCATGTGAATAAAACCTTAAAAATCACACAGATGTGTCATGTCTATGTTCACTCAAATATAAAAGTATAGATCGATGTATGGACATTGATTGCACAAGAAGGTACTGGTAAATGACATTAATGCGCATGTTTGACTCTGAGCCACATGGCCAATTAGATGACATGAAAGGTGTGAACTAGCTGTGGCCTCATTGCACAATTGAACAACAATCTCACACCCAACGTAGGCACATGCCCATGTATTAGATAGGGCTGTGTGTAGAAATGACAAAATCGGGAGCAGGCCAGAAGTGGTGTCCACCATCCCGTGCCAACAGAACATCTCTTCGCATACCTGCTCACACGAATCTCTGTGGACACAGTCTGTTTTGATATATAACATTGCTCTATGTCGCCAGAAGTTGGACACCATACTCATATTGCTGAAGACACGTAAGTGCACAGGTCTGCCAGCAACTATCCCAAACACAATGTCTGGCTCACAGAGGTGTAGCTGTCAAAAGGGACCCACCCCCATTGTACAGGTGTCAGTCAGTCCCTCCCTGTGTGTGGACAATGCTCATTCAGGGACATGATTGCCATTCTAATCAACACTCATCACAGTTGAACACTAGTGAAGTTGCGTAGTTCATTAGCATGTACGTGTCAGTACGGCAAGGCAAGGGCCACGAAATGTGGACAAATGCTTAAGACACTTAAACGCAGAATGGGAACATGTCGAGGTGCAAGAAATGGGGAGGCAAAAATGAACAAAACTCATTACGGATGGCAACGCGCTCAGCCCACCTTGCCTTGCTGGACAAGTCATGTGATGTTTGGTGTATGCTCAGTGCCCCATGTCAGGGGACACGACTCAGCGCATGGGTTCGGCATAGTGCTGTACCAACAGACTGCACAGACTGACTGCTTTGCTGACAGTGAGCAGGTGAAAGGGTCCTACAAGGTCACATGTCATACTACATTGCCATGTATGTACTCCACCCCCAGCAGTATGTCCAAATTGGGAACATTGCCAAGCGACTCTGTGCAGCTCCGCTCATAGGACTACATCACCTTGCACAAGTGTGTGTACACACATGTATTTCCAAGCACATGCATTCTGAGTCCAGGCAAAGGCAGACATGTAAACTGTTGTGGTGAGATTTGTGAGCATTCCCCAAGATGCAACAAGGTTTGGGGACCTGTGCTGTGGGTGACATTCAGATATGGCTGCGGGAACGTATTTACTCATACATGAATGTGAGCACAGCTTCCTGGGCAATCTGTTCCAAGAGTACGTCGTTGTCGAGTCAAGGAACTCCAGGGAAAGCCAATCCTTTAACTGGTCTGGGCAGATGTGCTCCGTCGACGCTGTTTCACCAAATCGCAACACAGACTAATAGGGGAGCGCCTCGATGTGGTCAGGGATGGACGCATGTGATGTTGGCAAGACGGAAACTTAGATGGAAACTGATTCGCAACATGCCAAAGGCAGTGATGCCAACAGATGCAGCATGGGACAGTTCCACATGACAGGGGTTGTGCATGTGCCCAGGATTGCATGCCATTGCGTTTGTTGGTCTCATAGCACCGGCAATCCTCAGACTGGAGGCAGTTCGGTGGACGATATGCCACTGTTCTGGGCAATGAGTTGTATGTGTGTGCAACGTTTGGACGTATGTTTTTTTTTTACCAGTGTGTCAAGGGAATCCCTTCCTTGCAGGTGTAGCTTGAGCAGGGACAAATGTGTGTGGGGTGTGGACACGTTGGTCTTTTATTAGCGCAGTTCGTGGTGTGGGAGTCGTCAGAGTCCGGTATGGTATCTCATGCAGGGTGTGCCAGCCGCATTCAGGACCAACGTCAGAGGTTCGGTTGTCCTTCCACCTTGTGTATTGAGACAAAGGAGTTTTCATACCGAATTTTATTCTGACTGCTGCTTTCATTTCTTAAATGCGATGTGGCCTTCGCGCTGACTTTGATGCCAGGCCTTAGATTTGGGGTGCACCATTTGCGAAACACATGCAGCAGTTGGCATGTGTGAATGAGCCAAGGACCCGATTGCCCTTACGTTCCTTGTTCAGTCTCTCTCTTCCTTTCTCTCTCTGTCCTTTGATGAGTGCCTGACACACCTTCATATCTTGGATATTGTCTTGCAGACTGTGACTCACAGATTGTCCTGGGACGCCCCGCCCTGACTCTTCAAAATATTTGTTTGGAGACAAATATGGACTTTCAATGGCGAATGATAAATCGGATTATCTGTACGCACATGTATTTTAATTGTTGTTCAGGTGCAACATCAGGCGAATTATTTTGTTCATGATTTTGTGACGTTGATGTGCAATATCTTTGTCTGGGGAAGTAGGGGGTGCCCGGGGTAGGGCCCGGGGAAGTGAGTCTTGGGGGTGGTGGCGGTGGGTGTTGTGGCCCTCTACGGTGTCCGCGCTGCGTGATCAGTGGGTCCATGGCAACTGTTGTTCTTCAGGTGTGGCTCTGGGCTGGGCTCCCTTTTCTGGTGCAGGTTGTAGCCTGACTGCTGCTAACATGCCTTATTGCCTGTTTTATGATCTTATCGCTGATCTGGATGGTCATTGAGAGTGTTGTGATGTGGTGTTGTCATGTCTTTTGCATGGTAACGCCTACTCTGCATCTCAAGTCAAGTCAAAGAACTTTAACCGGTTATTATACAGGTAAAAATAACCATAAAAGTACAGTTGATAAATCACAATCATATTCCATGTTTAAAAATGTCAAAAAGTGCATATAATTAAGAACTTGTATGGTAAATATCATATTACAATTGATTTCTGAAATTTAAAAATGGTCTTTAAAAAAGCAACAATGGAAGCAACAGTAAAAATATTATCCAGTTTCTGAATTCCTAGGAAAGCTAGGCGGAATTGTCTTAGTTCCATTCTCTTTAAAACTGAAACAATGGGTATCATATAAAATGTGCAAAAGAACAAGACATATATAGACGACTGAGCCGACATTTCATCACATGTGTATTTACAAAGTGATCTTGACCAATCGTTCACCTCAGGGAAACTAAACGATCTCTGCAAGGTGTTAAGTCTGAGGCGAATTAACAAAAACCTGTCAAAATCCTTAATAGGTAGCAAAATATAAGGCTGAATATTGACAGTAACCAAGGTGAGATGATGTGCCACTACTGTCAGGAAAAAGCTCCACAGTATCCGGTTGTAGCTCAAAGGGGTCCACCTCCTAATGTTACCAACTCTCTGACTGGTATATACAGGGAATTCAAACCATTAGGCGAGGGAAAAAACAGGGAAGGGGAAGGGACTGCTGGGATGTTAGGCTCTGAAAGACATAAACATACAAAACAACATTAATCAAAGCATAAGTTATATACTCTCCTCTCATTAATTCTCGCTATGAGGAAAATGCATAAGGAAGAATGGAGACGCACCTCCAACTGTGAACCAAGTATCAATCCTCAGCAGATCAGGAAACAAAACAAAGCATAAACCCAACTCCATGAAATACAAGAAGAAAGGATCTTGTTTTGTAAACCAAAGAATGGGCTTGGATAACTCTCCTATAACATGACCTGGAGTAGTTAGTTGCTAGTACAACACCTGGACAGTTGTCTTCCTTGCTATCACGATATATTATGATTTTCATATACCGTGAAGGAATACTTTTGTACCACACTTCAATCCAGACACAGACAACTGAACTCCGCTGTGTACAGAAACGTGTGGAAATGTTCCAGAACGAAAAGTGATGAGGTCTACTCCAACCTATAACACACTTGAGTCACATTAGAATATCCATCAACGGTAACGCGTGGCAGAATACACACTGCGCTCCATTTTTCATCAGAGACCAACAGTCAATCATCCAGTAACATGTAGCAGCCACTACAATGCTCTGTTGACTAATCCAAGTGTTCACTAGTAGCTAAATCGGTAACGTGTGGTCCGTCGACTCACTACGTTCCGCTTAGCGTTCTTTAGCGCAGCCTCGCCGGAGGGACACCAACCAACGGAGGAAACCAGCCGGTCTCCACCTTGCGCGTGGAGACCAGCAGCAATAGCACATTTATATCTGGTCCTGAAGAAAGCCACTGATAAACATATTAGATCAATAGGCTGAAACATGTTGACCACAAAGTGACAGTGGTTCTACATCCATACCACTGTGCTGTTTCATTTTTAATCCTGTCAGGTAGAACACAGTAATAAAGCAAATGTCAGTGATTCTATCGAGGCAGTTTTAACTCGCTCACTATTTTTTCACACAGCGCTGCAAAGCCTCACTACACTCTTCATCTCACTTATGGGATTAGTATCCTGCTCCTTACTCAAAAAACATCTCTGAGCTTCTTCTTTAACTCCTGAAGTAGTAGCTCCCAGTGTTGACTAGGTTTTAAACTCTGGTAAGGAGGACCCATATGATGAAGCATGTCACCTTCGGATGAGTGAGGGTTCTTATCCTTAAGATCACTAGTTTTGAAGTCTCGAGAAAATCAAGGCTATTCTGCATAATCTGCATTTATTTACATGCATGAGAATATAGGTGTGTTTTGGTATTTGTAAGTCGTATGAGGGAACACACACCCACCGGTCTATAAACTCTCCCTTCTGACCCCCAATCTACGGTAGCGTGATATAACGTTAGTGTACTCCCAAATGCCTGCACCGTAAGTAGCAATCGCAACCCAAGTAGTCTTAGCCAAAAGTTGGTAATAGGAGATAGTGATGTTAGCGACTGTTTACAGTCACTAACATCTTGGCACGCCCACTTTGCACGTCATTAGTGATAAATATCACTGACATGCAAAGCGGGGCCCAAGTTGGTCGCTATCTACTACTAGCTGTCGCTAACTGGTGTTAGCGACAGCTAGGTAATAGGGAGATAATTTTATCTCCGCTTTCTTGGCTTTTAAAGGCAAAAAAGCGGAGATAAACCCACTTGATTATATACCCCAAAAGACCTGCCCCACAAGTATGACTTGAATTTCTCAACACTCCAGACACAAGCCAGTAGCCCTTTTTCAATGACAGAGTACTTCCGTTCAACAGGACGAAGAGTCCTAGAGGCAAATACCACCATGTACTCTCTTCCTTCAGAATATTGGGACAGGACAGCACCCAGACCATACTCGCAGGCATCAACTGTGACAACAGTTTCCCTTCATTCCACGAAGGCCTGTAAAGTTGGAGCTTTAACAATGTGATCTTTGAGGATAGAAAACCTTTCTCACATTCTTCCGACCATGTAAAAGTTGCCCCTTTTTTAAGCAGTGCTCTGAAACACTCTGTAGTTTTAGCAAAATCCTTTATGAACTTTGCATAAAACTCACAAAGTCCAAGGAAAGACATAAGTTGTTCCTGGTTCTGGGATGCTGGTGCCTCTATAATAATTTTGATTAAACCTGGTCTAGGTTTGATGCCATTTTTCGAGATGATATGACCTGGGTATTCAGTTTCTTTTACCTTGAATTTGAACTTGCTTTTCTGTAAAGTTACTCCTCTGCTCTCTAATACACTTGGGGGCAGATTTATGAAGGACTTGCGCCGCCGGTGCGTCACTTTTTCCCATGTTAAAAATGACGCACCGGCGGCGCAAGGCCTTCATAAATCTGCCTCTAAAAACCTGATCAATAACTGAATCATGTTCGGCTTCAGCTTTAGTGAAGATAAGAATATCGTCTTGAAAAACTACAACATGAGGATTGTGATGATACATTTCAGTCATTTATCGCTGAAAACAGCAGCCACAGAGGCCATACCAAAAGGAAGCCGGCAAAACTGAAAAACGCCATCAGGGGTAACAAATGCTGTGAGGTGTCGGGACTGAGGATGAAGTTCGACTTGATGAAAAAGCGGCTTTGAGATCCAGTTTAATAAACCATGAAGATGACCCTACTTTGACAATAAGATCCTCAATACGTGGGAGCAGAAAACCATCGACCCAGATGGCTTCATTGAGGCTTCTCAAGTCAACACACATTCTCAAGTCCCCAGACCTATTTTTGGCCAAAACAATGGGTGAAAGCTAGAGAGTGGACTCAACCGTTTCAATTTTACCTTGGTCACACAATGTCTGTAAAGGTCATCTCTAATGCTTAAGGGAACATTGCGTAACCTGTGTTTGATAGGATTAGCATTTTCTTTAACTTTAATGAAGTGTTGAAAATGTGTAATTTTGCCAAGATTTTGTTGAATTTGAGTTCCCAATCATTGGGTGTTTGGGTGCTTGAAAGAGAACAGATATCTTTAGTGGAATTTATGTAATTTTGCCCAAGTTGTTTGTCAATAAAACAGGGTTTTCCAAACCAGGTTTGATAGTCAACCCAAACTCAGCTTGATGAATAAGACCAAGAACATTGATCTCTTCTAGCAATGTACACTTTGCCTTTTATGGTTTCTCCTAGAACACTAATTGTAGCCCAGAAATACTCCAAAACTCGATTCTACTACCTTCAAAGGCTACAGTAAGAACATCGGGTGGTAACAAACTTTTTTGAGACCAAAACCTAAGATACTTTTCTTGCGATACAATCGTAATGCGAGCCCCAGTCTGCACCAGAAGTTGAATCTGATTTGTTTTGATAGTAACATGAACTTCTGAATCAGGAATATGTAGTAGTTGTGTCTCCTTCCAGTTTTTAACCACCATAAAATATTCCTGATTCGTTACATCCTTATCTTAAAAATTGTCACGCTCTTTAATTACACATCTTACATTTCTTCTTTTGCCACTTATGCAAACTTTGGTAAAGTGGCCCATTTTATCACAATGCCGAAACTGTTGGGTGATTGCTGGACAATTTTTGAAAGATGATACATGTAAAGATGATCCACACCTATAGCAAAAAATTCTACAATTAAATTGTCTATTTTGCATGAAATTTCTTCCACCCCTCGGCATGCTTGGTCTTCTAATATTATCACGAATAGTATTGTCTTGAAAGGCATTGTCACATATAGGAGTGGAAGATTTGGTAAATTTAGCACCTGGATGCTTGGAGGAGACAGCACCTGAGATGGTCGAGTTAGATAGAGCAGTTCTAAGCTGTTTTGCATCCTCCATTGAACTTTCGATACTTTTGGCATTGTCAACGGCTTTGTCTAGGGTAGGATCCTTGCAGGTAAGTAGTCTTTCTTGTATTTTTTTACAATAACAATGTGCAACCAGTTGATCTCTCACAGTTGAGAAGCTAAATGATCAAATTCACATTTTGAAGCAACAACTTTTAGAGCTGTGATAAAAGTGTCTATGCTTTCATCAGGTTTCTGCATTCTTGTAAAAACTTCTATCTATGCACAACAATGTTCTTTGTTTTAGTAAAGTACTTATCCAATTGTGCTACAGCTATTTCAAACTCGCCAGGATATTCACCTTCGGGCAGATCATACTGAGGTAGATGGTCAAAAACATTTTGTCCTTCGACCCCTAGATGATAATACATGAGATTCTTTTTCCTTTCAGGTCTCTATCTTTGACCATCAATAGCACCTAAGGACGCTTTGAAAGATCGAAACCGTAACTTCCATTCTAATGGTGGTTCTCTGGGCTCTTGTAAAAAAAAGCGATGGTGCAGTAACACTAGAATTCCTGTGGAATAAAAATGGTTAAGAGGAGAAAAAAATTGAGAACAAGAAAAGAAGAAAGAAGAGAAGAGAGAAAGAAAATTCACTGCTTCTGCAAGAGAGCGGAGAATGAGAAGATAATGCATTGTTTTGCACAGAAGAGAAACAAAGCAAAGCTTCTCAAGTTTAGGAGTGAATATAAATTAGTTTTAAAAAATGTGTGTGTGTATCACAGATGTAACAAACACAGTGCAAAAATTCCACATCAAATATTGATTTTAAATGTGGTCACTAGATGGTAGAATTGGATGTGTTGAAACAAAGAAACTTGTAAATCCTTTCAAAGAAATGGGAAAAATGACAGGAAGGCGGGATAAAAGTGAGAGGAGCCTTCTGGGAGTAAAAACAATGCCTTTGGTTCAAGACTCGAGGAACACTGAAGAGAAGAAGATACACAATGGTAAGTGCTGTGTGTGTCAGCGCGAAAAACAACAACACAAAACGTGTTTCTGTAGAGAAGTGGATTCTTGAAGAAGAATATTTATTTAGACAAACAAGGGTGAAAGCTCTGTGTGTCAGCGTGATCGAGACGCAACTCCGTGACTGGACTTGGTTGCTAAACAAAAACTGCGGCAGCTCCTGAAAACAATAATGGGCAGATTTATGTTAACTGGGGCATCCCCAGGGATGCGCCAGTTAACATGCGCCACAGTGCGCCACAGCTCCGCCAGCCATGGTGCGCCGCATTTATAATGCGGCGCACCATGGTGCAAAAACGGCACAGATGCGTGACGCATCTGTGCCGGAAATGTGGCGCATTGCTGGAGTTGCGTCGCAAGCGCGACGCAGCTCCAGCAAGGCTCGGGGGGTGCCCCATTTTAACAATGCTGCGTCAAGACCTACGCCTGCTTCAAGCAGGCGCAGGCTTTTGACGCAGCATTGGCTTAAAAGTGACTGAGTGAAATCTCATAGATTTCACTCAGCCACTTTTGCGAGGCGCACCGTTCATAGGGATGCGCCACGTTTACACCGCCTTGCGTGACGCAGCAGCGGTGTAAACGTGGCGCAAGGGCCTCATAAATCTGCCCCTAAGTGCATTGCGCGTGAGCAGGGCAGGAGCGAGAAGAAGTTTGAATACAGCTTGTGAAGGCGGCTTGTGAACTGCTAGAGCATGGCACGTGAAGGCAGGCGGCTCGTGAGGCAGCGCGAGATAGATTAAATGCAGCTCGCGCGTTCTGCGTAACCAGAGCCAGATAAGCGATGCAGCCCCCCTTTCATTGAAATGCATTAAAAGTTAAATTGACATCTACTTTTCAATGCCGCGCAGTATAAATATAACACAGCAGGAGATCCTCGCTAAAAATCTGGACGAAATACAGGGTTATAACAGAGCGCAGAGAAAGTCCCTCACAGCTAGCAGATATATAGAGCATAGGAAATGCTTTGAAATCGGGCACGGCTCTCTCTGTATTATCGCGTAGGTGCCTTTGTAGTGGAGAAAAAAATGGTAATCACAGCTGTATTCCTAAATGACAAATAGGAATTACTTATAATGCAGTCCACGAAGATCATAAGCAGATAGAGGTGGCTGCGGGTGAAAATCCCAGTCTTCTGTTGCCACTGATGCGAAGTGAAGAGGACGCAGAGGTAAATGTTTAAGTAGGATTTATTCAAGAGGTACAGAGAGCCGTCCCAGCTGGCACAGCCCAGGCACAAGTGGTAACTGCCACTCACAGAACAGTCAGTGTAGGATGCTAGTAAACACTTCAAATGACATCACAGTATTCATACTGATCTCTGCCAGCATCACATCACCACATCAATTTAATAAGGTATTCTCACATCTCTACACTTTAATAATATGCACACTGCCATCCTTCTTGCTCCACATCAACAGGGCGCGTGCAAATCGATACCAAAATATTAAGAAGAGCAGTTTTAAATAAAACCAGAAGATGGCGATATTGGGCTTAAAATATACCTTCATTCAGTTTCAAATGTAAAATTTGAAGCATGGCTTTCCTAATGAATTTGAAAGAATGTAAAATGTTTCATTATTGTCTGTAAAGTATATGATTTATCTGAGGTAATTACTGGGGCAAATGAATGATTTATTATTTTATTTAAATGGAAACTTATGTGCCAATGTTCGCTACTATGTTTACTCATGTTACTCCAGTGAAACCTTCAGGAAGGGAGATGGTTTATCTTTAAACACGCCAGCTTGCTCTGTATGGCAGAGGTATGTACACTATCACCAATCAAAGTGAAAGCAGACTGCTCCTAAAGGTTCGGTCTGCTTTCACGTGCTTTCCATCTGTTCACTGTTATGTCAAAGCGCTGTACGCACGAGGCGTGCTGCAAATCACAGCAAATAAAAAGAAAATAAGCTTGGGTGCAAGGGAAGCTTTTCCATCACTTACCAAATTTGGGCCTCATTTATGAAAAGTGATGCATTGCTGCGTGAAAACAGCGATGCGTCAATTTTCATTGCGCCCTCCTTACGACATGATGGATGCGCCATATTTGCTGTATGACGCATTATGTTGCAAGGAATGACAGACACGCCAGTTTTACTGATGTATCTGTTGGTGCAAAAATTATGGAAACTTTCGCCTATTATGAGGCAGGCGTAAGGTTTTGATGCATTTGTGTCCTAGCAGTGGCGCACCGAAATCTCATACATTTCACTGCATCACTTCTACGAGGCTTATTTACATGGGAATGCCCCCCCCCCATACATTATACCTGACGCAGGTATAATGTAGCGCAGCGGTTTACAAAGTGACGCATCTGCTTAGATGCGTCACTTTGTAAAAAGGTGACTACAGGCACTTTCTTTTTAAAAAATAAAATCATTTAGGAGTTAACACCAGAAGGATTTTCAGACTCGCCAAAGGCAGGGGCATATGTTCATGGAAGAAGCAGGGTGAGGTGTTAACCGTGATAACCTAACGCCTCACTCTGCCACATTAGAAACACAAGGCTGCACCATATTTACAGCACAATGGTGCAGCTTTGCTTTTCCCCCTGCACTGGTGCTACACTTAGCAGTGTAGCGCCAATGCAGGCACCCTTGCACCATAGTGTAAGAGTGTCTGTGTGCAGGGGAAAGATTGTTTATGTACAGGAAGGTCCATCTTCCTGTACATAAACAATCTTTAAATGCCACTTTATCACGTCTATGTATGCTGCTTAATGCAGCACACATGGAAGTCACAAAATGTTTCTTTTTTTAAAGATTGTTTAGGTACAGGAAGGGGGACCTTCCTGTACATAAATAATCGAAGGCATTTTTCTTTTTCCGCGTGTGCTGCACAAGGCAGCACACATGAAAAGCAAAAACTAGGAGAAATAATGCATTTCTCCTTGTTTTGCCAACTTAAGATCCGGTTTTACCTGGTCTGTATTTTGGCGCTGCCTCCTATTTACGCTGCCCTTGTAAATAGAGGGCTGCGTCAAAATTAATGGGTGGTGCGATGGAACGCATACGGCAACTCCCACTGACCACCCCTTTCACGCTAATGCATAGCATGAAAGGGGGCCTTATTAACAAGGCAGCATTAAGCCATGTCACTTTTTACAAAGTTGTGGTAGTGATAGGGGCTTGTACATATGCCTCGCAGCGTAGTGAATATCAATGGGACGTCTACCTAGGGGCTAAAGGGATATGTACAAGCTATCGCCATGAGACGTCACTTTCTTGATGTTTCTGTGGTGATAAGGGCTTCGCCTTATTTACAAGGCAGAGTTAAGCTATTTAACGTGGCTTAACGCTGCCTTGTTAAAAAGGTCCTTTTCACGCTATGCTTAGCGTGAAAGGGAAGGGGAATGGTGTTGCGGTGGGCATTCCACCACCACACCCATTGATTCTGACACTGCCCCCTATTTACAAAGGAGGCGTAAATAGGAGGCAGCGCCGAAATTAAGACCAGGGAAAATCTGGTCTTTCTTTGGCGCATCAAGGAGAAACGTTTCATTTCTCCTCATTTTTGCTGTTTTGATGTGTGTGCAGCACACATGAAAAACAGCAAAAGGCCAATGATTGTTTATGTACAGAAAGGTTCTCAGTCCTGCATATAAACAATCATTTAAAAAAAAGAGATTTGCAACTTCTATGTGTGCTGCATTAAGCAGCACACATAGAAGTTGCAAAAAGACATTTAAAGATTGATTATGTGCATGAAAGGGGTCCTTCCTCACATAAACAATGTTCCTCTGCATGCAGACACTCTTGCACTATAGTGTAAAGGTGCCTGCATTGGCGCTAAGCTGCTAAACTTAGCGCCAGCGCTGGGGGAAATGCAGGGCTGCACAATAATTTTGTAAATATGGTGCAGCCCTGCATTTCAGAAGTAGCAGAACGTGTCGTCAACCCTTTTATATATGCCCCTAAGAGTAGATTTTTAAGCTGTGACTGAGAAAATCAGAAACTGTGGCTATGAATTATCTTCACTGCACAGGAAGCAAACATGTTGCTCTCTTGGTCACATACAAATGTATTTTCTTATGCAAACTTTCACCATCTAGCTGCCATAGCATCATCATAATTAAGTCAAGATATAGCATAAAGATTGGAAACTGATTAATACAGGTAAAGTGGCATATTTGCAAGGGCATTGCTCCATCGGAGAATCGCTTTTTCCAATTCTCGTCACTTTTTCCAATGGTCTGGTGGTGCAATGCTCTGTTCCATATCTACAAAGCAGCGCTAAGCCGCTTTGCGTGGCTTCACGCCGTCTTGAGAATATCATACTCTTTGATGCAGGTATCAAAGTCAAAGGTCTGTGCAATGGATGTTGCTGTGGGCATTCCAATGCAATACCCATTGCTTTTTGACTCTGCCCCAGACTTACATGGATGTGTAAATATGAAGCAGTGCCAAAAACTAACACCATTGAAAAGCCTGCATTGGAGTGGCGCAACAAGGAGAAATAAGTTAATTTCTCCTCTTTTTTTGCTCTTTCTCTACGTGCTGCATTCTGCCAATACTGATTGTTTTTGTGCAGGAAGGTGTCCCTTCCTGCTCATAAACAATCCTCCCTGCAATGCAGGCACCCTTGCATCATGGCTCAAGGGTGTCTGCATTGGCACTAAGCAGCTCTTTTAGCACTGGCACAAGGGTAAACACCGGAGTGTACCGAAATCTCTTGAATATGACACATCCCTGCATTTTTTAAATGGTGCAGCTCTGCGCAGCTAAATTGCTCGCAGTGTTGCACTGCACCGTTTCTTTGTATATATACCCCCTAGAGTATCAAATAGCGCTGAACAAATAATATAGTTGTTTAGGTGGCATATCCAACTCACATTTGTTGGGAAGTTTTCTCTATTTGATGTGCATATAACATACCAGAAATAATTTCACATGGAAAATCAGCTAATAAAATATTATTATGGGCACTTAACTACACTTGGTTCTCAAAGCATTGAGGGACATATATACAAGCCTCAATCACCATCACAACGTCACTTTCAGTGACCTTGTGATGTTGATTAGGGCTGTGCCTTATTTACAAGTCAGTATTAAGCCTCTTTTAAGTTCAGAGTAAGTTTATTGAGATAAAGGAAAATATTAATGCAGAAAATACAATAACAGTAACATTAAAAAATTACATACAATGAAGTCATTTAATTTTCAAGGAGTATAAAGTATTTAGATAAAAGCCAATCAATTATAACATATGTAAAAGAATTACAAAGTCGTAGGAAAAAAGAATCGGTAAGGAAAGGAAACTAACATTCTTTTCTAATCTACACATTACATGCTGGGTTATAATTAGACTATACAATATCAATATAGAGGAAGTCATGGAGGTTTAGTCACTTCTTGTTTGAGAGGAGTGAGAGACAGAGAATTTCGAGCACTTATATCTATGAACAACGTAACAGGCGCTGATGAATCTAAACGTTTTGATGCTAAATGCAACGGGTATACAAATGTTGTGTCTAGTCTATGATTGTAACAGACAGCATACCATCATGCTTGATACGACAACTTGGTAAAGTCCTTCCAATTCTTCGTAATTTGTTAAAAGGCAACTGTTAATAACAAATCTATTATCTTTATATTAGAATCACAATGTGCCCAGACGGGGGATAAACTACCTAAGAAAATATGTGGAACAGAGAAAGGATGATTAGAACCAAAGATTACATTAATTTGATGCCATATCTTGTTCCATTAACTATGAACAAATTTGCATGTGAAAAGCAAGTGAAATAAATCCGCTTGTGATGAAGAACAAGTCCAGCATGTGTCTGGGAGTATAGTATGTCCTTCACTGAGAGTAAGTGGTGAAATCAGGGGACTATTATATACAAAAAAAGAGTGTCTGAGTGCTGTTCGCAGCCCTGGAGGACTTCCTAAACTTGAGATGGTCGAGTTAGATAGAGCAGTTCTAAGCTGTTTTGCATCCTCCATTGAACTTTCGATACTTTTGGCATTGTCAACGGCTTTGTCTAGGGTAGGATCCTTGCAGGTAAGTAGTCTTTCTTGTATTTTTTTACAATAACAATGTGCAACCAGTTGATCTCTCACAGTTGAGAAGCTAAATGATCAAATTCACATTTTGAAGCAACAACTTTTAGAGCTGTGATAAAAGTGTCTATGCTTTCATCAGGTTTCTGCATTCTTGTAAAAACTTCTATCTATGCACAACAATGTTCTTTGTTTTAGTAAAGTACTTATCCAATTGTGCTACAGCTATTTCAAACTCGCCAGGATATTCACCTTCGGGCAGATCATACTGAGGTAGATGGTCAAAAACATTTTGTCCTTCGACCCCTAGATGATAATACATAAGATTCTTTTTCCTTTCAGGTCTCTATCTTTGACCATCAATAGCACCTAAGGACGCTTTGAAAGATCGAAACCGTAACTTCCATTCTAATGGTGGTTCTCTGGGCTCTTGTAAAAAAAAGCGATGGTGCAGTAACACTAGAATTCCTGTGGAATAAAAATGGTTAAGAGGAGAAAAAAATTGAGAACAAGAAAAGAAGAAAGAAGAGAAGAGAGAAAGAAAATTCACTGCTTCTGCAAGAGAGCGGAGAATGAGAAGATAATGCATTGTTTTGCACAGAAGAGAAACAAAGCAAAGCTTCTCAAGTTTAGGAGTGAATATAAATTAGTTTTAAAAAATGTGTGTGTGTATCACAGATGTAACAAACACAGTGCAAAAATTCCACATCAAATATTGATTTTAAATGTGGTCACTAGATGGTAGAATTGGATGTGTTGAAACAAAGAAACTTGTAAATCCTTTCAAAGAAATGGGAAAAATGACAGGAAGGCGGGATAAAAGTGAGAGGAGCCTTCTGGGAGTAAAAACAATGCCTTTGGTTCAAGACTCGAGGAACACTGAAGAGAAGAAGATACACAATGGTAAGTGCTGTGTGTGTCAGCGCGAAAAACAACAACACAAAACGTGTTTCTGTAGAGAAGTGGATTCTTGAAGAAGAATATTTATTTAGACAAACAAGGGTGAAAGCTCTGTGTGTCAGCGTGATCGAGACGCAACTCCGTGACTGGACTTGGTTGCTAAACAAGAACTGCGGTAGCTCCTGAAAACAATAATGGGCAGATTTATGTTAACTGGGGCATCCCCAGGGATGCGCCAGTTAACATGCGCCACAGTGCGCCACAGCTCCGCCAGCCATGGTGCGCCGCATTTATAATGCGGCGCACCATGGTGCAAAAACGGCACAGATGCGTGACGCATCTGTGCCGGAAATGTGGCGCATTGCTGGAGTTGCGTCGCAAGCGCGACGCAGCTCCAGCAAGGCTCGGGGGGTGCCCCATTTTAACAATGCTGCGTCAAGACCTACGCCTGCTTCAAGCAGGCGCAGGCTTTTGACGCAGCATTGGCTTAAAAGTGACTGAGTGAAATCTCATAGATTTCACTCAGCCACTTTTGCGAGGCGCACCTGCCCCGGAACGCCCACCCTGCGCCGGAACGCCCACAAGCGGCGCAGGGCTTTACAACGTGACGCATCTGCCTAGATGCGTCACGTTGTAAATCGTTCATAGGGATGCGCCACGTTTACACCGCCTTGCGTGACGCAGCAGCGGTGTAAACGTGGCGCAAGGGCCTCATAAATCTGCCCCTAAGTGCATTGCGCGTGAGCAGGGCAGGAGCGAGAAGAAGTTTGAATACAGCTTGTGAAGGCGGCTTGTGAACTGCTAGAGCATGGCACGTGAAGGCAGGCGGCTCGTGAGGCAGCGCGAGATAGATTAAATGCAGCTCGCGGGTTCCGCGTAACCAGAGTCAGATAAGCGATGCAGCCCCCCTTTCATTGAAATGCATTAAAAGTTAAATTGACATCTACTTTTCAATGCCGCGCAGTATAAATATAACACAGCAGGAGATCCTCGCTAAAAATCTGGACGAAATACAGGGTTAAAACAGAGCGCAGAGAAAGTCCCTCACAGCTAGCAGATATATAGAGCATAGGAAATGCTTTGAAATCGGGCACGGCTCTCTCTGTATTATCGCGTAGGTGCCTTTGTAGTGGAGAAAAAAATGGTAATCACAGCTGTATTCCTAAATGACAAATAGGAATTACTTATAATGCAGTCCACGAAGATCATAAGCAGATAGAGGTGGCTGCGGGTGAAAATCCCAGTCTTCTGTTGCCACTGATGCGAAGTGAAGAGGACGCAGAGGTAAATGTTTAAGTAGGATTTATTCAAGAGGTACAGAGAGCCGTCCCAGCTGGCACAGCCCAGGCACAAGTGGTAACTGCCACTCACAGAACATTCAGTGTAGGATGCTAGTAAACACTTCAAATGACATCACAGTATTCATACTGATCTCTGCCAGCATCACATCACCACATCAATTTAATAAGGTATTCTCACATCTCTACACTTTAATAATATGCACACTGCCATCCTTCTTGCTCCACATCAACAGGGCGCGTGCAAATCGATACCAAAATATTAAGAAGAGCAGTTTTAAATAAAACCAGAAGATGGCGATATTGGGCTTAAAATATACCTTCATTCAGTTTCAAATGTAAAATTTGAAGCATGGCTTTCCTAATGAATTTGAAAGAATGTAAAATGTTTCATTATTGTCTGTAAAGTAAATGATTTATCTGAGGTAATTACTGGGGCAAATGAATGATTTATTATTTTATTTAAATGGAAACTTATGTGCCAATGTTCGCTACTATGTTTACTCATGTTACTCCAGTGAAACCTTCAGGAAGGGAGATGGTTTATCTTTAAACACGCCAGCTTGCTCTGTATGGCAGAGGTATGTACACTATCACCAATCAAAGTGAAAGCAGACTGCTCCTAAAGGTTCGGTCTGCTTTCACGTGCTTTCCATCTGTTCACTGTTATGTCAAAGCGCTGTACGCACGAGGCGTGCTGCAAATCACAGCAAATAAAAAGAAAATAAGCTTGGGTGCAAGGGAAGCTTTTCCATCACTTACCAAATTTGGGCCTCATTTATGAAAAGTGATGCATTGCTGCGTGAAAACAGCGATGCGTCAATTTTCATTGCGCCCTCCTTACGACATGATGGATGCGCCATATTTGCTGTATGACGCATTATGTTGCAAGGAATGACAGACACGCCAGTTTTACTGATGTATCTGTTGGTGCAAAAATTATGGAAACTTTCGCCTATTATGAGGCAGGCGTAAGGTTTTGATGCATTTGTGTCCTAGCAGTGGCGCACCGAAATCTCATACATTTCACTGCATCACTTCTACGAGGCTTATTTACATGGGAATGCCCCCCCCCCATACATTATACCTGACGCAGGTATAATGTAGCGCAGCGGTTTACAAAGTGACGCATCTGCTTAGATGCGTCACTTTGTAAAAAGGTGACTACAGGCACTTTCTTTTTAAAAAATAAAATCATTTAGGAGTTAACACCAGAAGGATTTTCAGACTCGCCAAAGGCAGGGGCATATGTTCATGGAAGAAGCAGGGTGAGGTGTTAACCGTGATAACCTAACGCCTCACTCTGCCACATTAGAAACACAAGGCTGCACCATATTTACAGCACAATGGTGCAGCTTTGCTTTTCCCCCTGCACTGGTGCTACACTTAGCAGTGTAGCGCCAATGCAGGCACCCTTGCACCATAGTGTAAGAGTGTCTGTGTGCAGGGGAAAGATTGTTTATGTACAGGAAGGTCCATCTTCCTGTACATAAACAATCTTTAAATGCCACTTTATCACGTCTATGTATGCTGCTTAATGCAGCACACATGGAAGTCACAAAATGTTTCTTTTTTTAAAGATTGTTTAGGTACAGGAAGGGGGACCTTCCTGTACATAAATAATCGAAGGCATTTTTCTTTTTCCGCGTGTGCTGCACAAGGCAGCACACATGAAAAGCAAAAACTAGGAGAAATAATGCATTTCTCCTTGTTTTGCCAACTTAAGATCCGGTTTTACCTGGTCTGTATTTTGGCGCTGCCTCCTATTTACGCTGCCCTTGTAAATAGAGGGCTGCGTCAAAATTAATGGGTGGTGCGATGGAACGCATACGGCAACTCCCACTGACCACCCCTTTCACGCTAATGCATAGCATGAAAGGGGGCCTTATTAACAAGGCAGCATTAAGCCATGTCACTTTTTACAAAGTTGTGGTAGTGATAGGGGCTTGTACATATGCCTCGCAGCGTAGTGAATATCAATGGGACGTCTACCTAGGGGCTAAAGGGATATGTACAAGCTATCGCCATGAGACGTCACTTTCTTGATGTTTCTGTGGTGATAAGGGCTTCGCCTTATTTACAAGGCAGAGTTAAGCTATTTAACGTGGCTTAACGCTGCCTTGTTAAAAAGGTCCTTTTCACGCTATGCTTAGCGTGAAAGGGAAGGGGAATGGTGTTGCGGTGGGCATTCCACCACCACACCCATTGATTCTGACACTGCCCCCTATTTACAAAGGAGGCGTAAATAGGAGGCAGCGCCGAAATTAAGACCAGGGAAAATCTGGTCTTTCTTTGGCGCATCAAGGAGAAACGTTTCATTTCTCCTCATTTTTGCTGTTTTGATGTGTGTGCAGCACACATGAAAAACAGCAAAAGGCCAATGATTGTTTATGTACAGAAAGGTTCTCAGTCCTGCATATAAACAATCATTTAAAAAAAAGAGATTTGCAACTTCTATGTGTGCTGCATTAAGCAGCACACATAGAAGTTACAAAAAGACATTTAAAGATTGATTATGTGCATGAAAGGGGTCCTTCCTCACATAAACAATGTTCCTCTGCATGCAGACACTCTTGCACTATAGTGTAAAGGTGCCTGCATTGGCGCTAAGCTGCTAAACTTAGCGCCAGCGCTGGGGGAAATGCAGGGCTGCACAATAATTTTGTAAATATGGTGCAGCCCTGCATTTCAGAAGTAGCAGAACGTGTCGTCAACCCTTTTATATATGCCCCTAAGAGTAGATTTTTAAGCTGTGACTGAGAAAATCAGAAACTGTGGCTATGAATTATCTTCACTGCACAGGAAGCAAACATGTTGCTCTCTTGGTCACATACAAATGTATTTTCTTATGCAAACTTTCACCATCTAGCTGCCATAGCATCATCATAATTAAGTCAAGATATAGCATAAAGATTGGAAACTGATTAATACAGGTAAAGTGGCATATTTGCAAGGGCATTGCTCCATCGGAGAATCGCTTTTTCCAATTCTCGTCACTTTTTCCAATGGTCTGGTGGTGCAATGCTCTGTTCCATATCTACAAAGCAGCGCTAAGCCGCTTTGCGTGGCTTCACGCCGTCTTGAGAATATCATACTCTTTGATGCAGGTATCAAAGTCAAAGGTCTGTGCAATGGATGTTGCTGTGGGCATTCCAATGCAATACCCATTGCTTTTTGACTCTGCCCCAGACTTACATGGATGTGTAAATATGAAGCAGTGCCAAAAACTAACACCATTGAAAAGCCTGCATTGGAGTGGCGCAACAAGGAGAAATAAGTTAATTTCTCCTCTTTTTTTGCTCTTTCTCTACGTGCTGCATTCTGCCAATACTGATTGTTTTTGTGCAGGAAGGTGTCCCTTCCTGCTCATAAACAATCCTCCCTGCAATGCAGGCACCCTTGCATCATGGCTCAAGGGTGTCTGCATTGGCACTAAGCAGCTCTTTTAGCACTGGCACAAGGGTAAACACCGGAGTGTACCGAAATCTCTTGAATATGACACATCCCTGCATTTTTTAAATGGTGCAGCTCTGCGCAGCTAAATTGCTCGCAGTGTTGCACTGCACCGTTTCTTTGTATATATACCCCCTAGAGTATCAAATAGCGCTGAACAAATAATATAGTTGTTTAGGTGGCATATCCAACTCACATTTGTTGGGAAGTTTTCTCTATTTGATGTGCATATAACATACCAGAAATAATTTCACATGGAAAATCAGCTAATAAAATATTATTATGGGCACTTAACTACACTTGGTTCTCAAAGCATTGAGGGACATATATACAAGCCTCAATCACCATCACAACGTCACTTTCAGTGACCTTGTGATGTTGATTAGGGCTGTGCCTTATTTACAAGTCAGTATTAAGCCTCTTTTAAGTTCAGAGTAAGTTTATTGAGATAAAGGAAAATATTAATGCAGAAAATACAATAACAGTAACATTAAAAAATTACATACAATGAAGTCATTTAATTTTCAAGGAGTATAAAGTATTTAGATAAAAGCCAATCAATTATAACATATGTAAAAGAATTACAAAGTCGTAGGAAAAAAGAATCGGTAAGGAAAGGAAACTAACATTCTTTTCTAATCTACACATTACATGCTGGGTTATAATTAGACTATACAATATCAATATAGAGGAAGTCATGGAGGTTTAGTCACTTCTTGTTTGAGAGGAGTGAGAGACAGAGAATTTCGAGCACTTATATCTATGAACAACGTAACAGGCGCTGATGAATCTAAACGTTTTGATGCTAAATGCAACGGGTATACAAATGTTGTGTCTAGTCTATGATTGTAACAGACAGCATACCATCATGCTTGATACGACAACTTGGTAAAGTCCTTCCAATTCTTCGTAATTTGTTAAAAGGCAACTGTTAATAACAAATCTATTATCTTTATATTAGAATCACAATGTGCCCAGACGGGGGATAAACTACCTAAGAAAATATGTGGAACAGAGAAAGGATGATTAGAACCAAAGATTACATTAATTTGATGCCATATCTTGTTCCATTAACTATGAACAAATTTGCATGTGAAAAGCAAGTGAAATAAATCCGCTTGTGATGAAGAACAAGTCCAGCATGTGTCTGGGAGTATAGTATGTCCTTCACTGAGAGTAAGTGGTGAAATCAGGGGACTATTATATACAAAAAAAGAGTGTCTGAGTGCTGTTCGCAGCCCTGGAGGACTTCCTAAACTTGAGATGTTCGAGTTAGATAGAGCAGTTCTAAGCTGTTTTGCATCCTCCATTGAACTTTCGATACTTTTGGCATTGTCAACGGCTTTGTCTAGGGTAGGATCCTTGCAGGTAAGTAGTCTTTCTTGTATTTTTTTACAATAACAATGTGCAACCAGTTGATCTCTCACAGTTGAGAAGCTAAATGATCAAATTCACATTTTGAAGCAACAACTTTTAGAGCTGTGATAAAAGTGTCTATGCTTTCATCAGGTTTCTGCATTCTTGTAAAAACTTCTATCTATGCACAACAATGTTCTTTGTTTTAGTAAAGTACTTATCCAATTGTGCTACAGCTATTTCAAACTCGCCAGGATATTCACCTTCGGGCAGATCATACTGAGGTAGATGGTCAAAAACATTTTGTCCTTCGACCCCTAGATGATAATACATAAGATTCTTTTTCCTTTCAGGTCTCTATCTTTGACCATCAATAGCACCTAAGGACGCTTTGAAAGATCGAAACCGTAACTTCCATTCTAATGGTGGTTCTCTGGGCTCTTGTAAAAAAAAGCGATGGTGCAGTAACACTAGAATTCCTGTGGAATAAAAATGGTTAAGAGGAGAAAAAAATTGAGAACAAGAAAAGAAGAAAGAAGAGAAGAGAGAAAGAAAATTCACTGCTTCTGCAAGAGAGCGGAGAATGAGAAGATAATGCATTGTTTTGCACAGAAGAGAAACAAAGCAAAGCTTCTCAAGTTTAGGAGTGAATATAAATTAGTTTTAAAAAATGTGTGTGTGTATCACAGATGTAACAAACACAGTGCAAAAATTCCACATCAAATATTGATTTTAAATGTGGTCACTAGATGGTAGAATTGGATGTGTTGAAACAAAGAAACTTGTAAATCCTTTCAAAGAAATGGGAAAAATGACAGGAAGGCGGGATAAAAGTGAGAGGAGCCTTCTGGGAGTAAAAACAATGCCTTTGGTTCAAGACTCGAGGAACACTGAAGAGAAGAAGATACACAATGGTAAGTGCTGTGTGTGTCAGCGCGAAAAACAACAACACAAAACGTGTTTCTGTAGAGAAGTGGATTCTTGAAGAAGAATATTTATTTAGACAAACAAGGGTGAAAGCTCTGTGTGTCAGCGTGATCGAGACGCAACTCCGTGACTGGACTTGGTTGCTAAACAAGAACTGCGGTAGCTCCTGAAAACAATAATGGGCAGATTTATGTTAACTGGGGCATCCCCAGGGATGCGCCAGTTAACATGCGCCACAGTGCGCCACAGCTCCGCCAGCCATGGTGCGCCGCATTTATAATGCGGCGCACCATGGTGCAAAAACGGCACAGATGCGTGACGCATCTGTGCCGGAAATGTGGCGCATTGCTGGAGTTGCGTCGCAAGCGCGACGCAGCTCCAGCAAGGCTCGGGGGGTGCCCCATTTTAACAATGCTGCGTCAAGACCTACGCCTGCTTCAAGCAGGCGCAGGCTTTTGACGCAGCATTGGCTTAAAAGTGACTGAGTGAAATCTCATAGATTTCACTCAGCCACTTTTGCGAGGCGCACCTGCCCCGGAACGCCCACCCTGCGCCGGAACGCCCACAAGCGGCGCAGGGCTTTACAACGTGACGCATCTGCCTAGATGCGTCACGTTGTAAATCGTTCATAGGGATGCGCCACGTTTACACCGCCTTGCGTGACGCAGCAGCGGTGTAAACGTGGCGCAAGGGCCTCATAAATCTGCCCCTAAGTGCATTGCGCGTGAGCAGGGCAGGAGCGAGAAGAAGTTTGAATACAGCTTGTGAAGGCGGCTTGTGAACTGCTAGAGCATGGCACGTGAAGGCAGGCGGCTCGTGAGGCAGCGCGAGATAGATTAAATGCAGCTCGCGGGTTCCGCGTAACCAGAGTCAGATAAGCGATGCAGCCCCCCTTTCATTGAAATGCATTAAAAGTTAAATTGACATCTACTTTTCAATGCCGCGCAGTATAAATATAACACAGCAGGAGATCCTCGCTAAAAATCTGGACGAAATACAGGGTTAAAACAGAGCGCAGAGAAAGTCCCTCACAGCTAGCAGATATATAGAGCATAGGAAATGCTTTGAAATCGGGCACGGCTCTCTCTGTATTATCGCGTAGGTGCCTTTGTAGTGGAGAAAAAAATGGTAATCACAGCTGTATTCCTAAATGACAAATAGGAATTACTTATAATGCAGTCCACGAAGATCATAAGCAGATAGAGGTGGCTGCGGGTGAAAATCCCAGTCTTCTGTTGCCACTGATGCGAAGTGAAGAGGACGCAGAGGTAAATGTTTAAGTAGGATTTATTCAAGAGGTACAGAGAGCCGTCCCAGCTGGCACAGCCCAGGCACAAGTGGTAACTGCCACTCACAGAACATTCAGTGTAGGATGCTAGTAAACACTTCAAATGACATCACAGTATTCATACTGATCTCTGCCAGCATCACATCACCACATCAATTTAATAAGGTATTCTCACATCTCTACACTTTAATAATATGCACACTGCCATCCTTCTTGCTCCACATCAACAGGGCGCGTGCAAATCGATACCAAAATATTAAGAAGAGCAGTTTTAAATAAAACCAGAAGATGGCGATATTGGGCTTAAAATATACCTTCATTCAGTTTCAAATGTAAAATTTGAAGCATGGCTTTCCTAATGAATTTGAAAGAATGTAAAATGTTTCATTATTGTCTGTAAAGTAAATGATTTATCTGAGGTAATTACTGGGGCAAATGAATGATTTATTATTTTATTTAAATGGAAACTTATGTGCCAATGTTCGCTACTATGTTTACTCATGTTACTCCAGTGAAACCTTCAGGAAGGGAGATGGTTTATCTTTAAACACGCCAGCTTGCTCTGTATGGCAGAGGTATGTACACTATCACCAATCAAAGTGAAAGCAGACTGCTCCTAAAGGTTCGGTCTGCTTTCACGTGCTTTCCATCTGTTCACTGTTATGTCAAAGCGCTGTACGCACGAGGCGTGCTGCAAATCACAGCAAATAAAAAGAAAATAAGCTTGGGTGCAAGGGAAGCTTTTCCATCACTTACCAAATTTGGGCCTCATTTATGAAAAGTGATGCATTGCTGCGTGAAAACAGCGATGCGTCAATTTTCATTGCGCCCTCCTTACGACATGATGGATGCGCCATATTTGCTGTATGACGCATTATGTTGCAAGGAATGACAGACACGCCAGTTTTACTGATGTATCTGTTGGTGCAAAAATTATGGAAACTTTCGCCTATTATGAGGCAGGCGTAAGGTTTTGATGCATTTGTGTCCTAGCAGTGGCGCACCGAAATCTCATACATTTCACTGCATCACTTCTACGAGGCTTATTTACATGGGAATGCCCCCCCCCCATACATTATACCTGACGCAGGTATAATGTAGCGCAGCGGTTTACAAAGTGACGCATCTGCTTAGATGCGTCACTTTGTAAAAAGGTGACTACAGGCACTTTCTTTTTAAAAAATAAAATCATTTAGGAGTTAACACCAGAAGGATTTTCAGACTCGCCAAAGGCAGGGGCATATGTTCATGGAAGAAGCAGGGTGAGGTGTTAACCGTGATAACCTAACGCCTCACTCTGCCACATTAGAAACACAAGGCTGCACCATATTTACAGCACAATGGTGCAGCTTTGCTTTTCCCCCTGCACTGGTGCTACACTTAGCAGTGTAGCGCCAATGCAGGCACCCTTGCACCATAGTGTAAGAGTGTCTGTGTGCAGGGGAAAGATTGTTTATGTACAGGAAGGTCCATCTTCCTGTACATAAACAATCTTTAAATGCCACTTTATCACGTCTATGTATGCTGCTTAATGCAGCACACATGGAAGTCACAAAATGTTTCTTTTTTTAAAGATTGTTTAGGTACAGGAAGGGGGACCTTCCTGTACATAAATAATCGAAGGCATTTTTCTTTTTCCGCGTGTGCTGCACAAGGCAGCACACATGAAAAGCAAAAACTAGGAGAAATAATGCATTTCTCCTTGTTTTGCCAACTTAAGATCCGGTTTTACCTGGTCTGTATTTTGGCGCTGCCTCCTATTTACGCTGCCCTTGTAAATAGTGGGCTGCGTCAAAATTAATGGGTGGTGCGATGGAACGCATACGGCAACTCCCACTGACCACCCCTTTCACGCTAATGCATAGCATGAAAGGGGGCCTTATTAACAAGGCAGCATTAAGCCATGTCACTTTTTACAAAGTTGTGGTAGTGATAGGGGCTTGTACATATGCCTCGCAGCGTAGTGAATATCAATGGGACGTCTACCTAGGGGCTAAAGGGATATGTACAAGCTATTGCCATGAGACGTCACTTTCTTGATGTTTCTGTGGTGATAAGGGCTTCGCCTTATTTACAAGGCAGAGTTAAGCTATTTAACGTGGCTTAACGCTGCCTTGTTAAAAAGGTCCTTTTCACGCTATGCTTAGCGTGAAAGGGAAGGGGAATGGTGTTGCGGTGGGCATTCCACCACCACACCCATTGATTCTGACACTGCCCCCTATTTACAAAGGAGGCGTAAATAGGAGGCAGCGCCGAAATTAAGACCAGGGAAAATCTGGTCTTTCTTTGGCGCATCAAGGAGAAACGTTTCATTTCTCCTCATTTTTGCTGTTTTGATGTGTGTGCAGCACACATGAAAAACAGCAAAAGGCCAATGATTGTTTATGTACAGAAAGGTCCTCAGTCCTGCATATAAACAATCATTTAAAAAAAAAGAGATTTGCAACTTCTATGTGTGCTGCATTAAGCAGCACACATAGAAGTTGCAAAAAGACATTTAAAGATTGATTATGTGCATGAAAGGGGTCCTTCCTCACATAAACAATGTTCCTCTGCATGCAGACACTCTTGCACTATAGTGTAAAGGTGCCTGCATTGGCGCTAAGCTGCTAAACTTAGCGCCAGCGCTGGGGGAAATGCAGGGCTGCACAATAATTTTGTAAATATGGTGCAGCCCTGCATTTCAGAAGTAGCAGAACGTGTCGTCAACCCTTTTATATATGCCCCTAAGAGTAGATTTTTAAGCTGTGACTGAGAAAATCAGAAACTGTGGCTATGAATTATCTTCACTGCACAGGAAGCAAACATGTTGCTCTCTTGGTCACATACAAATGTATTTTCTTATGCAAACTTTCACCATCTAGCTGCCATAGCATCATCATAATTAAGTCAAGATATAGCATAATGATTGGAAACTGATTAATACAGGTAAATTGGCATATTTGCAAGGGCATTGCTCCATCGGAGAATCGCTTTTTCCAATTCTCGTCACTTTTTCCAATGGTCTGGTGGTGCAATGCTCTGTTCCATATCTACAAAGCAGCGCTAAGCCGCTTTGCGTGGCTTCACGCCGTCTTGAGAATATCATACTCTTTGATGCAGGTATCAAAGTCAAAGGTCTGTGCAATGGATGTTGCTGTGGGCATTCCAATGCAATACCCATTGCTTTTTGACTCTGCCCCAGACTTACATGGATGTGTAAATATGAAGCAGTGCCAAAAACTAACACCATTGAAAAGCCTGCATTGGAGTGGCGCAACAAGGAGAAATAAGTTAATTTCTCCTCTTTTTTTGCTCTTTCTCTACGTGCTGCATTCTGCCAATACTGATTGTTTTTGTGCAGGAAGGTGTCCCTTCCTGCTCATAAACAATCCTCCCTGCAATGCAGGCACCCTTGCATCATGGCTCAAGGGTGTCTGCATTGGCACTAAGCAGCTCTTTTAGCACTGGCACAAGGGTAAACACCGGAGTGTACCGAAATCTCTTGAATATGACACATCCCTGCATTTTTTAAATGGTGCAGCTCTGCGCAGCTAAATTGCTCGCAGTGTTGCACTGCACCGTTTCTTTGTATATATACCCCCTAGAGTATCAAATAGCGCTGAACAAATAATATAGTTGTTTAGGTGGCATATCCAACTCACATTTGTTGGGAAGTTTTATCTATTTGATGTGCATATAACATACCAGAAATAATTTCACATGGAAAATCAGCTAATAAAATATTATTATGGGCACTTAACTACACTTGGTTCTCAAAGCATTGAGGGACATATATACAAGCCTCAATCACCATCACAACGTCACTTTCAGTGACCTTGTGATGTTGATTAGGGCTGTGCCTTATTTACAAGTCAGTATTAAGCCTCTTTTAAGTTCAGAGTAAGTTTATTGAGATAAAGGAAAATATTAATGCAGAAAATACAATAACAGTAACATTAAAAAATTACATACAATGAAGTCATTTAATTTTCAAGGAGTATAAAGGATTTAGATAAAAGCCAATCAATTATAACATATGTAAAAGAATTACAAAGTCGTAGGAAAAAAGAATCGGTAAGGAAAGGAAACTAACATTCTTTTCTAATCTACACATTACATGCTGGGTTATAATTAGACTATACAATATCAATATAGAGGAAGTCATGGAGGTTTAGTCACTTCTTGTTTGAGAGGAGTGAGAGACAGAGAATTTCGAGCACTTATATCTATGAACAACGTAACAGGCGCTGATGAATCTAAACGTTTTGATGCTAAGTGCAACAGGTATACAAATGTTGTGTCTAGTCTATGATTGTAACAGACAGCATACCATCATGCTTGATACGACAACTTGGTAAAGTCCTTTCAATTCTTCGTAATTTGTTAAAAGGCAACTGTTAATAACAAATCTATTATCTTTATATTAGAATCACAATGTGCCCAGACGGGGGATAAACTACCTAAGAAAATATGTGGAACAGAGAAAGGATGATTAGAACCAAAGATTACATTAATTTGATGCCATATCTTGTTCCATAAACTATGAACAAATTTGCATGTGAAAAGCAAGTGAAATAAATCCGCTTGTGATGAAGAACAAGTCCAGCATGTGTCTGGGAGTATAGTATGTCCTTCACTGAGAGTAAGTGGTGAAATCAGGAGACTATTATATACAAAAAAAGAGTGTCTGAGTGCTGTTCGCAGCCCTGGAGGACTTCCTAAACTTGAGCTAGATTTTGTCCCATAACTCCACAGACCAAGAAATCTCTAAATCATTCTTCCAAAATATCTCCACCTTGGTTTTATCCCTGGGAGTAGATGAGCTCTGTAGAAGTTTATAAATAGCAGAAGTCCTAGAGTTGGTAGGTAAGAGAATTCGTAACTTATCTGCAGGGACGAATTCAGGAGGAATAGTGTGTTGAGAATTTGTGCAGTTTGTATGAGTATTTTGAATAGCTTGTGTTAAGAGGAGATATTTAGAGCAAAAATCTAGAGGTAAGTCAAAAGAGCTGCTGGCATGCTCAGAAGACATAATCTCATCTTGGTCATATACTTGATTCCCCCAAATCAGGCCTCGTTGTCTCCACAATTTCCAAAAGATAGGTTTATTATTTATCAAAATAAAGGCATTGTGCCATATAGGAGAGTTTAAAACTGAGACCCAATCACTAGAATTCGAAGAGGAGACATTTGGTATAATCTTAGAAGTATGTTTAAGTATAGGAGTGGAGATTGACTGTGGTTTACGTGTAAAAGATAAATATTCTTGAAATGAAAATGAGAGAATGAAGGATTGTTCAAGCGTGACCCAAAGGGGGCAATTTGCAGAAGATTCAGAGAGCCACCTCGAAGCTTGATGTAATAGGAAAGACTTATGGTAAATGGGGAAGACAGGGAAATTTGTCCCTCCTTCTGATTTTGGGTGAATCAATTTTGATATAGACATATGCGATTTCTTGTTGCTCCATGAAAAGGAGGATAAGATGGAATTACATTTTTTTAAATATTTTAATGGTATAGACAGCGGAATGTTAGAAATCTATACTACTGTTATAAAGGAAGAACTTTGAACCTTTGAGGCGGGTAAACTCGGGAACCACAGCGCCAATCCACACACCCGATACATCGTTGAAATTGTCAGGGTGTGCAGATGGACATAGGCTATATAAATTTAAAAAAGATACGTTATTTAAAAAATTTACGAGAAAAAAAAAGTAGTCCCATGGAAGTAGCGCCGGCCGCGACGTGCGTGCTGACATCAGGAGCGCGGGGAGGAGCCATGTCCAGGAGTGCGAGGAGGAGCGGCGGACATAAGCGCGGGGAGGAGCGGCGGACAGGCAGGGAGGAGTGGTGAGGAGCAGGGGACAGGCTGGAAGGAGCGGAGAGGAGCGGAGAGGAGTGGCGGACAGGCAGGGAGGAGAGGGGAGAAGCGGCAAGGAGCGGCGGACCGGTGAACTCAGGAGCGCGGGGAGGTGCAGCAGATGAGGTAAGGCTCCGGGGGACCCACAGAAAATGTCGGGGTGGGCGGGGGCCCTGAAGCCAAGGTCTGGACCGGATGCTACTCCGGGGGACCCACGGACAAAGTCGGGGCGGGCGGGGGCCCTGAAGCCTGATTGCTCCCGGACAAGGTCGGGACGGGCTGCTAGTTGTATATAAAACTAGAGGAGAAAGCATCATCCCTATGGTATCCAGGCGACCACACCAGGACAAGTAAAGGGGGGGCCACCTCGTTGTTAAAGAGGATAGTCTTTGTACACAGTTGTCCATGCAACGTGATATTGTTCCTGAAATGGAAGGAGAGAGATATAGACCTAAATATTTAATATATTGGGGACTCCATGCAAAACCTGAAGTGATGAAATCAGCCTTAAAAGTATATTTTGTTAGAGGTAGAATTTCGCATTTATCTTTGTTCAATTTATAACCAGAGATGTATGCGCAGGAATCAACTTCCTCTAGAAAAGGCTGGAAGAGAAGATTGAGGTTGTGAGTTAAATAAAAGGATATCGTCAGCATATGCTGCCATTTTATGATTATTTTCTTTTAAAGTAAAACCATGAATATAAATATTTTGATGAATTTTTTATAAAAATGTTTCTAAAGCAAGATTAAAAAGAAACGGCGAGAACAGGCATCCCTGTCGGACACCTCTACCAAGTTGAAAGTAAGAAGATATACCACCATTCGCACATACAGCAACTCTTGGATTTGAATACAAAATGGATATTAGAGAGAGGCCATTCCACTCTGTCAAATGCTTTTTCTGCTTCTAATGCTATTGCCGCCAAGGAGTGAGGAATATGTGAGGCTTTGGATAGGATATCAAAAAATAAGTGAGTATTATCGGTGATAAGCCGCCCCTTCATGAAACCAGATTGTTCTGCTCCTAGTAAGTCAGGTAACAAACGTGATGCCAGGACTTTTGAGAAGATTTTATAATCAATGTTAACTAGAGAAATGGGTCGGTAATGTTTGCAATGTTACGGGTTCTGACCATCTTTCGGTATAAGACAAATGAGGGCATCCAAAAAAGAGACTAAGGATTCACCAGATTGTAAAAAAAGCATTTATAAGAGAATGTAATTTGGGAATGAGTAAAAGTGCAAAGTGAGTAAAGAATTCCACAGTAAAACCACCTGGGCCAGGAGCATTGTCATTTTTAAGTGTTTTTAGGGCACCAAAGGCTCTTTCTGCGTAAGGTAATATTCTAAAAGTGATAAATCAGGGCGAGTGTGAGGGTTGTATTGGATGTTTGTCAAAAATTGAGAAATGGATTCGTCAGAAGAGAGAGTTTCAGATGTATACAGTGTCTTATAAAACTGGAGAAATTCATTGAGGATATCTGCATCTTTGAATTTCAATGTGTGATTTCGATCAAAAATAGATTCTATATTGAGTTTGTTTTGTTTAACTTTTAAATAATTAGGCAATAATTTCCCAGCCTTGTTCAGGCCACCATATAATTTTGCACTAGACTTCAATAAATAATTGGAAGCATTATTAGTTGTATCCTGATTGAATTGAAATGTAGCTTTTATAAGTTCAGACAAACATGTTTTTGATTTGGAAGAATAATAAGAGTGCTCCAATCTCTTTATTTTAGCTAAAGGGTCATTAGTGATTTACTGTGCCTTTCTTCATTTCCTAGAGACAAATCTGATAATAAAATCCCTAGCTTATGCCTAAAAAGTGCCTCCCAAATCACATGGAAAGGCATATTATCTGATTGGTTAAATCGGAAATATTGTTAAAAAAGGAAACAAAGGATGATGTGAAAACAGGATCGAAAAGTGGGGCGTCACTAAAGCGCCATTTACAAGACAAGTTTGGTTTCTGTAATACATCAAGGTTAATAGTGACGGGAGCATGGTCCGACATTAAAATAGAGCCAATGTCTGCCGACACTAGTGATTGAGAAACATTATGAGATATAAAAAAATAATCTAACCGTGATTGGGTGTGATGCGTCGGGGAGTAGTAAGAGTATTCCCTCAACGTGGGATTGCAAAGTCTCCAAGTGTCTAGAAGCTTGTTTTGATAATTGTTTGTATAAAAAATCTATGAGATTTATGAGGAACATAGGGAATTGACGAATTCCGATCTAAAAAAGGTCAATAATTTCATTGCGGTCTCCTGCAAGAATTTAATTATCGTCAAAACATTGTGTGATTTGTTGGGCCAAAGAAGTCCAAAAAGAGGAATCACCTACTGTGGGTGCATAAATATTCAATAAAGTGATTAGAGCATTATCCGCCATACATTTAACAAATATCCATCTGCCTGCTTTATCTGCACATTGCAATAATACTTTAACATGAAGGGACTTACGATAAAAAAGAATAAGAACTCCATTACGTTTACCATCACCCGGAAAGAAGAGGACCTCCCCCACCCATCCTCTCCTTAGTTTAGCAGATTCTTCAGCCGTCAAATGAGATTCGTGCATGCAATATCTGTTCCCAATTTAGTTAAATTAATTAAAACTCTCTGTCGTTTAATAGGTGAATGTAAACCTCTTACATTCCATGAGACGAGTTTTAAAGGCATGAACGAAGACTGCAAGTATGTATTAAGTTATGACTAAAACAAAACTGTGAACAAATTAAGCTATACCAAATAATTAACTAACTGTATATAAAATGAATCGATTGCATTGGAGAAAAAAAGAGAGAAGTATAGTGAATACACAGCATTTGAAATGTAAAAGAGGATTGTAGGATAGTAAAAGATAATAGGATGAAAAGAGATTGAGAGAAGATAATCCAGAAAAGAAGGAAGTAGAAGAGAAAGAAAAAAGTTAAAAAGGCAAGGAAATCAGGTGAGATGAAAGACTTACATGTAATCCGAGACATACGAAGGGTGGATAGGTGCGAGGCCACACAGAACAATGAGGCGTCCAAGACTCAAACAGGAAGGCGGAGAGGAAAACAGACCCAACGAACGCTGGACCATAGGAGGAAGGATGGCATGCAAAAATAACCTGAAATGAGAAAAAGGATTTTAATTATATAATTGAGACAACATTCTCATAAATATACTTAGTTTACTAATTATCAACTCGTAAGTATAACCAATAATAGGATTAACGTTCATAAGAAGAGTAGAAGCATATCAGGAGGCAGAAATGTCTATTTGGAGCTTGATGAAGATTGAGTCAGCGTGGTAAGAGTATAAGAAGCTTTTCAGTTTTATAGGATCTTCATAGGTATTAGTGTTGTTGTTGATGGTCACTTTAAATACGCGGTATAAAATCACTCCCCTTGGTTTTCTTGCTATAGAGGAGGACATCAAAGGTAAAGCCGGACCCAATCTATGAGCTCTCTGGCTATTGAAAAGAGTGCCTTCTGGTAGCTTAAGTAACATTGGGAGAAAGAATTTAAAAAAGTCAATTGGATCCGAATCGTGTGTTCCTTCAGGAAGACCATGAATGCAAAGATTATTTCTCCAAATTCTATTTTCCTAGTTTTCCAGCATTGACACCTGTGAGTCAACCTTGGAGGCAGAGGAAGTTAAGGAGTCTACAGTTTGTTCTAGTGTAGTAACACGTTCTTCTACATTGGACCATCTGCCAGACAGCATCTTTAGCTTAGAATTAGTTTCTTCAACGAATGGAAGTAAGGCCCTAATTTCTTCTAGTAGTAGATCCATTGTGACTGAAGTAGGTTATTTAGGAGGAGAAGAGGGTCCTTTTTCAACCTTTTAGGTGGAGCTTTGGAATACCAGAGGTGAAGGTGTTGGTAGATGTCGACGTACCCTGAGGTGAGGTGCTGGTTGGGTCATCCATGTTAAGGCAACTGTAGCGTGAGCTGGTGTTAATTAAGAATCTACGAGGCGGAGATTTGGGTTGGGCAAAGCCTTTAGGTCATCTTGTTATTGTTAATGATAATTTTTAGAGTGCACTTACACCGGGTGGCTTCATGGCACTAACAGGCTCATTATGCTATCCAAGAAATGTTTAATTGTATGCTTGCTGGAATAGCCAGGTCTTAAGAAGCTTTCTGAATTACTCGCTTGAACAATGTAGTAGTGAAGAGTGAGAGATGGGCAGATCGAACAATGCGTGAAGGTGTACGCCTAAGTATCAGGCTGGTAATAAATGCAGGGCTAATGCCATGCAGAGCTTTAAAAACAAGGCAGCCCGTTTTAAAGGCACATCTCTGGGAAATAGGGAGCCAGTGTAGTTTCCTCAACAGGGGCGTAGGTGGTTGCCATCTTGGTTGACGGAAGATCAACCAGGCTGCGTGATTTTTAACCAGCTGCAACCGTTTAAACAGATAGAGTGGCATACCCAGATACACAGAGTTGGCATAATCCAGATGTGACAGGGCGGTGGCAATTATAATCTGAATCAATGCATCGTGAGTCAAGAAGCAGTGAATCTTCCTGATCTTAATAGCTGGAAGAAACACTTAGAAATCACTGTGCCAACCTGAGATTTGAACGTGAGTTCATTGTTGAGGGAAACTCCCATTGTTTTGGCCGAAGTGGACAGAGAGGGAGAGGGACCTAGCTCTGTTGGCCAATAGTGTGGGCCCCAGAACTTATGACTATTCCTGGTCAGGACAAGCTCTGTTTTTCCCGGGTTTAGCTTAAGATGATCAAGGTCCATCCACTGTTGTATATATAACATTTTGGCCTGAAAATGCACGGCAGAACTGTGAGAGCCATCCCTCTTGAAGACCAACTGTAGGTCGTCAGCATAATTGAAGACTGTCACCTTTCTTTCCTTCAAAGATTGATTCAAGGAGGCAATATAAATTTTAAACAAATGGGTGGAGAGTGCCGAGCCCTGTGGAACTCCACAGGTGATTTTACGTGGGGGGGGGGCTAGAAAGTGCCTTTGACGGACAGCCTGAGACTGGTCATCCAGAAATGAGGCGAGCCAGCAAGCCGCCATGCCTTGAATGCCAGAAAGTATGACACGGTCGGCCAAAATAGCATGGTTGACCATGTCAAAAGCGGCAGATAAATCCAATAGTACCAATGCCTGAGAAGAGCCTTTATCAGCATGGTCCCGAGGAGTATCCAAGACAGTAAGAATGACAGATTCAGTGGAATGTGCTGGCCGAAACCCTGCCTGATGAGGATCAAGGTATTTAGACTCCTCCAGAAAATAAGAAAGGCATGTGGCTGCATAGAGCAAAGAAATTGGGCGGTAATTAGATGGAAGCTTGGGGTCAGCTCCTGTTTTTTTAAGAGAGGTACCATTAATGCTTTCTTAAAAGCCATAGGGACATGAGCAGATGAGAGAGAGTCTTTCAAAAGAGTGAGTACAGGACCTGGCAAAGCTGCAAGGCAGTCCTTAAGTATGTGGGGCGGGCAACAATCAGAGGGAGCCCCTGATTTAACTTTCACTAAGAGGTGATGGAAGGTTTTGCTGCAGATTGACGCACACATAGGAGCAAAAAACAAGGAGAAATAAAAATATTTCTCCTTGTTGCGCCACTCTAACACCAGCTTTTCAGTGATGTTATTTTTCTGGCATTGCCTCAGATCTACACATCCTTGTAAATCTGGAGCAGTGTCAAAAAGCAACTGGTGTTGCCTTGAAATGCCCACAGCAACACCAGTTGTACGCCACTTTCACATAATGTGATGTGTGAAAATGTGCAGTATTTAGAAGACCACGAAAAGCCACGCAGGGTGGCTCTATGTGGCCTTGTAAATATTGGTCCTGCAACCACAGTGCCACCGGAGGGTCAAGAAAAGTGGTACTCAGGTGGTGCGATGGGATAGTAATTATGCCCCTTTAATTCATACTTTTTAAACATTATAAAGATGGAAGAGCAGGAGCTGCAGAAACCATCAGCTAGGGTTCATTGTTTGACTAAAACCACTCTGTTAATTGAACCCTATCTGATAACGGTGACTAAACCCTTTCACCGTTGGCTCCTGACTAGGTTCCATTTCAATCTGATTCACTTTTCATTGGGTGTCTTCCATGGTTGGTGTAAACCAGAGGAGTAGAAAAACTGCCATTGTGATAACTTCTCCCTGCAGAACACCTTACATTTCCTGATGTTCTGTGATTATTACAACAATATTAGGAGGAAGTTTTTATTCCTTTATTGAGAGGTAAGGGCTTTGTACAAGTTAAACAGCTTTACTTTACCTCCAAATGTTAAGTAATCCATGGGATATTTTTAATGTTGTCTGCTTTCTGGTTGTTGCTGTCCGATCAAAGAAGAAAAGACACTCCAGTCTATAAAGTATATAGACTATAATGGTACTGTTTTTATGAATTTGTAACATGGGTGTACTGCTCATTTTTAAACTATTATTCAGCTATGGTACTATAGAGATGACTTATATGTTTTTTAATGTATGTGTTTTTGTATCAGTGTTGTGTACTTTTATGATTTAAAAAAAAATCTAATAAAGTGAATTAATGATGATGATATTTCTGGAGCCTAAAGAATTGAAGCAAGTTAAGGGTGATAGAGCTGACTCACATTTACACTGCAAACGTTAAATGTTATTGACCTTTCATATGTAAAGTCCAGGATTAATTTTCATACAAGACAGGAGTAACAAATGTTAAAGATGAATAATGTTGCTTAAAGACAGGGGTGGCCTGCTTCATTAATGTGTTGATACTGTAATACTATCTCTATAGAAATTAGCATTAAATGTTTGCTAGAGGTTTGCATCAATATAAATGACTTTTCATTGTTTCTCTGAGAGGAAACCAGGGAGTACAAACAGAGTGATGCAGCAGTGTGTACTTTCTGGAGCTTTAATGGAGGCATACTTTAATTGTTTTGTCTAACAAGTACAATAACTGAGTGGCGATATTCCATCCCAATGCCATAGTTCACCATATATTAAAACACTATAAAATATACCACTGTTTGGGGAGTGGCCTAACAGATGGACTAATTGCTCAAGAGATTCTGACACATGGTTCTCCAGCTTGAGATCTAATGGCGTATTGGTACACATGAGGGGCACATGTCTCGAGACGTAGTTATGGAAATAGAATAACTATAATCAGCCATTAGTAACTTATGCAGGGCATAGACTATTTGTGTAGGAAATAGGACTGGAATGTATTAATCATCTACTTGATATTTATGGCCATTCTTAATTATGGGAGCTGTACGGACTTTGTACACAAAACATAGTGGTGGACATACATCAAGCCTGCATTTTGCGATTTCTAAATAGCGAATTTTACTGATTCAACAGTGATATCATTGGCACCTTGATGCTCCTTGATCACTTTATTCTGGGTCCACGTTTCAGCTCCTCCCATCCCATTGGATTACCAAAACAGCAATAAAGTGGCAGTTTCTGGCAGCCAATCAGATTGGTCAGATTCTTTATTCCTTCCAGGATATGTAGATCCCCCAATGGCTAAGAAAACAAATGTCTCTTGTTCAAAGTGGTTTGTTTATTTTTCAAAATTGTGGAATCTAAAATCTTCTACAGATCCACATTCAAAGGGAATACAAATTACCAAACAAGCTGGACACAAATCCCTGGCTCATTAAATCTTCGATGCCTGACAAAAACGCTTAGGAATTGCAAATGTCTCAAAAGAGCTTCAATGACTTTACACCCAACCACCACCAGAATGCAATATTATGAGTAAATGTCTTGTGTTGTGCCAATGTTAGTGTAATTCCTCCTCCAATTAATTTCCAAAGAAAATCACGATGGATTCATGTGTGCACACCTTTGTCATAAATATAGAATTTTCGCCCTCTAGTTGTTTGTAAGAACACTGGGAAGTTAGCTGATGTCCTAAAAGTACATGTTTGGACTGCCTATCAAAATATTTTACAGATATGGACGAGAATGAATTCTAAGTACCCATTGAAAATGTGTCCTCATTTTAAATTTATAACCATAATTTCTATGAAATTGATAAATTTTACATAATAATAAGGTTTTAAAGTATTAATTCCATAGAGATATGCCATTCTTTTGTTATAAATACAGAACAGTAGCACTCTGCTTGTCCACTATAATACTGTGGGGACTTGCTGTATAACACTGGAAAATCAACTGACCGGCTGCTATTGCTATTGGAAGTACATGTTCTACTCAGAATATCAGATGTTATTCTCACTTGGCTGAGAAACAGTGTGAACATATAGAATGTGTGCTTAGTTTTTGCTCTGGAGGACTTTTCAAAACCTTAATGAGAAAACAATGAGAAAAGGTTGTTTTGTCTTAAACATAGTTCAGGAGATGGTCAGCTTTTTTCACACAGTAAAATCTGTTAACTCACTTGAATTTCTAAAATTAGAATAACACCACCAACAATTGATTTTTATTGCCATTAGACATAGAAATCCCTCAGATTTATGCTTGCTAATAACTTTGTCACCATTTGATGAATCTCCACAAAACTTTGCAGGCCTATTATGTCTTCTACATTGGCTAACAAAGATGAGTTTCATGGGGTTTAGTCAAGGGGGTGCAATGAAAAATAGGGGGGCCCAAAATCAATTTTTTCACCAATGAATTTTCCACAGACTTTTTAAACTGAAGTGATAGCTAAATGGCTGAACTGATTTCTTTTTTTGACAAATAATTATTATTATTTTTTTTAAGCGGCAAACTGAAAAGAGCAGCACTGTGACATATTAGACATTTTGATACAATCTCATAACATTCCCTTGCCTGATCCAGCATTGGCCACAATCCAAGTCAGCCCCCAACTCTCCCAAACCTTGTGTGGGGCAGATCAATCCAGTAATCCCAACCATTTGCTCCATATACATCCGTGTTTGGAAGGACAGCCTCTGGTCTCATTCACATTTTTTTCTTGGACAGCACACCAGTCCACACCCTGTGCCATTTTGTCATGGAAGCAGCAGCCAAGTCTGTCCAGGTCGCAGCATTTTCTAGTTTAGCCAACAATATGGATGGACCCAGGAGCAGCTTGTTAGTACTGGAACCATGCAACCAATCCATCACCCCCAGGAGAAGAGCAAGAGGATTGAGGGGAACGATCCAGCCCAGAATTTCACTCAGCTCAGTTACGATTGATGTCCACTACTTGGAAAGGGAGGCACAGGACCAGACCATGTGGTAGAAGTCAGCAAGGTCTGCCTCACAACACAGGCATTTGGGGGATGGGAGGAGTCCTGATTTGTGTAGCCTTACAGGAGTAAGATATGCACAGTGTAGATAATACATTTGAATGAGGCAAAGCCAAAAGGGTCAATACCCTTGGGGCCATCAATGCATCCCTCTAATCCTCCTCTCCCAATGGGCCAACCCATTGCTCCTAGCAGGCCACAAGGGGGTCAAGAGTGGATGAGGTATTATTTATCAAGTACCCAAAGATCTGGGATATTCCTTTTATCCCCAAATTTCCCATAGGGATCTTAGCTTTCATTGGACTAAACTCTGGGATTACTGTGTGGTCGGGTATGTGGGGGCAAGGGCTTGTTGCAATTAAAGGACTTTGTAGAATTGAGTATCTTGTAAGGAATATGTTTGCTGCAACTCCTGGAAGGAGGCCAGGTGTTCACCTTTCCACACATCTCCTAACTGAGTGATACCAATCAGGTCCCATTTCTGAAAATCCTCCAAGGTTCCTACCTCCAGCAGCCAAGTGACATGCCAGTGGGGCATTGATAGTGTAAGCTTGGCATCCCATTGAGTGTGATGCATGCGAGGAGGGCCGTTCTGATGATTGCTGATAGTGTGTGAGGAATTGGAGTCCCATATATCATGGCCTGGACACTGGAAAAACAAAGGATTTCTAGTTTTAGCCAATAATCCAGGTCCGACCATTCACCATTGAACCAGTCGCAGATCACCAAGAGGCGGTGGCCAGGTAGTATAGAAAGGGGTTTGTCATCCCCATTCCTCTAGCTTACTTGGAGAGTTGGGCGTTGATGGCTTTCTCGAAAACCGTTGCTCTGAAGGAAAGGAAATTGCTTTTGGATCATGAGTTAAATATGAAGGAGCAGGACATCAAGGCTAAGCAGGCAAGAAGGCAGAGTACGGGGCCGTTGGTAGTGCTTGAGGGCCAGTCACGATATCGAGCCACCCCAGAGGAAAGGCATGATCACCTTGTCCAACCCACGGAACCAGCTGCGCGAAAGGTGGAGCGGGACAAATAGGAGATGGGGCAGGACCATGATTTTGAAAAATGCAAACCTACTGAGGGAGTTGAGCAGAAGAGACTGCCATTGATGGAGGTCGTCCTTTGTACATTTGAACAGCGGGCCAACAATGAGGGACCAGGTCAGTTCCGGAAGAAGGGCCACTGAAATGGCAAGATATTTGAAAGAGAGCCTCCTTAGAGGGATGTTATTTGTCAGTCCACCTATTCTCACAAGGCATGGAAGGGCACTAAGTTGGGGTTTAAACTTAAGACGGATGCTCGCTTAAAGGGCTGGAGGATCTGGAGACATCTCTGGCCGGATTGGGCAGGATCAGCTAGAAAGAGCAGCACATCATCCGCATAGAGGGCGATTCGGTCTTCATGGGAGTCATGCCAGCTCCACCCCTGCATCCGGCTGCCAGCCCGTATGAGGCAAGCTAGTGGCTCTATTGCTAGAGTGAATAGGAGAGGGGGGAGTGGTCATCCATGTCGGGCTCCCCTCCTAATAGGTAAGGAGTCTCACAGTGCCCCATTTACAAGAAAACTGGGTGACAGATTGGAATAGAGGACTCTCACCAGTGTCCCGTAGTGGGGACCAAAACCTGCTTTCTCCAGTGCATCCCCAAGGTATCACCAGTTGACTGTGTCAAAGGCCTTTTCCAAGTCAAGTAGCACTAGGGGTAAATATGGAGTGAGGAGATGATGGTGAGCAAGGGCCACATGGAGGCTTCTAAGGCAGTGTTGCATGCTATGATGTGGCATGAAACACTGATCAGGGTGGATGAGAGTGTCAATGACCCATTTCAGATGAGTGGCAAGGAACACAGCATACATTTTAATCTCAGTGTTAATTAACAAGATTGGGCGGTAGTTGGAACATGAGGCAGGGGAGGGTCTGGTCGGATATAACCATGATGGTGGTGGTGTCTGTGTTGGGGGAAAAGGTGCCTCTCTCTAAATCCTCATCAAATAAGGCATGGAGTTGTGGTATTAGGACTTCCTAGAATGCCATATAGTATTCTGCCAGGAGGCCATCTGAGCCAGGAGTTTTGGGGGTAGCCAGCGATGAGATCACCTCTTCGATCTCCTCATAATAATGAGTTCACCCAAGGCCTTAACTTCCCTCTCCGGGAGTTGCAGGAGGGGGACACTCTGCAGGAAAAGGGAACCAGCAGCTGGCATGTGTGGGTGATCTACTGAGTAAAGCTTTGCATAATAATTCAGGAAGGTCTACGTGGTTTCAACAGGCTGTGGAAGTTTTGCCCTTTGGGGCTTCAGATTTCCAGGGCTATCCCGCTGGCTAGGGATTTGGTGGCAATCCAGTGAATTAATTTGCACTTTTTTGTCTCCCCAGCCGTAAACCCGGGCCAATGAAGACCTTCGATCATTTGGGCAGATTCGAGAGAGAAGGACCTCATCTCTTCCCGCACTAAGTGGAGCTGCCAGTAATTCCTCCTCTCCATTCTCCGTGGCCATAGTCATTTCCAAGCGGAGGGCCCTGGCATCAAGCTGGGAGAGATGGTGATCCTGGACCTGTCAACTGAGTTTGAGGAACCCTTTGGCGTACCCATGGATTGTGGCCTTTCCCGCCTCCCACAGTGTACCCTGAAGTTGAACTGTGCCCACGTTAGTAAGGAAGTAGTGTGTCAGGTCTCCCTCAATCCCTTGTTTGTATTCATGGTCCTGAAGGAACTATGCATTTAGTCTCCATAAAGGACAAGACATGTGCGGATGCTGGTGCATGCACAGTATTCGCAAGGATTAGAAGAAATGGCGATGAAGACGAGGAGGGCAGCCTGGGGACACCACAGTACAGGTAAATGGGTTTTAATTTACTTTTAAGTACTAAAATTCATTGCTAATATAAGGGGTAGAGGCAGGGGCTGGCAAACTCCGCTACGCTGCAGAGTGTGTGGAGATTTGCCTTCTCCGCAAAATGCGGAGCAGGCAAATCTCTGCACACTCCACTGGTGGAGTGCAGGTCTCCGCCCGGGGCTGAAGATATGTTAAATCCGTGGCTTCTGACGATGGCTGCAAGTGTGGCCATGTAGATGGTGGAGCTCAGGGAGGATCCCTGTGGCACTCTGCAGCGGATCCCTGTGGGTTCTGAGTTCCATTGTGGAAGTTTGACTCTCTGCATTAGGCCTGTGAGGAATGAGCTGATCCATTATGCAGAGGGTATGGTGGGAGATGCTGCAGAAGGTGGCTGAAAGGTCTAGGAGGATGAGGGCAGCAGTCTTGCAAGGTCTAGTAGGCTGAGGGTAGGAGTCTTGCCTTGGTAGTAGGAATTTGCAGATGTTGTCTGTAGCAGTGAGGAGTGGAGTCTCTGTGTTGTGGTTGCTTCAGAAGCCCAATTGGGAGAGGTCCAGGGAGATGTTAATTTTGATTAATTTGAAGAGTTGGGTGTTGATGGCTTTTTCAAAAACCCTTGCTCTGAAGGAAAGGAAATTGCTTTTGGACCATGAGTTGAGTATGAAGGAGCAGGACATCAAGGCCAAGCAGGCAAGTAGGCAGAGTCCAGAACAAATGGTGGCAGCATATATCCATTGCAATCTGAAGGAAGGATGTTCACTCCCAAACATTTAGTAAAGGATTACAGGAGGGAAGATGACATATATCCGTCATTTCAGGGGTATGAGTCAGCTCTCTGCATGAAGCAGGTCCCTGACATACACGGGAGCTATTTGAGGTTGATGGGAGGGACACGTTGACAGCCCTTGGGCCAACCCAGCATATCACCTGCTCTGCTATGAAAAATGCCCTGATCACTAGGTATGGTCTCATCCTCGGGCAGTACAAGAACAAGTTTAGGTCCTTAAAGAAATCTGATTCCCAAACTTGGCTTGAGTGTTTTGATCATTTTTGCAGAGCACTGGATGATTGGGTGAAGGGCAGCCAGGTAACAGACTATCAGGGGTTGTTCCTTTGATTGCATGGGAGCACTTGTATAGTCTTTGCTTTCCAAAGCTGCGTCAGCATCTGATTGACAGCAAGCTGATGGACCCTAGAAAGCTTGCTGAGAAAGCAGACCACTGGATGAGTACCAGGGTCAACAAGAGATATGAGGGAGACTCTGTCAAAGGTGGGCAGGGTCTCCTGAGGAAGAGTGGGGGGACAAGTTTAAACAGAGAGAGTTCTCTAAAGGGCCCTAATCTAGTCTCCGTGGTAAGGACCTCCCTCAAATAATAGGAAATTGGGGATGTCTATAGAAAAAACTGCAGAGAGGGGTCCCCACAAGTGTTATAAAGAGGTCAGGAGGGTCACATTAGGGGGGAGAGCAAGTGTCCCAAGTGGATGCTGGCACTTGCTGGTGGGCAGGCACAGGGTGGGCCAGTGGGCCCTTCGGGAGGAGTTAGTTCCAGGAGAAGGGCGGGAGGAAACTGAGATGACACTCGTCTACTAGGGAACAGTGAGATAGTCCAAACGGAGGGCCCTTGTGCCTTAGAACACTAGGAAGTACAGTGGTTGACCATCAATGGACAGAGGGTGGTGATTCTGAGAGACACAGGAGACAATTTGTCTACTTTCAGGTGTCCCCTGGTATGTGAAGAGCAGGTGGTACCTAATGTGTTCCACCAAGTAGTTGCATTGGACAAGTCTGAGCACCATTATAAGATACAAGGTGGCATAGGTTCCCTTTGAATGGGGGGTGTAAGATTCCTTGAGGGTAGCTGTGAGTCCATCCATGCCTGTTGATTGTCTGCGGGGTAATGACCTAGAGGATTTTCCTTGGGGGGAGGTAGAAGGCCAGGGGGGTTGCCTGAGTGGGCATGTGTGACTACTCAGTCCATGGTTGCCGGTAAGAGTGATCAGAAGGACCTGGAGACTGAATGAGTGTCCCAGGTGCCTGCCAAAAAGAGAAGGGGCAGTGGACTCGGGGAACTCCCTTCCAGATGTTCCCACAATTAGGGAGGAGGCTGAACCTTAGGGGGATGCCTCGGAACCTACAGTGGAACAAGTGGCTGAATTGGAAGACTTTAATGCCCTTCTCTTGTGGGTCGGTGGCAGATGGCTGCAGACCAGGCAACTGGCAAGGAGTCTTGATCACACTGGATTTACTGGGAGAATGGTTGTCTGTATTGTGAGCCTGAGGATGGTGAGTCTGGGGCAGCCTGTGTGCCCCAGCGCTTCAAAGCCTTCCTACTCGGTCTGGCTCATGATGTGCCTTTGAAAGGCTTGTCACCCACTTCTTTCACCCTCAAAGGAACTCTGATGTGCATTGCAGGTCTTGCCCAACTTTCCAGGCAAGCAGCAAAGTGGAGGGAGATGTATCGCTCCGCTCCAGACTTTCCCTGTCGTGTGCACCACTTTTGAGCAGGTGGGCATCAACATTGTGTGGCCACTGGACCCCAAGAAAGCCATTTGCAACACTTTCATCCTGTTTTTAGTGAACTTTGCCACCTAGTACCCAGAGGCCTTCCATCTGAGGACAGTGACAGCTTAGCAGCACATAACATTAAAGAAATTACCTTACATCATATACTCTTACTACCTCTGCAGCATGATAAAACATTGGAAAACTTAAAATTATATACTGATACATGCAAAGAACTTGATAGAGTCCTTATACTTGTTAAAGTTCAGAATGACTACTACAATATGGTCATCTTGAGCTGTAAATGTCCTAAATGGTAATATAGTAGGTAACAGAAATGGTAGTTTTGCCTGAAAACACTTGAAAGGAAAACAACTATGGATTGACTTTGTGTTAACATAAACACAAGCAGAGCAGTTATCACTGTAGTAGTCTATTATTAACTTACTATTTACTATGAAACGACACTAAGGCACATGTTTAACTTAACTTACACTTACCATTTATCTCAATATTAATAACAATTAAGTATTTCTGATACCAGAAAGAATATGGTTAATTATGATAGAAGCTCTTTATCTTTTGAGACATTTGGTTAGATGTGATATTTATTTCTGGAACTATTTTTTACAATGTCAACATGACCAACCAAAACCATAGTCTCAACAGGAAAGAGGAGGACAACAAGGGCAAAATAACTAAGCCTGATGGGGAAGACATTGGTGAGTCATGTCATACTCACATTGGATGATCAAGTGTATCTCTTCCTCAATAATGGCAGTATGGCAATGGAGACAGTATGTCGCTGTACTGTCATATTGCTGTATAATTTCCCGATTCTGTCTCAAAAGATGAATTGACACTGCTGTACTGGAATCAGATACTGGTAGATGGGCAGATGCATCATGTGTTGATGGAGGTGCTGTTGGAGCAGAAGAATTAGAAGGTGCTACTGAAGAAACCGATGCAGCAGGAGGTGGTGGAGATTTATCAAAGCAGAAGACGCCAAAGGTGATACAGTAACTGAAGAAGTGACCACCACAGATGTTTCTGCTTCAGCCTCTTCTATGTCTTTCTGATTTCTTCTTTCTGCATGCACCAACCTGGTGGAATGAATTGCCTGTAGGTGTTTTCTCCTACCCTTGTTACCCAATGACTATATAGGAGCAATTTCAATGGTTTTGTATGAGTGAAATGTCCAGCTAACTATAACACCCTTAAAACTTATAGTTTTTTGAGTGAATTTTAAAGGTTTTTTTAAATGCTAATTCTTAACTACATAAGGCCTGAAACCTATGTTTTTTTCAGTGAATTTCAAAGGTTTTTTAAATGCTAATTAAAACTATATAAGAGCTGAAAGACCAACCAGGAATCTCCAGTATGCGCCAGGGGACTGCATTGCAGAGAGGTGTAATGAAGCCACGCCCCTTTTAACGCCTCTCTGCAACGCAGCCTCCGGGCGTGTTTGCAGAGGGGGAACCAATTCCCCTTGGATACTGGGGTCCCTGGGGTCCAACTAGCCCACCTTGAACCTGCAGTATGCACCAGGGGGCTGCATTGCAGAGAGGTGTAATTAGGGCACACCCTTTTTTACACCTCTCTGCAATGCAGCCCCTGTGCATGTTTGAAGAGGGGGAACTAATTCCCCTTGCACACTGGGGGCCCCTGGGAGCCAACTAGTCCACCTGGAACCTCCAGTATGCACCAGGGGGCTGCATTGCACAGAGGTGAAATGAGGCTATGCCCCTTGTTACACCTCTCTGCAACGCAGCTCCCTGGCGTGTTTGCAGAGGGGGAACTGATCCCCTTGCATACTGGGGATCCCTGGGGGCCAACTAGCGCACCAGAAACCTCCAGTATGCGCCAGGGGGCTGTGTTGCAGAGAGGTGTAATGAGGCCACGCCCCTTTTAACTCCTCTCTGCAATGCAGCCCCCTGGTGCGTTTGCAGAGGGGGAACTAATTCCCCTTGCATACTGGGGGTCCCTGGGGGCCAACTAGCCCACCAGGAGCCTCCAGTATGCACCAGGGGGCTGTGTTGCTTTGCCCCGGAGGGCGGCGGTCCCCGGGGCAGTGTTGGGCACCCCCCACACTTCTTTATCACCATGCCCCTGCGATTTGGTCCCCAAATGTGGCCTTTGGGGTCTTTGTGGAACCACCTTAACAGGCCTAGGGGGTCAGGGTGTTTCTACCCTGCCCCCTTTTTGTGTTCTACATGTTTGTTTTTCTGCTTTCCTGTGCCTCAGTCTAATGAGCACAATATGGCTGCCAACACTTCCTGATTTGGAGTGTTGACAGCCAATAAGCATGCAGCTTTCTCGGAAAGGTATGCGCACCGTCCACGTACCATACGCATACGTACGCAAACCCGTGCGCGCACGGTATGCGCACCCCGCGATTTTATTTTTTTTTGCCTTTGGGGGGTGCTAGTGGGACCCCCTGAGCAGGCCTAGGGGTCAGGGTGCTTCTACCATGCACACTTTTTGAGTTCTACACATTTGTTTTTCTGCTTTCTTCTGCCTCAGTCTACCGAGGCACAAGATGGCTGCCCACAATTTCTGTTTTGGAGTGTTGACTGACATTGGCAGCCAATCAGCATGCAACTCGCGCACAAGAAGGTCCGCGCACGTCCGCGCACGTATATATAAATATATATATATTATAGTTAGCTGGACATTTTACTCATACAAAACCATTGAACTTCCCCCGTTATAGTTAGTTGTACTCACTATCGCTTGTGCGTCTGCAATCCACTGCTGATGATGTCACATATTACATCATTCATGACATGGTCAGTGACATCACTGATGACATCACTGATGACATCATCCAGTGAATGTGGTTTGCTTTGATATTTAAACATGTATTATAAATACACTACTTTGCATTGAAGAATGAGCGGATATATAAATATAAATGTGTGTATGGTGGATTTAGTAACAGTGTCATTGATTGTTTCCTTGACTAATTTGTAGAGTCTCACTATATATAATGTGTTGTTACTAAACTGTGTGAACGTCTTTATTGCTTTGTCTTAATTGCTATGTTAAAAACTAGATTTGTTATTGGTTTCCTAACTGAGTATTTGTATGGGTAAATAAATGTCTATGTGGTTTGGTGGGGGGGGTGTGATTGCCAAAAAATGTGTGAATAGTTCATTCAGTAGGTATATGAGGTTAAGACTACATGTTATAACAGTTGTTTCAGTGAGTGTATATGTTTATGGGTGTGGTGGTGATGAAATATTTCTCTCAATGGTACATCTCCATTAAACTTGAAAAAAAGGCAGTGTATGTGACAGTTATATCTAATTAAGTGTGCCTAAGACTTAGTGATTGTATGAGTCACTATATGGATAACGGTATACTTGTAATAGTGATTTTATAACACACTAAGTGTGAGTTACTATCTATATAAATAGATGAAGTGGTGTTTGTAGAAGTGTGTAGGTGAGTAAATGTAAGTATAATCAATTGTTTGCATAAGTCAGAAGGATGTCTTTCTAAGTTAATACAATGTGTGCTGGTGTATAATGTTGAAATAGGCTTATAAGTAAATTTGATAGTGTTCTGTTGATTATTCTCTGCATATAACACTGAATCTATAGGTAAGTGATTAGATCTGTGTATAGTTCCCTGAATAACTGAGTGGGTGTTTTTATTATTGGTGTGTCAATGGATTCAAATATAGCACTTTCTATTTCACAGTGAGTGATGAAAGATTATACTAGTGTGTGATGAGGTGTATGTGATTGTCACAAGGATGATGTCATCAGTGATGTCATTTGAGATATCATCAGTGATGCCATCAGTCATGTCACTGACTATGTCATGAATGATGCACTTTTTGTGACGTTCCGGTGGCGCAGAAGACTGAGTGATATTTATCAGCCAGGACTAAGCCACTTTTTGTGGCGTAATCCTGCCTGATAAATATCAGTCCCTTTAATGCAGTGTCCTGCGTTAAAGGGGTGTGCAATGGGTGTTGCTAGGGGCGTTCCCAGCAGCATCCATGAACTTGAGTAATTTATAGCATCCTCAAAGTCAGTCTTTCAAAAATTCCAAAGGGGGCGTGGCCAAGATGGCGGCGTAGGCGGACGTGTCTTCCGGAGCTCCCGCCGTCGGCCCTCGAAAGCGTGGGATCGCGGGTTGTGGGGCCCCTCTTCAGCGTGCCCCATTCACTTGTTGGTCACCCCTGACTCGGGGGGACCCTGCTGGAGAAAGTCCGACCCCCGGGGGCACCTGGAGCCGGGAGTTACAGACCAGGGCGCGGCGTGCCTGAGAGCCGCGGCCAGCTTGGGAGGAGGAGCAGGCGGGCAGCGGCGGAGTGGTCGCACTGGAGGCCAGGGATTGGGCCTATCCCGGGCCGCAGCGGTAAGCCTCAGGCGGGCCCGGCCCGCACTCTCACAGGTGCGAGGCGCCGGGGGCCCCGCAGCCCCAGCGCTTCTGCGGGCCCGCCGTTGGTGCAGGACAGCGGCCCTGAGCGGGAGCCCGCGCCATACCCCAGGCGAGTGGAGGGGGAGGAGCGCGCCGGGCCTGGGGCCCGCTGGGGATTGCGGTGTGGTGGATCGGCCCCTGCACGGAGTCGCTGCTGGGTCAGGGGGAACCCTCTGCAACCTCCAGACTGTCGCCTGTCTTCGGGGGGCCCCTATGGTGTAGCGTGGCTGTGCTGTGGAGGGGGCCCGCACCATTCCTCAGACGGGTGGGGGGGCAAGACGCGCTGCACCAGGGGGCTCACTGGGGACTGCAAAGTAATGTACTTTGAACCTTCAGGTGGACTCTGCCGGGCCAGTGGGCCCTTGCTCAGCAATTTGCGAACGGGCACCTGTACTCGAGGCGCCTCAGGGGCACTGGACGGGCACGGCCTGAGGAGCTGGCAGCGTGGGACAGGAGCGTGAGACGCCTCATTCGCGCCTAGAAACGTACCGTGCTGCGGTTCGAAAGGTGGGGCCCAGCGAATGCACGAGGGCGCAGGAAGAGAGCATCGTCTGGGGGGATATAGTGGGCCCCCTGCATGGACAGGCATTTTTAGCCAGACCCGAGCTGCGTAGCAGTGTACATTAGAGTGGCCTCCCGGCGTAGGGACATTTCAGGGCGCCATTTTGTAGAGCGGGGTGGAAGGCCCTTGGCACGTGGGCCGGCAGACAGCAGGACACCTCTACACTTTGCGGCTTGGTTTGAGACTTAGTCCGGACGCGGGCCCACCTTCACCAGCCGAACGGTCGCCATGGTGCAAAGTTCAAAAGTCCGCAAAGACCGGACGGTGAAGGACCTATTCACGAAAACTCAATCGCCCACCACAGCAAAAGAAGTTTCGGCCTCCAGCATGAAGCAGGGAGAGGAGGGGGCAGAACCTATCACAAAGGCCTTCCTCGAGTCCCTCTTCACGACTCTCCGAGAGGACATACACACTCTTAAGAAGGAATTCGCAGAAGAGATACGTGCTGTACGGCGAGATCTGGACGGGGTGGGGGAGCGAGTGGCGGACGTTGAGGCGAAACAGGGTGCCCGGGACGTTGAGACGGAGGCACTCCAACAGGAAATCATTCGCCTCCACGACCAGCAGGTAGACCTACAAACACACTTGGAGGATCTTGAAAATCGCTCCAGGAGACACAACGTGCGCATTCGAGGTGTGGCTCACTCGGAAGTGGACAAAGACCTCTTTAAATTCACCAGCGAGCTCTTCGAACATATCTTGGAGCGGCCGGAGGATGCCGCCCTTACGATCGACAGGGCGCATAGGGTCGGACCGCAGGGTGCTGGATCATCTTATGCCGCAGACATCCTAGTCTGCGTGCAAGACTTTCGCACTAAGGAAGACATTCTCCAAAAGGCGAGACAGAAGCAACCCATCTCATTTTGAGGACACTCTCCGACCCTGTACCAGGACCTCTCGGCGCTTACCCTCCAGAAGCGCCGCTGCTTCAAGCCTGTGACATCCTATCTACAGCAACAGGCTATACCGTACAGCTGGGGGCATCCTTTCCGGATCATCTTTAAGCTTGACAATAAGCTTCACCAACTCCGCTCCTTTAGGGAGGCTTGCCAATTGCTGGGTATCGATGTCCCGCCAGATGGGGAGGAACAGCCGACCTCACAGAACAGAAAAGGAGAACCATTGTCGCAATGGCGCCAGCAGCGGAACCGGAGGCGTGTGAAAAGACCCGCGAACACAGAGATTGAGAGTGGCCAGCGGGCTGCGGTGGAGGCGGTCTCTGCGGAGCTATCACAACAGCCGGGAGACTGAAACTTCTCCTGTTAGCAATGCTTGGGGTCACCTATGCCCTTGTGAGGGTCGGCGGGGGGACGGGGGAGGGGTCGGACCCTTCTTCCCCGAGACGCAGTTTAACCGGTCATCTGCAAGAGATGAAGGACATTGATGGACCTCTTGAATTTTCCTTTTATGGTTACTGGTTTTGGGGTTTTGGCGGGGGAAGGGACAGGGGGGATGTGGGGTGGTGGGAGTTGGTGGGGAGGTACATGCTGGGGTTTGCATCTTTCTTATGTCTTGTTCTGTGGGAGGGGTTGGGTGGGGTTCCAGGTCCTAGGGGGTTCATCACAACACATTGGCACTTGACCTCATTGCGCGGTTCAGGACCAGCCCAGAATTCAATGCGGGGGGAAGTCCGCCGTATGGATGTGGACATGGTCCCCGGGTTAGACATTTGGAACACGGAGCAGAAAGGTGGGAGTCAGACCTATGGCCCACACTGAGGTGCGCATCCTTTCCCTGAATGTATGGGGGCTTAATAACCCCATCAAGAGGCGGGCAGTGTTATCCTGTCTGGAACACGCACAGGCCGACATCTGCCTCCTACAGGAGACTCATCTGCTGCAGGAAGACTGCTCCAGGATGAAAGCACGCAGTTTTCCACAGCAGTTTTTCTCCTCTGGCCCGACTAAGAAAGCGGGAGTGGCGATCCTAGTGGCTCAGAAGTTCCGCGGAACAGTCTTGGGTAAAGGTGCAGAGATAAAGGGGAGGCTACTGTCATACCGTTTCTCATTGGGAGGGATGGACTTTACAGTATGCTCGGTCTATGCCCCCAACAAGGGTCAGGAGAGATTCCTCCAGAATGCGCTCAGCATAGTGGCCGCGTCCGAAGACAGGCATATCTTGTTAGGGGGGGGAACTTAACTTGGTGCTAGACCCCACACTAGATAGGTTGGCGCAGCGTTTTACCCCAGCTGGGGCTTTGTCAGAGGGAGGTCACAGGAGACTGGGGGAATTGGGTTTGGCAGACCTCTGGCGAAGCCTTCACCCTACTTCGAGGTCCTATTCTTATTTTTCCAATGCACACCGCACGTATGCCAGATTGGACTATTTTCTGGGGTCCACTTCCCTTCAGGCCTTCACGTCCGCTACGGACATAGGGGTTGCTACTCTTTCTGATCACGCCCCCATCTCGGTGACCTTTCTTTTTCCTCCGGCGCAGCGCCCCTCTAGATGCTGGCAACTCAGGGACACACTGCTGCAGCGCAAGGGAACAACAGAGACTGTTGCGCGCGCAATCGAGGAGTATCTACTGCACAACACTACTTCCGACACTTCTCTGACGACTCACTGGGCGGCCTTGAAGGCTGTACTTAGGGGGGAATTTATTGCGTTATCCTCGGCCGACAACAAGGCAAGAGCGGAGAAGAGGGAGGAGTTGACGCAGAGGGTCAGGGAATTGGAGGGAATGCACCAGAGGACCTGCGCGCCTAGGATCTGGCGACAACTGACTCTGGCGCGGAAACAGTTAAGCGCACTAGACCAACATAGGGCAGAATTTGCGGCTTTGAGAACGCGTCACATGTACTATACTGGGGGGGACAGATGCGGACGTCTACTGGGGCGCGCGCTTCGGGAAAAGAGGCAACACAACTTAGTAAAGGGCATCAAGACATCCGTGGGACATCTCGCTACTGGAGACCGGGAGATCGCAGCTGCCTTCGGCGAGTCCTACGCGTCCCTCTATTCGGGAGAGACACTGGACCATGCCACGAGCGTCTCGTTCCTGCATTCCATTCAGCTACAGGTCCTCACATCGGACCAGGCAGCGGCTCTGGACAGTGCGATCAGACCAGAGGAAGTCATCTCGGCCATCTCCAGGCTTAAGCTGGGTAAGGCCCCAGGGCCAGACGGTTTCACTGCCATTTTTTACAAGACCTTTTGTACTCAGGTGGCACCGCTCTTGACCACCCTTTTTAATTCCTTTTCGGAACCGGGTGTGATCACGGAAGATCTACTGGATGCCACCATATCGGTAATTCCCAAGCCGGGCAAGGATCCGTCATGTTGTGCAGCCTATCGGCCCATCTCGCTGCTCAACATTGATATGAAGCTGTATACGGGTATTTTGACCGCACGCCTGGCCCCACTGATGCCGAAACTGATAGTGCCGGACCAGGTTGGGTTCATCTCGGAGCGGCAAACGGTGGACAATACGAAGAGGGCGCTCCACCTTTCCGAAAAAGCCACCCGCACGGAGGGGGAATACATGCTGCTTGCCATTGATGCAGAAAAAGCGTTTGATCGTGTCCATTGGCCGTATCTAGAACAGGTTTTAGTGAAGGCGGGCTGGGGGACCGATTCCGCACTTGGGTTCTGAACTGTTATTCACGGCCCTTAGCGACGGTCCGCGTCAATGGCTGCTCCTCACCCCGCTTCCCCATAGAGCGAGGCAGGAGACAGGGGTGTCCACTGTCACCCCTGTTGTTCGCTTTGTACATGGAACCCTTGGCCCAGGCGATACGCCTCACTCCCGAGATTCATGGGATCAGAATGGGCGCCTTTGAACATACCATCAGCCTCTACGCGGATGATGTCCTGCTTTCTTTGTCTTCCCCCCGGGTCTCGCTCCCGGCCTGTATGACCATTCTGGAGGACTTCGCAAAAGTGGCAGGCTTTAAGATAAACCTCAGCAAGTCAGTGGCGCTCGACCTCTCCCTGACGGAGTCCACGAGGGCACATTTGCAGGGGCTCTTCCCGTTTCCGTGGGCGTCGGAGGCCGTCCCATATCTGGGCATCCAACTGGCGGCCACCCTGCAGGCCACAGTTTGTCTCAACTACGCGAGGCTGCGACAAACCATCAGGTCCAAATTGGGTAGGTGGAGGTACCTTCCGCTGTCCTGGTTGGGAAGGGTAGCAGCAATAAAAATGACCATCTTGTCCCAGATCCTCTATGTGTTCAGGGCTATTCCCATGTGGCCCTCGGAGGAGTGGATCCCCCAGACCCAATCTGAACTAGCGCAATTCATCTGGAATGGGCGCCGCCCACTGATGAAGCTTCGCCTGGCAATGCTGCCTCCTGAGAGTGGGGGCTTAGGCCTCCCTGACCTGTTTATGTACTACCAGGCCGCACAGTTACAAACGCTGGTGGAGTGGAGTAAATGGGAGTCGGAAAAACACTGGCTTTTCCAGGACCAGGCAGTGGCAGGCCGCACGTTGCAGGAGGTTCCTTTTATGCACCGGAGGCATCGCCCACCCAACCTCTATGCCTCGTTCATAACGAGGACCCCTCTGGAAGTGTGAGACCGGGTAAATGTGGCACACAAACTGACATCCTTCCCCTCCCCACTGACACCTTTGCTCAATAACCCTGACTTCGGCCCTGGTATGGAAACGACAGCGTTCGCAAGGTGGGCTCCGGCGGGATGTAGAGTGCTTGCACATATGTATGCGGCAGAAGGGGTCCTTACCTTTGATGCCTTCCTTCGGGAATATGGTATGCCAGAGGAAGAGCGCCTACGTTATCTCCAGGTGCGACACTGGGCCCTACATACAACCACAAGGGAGGGGGCTGATCGCAAACTTAGTGCGTATGAATATTGGCTGCTCTCGGGGAAATCGGACCGTAAACTCATCTCTGATCTCTATCGTATGCTCCTTGGGCGATACACCCACATTCACAGCCCGGGGAGAGCGAGGTGGGAGAGGGAGCTGGGCCGCGAGTTGGGCAACAAAGAATGGGAGGGAATTTGCTATAGAGCCCGACATTCCGCACATCACATGGGTCTAACCGACACCCTCACGAAAATCACCTCCTACTGGTACTATACCCCAGAAAAACTCCACGAGATTGATCACACACGAGAGGCGCTGTGCTGGAGAGGCTGCGGAGGGAGGGGCACACTGGTTCATTTGCCCTGGGAATGTCCGCACATACAGGACTATTGGACCAAGGTGCTGGACAAGGTAGACCTACACCTGGACACCACACTTCCGAGATTTCCCGCATATATGCTGCTGGGCTCCCCTACCCCTCTTACCTATCCATTGCGCTCCCAACGGGGCAGACTGATAGCCATAGCCCTGGGATCTGCACTGCAAAACATTCTCACCTTCTGGCGTTCTGCTCACATCCCCACTTTTCAGGGCTGGCTGCACCGTCTCTGGAACGTTCTGGGGATGGAAAAGCTGTCCTTGGTGGCTAGGGGGGCAGGAGATAAATACTCAAACCTGTGGCGTCCCTTTTTAACTCTCCTGGCTACAGAATTCCGAGAAGTGACTTGTCCTAGGTTCCTGCGTCTCCTCCGGCTGCCGGATGATCTTGTCACAGAACCATCGGTGTGTATTGTTTGGACCTGGAACTGGGGTGGAGGGTGGGTAGTGGGGGGGGAGCAGTTTGAAGACTTTTTCGTTCAGAGGGACCGGAGCAGGCAGCTTCGTAGGGATGGGGCCGGCTCAGCACTTGTGGTACACTGACCTTGAGGGTCCCTCTTTGCTCATCCCCGGGTGGTCTTTCTGGGCCTCTATTACCCACACTTATGTACTTGGCCATGCTCCGTTCAGATTACCCCTCATGGTTTCTGTTGTATTTGGAATAGAAAAGCTGTATTGATACTGGGTAGGCCGAATGTTGACGCCGAACCAGTGGATAATGCATGACACTGTCTTTCATCTTTGTGTGCAGCACAATAAACACATTTTAAACATAAAATTCCAAAGTATAGGACATGATAATCCAAATCCAAATGTTGCTCAAGAAAAGTTATAAACCGTGTCCGTGGGTCATATCTGCCCAAATGCCGATATTCCGAACGATTGACAATTACTTTTCTTGAGAAACATTTGGATTTGGATTATCATGTCCTATACTTTGGAATTTTTGAGAGACTGACTTTGAAGATGCTATAAATTACTTAAGTCTGCCCGAATTGTGTGGGTAAAATTGATACCTAGTCACTTTGACTAAGAATGTACTTCCGTCTCTTCAAACATTTGGAAGAAATATCTAGTTATATGACAACAGGATACCGAAATAACTTGAAGGAAATAAGAACGCCCTGAAGAAGTTCTGTTGTACAGAACGAAACACGTCGGCTGGCTGTGGTACATAAACTTAAGGAAAGTAAAAGCATTTGAATATACACCAAGATTCAGCTCTTCAATAAGGATTCTAAGTGATATGATTTGATTGGACTTGTTGTGCAAGTGGTGCTGTGCCAAACTTTGGAATATTCTCCACTACTCTCTACTACTCACTCTCTACTAATCCACTACTCTCTAATACTCACTCTCTACTACTCATTCTCTACTACTCTCTACTACTCACTCTCTACTACTCTCTACTCTCAACTACTCACTCTCTACTACTCTCTACTACTCACTCTTTACTACTCACTCTACTACTCACTCTCTACTACTCTCTACTACTCACTCTCTACTACTCACTCTCTGCTACTCTCTACTACTCACTCCTTACTACTCTCTACTACTCACTATCTACTGCTCTCTACTACTCACTGTACTCACTCTACTACTTACTATCTACTACTATCTACTACTCACTCTATACTACTTACTCTCTACTACTCTCTACTACTCACTCTACTACTCCCTACTACTCACTCCCTGCTACTCTCTCCGCTACTCTCTACCTCTCTCTACTAGTCTCTACCTCTCTACCTTTACCTCTCTACCTCTACCTCTCTACCTCTCTCTACACGCACACATATACACATATATATATATATATGCATATATATGCATATGCATTTATATATATGTATGTGTGTGTATATATATATATATATATATATATATATATATATATATATATATATATATATATATATATATATATATATATACCAGTTCACATCCTTTGAGAAACCGGGACCCTCGGACTGCGGTGCAAACCAGGGTCAAAGGCACCCTGTTTGTATTCTCCTTCACCACACGCTAACAAACGTGTAAATGCACTCGGACTCCAAGCAATATTCACCATTAAATTAGGCCATCCAGCAAAGTTCGTAAGTATATTCTTTTATTCCAGCATGGAACACAGTTCATAGAACTAAACCCCCAACGCGTTTCAGCGACAACTCGCCTTGGTCACGGCTAAAAAGCCACCTCATTACAAACAGAATGGCTTTAACTTCAACTTCAACTGGCGACCACCAGTAGGTAATATATATATACCACCACCAGTAGGTAATATATATATATATATATTACCTACTGGCGGTCGCCAGTTGGTATATATAGTTAGGACCTAGTTTCCATAGGAAACCTGCAACATTCTATTTGGATAACTTTAGTGTCGATTGAGGAATTTGCGTGCAATTTTCCAGAATTTTGTCCAGCTCAGTTCTGTTCCTTCCCTGAAAGTTTTGGGGGGATTCGTCAAGCGGGGGCAGAGAATAAATGGGGTCCCAAAACGTGTTTTCCCCATGTTAATTTCCATAGGACGTTTAGACACGGCTACAGCCCGAACCGCTGAACAGAATTACACCAAACTTGGAAAAAATTGTATATATATTACCTACTGGCGGTCGCCAGTTGGTATATATAGTTAGGACCTAGTTTCCATAGGAAACCTGCAACATTCTATTTGGATAACTTTAGTGTCGATTGAGGAATTTGCGTGCAATTTTCCAGAATTTTGTCCAGCTCAGTTATATATATTACCTACTGGCGGTCGCCAGTAGGTAGTTATAGTTAGGATTTTTTTTCAATGTTAAATCTCAAAATTCTATTTGGAATAACTTTGGCGCCGGTTGACGAATCTGCCTGAAAAGTTCCTCAAAATGGCCTCTTTGAGCTCCGGTCCTTCCCTGAAAGTTTGGGGGGGATTCGTCAAGCGGGGGCCGAGATAAAAGGGGGGTCCCAAAACGCGTTTTCCCCATGTTAATTTCCATAGGGCGGTCTACCTCACTTTTAGCCCGAACGGCTGAATGGATTTCCACCAAACTTGGCAAAATTGTAGGGACTGGTAGCCCGATGTGCCTTTGCTATGTCTCAAGATATGTCCTCCAGTGGATTTGGAGTAATTTAGGTTCAAAAAAATATATATATCTGTAAGCGCGCTCCGGTACGCGCACCGGGGTGCGAACCAGCGCGCTACGCGACTTGCGCACGGAAAGCTGATTGGCTCTCGGGTGTCTGTAAACATTCCCAATGGTCCAGAGCGTCCGCCATCTTGTGTCTCGGTAGGATCGAGACACAAGAGATGGCCAAAACAAAGGGGGAAAAGACCATTAGGGGGCAGAGTAGACCCCCCTGACCTCTTAGGTTTCAAGTGGGGGCTATAAAAGGGCCCCGCGGGGCAAAAAAAAGTAATTTTTTTTTTGTTCGATTTGCGCGGGGGAGCGCCCGGTACGCGCACCGGGGAGCGGACCGGGGATCGCACCGGTCAGAAAAGAGAATGGCAAAGTTTAAAAATGTAAGTCATTTTATATAAATGGGAGGTAGTTCTGAAAAGAACTGTTTTTTTTCTTTTTGTTGTTTTATTTTTTTTTATTGTTTTTTTGATTTTTTTTACTTTTTATGGCTTTTCTGAACAGTTTTATATTTTTTTTGTATTTTCTTGGGGGAGAAACAAAAAACAGGGAATTGTAAATGGCTCAACTGGAGCAAAAAAATTCTGCAAAACATTAGGGTTTTTTCGGGCACTTATGGTTATCCCCAGCACAGATGATAAGTTTAACACTTTGCTCACCATAGCAAATTAACTTACCACAATATTTGCACATGATTTTAAAATCGTTAAATTTGGGTTGTATGATAGGCATTGTCTCTGTTGCCTCTGAACTCGATGGAGTTGGTTCTTTTGATGTTGAGGGTCTAGATGATGATGGGGTAGCTTACTGCAGAGGTCCCTTACCCCTGAGCAGAATAGTTGATTGGGTGCCAACGGATCATGTGCCGAATCATGGTATGATTCCCGAAGGAATATTTTTTGTTAGGGTTCCCTCTGGACAGCTCTGCATCACAAATCAAACAAGTCACCTTCGCAGCGTTTACTTTTTTGAAACCCCTTGGGATTTTGTAGAACTGCCATATGAAGTGCTCTTTTGGTTTGTAGGGCTGATGAACTTCTTGCAGGAACTGCCTTGAGCCTTCCTCCTCTTCCTCCTCCTCCTCCTCTTCTTCTTGACCACCAATGTGATCTTCTGGTGGTGTTTTTGATGGTGGTGGTGGTGGTGGTGGGGCAGATGCTCCAGCTGCTGCTGCTGATGTAGCCATTTTTAAGTAGAATATATTAGAGACAGATCTCAAAACAAGTCTTCCTCAGTCAAAGCACAAAGTCAGAATAAACAAAAAAGGAGGGGGCTTTCATCATTTTGAAAAAAAATTGTTCTGGACCAATGAGAAGTGTTATTTTCAAGTCACATGACCAGGGCTTTCATCATTTGGAAACCAAAAGTGTTGTGAACCAATGAAAAGTGTTATTTTCAAGTCACATGAGCAGGGCTTTCATCATTTGGAAACCAAAAGTGTTGTGAACCAATGAAAAGTGTTATTTTCAAGTCACATGTGCAGGGCTTTCATCATTTTGAAACCAAAAGTGTTGTGAACCAATGAAAAGTGTTATTTTCAGGTCACATGACCCGACGCGCTTAGGCTACGCAACCCGGGGCGCACCCCAGGTCGCGCCGCGGGTCGCGCCCCGGGTCGCGTAGCGTAAGCTTGTCGGAACGTTTTGCGATCGTATGTGCATGCGTGTTTCTGGGTGCGTTTATGCTGTGCGTCATATGACGCATCACGCTGCTACACGATACGTCACAATGTTGTTTTCGTTCACGGCAATAGCGCTAACAGGACGCTCACCGGTACGCGCCCCGGGGCGCGCCATGGCACTGCGCTTACCGGTGAGTGTATCGGTACGTGCCCCAGGAGCGCACCGGGGCAAACAAATAACAAAATAAATATATATATATATTACATAATTATAAAATATAAAATTCGTTAGAAAAAATATTACATTTCATACCTATAGAGATTTGAAATTTGAAATTCACTGAAAAAAAATAGGTTTGAGGCCATATATATAGTTAGGAATTAGCATTTTAAAAACCTTTGAAATTCACTGAAAAAACCATAGGTTTCACACCAGTTATAGTTAGGAATTAGCATTTAAAACACCTAGTAAATTCACTGAAAAAAACATAGGTTTCACACCAGTTATAGTTAGCTGGAAATTTTACTGACATAAAACCATTGAAATTCCCACATTATAGTTAGTTGGACTCACTATAACTTGCGCGTGTAATGCACTGCTGATGACATCACATATTACATCACTCATGACATGGTCAGTGACATTATTCATGACATCACTGATGACACCATCCAGTGAATGTGTGTCTTTCTGAAAAATAAATATGTTTTATATATGTATATGTAAAGGTCAATGGAAGAATAAATGGTTCAATAAGTGTCTTAATGGATATTTTTTTTTTAAATGATTGGTTAACTGGCTTATTGAGTGTATCTTAGTGAATACATATATTAGCGAGTATTGTTTAAATATTTAAATGTTTGTATCAATGTTTCATTTTGTGTATAATTGGCTGCATGGGTTGGTGACTGACTCACTGTTTGTATGAGTTTTAAAGACAGCATATGTGCAGGACTGTATGGGTGGATGAGTGTGTATATGTGTGTGTTAGTGAGTGAATGACTGTCACATTAGTATCTTTATCATTAACTACATTTTTTCTAATGTAGTATATGTGAGTATTGATGTATATAAGTGAGTATATGTGAGAGTGAGAGATTGAAAGAGTTCTTGTTTAAATAAGTATGTGTTTCTATAAGTGTTTGTTTAAGAGAGTAAGTATGTGTAAGTTTCCTTAGAAGTAAGGTGGTAGTGTGTGTATAGCTGTATATGTAAATAAATGGATGTTCAATAGTTAATTTGCATGTGTGAGTATGTGTGTGAATAACTTTTTGATGACTGTCGGTGTGTAACAGGATGTATAGGTTTATCACTACATATGATGAGCGAGTATATGTATAAGTGACTATATAGAACTATTGATGAATGAGTGGATGTGTATATAGATGGTGACAATACTGAATTGGTTGTAACTGGTATGGATATCTCTTTTTTTTTTTTTAATTTTAGCTTCTTTTTTTGACTATGTGTTTCAAGGGTTACATTACACTGAAAGGAGGTCTGTTACTTTGTCACAGGGATGGTGTCATCAGTGATGTCATGAGTGATGTCACTGACCATGTCATTAGTGATGTAATATGTGATGTCATCAGCAGTGCATTACACGTGCAAGTTATAGTGAGCCCAACTAACTATAACGTGGGAATTTCAATGGTTTTATGCCAGTAAAATTTCCAGCTAACTATAACTGGTGTGAAACCTATGTTCTTCTCAGTGAATATATATATATATATATAGATATAGATATATATATATATATATATATAGATATATATATATATAGATATATATATATATAGATATATATATATATATATCTATATATATATATATATATATATATATATATATATATATATCTATATCTATATCTATATATATATATATAGGACCCGTTCTACAAGTGGATTGCGGCTTTGCTGCTTCCAGTGGTAACGCTGGGCTCTTTTCTTTTGCCGAGGTATCGGATAGGAAGCCCCGCCACACGCATACAGGCTGAACCATGGACCACCGACAGGAAGCGGCTCGTGACTTCACGTGACAGCAGAGTCACTATACTCTCGCTGTATGGCCCGGTTTAACCCAGTAGATTGTAGCAGAACGTTGGGGACCCGAGAAAGACTCTTTGGGGTAATTTACAAAACTCACCAAGGACTACCTTACCCTCACTCCACCACTGGAACTTACCGTAATATTGCATGATGGGGGCTGTAGTGTCATACAATTTGCTATAGCTGCAGGCAATTGGGAGGAGTCAGTACCATAAAAGAAGGGGAGGTGAAGTTCTGTCTTGCATAGGGCGTCTGACGAAGGCACACCCAAGCCGAAATGCATTATGCCCTGCATCCTAGATTAAAGAAGCTTTCAAAGACCCCGTTGTGTCCTCGGATCCCTTCCTCCCTGAAGTGGTCCTTTGCTGATATATATATGCACATTGTTCCTTCCCCGATTTTGACTTCCCAGGTGTGATGGCTTCTGGGAGTTGAAGTCTCATCTGAGCCACTATGGACGAATTTGCATGTGACTTTGGGGCAGGACTACTCACCTTCCAATGAGGGTGGTTCAGGACACTTCAAAACGTGGGTGGTGACATCACGTGGTAACAGCGGCAACCGAAGAAGGCTACAATGCCGAAATGCATCTTGCCTCGCTGTCCTTTAATAAACGGCTCCTGAAGTTCCCCTGTGTGGCCTCTTCTCCTTTCCTACAAGAGGGGCGTCTGGTTTCTATATATATATATACATATATATATATATATATATATTTATATATATATATATATATATATATATATATATATATATATATATATATATATATATATATATATATATATATATATATATATATATATATATTCACTTAAAAAACCATAGGTTTCAGGCCTTATATAGTTAGGAATTAGCATTTAAAAAACCATTGAAATTGCTCCTATATAGTTAGTTGTACTAACTATATTTTGCGCACCCGCAATCCGCTGCTGATGATGTCACATATTACATCATTCATGACATGGTCAGTGACATCACTGATGACATCTCAAATGACATCACTGATGACATCTCATTTGACATCACTGATGACATCACTGATGACATCATCCAGTGACAATGTGTTTCTGTAAAGTTTAAATATGTTTTACATATTGAAGAATGAGTGGATGTATAAGTGTCTGGATGAAGGATTTAGTTGGTGCGTGACTGAGTGAGTGATTAATTGTGTCTTACTAAATACATGGATTAGTGACTAAACTGTCTGAATGTGTGCATCAGTATGTCTGTTGTTGTGTAAGCTGCTGCATGTGTGTATCTCAGTGCTACATGTGCAAATAAGTACATATGTAAAACACAGTGCATGTGAGAGTTGGCATATATAAATGACTATACATGAGAGCCAGTGAATGTGTGAGTGGCTGTATGGATCATTGTGTACTTGTATCAGTGATTGTATAAGAGAGTAAGTATGTGTTAGTATATGTTTGAATAAGTAAGGTGTTGTGTGTATAACTGTATAGTTGAAGAAATGGAAGAGTGATTGATTCTTTGCATGACTGACTAGGTGTGTGAGTAACTCCATGGATGAGTGGCAGTGTGTGAGTGTCTGTATAGGTGTATGAGTGCATATGATAGTGTTGTATTGATGAGTGACTGTATGTATGAGTGATTCTATGGGTGAATGAGTGAATGTGTGTGTAGACCTAGGAATCAGTGAGTGCATATGTAGTAACTGGTACTGGTGTGTCAATGGTTTCAAGAATGGTAGTCTGTATTTAACACTGGGTGTATCAAAGGTTAATTTAGAGTGTGAGGAGGTGCATCGTATTATCACATGAATGATATCATCAGTGATGTGATCATTGATGTCAAATGAGATGTCATCAGTGATGTCATCAGTGATGTCATTTGAGGTGTCATCAGTGATGTCATCAGTGATATCACTGACCATGTCATGAATGATGTAATATGTGACATCATCAGCAGTGGATTGGGGGTGCGCGAAATATAGTTAGTACAACTAACTATATAGGAGCAAGTTCAATGGTTTTTTAAATGCTAATTCCTAACTATATAAGGCCTGAAACCTATGTTTTTTAAGTGAATTTGCAAGGTTTTTAAAATGCTAATTCCTAACTATATAAGGCCTGAAACCTATGGTTTTTTAAGTGAATTTGCAAGGTTTTTTAAATGCTAATTCCTAACTATATAAGGCTTGAAACCTATGTGTTTTTTAGTAAATTTGCAAGGTTTTTTAAATGCTAATTCCTAACTATATCAGGCGTAAAACCTATATTTTTTTTCAATAAATTTCAAAGGTTATGTAAATGCTAATTCTATTAGCGGATAACGTTTATATATGTTATTATCCTTCTGGGACCACCTGAGCAGCCATCTTGTTTCTCCGGAGAAGTGAGGCACAAGAGAGCACAAAACAAGAGTGGAAAACGCAAAAAGGGGACAGGGTTGAGACCCTCTGACCCCCTCGCCCTTCTCAGGGGGTCCCAGAAGGACTACCAAGTGCACGTACGCGTACTGTATGCGTACGGTGCGCAAACGGTGAGCGCATATAGATATATAATTTGATAAAATTCAATTTTCTCAACAACTACTGGAGGGATTTTCACCAAATATAGAAAAGGCACTACTGCATACCTGTCCCTACCATTTTGCCAAGTTTGGTGTAATTCTGTTCAGCTGTTCGGGCTGTAGCAGAGTCTAAAGGTCCCATAGAAAATGCCATTTGAAAATTTTCAAATTCAATATTCTCAAGAACTACTGGAGGGATTTTTACCAAATAGCAAAGGCACATCTGCATACCAGGCCCTACCATGTTGCCAAGTTTGGGGTAATTCCATTCAGCCGTTCAGGCTGTAGCCGTGTCTAGAGGTCCCTATGGAAATTAACATGGGGAAAACACGTTTTGGGACCACCCTTTCGGCCCCCGCTTGACGAATCCCCTGAACCTTTAAGGGAAGGAGCGGAGCAGAACTGGCCAAAATTCTGGAAAATTACACACAGATTCCACAATCGGCACCAAAGTTATTCCCAATAGAATGTTGAGCGCATATAGATATAAAAATTGCTCAAATTTATTTTCTCAACAACTACTGGAGGGAATTTCACCAAATATAGAAAAGGCACTACTGCATACCTGTCCCTACCATTTTGCCAAGTTTGGTGTAATTCCGTTCAGCTGTTCGGGCTGTAGCCGTGTCTAAAGGTCCCATAGAAAATGCATTTTGAAAAATGTCAAATTCAATTTTCTCAAGAACTACTGGAGGGATTTACACCAAACATACAAAAGGCACTGCTGCATACCAGTCCCTACCACTTTGCCAAATCTGGTATAATTCCGTTCAGCCGTTCGAGCTGAGGCATTGTCAGAATGTCCCTATGGAAATTAACATCGGGAAAACATGTTTTGGGACCCCCCTATTTTCTCGGCCCCCGCTTGACGAATCCCCCCAAAACTTTCAGAGAAGGAGCGCAGCGCAGCGAGGCAAATTTAAGGAAAATTACAGGCAGATCCCTCAATCGGCGCCAAAGTTATTCCCAGTAGAATGTTCAGAATTTCCTATGGTAACTAGGTCCTAACTATATATACCTACTGGCGACCGCCAGTAGGTAATATATATATATATGTGTATATATATATATATATATATATATATACACAGGCAGCAGCAAACACAGTGGCCTAGTGCCGATATGAACATTTAAAATCCTTTCCAATTACACCGTAATCACAAGACAAACAATGTCAGTAAATCTCGACGAAGAGAGGGAGGCGGCAGCAGCATTATTGTATGGTAATTTTCCCCGGGGCGAGTCAAACAAGCAAGCGCCCGTAACTGCCGCAAATCCAGTTAACCAAGATGTAAAACAACTATTGAAAACTCTGGAAAAGAAGTCCAGATCCGAAGTCACGAAATCTTGGGAACACAAGTCCCTGACCAAGTACGAGGAAGCAGGGAGGGTACCAATGGGCCTGCGTATATTACTTGCCCCCAGCTTTTTGGATCCGAATCCCGCCATGCTTAAAGAGTGGGGTGAGAGTAACCTCATTGCATCTATGAATCTAATTAAGATCCTAATCAGGTACGCAGTACTTGATAGAATAACCCTGCTGGAAGAAATAAAAAAAATAAACGAAGAATTGGACAAACATGAGGAGGTGGTTATCAAAGCACTGATTGAGAAAAGTCGTAAAGAAATCGGGGAAAGATTGAGGAAACATGAGGAGAAAATAAAGTTACGCAAAATAAATACATTTGCACAAGATCTCGAAGATTATGAGACAGGTCGTATTTATACTTTTTACGAAAATTTGACCAAGCCAGAAAACAGCGTCAGCTATTCAATCGAGCGAAAAATGCGCAATTGCCAAACGCAAGAAGTGAGCAAGGGCTTTCAGCTGTCTCCGATCTGGAATCTGTTTCTTTATCAAGCTCGGGCAGCACAGCGGGATCAGTTGGAAGCCTAAACCAAGATAATGACACACTTGCAGTCCTGGACCTAGGTGAGGAAATCGATTTTTTAGTCGAGGACCGCCTCAAGACTCTCCGACCCAGAACATGCAACAATGGTGAAGGCAGTGGCGCAACACAAGGCGCAAAGCAAGGAAGAAACGCACCAAATTCGCCGCAAAACAAAAGGAGGCCCTGGTACAACAAGAACAACAAAAAACAGTAAGCATGGCCAGCACCATCACCAATCTATCCAACCTCACTCTAACAACAGCTGAGCAACAATTATTGTCCTTGGGCTTAAACTATTGCCCGGAAAGCTCATTTAATTATACCGGGACAAGAGCGGATGTGTTTCTTTTTATCAGGAAACCAAAACTTAAAAAATTCTTCGCTATCAAGTCAAATTCCAAAGAAACCAATTGCAGGGAACAAAATGTTACTGCCACCGATTCTTCTTTGGCAGCAGCAAGTGATGCTAGAACACTGTTAACCCTATGTGATCTGGGCTCTGGATCTTCTATCTCCAGTACTAATGAAGGCAATGATGTACCTAATACCCAAAATTAGCTTCGCGCTATCGATGTCACACAAAGGGGAGCAGGGGAAAGTCCCTTTAAAGTGAAGAGCAAGTTTGTCCCCGTCATGCCAAAAGACACGGTAGATATTTTTCACGAGTGCGTGGTGGAAGATTTAAAAACACTAAATAAACGAACACAAAAACAGAAACATGTCACCAAAAAAAACTTTCAGTCAGTCCAATATAACAAACTGATGGAAAAACTCAGCAAGAATCAAGATATAGTAATCAACTCATCCGATAAAGGAGGTAATATCGTCCTTTGGCAAAAGAAAGAATATGTGACAGAAGCATTAAGACATTTGGGCGACAGCAACTGTTATGTGATGAGCAGTGGCTTGGAATACAAACGGGCCCGGGACACCTTGAAGCGAATGTTAATGTCTTACAAACGGGAAAACCTAATTTCATTTGAGGAGTGCGCATTTTTACATGTAGAGAATCCGTTGATGCCTCACCTATATTTAATCCCAAAGGTGCATAAAATGCGACACCCGACTCCCGGCAGACCGATCATCTCTGCAATAAAAAGTATGGGTGAGAATGTTTCCCGTTACATTGATTACTTCTTGCAAAATCATGTCCAAAGTCTTGCCAGTTATATCAAGGACACCGGGGACTTTTTGTCCAAGCTTGGCACAATACAATGGCAAACAAACTGGTGTGTGATTACACTAGATATTGAATCATTATATACTTGTATTGAACATTGTAAGGGTATTGAAGCCATCAGACATTATTTGGGACAAAAGTCTTGTGAATACTATGAGCATAATCAAATGTGGTGCGACCTGGTAAATTGGTGCCTTAACAATAATTTTTTTATGTACGGCAAAGACATATGGAAACAGATTAGAGGTGTTGCGATGGGATCCTGCTTCTCCCCCAGCTATGCGTGTTTACACGTAGGCTGGTGGGAGGAGCCGGATCTTGTCGCGGCACCAGGTTTCAGTAATGTCGATGACATTTTTTGTATATGGGAGGGTGACATCTCCAGTGCACACCAGTTTGTCAAAACTCTCAACACTAATACCAGTAATTTATTTTTTACATCTAATGTAAGCAGACAATCGGCCCAATTTCTAGATGTTCAAATTGACATCGTAGGGGCTAATATTACGACATCATTATATCGCAAACCCACTGCCAGCAATAGCATATTGCATGCCAACAGTGGACACCCCCGACACGTGATTGAAAGAATACCTTTGGGGGAACTTCTGCGGTTGAAACGAATCTGCAGCAGTACTGACAAATTTGATGAGGGAGCTACTGCAATGATGGAACGTCTGAGGGCTAGGGGCTACAGTGAGTCAACCCTTTCCAAGGCATTAACCAAAACTACGGAAAGGTCCAGAGAATTTCTCCTTTCACCCAAACCCCCAGAAGCAGGGAACAATGACCAATCTCCCAGGCTCATTATCACCTATAGTCGGCAACAACGGCAAATGAAATCCATCATTAATAGGCACTGGCCCATTTTAAAAACAGATGGTGTGTTATGTTCGAGAGTTTCAGACAGACCTATTGTCACCTTCAAAAAAGCCTACAGCATGCACAGCAAATTAGTTAAGCCAAGTCCAGAGCTGGTCAGTGGCAGTGACTGGCTCATTAGGAAGGGCTTTTATAAATGTAGTTCGTGCCGTGCGTGCAAATTTGGGCAAAACACCACCCATTATGATAGTCCCTTTTCCATTACAAAAATTGCAATTAAGGGCAACTTCAACTGCTGCACGGAGTTTGCTGTATATGTCCTGACGTGCACCTGCGGTTTGTGCTATGTGGGCAGCACGAGGTCGCAGGTGCACGTCAGGATATTGCAGCATCTCCGGGATATTGTAAACCATGACTCAGCCTACCCCGTGACACAGCATTTTGATTCAACACACGCCAGGGACCTGGCGTGCTTGAGCTATTATGTCATTGTTGCAGTGCCCCCTTTGAGACGGGGTGGTGACAGGGACAAACTGCTAAGAAAGTTGGAGATCCAGTACATTATTGTGTTAGATACCAAACAGCCATATGGACTTAACGCAACTGAGGATCTTCATAACTTTTTATAAATGCCTCTTTGGTTTATCATCTTTTTGGTGTGTGGCTGTTGTGTATTACAAGTCTTGGCCCATCCAAAATTGTATTTTGGAGCCATGGTGTAACCTGTCTCTAAAACCAGTAACCCATTGAGCAAAACCTCAGTACACACAGCAGGTGTATATCAAATTGAATACATCTGATTACACCTTCAATACTATATGTGTACATGGATTTTCTATATTTCTCTTTTAATATTGTATATAGTTCGTAACAATACATATTTCTTTATCAGCTTCATTTTTTTCACAGAATATTTTTCCGTTTTTTCACTCACTAGTATGCACATGTACAGAAGAGCACAAATATTTTGGTTTCTCTGTAACATAAATTGTATATAGGTCTTAATATTTATGAAATATATAATTCATGAAATTTTAATTTTAAATAATAAATATTTTGGACATTAGCTCGTGGGTATCAGGGTGGTGAGTCATCACATAAATGTTTAAGTCACATGATGCAGTGGATTAGGGCCAGAACTATATTTTTTAATCTGATGGTTAGTCCACATCAACTAGCACTAGTCACTGTATATATTGCATGGTATATGCATTCAAGCAGTAAAGATATAGCACCAGTCACTTTTTCAGCCTTTTTGGGTATCTGCATTTAAGTAGTTATGATATTTGTTGAGGACGTCTGTGAGATCCGTGCAATGTTTTATGGGAGAAAACCAAAAATTTTATTAATGCTATTCTACACATGATTAAATTTTAAGACGAAGTATAAATTATGAAAACGAAATTGATTTGTTTCATATATTGTATTGTTTTTCATGCTGTGTTTTGACCAGTAATTATAATATGAAAAGTCGTCTGTCTTTTCCATTTGTAAGTCAGCACCTGTTTCTATGCCTATGTTCACTGTCATGTGATGCACATCAGGAGGTAAGGCCCATAGGAGGGGTCAGGGAAACTGAGCATTTAAAAATAACAGGCTGACTAATTAACCGCTGTGTGAACAGGAATACATGGTGCTCGAAACACGTCGTCTGAAAGGTCTTAAATAAAACTTAACATCTTGCCTGAAGTCGTGGGGTCTGTTTCCTTCTTTCGCCACGCTGTCGGCGTGGAGGTTTGAGGATTTGCTGTGCATATATATATATATTCACTGAAAAAACCATAGGTTTCACACCAGTTATAGTTAGCTGGACATTTTACTGACATAAAACCATTGAAATTCCCACATTATAGTTTGTTGGACTCACTATAACTTGCGCGCCTGCAATGCACTGCTGATGACGTCACATATTACATCACTCATGACATGGTCAGGGATATCACTCATGACATCACTGATGACACCATCCTTGTGACAGACTGACAGACCTCCTTTCAGTGTAATTTAAACCTATGTAAACCTATGGTTTTTTCAGTGAATTTAATAGGTTTTTTAAATGCTAATTCCTAACTATAACTGGTGTGAAACCTATGTTTTTTTCAGTGAATTTAATAGGTTTTTTAAATGCTAATTCCTAACTATAACTGGTGTGAAACCTATGGTTTTTTCAGTGAATTTCAAAGGTTTTTTAAATGCTAATTCCTAACTATAACTGGCGTGAAACCTATGGTTTTTTCAGTGAATTTCAAAGGTTTTTTAATAGCAAATTTCTATAGCTATGAAATGTAATATTTTTTATAATGAATCTTATATTGTATATTTATGTAATACTATTTTTTTATGTATATTGTTCATGTTTTTTTTTTTTTGACCTGGAGCGCACCGGTAAGCGCAGTCTTGCGGCGCGCCCCACGGTGCGTACCGGTGAACGTCCCGTTAGCGCTTTTGCCGCGAACGAAAACATCATTGTGACGTATCGCGTTGCCGCGTCCGCGTAATACGCACGGCGTAAACGCACCCGGAAGCACTCGAGCGCATACGATCGCGCAACGTAAGCATCCGACGTGCTTACATGACGGGTCATGTGACCTAAAAATAACACTTTTTATTGGTTCAGGACAGTTTTGGTTTCCAAATGATGAAAGCCCTGGTCATGTGACCTTAAAATAACACTTTTCATTGGTTCAGGACAGTTTTTTTTCCTAATGATGAAAGCCCCCACCTTTTTTCCTCATTCTCACTTTGTACTTTGAGTAAAAAGACCTGTTGAAAGACCTCTCTGTACCTTTTTGGACTGAAAAATGGCTTCAGTAGCAGCAGCAGCAGGAGCATCTCAGCCACCACCACCACCACCACCACCAAGAGGACCACCACAACACCACAGTGGTGGAGATGAAGAAGAGGAGGAGGAGGAGGAGGAGGAGTGGAGGAGGACGTTCCTGCCAGAAGATAATACCCCATATAGGCCAAAGCAGCACATTATATGGGAGTTCAAAAAAGTGAATGCGCCAAGGGTTACTTGCCTAATCTGTGGCACTGAACTTTCAAGGGAGAACCCTAACAAGAAGTACTCTTTTGGCAATAACACCATGATTCGCCACTTGCAACGCCGGCATCCTAACAACTATGCTGCAGCAGAGGTCCGAGAACTGGCCAGAAACCCTCCCCAATCTTCACCCAGCACCTCAAAAAGAAAGCAACCCACTCCATCGGGTCATGAGACAAGGGAGATGGTCCCAAAAATGCAACCCCAGTTTGGGCAATACAAGATCACTTGTATATTTTGTGGTAAAACAATCACCTATGGTGAGCAAAGCATAAAGCTCATCAACCGTGCTGGTGACAACCACAATTGCCCAAAAAAACCTTAATTTTTTCCAGATTTTTTTTTGCTCCAGTTGAGCCGTTTACAATTCCCTGGTTTTTGTTTCTCCCCATCAAAATAACAAAAAAATATAAAATTGTTCATAAAAGCCAAAAAAAGTACAAAATGTTCAAAAAAACAATAAAAAAAATATAAAACAACAAAAAGAAGAAATTTATAAAAAAAAGCTACTTTTGAAAAAAACTCTGTCATTCTTTTTTCCCCATGGTATGCTCCCCGGTACGCTCCCTGGTGCGCGTACCAGGAGCTCCCCCCGTGCAAATCGTCATTTTTTTTTATTTTTTTTGCCCCGCGGGGTCCTTTTATTGCTCCCACATCAAACCTAGGGAGTCAGGGGGGTCTACTCTGCCCCCTTTTGGTCATTTCCCCCTTTGTTTTTGCCACCTCTTGTGTCTCGATCCTACCGAGACACAAAATGGCGGCCGCTCCGGACTGTTTGGAATGTTGACAGACACCCGAGAGCCAATCAGCTTTCCGTGTGCGAACTCGCGTAGCGCGCTGCTGCGCGCCCCGGTGCGCGTACTGGGGCGCGCTTATAGATATTTATATTTATTTTAACCTAAATTATTCAAAATCCACTGGAGCACATATCTTGAGACATAGCAAAGGCACATCAGGGTATCAGTCCCTACAATTTTGCCAAGTTTGGTGGAAATCCATTCAGCCGTTCAGGCTAAAAGTGAGTTTGACCGCCCTATGGAAATTAACATGGGAAAAACACGTTTTGAGACCCCCTTTTATCTCGGCCCCCGCTTGACAAATCCCCCCCAAACTTTCAGGGAAGGAGCGGAGCGCCGCGAGGCAAACTAGAGGAAAATTTTAGGCAGATTCCTCAACCGGCGCCAAAGTTATTCGAAATAGAATGTTGTGAATTCCCTATACAAAATAATTCTAACTATAACTAGCTACTGGTGACCGCCAGTAGGTAATATATATATATATATATAGCATGTTAGCTGCTCCCCATACAGAAAAGCAATGCCGGCTCCCGCAGGATGCGGGGAGCTAGCAGGGACCGGGGGGGATTGGGGACCACCCCACGGCCCCAACGAGGAGGGACAGGCCCCAGGGGATGGGGTCCCTGGGCAGAAGTGGCCCAGGAGGGGGGACAAGTGGCCCCCTCCCCAAAAAAGTAAAACGTTTTTTTTTAAAAGTCAGGCCCCGGGGGATTTGGTCCCCGGGGGCCACAAGGGGGCATAGGAGGGGGGCATGCAGCCCCCCTCCACATTAAAATTAAAAAGATTAAGATGGCCATGCCCCTGGGGATGGGGTCCCAGGGGCCGAAAAAAGAAAAAAGGGGGGCTTCTTAAAAGTAAAAAAAATAAATAAAGGGATCAGGATCGGGAGGAGGCCATGACCCCTCCCTGCACCTCTCTGCAAACGCGCCCCCTTGCAGAGGGGGAAGTAATTCCCCTCACATACTGGGGGTACCTGGGGACCAACTAGCCCACCAGGGGCCTCTAGTATGGGCCAAGGGGCTCCCTTGCAGAGACGTGTAAAGAGCCCACGTCCCTTTTTACACCTCTCTGCAACGGGAGCTCCCTGGGACATACTGGAGGTTGCTGGTGGGCTAGTTGGCCCCAAGGGACCCCCAGTTAGCAAGGGGAATTAGTTTATTCATTTATTTATTTATATCATTTATAAAGTGCACTGTTACCAACTGTTGTCCTGGCGTTGTAGTGATAGCACCCATGGATCCAGGCCTCCTGCCTAATGAGTGAAAAGCCAAGTTTTAAGACTTTTCCGAAAAGCCAACAGGTCCGAGCTCTGTCTCAATGCCATAGGTAAAGCATTCCAGGCGTTGGTCGCCCCTCTAACAAAACTTCTGCCCCCCCAGCGTGCCTTCCTAATACGAGATGTCCTAATCAGCCCCATACTGTTCGACCTGAGCTGCCTACCAGGCTTGTACCATTGGAAATGCTGCTGAAGAAACGAGGGCCAAATCCATGGACCGCCTTGAAGACTATGCAAATTGATTTGAACATTATCTGTTTGCGCACTGGGAGCCAGTGTAACTTCTCCAGCTCCCGGGACACGGACGCAAACAATAAGACGGGCTGCAGCATTTTGCCGAACCTGCAATTTGTTGAGCAGTCCTTGTTGGGCCTCTAGGAATAAACTATTACAATAGTCAAGGTGGGAGAGCACGAGTGCCGTCACCACCGTTTTCTTGCAACCATCCGGTAGGAAGGGGAGGATCTTATTAATGATTTTCAGAGACCAGTGAATGGAGGAAGCAAGCGCATTTACTTGTAGTTTAAAGGAGAGTTGGTTATCAATCAAGACGCCCAAGTTCTTAGCCTTCGTTACAGGAACGGGGGGGGGGGGGGTTCCCATCTCTTCTGGTCACCACTTGGGGCTCCAAAAGTTAACATCGGAGCCGAAGAGTAAAACCTGTTTTGGAGGAGTTCAATTTTAGGCAGTTTCTAGCCATCCAAGTGCTGACAGCGGTCATACATTCCTGAAACTTTGCGGCTACACCATCTGAAAAAGCGCCAGGGGGCTGCATTGCAGAGAGGTGTAAAAAGGGGCGTGGCCTCTTTACACTTCTCTGCAACACAGCTCCCTGGTGCATACTGGAGGTTCCTGGTGGGCTAGTTGGCCCCCAGGGACCCTCAGTATGCAAGGGGAATTAGTTCCCCCTCTGCAAACGCACCAGGGGGCTGCATTGCAGAGAGGAGTTAAAAGGGGCGTGGCCTCATTACACCTCTCTGCAACACAGCCCCCTGGCGCATACTAGAGGTCTCTGGTGGGCTAGTTGGCCCCCAGGGAACTCCAGTATGCAAGGGGAGTTAGTTCCCCCTCTGCAAAACGTGTTACGGGCATGTTTGCACAGTGGTGAAGGTAGGGGACGGGGCTTGAGGTGACATGTGTGCAAACACGCCCTGTGGCGTGTTTTAGTTTGGGGAATATATTCCTCTTCAATCCAGAGGTCCCCTAGGGGCCAACTAGTCCAACGGGTATCTCTAGTAAGTGCCACGGAGCGGCGTTGCAGAGTGTTGTAAAAAGGGGGCGTGCGCTCTGAACTCCAGTCTGCAACACAGCTCCGTGGTGCAAACAGGATGTACCTGATGGGCTAGTTGGCTCACAGGTGACCTCAGGATTGAAGAGGAATATATTCCCCAACCTAAAACGCGCGACAGGGCCTGTTTGCACACATGTGTCCTCAGGCCCCGCCCCCTTTCTTCACTATTTAGCGAAATATTCCTCTAAAATCACCCGAAGTACGAATTCTGATTAACTCACCTGTTATCACGAGAGACGTCAGTGCTGCATCTTTGAGCCGAGGACCGACCCTGAAAAGTAAATGTAACCATACTTACAGTAACTTGAATTTCCTTCGATAGGCAAATATTGACCGGTTTCACATGGAAATTTTTCTAAGTGTGGAGTTTTGGAAGTTAAAAAAATTCCTGTAAAATCATCCGAACTATGAATTCTGATTTACTCACCTGTTATCACGAGAGACGTCAGTGCTGCATCTTTGAGCCCAGGACAGACCCTGAAAAGTAATTCTAACCATAATTACAGTAACTTGAATTTCCTTTCATAGGGTAACATTGACTGGTTTCACTTGGAAATTTTTCTAAGTGTAGAGTTTTGAAACTTAAAAAAATTCCTCAAAAATCAGCCAGACTGCGAATTCCGATTTACTCTCCTGTTATCAGGAGAGACCTCATTGCTGCATCTTTCAGCCCACTACTGATCCTGAAAAGTTATTGTAACCATACTTACAGTAACTTAAAATTCCTTCCATAGGCTAAAATTGACTGGTTTCACTGAAAAAAAATGTAAGTGTGGAGTTTTGGAACTGTAAAAAATTCCTCTACAATCAGCCGAACTGCGAATTCCGATTTACTCACCTGTTATCAGGAGAGACATCAGTGCTGCATCTTTCAGTCCACTACTGATCTTGAAAAGTAATTCTAATAGTAGTTACAGTTAAGCATGGGCTGAAAATCCGTTCTGCTCGCGGATTTTGCGGATTTTCGGTAAATTTGCAATCCGCGAGATTCGCGAATTTCCTGCAAAATCCGCAAATTCGCACGCAGCGGATTTTTCTTTTCTTGGTGATACAATTTTGCGGCGTGCGGCGTTCACTTCCCGTCATTCAGCGTTTGCCGAGTTGTTTTTCTCGATATTTTGCGAGTGCTGCGCCATTTTGGATCTTGCTGCGGGATCCCGCGGGAGTTTGGCGACCCCGATTACATAATCTCAGATTGCCACCTTGCACAGCATGCATCGCGAGGGTTCGCAATTGCGAACACGTAGATGCGGCGAGCAGCAACAATCTCTCACTCACGAAATTACAAAATTTGAAATTCTGCACAAGAAATCCACTAGCAAGCAGCATAAACCTTCTGAAAATTATGATTTTTATCAGAATAACTCCTCAGGTTGACATTTGCCTGCACTTTTTTTTGCAAGGAGTCCATTTTTGGGGAGGGGGTGGGAGGAAGGAAGTGCCCCACAGTCTCCAACTTCCTGTTCCTGTCCAGCAGGCTCCTCCCAGTGCTTTCTTCATGTGCTGGTCACTTTCATTTGGATTCTTCACCTGGAAGGATTACTTTTTGTGGATGCTGCTGGATATTTGGATTTGAGGCCTTTTTGACTTTCTTTGGATCACTTTTGGATTAGAAATTTCACAAGTAAGTTTGTTTGGGGCATTACAGTTGCTGCAAATACAATTTTGGAATTTTCGATTTTTGGGCTGTTGTTGGGGCCTTTTGCCCAGGGGTACACAGTGGTGGGTGGACTGAGTCTGTCTGTGGAGTCTCTTTAATAAAAACATCATGGAGGGCCTGGATGGCATGGGATTGTGCTGATTTTTCTGTGTTTTTTCGATTTTTTTGGGCTGTTGTTGTGGCCTTTTCACCAGGGGTAGTGAGTGGTGCATGGGCCTAGTCTTTCTGTGGGGTGTCTTGAATTTAAACATCATGGAGGGCATGGATGGCATGGGATTGTGCGGATTTTTCTGTGTTTTTCGATTTTTTGGGGTGTTCATGGGGACAGGCCATGCGGGTGGGGGCCATTTTGAGTGCTGCTACAGGCAGGCCATGTGCTGGGAGGCAGGGGGCCATTTTGAATGCAGGCAGTGTTCTTAGGTCTGCAACCATTTTGCCTAGGTTTCAACAATTATGTCCAGGGGTAGTGAGTGGTGCATGGCCCTAGTCTTTTTGTGGGTTGTCTTGAATTTAAACATCATGGATGGCATGGATGGCATGGGATTGTGCTGATTTTTCAGTGTTTTTCGATTTTTTGGGGTGTTGATGGGGACAGGCCATGTGGGTGGGGGCCATTTTGAGTGCTGCTACAGGCAGGCCCTGGCCATGTGCTGGGAGGCAGGGGGCCATTTTGAATGCAGGCAGTGTTCTTAGGTCTGCAACCATTTTGCCAAGCTTTCAACCATTATGCCCAGGGGTAGTGAGTGGTGCATGGCCCTAGTCTTTCTGTGGGGTGTCTTGAATTTAAACATCATGGATGGCATGCATGGCATGGGATTGTGCTGATTTTTCAGTGTTTTTCGATGTTTTGGGGTGTTGATGGGGACAGGCCATGTGGGTGGGGGCCATTTTGAGTGCTGCTACAGGCAGGCCCTGGCCATGTGCTGGGAGGCAGAGGGCCATTTTGAATGCAGGCAGTGTTCTTAGGTCTGCAACCATTTTGCCTAGCTTTCAACCACTATGCCCAGGGGTAGTCAGTGGTTCATGGCCCTAGTCTTTCTGTGAGGTGTCTTGAATTTAAACATCATGGATGGCATGGATGGCATTGGATTGTGCTGATTTTTCAGTGTTTTTCGATTTTTTGGGGTGTTGATGGGGACAGGCCATGTGGGTGTGGGCCATTTTGCGTGCTGCTACAGGCAGGCCCTGGCCATGTGCTGGGAGGCAGGGGGCCATTTTGAATGCAGGCAGTGTTCTTAGGTCAGCAACCATTTTGCCTAGCTTTCAACCATTATGCCCAGGGGTAGTGAGTGGTGCATGGGCCTAGTCCTACTGTGGGGTGTCTTGAATTTAAACATCTTGGAGGGCTTGGGATTGTGCTGATTTTTCTGTGAATTTCGTTTTTTTGGGCTGTTGTTGTGGCCTTTTGACCAGGGGTAGTGACTGGTGCATGGGCCTAGTCTTTCTGTGGGGTGTCTTGAATTTAAACATCATGCAGGGCCTGGATGGCATGGGTTTGTGCTGATTTTTCTGTGTTTTTCGATTTTTTGGGCTGTTGTTGTGGCCTTTTCACCAGGGGTAGTGAGTGGTGCATGGGCCTAGTCTTTCTGTGGGGTGTCTTGAAATTAAACATCATGGAGGGCCTGGATGGCATGGGATTGTGCTGATTTTTCTGTGTTTTTCGATGTTTTGGGCTGTTGTTGTGGCCTTTTCACCAGGGGTAGTGAGTGGTGCATGGCCCTAGTCTTTCTGTGGGGTGTCTTGAATTTAAACATCATGGAGGACATGGATGGCATGGGATTGTGCTGATTTTTCAGTGTTTTTCAATTTTTTGGGGGGTTGATGGGGACAGGCCATGTGGGTGGGGGCCATTTTGAGTGCTGCTACAGGCAGGCCCTGGCCATGTGCTGGGAGGTAGGGGGGCATTTTGAATGCAGGCAGTGTTCTTAGGTCTGCAACCATTTTGCCTAGCTTTCAACCAATATGCCCAGGGGTAGTGAGTGGTGCATGGGCCTAGTCTTTCTGTGGGGTGTCTTGAATTTAAACATCATGGAGGGCTGGGGATTGTGCTGATTTTTCTGTGATTTTCGTTTTTTTGTGCTGTTGTTTTAGCCTTTTGACCAGGGGTAGTGAGTGGTGCATGGGCCTAGTCTTTCTGTGGGGTGTCTTGAATTTAAACATCATGGAGAGCCTGGATGGCATGGGATTGTGCTGACTTTTCTGTGTTTTTCGATTTTTTGGGCTGTTGTTGTGGCCTTTTCACCAGGGGTAGTGAGTGGTGCATGGGCCTATTCTTTCTGTGGGGTGTCTTGAATTTAAGCATCATGGAGGGCATGAATGGCATGGGATTGTGCTGATTTTTCTTTGTTTTTCGATTTTGTGGGGTGTTCATGGGGACAGGCCATGTGGGTGGGGGCCATTTTGAGTGCTGCTACAGGCAGGCCATGTGCTGGGAGGCAGGGGGCCACTTTGAATGCAGGCAGTGTTTCTAGGTCTGCAACCATTTTGCCTAGCTTTCAACCAGTATGCCCAGGGGTAGTGAGTGGTGCATGGCCCTAGTCTTTCTGCGGGGTGTCTTGAATTTAAACATCATGGATGGCATGGGATTGTGCTGATTTTTCTGTGTTTTGGATTTTTTGGGGTGTATAACTGAACTGACGTTCCTCTGTCTTCCATTGCTTTTAGGTGCACAAGACTCAAGAGAACCACCAGTGCCAGGAAGAAGTCCTGCAGCGGTGTGTGTGTGCAGCATAACATCACGCAACGTCACGTCTGGGCACAGACAAGTCTGCAACTCGTGCAACTGCAGCCTGCTGTTCTGACCTCTGAAGAAGATGGCCCCCAAAAAAGTTCCCTGTAGCTCCTCTAGCAAGAAAGTTGCAAGTAAGGAGCAGAAGAAGCAAATTACCAAGGAGACTGGCGTGCCGCCGGCCACATTTTTTGGGAGTAAAAAAAGAAGTACGCCTGCAGCAGCAGCGGGATCTGCTGGGGACCAAGCTGGGAGCAGCACCCCCGCTCCATTGGGCTCAGTGCCACCACCACCACCATGCCAACTTAAGTCCAAGCCCTTGAGTGCTGCAGAGGCACTTAGTCTAGTTGTTAAATCACCATAGACCAGACGCCGGCAACTCAATCATCATTTGCCAGTGGGATGAAGGCGGTAGCACATTGGATGGCTCAAAATTTTTTACAATGTAATGTATCCAAAACGGAGGTTATGCTGTTTGGAGGGGCCACCCTTCTCTGGTCCCCAGATTGGTGGCCTCTGGAACTTGGCCCCATCCCTAAGCCCAAACAAACAGCCAAAAATCTAGGTGTTAAACTTGACCAAGCGCTCCTACTTAAAGAGCACACCACACAAGTGGTAGGTGCCTGCCTCCATGTGGTGGGGCTTCTGAGACGAGCCTTCCCGTTTCTACCCCCTAATCATAGGAAGACTCTCATCCAGACCCTTATCATAAGCAGAATGGATTACTGCAATGGTTTATACATCTCAGCTAATGAAGCACAGCTGAACAAACTTCAGGTCGTACAGAATACGGCGGCCAGACTGGCCCTCAACGCCCCCCCCAGAACACCGTCCAGTCCCTTACTTCACCAACTCCATTGGCTACCCGTAAAGCAGCGCATCAAATTTAAAATATGCAACGTTATACACAGATGCCTGTTTAGCACCAGCCCTAGCTATCTAAAAGAAAAATTTCTGCCCTACATCCCTGCCCGCACACTTCGGTCCAGCAACCATCTCTTGCTTCAGGTCCCAAAAATCAGAAGGGCCAGACAGGGAGGCCGAGCACTGTCCTATAGAGGGCCAATTCTTTGGAACTCCCTGCCCACTGAACTAAAACAGACTAGGAGCCTGGAATTATTTAGAAAGAATCTAAAAACCTACCTATTTACCATGCTTTAAAATTTCTCAGGTTTCTCTTCCTCAGCTCTAATCCCTGCAGGAACCCTCTAATATGCGAGCACTAGCGCAGAGATATCCCTTCGGGAATTTATTCATGCGCTTAATAAGAAAATAAATAAATAAATAAATAAATGATGTTGGCTCATCGCAAGAAAGTAGCCCAATGTCCCTCAATGAGCACAGGTTGTTGTAACTCATCTGACGAGTGTTGAACAACCACAGCCGCAACAACAACCACATGTGCAAGTACAAGCCCAAGTACAAGTGGAAGGAGAGGCAGCGCAAGGAGATGCGCAAGCAGAGGTGCATGGAGGGTCACAAGTGCCCACAATAGTTGTTCCTCCCGAAGTAGGGGCACATCAGGAAATAGACAATCAAGGCGAGGTATCATTTGAGGAAACCACTCCTCCTGATGATCATTCATTGTCTTCCACACCCCTAGCAAGGAAGAGATCAAGGGTGGTGTCTACATCTTCTTCAAGCACACCTCCTTCTGATCAAAATTGGGAACCAGCACCACTGCCGTCTGAGAGTGAGGCATACCATGATCTGACAAAGGTAGTTAAGCGTAAAAGGAAGCTCGTCCAAAGTCTCATAGTTATGGAGTATGATGAGGCTCAACAAGAAGTGGCGGATACTGCTGCTGATGAAGACTCTCATGACGACGACCCAGTCATCATAAAGGTCACTGCAGCCCCAGCGGGCCTGCAGCAAACAGACCTTTTGACCCTAGCCCGAGGGGCTGCTGAGCGTGATGATGATGTTGTCGACGAGGAGGCAATGGAAACACCACAATCATTTGAGTTATCTAGTCCACCAACACGTACCGCTTCCATATTTCTTCCTCGCCAGAAGGGACCTCCATCCACCTCGACCTCAATTAGTGGTGGTGAAAGTGCACAACGTACTAAAGTTCGGCAATCCACATCCTCCACTTCATCTGGCATTAGCAGCATGACCACCACCACCAGTATCGCCGCCTCCTCCGGCCACCACAGACGTTTCAAGTCCGCAGTTTGGGACTTCTTTAGTGTTTGCCCAAAAAAGGAAAACTTCTCCAGTTGTAGCATTTGTAAGCTTGCAGTTAGTTGTGGTAAGTTTGGTACCAACTATGGTACCGGAGGCCAGAGAGGTCATCTTAGGAGACAGCATGCTGTCCAATGGTTTGCGCACCTAAAGGAGATCAAGGAAGCCCGAATTGCAAGTCAAGAAAACGTTGATGTTTCATCTGATGATGACGAGGAGGAAGAAGACGTGTCAAACACTTCACTTACACCCAGTACCCCTGTCAGCAGCACACCCCATGTGAGCCACACTAAGAGTGTGGGAGAGAGTGAGACACCAATGCGAAAAAGTTTATCAGCGAGCGTAACTGGGTCAAGGAAGTCATCATCATCATCATCCCTTAAATGCTTGGTCCAGGGCAACATTAGAACCATGTTGTTTTCAGACGCGCCATATGAACGCAACCACCCACTGACGCGTCTGTATAACACTAAGCTGGCTAAAATGCTAGCTGTGGACCTTCTCCCTTTTTCTTTTGTAGAAGGGGTTGGTTTTCTAGAATTAGTGGCAGCGCTCTGCCCTAAATGGAAGGTTCCTAGCCGGTTCTATTTTGCCAGAGTTGCGGTTCCAGCACTACATGAAGATGTGCTGGAGGTGATTGGGGCAGCTTTGCAGAAGAGTGCTGATCACACTATACATCTGACAACAGACATGTGGACCAGTGGCGCAGGCGCTGATTACATGTGCATCACTGCACACTGGGTCTCTTTTTCAGTGGTTAAAGCAAAGCTAAACGCAGGTGTTGACCCGGACCAAGTTTTTAAAGCTGCTCGGAAACATGCAAAACTAGCCATGTTTGGCTTGGAGAAACGTCACACAGCAGAAAACATTTTGAATGAGTTTAACACAAAGGTCTTTCACTGGCTGTCCCCAAAAAAATGCCAGATTGGTTAAGTTTCCACGGATAATGGCGCCAATGTAGTTAAGGAAATGGAGCTGGGTCACTATTTCAGAGTGCCTTGTTTGGCGCACTGTATATACCTGGTTGTTAAAAAATTCTTGAGTGATGAAGACAGTCCAGCGTGCGAGTTAGTGGCCACCTGCCAAAGAATGTGCAACCATTTCAGCCATTCTTTTAAGGCCCGGAAGCATCTGAGAAGCCTGCTACATGAACGTCAAAAGCCAGTGAAAGCACTCATCCAGGAGATGCCAACACGTTGGAACTCAACCTTCTACCTGCTTGAGCGTATGTATCAGCAGTATACGGTACTCAATCACTATTTCTTAACACTGGGTACAGCTCAGAAGGACCTGAGGCTAGATGCGGCGCAATGGAACCTAGTTAAAAGCCTGACAGACATGCTTCGTCCTTTTGAGGTCTTCACGCGTGCAGTCAGCAAGGAGGACTGTAATTTGGGAAAAGCTATCCCATTGTTGCGCATGCTGGAGCACCAACTGAAGGCGGTGTCTTCTATGTTTCAAAAAGATGAAAAAAAGCAAGACGCTTTTGTTTTGGCGGAGAAATTATTAGAGTGCCTACGTGGTGATGAACGTCTTAAAACGATCCACTCAGAACAGCATTACATCTGTGCTACTATTCTAGTTCCACGCTACAAAAAGGCGCTGGCAGGCCGAGCATTCTTTCCTTTTGATGATGAAGATGTTACAAAGTACAAACGTTGGCTAGCCTTGTCAGCCAAGAGGTTTGAAAGAGAACGGCAGCAAATTGAAGGAAAAGGCAGTACATCAGCATCAGCAGGCCATCCCCAGTCAAAAGAATCCACTTCTGCACCTGTGGCTGTAGCACAAGTGACCTCTCAGCCGTTAAAGACACCGGCAACCGGATTATCTGCACCAGACACAACAGTAACATTGGATGCAGAAGAGGATTGGCTAACTCGGCTTGGGTTTGGTTCTCAAAAGGTCACAGCAAAAAGTAAGCAAAGTGGAGGAACCTTGGAGGACCTTGAGTCGATGGTGCAGGACTATCTGAATGACTCAACAGAGGTCTATGTTAATGCTGACCCATTGGCGTATTGGCATGGGAAAAAAGAATTGTGGGCAGAGATCTCCAACCTGGCTATAAACTACTTGTCTTGCCCACTCGCAAGCGTGTCTTCTGAACGTGTTTTCAGTGCTGTTGGTGGCATTGTAACTTCCAAACGGAGCCGCCTCTCGTCCAAAAATGTGGAGAGGTTAACAATGATCAAGATGAATCAGCACCTCATACCACCAGATTACAAAGTACGAGAAAAGATTTCTTCTCTGTTAGGTGACACTGACCTCATCCTGCCTGAATTTGCAGAGTATGAGGACGAACCCTTATTCTTATTCCCTGACACCGAGCCCTGAAAATGAGACAATGAATCAATAACTTTCTTTTTCGTCCTTATTCACTTTTATTCCTGTGTGTCTGTCTTTCTTTGTTTTGCACAGTTAATATAATTCAAACTTTAATCACCTAATCACAAAAACAAGCCCATCAGCAGAACTGTCTTCACTTGTTTGCTTATTGATTTGAAGGTGCCGCAGTCTGCATTCCTCAGGTTCACAAGTTCACAAGAACATGCTCCTCTATCCTCCTCCTCCAGACTCCTATTTCCCTCAAAGCAGAGGGCTGGATTACGCCCAATGAAGAAACACTGCACTTGTGGGGGTGTTCTACTTCTTTGCGGGTGAGTTGACGGCTCTGGGGCCATTGCTTGGAAGCTCTAATACCGGATAAAAGAGGATTGGACCAAATCGGAGGCGAATTATTTTTTGCGTTTTTGCTGACTTGCTTGCCTTTGAGGTGCTCTTTGGGGGGCTTCCGGGTGTTTGTGGGTGAGTTTTGGGGTCTGGGAGCACTGCTGGGACAGTCTAATCTTGATTGCATTTGCTTTTCAGGAAATCCGTGGTGGAAAACGGGAGTTATGACCTAGCTGCACAGCGCGTTTGGACCGAAGTCCGATAAATATTGTAAGTATGATATTTCCCTTTTTGGCTGTTTGGGGGTGTTGTGCTTTTTTGCGGGTGAGTTGGCGGGTCTTGGGGCATTGCTGGGAAGGTCTAATACCGGATAGAAGTGGTTTGGACAAAATCCATGCAGAATTTTATTTTGCTATTTCTGACATTTTGCTCAACGTAGCGTTTTTGGGGGCCTGTTTGGGGGCTTCCTGGTGTTTGTGGGTGGGTTTTGTGGTCTGGGAGCACTGCTGGGTATGGATAGTTTTGATTGCAAGAGGTTTGAAGCAAATCCATGGTGGAAGAGGGGAGTTAGGGCCTAGCTGCATAGCGCGCGCAGAGTGATTTTGGAAATTGCCATGAAAATGACTAAGTCCCCATTTTTGTACTTTTGCTTTTTGGCTGTTTGGGGGTCTTCTACTAGTTTTCGCCTGGGTTGACGGCTCTGGGGCCATTGCTGGGAAGCTCTAATACCGGATAAAAGTGGTTTGGACCAAATCGGAGGCGAAATTGTTTTTGCGTTTTTGCTGACTTGCTTGCCTTTGAGGAGCTCTTTGGGGGGGTTCCGGGTGTTTGTGGGTGAGTTTTGGGGTCTGGGAGCACTGCTGGGACAGTCTAATCTTGATTGCATTTGCTTTTCAGGAACTCCATGGTGGAAAACGAGAGTTATGACCTAGCTGCACAGCGCGTTTGGACCGAAGGCCGATAAATATTGTAAGTATGAGATTTTCCTTTTTGGCTGTTTGGGGGTGTTGTGCTTTTTTGCGGGTGGGTTTGCGGGTCTTGGGGCATTGCTGGGAAGGTCTAATACCGGATAGAAGTGGTTTGGACAAAATCCATGATGACATTTTTTTTGCTATTTCTGACATTTCGTTCAATGTAGCGTTTTCAGGGGCCTGTTTGGGGGGCTTCCTGGTGCTTGTGGGTGGGTTTTGTGGTCTGGGAGCACTGCTGGCTATGGATACTTTAGATTGCAAGAGGTTTGAGGCAAATCCATGGTGGCAGAGGGGAGTTAGGGCCTAGCTGCAGAGCGCGCAGAGTGATTTTGGAAATTGCCAAGAAAATGACTAAGTCCCCATTTTTGTACTTTTGCTTTTTGGCTGTTTGGGGGTCTTCTACTAGTTTTCGCCTGGGTTGACGGCTCTGGGGCCATTGCTGGGAAGCTCTAATACCGGATAAAAGTGGTTTGGACCAAATCGGAGGCGAAATTGTTTTTGCATTTTTGCTGACTTGCTTGCCTTTGAGGAGCTCTTTGGGGGGGTTCCGGGTGTTTGTGGGTGAGTTTTGGGGTCTGGGAGCACTGCTGGGACAGTCTAATCTTGATTGCATTTGCTTTTCAGGAACTCCATGGTGGAAAACGAGAGTTATGACCTAGCTGCACAGCGCGTTTGGTCCGAAGGCCGATAAATATTGTAAGTATGAGATTTTCCTTTTTGGCTGTTTGGGGGTGTTGTGCTTTTTTTGCGGGTGGGTTTGCGGGTCTTGGGGCATTGCTGGGAAGGTCTAATACCGGATAGAAGTGGTTTGGACAAAATCCATGATGACATTTTTTTTGCTATTTCTGACATTTCGTTCAATGTAGCGTTTTCAGGGGCCTGTTTGGGGGGCTTCCTGGTGTTTGTGGGTGGGTTTTGTGGTCTGGGAGCACTGCTGGCTACGGATACTTTAGATTGCAAGAGGTTTGAGGCAAATCCATGGTGGCAGAGGGGAGTTAGGGCCTAGCTGCAGAGCGCGCAGAGTGATTTTGGAAATTGCCAAGAAAATGACTAAGTCCCCATTTTTGTACTTTTGCTTTTTGGCTGTTTGGGGGTCTTCTAATAGTTTTCACCTGGGTTGACGGCTCTGGGGCCATTGCTGGGAAGCTCTAATACCGGATAAAAGTGGTTTGGACCAAATTGGAGGCGAAAATATTTTTGCGTTTTTGCTGACTTGCTTGCCTTTGAGGTGCTCTTTGGGGGGGTTCCGGTGTTTGTGGGTGAGTTTAGGGGTCTGGGAGCACTGCTGGGACACTCTAATTTTGATTGCATTTGCTTTTCAGGAAATCCGGGGTGGAAAACGGGAGTTATGACCTAGCGGCACAGCGCGTTTGGACCGAAGGCCGATAAATATTGTAAGTATGAGATTTTCCTTTTTGGCTGTTTGGGGGTGTTGTGCTTTTTTGCGGGTGGGTTGGCGGGTCTTGGGGCATTGCTGGGAAGGTCTAATACCGGATAGAAGTGGTTTGGACAAAATCCATAAGGAAAAGCCTTTTGGCACTTTTTGTAACTTAGGCTTCGTTAGGGCTAGCCCTTGCAGCAGGATTGCATGTGTTTCGGGGTGTTATAGATTTTTGCGACTGAGTTCTGAGGTCTTAGAGCACTCGTGGGAATGTCTAATTTTGGTTGCAAGTGATTTGAAGAAAATCCATGGTGGGAAAGGGGGGATTTGGCATAGTTAAAGAAAGCGTTTGCCACTATTCTTAACTTATACTTAGGGCTCGTTAGGGTTAGCAGTATTTGTATTGCATGTGTTTGAGTGGGGGGGATTTTAAAGTCTTGGAGCGATGCTGGGTATGGATACTTTTGCTTGCTTGCAAGTGGTTTGAATACAATCCACGGTGGGTAAGGGGGTATTTGGGCCTACTTTTACTTTCAGAGTACGTTTCGTCACCAGTTTAATACTAGGCCTCGTTCTTTGAGATCTCATTGGGGGTCTTCTACATTTTTGCGACTTGCTTTAGTAAGGGTCTGTGTGGGAGCACTGCTGGGAAGGTCTAATTTTGTTCTAAAACACAGTTTACAGTACACCTAGCTTGAGGGGAAAGATCCGCTAAATTAATTTGCCCATACTTATTTATCCTTCAAAAGGAGAATCAGACAGAGTACGCACTTTCAAAAATATTGTACGGTCTATTAGGAAACTCAAAGTGTGACTTTTTGCACTACACAGCATACATACCTGGGGCCTCATTTATGAAAAGTGACGCATCGCTGCGTGAAAACAGCGATGCGTCACTTTTCACTGCGCACTCCTTGCGACATTCCTGAAGCGTCATATTTAATGTATGACGCATCATGTTGCAAGGAGTTACAGATACGTCAGTATTTCTGACGTATCTGTAAGTGCAAAAGTGACGCATTGCTGGAGTGTGTCACAAAAGTGACGCAACTCCAGCAATACGTCCTTTTACATGGGGAAAGCCCCATGTGAAAGGGCTTGCGTCAGTCTTACGCCTGCTGTGAGGCAGGCGCAAGATTTTGACGCAACAGCGTCCTAAAAGTGACGCAGTGAAATCTCATAGATTTCACTGCGTCACTATTACGAGGCTTTTTGCGGTGGAACGCCCCCCTGTGCATACATTATACCTGACGCAGGTATAATATGGCGCAGGGGTTTAAAAAGTGACGCATCAACCTAGATGCGTCACATTTTAAATATGGCGCAACAAGGCGCATTTTTTACACCGCTGGTGCGTCACAAAAAGTGACGCACCGGCGGCGCAAAAGTGACGCAAGGCCTTCATAAATAAGGCCCCTTATATTTATTTATCAGTGGTGTTCTAATATCACTTCCTGTTTTTCCGTCAATAATTACAGGCCCGGTTTCAGTCTGTGCAATGGGAAAAAAAGGATGGAGTCAGGCTTCACATTATCCAGCCGCAATTCAGCATCCGCCAGGCAGGCAGTGGACAGGGTGTCTTCTGGTCACCAACATTAATGGACGAAGCGTCAGCTGGAATGGAGGAGTGCCGCTAATAAGAGGAATTGTTTGATGCGTGCAACTTACTTACCAAATTCAACAGGACAACTACAACAACATACCATTGTTTTCTTCTATGATTGTGACTGCATTTCTTGGATCTCTCTCTGCTTCTAAATTGATCCCTACAGCCATTCTATAGGTTTCACTTCGGCTATTTTTTAAACCTTATTTAATGTATGAAGTGTTTCTCTGAGTGCAGAGATAGGCAAGTGAAAACGCTGCAGCCCTGTACTGTCGCATTCTGTCATTCACGGTTGTCGAAAGTACTACTTACTTTTCAGTAACAATGCATTGCAGTAGTGCATGCACTTCCTTTATGAAACTTAAAAGATTTATGGTTAGCTTTGTACCCAAAGATTTCTTTATCTTCAATTATTGTTTGTCCATGCTGTGCTTTTTTTTTCTTCTCTCAACAAAACCTACCCAAAAAGAAACCCCCATTCCCATCCATTTTCCAAACCCTAACCCTCTTCCCCCGGGCTGTGTGGTTTCGATTGATGTGTGACTAAATGACATCAATAATTCCACACACTTGCTGGGGAGGATAAGGTCATAGCAACAGGCTGGTGAAGGAATCCGAGGATATATTCTAGACTTACTCAGCTTCAGTACTATTTCTTGTAGTAGTAGCCAATGTCAAAGAAATTCAATGCAAGTACTAGTTATACTTTCAATACTTTACCATTTGTTAGACTACATTGTGGCACTGTTCTAGTGTACTGTCACCTGCTATATTCTCTATCGTACCATTGTAATGCTACAGTAAGCTAAAACCAGGTTTCATTTTCTTTTTTTCCATAGGCATTCAACTGCCACTGTGCCACACCACTAGTACCACCGCAATGAGGACATTTCATCCGCCCAGGATTGCCAACCTTAATCGCCATTTCCCTGGGCCTAGCCCTACTTTCAAACACAAATTACAGGTAAAATAAGCATTTGGTGGGAGGTAGTATGATGGAGTATTAGGAGAGACGAGAGATTGACAGTAGTACTACTAAAGTCCTAGGACTCTTGAATTCACTTACTCTGTGAGAGGCACTTAGTGTTGAAAACATTTAGCCATTTACACTTAAAGGAAGAAAATGACACAGACTTAATTTTCAGGAACACAAACTTTCTGTTAAACCCCACCCACCAGACTCAAAAGCAGTAAAAAACAGGTATGCTCAGATAAAGTTTCAAAAAGTATATTTTTGTAGCCCTAACAAAATAATCTCCCGCAAGACCCTCCCTAACCCCAACGATTGTCCTTCAAAAGTCCCAAAAACAACCCAACTCCCAAAAGTCTCTAAAAAAGGGGCAAGGGACACTACGGCAGGATGCTGTTCACTTTTGCGGCCAGGGCATCATACTCCTTGCGGAGGGTGGCATGGTCGGAGTAGAGGCCCTCCACCAAGGTCTTATGTGTTAGGACCCCCTGCTCCAGGTAGGACACTCTGAGGCATAAGCGGTGCTGGCGGGCCTTGCGACTCCTGTGGGGGGCAGCTGCTGTCTTTGCTGCTCGGCAGTGGCGGTTGGCTTTGGTAGCCCGGCTCCGTACCGCTGGAGCACTGCGCTGGCTGGCAGCCCGTGGGGGCACGGAGGAGGATGCAGCTGTCCCAGTGGATGTTGTACCGGTAGACTGCGTGTCCTCCTCCTCCAGGCCCACCAGCCGCCGATATTCAGCGACAGTGGCATCCAGCCTCCGTTGCCGGGCCATTCGAGCCAGCTCCTTCCTTGATGGTATGTTTGATTTGGAAGGAGCAACTATATGAAGAAAGAAAGACATAGTCTGTAACCAATGCTCCTTAAGATTAACACAAAATGATTGAGCAGAAAGTTGTGTCACAGTACAAGTAGCAAATTGAAAGCACAGTACATAACTATTGAGAACAGTATCTATCTAACCTCCGACTTCTTCAACCTTGCTCTAACATTAGTGGGAGTTTAAGGAACAAATTCTACGAGCACTATGGACTTCCATTACAGTCGACTATGACAGTACACCAGTCTTATTCTTCTTCTTCTCTCTTGTTTAGGAAAATTGGTACGTTATCTTATGCAAGCCGGCATAATGCCAGCGCAGTGAACTTGCACCCGAGAAAAACAGACGCACACCATGATGAGTGAGACAGACTTGCGTTACTGTACCGGTCCAGTACATGCAGGTGGTGAAGCTCTTACTTTTCTATTACGGGTGGCACTCAGCATACTCTGTTAAAAGGGATACTGCTTAATTAATTTAACTTTCACCCTACAGTGCAAATGAGTACTAGAAAAGGAAAATGAAGAAGTTAAATCTGATTATCTATCACTTCACATGGGATGTATTTGATTACATATGGGATGACTTTAGGTGCTTTGCTTTTTATTGAGTGAACAGTGACACACCCACACATGAATGACGTACTACTACTAAACTAAACTTATTAAGCGAGGTAGGGATTGTCCACCGTAATAACCAGATATATGCTGTGCTTGCAGTTGCAATACAAACTACTGCTACAATTCATGGTAGTATTTGGACAAAATTACAACTTCTTTTCCTTGCCTTTCCTACACTCGAACGGATGTGCGGGTGAGGTGTTACATGCTCTTCAAAGTAACACTTAGTTCATCCAGTGACCGTCTACTCTCTCTAGATACACATACGCTATCTAAGAGTCAGATAGTACCATGATCCAGGCATCCATCCATTCAAAGTATATGCACACATACAGTTTCTGTTTCACCCACCCCGGCTGTTCTCCTTCCACCCATCCTTGCTTCATCATTCACCCAGCCATGCACCATACCATATTCTTTCCTTCCCAGCCACCTCGGGGATCAAGCAAACACATATCATTCTTCTTTGCCAGTCATCATTAAATTTCTCGTCCTTCCACACTTACTTACACCCTTCTTTCGCTTTTCGTTAATCCCATCCATCAAGTTCATCTCAGATCTGATTGGGATTCTTCTCGCCAAAAACATCACAGCTAAGTTGAAGTACATTTAGAGGAGGCTACTACCTGGTTGATTTATAATACACCCGTGCAGAAAGCACACTCTGCAGTCTTCAATCTCAATAAGTAAGGAATATATAGCTTACCTCTGCCCGCCACCACCGTGTCAACCCTCACAGGCACATTGGTGTCGTCCGGCACTTGCACCGCATCCTCCCCAGAAGTGTTCCCCTCATCCACCACCACCACCTCCGCGCTGGCCCCGCCACCAGATGTTCCACCTACAAAGTACATTTAAGAATGTTAGAATACACCACTCACTATTATATAATATTTGGTCTAGGAGGAATAAAGAAATGTGAAAAAAACAGAAAACAATGTAATAATTTGTGACTGTCTACTCTAAAGTAAAAATGTCCCCTTTTCCAGGGAAGGCTGTTGTCTTGCTGCACTTTTTGGCACAACTGATGAATGCTTGCTTTTTATTTTTAACACGCACCACTTTTTCTCCTAACAGACAGAAGCTTGACTTCTAAGAACACGAGCAAGATCAAGTTCAAACCAGGTGAGAGCTCGGCTCGACCACAAGAAATGTGTCCAATTAATCATCATCACTAAGCACTTTTCCCTTTTCAGTTAAACGTTTAGTTTTATGACAAACTTGATTTTAATAAATGTGTTTACTTTTAATAAAGCTTTTAAACTTAAATAGACTCTGTGGTTTTTGGTCCTCCAGACTAGAGTGGCTGAGCTAAATGTTTTGCTATTTTTGCAAGCATGAGTCCGTGCCTCTGACACTTCTTGACTCTGACTCCGTACTCTTGTCCTGCGTTGGATAATCAATCATCATTGGGGATCAATCGGGCCTTCTGCCAGGAATATACTAGCATTTTTGGTCTGGGGCAAGATGGCGGACTGCAAGTCCGAGTGAGGAGACGCTAGTCCAAGCTCTCGTGCGGCTCGCTCTGACATGCCGATTACCAATTAAGCCGGTGTTAAGTCAATAGCGGCAGGAGTATAATCTCTGGTCTCTCCGGGTCCGAGGCAGTGTCGGGAAGAGAGTGGTTTTTTTTTGATTACCGGAGAAACATTGGAGGAAAGCTACGTGAAGCGGTGACGGTGACGGCAACGGTGAAGCTGAAGCATACCGAACCCGGTTATGCGCTTTGATTTGTGGAAGAGTTACACTCGAACCCTACGCTCGGCGTGGACACGCCCGACTCCCATTTCTTCACCGCCAGCCCTAAACACGCTAGGAGCTGGAGCAGGAGCAGGAGATGAGTCGAAATCTTCTGTAGCACGCCGACACCGAACATCAAAGGAGCAACGTGGGCGATACAGAAACATTGTAACAGCTTCCCAGCTCTCCCCGGCTACAATGGCGCCAAAGAACCCGACAGGAATTTCACGGCAGCAGAAGCCAAAAACAAGAGCTGATACTGCAGCAAACCAGGATACAATCCAGCCGGTGGCTGTGATAGACGCTAATACCCAGCCTGCTAGTAATGTGAGTACAAATCCCACTTCATGCACAAATATTGAAACTATACCAACTGTCCTAACTGTGGCTGAGGGGTTACATCAAGCTGCTCTACAGCTAAGTAGCTCTAATGTAACTATACCAAGTGCTACTGCTGAAAATGTGATGGATTCTGGGAGTTGTAGGACAGGAGCAATACCGAAAATCCCTATTATGTTCAGGAAAAAATCTGTTAACCCTGACGTAAATCAGAAGACTTTAGACAAACAATTAGATACTGAAGGATCTGCTAAGGGGGCGTCTAGCGGTGGAAAAAATTGTGATTTAATACAAAAGGCATCGACCGCTGTTGAGACTCGAGGTGATGATACAGAGTCCCTGGATTCAGCAGGCAACTTTTATTCTATGACTGATTTATCTCAAGCATTGGACTCTGATAGTACAGATGAGATGGTACAAAACACTGGGTCATTGCAGGAGGGTTTAGGCCAAGAGGACCTTAGCATCTCTGAAGACTTAGACTCAGACCCAGAGGAGTCCCCAAACAGACCTGAGTGGGGGAGAGAGGAAGAAGCTGAGAACTTTGATGCTAACTCCGTATCACAAAGTCCAAATAGGTCTAACTCACCTCAAACGCTTCTAATTTCTGGGTCTCACAATTCATCTGATGACTCACCTGAAATAACACTGGAAGTGCTATATAGAGTAATGTTGCACCACAGAGAGGAAACTAAAACTGAAAATCTTCGAACCCAGGGAGCTGTAAAAAAGCTACAAAATAATCTGAGGAAAGTAATGAAAATCTCTAACGATACAGTTATAAGAGTTACGGAGACGGAGAGTAGAATCTCATAAATGGAAGACTCTATGGCACAACAGAAGACACAACTGAAATCAATGGAGGGTCTGAAAGAGGAGATTAATTGCAAGGTCGTGGATTTGGAAAATAGATCTCGCCGCAATAATCTCCGAGTCCTGGGTATACCGGAAGGGAAAGAAAATGCAAACCCACGCCAATTTATGATAGACCTTTTTTCTGTTGCTTTCTCTGAATTAAGTCAATGGAAGTGGGAGATCGAAATTCAAAGGGCGCATAGATTTCCGTTTCAAGCAAGGCATGATACAGCCTCAGCCTCAGCCTCTAAACCACGAGCTATCCTGATCTCATTGAACAATTTTCTTGCAAGAGAAGCTCTTTACGATTTAGCAAGACCTAATAAGAAGCGCAAGGTTCGAGACATTGAGTTCTTTGTACTACCGGACTATTGTCATACCACGGTGCAATTAAGATGGCAATTAAGACAACTAATTACATCATTTCAGACAAAAGGAGCCCAAGCATTTCTTTTAAACCCGGCCAAACTTATAGTTATACACAAAGAACGGTCTACTTTTTTTTACCTCCGAGGTAGCAGCTAAAGAATTCCTGATGTCTCTTTGAGAGGTTTATGAATTATAAAAAATTTATGACTTATGAGCAATGAAAACATGAATTACGAACAAAGTTGAAAATTTGAAAAAACTGGTAAATCTGCTTTTTTTGTTTTTTTCCCCTGTTCACTTGGTCAGGAGTGTAGTAGAGAATCGATGCAATATGATAATAAGGGGGAAAGCAGGCATGCTTAAAAAAAAAAAAAAATAGCTAGTAAGTGATATATGGAGGATAGAATTTGCTTTGAAATTTCCAGATATAATTGATTTAACTATGGCTTTAATGATTATGAATAGAGTATAATAATCATGAGTCGAGCCACACGATGAGAATCACCTAGCGCTCATCACATCATCAATAAGAGGGTGAGGGAAAAAAACGAAGTTGCAAGTAAAAACAGATTGTCTATTATTATTTTGTTATATGTAGCTATTCTGATATGTTTTGATAAGTGGCTTGTCAGAGAGAAAAATCTGAAATCTTAAAAGGTCATACATTTACACTCTTTGATTAAGGTGGTGCCGTATGTGCTAAACAAACATTGTTATAAATATTGTTATAAATGGGAAAGTTACGAGTGTGCTCTTAGAATATATGTGGTTTAAATAATAAGAAGAAGAGGGGAATAGCGGCACAAATTTTACAATCTATGAAAAGTGACATACTATGTATTCAGGAATCACATATAACTTGGAAGGATAGACATTTATATAAAGATCTAGGTATGCAGTTAGCGGTATGTACATCTCAAGGTTCTACAACAAAAGGCGTTGCTATTCTATTCAGGAAAGGTATAGGTATACTAACTCGACATAAAGCTGATAAATATGGCAGATGGGCAATAGCAGAGTTTAAAATTAATAATGTATTATGGACTATTTGTGCTGTATATGCTCCAAATGTGGAGAATCCAGGTATTCTAGATATCTTAAATCTTGAACTTTCTAATTGGTCTTCATCACTAATACTTTGTGGTGATTTTAATATTCATCTAGATTCAAATAAAGATATATCTGATATATCTTGCTATCAGGGAGTTAAAAAAAAGTCATTTTTGTCTTTACGGTCAATGGTTCTAGATCATGGTTTAGTTGATGTAGTTTATGAAAAAAAATCTTTATTTCCCGTGTTTACATTCTTCTCCCATCCACATAAAAAATGTGTACGTTTGGATTACTTTTTTCTTTAAAAAGTATTTATTTACGATACAAACTTTGAGTTATTTCCACGCATAATATCTGACCATAATCCAATATTGATTGAAATTAAAACTAATGAAACAATTATTCAACCGAGGTCCTGGACTTTTGATCGCGAACTATTACTTGATCCTGACTATATAAATACACTGGCTTTGTGGATGAAAGAATTTTTCGATATTAATAGAGGTACCGCATCAATTCAGATTGTCTGGGATACGTTTAAATCAGGGATAAGGGGAGAGACTTTCATATACAATTAAAAAACAGAAAATTATTCGTGAAAAGAATGAGAAGGCATTTCAGAAAATATTATTCTGGGAGAAGGAATTAATTACAGCAATAATACGTCAACAACCAATCTTGGATATAGAATCAAGGTTGGCAATTAGCAAATCTATTTGTTATGAATTCTTTGCAGAAAAATCAGCAAAACTGATGGCAAGTTATAGAACCCAGATATATGAGATAGGGGAAAATACAGGGAAAATCTTAGCAAAAAGAATTAGACAAAAAGAAGTATATAATACCATCAATATAATTCAAGATGAAACAGGGCAAGTGTACAACAAACAAGAGGAAATTCTGGAAGTCTTTCGTAAGTTTTATCTTAAACTATATACACAAGAGGATGATCATTACTCATCTGATATATGCTTGAATTTTGCCATGGGAAATCTTTTGCCATCCCTCTCTCATGACCAAAAATTAGTGTTAGATGCAGTGATTACATGGGAAGAAATTGAAAACGCCCTAAATTCACTAGCAACGGGCAAAGCAACTGGTCCGGACCTTATTCCGTTAGAGTTCTACAGGACCTTTAGAAAACACATAAAAAATTATATGCTGGCTATATTCTTAGAGGCACAAAAAGGTATACCACCAGAATGTTGGGCTAAATCAGTAATTATGACGTTTTTAAAAAAAGATAAAGATCCACTTAACCCAGCCTCTTACAGGCCAATATCTTTGATCAATGCCGACAGTAAAGTTTATTCAAAAATACTTGCCACAAGACTATCAAGAATTATACCAACAATTGTTTCTCGTTGGCAACATGGTTTCATTCCTAATAGAGATACGGCAGACCATATACGAAGAATTATAGCAATGATGGACTGGTCAGAAGCCTCTCATATACCATTAGGGATCACTCTGCTAGATGCTGAAAAAGCATTTGATAGAGTAGCGTGGCCCTATCTTTGGGACTTGTGCGTTTATCTATGAAAGGTTTCGGTCCAGGAATAATAAATGCATTTAAGGCATTATATAAAAATCCAGTCTCAGCAATAAAAATAGGCCCTAATAAATCTGCATTATTTCCTATTCAAAGAGGAACACGCCAGGGATGCCCATCTTCTCCTCTTCTTTTTGCTATATACATAGATATTTTTCTTAATCAGCTAAATAGGGATGAAAATATAGTTCCACTACAGTTAGGAGGTACGACATACAGAGCCCTTGCTTATGCAGATGATCTGGTAGTGGTTACTAAAGACATTGAAAGAACGTTTTTGAGGATTGAAGAACTAGCGGGCATATTCGGATCCTTTTCTGGGTATAAACTAAATTTGTCTAAAACGCAAATTTTGTTTATAGGATTAAACCCACCTCCAATTACAAACATAGTCACTGAGGCGGTTTACCTAGGTATCAGATTAACTACACCTATTTCAAAGATACCTAGCATTAATTACATCCCGATCCTCAAAAAGGTTAATTCAACTTTGGAAAGAATAAACCACTTACATTTATCTCTTCATGGTAGAAACAATGTTTTAAAGATGCTTATACTGCCGAAATTTCTTTACTTATTTAGAACAATTCCTTTGGAATTTCCTTTAAGTTTTTTTCAAGAAATTGAAAGAAGCGCAATAAGATTCTTATGGGGCTATAAAGGTATTAGAAGAGCATATAAGAAGTTGATTATACCGAAAGATAGAGGGGGTTGGGCCGCACCACACTTTTTATTCTACTACTTAGCAGCCGCACTTCAATACATGTTTCCCTTAATTGTAGGTAATAAAATCCCCACTACTTGGGCACAATATCCAACTATCTATGAAATTGTATTAGGCACCAATGCGAATTATCATTTGTTAAAATTCATAGAGCCAAGTTATTATAAAAAAACAAAATTTAAGATATTAGCCGCAGCATACAAAGCTTGGCGAATTATCAAAAAAGTGGTTGGAATTAGAAAAGTCACTAGATATACGCCACTAAACTCAATTCACTGTTTCCCATCTATATTTAGAGACCAGGTGATGAAAAAATGTAACAACAAGGGAATTTCTTTTCTCTCTGATTTGTATACAAATAATTCCGAAACATTACTTTCTTTTGGTGAACTACAAAGTAACTTTAAAATTCCTTCTCATGATTACTTCAAATACTTACAGATTCATAGCTTTTTACATTCACCCTCCAACATAGCAAGACAGGATTTAATGCCAATTTTACTTATAGATAGTCTAAATAATAAAAGAAGAATTGGGTATTACTATAACACTTTAATGACTTATCTTGTGGATGACTTTAGCAATTTGAGGGATAAATGGGAAGAGAAATTAGGTACAAAGGATGTACTTTTGAAAGAATCAATCAGAATGGCCACCTCTATTTTATTTTCTGGGCGTAATCGTACCCAACATTACATGATTTTGTGTGACCTTTATTATACACCGGCAAAAGTTCTGAAATGGGGGTCTATTACTGGAATCAAATGCAATTGGTGTAATTTAAGAGGGGCCGATACACTACACATGTTTTATTTGTGTGTAAAGCTTGATGGATTAATTTGTGATATTCAGAAGTTTATTGAATACATTCTTTGTAAAACTATTGTTATTTCACCTGAACTTATATTATTTGGTGTCTCCAAAGATTCAAAAGACATTGAACAAACCAACTTATTATTTATTATGATGGCTGAATTACGTGCATGCATATCACAGGATTGGATCAGTCCAGAACCACCATCATTCTCCACATGGAGGGGACGTCTCCTAGCTAGATATAAACTTGAATCAGCAATATATGCTACTAAGGGGAAAAAAAGGAAACTACTTGGTTTAAAAATCTGGTCACCAATTCAGAAATGGACTCATGAAGTAATGACATAATGAACTTTGCCTATTGGTCATTCATTTATCTTCTATTTTTTTATTCTGTATTTTTTTGTCTTTTCGTATACCTTGTACAACATGTATTTAAATATCTCTTTAAGAGAGAATTATGTTATAATCTGTATAAACTTGCAACTCAAATATCAATTAAAAAAAAAAAAATCATTGGGGATCAATCATCGGTGACTTTGGGAGCTAAATGACTCTCCCACACTATCTAGTCAGTAAGGAGATTTGGGGTTCAACTACAAAGTCTGTTATCACTGAGGTATGTGGAAACTCTAACAGCACCTATTATAATTGATAAGCTAAGCAATGCATTATTTAGTGTCCATAGTTCTGTTTGTGCAGATTTGTCCCTGCAACAGTAGTAGAATGGATTGTCCTCCTACCCAAACCAAAAGTAAAGTAGTATCTTACTCTTTGTTGGTGGTCATTCACCTTTTTATTGTTGGCAATTGTCAAAGCATAAACATTTAGAAGACTTGAAAAGGCATTATGGACAATCCCAGAGGACTGCACTCAGTGCATAGAGCTCTTGCTGACTAGAATGGGAGTCAAATGGAATTGCCAAATGTGCAATTTTAGTTAGCTACACAGACAGACTAATAAGAATAATCTAGTAATACCACAGGGAGTCATAGTCGAGGCAGGATAAGAATTTAGATACAGTCTACAAGAAGATCAAAGACCATTTAGAAAAAATTGAATGAGGAACGCTAGGAAAAAATAGGTACTCTATATTAAAATTAAAACTTACCGGGGCCAGCAAAGGAGCCCTCGCCTGCCCGATCCTGGCCTGCATCCTGTTGAACAGCAGCCTCCTCCTCCTGTGTCCTCTTGCCCCTGGGGGGAGCTGATGTACAACATGAAAGAAAGAAAGACCAGAAAACATGGATGATATTTGTCAACCAAATCAAACATTTCAAAAGAACAAAAACAAAATATTTTGGCAAAAGAGCAAATAGACAACTATTCCACGGGATATATTGATCGATCTCATGTGGTCTACTACGTTATTAGTATTACTTGATTTGCGGACCGTCGACTTGGAAAGTTCTTATGTAACTCACTAAACAAAGCACTAAAAAGGTTTGACTAGGACTGGCAGGCAGCAGTCCGCAGCACGCGAAGTGACAGACAAAGTCCATCGTGATTGCAGATCAGCGACAACACGAAAGTTTCCTACTACATTAACCAGTCATTAAAATACTCACTATCAATCCACCACCACTATTTCTTCTTATCGCCATGTGTACAAAGGAAGGACTGGACTTGAGTCTGTAGGGGCTGATTTAGAAGCCCTTTGCGGCTCTTTTGCTCCATTGTTGCGTGACTTTTTTAATAAAATGATAATTGACCCCTGACCCTGCACACAGCCTTTTTAAACGCGACCGGGGGAGAGAGATGGGATACACCAAAACCCGGAAGCTGTGCAGACGTACGATGACAGGGAGGCCGTTAATTTCAATCAAGGTATGTCATGACGACGTGACTGCTACTCCTTTATCGCAAGGTTTTTAATATGTTGGCCTGGAACAATTGCCTTCAAGCTCCCGATAGGGATTGTTTAAGCTTAATCGGTAATAGTGAGGGAGCCTTTCTATATGAAATTATTATGCCCACGTCCCTTTATCATAGCCAATACTTACCACAACGTACTAGTATGGCAAAGATAATTTGCTGGTAGATAAGGCTCATATATTTTGATTTATATAGTTTTTAATAAACTTTGTGGCAACTTCCAGATGAACTACTATATAGAATTAGAGTCCGTTCAAAATTGTTCAAGGTGCTCAGAGGATACGGGTTACTACAGAGGTCTTGCGGTTCACAAGCCTATGAGTTACGCGCTATGGATGATGGAAAGAGCCTGAACTTTTAAATCGGGATTATTTTAGTCTCGAGCAAGTACTAAATAGAAGATGAAACATAATTATACCATCTTGGTTTTTCCCCCGTAGACCGTTTTTTGAAAGATAAGAAACACACGGTCTGGGCATAACAAAGAAAAAGAGGCTATCCACTCTGGAGCCCGTTGGCAGTATGATGTTAAGGTACTGCCAGATCCCAGTATAGGACTTCGCCAATTACCCCAAAACAAGGTAGTGATTTATCATAATAAAGTTTTTTTGGTTTCACTAAAAGACATCCGGGTAGTAGAGAATATATTATTTAAATGAAATCTTGTATTTCTGTCTAACTAGTGTTGTCTTCCACGGGGTTGGACGGACTCCCTGCCGAGTTTTACAAATGCTATGTTGATATTAATGCTCCAGTACTCAGAGAGGTCTTTGAGGAGTCCCTGGAGGTAGGGATTCTGCCGGGGTCCATGAGAGAGGTGGCAATTACCTCTCTGCTTAAGCCTGGCAAGGATCCAATGGACGCGGACTCCTACCGTCCCCTATCGTTGCTTAACTGCGATGCCAAAATATTTGCGAAAGTTCTGGCAACGCGACTCTCATTGCTTATGCCCACCGTAGTACTGCCGGATCAGTCCGGTTTTGTACCGGGTCGCGCAACCTCTCATAACCTTCATACTTTATTTTCTCTGATCCCAACGATAGCTCTGGACCTCCCTGTAGCCGCAATTTTCTTAGATGCTACGAAAGCGTTCGATTCTGTGGAGTGGAATTATCTTATTGACGTCTTATGTAGAATGAGCTTTCCTAGGATCTTTATCTCATGGGTGAAACTGCTGTACACCCAACCTGTGGCAAGAGTGATTGTGAATGGTGTGCTCTCCCCCCAACTGCCAATAACGAGAGGGACTAGACAGGGCTGTCCTCTTTTCCCCCTCTTATTTGCTATCGCCATAGAGCCTTCTGGCTTGTCGAATTCGGCAACTGCATAAACACAGTGCGTTTAACTGTTTTCAGCGCCAAATAGGGATCTCGCTGTATGCAGATGATGTCACGCTGTGTGTGAGGGACCCGCAGGCGAATCTCAACGCGCTACTGCGAGAGCTCGTTGCTTTTGGAGGTATATCTGGCATACATATCAATTGGCAAAAGTCTCAATTTTTTCCGCTCACTGCAGCGGTTGGCAGGTTTCTGCTGGACTACCCCATAGAGTGGTGCGACTCGGATCTTCGCTATTTGGGCATTATGGTGTCCCTTGACAGGGAGGAAACGATTAGGCTCAATTATGGAGTCGCTATTACCAAATTGGCGGACAGTGTTACGAGATGGATGTCCTTACCCCTGTCTATGGCGGGTAGAGTGTCCTTGGTGAAAATGGTGATATTACTGCACTTCCTATACCAGTTTCAGAATATTCCCTATCACCCTGGTGCATATTTTTTTAAACGCCTTCGTTCGGAGCTGCTTCGACTGCTCTGGGGAAGTAAACAACCGAGGTTAGCATGGTCTACTTTAATATTGCCTTATGACAAAGGAGGATTTGATATTCCGGATTTTGAAATATATTATATGAGTGCTCAAGCGCAATATGCCGATCATTGGATGCGTCCCACGCCGTTTATGCCTCAGATAGCAGCTGAGGAATGGATTGCACATCCCCTCCCGCTGGAAGGTATGGTATTGGGGAGAGTCGGTGATGTGGATACACAGCCTACCACAGTGACTTGCACGGTGGATGCCTGGTCGCGGGTTGCGAAGACATTGGTCCTAACATTCCTTTACTCGCCTGCACTACCTCTGGCTTATCATCCTGCACTGTCACTGCTACAGGAAATGGGGTTTCAGAATATGTGCAAACGAAATGGGACACTTACGTGGGGGTATTTGTTCCTTGAGGGCAGTTTTCGTACCCGTGACCAATTTTTCCGTGGAACGGCTCCTTCTCCCTTAGATGTGTTTTATTATGTGCGACTTAGGCAAGGCCTCCGTACATTGCTGCCTCAGTTCCCGAGTGAACCTGGAGTGGCTTTACCGCTTCACGCTATGTTGGTGTCTGATGGACGACATCTGGTCTCAAAATTGTACGGCACCATTAGGAAGCAGCGGGTGGCTCCGGCTAGTCGTGCACAGGAACAATGGAACTTTGAACTTGGAGTTGAAATTTCTGACGAGCAATGGGCCTATTGTTGTGGCGTGACTGCCAATATCTCTTCTAGTTGCCGACTAAAGACCATTCACTATAAAATTGTACAGAGGTTCTACTATACTCCGGCCAGGAAACTCAGATTCCACTTGGCAGAGGATGATAGATGTGCTCGTTGTCGGGCGGTGAGAGCTGATTTTCTCCACTTGGCATGGGAGTGCAGTGCCATACGTGATTACTGGGTACAGGTTCACGAAGCCCTGCAGGTCATGACTGAGGAGGCGGTACTGTTTGATCCCATGGTGATGCTGCTAGGGTACACGAAGGAAGTGCCGGCACCGTATCGTAGGTTTGCAGATGTGGCTTTACTGCTGGCGAAACGACAATTAGCCTGTCGCTGGGGAAGAGGCAGGGCGCCAAAATTTAAGGAATAGCTAGACGATGTGATATATTGTCAGGATCAATACAATATATATGCTGAAATGATGCCTGTGAGATGTAGGCCTAAAGATTTCTGGAGTCCGCTGCAGGTTTACTTGCTGACCAGGGCTGTACGAGATACTGGCTCAGAATGTGAGAGTCGAGTTGGAGTGGGTTAGAAGTGAACTACTTGACAGACATTATGCTTCACATTTTGAGATACATGCATTAGTGCGGGGTATGAATGATCCTACGCCCTACTAGATTGAAGATGGGGTGGGCGCTACTGACTAGATACCACTGGTGCAACGGATAGTTGCTGGGTGATTTATCAAGATTACTGTGTGTTATTCTTCATAACTGCCTGTAGCAAGCTTCTGGGGAACGCTAACTACTCAGAATGTGATTTAGGTACTGTGTTATGCTGGACTACTGTCCACTGTGCTATGCCTCCTTACTGAACTCTGTGAATGTATTGCGCACTAACCTTTGACGTCCCTGTGGACTGCTATGCTCGTTTATAACGTGTGATGCCCGGGAAGTGGAACAATGTCTGTTAATATTTGACGATGAAATGTATTTTTTACTCGTACACCAGATCTGAATGTACACCACTGATAATTACTGTCTTTTGCTCAAATAAAGGTTTAAAAAAAAAACCTAGTGTTGTCTTCCATATTACCACAAAAATACGTATACGGTGGTCATCTTTTGCACAGCTTCCTCCTTATCCATGAGGGACTATCTACAGGTATGGCTCTTGAAAATGATCTAAAGTACGAGTGCATTAATTATATATTACTATTACACTAAGAAATATATTTATGTGTTTTTGACATAGGTGGATTATTCAAAGACTCACATCGAAAATTGACAACAGCGCAATTGATTAAGCATCTTTGTCCTTTTTTTAAACAATACTAAAGACTAGCCCCCAGAGACTAGAGATATGTGATTTACCTTAACCATCGATATGTCTAAAGTGATAGAGAAATAATTAATATGATGCTGGTCACTGCAGTTGGAAGTGATGTTAGCAAAGACCATAAATACATGAGAGGATGGAATTAGTTTACAATAAGTAGCCGTATTTTATTAGGCTTAACATGGTATTCCATCCGATATCAATAGTTACATATAAATGAAATAGGATATGTAATGTGTTTTTATATTTTTATAGACCTAGATGGAATTGTTTTTTTAATTAAAATAGCACTTAACGTCAGTATTAGTAGTGAGCCTTTACATTTAGTATTTTTAATATATGTATTTTTTCTGTAGAGAAAACCGTCCTGAAGAAGGCGTCACATCCGCACAAGCACTGAAACGCTGCGTCAACTTTTATTGGTTTTTCTACGAATGAACTGTATATTGTGTTGTTTATGTTATGTGCAAAAGGCAAAGCCTTGTTTTTCATAATAAATATTTGATGTTTTTTAATAATGAACCAGTTTCCTGTGTATTGAAGTTTACAGTGCTCCTCTGACGTTTTTGTATATTTTTTATTATAATGTGAAATCTTTGTTCTGTATTGGGTTTCGTTTATCTATTCAACTTGGGTTGTTATTTTAGTCATACCCAGGTAACTGTTATCTACTGCCTCCTACATGTTTACTATAGCAGACGGTAGTGGTCTAAGAGTGATTCCTTAGATCCTGAATCAGGGACCTGTTTTTGTTTTGATTTAAATTATACCCCGTCCCTTATTGGATTTGAGGGTACCTCCGTTTTGTGTTTAAAAATAAAAGCCATACTGGTGCACCCTCCGTGGTGTGGATTGCCCAGCACCTGAATTAAAGGCATTGCCAGGATGCAGGCAAGGAAATGTGAATAGATTCAAAACACTTTGTCATCCAGAGTCCTCCAATAAGTGTTCCCCACATCTTGAGAACCCTCCCTCTTAACAGGGCAACCACTCCTACACCACCTGGCTCTAAAAGCCATGGGCCAGCCAGTCTCTAATATTAGGTGAAGCGCCCTGTGGTACCCTCTGATTTTGCTGAGTGCACCTTCCCGTTAACTGGCCACTAAGTATGCACCTCATCCGATTTATTGATGCAACTTTATTGAACCAATGTTGTGTTATAAGCCAGTTCTAGTGGGTGGGTACTTGTCTTTTTTGCATCACCAAGTCAGTCAGTTCCTTGCTTTGTTTAACCATATTAAAATCTTGCAGTGTCTACATACTTGCTAGGATTAAAGGTTGATAGAAAATGGTGGGGTTTGATACTATGACCCTAAGTTTGAAAAAACCACCCTCTCCAGCAGATGAATCGGTCCAGGTTTTCTTTGCCATGAACCTTCCAGTGCCCTTTGAACTCACCATTTAACCTGCAAGTAGCCATGTGGCAGGCACCCCAGCCGTACCTAACAGTCCTATTTACCCTTCATATACTTCCAACATAGCAGCACTCACTGCTGCAGATGCCTTGGTGTGAGAGCATCAAATACTCGCACTAGTTAATTCAGTAATTATTTAAATGAATTTAAACAGTGTAAATGAATAAAACGCTGCGCTGGCAATTGAAAATTTCACACATACTGTAATGCAACACATTTTGGACTTGTCCATCAAATTATGTTGGTCGCCTTGGATCAATTTGTGAGATCAGTGCACGTGCATGAAACTGAAGTATGAATGATAAGTGACCCCACTTGAACTCAGCCAGAAGCTTAGTGTGGTTGCGTTGTCCAAACACATGCTGTGATAAAAAAATCTACCCATGCACAATCAAGGTTTACTAAGTGCCAGGATCTATCCTAAGAACTCCGCAGTCCTTATGCCTGTACGATACCAGGGGTTAACTTATGGCACAATTAATATCACTTTACGATGATGTTCCTTTGAATCAAAATGGGTGTCTGAAACCAGTCCAACTGCAGGTTCTGGTCAACGCTGCCCCTAGGCCAACCTCAAATCTCTTCAGAAAGAACCTAAATCACCAGAGTTATCTAGACTTGACTGGCAAGGAAGACTATTAGTATTATTTGCCCTCCCTGGCGACATAGAGAAATAAATTAGTGAAGGTGATGCGTGTTAGAACTGGCAGCTGAATGTTACTTACACCTGTAAATACTCCGCTCAGAGCAACCAGCAAGGCAAGGCGGTAACAACAGACATCCAATTTCTCACTGCGCCGCTCAGTTCCCCCTGACAGAAACTGACATAGAATGACCGATGAAAATTGAGGGGGGGGCTGATGGTGGGGGGTGTCTGAACTTTCACAGGTCCCGCTAACTGCTGGGTGCATTGAGCACAAAAAGAGGCAATGATGAAAATAATAAGGATGGTGGTGTAACGACCGGATTTTCAGACAGATATCACCAGCTCACCAAGACACCACCAACCCAGCCGAAACGTAACCATCTCCCTCCCCAGAGTCTACTTACCACATTACCTAGGTACCTTCCTGGGGATAGGGAATTAGCAATATACAAGCTCATATAATCAAAAACACCACTAAATCTATAGGATTACTAGGAATACTCACTAATTACTAAGGAATTCCATGTCATATCCTATGATCTCACCTTATAGTCTCACGGCAACTAAGGCCCAGACTATGCTACCCTCCTCCTCATAGTGAAGGAGGCAGTTCTGATTACTTACCATTACACACTGCCCACAATCAGTGTTCACACAAGCCACAATCCGTTGGGTATACACATTGACCACAATCAATGCTCTCAATAATGCCACTCTCTCTAGCGGCAATCTCACTACACACCGTATCCTCCCGGTGATCTCACAAGCCACAATCATGCGGGTAGACACATTAATCACAAACTTAAGTTTGAAAATGCTGCAAATTGTTTTTGGTGCCCAAACGACCCTAGGAACACACTTCCAATGTCACCAGGAACTCAGAGAAGGGCACAGGGACTGTCAGGGTGTCAAAAAGAAAGCAACAGGAAAGTCTTGCAAAGTTTAGCGATGAGATGAGATATTTAAGGCCCCTCACTCACTGGCCAGCTTAACTTGACTGAAGCAATTTGTGGCCGAAAATACTGTACTCTGATGCGCTACTACATTTTACACCCAGCAATCGGCATCTGGAGGTCGAGCTCCTACAATGCAATTGCGTAACAACATGGGTGTAACAAACCTTTGTGCTGTTTTTAACAGCCCAACGTGCCCTGGAAAAAACCTGATGCCTCCCTCACATAAACTAACACAAAGCACATAAGTCGTAGCAAGTTGAGGACTGATGGGCAGCCCTCCATCTACTTGCATGCAAACAGAGGCACCCAATATCACACTGGAAAACTGCAACCACCACCCGCAAGGGAGGGGGAGACTCAGACTCCCGGAATTCCCGATGCATTGGAGCCACTGCTGGGTGCAGGAGAAACACAGCACCTGGACCCAGCACGTCCAAAGACAGGGACCAAAGACAGCGTGCCGAGAGCCAACGAGGTGTTGGGGGATTGGATGGGAGGCCCTTGTGGTGATACGCACCACCACTGAAACTGGTGGAATCTCAAGATGGGTAGCAGGACATGAGCAGAGGCAGGAATCGTGCTAGTCGGGTACTAAACTGTTCCAGATGATGCGGACCAAAAGCAAATTACACACCAGCTCACCTCCTGTTCTATAGAAGACCCAACAGTGCCTCTGCTCTTCCTCTGCTAATGGCCACTGAAGGAAGTGGCCTTTAGGGGCCACCCGGGGGTTTTACAACCTCCTACTCACCTTCTACCAAATGAAGAGTTTGTCAGACAGTAGAGAATACAAATAGGTATTTATTAGCAATACTCAGCAGAGGAGTCCAATCTGACCTTCACCCTAAGATATCTGCTGAAAATCTGGCCTCCCAACAGTGTGCAACACATAACCATTCCTTCAAGAACACCCAAACACTCCCATAGTGGAAAGCTACAGGCTTGGGCCGCACATGAACAAAAGAGGCACAGAGGATGGGCTACCACCTGCTAGATGGCTATATGCTATCTCCTTCTCAAGGTTGCCTTGCTAGGACTCGGTGTCTCCTAATGTGGGAGCTGAGTTACACACGGGGATAGGCATGCGAGGGCGGAATGGCCTATTCATTAGTAAGTCAGAAAGCACCCTGAACAGAAAAGGAAAATAGTAACAGAATACAGTGTTCTGCTGAGGCAAGCAATACGAATAATGAGGCCTAGTTCAGACACAGCCTAATAGGGATTCCAAAATACAAAATGGAGTCACACTCGCTAACTGAACCTCAAACATTGCAGGGATAACTTAGTGTGTTGTATAACGTGGATACGAATGGTGTCTAATTTAGCCGCACATTGCTAACCTAATATAACACAGAACAAGTGCATAACTAGAATGGGGGTTTCAAACCTAACACCACCCTGATGGTGTGGTTAGTTGGCGCAAGAGGAATGTCGGATGGGTGAAGAAGGTATAAGTACCTTGCCCCCACCCTAATTGCTGCACAGGAAGGGACACTTGGATTGTGCCAGACTTACACTGAGTGTCCCAACAACTAGGCCAGTTGGTGTGCCTAATGTGGCACTAAGGCGACCGCTCTCCCAGTGAGCCCACTGCGTGCGCTGCGGGCAGCCTCATAAAGCCAAGAATAGTAATGGACCCGGCGAATAGGGATGCTCTTACCTCAACTCAACAATGAAACCTGGATTGGCTGTATTTTGCGCTCGCCCGTTCAGAAATCCGCTTAAAGATGATGAAGAACCCGCCAGCTTATCTGAGAGGGAAGAAATAGATAAGGATTCTCCACCGCGCTAGGTTCTCGAGGAGGAGGCGTGCCAGTGGGCGTGTCATCGGGCGAGGCCTTGGAAGACTGAAGGTTCCTTAACCCATTCCATGCTCATGACAAGGCCAGCTCGTCATGAGGCACGGTTGAGTCGTGCTTATGACGAGTTGACCTTGTCATGAACAATAGGATTCTAGTAGAATTAGGACAGGAGGGGAAAACCCCCTAGCTGCCAAGGTGTTAAAGTGCAGTAGGCCATAAAGCCCGTATTAGCTAATAAAAAGTGCAAAAAGTATTGGAAGGACTCACATAAAAACATAACATGAAAATGAAAATGAAAAGACACATGGATCAAAATTGTCCATGGCACAGAACCGAACGCGCAAGTCTTGTTGTTCTCCCTATGCGTACTGAATGGGCATTATTGTAAACACTAAAAATTGTAATGCATTCTGAAAAAAGGGCAGATATTAAATTGGCAACAGAAATGAGTTTAAGAATTAAGGAGACGGCACATGCACTAAGGCTGAGATTGCTGTTCAGTAAGGGGTGGAGCTGTTCCACACACTGTCGTGGGCCAAAGGGAGAGCAGGGGAGCCCTGTTCTTGTTATCAAGGAGCAATTATTATGGCGCATTCTTCATTGAGGATTGGTAATTATACATTTTCAAAGATACATACCATTAGAAACGCCGCACAATCATCAAAGATGGAAGCACGGAGGGCAAGATAGCCATGTATATGCCATCATGATGAGGAATCTGAACAGGAATATTTCGGCACTGCAATTGCAAAGAATGAAGACATTAGTCATTACTATGAATGAATCAGACAAGAAAAGTACAGGAAAAGTCGGCACAATGGTTCCAGATCATGATGGAAGGTAATGCAATCTGTAGAAAGAAAAACAATACAAACTCAAAATTAAGAATTAAAAACCTAAGCATCCATGGCCTCCTTGGTGCAGCATGAGATTGGTGTGTAGATAGTAATGTATACACCAACTTCATAAAATAATCTAATCAAGCATAGTGAAGCAATATAATTGATAACAATGGTGACATTGATGCAGCAGTAATTTCAGGGTAATTTCTCAATGCAAAACATCATTTACCTCTAGTTTACCGCTTTAAAGGTGATAGACCTTTGCCACCATGTATCACCTTCAGGAAACTATACATAAACATGAAAAATCAAAATGCAATTAATATTTAAGCAATTAAAGAGAATTGTGAGTATTTTTAAAGAGTTTTATTTTTTAATTAAAAGTTAACGTTCTCTTATCCGTTATTCTTTAGTCAAATATCAACCAGGTTACAGAATTGAAAATAGGAAAAATAGAAATAATACAGAACATATTACAGATTGAATACAAGGCATTCCATATAGGAAGGGAATGAGGCATCAGATGTCAGTCAAAATTATTTAAAGAGTGCAGGAAAATAGGGGAACATCACTTACAACGCATTTATTACAACGCACTACCATTACAACGCAACCATTACAACGCAAACCATTAAACGCATTGCGCTGGGGGGCGCTCTAGGATAGGGAATATATTTAATTTACTATCCAACACCTTCCCTACTATCCACGGGGACTGGAGTTGGAATAGTAAATTAAATAAATCACTATCCAGCGCTTAAAAGCACTATGCGTTTTAGTGGTATGCGATGTAAAAACCGCGTTGTAACAGCAGGCGTTGTAATAGCCTGCGTTGTAACGACACCAATCCGGAAAATATAATTCAAGAGTGAGTTTTGCAAGGCAAATCAAAAATTAATCATTCTCAAAAATCTCCCATAAAGAGAAATAAATGCATAAGAAAATACATCCTTTCAAAACACGTTAGTTAGTCAAAGCATAAACTTAGAGTTTTAGCATCTAAATCTAAATCTCTTCTATCAGCTGCTCTCTCTGGCGTGGTGTGTTCATCTGTCTCTCTGTGTCTCACACAGATAGACTGCCCTCCCTTCACAGATGAATGTGATCTGCCTTGCCAAAAATATGATGTTCAAGGCTAGCCTATGCCTCTCTGAGAAAAATATGAGCGAGGCCCCCTCCTCCCTCTGTCTCTCCTCAGACACAATCTCCTCCCAGGCTGCACCCGCAACGTTCATGAACCTAACCCATATGGTGTCTGGTCAGATCTTCTCTCCCCTTCTCTCTTCTAAGATTGACATGCCCCCATGGGTCATTATTTATACTCTAATTCTTGGCTGACTACACTAATAATGTTGCAGTTTCAGTAGAAACTCGCACTGTGATTGGTTAGCATAGGTGACATGAGGGTCTCACCATCCTGTTCTCATCGCAAATCCAACCCATTCCAGTTCTGATAATAGGGGCTTAATGCTAAGAACAATATAGAACATATATCAATAAGAACATTTCTTGCAACAAAATGTATCACTCAATTTCCTGTCTCTCTTTCACATTGCACACAGGGATTGATGGAGCAAGGTGGAGAAACTAAATTTTGTGTACCCCTTGCAAAGTCACTTCCATAACTTAACCTAAACTAATTGAATGATGCAAGGAAATTTCCCTAGAACAAAATTGGTAGGAAATATAGAAGAGCTTAAGAAAAAGTTTCCTTGTCATAACTGTGGCAGAATAGGGCATTGGAGAAAAGAGTGGATCTATCCACCAAGAGTTAATCCAGAAAAGACATCATTGAATTCACAGGTGCAGAATGAGGTAATTCAACCGCAACCGCAGCAAATAGTTAATCAGCAAAGTCAGGTGCCACAACCACCACTTCCACACAGTGTAAATCAACAGAGACACAGTGCAGAGACAGGATTCAGCGGAGTCGAGCAGGTAAACAGATCACCTAGAGTGAATGTGAGTCCCCAGAATTGGTTGCAAGAAGAAGGTGGGAGTGAGTCAGATGAAAGTTTCTGACTGTGCCTGAGAGAGGGAGAAGAATATGTGCGTGGAGCCACTCTTGAGGTAGATCAGTCTGGTCCATTTGTAAGCGGAAAGGTAAATGATGTTGAAATAACTTTCTTGGTGGGCACTGGTGCTACCCGTTCTACTGTTAGATCAGTGGAAGTCCAAAATCTTCCTCTCTCAGGAGACTGTATCCAAGTTGTAGGTGAGGCTAATAGACAGATTAAAACTTCCTTCACACAACCAGTTGAAGTAGAAATTGGAAATTACAAAGACATGCATCGATTTGTGGTGTGTGATAGTAGTCCCGTAAATTTATTAGGATGAGATATTTTGTGTAAGATGAACTGTGCCATATACTGTTCACCAGATGGCATAGAATTGCAAACCCCAGAAGAAGACAGTCTGTACAAAATGACTATGCTTATGATTGAGGCAGAACAAAACAAACTGTTTCCCATTTGACCGAGAAAAGATAGCGGATGAACTGAAAAAGGTAGTAACAGAAAAGGTGTGGGATTTCACAGGTGAAGACATTGGATTGATGAAAGAAGTAGATCCTGTAAAATTTTCTATAAAGGAAGGTGCAAATTACCCAAATATTTCCCAGTACAAAATGACTGCAGAAATAATTGAAGGAATAATCCCAGTGATAAACAAAATGATTGAACAAGGTATATTGAGAGAGATAGAGAGTAGTCCTTGTAATTCACCGATAATGGCACTGAAAAAGCCAAATGGAACCTTCAGAATAGTACAGGATTTGAGAAAGGTTAATAAAATAGTTGTCCCATGCTGTCCAATTGTACCAAATCCAGCAGTGATTTTATATCAAATTCCCCATGATGCAGAATGGTACACTGTGATCGATTTGTGTAATGCGTTCTTTAAAGTTCCATTGCACCCAGAAAGCCAGCCAATTTTTGGGTTCAGATTCGGAGATCGTATTTTAGCATGATGCTGAATTCCTCAGGGGTATACTGAAAGTCCATCTATCTCTAATCAATTGCTAAAGAAGTCATTAGAAAGTTTGAGTATGCCAGGAGAGTCTGTATTGGTTCAATATATTGATGATCTCCTAGTGGCATCAAAGACAAAAGATGCATATGTAACGGATACTATTGCATTACTGAATCATTTGGCCGAAGAGGGGCATAAAGTGTCTCCATCAAAATTACAATTTTGTCAAAAGGAAGTGCAGTATCTAAGTCATAAAATTGCCAAAGGAATCAGACAAGTCACTACAGAAAGAATCAAAATGATACAGGGAATGCAGCCACCAAAAACTAAAAGACAAGTGAGACTGTTTTGGGGAATGGTAGGTTACTGTAGACAGTGGACTAGTGGATTCTCACTGATTTCAAAACCACTGCAGAGATTAACCAGAGCAGATATCAGAGATCCTATAGTTCTGACTAAAACTGAAATGGAAGCATTTGAACAACTGAAAACAAGCTTATGTGAAGATCCAGCTTTAGGGATACCAGATTATGAAAAAGAGTTCAAGTTGTACTGCAGTGAGCGAGAAGGATGTGCATTGTCAGTACTGATTCAGAGACATGGAAAACTGAGAAAGCCTATTGCATATTTCTCAGCTGTTTTGGACCATGTTGCAAAAGCATTGCCAGGTTGTCTGAAAGCAGTAGCAGCCACAGGCGTCTGTCTAGAACAGTGTTAAGGAATAGTGATGGGATTTCCTGTAAGAGTGTATGTACCTCACTCTTTGGAGATTCTCCTCACTAGAACAAAAACACATTACTTGACTAACAATAGGATGACCAAATATGAGAAAATAATTCTGGGAGCAGAAAATGTGACAATTTCTAGATGTGTAAATGTGAATCCTTCCATATTGTTGCCTGATACTATGGAAACAGAGGTGAAAAATGAGGTGGATCCTAAGTGTCTAGATGTTCTTGAATACTGCACCAAACCAAGAGCAGACATCAGAGCCATTGCCTGAATCCGACTATGTGATGTTTGTTGATGGTTCGTGTCTGAGAACAGATGAGGGTGTTTTGAGTGCAGCATATGCCGTCTGTACAGTGGCAGTTGTACTGGAAGCTTCCTGTTTGAAAGGAATCCGCTCTGCTCAAATAGCAGAGTTGATTGCCTTGATTCGAGCATGTGAGTTGGGAAAAGAAATCAAGGTAATCATAGTGACAGACAGTCAGTATGGTTTTGGGGTTGTCCATGACTACGGACAGCTGTGGTCCCAAAGCGGTTATCTGACTTCTGCAGGATCCCCCATACATAATGCAGAGTTTGTGAGAATGTTGCTTGATGCGATTCAACTGCCTGACAAAATAGCTGTCGTAAAATGTGCAGCTCACAAAAAGGGGGATGATTACATCAGCCGAGGTAACAGGTATGTAGACTCAATTGCTAAATACTGTGCCAAAAATCTTGCATCCATTAATCGGGACAGGGAGAAAGAGTATGTTTCAAGTCCTTTAATGCTAACAACTGTAGTTGAAACTCGGCAGGAAGTGAGGCAAATTCAGGAAGAAGCTGATGAGGAAGAGAAACATATTTGGCTGAAAGCAGGATGTAGACAAAGAGAGGAAGATTACATCTGGGTTTACAAAGATGAAAGACCAGTAATGCCTGATAGCATGATCTTAAATATGGCCCGAATGTACCATGGTCAAGCTCATATTGGGAGAGATGCCATGCTTTGCCTATTTAGACAGACGTGGTACAATCCCAAATTTAGGATGGTTGCTGAGAGCCTCTGCCAGAGATGCCCTATTTGCCAGCAATTTAATCCAAACAGAAGAAGTATTGTGAGTTTGGGAACCATAGGACGGGAAGGAGGTCCATTCACACAAATGCAATTGGATTTCATTGAGCTTCCGCCATGTAACAGACTCAGATATGTTCTCGTGATCATCTGTTTGTTCTTCCGATGGGTAGAGGCTTTCCCCACAAGGAGGTATGATGGGCTAACTGTTGCAAAACTACTTCTGCGTGAAATCATTCCTAGATTCGGTTTTCCAGTGACGATCGAGACGGATCGTGGTCCACATTTCCAGAATGAACTCATGCAAACGGTGTGTGAAGCACTGGACATTCATCAGCGACTGCATTGTGCTTACAGACCTGAGGCTTCAGGAGTGGTAGAGCAAGTAAATGGAACAATTAAGAACAGGATTGCAAAAATGTGCTTAGCAACATGACTTAAGTGGCCTGATGCCTTGCCACTTGTTTTGATGACCTTAAGAAGCATACCTGACAGAAAAACTGGACTGAGTCCAGTTGATAAATTGTTGACAATTAATGATGACATCATACTGGATTACTGCAAAAACCCATCTGACATGGTGACTTCTGTGATCCATCAGGTGGGAACTAAATCAAGCACAAAAGAAAAAAATCCAGCTCATGATCTAGTCCATGGAGACTGGGTACCAATAAAGGTACACCGCAGAAGAAACTGTTTGGTGCCTCGTTGGCAGAGACCAAGACAAGTCGTTTTGGTTAGCACCACTGCAGTTAAGTGTGCTGGAGTAAAGAGATGGGTACACGCCAGCCACACTATCCGTGTGACTGAACCTGAAAATCTAAATGAAGAAGGTGAAAGCTCAATTGATTCAGACTCTGAAGGTGAACCAGAGAGAAGTCCTGATACTGAAGATCGACAGGAACGTCGATATCTGGAGGTATCAGATACCAGCTCTGCTTCTGAAAGAGAAGGAGAAAGTTTGAAGTACCTAATTCTGAAGATCAACCTGAAGTTCGAGAATTGGTAAAGACTGACACCGGTAAAGACACTGAGCAAAGTGAAGATAAAACTGGTGAGCAAGAAAATTCTGAAGAACAATCTGGAAGCAGGAACAAAGATCCTGAAACTGGAAAAGACGGAAAAACTCACGATAAGGATGAGATTCCAAGTACCAGCTAAGGAGATGTTCCTAACAGAGTGAACAAACTGTCAAAGGAGAAAATGGTGCAGGATGTGTTTAATTTGCACTGGATTATTGATATTGATATGGATAATTTTAGCTATTATCATTCCTTTTCGAGATAACTTAGTGAAGTTGGAACATAATGTGAGTTCAAATGAACAAAATGTGGAATCAAAGTATAACAAGCAGCATGTATGTAGGCCCGAAATACATCAGGATAGTTCCATTAGTGACTTTACCAAGAATACGTTTTCAAGATTGTTATCTGAGTATGTCAGGACAATGGATGCTAGTGATTGCTACGTGTGTGTAAAGGTACCTGCATCTGTTTCTGAGGGGGTGACCTATCATCACCTTCATCTTACACATGGAATTACGTGTAGTGTGATTGCAAGCCTGTTTTATCTAACAGGAAAGCTAGAATACCTTTATTCTAATTCGGATGAAGTTTTTGCTAAGTTAAAAGTTGATAATGCCCTGAATAAGAAAAACCCTGCAACAATTATGGGAGAATACTTTTTAGAAATAGATGAGTTAAGTCATGACTATGCGTTTAAAAATAAAATGAGAGTATGAGAAAAGGCATTTTTAGATATGGTTGAGGAAAGGAGAATTGCCTATAAACGTAAAGAAAAAGTAAAGCATGAGAAATCAAAATATTGGACATTTAATGATGAGAATATTGATGAAAGATATGTGAATGTAGCGATAAATATAGGCACTCCGTTGTTAGGAAATTCTGTATTCGGAGAGATAACACTATGTATGACAATTATTTTGTGGGAGACACTTATAGAATCCAAGGGGGTTGGGGATTTAAAGGGGGAAATGATCCAGTTTTTCCCGGTGTTTATTTTATTTGGGGAAACAAGGCTTATTATAGATTACCTGACCACTGGTATGGGACATGTTATGAGGGTTTGTCTTTCCTAAAATCTTTTATGTAGATAGAGGTACTAATGGAATCCATGAGATAGGTAAACCTTTTAGTCGTAGAAAAAGAGAGAGTGTCATAGAAATAATAGGTGATGTTTTTGGAGCACCGATACCAGCAGTGAGAATATCTTTCAATGCAAATGGAATTCGAAGATTGTCAACGATAGTAGATCGTTTGTCAACAGATACAGGAGGTAGATTCCTAATGGTAAACACTGAAATGATTGCTATGAGAACTATGGTAATGCAAAATCGTCTTGATCTTGACATAATATTAGCAAAAGAAGGAGGAGTTTGTGGAATTTTGAAGGTACAGCATTGCTGCACCTACATTCCAGATAAAAGTCAAAACATTGAAAAGTATATTACAAATATTACAGAATTCGATAGAGGAATTGAACCACTGGAGGTTGATGGTATTCTTGAACGACTTGGTAGAAGTTTTACGGCAGTTAAACATTGGTTTCAAGAAATAGGTAGTTCAATTATAGGTAAAATACTAATTCCAGTAACAGTAATAGTATTAGTTATTTTAATGATAAGACTATGTTGCATATACAGAAAAAGAAGGAATGTTAGAAAGTCATTAATGAAGATGATCAAAGAGAAACGAGAAAGAGAAAGAGAAAAAGGTGATATAGAAATGGAAGAGTTTCGAGAAAAGATTTTTAAAGAGACCAGAGAAAAGGATACTAAAGTATAAATATACTAATCTGAAGAATTTGAAACATGTTCTGATAAAATTTTGCAAACTTTGGGAAATATTTGGTGATAAATCACTAAAGGGGAGAGTTGATGGAGCAAGGTGGAGAAACAACATGTTGTGTACCCCTTGCAAAGTCACACTTCCATAACTTAACCTGAACTAATTGAATGATGCACGTAATTAATCAATCTAGAGTAAAATTGCACCTACACAAGTACACGTGGGAATTAACTTTGCTTATGTTGCAATTATAATAAACTAATTATGTGAATCTGTTGTGTCCTAAACTAATAAGCAGCTTTGAAATAATGGAATGCAGCATAAATGTGCTTTTGTTTATGTACTTTAGTGGCAAATCGTGGGATTAGGTGAGTACATTACGCTTAAATGTTGCTTGTTTGCTGGGTAACTACTAATAGGGAAAACCTTAGTAATGGGGGAGGTAAACAGAAGGGTTAAAATTTCTTAAATTAACGTTTGTTTGTGTTTGTTTCTATGATAGTTCCCATTAAGGCCTGTGAGACCTTGCAAAAGATGGCTGACTTGTAGAACTGCAAATAGAAAATGAACTGGGCTAGTCCAAAGCACAAGTCCGAATGCGAGCTGCTTGTGCCTGGAGTGAGAGCGGTGCAAGGATGGAGTAGCCTGGAAGTCCAGATGGCTGCCAAAAGAATGAGCACAATGGTTTTGAACGTGAGAAAGTTGGGCAAAGTTACCAACTGAGAACAGGACTAGGCCGGATATGGCCCAAAAACAATACCCCATTTCAGATCCAGCTGACAGAAGTGGAATAAATGCTGTAATGATGAGATGATGCTCATCCACCCCAAATGTGTCCAATCAGAACTCGAATTTATGCTAGAAGTTACTTTTTTAGATACGTAGAGCTAATGAAAAAGGTATAAAAAGTGTTGGGTTTAGTGAAGAACATTTTTTTTGTATTTCCTTCCAGAGATGCTGTTGGACCGCTGATTTATCCTGAGATGTAAGACTTTGAATAATTTTCTTATTTCTTCTGACTGAGATCTGAACTTTAGGTGAGGCTGTGGGGCAGGGAAGTTAGGGAAATAGGAGAAAATGAATTTTGGGAACTATCTGGCTTTTGTTAAAATGCTTGCATTTCTGCAATCTAAATAAATGTCTATCTTTGAATTTTCTGAAATAAATGAAATTAACAGTTTGAGATAAAACTCTTATTCTTTCAGTCGTTTTTGAAATAAATAAATAAATAAAGTGAATACAATTTACACATGGAAAATTTGCTTTTAATAAAAATTAGATAAATGGAGAATTAAGCTGGTCTTGAGTTTTCATAAGCCTAATTTTTTACTAGCAGATCTGTCGACCACAGTGGCGGCATGTCTAAATAAATTGTTTTGTTAGATGAAAAACCATGGTAAGACTCAATTAAACTGTAGGTGTAAATAGTATAAATATCTAGTTTTGATTTAGACACTCCGCTATGATACAGCAGCTCTCCTTTGAGTTTCACCAATCCATGAAGCAGTGTGTAAGTATTATGAGAGTAACTCGCAGTGTCATGGGCCCCACTGTTGAGTATATGTATGAATTTGTACTTCAGGGAAAGGAGTCATGGTTTTAAAAATTATTTCCAGAGTAGCGCTGCATCAGGATGACACTTTCTCACAAACACTGGTACATTAGCACAGTGACAGGATTGTACAGTTCATTTTGGCCTTGACCATTGTGTCTTCACTTGAGGCACTTGGCAGTTCATGCAGCTGGCACAATCTTCTGTGCAGGCATCTCTCATTCAGCACACTGCTAACAATTCTCAACTATGCTGTATTCCTAGGCAGCCATTTTAATGTGTACACAAAAGCAAACACAGACACAAAAGAATATTAATTCATGAAATAAAGGGATCACTGACATAATATTGATGACACAAATATAGAACTACCATAATATCGAGGAAAAAATATAGAATGCAAAAATATCGAATTCCTATCTCCAAACAGGTAAGTACAAAAATATTGAATCAAAAATATTGTTGTAAAAAATATAGTTGGTCAAAATATCGATTTTTTTTAAATGTCTTAAAAGTAATTCAAAATTAATGAAATAATAGATATAATTAACTTAAACATACTTAAAATACTTAAATATCCTTAAAATTAATAAATAATTAATTTAAGTTAAAAACATACAATTTGATTTTTTAATATATATATATATATATATATATATATATATATATATATATATATATATATATATATATATATATATATATATATATATATATATATATATATATATATATATATGAAGGTAATATTAATAAAAAATATACAATATTTTTACCATAGGATAGCGGAAAGGGTAAAATGTACTATTACAACTCCAGTGAGTGCAACAGTAGAGAAAGCATTGGATAGCGTAGGGGTAAAAATTAGTATTCCCACTCCAGTGAATGCAACAGTAGGGAAAGCGTTGGATAGCGTACGGGTAAAAATTACTATTCCCACTCCAGAGAGTGCAACAGTAGGGGAAGCGTTGGATAGTGTAGGGGTAAACAATACTATTCCCACTCCAGAGAGTGCAACATTAGGGAAAGCGTTGGATAGTGGGAGGGTAAAAAAAACTATTCCCACTCCAGTGAGTGCAACAGTAGGGAAAGCGTTGGATAACGTAGGGGTAAAAATTACTATACCCACTCCAGAGAGTGCAACAGTAAGGAAAGCGTTGGATAGCGTAGCGGTAAAAATTACTACTCCCACTCCAGAGAGTGCAACAGTAGGGAAAGCGTTGGATAGCGTAGGGGTAAAAATTACTATTACCACTCCAGTGAGTGCAACAGTAGGGAAAGCATTGGATAGCGTAGGGGTAAAAATCACTATTCCCACTCCAGAGAGTGCAACGGTAGGGAAAGTGTTAGATAGAGTAGGGGTAAAAATTACTATTCCCACTCCAGTGAGTACAACAGTAGGGAAAGCGTTGGATAGCATAGGGGTAAAAATTACTATTCTCACTCCGGAGAGTGCACCAGTAGGGAAAGCATTTGATAGCGTACGGGTAAAAATTACTATTCCCACTCCAGAGAGTGCAACAGTAGTGAAAGCGATAGATAGCGTAGGGCTAAACATTACTATTCCGACTCCAGAGAGTGCAACAGCAGGGAAAGTGTTGGATAGTGGGAGGGTAAAAAAAACTATTCCCACTCCAGCAACAGTAGGGAAAGCGTTGGATAACGTAGGGGTAAAAATGACTATACCCACTCAAGACAGTTCAACAGTAGGGAAAGCGTTGGATAGCGTAGCGGTAAAAGTTACTATTCCCACTCCAGAGAGTGCAACAGTAGGGAAAGCGTTGGATAGCGTATTGGTAAAAATGACTATTCCCACTCCAGAGAGTGCAACAGTAGGGAAAACGTTGGATAGCGCAGGGGTAAAAATTACTATTCCCACTCCAGTGAGTGCAACAGTAGAGAAAGTAAATACTTCATATATTAATAAAACTAAATATTACTACCAATTACAAATTTATTAAAAACAATTAACAATTTAATATAAAATTTAATCAATTAAAAATAAAAATAAAAATTATTTATTAAAAATCATTACCTATTAATACAAAATTATTACCAATTAACAAATAATTAAGTAGCAATTGAAAAATAATTAACAATTAATTAAAAATAAATACCAATAAATGAATTAAAAAATTTAATTAATTACAATTAAATTACTTCCCACCCTATTCCCCTATAAACCCACAACCCACTACAGAAAATAAAATAATAAAATTAACATAATTATCAATTAAGCAATTAATAAAAATTAATGACCAATTATAATTTAATTAATTACCAATTAAAAATTAATTAACAATTCATTCAAGATAAATATCAATCAATCAATCAAAGACATTTCTAGAGCGCACTAAATACCCGTAGGATCTCAAGGCGCTGGGGGTAGGGGGGGTGCCGCTACTGCTCGAACAGCCAGGTCTTGGGTCAGGCGCAGGTCGGTCGGGAGGGAGTTCCAGGTCTTGGCGGCCAGGTAGGAGAAGGACCTTCCTCCTGTAGTCGCTCTTCGGATGCGGGGGACCGCCGCGAGGGCGTGGTTGGCTGAACGGAGGTGGCGTTTGGGAGTGTAGAAGTTGATTCGGCTGTTGAGGTAGCTCGGGCCTTGGTCGTGTAGGGCTTTGTGTGCGTGGGTGAGGAGGCGGAAGGTGATTCTTTTGTTGACGGGGAGCCAGTGTAGGTCTCTCAGATGTCCGGAGATGTGGCTGGTTCGTGGGATGTCGAGGATGAGTCTGGCTGAGGCGTTTTGGATCCGCTGGAGTCTCTTCTGGAGCTTGGCGGTGGTACCGGCGTAGAGGGCGTTGCCGTAGTCCAGTCAGCTAGTGACGAGGGCCTGGGTGACGGTCTTCCTGGTCTCGGTGGGGATCCACCAGAAGATCTTCCGTAGCATGCATAGGATGTTGAAGCACGCCGAGGAGACGTTGTTGACTTGTCTGGTCATGGAGAGGGAGGAGTCCAGGATGAAGCCCAGTTTGCGTGCATGGTCTGTCGGTTTGGGTGCGGTGCCCAGGGCGGGAGGCCACCAGGAGTCGTCCCAGGCGGAGGGTGAAGAGCCCAGGATGAGGACCTCCGTCTTGTCTGAGTTCAGTTTCAGGTGGCTGGTCGTCATCCACTCGGCTACCTCTTTCATCCCTTCGTGCAGGTTGGCTCTTGCGGCGGCGGGGTCGTTGGTCAGGGAGAGGATCAGCTGGGTGTCGTCGGCGTAGGAGATTATGCTGAGGTTGTGTTGGCGTGCGATGGCCGCGAGGGGGCTCATGTAGATGTTGAAGAGGGTGGGGCTCAACGAGGATCCTTGGGGGACGCCGCAGATGACTTCGGTGGCCTCTGACTTGTACGGTCGTAGGCGGACTCTCTGTGTTCTTCCGTCGAGGAAGGAGATGATCCATTCCAGAGCCTTGTCCTGGATTCCGACGTTGCTGAGGCGCTGTACTAGGGTGCGGTGGCAGACAGTGTCGAATGCCGTGGAGAGGTCTAGGAGGATGAGGGCCGCTGTTTCTCCGTTGTCCATCAGGGCTCGGATGTCATCAGTGGCGGCGATGAGGGCGGTCTCGGTGCTGTGGTGCTCGGAAGCCAGACTGTGAGGGGTCGAGGGATCCATTCGTCTCGAGGAAGGCGGCCAGCTGCTTGTTGACGGTCTTCTCGATGACTTTGGCTGGAAACGGGAGGAGCGAGATGGGGCGGTAGTTCTTGAGTTCGGTGGGGTCCGCTGTGGGTTTCTTGAGTAGAGCGCTGAGTTCGGCGTGCTTCCAGCTCTCGGGGAAGGTGGCGGTGTCGAAGGATGTGTTGATGATGTCTCGCAGGTGGGGTGCGATGACATCATCTTGTTGAAGACGTGGTGAGGGCAGGGGTCGGTCGGCGATCCGGAGTGGATGGAGTTCATCGTGCGGATGGTGTCTTCGGTGCTGATCGGGGTCCAGGCGTGGAGGGTGGTGGTGGGGGGTGGTTGTTCGGTCGTGGTGTGCGTTGGTTGGTTGTTGAAGCTGTTGTGTATGTCCGCAATCTTGTTGTGGAAGTATGAGGCGAGGGAGTTGCAGAGTTCTTGTGATGGGGTTATGTCGTTGTTTCCTGCGCTGGGGTTGGATAGCTCTTTCACGATGTTGAAGAGTTCCTTGCAGTTGTGTGCGTTGTTGTCCAGCCGGTCCTTGAATGCAGTTTTCTTGGCGGCGCGGATCAGCTGGTGGTGTTTCCGGGTGGCAAGCTTGAAGGAGGTCCTGTTGTCCGGTGTAGGTTCCCTTCTCCAGACTTTCTCGAGGGCTCGGCAGTTCTTCTTGGAGCTCTTGAGTTCGTCGGTGAACCATGGGGCTTTCTTGCTGCCGGGTCTGCTGGGCGGGGTCCTCAGCGGGGCGAGCTCGTCCGCGCAGTTGCTGATCCACTTCGTGAGGTTGTCGGCGGCCTGGCTGGGGTTCGCTGAGCTGGCAGGAGGGTGCTGGCTCAGGGAGGTGGCGAGCTGGTCGGCTGTGATCTTGTTCCAGCTTCTGCGGGCAGCCTGTTGCTGGTGGTGGTGGGTCATCGTTCTTTTGAAGGTGAAGTGGACGCAGCTGTGGTCCGTCCATTGAAGCTCTGTGGCGTGGCTGAAGTCGATGTCTGTGCAGGAAGAGAAGACTGCGTCGAGTGTGTGTCCGGCGAGGTGGGTGGGGGTGGACACCAGCTGCTTGAGTCCAAGATTGGCGAGGTTGTCGAGCAGGGTGCTGGTGTTGCGGTCGTTCTTGTTCTCCAGGTGGAAGTTGAGGTCCCCCAGGAGGATGTAGTCAGCGGAGGGGAGGGCATGCGGGCTGACGAAGTCGGCGATGTCCTCGCTGAATTGGGTGCGTGGTCCCGGAGGTCGGTAGATCAGGGTGCCTCTGAGGGTGGTCTTCGGGTCGGTGTGGATCTGGAAATGCAGGTGTTCGGCAGTGGTCAGGGTGTTGTCGGTGCTGGTCGTGAGACGGATGGTGTTCCTGTGGATGATGGCGATGCCTCCTCCCATCTGGTTGGCGGTGCGATCCCTCCGGGTGACCTTGTAGCCCTCTGGGATGGTGATGGCGATGTCGGGAGCTGAAGAGGCGTTCATCCAAGTCTCCGTGAGGAAGGCAACGTCCGGGGCTGTGGCGTCTAGGAGGTTCCAGAGTTCGATGGCGTGTCTGTGGACGGATCAGGTGTTGAGCAGGATGCACTTGAGGTGGGTGCTGCTGGTGTTCGACTTGGCGGGTGCTGGTGCGAGGCATGTCCGGATGCAGGTGAACTTGCAGGCGTGGCAGCTGAAGGGTCCGTGGGTGCGTCGTGGTGTGGCTCGGTAGCATCCTGGGAATCGGCCGGTGTTGAGTGCGATGAGGGTGGCAGCGGTGTACGTCAGGCGGGTCGGTCGGGGTCCTCGTGGGCCAGGGTTCCTGGCGCTGGGCGCGATCCGGTCGCGGACGGGTGCAGACGGGCTTACCTTTGGCGCACCTTCGGCGCTCAATCGGTGCTCCCGCTGCGCGCTTCCACTGCGCGGTCGCTCTGGGGACGTCATAAGAAGGGAGCCGGTCGGGAGGGTCTGCGGGGAGGCGGGAGCGCGATCCAATCGGCTGTCGGGGGGCGGGGTCACGGTCTGGGGCAGCGGGAAACGCTGGAGCCGGCTTGGCGGCCCTCGGATGGCTGGGGCGGCGGGAAAAGCAGGTGTGGGCTCGGCGGCCCTCGGGTGGCTGGGGCGGCGGGAAAAGCAGGTGTGGGCTCGGCGGCCCTCGGGAGGCTGGGGCGGCGGGAAAAGCAGGTGTGGGCTCGGCGGCCCTCGGGAGGCTGGTGCAGCGGGAAAAAGCAGGTGTGGGCTCGGCGGCCCTCGGGAGGCTGGTGCAGCGGGAGCGGCAGCAGGCACAGGAGCGTGGGGGTGACCAAGCCGAAGGCACTGTGGTCACTCCCTAGATCTTGGTCTGGCTCCCCTTAAGAAGGGAGCCGGTCGGGAGGGTCTGCGGGGAGGCGGGAGCGCGATCCAATTGGCTGTCAGGGGGCGGGGCATGGGCATTCAATAAATGAATTAAAACATGTAATCAATTATAATTAAATTGCTTCCCACCCTATTCCCCTATAAACCCACATCCCGCTACAAAAAATAAATTAATAAAATTAACATAATTATCAATTAATAAATTAAGTAAAATTAGTTACTAATTATAATTTAATTAATTACCAATTAAAAACTTAATTAACAATTAATTCAATATAAATACCAATAAATAAATTAAAATATTTAAATAATTATAATTAAATTACTTCCCTCCCTATTCCCCTATAAACCTACAACCCGCTACAGTATTAAACTACGCAAAAATTAAATACCATAAAATTCATTACTTAAAAAAAATTATAAAATAAATATACACTTTTCACACATATACTAACATAAAACACTTTAAAAAACGTTGATATTATTTTAAAATCAATATATTTAATACCTATATTATGTACTTTGATATTTTGACTTTCACCAGGATCATAACACCCCAGTTTGGGTAATACTCGCCTCATTATTAGTGTTTAGTGGGACATGTCACAAGCGGTTTATGACCCTCCGAACATTGGGTATTGTCCCAAGGCCTCAGGGCTGATAAATACATTCTACTACTCTTTCCCTTAGGGAAACAATTACTGCATTGAGGGCTTGCCCTATAGTTTACTACCCTTGTATTAGAGGATCTTGCATCCTTATGGAGGCCATTGAGGGTGGCGAAGAGTACATGGAGGAGGAGGTTACATACCTCCGTATTGATGACCAGTTCTGTAGGGTCATGGATTCCTCCAACATGAATGCTGTCTCGCTTGTAATAGTGCACTTGGTAAGGAAATTTTCCAGTTACTGGCACAATTCCCAAAAACCCTCAGGAATAGGGAAGACTCTTCTGGGCCCCAGAACTGCTGCATCCAGGGCTTAGATCCAACCCAGATGGTAAGCACAAACGTTCTGAAGATCCGGGGTCCAACCGTGGCACGTGTGAGCACCTCAAACAGGCCTTTTTGGACTCTCAGCCCCCTCACCCGGACCCTCCAGCCCTAGGTACCTCAGGAGAGACCCAGCTGCCTCCTCCCCCCACTTATACAGGGGAAGGGAATGATTCTTCAACACCTCTTATGGGGATTGGGACCTTAGCAGGCCAATGACGCCGGGGAAACACTCCCTTTCCATCCTGTGAGCCCCCTGTTGACACTGCTCCCACACCACTTGGCTCTGAACTGTTAGACCCGGATGACCTGTTACATCCGCTTTCTGCAGAATGGTGTCCAGCACACAAAGTGGCTGCTTATATTTTGGGCATGTTATGGAAACCCATGGATACCTTCAAGTCCTAAAAGAAACACTGTGTGTTAAACTTGGCATACCTGGATAGGTTCTCTCTTAGCTTTTTTGCCTTCAACCTTCCTGGTTTGGCTGGCTTTAAGATGCTGCACACTTTATCACTGCTAATCAGTGCTAAAGTGCTTGTGCTCTCTCCTTAAAACATGGTAGAATTGGCTTGCACCCAACTGCACATATAATTTACCTTCAAGTCCCTATAAAGTGGTACTGCCTGTACCCAGGGCCTGTAAATTAAATGCGACTAGTGGTCCTATAGCTCCTATTGTGCTATCCACTTACGTAGCCCATTAACCCTGGCTCCGGCCTGCCATTGCAGGCTGTGTGTGCAGTTTTAAACTGCTATTTTGACATGGCAAAATATACCTTTTCCAGGCCTAAACCTTCCTTTTTAGTACATATCAGTCACCCATAGGTTAGGCCCAGAGAGTAGGGTGCAGAGTATTTTAAAAGTAGGACATGTACTTTTAAGTTTTACATGTCCTGATAGTGAAAAACTCAGAAAGTTCTGTTTTCACTACTGCAAGGCCTCCCTCTTTAATAGGATAACACCTTATTCCGTAATGTCTTAACACATTTAATGAGCTCTAACTTTTGATTGGGAACAGGTGCACAAACCAATATTGGTGTTTACCGAACTGTAATGAAAAGCCTGTCTAATGGTGAAAAATGATATTTCAATCACAATTCTGAAAATACCCCTTTTAGAAAGGTTGCATTTCCTTGTCCTAACCATTTGTTGCCCTCAGCCTGTTCCTGAGTCACATGACTTGGTGCAGCTGGCAGTTGGTCTTTGTGCATTTCTCCCAGACAGTGAAACAAAGGGAAGATAGTGTTGGAATTATGCAGCAATCTCAGTTAACAATGAGGAGGAAATGTCACTTACCATTCTTGCTGTCAAAAATTTCCCTTCTTAACACCATCGCTGCTAAGGGTTTTCCCCTCCTGTGCTGATTGATTGGTAAATCCCATTGTTCATGACGAGCTCAGCTCGTCATGAGCACAGCTCAACCGTGCCTCATGACGAGCTCAGCTCGTCATGAGCATCGAAGGGGTTAAGGTAATTTACCCCTACACTTTTTGCTTTTTCCTTCCAGCCTTTGCTTACTATTTCTGCTTAGCCTTATAAATCTGGGCACCTTCCCACAGTACTGCAGAGGGAAGGCCTGTGCGCCTGCCTCTGCTGCATTGCTCTGTTCATGATTGGTTTAGGTGTCGTACCTCCTTGTGCGCTTCAAACGGGTACACCACCTACCCAGGGCAGGTACAGCACAGGCTAGCAGTGGGCTGTAGACCTGAGTGTGCCACCCACCGGATAGTCTATCAACCCTTCATGGGGTCAGACATTGCAGGTCTGTAGGGTACCATTGCACCCTTGTTTATGCGGCTTATGTGGATGCGGTGGGTCTCTGTCAGAGATTCTACCTGACCGCTTGCATTCTGAACTGTTTTAAAAATGATCTGCTATTTTTAAAAATGTATTGTTTCACCCATACCAGTCTGTTGCCTGCACTAGGCATTGCTTTAAGCCTCAGATGCATGACTGACCGCTTGCACTTTGAATCGATTTTAAAAATGATGTACTATTGTTAAAAATCTATTGTTTTCCCTACCTGTTTTGCTCTTTGCACTAGGCATTGCCTCAGACTCTCCCGAGCCCCGTTGCGCCGCGTCTTCTGCCGTTTGTTGCGGAGGGCTAGAAGGAAGGAAAGTTCAACTTCCGCTGGCTCCGCCTCTGCCACTTCCGGAAGGGTAGCGCTCTAGTCCTGGAGCACCCCACCTTACAAAAGCGGCCAGCCGGGAGCACGCGCGGTGGATGCGGTGGGTCTCTGTCGGAGATTCTACCTGACCGCTTGTACTCTGAACTGTTTTAAAAATGATCTGCTATTTTTAAAAATGTATTCTTTCACCCATTCCAGTCTGTTGCCTGCACTAGGCATTGCTTTAAGCCTCAGACGCATGCCTGACCGCTTGCACTTTGAATCGATTTTAAAAATGATGTACTATTTTTAAAAATCTATTGTTTTGGGTAGCGCTCTAGTCCTGGAGCACCCCACCCTACGAAAACGGCATGTCAAGCACACGTGCAGCGGACGGGCGCAGCGGGCGCGCCATTGGCAAGCCCGTCTGCGCCCGTCCATGCCCTGCCGTGACCAGGGACCAGATTCCCAGACCCACTCCCGGAGAAACTAATTGCTCGAATAAGATATGACTCTGAGTCCCTTAGGAAGTTAGAGCCACAAACAGAGGCATCTTGCCATCATTCCATGTGTCCAAACAAGGCCATCAGGAAGTGCCCCAACTGCCACTTCGAACTTAGACCTCCAGCTGAAACCAACGGAGAATCTTAGCCCCCCTCTCACAATGTTTCTCTTAAACTGACGGTCCCTGACCAAACACGCTGTGGAAATGTCACTTCTTCTTGATAACCTCGACCCGGATGCCATATTCCTGACGGAAACCTGGCTAACCTGGCTGGACATCAGCGCTATACTACAGCATGGCTATGGACTACAGGGGGGAAGAGGAGGAGGAATAGGGATATTATTCAAGAACTGCTACCAATGTAGAGCCTGCCCAGCCGGAATTTCGGACTGTGAAAGCATGAGCTTCGCCTTAGACTTATCTGCTACTTCGACATTTTCAGGACTACTTCTCTACCGCCCCCCGGGTCAAATAGGAGAATTCATGGACTCCCTTCCCTCTCAGGTCGCCGAGCTAGCCATATCCTCACCACATTTTACAGCACTGGGAGACATAAATATCCATCTAGACGACCTCACAGACCCCATAGCAAAGACCTTCATAAACAACCTTGCAGCCTCCAAATTATCCAGAAGGGCGTTGAACCCACACACAATAAAGGTCATTTGCTAGATGCAGTCCTAAGCAACGATCATAGGCTTGATGTAGGGACCCCAGTCCCCCTCCCAAGGTCCGACCACTTCTTGGTGCCACTATTTTGGGAGACCCTGAGCCCCCCCTCGGTCCCCCTGGGCTATATTAAGGGGGAAGAACTGGGAGAAGGTATCTGCCGATCAATGGGCTAACTCCCTCTCTGCAATCCCACTACAAACAGGAGATGATCCAGAGACACTTTATAAACAATATAATGAATGGGTACAGTCCGCACTAGACGCAATAGCTCCTCTGAAACCTCTCAAGGAGAAAACCAAGTCTGAAGAGTCATCTTGGTTCACCCCCAAACTAAAAGAGTTAAAACAAAATTGCAGGAAACTAGAGAGGACTTGGAGACGCATACGTAGGATGCAAGACAAAAGCAGTCCCCGAGAGTCTATTAACAAATATAAACCCCAAATCACATTAGCACAGTCAACATTCTATGAGGAAAAAATTAGGACGGCAGCCAACACCCCGAGAGAAATATTTCGGATTGCAAAATTCCTGATTAGTACCCCTTCCATTCTGCCTGACCCCAGCGAAGCTCAGAACCGCTGCGATAGGCAGGCAGAGTACTTCTTTCAAAAGATCCAATTCATCTCTTTATCCTTTAATCCTATTGAACAGCATTTTTCGGAAATAGACAACATCCCCACAATTTCTGCCTGCCAGTTAGCGGAATTTCCGCTGCTTGAGGAAGACTCCTTCAAGACACTAATGCTGAAAGTAACATCAGGATCCCCCACCGACCCTGCCCCTCCACGACATCTGCCGAAGGTTGCGGACACCATTAGATCAACCATCCTAAACATCATGAATATGTCAATCACCACAGGGAGTGTGCCGAAAGCCTGGAAGTGTGCACAAGTCAGGGCACTTTTGAAGAAGCCCAACCTCAACCCTGAAAAAATGTCCAACTATCGCCCGATCTCGCTCCTCCCCTGGATAAGTAAGCTGCTTGAGAAGCACATCAACACCATCTTGATGCAATATTTGGAAACTAACCACCTACTCCATGACTCTCAAGCCGGTTTCCGCCCAAAACTGGGGACAGAGGCTGCTCTGTTGACTGTAACAGAGCTAGCCCGGAAGCACATGGATCATGGCAGCACCACAGCAATTATGCTGTTAGACTTAAGTGCCGCTTTTGATACCGTAAATATTAACATCCTAATCTCCCGCCTAACACAGCTCGGAGTGGCAGTGGCAGGGAATGCCATTACGTGGCTAAGGTCCTTTTTGGAGGACCGCACATTTCAGGTGGTGGAGGGGGCCACACATTCTAAAATCTGGCACCTCAAGCAGGGCGTGCCTCAGGGCTCCTCCCTGAGCCCCACACTTTTCAATGTATATATGGAGCCTCTGGCAGAGATCGTGCACCCATTTGGCTTTGAAATCGTAACTTATGCCGACGACACCCAATTAGTGGTGGCCCTGAATCAGCCAGGCAGCACTCCCCACAACCTGAGGAGCTGTCTAGAAGCAGTAACAAAATGGATGGCCTTGTCCCACCTGAAGCTGAACGGGGACAAAACAGAGCTAATGTTCCTGGGGAACACAGCTGTACCAAGACAAACTATCGACTGGCCGATCTGCATGGGTACTGCATGGGGACACCTTAAGTTTTAACCAGCAAGCCACAATACTTTCCGCCACATGCTTCGGGTTGATGAGGATGCTGAGGAAAGTTTTGCCTCTTCTCCCTTTTCAAGCCCCCAGGATAATGGTCCAGGCCATTGTCCTGTCCCGCCTTGACTACGGGAACGCCCTTTACTTAGGTGCACCGATCAGCACGATCAAAAAACTCCAAATAACCCAGAATGCGCGGCACGCCTTCCTCTTGGACCGTCCCGAAGACACTCGGGCACTGCCGCCTTGAGGAAATTACACTGGCTGCCTATCCAGGCCAGGGTAAAATTCAAGGCGATGTGCATAATGCACAAGGCCATGTGGAATAAAGCCCCCGCAATGATCTGTTCCTCAGCTACCCCCTACCACCGTCAGAGATCACTGCGCTCTAGCACAGCTTTTCTGGCATCAACAAAAAAAATCAAACGCGCTAGCTTGGGCGGGCGCTCCTTCTCATGGAACGCTGCCTCTGTCTGGAATTCCCTGCCTCCCACACTGCACAGTGAGCCTGACCTACAAAAATGTCGGAAAAACCTGAAAACATTTCTCTTCCAGTAAGAGTCAGTTAGCAGACTCCCCGACTCTACCCATCCATAGCGCTACGAGGCCTCCGGGTAGTAACGCGCTTTACAAAACCCAATTTCATTTCATTGTTTAGGTTGGCAATATGAGTGGTCTTAGTAATATTTCCAAATGTGTTTTATGCCCAAAAGTATATGATGCTCATGTTATAATGATTGAATATGTGTGTTGAATATAAACATCATCTACATACATACTGTGTTACCTCTTTTTTTAAATTATTTTATTCTTTTTATTGTATACATTAACGTGTATGGTCTCTTTTTTGATGCTCATTATATTTATCTTAAGTTACTGCTTTGCCTCTGTTTTTTCAAATTGCTTCTATAGTAAGCCTGACTGCTCAGTGCCAAGTTACCCAAGGGTGAGCACAGGTTATGCAGTGAGTGCAATCTCCTGCCCTTGATGGGAGCAAAGGTTTTTCCTGGCTGAGGGTATCCCTTTAGCCAACCTGAAAGTGCTGGTTCCAACACTTGCACATTACAAAGGCACAACCTGAGCACTCTTACAAAGGGATCTTCACTAATCTGTTGTGACCCTGTTGGGATCATGACAGAAAGGAAGGTGATGCCTGCACCTCAGGGGGAGGTGAAAACCTCTTCAAGCTTCCTCCAGTTAAAAGTAGGCACTAGGTATACTGGACCCTCAGAATCAACTCTTAAGTACATATCTGGACCTATGGACTCTGCCAGGGAGAAGGGCTGCTGTGCTTCTGAATGGACTGTCTCTCTGCAGATTTTTCGGAACGAGCCGGAGTGCAACGTATCCTCCATGTGCGACTTTGTATTGAAATCATTACTCATTAACAGCATCCTCGACAATGACATTGGAAATCGCATTGTAGCCTCGCAGCCCCTCAGGAGCGCTGCTGCATGATCTATCTCTGACACGGATCTCGAATCGCCTTGCCTTTGTGACACATCCCCCAAAACTCTTCACACCAGGATTTAAGGTACTCTTGTTCAGTGGACGTAACTGGATCCCTGTAGCTGGCCTGTGAAGCATCGCAGTCGGTCTGAAATTTAGACTTTGCCCAGGTTTATTGCGACCAGATATCCACAGTTAGTGCTTCTGGATTTTTGTTGCAATATTCACTTAAATGTTTAAAGTTGCATATCTCCGGTTCTCTTCGTTGGATTTGTGTCATTGTGGTCTCAATTTATTTATTAGAATTAACTCTACATTTTTGAATTCTTTTGGGATTTCTCTTGTGTTGTATTTTCACTTTATTATTGTATGAAGTGCTGCATAATTTCTTCACATATTGATCCTAAGTTGAACCTGACAGCTCTGTGTCGAGCTACCAGAGCTTTGAGCAATTTGGGGTTTGCTTGTAATGTCACTGTTAGACCTGACACCTTGGTGTGAGTCTCCCTTCCATTTTTTGCTGTTGCCTCATGTGTATTTGCTGGTTATTGATGCTTTGGGCACTGTGCCACTGCTGTCCAGTGCCACAGTGCAAGTGCTCCCTATGGTAAATTGATAGTGACTCCATGATTGGCTGATTTGGTTTACTTGTCAGACCCTAGAACAGTGCTCTGAGTGTGCCCAGGGCTTGTAAACCAAATGCTGCTTGTGGACTTGCAGCACTGGTTGTGCCACCCACGGAAGCAGCCTATAAAAGTGTGTCTTGGGTCTGCCATTGCAGAGCCTGTGTGCAGTCTGGTACTGCCATGTTGACTGAGCAAGTGCACCCACTTGCCAGTCCCTAAACCTTGAATTTTCTGCATATTAGACACCACTATGGTAGGTCCAAGGGAGGTTGCATTATAGGTAAAAGGTAGGACAAGCCCTGATGTGTGTGGCATGTCCTAATAGTGAATTACAGCCATTTTCGTTTTGACTATCGCAAGGCTATCTGTTCCCCGTAGGCCAGAATGGGCAGTTTGATTATTACATCTTATAATCCGAACTGACCCAGGGAACTAGGTAGAAATTCGAGTTTAGTATGCCTGAACTCAGAATGATAAAATACATATTTTAGTGAAGTTGTTTTTAACATTCTGTGTTTGAAAATACCACTTTTAGAAAGTAGGTATTTTCTTGTCCAACTATCCAAGCCTGCCTCTGCTAGGTTGTGTATTCCTTGTCTGAAGTTTGAGTGACAGGGGATGGGGGATTCCAGGAGACAGGGTGAGTCAGCACAGGGCTGAATAAAGATATATGCATGCAGATGGGTGGAAGGAGTGCACCTGGGACCTGTATAGGGCTGTGCCAACCCTCCACAATGCTGGCTCCACCTCCTGTGGTGTGTCTGATGTCCCTGCCCTGCACTGTGAAAGGAAAGAAGGAGTTGTGTAAACAGAGTGCCCCAGGACTGATCAGAACTGGTTTGGACTAGGCAAAGGCTTCTCTGCCTTCAGAGAACAAAGAGAAACTGTGTATAAAAAGGGGGACCCAGACCCCAGAACTTTAGATTATTTTTGGGAAAGAAGAAGAAACCTTTGCTTAGGAGAGGAACCAGAGAGACTGAGGAGAGGCTATCCCTAAGCATGAGGGACTGGCCTGCAGTTGTTGCCTGACTGCCAAAGAGAGGAGAAAGGACTTTTGTGCTCATTTTATTCAACTTGTGATGTATCTCCAAGGTCTTGAGATAGAGCATGCCTCCAGCTGAAGTCTCAGGGACAACAGACTTCAACCACTAGCTCCCCAAGAATTATTTGGAAGTGCCTGCAGTTGTACTGGGCCTTCTGAGGGACTGCAAGTCGCAAAGAGCTGGAAGCGCGACTCGTGAAGAAGCGTGTTGCCGCCGCAGCCACTGTTGTCGCATCGCTGGAGAAAAGGATCGACATTGCATCAGACACCACCGCATCAACAGAGAAGCGTGTCGCCACCGCTGCAGCTGTCGCATCATCGCTGAAACGCCTCACATAAACGGAGAAGAGGATCGACGTCGCTCCAGATGCTGCCGCATCACCTGGAAGCGTGTCGCAGGGCATGTCCCGGCTCAGAAGACTCGTTCAGTTGCCGCATGTCCGTCGGGCATGCATGCATCATGTCGCATCCAAGAGAAGACGCCATTTTTGTTCATTGCTCAGGATCTTCATCGCATCACGGCGCTGCTGGTCACATTGCCATGGAAGAAACCGACGCATCACCTCCCCTCGCAGACACATCCCCTATGCATCAGTAGGGACCCGACGCATCACTGTTCTTGCGTGTAAGGAACCGACATATCACCTTCCCTGCAACACTTTAGTTGTATAGCATTACGCATCCTATGGTACATTGAACTCAAAGTGTTGCATTTTACATCTTAAGAGAACTAAGCTAATTCTATTTTTAAGTAGAGTATTGTGGATTTTTGTCGTTAGTTGTCTTGTGTTAAGTCTATATAAAAATGCCTATTTTTATACTACAACTTGTGTGGTGTCCTTCTGTAGTTTTGTCACTGGGTTACTGTATGTGTTCGGAAATGCTTTACACACTGCCTCCGAGATAAGCCTGCCTGCTCGTGCCAACAGTCACCCTGACACAAATTGAGGTTACTGCTTGAGTATGATTTCACCCCACTCAACCAGTTACCCAATTTGTTACACTGTGCTTTTTATATGAAAATAAAATAGATTAATAAAAAAATGTTTTAAAAAAACTTTTGAAGTTTGTCACTAACTTCTGAGGGTGACAGCACTGTAGAACATTTGATAACTAGGGCTTAAAATATTTTTCAGCCTCCGATACTTATTTGAATAGTATGCATGAATTCAATTTGGAATGTACACTTCTTTAGGTCATGCACGTAGGGCCTAATTTCGATGTCGGGCTGAAAGCCTCCGACTGTTTATCGGAGGCTTTCTGCTTGACATTTAGGGTTTCCCTCAGACCCTGGTATTACAATGACAGTGGTCGGAGGGAAACCCGTCGGGGGGATTCCGCTCCTCTTCTGACAAGCTCACAGAGCCTGTCAGAAGAGGAGCATAATTGTAATGTCCTGAATGGAGGCAGATCCAGCTTCGGCTCCCCCGGCGGGATTACAGTGTTGGTTTCCAACAGCCTTTCCATGGCAGCTTACAGACATGGAGAGGCTGTCAGAAAGTGACTTTGAGGGCCCCTATCAGTACCCCCTTCCCCATAGCCCTCCGCTAAGGGGCTTGGGGAGCACCTCTGGTGCCCCTTAAACATTCCTGCACCGTGTGGCAGGCACCGCAATACTGAAGTCGGAACCGCTGATCTAAGGTAGGGCAGTTTCAGACTGCTACGGTACGTCCTCCCGACATTGTAATGAGCTCCATAGTGATTCATTAAGTTACATATCTGGCCCAAATAACAATAAGTAAATATTGTACAGTGGAGGAAAATGTATAAACAATTTGATACTTAAGAGATTATGTAATGAAAGCATTTACATTAAAAAAACTCGGAAGAGCGAAACAGTTGCAAAATGCTTAAAGTTTAGTTTTATTAATCAGATTGACTTTTCTGGACCAGAGGGGAAAAAAAGCAGGGAAGAATATGTGTGTCTTTCCCACAATGAAATACCTATGGCACACAAATGGACATGAAATCGCTAGTCACCCAGAAGTCTTATTTCTCCAGAAATAAATAAATAGCAAAGTGTGCTGTATTGTACCAAAATATATATATATCTATCTCTCTATATATATTTTATATAAAATCATTTGAATCCCTAGGTAAGACATTCCATGACAGCCTCGTTTATTGTATATATAGAAAAAAAATCCTTCATGTTACCCCTTGCCAACATTGTCTTTTTTTGAGTAAACAGTTTGACCAAATCTCCATATTGTCATGACACCAGCTTTAACACATATGGAGTATTTAATAGCAGCTTTGTGTTCACTGGCATATTATGTTCTCTTCTGGATACAAACATAAGTCCTTGTTCGGCAGGAGACAAAGTATGACACTAAACATGTTCATGAAAAATGGAGAAAGCTATAGGCACACACATACAAAAAGGTTCGGTCAGTATGGCCAGGATTTCAGCTGCATAATATTTATGTCTTTTTTGTTCTGAGATATGCTTTGGAATTATTTCTGAAATGGTTGTTCATCTTGCTGCTGTTGCTGCAAAGGATTCTGGTCCTCTTGCTGCTGCTGCTGCTGCGAGTCGCTGGTCTGGGAGGTCTGTCCGCATTTGGTGCCTGTGCATCCACACTCGTTCACATACACGTAGGACTGAGTCTTGCTGGTTCCATCCAGACAGGTGAGGACCACCTGCCTTGTGCTGGTCTGGACCTCCTGGCAACAGCTGCACTTGTGCTCCATTGTGTTTGCCTCAGCAGAATACCTAAAATACATGATTCAAAAGGATCACATGTTGTTAAAACGGAGTGGCGGATAAGAACATTCTGCGTTAGTGTACAGATTCAATCCCATCATGAATTACTGATAATGAAGAGGGGATTTTGAGTGTGTCACAATGGCAACTGGAAGTGCAGCCAAATGCAGTTGATGATTAATTCCATTGAGAAATTGGATGCAAAAATATTGGCAAAGGATGTGGCAGTAGACTAGGCGATGCATTGTGTTTGGAATGCGGGCTACCTTCTCTCTAAGGCAGAATCCTTGGGCTAGTATTGTAAGGATTTGAAATCTTGCACAAGTTACCATGCAAGATCTTACGCAACATGAACTAAGATCGGCCTATATTTCGAGTTCAATTATGATAAGTTCTGTTTGTAATGCTTGAATGTTTTAAAAGTCAGTTTTCTGTTTTTGAATGGCATAACACCTGTACATACCGTCAACAAAGATGCAAAAGTGCAACATGTAAAACTATTGTCTTACAAATTGTCATAGTTTTTAACTTGGTTGCCTAGTTACCTATAAACTTTTATTTTAATCAACACAATTTAGAAGCGTATTGATTGTGTGTGCTGGGTAGGGTAGCAGCCTACTCATTATTTCTTTGCCCCACAAATAGCCCAAAGAGAGCATGCTACTACCCCCAACACATTATCAATCGCTGAAAAATGATTCAGCTAAATCAAGACATCAGTGTAAAAAATCAGATATTTGTCTATAAAATGAATTAAATAAAACTTTGAACAGGATTTATTTTATGCTTCATATTACTAAAGATCCACACATTACTTATGATGTTAAGCTAAATATCAATCAATTCACTTTTTTATAGATTTGCTTACAACTTTCGATCTTAAAGTTCACTCGGATTGTTCAACTAGTTATTAATAATTTGACACCTTAAATATATCCTGGTGACGAAATAGCGGCTCCAATTACAATGATTGAAGTATTCCAGCATTCATTATTTACCCGACTGCCTTGTCTGATAGAGAGTCTAGCATAACAGCAATGCAGTCAATATCACCATCATTAAAAGATATAGGGGCATATTAGCAAGGAATAGCGATATTTATCGCAAAATGCGCTTAGCACATTTTTATTTATCGCTGCCTATAGCTGGATATGTTAGCGGAGAAAACATGTTATTAACTACGTTTTTCTCCATTGTGCTAAAATATCCAGCGATAGCGGCGAAATCGTGAATATCACAGGAAATCCAGCGATATTCATGCATTAACGCTAATGGGGACTTAACCTGACAATCCACCTCCCATTGGATAAACAGGTAAGTCATGTTTTTAGCAGGCCAGGCGTTAGATTATAGCGATAATCGTGCTTAACTCGATTTTTTTTATCGCTTTGCCTGCCTTGCTAATAGCTGTGTTAGCGACTGTTTTCAGTTGCTAACAGTTTGGGTATGCCCACTTTGCATGTCATTAGCGATAAATATCGCTGACATGCAAAGCGGGCCCCAAACAGGTCGCTATTGCCTAAAAGCTGTTGCAAACTTCTGTAAGCCACAACTTGCTGATAGGGCGATAAAAAAATCGCTGCTTTAGCGGCAAAAAATTCCGCTAAAGCGGCGATATGGCCCTTGCTAATATGCCCCATAGTTCCTGTAAAGCTGACAAGCAAATACAAATTCAATAATAATCTACTTACATGGAAGACGTGTTACAGGTTCCTTCGCAATAGGACAGCTCTACTGGTCCAGTTGACTGGCAGGTACTCATTCTGAAAGTGGTTGAAGTCTTGCGGAGTTTGCAGCTGGGTTGAACTTCTAAAAACAGAAAAAAGTTTAGATATTTGTATTAAAAACGAAAATATGGCAAGTATCCACAGTCTACTTTCAAGCATTATATGAGCTTACCATTACAAATCTTGCAACAGCCATCAGGCGTCGTTCTGATAGATCCCTACAATGCAGAAATGAACACGAGTGAATTAGGTTGCCCTTACACTGGGGCAAGATATGACTTCAATGGAAAATCATCAGAAGCTGAATGTTAAACAAAGGGCATTTATTCATTTAAGTTTAGGAACAGCACATTAAAACGGGCAATGTTCCCAATGTTCATATTTCTTACTATGCTTAGTGATATATAATATAGGGTTTAGTTAATACCCTGTGACTGGCTGGTATATGTACATTTAACTTTGAACTTTAAACACACGTGGTAAAAGAGAAAAATACGAGACATTGGGAATGACTTTTGACAACAATTTAATATGTAATAATGGCACAAAAAATAAAATTCCCTCCTGAGTACGATCGTTCATGCATTAAAAATAATAATTCTTAATTTGAAGAACCTACGGGGACACATTTGGCTTCATTAAATGCAGGACATGTATGCATCTTTGTGATCAGGTCGTAGCGTGGGTTGTTGTCTATGCATTCATAGGAGGCACATTTATTATCTTCTGGGGTCCAGGATTCTCCAGGCTGAAAGTAGAATTACAAAAATACATCTTTAAACTGAAGTCTACAATTCTCCAAACCATTGCTTTCCACCACCCAAAAGTACAGTAAGTTGTTGGCATATATATTTTCTCCTCCTTCAGTATACAAAAATTACCTTCTTAAAAATGAAAGCGTTTAAATGCCTTTTCTGGTACAGCGAGATCAAAACGTGTGTTGGGAACTACAACTAAACACGACACAGTAGAACAATCTCTTGACACTGTGATATTACACATAGTAATAAAGCTGTACTTTCTAGAGGTCAACAAGCAAACAAGCACTTCCTTGAATTAAGTATAACAAGCTGAAAATATCAAGAGTTGGACAATCACCAGGGAAAGCTCAGTGTGAACCCCAGCTGATAGAAAAAGAAGTACTAAAAGTTGAAAAGAAATGAAAAATAAATAAGGATTTGTAGATCGCAGCTTCTTCACCCCTGCAGAGTTGTTCTCATGAGGAAGCCACGACAGAAAGAACTGATCTGGCAGCAGCTTTAGTGATTAAGCAGTGTGGTTGCCAGATTGAGTTGTGATGCGAGTATCTCAGAACTCTAGTTCCGATATGAGGCGTGTGCAAGTATACCTTTATTTTTTAGTTGATTGATCCAGAACGTTAAATTGTATACGACAATTGTAATATGATGAGTTCTTTGGTTCTTGTGTTATGCTGTAGAGCCTAAACATTTAACTTTGAGCTAATATGAGGGATAGAAGCAATGTAATTACAGATGGGTGGAAGAATTAGACAGTCTGAATATAGAAACCCATGTCAAGTGACGTTCCCGTTTACTGCCTCCAGAGGTCCTGTAATGCGTGCATATGTTGTCAAGCACTGTTAGTTGAAACAATAAGGTTTGGAGATACCTGGATGACTTTTGTCGTGTTGTCCTTCATCGTCACTGTACATGCCACCTGGACGCAGGTGCCACAGCATTCACCATCTTCCTTCACGTACTGGTAGCCCTGTAAAGTACAAACGAGAGTTACTTCCTATGAGTCTTCTTGCCCAGCTATTGGAACTAGGAAAGTTATTTTTCTCCAGACAATTTCTTCCAGCAATGCACATGTGCTTTCAGAAACAGTGAGCAGGAGTATAAAGAACCTACCTCTGAGCAGTCTGCTTGAGAACTGAGTGTGCACGCTCTCTTTGTGGTGACCGGGACGAACTGACCATCTACTATCATGCATTCATAATAAACGCAGACATCCCCAGGAGGGTACCATTTGTCGCCAGGCTGAGACAAAGAAAGAAAAATGTTGAATTAATTTTCTTTACACAGAAAACCATTCAGTATTTCAAGGTCACTCTAGGATACGTTTGAACCAAAGAAACAGGCTTTTTTTCTACTACTGACTCGAAACTCTCAAGACTCATTTTTGCTATCCTTCCTTTAACAGTTCACTATCCCAGGTGTGTTCAAAGCAGTGGCACAGAAAATGCGAACCAGAAGCTTTTAAATAAAAACAAAAGAAAACACTTCAACATCTACTGTTTAGAGGCTCTCTGATATTTGACCAGCCGAACTTGTAAACATCGAGGTCACAGTGGCTCAAGGAAGGGCAGGCATGACTGGTCATATGATGTCAGTGTGTAAAAAAACCGGGCTACAAATGAAGTCGTCTATGTCATAAAGAGACTCATAAGTACAACATTTATTGTACTGACTTTGATCAGTGTCCATTTGCCAAACTAGCCATATGGCATCCTGACATTCAAAGTTGAGTCGTCAAAAGTTGCGTTTCTTCTTGACAGGCAGTTGGTCACCACTACCTATCATAACCCTGTGTGATTATCTGTAATTAAAGTATGTACTAACCCGATTGCCACTGCTTCAGTCATTAAATCCCACCGATATGTCATTTTGAGACAGTAACTCAATATTAGCTTATAGAAAACTGGACATCATGTTTGTCAATCCACTTCACGCCTTCTGGCTCATGCAGTGATACATGCATTGATGATGGGTTTGTGTGATTGTAATTTTACCTTTTCGGCAGGCAATAGACCCTGCTTGAGATTACCATATTATGTATTGCCAATCAGTGGGGGATGTCCTGAGGGATTAGAAACGGAACTAGGAAATTTAGAGATTTAGGTACCTGGAGAACTTTAGTGGAGTTGTTGACTTTCATTGTACATGCCACCTGGACACATGTGCCACAGCACTGGCCGATCTCCTTCTTGTACAAGTATCCCTACAGATTAGAAATAAAGAGGAGAATCAACCATGGTGTCGTGAAATTCATCACACAACGATGTGATCATCTCATACTCTCATTGCGCAACCAAGTCAAACTCAAAAGAATTTGAAGAACATGAAAAGGCACTTACGGCAGCGCAGTCGCTTGAGGAAAATACTGTGCATGTTGTTGTAGTGGAGTTGAGCATGAACTGGTCATTGGATACGGTGCATTGGTAAACTGTGCAGTTGTTGTCTTCAGGGGTGAATGGAACTCCAGGCTATAAGGCATAACAAGTAAGAAAAAGAATCACTACAAAGGCCCTTTAATCCAATGCATAGTATTATTAGGGCATAAGGTGAGAGTTCAGGGTGGCTGGTGATCTTGCCCCTCAAGATCCTCATCTGCCTCATTTGCATCACTTATAATGAATTGGGTTCAGAGACGATTACCATTGACATAATGTGGTGATAATAATCTGCCTGTTGGCTGAAGAAGAGCTATCTCGTGCCTTTGAATCCATTCACATGAAACATTGAGATGCTCTGCGGCAGTCTTCTAATATCAAGACAATGAGCATAGCAAGGTGGCTGACATTTGCAGCGTCTGTTATTGGCTCAGAGGTAGCCAATGCAAAAACAAATAATTTACCTTTCCTGGTGTCTGCCTCAGACCCAGGATGCCGAAGAAAGAGAAAAGTAGGCACAGACCAGATCAGGGCTATGATAGGCCCTGTTGCTTCAGCTTCACAACGTGACTGTTACCAGGTCACTTTTATCAGAAATAGTTTCATGCCAAATAAGTCAGTGTCTACCCAATGAGTTTGACCCACAACTTCAAGCTATCAAGCAGATGGTCTGACAAGAAATGGATTTAGAGTAAAATCTTTTTATCGTGGTTTAGAATCAAAATGTGGAATCCTGTCATTCTTTTTAAAAAGTAGGAAAACATTGGGGCATCTCATGCACTGCAAGAGAAGGAGCTACCTGAATGACTTTTTCCTTGTTGTCAGGCGTAGTCATGACACAAGCCACCTGGACACATGAGCCGCAGCACTTCCCTTCTTCCATCTTGTACACAAAGCCCTGCAGAGGGTACAAAAAACAATAATGCATTAAGTTGGGGACAGCATAGCAAACCCTTTCATGTCACAGCCAAAATGATACAGTTATGCAAAGACTGTAGAAAAAGGAACTCACCAATGGGCAATCTTCAGTGCAAACAATGGGATTGCAAACTGCAAGGTTCAACAGTGAGGTTGAATTTTTCTCCGTACCACAGGTGCACTCCTCACATACTTCTGGTGACTGAGGGATCGAATGTCCTGGCTGGGAAGCAGAAGGAAAAGGAAAAAAGAGTTACGACTTTGCAAAAACCTTCACCGTCCGCCCTTGTGATTGAAACTAAAATATTTTGTGTTGGACTCTGGGCTTATGTTGTCACAGGCTGACCTAAGACAAGGGCAAACCAGTAAATGTTCTAGGCTTGAATTAGTTGTAGTTTCTCAGTAGAAAAGGGAGAAAGCTTAATTACGACTACAAGGCTCTCATGGTGAAGCGAAGAAAAGTTCTGTAGCCAATGATATGTGCAAAAAATCCCTTTCATATGCGAGTCAGACTATACATATTGAACATTTTCTCAAGCCGAAATATCATTAGAAGGCAGCGAGTCACCCTAAGGTGATATTAGGAAATTCTATAATCCAGATCATCTTCACCGACAATTGAGTTGTGTCTGAGTAGGAGTTGAAATGACATTGACATGGACACTGCTGAATCAGGGAATGCTATTCTAGATAAGGCCCCCCACTTTATCCATGAGGCTGTTTTCAAAGGAACAAGGACAGTCAGCGCTTTTCTTACCTGGTAAATGACGCCATCGTAGACGCACACATTATTGGGCTCTGTGGGGAATGAAAAGTTGGTTAATGTCCTTCTTTCGCGTGGCTTGTAGCACATTTGTTTTTCAATTGCTCTCCTGTCGTTTATGTCAATGAGGTTTCATGAAATGTTAAAAACTTATAGAAATATATCCTCTTTATAAAAATTAAGTTTTGAACCAAAGTCATTGACGAGTAGATGCACGTCTCAGACATAGGCTGTACAGGCAATAAGCCTGGTATCACATTCTGAGGAGCATTATACATACCGCAGACGTATGTGGCACAGCAGTCTCCTTCTCCCATGACCGAATGGAGCTCGAACCCGATCTGGCATTTCTTGACAGGAGAAGAGCAGTAGCTGACGTTACACCCTGAATGTCAAAAGGAAAAATAAAAGGCATAAAGTGTGATGACAGAAAAGGCATCAGTACTCAGAGAGGCATAAGTACAGTAGCTGCTCTTCTGCTAAGGCGGAGGAGATTGCCCCTCTGCTTTGCCGCAGAAATAACTCAAGGTTATCACCTGCTGTTGTAGGTTTGTGGTATAGGCTGGGCTGGTCCGATGATAGATGAGCAAGAGGAGGAGTGGAAAATTGCACATCTTGGTTCTAATATCGTGATCCTAGCATTAAACAGACTGCATGAAAGGTACATAGGAACAGATTTAAAAGGACTGGGGCATCCCTGCATTTCAGAAGGGATGCGCCAGTAAAGATACGACACCACGGATGCGTTGCATTTACAATGCGGCGCTCCTTGGTGCAGGGATAGGCAGATGCGTGTCGCATCCGATGGTGAAAGGGCGGCGCATTACTGGAGTTGTGTCCCAAGCGCAACGTAATTCCAGCACTGCTCAGGGGCGCCCTATGCCTAACATGCTGCGTCACTCCTTACGTCCGCTTCAATCAAGCGCAGGGTTTTGAGGAAGCATGAATGAAAAAGTGACTCCGTGAAATCATGTAGATTTCACTGCGTCATTTTTACGGGGCTTCCTTATGACGGAACGCCCAACCTGCATACATTAACCTGACGCAGGTTTAATCTGGCGAAGGGCTTTACAACGTGACGCATCTACCTAGATGTGTCACATTGTAAATAAGTCGCAACGTGGTGCATGGTTTATGCTGCCATTGCGTCCCGGAAGTGACACAACAGTGGCATGAATCTGTCGCAAGGGGCTTGTAAATCTGCCCCATAGAGTAATCATACCATGCAAGGAATACTTGAGTAAATATGCCACATGATAGCATGCTAAACACAATGCCGTTTTTTAATCATTAAAATGTTTGGAATTAACTTTTCATTTGTCTATCTCATTGTGACCTTTCACTCTGAAAAGGGCTTTTGTCTGAATAATTCAACGTGTTGTCATTTGGCCATTTTAAATATGAAAATAGAGCTTAAACAATATTGTTTAGCAAATACAGTGCAAGACCACAAACTGTATAGTGGTCACTGAAATCTGTCACTCGCTCGCCACAAATGCGGACCATGTCGCCACACTCCCAGGGCCATGTGCAAATGCTGGTGCTAGCCTACCAAAAGAAAGACATGGACAGTAGCCCTGAAACTTGTATTCATGAAGCACGGCTATGCTTACACAGGAGAGGAACAAGGCAACGTTTTAGTGAATTCTGTATTTCGATACATCATATGCAGAATTATCAACTGACCTAAACATTATGTCCTAAAAATGGTTAAAAAAAATAATGTTAAATCAAAAGTGGTGCTCACAAAGGAACATTGAGAGTATCCCCTGGCGCACTTCTCTCTAATCTCCTGGGGTTGCCAGGATTCCTTATGTTAATGATACAGTGAAGTCAATGGTTTATATTATCCAATTATCCTATTTTATTCATAAATCCATAGGATATTCTTTACATGTCCTTTTTAACTCATGATTTACTCATATTCATCTCAATTAGCATTTTCTTAATTCATCAGTCCAATGCATTTCGGGCTATGTGGCCATTCATCGGGGACCATAAGATGAAAGAGTAGTCAACTGAACGAGATCATAAATCAATTGCTTTCAACGTAACACAATATTAAGACGCGAGGCGTCTCCCTCAAGCAGTTCATCGGCTATGCATAGTATTCACCATGTTTGAATTGCACCAGGGGATGCTCTCAATGTTCCATTCTGAGCACCACTTTTGATTTATAATTCAGGACGCTATTGACAAGAGACGCCACCCAGGTCGGCACTCTCGAACTTTGAGAAACGATTTTTGAATTTTCAGACAACTTTGAACCACACTAGCGGTGCGCTTTCAACTCTATAAATTTCACTTAAAAAAATAATGTCCCATTGGTTGTAGATTTTTATTATTAATGCCAATGCACATTATTTTTGAGAATTACATTTAGGACACAATATTTTTGTCAGCCGATAGATACCGCGAATATTGAATTTCGGAAGTACACCATGTTGGGTGGAGGGATGTTAGTAAGGTTAAGACTGTGCTAGTGCAAAAAAAGACGTAGATTAACACATATCACCAGCGGAACAGGATTGGGATTCAGGAAGCATGTCGCCCTGAGCTGAATCCCAGCTACACCACAAACAAGACAGATGAGTAGACTTACGGCATTCGGTCACCATGCAGCATGGCTGCTCTGCTGTCATCACCTGGGCAGGCACAAATCCTTCTTTCTCACATGTGACTTGCACCGGCTCGGGGCACTTGAGCGGCTCACACTTGACGGTCAGAGTGTACTTGTCGCAGATACAATTTTGGCAGTTGCTCTGCCAAGTTGCTCCAGGCTGGAACATTAAAGAGATTTATATTTTAGAAACTTTCAATATTTCCTGTACCGAAGCTGCAATTTTGATGCCTTGTTTCACTTATTTACTTTGCAGCAGTACTTTTTTTTCATGTGAGTTAATGAACCACCATTGCTAATGGCTTCAAATTATGAGGGGTAGTTTAACAATGTGATATAGTTCCCTTTTTTCTCTGCTGCATGGCCAAAGTTATAAATTCATTTAGTATCAGCAATAAAATACACTACAGAGCAGCTACTACGTGTAACCATAGAGTTTAAGGTCAAGTGTATCCCATTGCTGCAATCTTTTATTTTAAAATCTCGAATGAACAGATAAGTTGCATGTTTAGTGATGTTTACATGCTATCACTGAAGTCCTCGAATGTGATCTCCAATGATTCACAGGGTTCACATGTTTGCCCTCATTTTGACTTCCACAATTACATGTTTTGCTAAGTTTTATGTATTTATTGAAACAGACAACACAACCTCAGAAACATCTAAATAAGCTACAGTAGTACTATAGTGCATGCCCTCCTTTTGGACAGAGCTATATTCCTATAATGTGTGAAATAGAATATGCTACTATCTACAAGAACATTAATGAATAGTTGGAGCACAAGGCCTTAATCAGTTCAATGTTTGAGGCCTTGCTATATTCTTATGCATGTAAATGTCTAGAATGATACCTAGAGGAAGGGGCCTTGAAGTAAGAGCCAAAAACTCAGACCTTTTATATGAAGATCAATAGGTTTGAGTTACATTGCACCCCTCCAGGTCATAGGGTTGCAACATTGTTATCTGGTCTTCTCTTTCCACCTTGGATTAGTGTGGAAGCTGCAGATGTCATCATTTGAAGCCATATTCTAGCCAAGAATTTCTTAACAATTATTGTTGTGTTGTTAACAAGCAAAACAAAGTAATAACAGTGCCTAGAAGTCAAAGTTATGCCTCATTTTTATATAGTCATATAAGGATGACCATGGATTTCCTTTGGTATGATTACTCTCTTCACTATCAAATTACTAATTCCTGTAGTTTTTGTGGCTAGTTTGCTTTAGTTTGTTAGTGGATTTGAACAATTGAGAACATAATTATACACAGCATTAAAAATATTTTTTTCTGAAAGAATTACAAAGGGACTTCATGATGCTCACCATTTTAGGCATTCCATCTGGTCCAACACAAGCTGAAAAACAGAAGAGATGGGCACCAGGTTACACTCATGAAACACAGTGAATTCGAATAAACGTTTGGTGCATGCATATCTGTTGGCGTGAAAATGCATGAAGCGGTGCATCAATTGAATGTGTTCATTTCTGAGGCACCAACTACAGAGAAACGCCCTTTTAAAAAATAGGTAGCATTCAATTACTGTAGTTAAATTAAAAGTAATCTATTACGGAAATGTAATGTGCTCTCAAATTGTCTTGAAATAGCAGCCAGACAGCTGAAGGCCCACAGAGGAGAATTGCTTTTTTTTATCACACACTAGAACATGGAATCTCGGTTGCCACTCTATACTGCCAAATACCATTGTCTACTGCTTCGCCATTCATTTGTCCAGGCGAAAGAAAACACTTTTGAACAAGAAAGTGCTTAGGTGTGTAATGTTTTTTTTACTAATTCTCCTTTCTTATAAACGTCTTCACTGATGATTTGAAAATTGTAAGGAAAAATAAAATCAGCAATCTAGTCAGAAATTTCTAACAGTGGTTTAAATACATTAGTCCAAACAATTTCCTCTGTTCAAAATAATATAGGCGCAGATTATCCAGGAGTCCAAATGGAATAATCAGATGTCTTTAAGAAGATGTCTACAAAAAATGAACTAGTACCAGAAAGTGATATGCTGGCTTCTGTTTAAAAAAGAGAAGAGTATAAAGGCAGATAGTATTGCCCACAAATATATTTGTAGGCATTTATACAAATGACAGACTGATTTTTTATTTATATTTCTTTCACACCTAGGTTTTGACTTAGTCCTTTGTGTTGACTCCACTATTTTGGCTTTCTGGGCCTTCCTCTTTGTTCTATATGTCAGTCATAATTCTAATACAAAGGTGACTTTCAGCAGACAATGATTGTGCCCTTTATTGCAAGTGGTCACACAAATCCAGATTAATAAGACTTGTCACCAATTACTTACAGCACTTGGGTACGCAGACATCAGTGTATGAATTGAAGAGGGTGGTTCCCTGTGGGCAGTAGCAGCCTTCACTTAAACCATCATTGGCCTGAAGCTCAGCCCTTTAGTGGAGTGAGAGAGAGAAACAGAATACATGTGACATGATTATTCCCAGAATTAGGGTTGATTAGCAAGCATAATTTGGAAAGTCTAGTAGATTGACAAGTATGAATAAAATTGACTTCTTCAGGGGGACAGGTGAGGTAAAGGCAAGTTCCTGGGAAAGGTCAACACATACGTTTTACAATTTCTAAACTATGGAATTTTCAGTTTGTACAAGTTTATATTGAGGTCAAAAACTAGAAAAGAATGAGGAAAACTGAGAGAAAGGGGGAGTAGACAAAGAATGTAGAAAAGGAAGAAAATGTGCAGATGTGAATAGGAAAGTGGCAGGAAGGTCGAAGAGTTGAACTGATAAAAGGTTAAGTGGAAATGGGGAAAAAATCAAGCGGGTAGGCTGATAAAAATTGGAGTGACAGAACACTGCTGGGGTGCTGTAGGAGAAGCTGGTTAGAGTTCAAGAGAAATGATGATGAGAATGAGGGGGGAGGAATATGGAAAAAGCAAAGCAGTGATCCTTCGGAAAGATAGTAGGAGTGGTGGAGACAGATGTTGGTTTGCAGATAAATATGCACAGGGAGGGACTGAAAGGAAAAACAGTAGAAGTTGACCAATGGGATATGAGAATAAGCTTATTGAAAATTGGTCTGTTATTGACATTTACTGACCTTGAATCACAGGTTGCCGGGCTAGCAGGGCCGCATGCTTGATAAACCTTGCCTTGTGGACAACTGTATGCTGTGTAGGAGGAGATAAAGAGGTATGGTCTTATTTTGAATGATGCTTATTATCAGCATTGATCATCAACATTAGAAGTCACTGTATTTAGTGTGAGCGTGCCTTCACCAATACGGTGTTTTCTAAAGTATAATCTTTAGTAATTGCCACAAGCAGGTACTTACTTCCCTGAAGCGACAGCTCTGTAGTTTGAAATGACTACCTCGCTTTACTCTGACTTTTCTTCACTTATATGTTGGAAATTTTGACCTGCAGGAGGCGTTCAAACCATTCAGGATCGGCAGTTAGTAACCTTGCACTTTGTATACTGGTTTCCCAATACACTTATCTGACAGGCAATAATTGTACTGATTTCCTCAAAGACTCTGTAGCATGACACAAACTAAGCCCACATCTTATAAACACCTTCTAACTTTTAAGATTGTATTGCATACCCATTTTCAGTGAATCACTGGCAGAATATAGAAAAGTGAAATATTGTGTGGACAGACTTTTGTGTCAGAAATATCGCAGACCAAATTATCGGTAAGGTAAGTGCAAATAGGTAAGTATAGATTTACTATTTTTAACTCCACATCTACGTACCATGAATATATACATATTTGTGTGTGTATGTGTGTGTATATAGAGAGATATGTAGATATATCTAAATATCTCTATATATACTTGGACAAATATATATATATATTCTCGATATTCTTGGCACAATATTTAGTACACATAATATTTTTTCTTTGATATTTTGTGTAAACACCTTTCCTGCACCTATCAGTCCTCCTGTAAGTTTTTCAAAGAATGTTGGTTTGCCTAATGTCAGTCCTTGTTAGCATATTTTCGTTTTTAATCCTTTAGGTTTATATATTTTTTTGTTACCGAATCTGCTCTTTTGGAGAGTGCATATTTTCTCATCAATATTTGATTTCTGCGATTATTAACTTGGCCCTCTTCGCTCCTCTGTAGAGAAGTCAGCAACCTCATCCACTACCTTACAGCAAGCAACACTGATTGTAAAAAGTCACAGTTTACTTTTGAGGCTGATGATCAAAGCCTCATTTTGGTGGGATTTTGATCAGTCCTACAGAAATCAGATTAAATCTTCTTCTCTACGCCTAGTTCACCCTCTTTACGTTCAATTAGTGCAGATCATGTGAGCTATGGGCTCGGTCTGTAAAATGGAAATTAAGAAATAGTAACTTGAAGACTTTGTGTTCAATTTTTGTTTTGCTGACTGTCAAAGGCTGATTCATGTAGGAATTCAAATGTGCCTGGTAATTAAGTAGCGGGTGATCCCCAACTGCTGGATTCCTCAATTCCAGCCATAAGCAGTTCAAAGCACTTAACAAAATCTAACTTGACTGTGTCCTATACCTATTTTCTACTTCTTCCCCGTCAAAGAAATAGGTTAAAAAACGCATGACTTTACATTTAGGACTTAAAAGTTTATGACTTTCCATAAAGGAATTTATATGTCATTCACACACCATTTGAGCAACCTGCTTCTCTATGGTCTTTGTACTTTAATAATCTGTATTGTTCAGAAAATGTGTTCCACAAGGCCAGGGCAATTATAGAATGCAACTAGTACTTCTTGCTGCTAAATTAATGTCATGGGTGGGAAATGATCCTCGGAAATTCTAGGGCTGTAGTCTTCTATTCCTATTTCAGTATTCATGGCTGGAGTTCAACTGTTATGGCATTAATCCTAGGGCATTGGATATAGAAAAAGGTCATGCCACTTGTTGACTTACGACACTGTCCATTGATTTTGCTCCTCCAGTCGAGGCAGACGCCATTTGCAACGCACAGGGTTGCGTAAATCTCCAAACTTGAACACTGCACAGACTTGTTGCTGATTCGGCAGCCATCAAAAACACATCCCTGGTAATAGGATTCAGGCGGCACCAATGCATGGCAATCAGCGAAAACACTACAAGTAAAAGGAGATGACATATTTATCACAAGAGTAATGGCACAAATATTTTTTTGAATGATTCATCATTAAAGGTGGGCCTGAAGCTGTGATTGGGAGAATGATGTGACCAGTTGGTCCACCCATTTGGCTATTAGTTCAGAAACCTTGTGGCTCTCGACCTTTATGCTTAAATTCAGCTTGTTACAATCTGATGTGAAATAAATGTAACCAAATCAAATCCTGTTAAACCTGGCCCTTACTGCAGGGTCTCCCCAAGATTTTTGCCTTCTGTTGCTGAACCCATTTTTTTGCATTAGGACTCTGCCATTTTTCCCTAATAAACAATGTTTACGTGCATGTGATCTTTACTTAAAACATGGTAAAGTTGGTTTACACCTGATTGGCACATTTACTGTATTTGTATAGTCCAAGTAAATAGTACTGAAGGCACCAGGGGCCTGTGTTGGGTTTTCACTTTATTACTGTTCTTGTGTTCATAAATAGTTTGCAAGTTAAACATGGAAGCCACCAGAGGGCTAAGTACAAGTTAAGTTATTGACTTTTGTGCTTCACCAACAAGGATTGTGGTTGTTGCCTGAGTGGGGCTTTCACCTACTTCAACCAATGACCCAATTTCTTACAAACCCAATACAAACTAATGAACTGAAAGTCAGTGCCTATTTTCCTGTGAACATGTAGATTATTTTCAAAAAATTAAGCATGCAGCACTTGAAACTTACTCGCTCAAAATGACTTTACAAAGCTCCGGTGTTTTGCAGGGTGGTTTAGTTGGTGGCACTTTTGTAGGAATTGGTGTGGCTGGAGGTGGTGGTGGTGGTGGCACGTTGCAATAAGGCTTTGTTGTCACATTAACTTTCCAGTGTGGAGCCATCTTTGAGCAATCAGAAACAATTGTTCCATCAGGCATGCGGCAGTCATCTTTTTTATTGTTGGTACAAGTACCTAAAAAAGAGGAAATGAATCAGAGGCAGTCCTTTCATATGTGGCATTAGTCTTACGAAAGAGACACATAACTGACTAAAACATTATGTAAAAGCTTTAATGTTTCAGTAAAGGATGTTAGATTAACAATATGTCCTCTATTTTACACTCCACCATAGTTTAGATCATGTTTGCTATCAGCTGTCTGTCGCACAAAGCAACCAGTATAACTAAAATAAGATAATATGAAATAGCATAACACAACAATCGCCTATGGGTCAATGGCATATTTCTTGAAAGATTATTTTCTCAGAAGGGCTGAGTCAGAAGAGCTAATTATATGTCAGTGGCATGCCAGAAAATGATGGCCGCTCTCCACTTCCCACCACCGTACAGGTGGAATGGGTACTCACATCCTAGAAGGGGCAATAAGATCTTCAACAATTATTGCCGAAAAAGGGAGCCCAACTGGGCGCCCTGTCGCAAATATAGAGGAACGGGTACTCTCTTGAAGGGGTAGTCAAATTGAAACACTAGAGGGCACTTTTGTTTTCCTGATGTGTAATTTCCTGATAACATTTGTATTATATCCCATTGTGCTATTCAAACATGCGGTTGTATTGTATGGGCTCACGAGCATTGTTAATAAAAAAAAGAGTTTAAAAAAAAAGGGAGCCCAACTACTGTCTGTAGGATGTGAAGTCAGCGCCTTGAGACCCTCAGGGGTGAGTAGCAGTGCTTTATAAACCCTGATTGATCGATTGATTCAATGATTCATTAAAGTATGTGTCTTGTGTGTAGACAATGCTTCTGACATGCATAAAATCAACAGAAAAGGATAACATTGTGTGCTCTAATTCTGCATATTCCTCCCAGGAAATTATTACATCAATTTAAATATCAGTTAAGTTCCCATTCATATTCTCATTAGATATTTGGTAATTCGCTTCCATAATGGAAACAAAAACGAATAAACGGCACGTTTGAAGAAATTCTGAAGTTCAATGCTTAGAAAAGAAATTGCAGAGATGCTGTATGAATTGGACTGTAGCTTCTTACCACATTGTCCTTCTGTGTTGTAACCAAACAAGCCAAATGGGAGTTTCACAACGAAGATCATGCCACTGAAGGAGATATAGGCATTGATTTCAGGGATCTGAACAACCATGTTGATGCCAGCAGTGGAAATGGAAATTCCATTTTTGGTAAAGCTTGGGATCACCCATTCCTTGTTGAACATTATCTGCGGATATGCAATACATGAAATTGTTATGCAGAGTTTCTTTGTCAGTGGAGTGGGCTACAGTAAAGACTTTTCTCTCGAACAAAATTGGTTGACAGTTAGTGTGTGCAAAATTGGCATAATCTGCATCATCTTAATTACGTGAGAATTTGGTAAAAGTATGCAAAATGTTGTATAATACATGAAAAGCAAAGCAGTAACTGTACCCGGTCTCTAAAGGGGATACGTACGAGGAAAGTGGCGTAATGAGGCATTAGCTTTCGGGCTTAACGCCTCTCTCCGCCACTTCTGAAACACAAGGCTGCACCATATTTACAAGAATGTGGTGCAACCCCCTGCAATGATTCTAAGCTTAGTGACTTAGCGCCAACGCAGGCACCCTTGCACTAGAGGGTGTCTGCATGCAGGGGTTGATTGCTTATGTGTAGGAAGGTGTTCCTTTCTGCACATAAACAAGCCTATAATGCCATTTTGTTACTATCAGGTGTGTGCTGCTACGTGCCCCTAAGGCCACCAGTAAAAGTAATGTTGTGGTGGCAATAGGGGCTTGTACATAAGCCCGAAAGTGTTTCTGCTTAAGGGAAGATTCTGGCTGTGATCTGATGGAGCAAGACCCCTCTGTACTGGAGGAATCGCATTGCATATGAAGGGTTAGTTAAGTTCCATGTCAAATACATGGATTGGCTAGTCTGCATTAGTGAGTTGGTGTTAGCGTATGCGGGAAGCAAGATATTAAAACAGGAAAGGCCACAAGACCAGCTGCTCTTTTCTTGAAAGAATTAGACCTGTTGCATGAGGACATGGGCATATGTTACAGACACAAATGAAGTAAAATTCAATTTCTCGTTTTATAAGATACCCTAGTCTCAGATGTAAGCAAAGATGACTTCGGCATCGGTAGGTCTTACAAAGACAACCCAGTGTCACTTCGTAAAGTGTGCTTTATTCGTTCCTTACTCCGCTATACTTACACCGAAAAAGGTTACTTAACAATATTAACGTTGTGTTCTGCCACTTCTTCCCTTCCCAACATAACATTTTTGCTTGATTTTGTAAAATATAATGCACCAGTTTTTAAAAAGTTTTAGAAGTACATGAGAAGATGAGCATCTCTGCCTGAACTTACTTTTAGGTTTTGTTCCACTTCACAAGCATTTCCATTAGTATTTCCGGAAAGCTGCACTAGGTACACGTTTCTAGGATTACTGCTGGGAATGCCATGTAACATACCCCCACGCTGCTATTTTTAATGTTCAGAAATCTGCATTGCGTAGATTTAAGAAAAGGGGACATTCAGCCCACTGGCTAAAATACACGTTTTTACAATTGTTCTCTTTTCTTCGTGGGGATTTTTTTTTTCCTTTGGAGAAAACCCTTTCCATATACTCCTAAAAAGTCTAGGTGTGATCTGTTTCCGCTTCAAATCCTGGAATGAAGTTACTCAAGCCGTTTTCAGGAGTAAAATGATGACCATTGTGGGGCATTCCCAAACTTATAAGGCTAACGACGCCTTGCAATTCCATCCTCTCAACACATGCAAAGTTTTACTCCTGTGGAGTTCACAACACTTATTTCAGAGAAACCTGAAGTAGTATATGTATTTATGCCAGCCAGGAATCTTTTTGGTAATCCTTGACAGGCATAAATGGGGATTCTTTTAGGCCACAAACCTACATCTGCTCCTGAAAATACATTTGTGATTCGGGCCCTATGTTTTTCTAAAGGAACAAAGAGGGGGTTAAAACATTTTTTTTATCCCAGCAATTTCAAAGCAATATCTGCTTTTTAGAATAAAAGATAACTTACCCTGTTAGTCATCCTCCCCTTGTAAAGAGTACGTGTCAGCATGACTTCGCTGGAGCCGTAGTAAATGTAAAGGGATTGAGGACAAGAAAGGCCATCCTCTGCATTGCAGAAGTAGTTGTCAATGAGTACGCGGAAGTTGTCATACCGTGGGGTGATTTGCTTCACCAGGGTATATGTACAGTTGTCCAGGAATGTATAGTAGGTTCCATCAAAGGTGATGTAATGGGGATCGCCCCAACCACTGCAGACACCTGATGCACAATGAAAATGAGAGGTTAGGATTTGAACAAAACAATGTGTACTTCATGTGGGTTGTGCATTTAGACAGTAGTGTTTGTCAATCTTCCATTACATTGTTGCTAAGATGTGCTTAACTATCTGTTGTAACTTCACTTTCAGTAGAACTTCACTGTTCAGTGGTGCATTTACGGGGCCTTTTGTGTTTATTTTCTCCAGTGACAGGCCTACTCGGGTCCAAACACTTTAGGGCAATGTTGCAACTTTTCTCGACTTGGGGTCATCATTTTCGAGTCCCCTTAATCTTTATCCTACTTTGACCACTACAAATATAAGACAGAGCTAAACCTGTGCACATGCCTTATCCATGTGCTCCCCATATTATATTCTATTATATTGATTCTATGTCAGCATACTTTTCAGGTCTGGCTATCGTGTTCCAGGGATATTTTTATTCTGGAGGGTGTTCATCAATCTAGACTTAAATCCTCAAAACAAATATTTATGCTGATGATTTTTAGAAGCTGTTCCTAGTCTAGAAAATCGTATTTGCCTAGATGTCAAATGTGCATTCATTCACATGTCTGCCTAGTGAGTTGTGTCGAGCTTAAAAGACACTAGACTCGACATGGCCAGGAAGTGCCCTAAAACAGATGCTTCTGGCCCATTTAATTCCAATAGCTAATTTGGAGGGTTTATGTCCTGCAAAAAAATTGTTTAGAGGTGAATATCTGCACAGCAGTACCAGCACATACACACCGTCTGTTATTAACGTGGCGTCTTGTCACATGTGTGACATAGTTCATAGCAAAAACTATTTTGGATGTTCAGTGCAAATATGACCATTGTGTCAAAGTACTTACATTCACACTCATAGTGATAGCAGCAGCCATCTTCACTGTAGACTTTGATGGGAGGGAAGCCGCTCTCACAGGTCACCAACTTGACCTCTGGACATTGCACAGGCTCTATAGTGACCACATTGTTTCCATGACAGGTTGCCACAGTGCAGTTATTAATTATCCAGGTCTCGTTAAGCTGTTAGAAGTAAACAAAATGGCAAATACGTCAGTGGATTATCCTGACCACAGACTACATGTTGGGACTTTGGGTGATCACTCAAACTCTGATAGTACAGAACGTGAACGCGCATATAGCATGTATCAATTGCGTTTACAGTGAGCCATATTCGTCAGTTTAGTTTATTGCGGACAATTAATTAAAATCCTTGCATGAAAAAAACAAGAACAAAGTGCAATTAGCAGTAAATAATACGGTACAGTTAAAAGTTTCAGAATTCTCTGATCTATCCATAATAAATACTCAGTAAGAGGACAATTTGGGTGAATAAGCAAGGATTGCTTGGTGGCATACACGAATTCCACTAGCTAAAAAAGCTGCCCTCAAGATCACTCCTCCATCATGCATAAGGGAAGGACATATGTAAACAAAGTGAACCATATCTTCCTTGCATGCTTCACATAGCTAACATCAGCTTTGTTCCCAGGTCCTTCACCAAGGAAGTCTGTGCAGTAAGGCTGGTAATTGAACAACCCAAAAAAGCATAAACTTTAGTTTTAGGAACAGTAAGCAACCAGAAACCAGTTAGGGCTGAGATTTTAGGAACTTGGGGGCATATTATCAAGAACTGCGATAAAATTATCGCCTCTTTAGCTGCAGGAAACTGCCACTAAAATGGCGATAATGGGCTTGATAATATGCCCTTGTGAATTCCCATAGCAGCCCAGGTTAACACCAGAACCTGGGCTGCTATGAGAATTCACAAGGACATAAATGGTACAGGGAGCCCTATGATTTTCTATGGGCCATTTCAAGACACAGAGGGGCTGATTACGATGTCTGGTGGAGTTGCCTCCGCCCGACATCATCTCAGTCATGGGACCGACCAACACCCGGTCGGCAGTCCTGACTGGCCCATTAAGATGTGACCTAACACTGTTGCATTCCTATATTTTCCAATGGGAGCATGCATTCCGTCTGTAAACCGGCCTGAATGCATGCTCCTATTATAAAATGGAGGTGCAGTTCCTCCCTGCACCCCATGGCAGGCACCTCAAGGTGCCTACCATGGAGTTCACCAATCAACATATGGGCACACTAGGTGCCCCCTTGGCCACCAACTGGAGGTCGTGCACCCAGGGCGACCTTGCTGTGGGCCCCAAAATGTGAGTTCCAACAGCCTTTCTGTGCCGGAAAGGCTGGCACGGAAAGGCTGCGGAAACCCGACATTGTAATCCCACAGGTGGAAAGACCCACCCTGGAGTGACCAGCATAATACGATGCAGTCTTAAAGGCTCTGACCCAGGGTCAGAGCCTTTTATGATGCATTGTAATCAGCCCCAGAATGTCCTGGACTAAATGTTCTGTCGACAGTTAGCGTCACATAATGCAAGGGTCCTTCACACAGGTCCAAGTGAAATGGACTACTCTGTCATACTGCTATTTATGTTCTGTTTTGAATAATGAAAGGCGTCAGCAGAATACCCTGTCTAATAAGTATTAGTGACCTCCATCTGTGTACTAAATATAGAAACATGTCGCTCAGTTGGATTCTTTTTCTTCATGTTTTCTTTCTGTTTAAAAAACCTACAAGGAAACTACGTGACTGTGAAAACGAGTAGCTCAGATAGCCTCCTGCTTAGAAATAAAAGGTGTCTAAAGCTTTTCTAAATGGGGACAACAGTATGTTAAACCTTAGTTGTTCTGGTTGGCAGATTCCACATGATGATCACCTGGGTCGGGGTAGTGCCACCTATGGTGCATTTTTATATGATGGGTGCTGCCAAATTGATCTTATCATTTGAGCGTAATCTTCTTTACTGTTTATACATTTGTAACCTTTTTCTAATTTCTATCTAGACCATAATCTGAGTACTAGTCTATTACGGCGAATGCCATGCTCACTGATGTGCTGTTGATGAATCATAGTTCATCTCCAATACAGATATGTCTCTAGGTTTTGGAATTCACTGAGTGCTTGTGTCTATGTTCCTATCATACCCGTTCCTAAACTTCCCTGATGTTCTTGTATCAGCACTATTTGTGTACTTCTCTCTTCTTTTACCTCATTATGCTGCATTTGGCTTTTAAGTATATCAATAGCTGTGGCCATAGCGTCCAGTCCTGACTAGTAAATCTACCCAACCAGTCTCTGTCTGTCTTACTATTTCCTCATTTTCCCTTTTATGTGCTACATGAACTGTCTGTCTAATGAGTGTTCCATTCAGCTCTTGCTTTTTCTAAAGACCCATCAAATTAAGTAAATGGGGTTTTTAGGGTTCCAGTGTAGCACTACAACAACCAATTAATAAAGTCTTGGGAGCCTTTTCATAAAAGCTGTTTTGAAGTATATACAGTACCGCTATGTTACATGCCCCAAAATGCAATTCACAAACCTTCAGCTGGAATAAGCATGGGCGAATTTTGCGAATCTCGCGTTCGCGAATTTTGCGGATTTGCGAACTCGCAATCCGCAAAATCCGCGAATTCTCGCAATTTGCGGATTTTTTTTTTTTGTGTTTGCGCGGGTTTCTGCCAGTTCGCGAGGGTTTTTTACAATGTCGCAAATTGCGAACTTACCTGTCGGGTCGCAAGTTTCGCGAACTTGTTGTTTCTACGTGTCCAGCCTGTTTGGGACACTCTTCTTCATCACTGCCACTCTCTGTCACCACTGCCACTCTCTGACTACTCATGCCACCCTCTGGCCCACCCATGCCACCCTCTGTTTCATCACAGCACCCTCTGGTTGTCCAGTCAGTGTACATTATTGTGGCAACGCAAGCACACCTTCCCTGCCTCAAGTGACCTGAATTAATTTGGGGCTGATTAATGTGTCACAGAATATTTTTTTAGCTGGCACCTGCTTCCTTAGTGCTTCCTGATTAGTGATCTTTTGCACTTGCTAAGTGCTTTCATTGTTGCAAAATTAGTTACAACACCTGCCCTGCCCCAACTGACAATAATGCATTAGGGGCTGATTAATGGATTTGAACTTCCAGCCTGGCTCCTGCTTGTCTCCCTTAGCTGTAATTCAGGACCTTTGTGGCATGTGTGTAACTATTCTGAGGTTCAGAGCAGGGTCACATAATAGTTTCAACTGGCAACTGAACTCTGGAGGGGCCCCTCAGGAAGCACTACAGGAAATGGCTACTAATGATGAGCCTGAACTTTTGAACCTGGTAAGTAGTTACTTTCAGTTTTGCTAAGATCGTATTTCTGCAATTTTGCACTTATTCGCGGGGCGCGAACTCACGCGAACAGTGCGAACAGTGTGAGCAAAATCCGCTGCTCGCGGATTTGCGGATTTTGCGGGAGATTCGCGAATCTCGCGGATTGCGAATTTACCGAAAATCCGCAAAATCCGCGAGCGAAACGGATTTTCCGCCCATGCTTAAGCTGGAAATATCTTCCTCCATTTAGGTTATATTTTCTGGTGGGAGATCTAGTCTAGGTGGCGGAGATGCACACATAAGTATCAGATTTAGAACTAAATGAGGGAGGAACACAGGGAAGCAAGTGGAATATGGGGAATAGTTATAGTAAAATAAGTAGGTTTAAGAGAAATTTAGGGAGCATTTAGGGAGGGGCATCCTAATACCCAGTGATCCACAGAAGACAATTGGAATTTGTAAAATACACATTTATATCTACTATATCAGTGCTTCTAACAAAACAGGCTTAAATGTACTCCAGCCCATCAGTGGAGTAAGTGAATCACCATGCATGGCCACCACTGCCACTGCAAAACTCACATTGACTTTATTGAGGAAGGCAATAACAACAACACATATTGAAACATATGCAATAAATCAAATTAAATAACATTTTTAAATTAAACTTTTAATTATTTGCAACTTGACTATTAAAAATGTTAAGTAAAAAATGTAATGTTCATTTATAATACATACAGTAACGTTTTAATGACATAAAAGAGTAGCTTAGTTGTTAAGAAATTAACTTCACCAAAAAGGACACCTGACTTGCCACCAATACTGTGGCACAGCAACACAAATTATATTGTGGGTTATGGGAGGGGAATTAACTTTTAACTCAATCAAATAAAAAAATACATGAAAATAAAAATTAATTAATAAAGTTAAAATGTAATAATATATTATTTAGTTCACGTCTTTTGTTCCTTGTTACGGTGGTAGTAGCATATGAATAGAAGTCAGTGATATATTTTAATTAAACATATATATATGTATAGTTTTTTAATTTACAATTCACTATTTTGAAACTTCGTAATATTTTCTATACGGAGATCAGCATTGCAGAGACAAATATTTCCATCAGCAGTCAGAAAGTTACTAATAGTCATTTTTTGGTTGTAAATTCAGTTGTAGGTTTCACCCCCTCCCCTTTATTGAGATTTGTTAATCTAAATCTATGTGTAACATTATACATTGAAATGGTGAAATTCCATCCATAGTTGTAGGTGTAGATCTACACATGGGGAGATGTGCACAGGCAAACTTACTTTAGTGAGTAAGGAACCAACTGATTCTTAAGCAATCTTTTAGACCATGCAGATGTCATGTTCCTTAAAATAAATCATTGTGAAGTGTGTGTTTATGCATAGTTATGGATTTATTGTTTTTACCGAATAATTTGCAAAATGTGCCGATTTTACCAAAAACTTAAGACAATATTACTAACAGAGAATATGCTTCATAATTTGCACTTTGCTGCATAATGTAGATAACCTTGCCTCATAATTTGGTCCTGTATGCCACTAACCCTGGGCGTAGGACTACGCTACACTCGCAGAGCGTGCGTAGTTTGTGCTGCTACATGCTACGTGAATTGCACGTAGCACTGTGCAAAAACACGTAGTGTAGAGTAGTGGGTATTTATTGCATGCTTGCGGTCCTCAACGTCAAGTTGGCAACTGCGAGCGAGCAAAACACCATTCCGACAAGACTTTTTCCTCTTTCGCGATCAGCAACATCAAGTTGCCGAACGCGAGCGTGGAAAATATACCTCCTGGTGAGTTTCTCAATGCGGGGAGGTCAGGTTTCTCATCGAGAGTGGTCGTGAATGCTCGCGACCGCTCGCGACAAGAAACTACCAGTCCGCGTTGAGAAAGCTGCTGCTCAAGTACAAATCTACTCGAGTGGCAGAAAATGACTGCTTGCACTGTGCAAGATGCTGTTTGCAATGATTGCACAGTGTGAACAAGCACCCGGCACTGTGCAATCAGTGCGAACAGCATTTTCCCTACCGCACTAAGCAGTTCGCGTAGCTGTGCGTAGCTTGCATAGTATGAAGTGCACTTCGTGTAGCTACACGTAACACTACTATGCGAACTACGCCCAGGGTACCACACAATCCAAATCCCTCACAATATTAAAGCCCTGGAGAGTGGTTTGGGGGCTATCAATATATAGGCAAAATATACAGGAGCATTTGAAAACATCTTTGTCAGCTTGACCTTGTTTTCTTACCTGTTTTGGGGGGCAGCCTGGAACTGTGGTTGTTGTTGGACTTGGGGTTTTAGTTAAAGTGGTCGTTGGTGCAGTGGTTGTAGGTTTCCTTGTGCTTTTGGTTGTAGGAGATGTTGTGGGGGCTGTTGGAATTGGTGTCGGACATGGTCCTGGAATTCTCTCAGCTTCACACTCTGTACTACAAATGGCCATGAAGATGCAGCCATCTGCATCTGTTATATTATAAAGGATGTCCCCTGAAAAAAGCAGAAACAAGTGAAATTAGTGACAGTGCAAAATATCAGTGAGTAAACAGGTACTGACACCAAATTTATGCTCTTCTCCCTTGCCTCAGATCACTTCAGTGTCCAAGCAAAGGAAATGCCTTACTGCAACCTTACTTTCTCTCAGACAAACGTATTTATGAAAGGCAAATGTTTGAAAAGATTAAAAGCCCCAAAAGGCCCCGTGAAAGATTGTTAACTTCAGTTTCAGAAAAAGATAGTCTGCTATCCATATTACTTTCTTATTTCTTTTGCTTAGCACCTCAGTGCTAATAGATTGTAGAACACTATACATAACAGGCAGAGTCCGATTTCAAAATGTGCTAATCCATTCCAAAAAGAAGGAGAAGCAGCAAACTGTCCAGTGTGATTGGGTGCAGCACAGGAGAGAGAAAGGCCAGTAAAAGTCAACCGAGTCAAATAAAACACTATGGATTTTGTGGTACAGTTTGAGTGTGGTTTTTGATCCAAAATGCACCATTTGCTTTGTAAAGATCTCTCCCACCCCGCCATGTCTGACAGGGCAAGGTGAATATATTGACCTTTGCATGGCTTGGGCTGTCATAAAAGCCTAACCTTTACAAATGAAAGTGCTGTAATGTGAAATATTATGGGATGAAGTATTTAAATGAAAGAAATCAATAGTGGACTGTTATAGGATAATCAGGTGATAAGCATTCGATTATTTTACAGAAAAACGTTTAACTTATAATGCAATTTCTCTTACCTGGATTGAAGAATGTATCTTGTACATGACAACGGCAGGAGGACGAAGTTGTTGTGGAAAGCCCTTGAGGTTCAGTATGTACAGTTGTTCTTTGTGGAGTATTAATTGAAATTCCTTGTGAAGTAGTTGTTTCTTCAGTTGTCACTGTAGTCTCAGTTGTTGTAATTGGTAATGTGGTTGTAGAAGATGCTGAGGTTGTTGATGGTACTGAAGTTTCTGTTGTTGTGGTAATAATAGATGTTGTAGTTGGTATTGTAGTGGATTCAGTTGTGGTTGCAGGGGTTGTCGTTTTTGTTGTTGTAGTAGGTTGTGTTGTACTAGACGGTGGTGCAGTTGTTGTAGGTTCAGAAGTTGTTGTGGGAACTGGAGTTGTGGTTGTTACAGTTGTTGTGGTAGTTTCTGGAGTTGTTGTAGGGGCTGTGGTCTCTGTGGTAGTGGTAGTAATCACAGTGGTTATAGTTGTTGGTGCAGGGGTTTCTGGGATAGTAGTAGGTTCAGTTGTAGTTGCAGGTTCAGTTGTGGTAGTTGCTGAGGATGTTGTAGGAATTGACGTTGTGGGTGTTACAGTTGTTGGCTCAGTGGTTGTGGTTGGACAATGGCTGTAGTCATCACAGCACAAAACACTTATTTCATAGTTATAGCACACTTTAGATTTTCCAATCTGATCATTGTTATTGCAGATCAATCCAAATGTTACATCACACTGAACAACTTGTCCAATGTTATTAATGTTTACAGCAGGGAAGTTCTCTGCTCTGCATTTAATATTCTGTGGTGTCTTGCAGATTTTCTCTCCTGATGCTATAATGTTATTGTATGTTTCAATGTCCCCACCACCTTTTCCAGATGAAGGAAGACTAACATCAAACCATTTTGTCCACTGACATCCTGGCTGGCATTTAGTTGATATTACTGAGGTTGTGGTCGTAGTTGGTGAAGTTGTGATTCCTGTGCTTGTGGTGACAATAGTTGTAGTTGTTAAGGGAGTTGTAGTTTCAGGTGTGGTGGTAGTTTTTGGTGTGGTAGTAGGAGTTGTGGTTTCTGTGGTAGTGGTAGTAGTCTCAGTAGTTGTAGTTGGTGAAGTTGTAGTTTCTGTGGTTGTGATAACAACAGAGGTTGTCGTTGGTTTTGGAGTTGTTGTAGTTTCAGATGTGATAACAACAGGGGTTGTGGTTGGTGCTGAAGATGTTGTAGTTTCTATTGCGGTTGTAGTTTCTGGTGAAGTTGTAGAGGGCGTGGTCTCTGTGGTAGTCGTAGTAATCTCAGTGGCTATAGTTGTTGATGTAATTGTAGTTCCTGTGGTTGTGGTGACAATGTTTGTAGTTGGTACTGGAGTTGTTGTTTCTGTTGTGGTCGTCGTTTCTGGTATAGTTGTAGGGGTTGTGGTTTCTGGGGTAGTGGTAGGTTCAGTTGTAGTTGGTGGTGCAGTTGTGGTAGTTGCTGACGTTGTTGTAGGAATTGATGTAGTTGTGGTTGTTACAGTTGTTGGCTCAGTGGCTGTAGTTGTCAAAGGTGGTGTAGTTGGACAATGGCTATAATCATCACAGCACAAAACACTTATTTCATAGTTATAACACACTTTAGATTTTCCAATCTGATCATTGTTATTGCAGATCAATCCAAATGTTACATCGCACTGAACAACCTGTCCAATGTTATTAATGTTTGCATCAGGGAAGTTCTCTGCTCTGCATTTTATATTCTGTGGTGTCTTGCAGATTTTCTCTCCTGATGCTATAATGTTATTGTATGTTTCAATGTCCCCGCCACCTTTTTCAGATGAAGGAAGACTAACATCAAACCATTTTGTCCACTGACATCTTGGATGGCATTTAGTTGATATTTCTGAGGTTGTGGTCGTAGTTGGTGAAATTGTGGTTCCTGTGCTTGTGGTGATAATAGTTGTAGTTGGTAATGGAGTTGTAGTTTCGGGTGTGGTGGTAGTTTTTGGTGTGGTAGTAGGGGTTGTGGTTTCTGTGGTAGTGGTAGTAGTCGCAGTGGTTGTAGTTGGTGAAGTTGTAGTTTCTGTGGTTGTGATAACAACAGGGGTTGTTGTTGGTTTTGGAGTTGTTGTAGCTTCAGTTGTGATAACAACAGGGGTTGTGGTTGGTGTTGAAGATGTTGTAGTTTCTATTGCGGTTGTAGTTTCTGGTGAAGTTGTAGAGGGCGTGGTCTCTGTGATAGTGGTAGTAGTCTCAGTGGCTATAGTTGTTGGTGTAATTGTAGTTCCTGTGGTTGTGGTGACAATGTTTGTAGTTGGTACTGGAGTTGTTGTTTCTGTTGTGGTCGTCGTTTCTGGTATTGTTGTACGGGTTGTGGTTTCTGGGGTAGTAGTAGGCTCAGTTGTAGTTGGTGGTGAAGTTGTGGTAGTTGCTGAGGTTGTTGTAGGAGTTGATGTAGTTGTGGTTGTTACAGTTGTTGGCTTAGTAGTTGTAGTTGTCAAAGGTGGTGTAGTTGGACAATGGCTATAGTCATCACAGCACAAAACACTTATTTCATAGTTATAACACAGTTTAGATTTCCCAATCTGATCATTGTTGTTGCAGATCAAGCCAAATGTTACATTACACTGAACAACTTGTCCAATATCATTGATGTTTACATTAGGGAAGTTCTCTGCTCTGCATTTTATATTCTGTGGTGTTTTGCAGATTTTCTCTCCTGATGCTATAATGTTATTGTATGTTTCAATGTCCCCGCCACCTGTTTCAGATGAAGGAAGATTAACATCAAACCATTTTGTCCACTGACATTTTGGCTGGCAACCTATTTCTGAGGTAGTGGGCGTTGTTGTTTCTGTGGTTTTAGTTACAACAGGAGTTGTGGTTTGTGCTGATGATGTTGTAGTTTCTATTGTGGTTGTAGTTTCTGGTGAAGTTGTAGGAGGTGTGGTCTCTGTGGTAGTGGGAGTAGTCTCAGTGGTTATGGTTGTTGATGTAATCGTAGTTCCTGTGGTTGTGGTTACAGTATTTGTAGTTGGTACTGGAGTTGTTGTTTCTGGTATGGTGGTAGTTGTTGGTGTCACTGTAGGGGTTGTGGTTTCTGTGGTAGTAGTCCCAGTGGTTGTAGTCGGTGCAGTTGTAGTTTCTGTGGTTGTGATAACAACAGAAGTTGTCGTTGGTTTTGGAGTTGTTGTAGTTTCAGTTGTAGTGGTAGTTTCTGGAGTAGTTGTGGGGGCTGTAGTCATTGTGGTAGTGGTAGTAGACCCAGTGGTTGTAATTGTTGAGGCAGTTGTAGTTGCAGTGGTTGTGGGTTCAAAGACTGTAGTTGGTATTGGAGGTGTTGTAGTTTCTGTTGTGGTAGTAGTTTCTGGTGTAGTTGTAGGGGTTGTGGTTTCTGGGGTAGTAGTAGGTTCAGTTGTAGTTGGAGGTTCAGTTGTGGTAGTTGCTGAGGATGTTGTAGGGATTGATGTTGTTCTGGGTGTTACAGTTGTTGGCTCAGTTGTTGTAGTTGTTGAAGGTGATATAGTTGTTGGTTCAGTTGTAGTTCCTGTGGGTTTGGTGACAAAGGTTGTAGTTGGTATTGGAGTTGTTGTAGTCTTTGTTGTGGTTGCGGTTTCTGGGATAGTAGTAGGTTCAGTTGTAGTTGCTGGTTCAGTTGTGGTAGTTGCTGAGGATGTTGTAGGAATTGACGTTGTGGGTGTTACAGTTGTTGGCTCAGTGGTTGTGGTTGGACAATGGCTGTACTCATCACAGCACAAAACACTTATTTCATAGTTATAGCACACTTTAGATTTTCCAATCTGATCATTGTTATTGCAGATCAATCCAAATGTTACATTGCACTGAACAACTTGTCCAATGTTGTTAATGTTTACATCAGGGAAGTTCTCTGCTCTGCATTTTATGTTCAGAGGTGTCTTGCAGATTTTCTCTCCGGACGCTATAATGTTATTGTATGTTTCAATGTCCCCGCCACTTTTTTCAGATGAAGGAAAATTAACATCAAACCATTTTGTCCATTGACATTTTGGCTGGCATATAGTTGGTTTTTCTGAGGTTGTGGTTTTAGTTACGGCAGAGGTTGTGGTTGGTGCTGAAGATGTAATTACTATTGTGGTTGTAGTTTCTGGTGAAGTTGTAGAGGGTGTGGTCTCTGTGACAGTGGTAGTAGTCTCAGTGGTTGTAGTTGGTGCAGTTGTGGTTCCTGTGGTTGTGGTGACAATGGGTGTAGTTGGTATTGGTGTTGTAGTTTCAGTTGTGGTGGTAGATTCATGTGTAGTTGTGGGAGTTGTTGTTTCTGGGGTAGTTGTAGTTGATGGCGTTGTAAGGGTTGTGGTTTCTGTGGTAGGAGTAAGTTCAGTTGTAGTTGGTGGTGCAGTTGTGGTAGTTACTGATGTTGTTGTGGTTGTTAACGTTGTTGGCTCAGTAGTAGTAGTTGTCTCAGTGGTTGTAGTCGATGAAGCAGTTGTAGTTTCTGAGGTTGTGGTTGATAATGGAGTAGTTGTAGTTTCCATTGTGGTGGTCGATTCATGTGTAGTTGTGGGAGTTGTTGTTTCTGCGTTAGTGGTCTCAGTGGTTGTAGTTGGTGAAGTGGTAGTTGATGGGGTTGTGGTGACAACAATGGTTGTAGTTGAAATTGGGGCTGTTGTAGTTTCAGTTGTGGTGGTAGTTTCTGTTGTAGTTGTAAGGGTTGTGGTTTCAGTGGTAGTAGTAGGTTCAGCTGTAGTCGGTGGTGCAGTTGTGGTAGTTGCTGAGGTTGTTGTAGGAATTGATGTTGTTGGGGATGTTAAAGTTGTTGGCTCGGTAGTAGTAGATGTCTCCGTGGTTGTGGTCAGTGGAGTAGTTGTAGTTTCCTTTTTTGTGGTAACAATAGGGGTTGTGGTTATTTTTGGAGTGGTTGCAGTTTCCGTTGTGGTGGTTGTTTCTGTTGTAGTTGTAGGGGTTGTGGTTTCTGTGATAGTGGTAGTAGTCTCAGTGGTTACAGTTGTTGGTGCAGTTGTTGTTTCTGTGCTTGTGGTAACAACAGAAGTTGTAGTTGGTACCGGAGCTGTAGTTTCTGTAGAAGTGGAGCTTTTTGTTGTAGATGGGATTTCCTTTGTAGTAGTAATCTCAGTGGTTGTAGTTGATGCAGTTGTAGTTTCTATTGGTGTGGTTACAACAGATGTTGTAGTTGGTATTGAAGTTGTAGTTACTGTTGTAGTAGATGGTGGTGATGTTGTTGATGGAGTTAGGCAATGACTTTCATCATCACAGCAGAGTACTTTAATTTGATAGTTAAGACACATCTTAAATTCTCCTGTTTGTTCTTCATTCTTACACACAAGACCAAACGTTACATTACACTGCACTATTTGTCCACTCGCGTCTATATTCTGTTCAGGGAATTTTTCTGCCCTGCATTTAATATCCATAGGTTTTTCACAGAGTTTATGGCCCGCTGCTCTGATCTTGTCATAACTTTCATAGTCTCCTTCTGCACTTCCAACCTTAGGCACATCAATATCAAACCAAGTTGTCCATGTGCATTTTGGCTTACAAACAGTTGATGTTGTGGTTATTTCTGTTGTTGTGGAAGCACTTGTTGTAGGAGGGATAGTGATCCCTGGAGTTGTTGGTTCTTCTGGAGAGGTTGTAGGGGGCGTGGTTGTAGGAGAAATTGTTCCACAGGGCACATACATGCAACACTGAATTCTTATTTGATAGTTGTAGCAGATTGGCGGAAGCTGGTCTTTATTGTAACACACCAGTCCAAAGGATTTATTGCAGGCTACTACTTGCTCCAACTCGCCCAGTGGTGTGTCAGGGAATCGCTCAGCCCTACATTGTATATTATTCGGGGCTTTACAAACGCTGTGTCCCTTTGCCTTTATATTCTCAAAGGTGTCAAAATCTCCATTGCTCAGCCCAGGATTGGGATAACTGACGTCATACCACGGTGACCATGTACATTGCTCGCGAACACAGATTGTTGGAGTAGGTGCTGGAGAAGAAATAAAAATATTAATTAATGCTGTCTATTTCCATATGTATTGAATACATGAAATCAGATTTTCAAGGATTTATCAACAAACATTTAGGGCTGTAGTTTCTGGCTTGCATTTCACAGTTATTCTGTATATTCTTATAAATGTTCTATATTGTTAATAAGTGCCAAAATATCTCTACAGGTTGGGAAATATTACAGGGGAAAACTTTTGAATGAACATTGCTACAACGCTATAGTGCCCAATGGTTACAGAGATTGTGTGGGATGCGGGGGCATGAACCAAAAATATCTGTTTTGCTTCCTTTACAATACATTGTTGCTATAAACATCCTCCTTCACATACCCGAAAAGTCCTTCATAGGGGGAAAATATTTTTCAACCTGGACTCTTCACACTGCTTGCCTTTCTGAGATAAGTGATGGCCATTTTCCCAGCGAAGCAGGCCACATTTAATAGAAATGCCTACTTAAGCCCTCCAGTCTACTATCTTTCCCACTTATCATCTTGGGTGCACATTTTGCAGATGCTCCAACTAATCTCCCTGAAGTAAACCTTCTCCTTTTTGATCTCATACTCACTATTGCCATCAAAGTAATATTGATTGATTGCTAATCTAGTAGCAATGTATCACACCACACCTGTTGGGCTTGGGGTACCTACCTAAGGAGCACACATAAAGCTTAATCCCTCAGTAAAGGTCACCCTATTACATCCCAACATACTTGGGAGATGCTAGACCTCTTCAACGCACACCAATGAGAAATGCACCACATCCATGATTTACTTACCACCTGTTTTAAACTCCCGATACTACTCAGAACTCAATAACTCTTTGTTGGACTCTCATGACTCCCTCTCCTCTCTACCTCTCCCCTGCCCTCCCCGCCTTTAACTTTTGTCTTGGCCTACACCTATAATGACATTTATGTAGATATTTGCCATTTAGACAACCATCATAAGAATTCAATATACTTCTTTTGTACAATTTCATACACTAAATGCATTTCTGAATCTGATGATTGCGTTCTTATGTATTTCTTTTACTCACATGTCTTGACAAGTATACACCTTTATCCTAACTTTCACCTCTTTTTTTTTTGCTCCCTGCATTGTTTTATTCTTATTAAAAATGCCAATAATGATAAGAAATGCCTATTGCATGTACTGTGTCTTTTCACATGGGTAAAATGGGTCAAAGGGTACTGAGGTTTGAGTGTGTCGATTGGACTAAGCGGATTCTATTTCTAATAATGAAGTATTGGATTTTGTTTTCAGAATGTCTATCAAAGGGCACTTGTAGTACACAGGAAATTGAAAAACTGTCTGCATCCACTGCCAGGCATAACATTTGGATGTCTTCTGTCCTTGTTAAAAAGTGAGCTTAAAATTTTCATTGCCAATCTCTAATTAACAACACCCCTTCAACCTGGACACACTCCGAGCCCGCTGGGAGGGATGGTGGTTGGGTCCACTGGAGGAAGCAGATTAGCGTGACGACATTACCAAAACCCTTACAACCTCCTCCATGCTTCGCCTCATCCAACTTTACTACCTCCACACAGCCTACTTCACCCCGGTGCATCTACACAGGGCACAATTGCGCCCCTCCCCTGACTACGCCAGCTGTGGTTAGCCCCCTGTAGATTTCTTTCATATGGTGTGGACCTGCCTGGCCCTCACTTTGTTTTGGTCCAATGTAGAGTCTGAGCTTACCCAGAACCTAGGCCGGCAGGTTCCCCACAACCCCATGTGCCTGCTCCTGGGTGTGTTCGATGGCTTAGATGGCTCTAGAGCCGACAAGGTCTTTTTGGGCACAGCCCTCGCAGTCGCCAAACATGACATAGCGGCGGAATGGGCAAGTACCAGATCCCCTACCTTGCAGAAATGGCGACGAGGGGTGGATTGGTGTGCCACCCAAGAAGAACCCCTGATCGAGGCCCGGGTATGTCCGAGAAAGTGGTTGAATTTGCTACCTCCTTAACGTTCATGTTGCCCTTCAAATGTAAAAGTACATGTTGCCTTATGTATGGCCATAAGAAGCTATCCAATCATTCCCTAGAACCAGATTACGCTGTTTCTTGTACATGGCTATTGTGTATTCAAGCTGATATGCGCTGGATTTTGTTCTGTTTCTCATATAAAATGCAAATAAAATGTGATTATCAAAAAAAAAATCCTTAGCCTCTCGCTCTCTTTTAAATAACCCATCTTTTGATTTTATTCCAACACAGTGAGAAACAGCATCATGAACTTATAGAAATTACCATCTATTTGTACCTTTTGGTGTGGTGGTCGGAATTGAGCTTGAAGTGGTGGTGGTGAAGACAAATGTGGTAGAGGGCACTGTGGTTGTACAGGCATAAATAGCCCTGACTATTGTTCCATTATTGCCACATGTTGCATTGATGCATCCTCCGATGCCATCCGTGGTGTAGTAGATGACTTCATTGTACTTATACCTTTTTCCCTGGTACTCGCAGTAGCAAGCTGCCAATCACAAAAAGGAGAGAACAGAGCCATTAAGCACAAACAGTGTTTGCACATCCACAATTAGGAAGGGTCTGGAAGAGTCATCGAATTTGGTCAAATATCCTACCTTCATTGCTCTGCGTACACGCAATGCCGTTTGTTGTGCAAGTGCTGCAAAAGAGAGGAAAGGTTTCATTGTAATGCAAAACGTACTTATTTATATCACCTTTACAATGTTAATTGTCCACACTGCGACACCTCTCCCTTTTACTGAATTAAAAGTTGTCAGGGGGGGTGACCAATGTAAATCGCTATTTACTATTATTCCTCTTTGGAGCGGTTCACTACTTCGAGGTGCCCCTTTAATGGTCTTTCTAGTATGAATGCATATGAGGCCAGACTCCCTCTTGTGAACCTGAGCTTCCACAGTGTAGGCCTTGAGCTACACAGTTGACCTTAATCATCACATTTCTTGCTGGTGCAGGTAGTGTGTGCTACACAGGATGCGCAAATCTGTTTGCAGGTTTCTAATGTTTACCTGCTAGTAATGGGATACCTCTGAATAATCAACTTAGTAAAATAAGGCTGTGCAAGAGGCATTATAAGATAATAGGCCCAGTTTTTCATTAAGAAATAGAGGGGCATATTTACAAGGTGTTAATGCTACCAGAACATCACTTTTTCTAAAGTATGGTGGTGTTAACTCCTTTGCCTTATTTAGAAGGACACTTAACAAGGCTTAACACTCCCTGGTAAATATTGGCCCTATTCACGCAGCACTTTGCATGAAAGAGGGCCTTCCGCCGCAACACCCATTGCTTTGTGACGCTGCCCCATATTTACAAGGTGTGGGGCAGCATCTAAAATACCACCAGGGAATACCTGTCCTTAAGGAGGCGATACTAGGAGAAATGTTTTATTTCTCCCCGTATTTTGCTCTTTCCAAGAATGCAGCACACACAGATAGAGCAAATTGCCTGTAAAGCTTGTTTATGTGCAGGGACATATGGCGTTTCCCGCACACAAACAATTGCCCCTACAGAGCAAGTACCCTAGCAAAGCTGTGCTACAGTGCCTGCACTGGTTCTAGGCAGCTTTTTTAGCACCAGTGCTGGGGGTAATGTGGGGGTGCACCACATTCTCGTAATTATGGCACATCCCTGAATTTTGAAACTGTTGGAGAGCAGTGGTACCAATTTTGGTGTAACACCATGTTCCACCAGTTTCTTGTAAATATGCCCCTGAGGGCTCAAAACAGCCGTAGAGTACTTTTTGAAAAAAATACTCACGTGTGTTTAAAACAATATGAGGAACTATGGTAAGTCCTAGTGTAGAGCTGTATCTTCAGGAGTGTATGAATGACTGAACAGTTACTTGACACGACACATTATGCACAGGCAGAAAAGTGTTATATCACTTTCTAAGGCAGAGTTATATATTATCATGCTCAAGATCATGTGTAGTATTTGTTGTGAAGCACGATTGAACGTTTTCCAAAACATGATTCCATGGCTACCGTTCCCCACCAACTACATCTCTCAAATTACTGTTCATTTTACGTAGTCTCTCATATATATCAGAAAAAGATATTTACCAAGACTGGCAGTTCACATCAGTGTCAACCTTTGCTCCTGGTTTGTAGTATTTTCCACTGTCATCATAACATCCACATTGAGCCGTGCACTCCATCTCGTCCTCGTTGAAATAGGGCTTGTCAGCGGGACAGCTTGGGTAGCAGCCTAGGCCAGAGAAAGGAGGTGTTAAACTAGGCCGCGTGTGTGCAGATAAAAAAAACTTCACAATAGATTTGGGGGGCAAGAACAATACAGGTGAACCCTTATCTACTTTTTTTTAGAAGAGCTGATTATACCAAACAATACAGAATTTTCTGCGGCAAATATATATGATAGAGCACTAAACAAACATGCATTTTTCCTTTTCATGCCACCCCCTAGCACCCAGGATAATAGTATCTGCAAAGTTTAAAATCTTTAGCACTACCTCTCAACTAGATGAGTTCATCAGCCACTACAGATCATCAAACAACATTCACCTTCTTTATACAAATTCATATAATCTACACTTTTTCCAACTGCCATCAAAAACGTTGCTAAACCAATAACATATCACCTTGTTCCAAAATGGAAGCCTGATAAGTTTTTCAATCTTGTGTCCATCACACTTGGCTGCTATTGTGGACATCTTAATGGAACATTTGTGTTTTGAGGGTTAAGCTGCTGGGGTTCACGCACAACCAGACAGGACCTATATGTTTTCAGGGCAAGAACCTGTCAGGTGGTTACACCCAATGAACCACTGAATTCTGAGAATTAATTGTAAGTGAGACAGGTTATACCGAATATATGTGCTTGGGTGGACATCCCAAATTTTCAGATACACTGTGAATTTTTCTCTTTGTTCTGTAATTATTCATACTGACCAAAGTCTCTGCGGTCAAATGCTAGTGAGCTCACTGGCATTGGACAGCAGAGACTTTTGGGCTTGCAGCTTACTAACCTGTTTGCCAATAGACTAGGTCAACCATTGGACCAATTATTTAAAACCATTGCCATGAAAAAGCCCTTGGCGTGTCAGCCATGTGGGTTGAAACATGTGGCGGCAATGCTTTGTTTTTTTTGTTTTCTTTCAATCGGATACAAATAAATGCAGAACTAAGAGAAAAGTTTACAGTGTATCTTTATTTTTGGGATATCTTAATGGAACACACCTTCCCTCAAATTCAGTCCAATGGCTAACCTGCTACTACCTTCTAATTGTGGCTTCTGCTTAACAAATGTATTTGCCTCTTGTGGCTAGTCTGCATAACAGTCTTCAACAACTTTGGTGAGGGATAGGCGTAAAGTACAACTTATGTAGGTGACAATACTTCTACTGACTAAATTGTTTTTCCTTTATTTTGCATTCTTACTGGTTACTATTAAAGATATTTCAGATCACTCTCGAGATCAAGATTAAGATATCAACTAGCTGCTTGACTGCATTCTTAGAAGGAAGGACTTATGTAACTTCCAGAGGACTCAGGCGACAGTGTGTGGGGTTCTACTTACACCAAAAGGAAAGGAGTGTAGTAAATATTTGATTTCTGTGCATCAGACGGTGTTCTTAAACATCTTTATTGGTAGCTAGTAAGCATGTGAACTGAAAATCTATTATTATTTTAATGCAAATATTTCCACCTACATTATTTACACTTTTAGTCTTCAGCTCACCTAAGGTCCTTCATCACCCCAGTGGCCAAAACGTTGCAATATATGTGATTTCCAATATTGCAGCTCTCACTTTAGTTTATAAAAGTTGCTTACACTTTGAACAGCAATCCATTTCACAATGTTGTTGCTGTCCTTCTTTGTACCTCAATTAGTAAAACACATTCCTGATCCCAAATGAACAAACCCTAGAGGCAGGTTATGCTAAAGCTTTCCTGTAAAACGCTCTCGCTTCTCAGTATCTAAGCTGATCTTTCTCACCTTCTAGTCCTGGTAGAACATCATTGAGGCATTTCCCACTAGGGTTCCGGCATGTCTTCATGCAGGAGGCGCCGCAGGGCTTGTAGTGCCACTCACACTTTCCATCAGGATTGTAGTAATCACAGAAGAGAGCTGTGGAAAGGAGAACAGACAACAGGAGCTATTGCAGTACCAAAAAGCAAGCTATGATAGTTCATTTGTTGTTTATGCTTATATGTGACGAACATGAGAACGAGACAGAAGCTAAATTAAAACCACTTATTAAGAAAATAGGAGGAACAAATCTGACCATAGTATGTGGGAATGAGGTTGTGGAAATTATAAACACAGAACTACTTCATACACAGAACATAAAGGCACATGAGAAAGCAAAAAGTTACATTTGTTTGTGCAAGGATACGCTGTGTTCACAGGAGAGGGATGCCGAGATTTCCACTGAGAATAGAACAGTGCTCGTGTAGTGAAGGGCATACATTTGAGAATAAGTAGGGCAACTCCAATCAAATATTCAAATTTGTAATGTTCATATAAATTTTACTTGATGCCAGTCAACTTGGCATTGCAGCCTGGGCTTGTATCTGTGATGCAGAGGACGTTTCTTAAATTCTTAGACCTTGGTCATAGGTTCAGTGCTGAATTCCATTATCTGGGAACCACAAATATTGAAAATACGAATAATCCTCTGATACACCACCCATTATGAGTGGCCAGGTGTTGGATGTAATAATTATTTCACCCCCCCAAAAAAACCATGACATGGATTTTCGTGATGGTAGCACCAACATCCGCATGCCTAAGTATTCACTGAGCACTTTTCCCCTAGTAAATTATGGCAGACCTGCAGAATTGTACACGTGAAAACCTATCAATGGTGATATTTGGTGCACACGTCGCATTCTAGTATGTGTGATAACAAGAAATCCCTTGATGAATAGATGAACAGTAGGAAATTTCCAACGTAGCATTTACTTATTCATTTTAAAGGTTGCTAAACAGAATCAGTATCAGCTAGGGAACGCATTAAACTGTAGGATTTCATAACAATCACTAGTGATACCAAGGCAGCGGTTTTATTTCAATGTTGTGCCCTGATCAAAATGCCATATGGACTATCCATGCATGCATTTTGTATAAGACCTTTACCGTTTGACTAGTAAACCATATGATGGTTCCACGTGAGACTTTTTTAATTAAACATTTATTTTGGAAAATCTCTTTCTTCTTCCTCTCCCACTACATTTTAATTAATACTCACGGCAGATGTGCGGGGTTCTCCAAGAAACACAGGTGCCAAATTCACTGCAGATCTGAGCATAGGCTGCAATTGCTGTGCAGAAACATTCACAATCTCCACCGGTGTCACAGGCACAGGAATCACTCACGCAGGCCTCATAATATTTAGTTGGATCGACCTGGTGAAAGAAGGGCACAAACATTATTATTTCAAATGTGTCTACACCCAGTCTTTTTAGTAGGATTCAAGCCGTAGACCTTTCTACTCTACCTGAATAAGCACCTATTTCTTAATGTTAACAATCATGTCTGAACCTAGAAGTGTAAGAAATAAGAACATCTGTGAGTAGCATTTTAAAAATGTGCTACTCAGAGGATCCGATGAACTGTCGTCCTCTACAACAAATTATATTCGTGCCTCACTCTCATTTTCAGCACAGGGGATTTGTGGTCAACTGCAATATGGCTACTTCCTTGAATGTGTGAGTGTTGTAAGACATGTTTACTTTAGATTGGGCATTCATGTGAGGATTGACAAATGTTATCATACTGGGATACCCTAAATTGCAAATGAGATTAAAGGTCCTTTTCTGCCAGGCAGTTTTAATTTATTTCCTACGTTCTTAATAGCTCTCAGAATAAATCTCTAGCCACACTTTTTGAAGAATGCAGAGATTGTGAGAGGCAAGTCCCAAATGACAATTCAGAATGGGCTTCCCTGTGTACTCCCGGTACTGAAATGTGGAGTTTAATTGAAGTTCCTGAAATAAACAGTTCTAAGTCAATCCAAGAAAACTTTACTCGGTTTGGATTACAAACCATAAAAGTTACACAAACAAATACATCAAGATAAAATTCATTGTGGAAAATAAGTTTAGCAGAAAGACCAATCAATTATTAATTTACAACACTAGATAAAAGATTGTTACAATACAATGAAACGGCAATGAAAAGTGACAGTGCATTCTTACTCCATAGCAGCATACAAATAATAAATAAATAATTAGTTAAAATTTTGGAAAGAATTCATAACAGGTCCATAAACTTCCTAGACTTAACAACTGATTTTAAGAATTCTAATATAAAAAGTATGCAATCTCCATTCAGTAATTGTAGGTACATCACGGCTGGCCGAACCTGACCAAAGTTAAGTTTTTTTAAAAGAGGGACCAGATAGCTTTGCGTTGGAATTCATACAATTTACATAAGAACATAAAATGCAGCATATCCTACGGAGACTTTCCGTCGCAGCCGCAGGGAGCTGCCACTTTGTTAAAAACAAGACATTTTGGCCTTACAAGCATGTGATGAAACAAGTTCATACGAAACCTAGTCAAATAAAAATTTCTCGTGCATGGACAAAGTACCCATAAGATAAGGCTCAGCATTTGGTGTTCTTTTTAACATAATATATGTCCTAACGCTAGGTTTCCGTACCTCTTTTGCTTCCCTAGTCAGCTTCCTTTCTAGGAGGAAGGCCGTTTTTATTGCCTTCACATCCCCCTTATTGATACATTCAGGGTTATCAAATAACTCACCTTGCCCTAGTCCTACAAGGCCATTCCTGGTATAGTTTAGCCATGGTATTGCGAGTGATTTGTCCAATAACAGACAGTCTTTTAAAATCATGTGGGTCAAGGGAATGTCAGGGTTTAACCATGTTTTAAGCCAGCAGGTCAGAGGGCGGATGGAAAATATGTCACTAACAAACTGGATCCCCAGTTCCTCATGAACAGCTAGGTTTGATGTTCCTCCTGGGACACACAATAAACGTTTCAAAAAAACATTCTCCGTAATTTATAAGCACTCTTCCACATTATACCCCCATATTTCGCTGCTATAAGTTGCAGTGGCAATGGATTTAGCCTTATAGACTTGCAACATCGTGCTAGTAGGCTTTTTCCCCGATTTGGATGCAAAATTAAAAATTGCTGCATTCACCCTGGCAACGTCCCCTTTCTTTTTTCAAAACTTGAGGGCCCCATTTCAGCTTATTATCAAAAAGGACTCCAAGATACGAGAACGTGCTAGTGAGGGGAAAATTCTTTTTTGGAGACTGCCCTACCTGCATAATGTAAGATTTAGAATTATTTATGGTTAGTTCCATTTCTGTCATAAAAGCATCAAAGGCAGTTAAAAGTGCTTGTATGCCCTTTTCTGTCCTGGATATGAGGACCGCATCGTTCGCATATAACAGGACCGGAATACCATGACGTCCCACTCTGGGGCAGTCAGCCCCCACGCCCCTTAAGACGCTATCTAGATCATTAATGTAAAAATTGAACAAAAAGGGAGCCAAAATACATCCTTGACGGACTTCCTTTCCTTTTTGATATTAAAATCCTTTGTAACACTCAGGTCCTGAGAGAACCTGACGTTTGCTCTGGTGGACCTATGTATATCTTCTAAAAAATCTACAATACTGCACTCAACCCCCTTTGCCCTCATGGACTGCCAGAGCTTTTTCCTGTTGACACAGTCAAAAGCTGAGGACAAGTCCATGAAGGCAAGGTGAATGGTCCCCTGGTGGGCCACTGTATACTTACTCAATATCAAAAAAAGATGGAGGCACTGAGCAGTGGTAGGACGCCCCCTACAGAACCAATACTGAACATCGGACATGATCTTATTGTCCTCTGTCCATGATGTGAGCCTCTGCAGGAGAACCCTCCCAACTACTTTTACCACAGAATCTATAAGTGATATGGGTCTGTAACAGTGCGGACTACTCTTGTCCCCTTTTTTAAAAACGGGGACTATAGTAGAGGTCACCCAAGACTGAGGGCAGCCATGTTGCGCCGCAGTTCTAAGTCTGGTTTCTATATCATGCGGCGTTATGTTCCAGGTACCGTACCTGAGAGTGGCAAGCAGCAAAGACATTGCTGTTGATGATACTGCACTGCTTCTGGGCCCAGGACTTCCGGTAAGGGTTTGCCAAGCATGCATCCTTGGGTTCTTTGGCATCTGGACAGGTAGGAGAGAACTTCCAGCTGTTTCCAAATTCTATTACATCCCCGACCACAGACTGACTCCTGGTGGTAAAGTCGTTGTTACTGTTGCCGTCGTAGTTCCCACAAAGGCCACAGACTTTACCCTATACAAGAAGAGAGTAAATGAGTCTTTAGTAAGGTAAAAATAAAAAGGTTTTCTAAGACATCAAAGATCCTGTCCATAAATGTACACCTAATGTTGGGCTTACACTCTGTGAAGATTTCTAATGGACATTATTTACCTAGATATTTGCAAAATGACTGAGGATAATTAACACTTATAAATATGTGAAAAAACGTTTACAAATGTATTTAGTGGATGGTTCGGAAAAATGTTGATTTCCTGTGCGAACATTTCTGAAGTTTACAGTCATTGCAGTCCGTGAAGATAGTTTTTTTTTTTTGTTAATTTTACAAAACATCACTGGCAGGCACAAATCATGCAGAAAGGTTTTTTGTGGAAGAATGTTGTTGCGCCTCTTTGTCTGCAATACAATGTGCACTCTAAAATGAGTTTGTGGTGGAATAAGTTTTCGCCTGAAACCTACTTTAGCCAAATGTCCTTTTCCGCAATTTGAACATGGCACACTTGTGACACAGTTGTAAAGCCTGCAAAGTGTTGAAGCAAGTTTCACATAGTTTGTGGAGGTACAGACTGCAACATTGCACAACAAATATATTTAGTTAATCGCTGATGGTCATTGCACATTGTTCTCTTCATGTAACGCAACCGATATTGTTATTTTGCATTTGAGTAGCGTACTATCTGCCGTTAGAGTGACATTGCAAATTTTAATAACATTGCGGTTTCTACAATGGAAAACTATGTTATGTAATCTGTCAGCTGACTTTATACGCTGTTACGCATTCTCTCTGCAAACCTGCAAGTTAATTTTCATGTAAATGACATATTGTTCTCCTGCAGTTAGGTGGCCATAGATTACTTGGTAGGATTGTACTAGTGCGGGTCAGCTATTTTCATTGAGCTGTTTACTCGTGGGATGCCTTCCTGTGGCTGCAGCTCAGGTATTCCCTCAATCTTGGTCTGCTGCTGTGGTTTCTCACCTGGAAGTCTGAGCTCAGTCTGATAAAGATGCTGGTCTTCCTGTCCCACATGAGGATCAGTCCATTGTTAGCTTCAATCACCAGGTAGATGCCCATGTTACGGATCTTGTATGGCACTTCTGCCCCGATGCCCCTCTCAATCACTTCAATGTGCTCATCAGAGAGTATCAGCTCAAAGCTCTGAAAAAATAAAATTGAGTGCGCTTGTTAGGATTACAAAATTTCAGGTAAACATTCTGGGCCTCATTTATGAGAAATGACGCATCGCTGCGTGAAAGCAGCGATGCGTCACTTCTCGGTGCGCACTCCTTGCGACATACCTGATGCGTCATATTTACTGTATGACGCATCATGTCGCAAGGAGTAACAGATACGTCAGTATTTCTAACATATCTGTATGGCGCAAAAGTGACGCATTGCTGGAGTTTGTCACAAAAGTGATGCAACTCCAGCATTGCGTCCTTTCACCTGGGGCAAGCCCCAGGTGAAAGGGCCTGCGTCAGTCTTACGCCTGTTGTGAGGCAGGCGTAAGATTTTGACGCAATGGCATCCTAGAAGTGACGCAGTGAAATCTCTTAGATTTTACTGAGTCACTTCTACGAGGCTTTTTGCGGGGGAACGCCCCCTGCATACATTATACCTGACGCGGGTATAATGTAGCGCAGGAGTTTACAAAGTGACGCGTCTGCTTAGATGCGTCACTTTGTAAATAGTGCGCAACAGGAGGCATGTTTTACGCCGCCAATGCATCACAAAAAGTGACGTATCGGAAGCGCAAAACTGATGCAAGGGCTTATAAATGAGGCCCTCTCACTTTAAAGGTAATTTCGTATGCATCGTAGAGAACTAATCTCAATCTGTTTGAAACTAATAACACACTTTAATTGTTGTTAATAGTAGTCTTGTGGTCCCTACTTGTACAGGTGCATACCTCTGCCAGCTTGAGACCCAATTTCTAACACCTGACCTATCAGTCTGCGGAATTAATAAAGACATGGACTAAGACTGCTGAGTAGCAGAATGTTATCTGATTTATAAAATGTTATCCCTTAATAAATACTCCAACTAAGACTTTATTGATCATGTCCCAAGCTAGCACATGCAGATTCTTGAAGGTCTGTAACAAGCAAAGAATTATATTGCGTCATATTTTTCTGCTGTTCTTCTCAAGACTACATGAGTGTTTACTTATTCTGTTTGCTTTGGCATCCGTGATGAAGACCCACAAAAGAATGAAGTGTAGTGATTGTTAATAACATCTCAAGGAGTGGATGATATTTAAACATAGAGCATGGTGCAACTGGTATTGCTGACTCTACTTACAGCGAAGAAGATTTTAATGGCCTTGGAGCAGGTGGTGCCAGTGGTGCCGCAGGGAATGTTCTCAGTGATCACTCGGAAACTGCTGCTGGCTTTGTCACTGCTGCAGTGGTCCTGAGGAGGTAAAGTAGATAGAGTTAATCCCTGGATGGGGCTCCTGTATCAATCCCGCTGAGCATTTGACCAACTGAAAACAAGCTCTTCACCTGGGCTAGGGTATATTCACAGTCTCCGTTGAAGCTGAATCGCTTGCCGTCGAAGGTGATGTAGTGTCCATCGCCGTACACAGCGCATGTCCCAAGGCAGGGATCATTGGTGCATTCCCACATCCGGTTCTTACAGGTACTATAAAGAAGAAATACATTATATTACAAGTGTGAAAAGTCTTCTTATTATCTTTTACAGTTTTTTCTATTGTGCTATGAAATTTAGTCAGAAAAAAAACACTACACACGAAGCCCGTTTCCTTGGGACTAGTTACAACACAGGATAAACCTCTGATTGCTAAGAAAACTTGGCGAGGAAATTGGCTGTTGAAATCACATTTGAAGTTTCTCCAAACTAAATGTTTAGGTAGTGCTGAGCATTTGTTTGCAATACTGCGAATGCTAGTATGGAATTCCTCGTTGAGCTCTGGGGTTACCTAGGCTTCTGCATTGAGCGTATAATACACAGAAATGTGAAACCAAAATCCAACATGAAGTCACCTGACACAAACATCTGTATGCACCCCTGGGCTCCATGGTTGTTGATTTGGTACTATCGCTTGGACTGTTGATGTACACCTTTCCTTTACTGCTTAGAGTGCAGTGAGCATAACCACTGAGGTGTTGGCATTCTAAACGTGCATGGTGAAACATTTCATGGAGAGAGCAACTGCACATGAAAAGAGGAAGAGGAAACTCACCAGGTGTTGCATTTGACCTTGATGGTGTCCCCTGGCTGGTAGACGGCGTCGTTGTGCACGCACGGGCAGTGGTCTGCCTTGATGCAGTTGCCTTTGCCATCGGACACCAGGCCCTGAGGGCACATGCAGCCGGAGGTGCAATGGGTGCTGTACTGTGAAAGCCAAGAAAAGACAGGGGTGTCAGAATACTCACTCATTAGGATATGAACTGATGGCCCAGAGTGTTCACAATGGCAGGTAAAAGAAACTACGAGCAGTGTTTGCTCTCTTCCTGAAGAGGAGACTGGAATATGCAAAGCTCCACGGACATGCGTGCAGCCCCACGAAGAGCTGCGCCGGGCGGAAGTGACGAGAGCTGAACAGAATGTTTGACCTCGTCACCCCCACGCAGAAAGTGGTAAACACGGTCTTCGAAGAACCAAAAAACACATTGAGTAGACTGATGGTACTTTCTAATGCACCGTTAAAAAGTGGGTATTTGTATGTGGTACTGGAACCCGGGGTTCTAGACTCGCTTTGGGACTAGATTGTTGGTGCAATAGATAAACGTCTATTTCCTGACGCAGTTCCATGCTCTCATCTTCGCAGTCCATCATCCAGTATGGCAGCCATTCACACATCCTTAAAGCAAATTTAAACAACAATAGGTACTTACGCATTGCATATCAAGTGTGTGGCAACTTTTCTGGCACTCTGCTCCCGGTGTACCAGCAGTGACATTGGCACAGTCAAAGTAGACCATGGGCGCAGGGCATTCTGGGGGAGTAAAAGATAGGTAATAAAGTAAGTCACTTGAAACGTGGATATTTTTAACTTAAGACCTGAAAATCTGCCACCGTGCGGGCCCTTCTGATGCAACGCCCACCCCTGTAGCTTCCGCCCTCACACGAAGTCCCTGCCTACACTTTTGCACTAAAAGGTTACTCAGGTGCCCCCTTAGGCGAATGAAGCAGATCCTGCCAGGCCAATTAGCAGAGGCTGTCTGAGAAGAACAGAAGAGTGGAGAGGAGAATGTATTTTACCTGGCTTTGAGGATCCAATGCAGCTGAGCTGCCCTTGTGTGCAGGTGCTGCAGGGAGAAAGGTAAGAGACAGCATCAGATTTTGATTTCTTGACATTCACTTTCATTTGTATATTTATGTTGCTTTTCCCTGCTCAAGCCTCCACGGGACTCAACTTTTTTAGTTATTATTTTAAAGTTGTCAAGTCAAAGCTTTGGGTCATTTCTTCATAGGAATATTTTCCAGAGGGAACCGAGGGATATTCACGAAAATACATTTACATTGTTTAGGCCGGAGAATCTTGGAAATTAAAAACTTTTAACGTATCGATATTTGAATTGTGATGTTATTGTGCTTGTCCATTGGCAGTCTACTGTGGGTCATTTCTTATTTTCTAAGAGGGACCCGCTTTCACAGTCAGGAGCCGGGCAGTACAGCTGCTCACCAAGAGGATCGATCGGCTTTACCCCTCAGTGCTTCCAGCTCAAAAAAAACGCGTGCACGTGACAAAGGACACCAAGCAGTCAACTCTGACCAGGGGCGGATTGGCAAGGCGGGCATTCGGGAATGGGCCGAAGGGCCGGTGCCTCAGTGCCCTCTGTGGGCCGAAAAAAAAACGGCCCACAGAGTGCACGGAGACAAAGACTGAGAAAATGAAAGCCGCCTCGCTGTGCGGCCAGACAGCGATTGTCAGCTGTGGGCTCTCCTTCACCCCTACCCTGCCAAGCAATCAAGCGGAGGCTGGGCTGGGGAGGGGTGATTGTTTGCAATAATCGGCCTCCCTGGGGGCCAGGTGTTTCTCAGGCCTTTGAGCCATTTGCACCTCGGCCCCCTGGCGCCCATGCAGCCCAGAAACGGTGTTAGTCTTAACACCTCGCCCACAGCCCTTCACATTCAGGGCATAGTGGGCGAGGAAGAATGGGTCTTGCTGTGGGGGCCTGGTGATGTTTGGAGTTTTTTTGTTTTATTTATTTATTTATGCGATTTTATATAGCGCGGACTTTACCCGAAGGTGTCAGGGCGCTTCACACTAGGAACAGCAATAATACATGAGGAGAAAATTATAAGTGGACAAATTACAAAAGCAAACGGTAAGTTACATGAATCAAAAGTGACAATAGTGAGCAACCAAAATACAAGAGGAGCAAACGATACATTACAGGAGGAAAAAGAGATATGTGTGCAGGTTACAAAAGCGTACAAAATACAAGTAGAGGTATAATACTGCAATTAATGGCAGACACTCCAGCACAAGAACAAACGTTACGTAGGCAATGGTGGCACTTGTGCAAGTATCTAAAGCAAACAAAATTGAGAGGTAGCAAACAGTGTGTTACAAGAGAAAAGTGACTTGTGCAAGTTACAAAAGGGTACCATACACAGGTACAAGGGTAATACTACAGTAAATGGTAAACACTCAAACTGCCAGAACACACTGGGAAGGCACTTCCCATGTACCAGCTTCACATCAGCCTCCCCCTGGCTACCTGGCTGCCTTGGATGACCCAGAAAGATGTGTTTTGTGCTCCCCTGCCAGGACATTTCCCCAAGGCCTGGAGGGTTGATTAATTTACTAATTGCAAGGGCCTTACCTCTGTTCATGTGCTCCTGAGCTGAAGGTCTGGGGAGGGCTGAGTAGGTTAGTAATAGCAGGGGCTTTGCTGCTTTTCAGGTGCTCCTGTGCTGGAGGGCTGGAATAATTTTGTGAAGGGGCCTTGCTATTTTTTTTAGTTGCTCAGCATGTAGGCCATTGTCACCTTGGCCCTGTGTCGTGTGCAAGAACAGCATCCTCCCACTTTTCATTCCTTGTATGTGCAAATGGTGTTTCATGAAAGGGCACGCCCCTTGAATGTGGGCCACGCCCCTTAAATATGGGCCACGCCTTTTGAATGTGGGCCACTTTTTTCGTCAGTGCCCGGGCCGAATTGTGATCCCAATCCGACCCTGACTCTGACCGAATCTCGTTAGGGCAGAGTCAGACCTTCATCCTTCCGAGGTCATACACTGAACAATCGTAAGTTATGCAATGCAAACGTCTGATGTATACACGGCATTTCAAATCCAGTACAATCCTGAAAACGAGCTAATAATGTAGAATAGCGACCCTCGCCATCAGCTCACCAGAGAATGCCGTTGTCGTGGACAACCTCTCCGGAGGGCACGGCGGTTCCCATGAAATAGCAGGGGCAGACAGCAGCTGGCACACATTTGCCCGATTCGTCCATGTAGGTTCCTTCCTCGCAGGTGCACCCATCCACAGGCACGAATTTAACGCTGCAGGTCAAGTCAGGCTCACTCAGGGAGCGGCAGGTGGGCTGGCAGGAGTTCACCGAGTAGCTGTAGGTCATGGTCTTGGGACAGGCAGTGGTATATTTGGCTGTAAAGGGAGCAGGTTACATGTTAATACGAAGACAACGAATTGCCAGGGAAACAAGCAGACATCGACCCCAAAGTGCAATGCTGAGTAACAAGCCCAGCGCACAGTGTGAACTTGGGCAAGTGCCATCACTGCCCGATGCCAAAGTCCAGATCCAAGATGTTCTCGTACAGAGAGCTAAAAAGTTGTCTGTTTGTGGGAAAAACTGTCAGAAACACAACCCACCTTTGATGTTTTCGAACCAGAATAAGATTTTAAAAGTAACAAATGCAGTTTTAGTTAAGGCAAGGACCTGGACAGATGATAATGCACTAAAGCTTCTCTAAAACAGCTAGAAATGCCTATAAGGGATTGAAAACAGGTCAGTAGTAAATCCCCCACAGCCCCTGATCTTTCGAGAAGACTTTCCGGAAGATGAACATTTGCAAGAATCGAGACAGTAAGAACAAAGAATGAGTGATTTCACTCACCGCAGACATTCTTTCTCCATCCGGTTATGGGTAGGCCCTTGGCAGCACATGCCCTGAAGTAAGAGGAGAGGGCCGCACACATGCAATCCTCGCTCTTCTCGCAGTTGCAGGTGTCAAACATACAGTTCTAGGGAAAACCGAAAAAGTCTGCTCTTAAAATTCAGCAAAACCCAAAAAAATTGAATTGCTTCAGATACCTTTGCAGGTATGCTGTATAGTTGGGTGTGATTAATGCAGTAGTAGAGACTCAGTAACACCATTATCTCTTCCCTATGCAGGTGTGCAAAGCAGCAATACGTAGAAAGCATGAGTATCACGACAGTAGAAGCAGTAGGCACCCTCCAACACAATGGTTTAAATCAACAATTTCAATATCTGTAATAGTTCAATGTTCAAGACTTACAGCGTAATAGGTGGCCGGGTTCACCTCGGCATGGCAGCTAGCGAAGGGTCCAGTAGGGTCAGTCAGCAACCCACACCAGTGAGAAGCAAACTTCTCTGAAATAACAAACATAGAGACATTACGGACCTCGGTTTCACTCAAGCCACATTATCACCCGCTGCTGATTCCATTAACTGCCCAGGTTAATGGTGCAAATCACAAATTCACTTTTGCTTTATGAATGTTTCTTGTGGCTGTTGGAAACAGCGATTCAATCGAACTTCTGTGTGAAGCCCTAAGTCGTCTAAAAGAGATTGGAAAATATTTTGCCAAACTGATTGATCTCCTGCTCAGGTTGGTTTGGTTGAAGTTAGCTCAACCTGATCCACAAATTAAGGGTGTTTAAACCACTGAAAAGTTGATAGAAATATTTATGGTTAGTAATAAACAGGTACAATTGTGTGCAATGGATATTCGAGTGACCCTCCACTGGAAGGTTTGAGCTAAGGCGCCTTGAGACCCTTACAGGTGAGTAGTCGCGCTTTCCAAGGCCTTGATTGATTGATTGATGGAGAACCATTGGTCAACATTGAATACTAGTGGAAGGTGATCCTCCTGGGTAGATTAGCTCAGCTACGGTGAGAGAAGTCAGTCTTGTTGAGAGCTCATGTGTTATGGAAAAGAATTAAACAAGCTGAAACCTCAAATCCCTGGTGCTTAAAATTAATGGTACATGCATGAGTGTGGTGCTTGTAAACTAGGCAGCGCTTTGCCCACAGAAGATACTGAAGAACAGCCAAGATCATAGGTAAGAACTTAAAAACAACCAGCCATTTATTTGAATCAAAATTTACTTGCCATTTTCAATGCTGAGAGTGCAGGGATTCTCAAAGATGTTTTTCACATTGGGGCAGCTCGCAGAAGTCTTCCAGGTGTTTGCAAAGGCAGCTGCAGTGCCTTCTACGATCCCACTGATGGCTGTGAAGTCATCGGCCTGAACGTCATTGAAGTTTCCACAGAGACCTTTTCAGGGAAGCAGAACAAACCATCAGACACTCATGCACAATGCGCCTACTGGATGAGCATAGGGAGGAAGTGGGTACAGAGGTCTCATTTCCTTACCACAGGTTTTCCCCTGGTATTCTGGCTCCAGGCTCACATAGACCTGCATGATGGGGATCAGCTGGATCTGAAGCTGGAGACCAAGCTGTGTCTCCACAATGATGAAGAAGGAGGATGGCCTGAAAATGGTGACATTGGCTGGAAATGAGGAGAACAGAAAACTTTTTAGCAAAGAAGAAGGGTAAAAGAACCCAACTCGTGAAGCTTGTGATGAGATTTGACCACTTGAACAGTTTAGAAAGGTCGTGCCGCCTGGATTTTCAAGAGTATTTGCATTATTCTTTTACCTTTGTCACTTTACTAATTGAAATACCGGTTTACTTAGTATCTAATCAGAGCTGATGCTTTCCTTGTGCTTTATTTACCCGGAACACGTTTGCTGTGAATTGGTGGTGACTTCAGTCCATTTCAAAATACGAAGTGTGTTTTACAATCTTTGTAATCTAGAGATCTAGACACTCAATATATTTTACTACATTTCCTCATACACTTCTTCACTATGTACAATTCATAGCATGCCTGGCCCACAAATTTAACTCAAGTAAACAATTTTCACTTCATATTTTAGAGTCTTGTTGTGCCATTTTATATAGCCATTTTAACACCATTCCCTTAACTAAGTAACTCCAGATAAGTGAACAAGTTTGCCTCCTCAGTGTAAAAGCAGTAAACACACTCCATGTCTCCCCAATTAAACATACTTCACATGCCATATGCCTCTCCCCTAATGCCAGGCACTAGGACTGCCACACTCTCTTACCACCAGTTCTTAAATCTTCCTGTCATGATTTCCTCTCACGTCTTTGAATTAAGTGCCTCGTTTTTTGTTAAATGATGGATGACATCCCTTAGATAGATGGTCCTGTAATGCCTTGACATGTTAAATGTCAATATGTCTTTTTTTAAGTTTTACTGAAAAGATGTCCGTTTGCTTACTTTCTAAGGACTTTGTAAGGATGAAAAGGGAGAGGTAGCTTGGTTAAATGAATATTTGTAATCGGTGCGATCCATTTTCTAGAATGAAACGAACAGCACTCGTGACCAGTTGATGGTGAAGCCGCCTTTTAAGAGGCGACGGTACCAGACAGGAAGTAGAGGTGGATTGGCTACACAAAGGAGAAGCTGCATGTCAGCCAGAGATGCATCTTCAAAGCAGCGACTTACCGGCTGAGACGGGCAGCTGAGTGTATATCCAGTTCACAAACACACTGCCGCAGGGTTTGATAACGATGACCTGAAGGAGGGAAGAGAAAAATGAGTTAGTCCTGGCCCTCTCGAAGACGTTACACCAGCATGAGCAGGCTACACAGGTAGTTGTGCAGAGGAATGACTTGGAAAGTTTCCAAAGTGTACACAATGCCCTATGTCGATAATGGAACTGTGCCAGCACTCCACCACAGCACCTCATGAGCAATGCAGATTGCTTGGGCCTGATACTGTGTATGGCATTCCTTACCCAAGCATACCTCCAGCCAGGACCCGTCCATTATTCAGCCATCTTCTGCTGTACTCCCCACCACACACTGCCACACATCACCTCAGGGTTTAACTCAGACCCTCTAGTGAGGCCCATCCCGCTCATATGTACAGGCCTCTTAATGATGCTTGTTTGTCGTAGAACTTACCGTCTGTCCATCATTGAGGCTGAGGGCGACACTCTTCAGGCACGTCTCGCTGTCCGTCAGGCCGCACTTGCGCAGTTCTCCCAAGATGGTGAACGTGTTTCCTCCGCAGAGCTATTATACAAACACCGCAATTAGCAATCATGTACGCCGAAACTTCCGGTCCTTTCACCTGTACGGGGCGGGGCTGGTGGTGATTCGGACCACCATAAGGTGAAGCAACCGCCCCCTTACAAGATTAGAGCAATGAAAACAGATACAGATGCATTTTGTTATTGAATTATGGTTTGATGCTTTCAAGTATTCGTTTGAACCCAGGAAAGAGGGCTTTTTCAGCCTTGCACCCTAAGCTGCTGCTGGACCTAGAGAGGGTATTCAGTACCCGCAAACATCTTTAGATTGAATGACGTATACCTTTGAAAGAACGTAGCTACAGTCTCCGTGCACGGTGTATCGTGTGGCATCATAGGTGGCAATGTGAGAGCCTCCTTCGACAGAGCATGTCCCAGTACAGGGCTGTTGTTTGCAGCTCCACTGGCCTCCAGCGCAGGTGCTGTACAGAAAAAGAAAAGTGAAATACAGTTAGAGCTTAGTTTGGAAAAGAAAGAGTGCTGATGCTCAAGGCTCTGCCCAGAATCCCGAGCGCAGTGCCACTAAATGCTGTGCACTGAATAGCATGGTTGCCCAGACTTGAACCCACCCAGCCTCTTTAATACCCTGCCTGCCCCTTTAACACGCTCCTGCAGGCTCCACTGTGACGGGGTTCCGTCTTTCTGCTTTCAGTGTGTTTGTCTCTCTGGCCATCAAGGAAATGTCTGATGCAGAAAAGTAAGTGGAGCACGAAAAAATGAGTGCTGGTGGCCCCCACTGGAACTACCAGCTCAAACTGAGCACTTAGTACAGTTTAACAATTGTCTGAGTCTCAAGCAATGTGAAAACACTACAAACAACATACATACACTGTAACAGATTAAATCATTCAGGCGAATAGGGCAGGATTTATAAATCCTCTTTGCACAGGGGCTGGTGACATTTTAGAAAGTGGCTTTCATCAGCTTCCTTATATTCATGAAAAATTGCAACACTTTAATAATTTCGCTCCGTTTCCACTTGATGCTGTTCTTTGGCCAGTGGTCCAAAAAAAGCAAATTTAATATTGAGGAACTGGTGTTAGGAAATGTTTGCCCGTTCATTGTGTTGATTGACTGCCACGTTCTATAAAAGACACAGGAGGGCTAACTTTGCCTTTTGTTTTTGTCTGGTGCTTCCACCTTAAAATATGGGACCCGTGGAGGCGTTCAGCAGCCTGCAAAAGCACCCAGCCCTCAGAATCTGCATTAGAAATGTTTACTTGCATTGCTAAATCCTTAGCTGGTCAGGCAATGGAATTATATTTGTATGTATTGACATTAGTTTTGCCAGCCGTTTTAATGTGTTCATTTAAGCATATTTGTTTTTATGGTTGTGAACTTGCTCATTGAATACAAAAATGCATACACAAAAAAGTTGGTGAAGGAGTCAAGAACTTTGAAAAAGGGGTTCACAACAGAGATTAGAAATCACGACATAGAAAAAGAGGTGGTTGGAGTAACAAATGGACCAGTCCATATTTTCAATTCTCCCTTCCCTCCACTGAAAGGCACTGTGCTTAAGGCAAATTGATATCAAAGCGTCGGGTAATAGTTCACATAAACACATAATGGTAAAAGCCCTTTCACTTAAGCCGTTCTCACAGTCTCTCATTCATCATAATCTTAAACAAACAGGTATGTCACAGAATATGTGAAACCGCAGAAATTACACACATAACATAACAAATACACTCCACAGATCAACTCTAAAAGGAAACTACTGCAGGACAATTTCAAAGAATGGTTACCACAAGAAGAGAAATAGCTCTATTGACAGAGGGAAAAAGAATTCAACTGGAAAACCTGGCAAATAGGATACATCACATCTTTTGTGTTGAATGAGTAAACTCTAAACCCCCATTAAGGAGGGAAGGGACGACACTGAAAGAGAACATTAGTACAAAGGGATTAATAAGAAGGGATCCAAAAATAGAGTAGAAACTGAAGAGACTTGGTTCACAAATCTGATATTCACCGCTATTTTCTCGATAACCGCAACCAACACAACAGCTCCTATAATTGTTGTTATCTCCTGGACAACTTAGAAATATGCATGAGCTTCTCAATGTCGGAAGACCAGAAACTACAGGGCTTTTTATTCTAAGAGGCAGTCCAGCAGATTAATCATAACACCAATAAACTAATCATAAACTATTAGAAGCAGTATACTAATCTGCCAAGATAAGTTAAGAGTGGAATGGATATGACAATAGATGGAAATGGAAATTAAGCATAACAGTAATAACGTGGTCTCAAGCGCCTTGAGACCCTCTGGGTATGTAGCGCGCTATATAAATTTCTGACTTGACTTGACTTGACTTATTAAATGATTTATGCGGACAATTTACATCTAACATTAAGGGCCTCAATATAAATTCCCAGGCTTTAGGTTTCGGGATACTGTAGGGTGAGATGATTCTTGCTGGTTTTCCCACACCTAATTCTGGGGATTTAAAATATTTTTTCCTGGAATGGGGATTGACACACTGATCTGGAAATCCGAGGTTCAAATCAACATGGTTTTCCAACTTCCTGGGTGAAAAACCAGCCCTGCAGCTGCATACATTTAAACCCTGCGTGGGCCAGGTGGTACATATATGAGGGGCTGTTGTGGATCCAGGTGCTCTGTTGTGGGGGTCCTAGAGGGTAGCGCATTTGCTGCTTCCCTAATGCTGACCTTAGAGTGTGAACCATCGCTGGGCACAGCAGCTGACCACAGTCCCCCTCAGCTCTGCTCTAAAGTCAAGGCCTGGATTCTCTGGGCAAGGATTTATTAATTCTGGATTTTGTGGGCCTGTTTCTTCAAGTGGCGAAACTGGGAAACTAGAATGGCTCAAAGCAGTATCTCCCCGGGACACTGCTCCAGGTCCCTCGCAATAGAGGCCTAAAGGTTCTGAATCAACTAGCATCCACCTATTGTTTCTCTCTACTGTAAACAAACCTGCACAGATAGATGAAATTCAAAAAGAGGACTGTAGATGCATTGTCCACTTCTTAGGGCCAGACACTACATTTTGATATTAAGCCGTTCTAGGACAGAGTAGTCCCTGGATCTCTACCCCTCTTTTTTGCCAAATCACTAAATTCAAATTAAGTCTGTTAGTGATGATGAAGTGATGAGGAAGGAAATTTCATTTAGTGGCCCCCTCAAAAAGTGAAGAATAGGCAGGATATAGATAGGACAGACAGAAAACAGAACTAACAATACAGGTAGAGGAATTCTGTGCTCTAAGGAGAACAGCATTTTTGCTGCTACCCACTTTAGTAGTACTCAATTTACCAACCCTAGAATGATAGAGGGTCAAGTGCCTGCATTAGAAGAGGTGTCCAGTAGGCCATGTTTGAGGGTACCAATTCTGTATGTGGTCTGTGCATGGGCCAATGTTGCCAGGTCAGCAAGGGCTTCATCCATTCACTTGAGAGTTTAGCACATGTGTTCACTAAGTTTGTAACTTGTAATATCATGCCAATGTCATGGTCTATGCTTAAATGTTGAGTGAGTACTGGAAAAGCAAGCACTGGTGTTGGTGCTAATAGAAAAAAGCAATGAAACTAGATTGTAAGAGATGTTTTGTGATTACACAATTAACAAATGCAAATGAGTCAAACTAAAATTTGTAATTAGTATTAAACATGTTGATGGCAGAGGTATAAATCACAGTATCCAAAATAAATATCAATAGTAAATTAATGGAAAAACAAGAGACTTCTGGTCTTTCTTACTATATTTTAACTCTGGTTAATAAAACAATATGCTAATGTACACTCGTGAATACAGACGAAGTAACAGGCAAGGAGAAAAATATAAAAAATATAGTACTTATGAAATTGTTTTCACAAATGATAGTAATGTTAATAGTTTTTAAAAACGAAAAATACATATAGTCATAAATATGTACACAAAATGATGCTGACAGTGTTCATTCATTGAACGTTTCTTAACTCTGCAGTTGTAAGAATGCACACACCGGTAGCAGGATTTTAAAGTGGCTTATCACAGTTCCTCATATTCAATCATTTCTAGAAGCCACTCCTCTGAAAATTACATTAAACATTATAATCTCGAACAAACCCTAGGTCAACAATCCGTGCAAGATAAATAGAGAATTCCCAGATTGCAATGGCTGAGTGACACTATCAGCAGGCTTACACAGCAATTCTTCTAGGGCAGTCACAGGGCACCTCCCTAAACCCAGGTCACCGCAGATACAGACGCTATTAACCAATGTTCAGTGTGATAACTTTTGTAACCCTAAAGAATCTGCATTCCTCCTGCATGAGCAACAACAAGATCTGATGTTTCTGATATTTGGTGTCTGAAGGATTTGTGCACATGCCTCTGGGAGCGCTCACTTCAGGGCTTCCCATGTTGTGAACAACTTGCCCCACCTTTACAAAACAGATCACAATATGAGACCTCCAAGGGCCATACCTGGATTCTGACTAGAAATCAAAAATCTGCATATGTACTCTTCAAACGGAGTCCTTTATCTATTATTATTAGGTCTATAGGCGCTTTGCGAAACAAGCTACTTATTGTGCGTTCAACAATGAAATACAATGAATGGATTTACCAGGAGCCGCATGGGGTGGAATATGAAGTGCCCGTAGCATAGGTTTCTCCAGCATAGGTGCAAGCGCATTGGGTCAAAGGAATGCAGCCAGAGTTGTTGATGTCATCCAGCACAGTCCCTGCAGCAAAAAATAAGACTGATGAGTGATGTGCCCATGATATCAGCACCACTAGTTTATCTGACCTTGACTAGTGCTTCCAATAGCTCAAAGAGATTGGTGCTTATGTTCACACACACCTCACTACTAAAGTCCTTTCCATGGATACCCTTCCTAATCCATACAATACTAGCATGGTAAACATAGTTACATATTAGCTATTCCTGGTCCTGGTTAAGCAATCACGTGATTTTAGTTTCTGATGTGGTCGAATATGGCAATGAGATGTTGGAAAAGTGGCAGCCTTCCACCAATTCAAGGGATTAAACGTGGCCTTGAGTTTGAAATCTGTCCAGTCAAACATAACCGTGAACCATAACCTGCAGCTAACTATTGACAATGGATGATCCCGGGCTACTTATTGCAAGTTGCCATGACCAATTTGATGCTCAGCAGCAAATGTTAAGCAGGTTTACTGGGTACAGTGTCATTGCCCACAGTATCTAGGGGCCGGCCTTATGTTGTGATGATATGGTCTGATCTTAGACATGGTAGTGCCCACTGCAGACACTAATACTCCTAAGGGGATCTTTGGCCTGGGAGAGCTGGGAACTGACAAAGAGAATGTGAGCAGACAGCTATCCCAATGGGGTCTTTAGAGTGTGAGCAGGCAGCTCCCCTATAGGGGTCTTTAGAGTGTGAGCAAACAGCTCCCCTAAAGGGATCTTTAGAACGAAAGCAGACAGCTCCCCTAAAGGGATCTTTAGAATATGAGCAGGCAGCTCCCTTAAAAGGGATCTTTAGAATGTGAGCAGGCAGCTCCCTTAAAGGGGATCTTTAGAATGTGAGCAGATAGATACCATAAAGGGGTCTTTGGAATGTGAGCAGACAGCTCTCCTAAATGGATCTTTAGAATGTGAGCAGACAGCTCCCCTAAAGGGAACTTTAGAATGTGAGCAGACAACTCCCCTAAAGGGATCTTTAGAATGTGAGAAGACAGCTCCCCTAAAGGGATATTTAGAATGTGAGCAGGCAGCTCCCCTTAAGGAGTCTTTGGAATGTGAACAGACAGCTCCCGTAAAGAGGTCTTTAGAATGAAAGCAGGGATCTTTAAAATGAAAGCAGGGATCTTTAGAACGTGAGCAGACAACTCCCAAAAAGTGATCTTTAGAATGTGAGGAGACAGCTCCCCTAAAGGGAACTTTAGAATGTGAGCAGACAGCTCCCAAAAAGGGAACTTTAGAATGTGAGCAGACAGCTCCCAAAAAGGGAACTTTAGAATGTGAGCAGACAGCTCCCCTGAGGGGATCTTTAGAAAGAGAGCAGACAGCTCCCCTGTTTGGTCTGGGAGAGCTGGAAACTGGCAAAGAGAATGCGAGCTCGAAGTTACCAGGGGGGCAGAAGCAGCCATCAGTACAGTGTTCCTCGCAGAGTTCTGTTCTCTCTGAGTTGGTGCAGGTATTTGCACATGGTGATCCGCACTCCTGGAACTGCATGTTGAAAGAGCATGACATGGCTGAAATTGAAACAAAAGCAATGGTTATATCGCACAACAGTTTACTGCACATATTTTAATTTATACACCAGCATGCACATTCATTAAAAAACTACCGCTAGAGGACAGCATCAGCTTGTACAGAACACGCGAGAGAGGTGACGGCTAGAAAGGCAGCGAGATCCTGAGCAGAGACCATAAAGGTGTTCAGTATTGGAGCCCTTCAAGACATTTAGCCGGACCTAGCACTTGAGGTAGGACAATGCTACAATGTACGCCCATTTAATTGCAAATGTAATCATTCTCCAAGTGGCATTTTTTTCAAGGGAAATGCAAATTATTGCTTCCTTCGCCATAATTTGCTGTAGGAAAGCTGGAAATACCAACATGTACTCCTACTGCAATGTGATTATAAAAAGATAAAGGGGTGAAGGGAATGGGTGTATTCCTCACACCTAAATTTAAAATATACAAATAAAACTGGGAACGCAGCAAATGGTGTGTTCGGTGGTCTCCCTGGGGCGTCAGTCATTACTAAAGAAATGGAGAAAGTAGTTTCCGCGGTGTGCACTCTCTCCAACCCAACAAACGTAGGAAAGGGGGCATGGAAATGTGTTGCATATCGGCCTCAGACTTTATTCATTGTTCCTCAGGCTGTGGACAAAGACAAAATAAACTTGAATTGAGAGACTGCTGTCAAGAATAGTAGAAAGCAAATCGCAGAATCTCGAGGAGGAAACATGAATAAAAGCGAAGACACTCATTTGTTAAATGAACGAGATAATTAGTGTTTTAGTTTATATCATTTTCAAGATACTGTCTGAGAAAACACAAGGGCTGGAGCAGCTTAGAAACCATAAATAAGTGGTTTTTGTGATGCATCTGCTATGTAAAATGTATCATTTTTATATTGTTATTGGTCGTTGTTTGCTAAATCCTAGGTGGGTTAACGAAGATGTTAAATACAAGGTAAACACCTCCATATTCTTTGCTCGGGCTTACCTCATACATATCACAGTTCCTGTGTTATTGACTAGGCCTGGGCTGAGTTCTACGAAGTGGCCAAAAAACTTCCACAAGCGACGGAGTGTGTTAGGTTATGCCGTTTGTGCTGATTTTGAGCACCGGGTGTTTGTCCCGCGATGGAAAATCAAAGCGAATGGCATCATGATAAGAGGGCGTTGCTTCTTTCTGCCACTCAAGTAGATGTTCTACTCGAGACACAGCTTCCTCAACGTGAACTGATGTTTTTTCAATGCGAGCAGTTGCGACCATCCGCAATCCTGCATTGAGAAATCTCTCTGGGAGATGGCCTAGTGTTGGATTTTCCACACTTGCGTTCACCAACTTAACATTGGCAAATGCGAGCTGGAAAAAAAACTCCTCTATTCGCGGATCGGAATTTTTCGGAACTCTGCATGCTCCACAGTGTGCGGATAACTGCAAATTCTGCGAACAGAGAGGAGTTCACCGAACAGGCCTAATATTGAGGTCAATCTGAAGAGGGCTTTGGGATTTAATCTCTGATTTAGTGCATCTGAGATCTTCAAATATTTTTCACCCACACAGAACTAAAAACCAGTGGGTCATGCTGTTTTTGCATCTGACTTGAATAAAGATGACTGGGGAATTAAGTGCACGGTGAATGTTTCTAATAATATTGCATCTCTCTTCAAAAATGCCCTTTATTCATGCTTTAACCGCAGATACTCACGGCACAAGTCAGCTGTCCTCCAGTTCTTAGGGGCTCCGCCAGCATGAGAGCACTGCCGGGAGTACTCCGAGAAGGTGTGACACAGGCAGGAGGAACCTTGAGGATCGGTGCACTGGCACATGTCCTTCACACAGGCTTCAATGTAGGCACTGACACCAACAAGTGAGTTGCAGCTTTGGAATGCAGGGCCGGTCAGAATGGCCTCACATTTGCTTTCCTGAAAACAAAGTCCAAGAAGGCATGAAACGTTGGCCGTACTATGCATAGAGAATTAAAACATCAAGGGGCAGATTTATTATTTTTTCACACAACGCAACACATTGCAGTAAGACAAATAGACAGTAAAAAAGGAAGAGGGCAGGTATTTGCCATATCTATCAAGATGTGCTATATTCTTGTCCTCTGGTTGTGCAGGCACAATCTGTACAGCCTGTCGCCAACACAGACACCCATGCTCTATGGTGTAAGGGTGCCTGATTTGCATTGTTTTAGTGCAGAAAGGTACACCTTCCTGCATGAAAACAATCCTTAGATCAATTTCTTTCTTCTAAGTGTTCTGCAGAATACAGCACACTTAGAAAGAGAAAACAACTAGGAGAAATAAAGATATTTCTCCTTGTTACGCCTCGAATTCAGGTGAGATGCCAAAACTTACAAAGTCGGTGCAGTTGTTCTGTGGGGCGGGCTGTGTATCCTCGCACTGTTCTGTTGGGCCATCCATCTTCTGCAGATTTCCAAACTGGGTTTCAGTTATTTGAATACCTGCAGACCAAAGTGTACACCACGTTACATATGACTTTTGTGTTTCTTTACTGTATTATACTCAGAGGATTATGTGATTGTGCAGCTGCAGCAATTTTTGCATAAGTATAGATTTGCCAAATTTGCCACATAATCCATCATCTGCCATATAATCTGCTGTTTTTCACAAAAACAAATTGTAGCTCAAAATGCTCAAACTTTACTAAAGACACAGCAACATATGTTCCTGTGCGGTAGAAGGCCCTTTTCAATGGTTGACTGGTCATCTTTCTTTAGCTTTGCTATGTTTGGGTGTTAAACTGGTACTAATGAGGTGAAACCAGTTCCCCGACAGTGATAACTAGTGTAAAAAATGAAGAAGGAAAAATGAAGTAATACTATTACAAAATGTGTCACACTACGCCACATAATATGCCTTTTTATACTGCATAATTTACTCAAATCTGTCGCATGATTTGGCCCTCCCCTGCCGCATAATTCCAGTTTCCATGATTATACTCCATTTTATGGAACTTGGACAAAAAGAATATCCCTGCACTTGAGAACATTCAATAGTCTTTGGCCTCATTCTGAAGCCCGTCAAGTGATGTGCTATGAAAAGTGTGACCTGCACAAACCCCACGTCAATTAGCATGTGACCCCACTGTTAACGTGAGAAGTGAGCCATTTCATCTATCAGATATCAGTATATTATTTAGGATTCATTCACACTGTTGCCTAAATGGCTTCATAGCGCTGAGTCATGCTCCTTTAGATGGAAAGGAAGCAAGTTAGGTACCCCTGATACATGCTCGGTCTCTGTACAATTGCAATCATTTTCCATGAGTCTGGGCACATTTATTCTCAGAACCCAACCCCATGGCCTGATGGTGGAGCACACAAACTAACAAGCATTGGCAAAGCAAATAACTTTGACCTACACAAGAACTGTAGACTTTGCCAATGTCTTTTGGCCATGTTGCAGAGCAGGGATACTGTGCGGCATGGCTAAAGGTTAAATGGCTAAAGGTTACAAGAAAAGCGCTGTTTCAACGGTGCCAGCAGAATGCTTAAAGAAATTCCCAAGATTTTACTGCTTGCAAAGGTGTATCTGTGCAGTGGTGAGCCACAGCAATTCACCTTCCTCACAGGCTCTAAGGGCAATTCTGGCCTCCAGGAAGTGCCGCTGCGGCTCACGTACACTGCTGCTGCCCTGAGTGCGCTGGGTAGGAATGTGAGTGCCCCTTCTGGGTTGGTACAGGTGCAGATGATTGCCTCTTCCCAGAAGTAACTCGAAGGGGAGTAGGGTGATGGGAGTGGACATAAGCATGGATATACAAGAGGAACATGTGTAGTGGTGAGGACAGAAGCACACCTGCTGACCGTGGTGGGAAGAAACCAATTATATAATATTTACCATTGGACAGAAACTCATTTTCGGAAATTCCATTGTAGTCTCCACAAAGCCCACAGGTTTGGTTGGCGTATTTGTCGTCCAGTTCGAGCTGTATTGAGAGAAAAAAAGAACAATTAATTGGGAGACTTGGCTTTCGGTGCTAGCAGACCAGAGTATTGATGTAGCTTTGGAAAATTGGTGCACTATTTGGTTTTCTTGGCATAATGATTTTTTCCCCCTTCCATGTGACGTTTTTATAAAATCAGCAAATGTTTTCATTGAAGTGTCATTTCCATGGTATACTCTCTTGTTTCGTTCAATACTATCAGAATATTGATTCAGTAAGATAGGTATGTGTAATTAACTGTTTTGTTCCAGCTCGGTGTCGATGTGCCTGTGGCTCAAATGACCAAATTTGTCATTTTTTGGGCCATGCTTGTCTGTAAATTTCCTGCATTTTTCCTTTATGCAGGCTGCTCCTCCTTGCACTGTATAAATGAGTGTGATTCTCAAAGCTGTCTGAGACTGAAAGTTTAACTTACATATGCAAAAAAAACCTCCAGAAATCATGATTTTGTTAGAATTTACATCCTCACGAAGTGCATTTCCAAATTCAGAAGTCTGACTAGAATAAGAAATGTGTACATTCACAAATTTATCTTTCACCCCTTATTTGTAGAAATTCCCAAGTGGGTCTAACGAAAAAAGGAGAGCAGCAACCAGAAACTCATGAGGGGGGGATACTCCCATTTCCTTGCCAGGTAGTTTCCTTCGATTATGCTCAAACTTACTCATTTCAAAAGGCTTCAGGAATTACATTTCCATTCTAGGAATGGGAAAAATACTTCCAAATTTAAAAGTGCTTAATAAGAAAATGCTACTCATGTCAAAAATACTTTTCCAAGTCGAGGGAAGAAAAGGTGTAATGTGAAAATGAAGCTATGAATCAAATTTACACATGCAGAATTTTCCAGCTGGTGGATATTTTGCACTGAAATACGATGGATTAGGAAGTGGCCAGAGTAATTACCAGTGACTAGGATTTGATTCAAGCATCGTATCATCACTTTTTAGCATTCATTTGTGTGTCGCCTTAAGTGGGATGGTTATGCCCAGAAATGGGTACCGTGCACAGTGGCTAAGACCTAGCTAGGGTCGTACCAGCCCTTGTTTGCTTGCATTGCGCTTCAGGAAGAGCATGGCCTGGCAGTTCAGGTTGGACTATCCCCATTGGAGCAGGGTCAAGACTGACTTGATTATGGCTGGGTCCAAATTGAGGTGGCATGGTGTGCAAAACTTCAGTGGATTGAGATGTGGCCCGAATAATTACTGGTGACTGAGATTAATTCAAGCATACCATGCATCACTTTTTAGTATACTTTAGTGTGTCACCCTAAGTGAGACGCGTATCCACACATGGGTCCTGTGCAGTTTGTATCACTGGACTCAAGCTATACCTGGCCGATGCACCCTAATTAGAAAGAAACCGGTCCTTGGTTGCCTGTAATCCGGCTCAGGGAAGCCTTTGCCTGGCAACTCAGACTGGGCTGTTCTCACTGAGCAGGGTCAGGACTGATTTGCACATGGGTGGGTTTAAATTGAGGGTGCATGGTGTGTAAACTAACAATGGGTTGGGATGCAGCCCTGAGTGGTTACCAGTGGCCGAGATTAATTCAGGAATTCCATCCATCACTTGTATGATTTGGTGGATTTTCCTACATGCATGCACTGTATGCATGTGGCCATTCCTAGATGGTGGAAACGCAATCTCAGTAAGCTTCATTTAGTTTCATACATAAAACCATAAAAGCACCACAATAAGAAGACACATTGTATTAAAAGAAAAAATAAATAGCGAAATAAATACATATCGTCATATCCTAAAAACAGTACATAGGATGGCGGTAACACCTTTATGAAATATTATTACAGAGAAATGTAAAACATACAGAAACTCCTTTTAATAGATCACCCACTCATTCTTTTGTTAATAGCCTGCCATAATAACTTGGACACAGCTGAGCAGATTTCAAGAAAGTGCAATTGTAAAAAAGAACGTAGCAGAGGAGGGTTGCATTGTATTAATTCAAACCGTCTCAATATTGGCTTTAAAAGTAATGCAAGGGATACCTCGTAAAATTTGCAGAAAAAAAGTAAAGTGTAATGTGCATTGTTCCCTAACACTGTCAAGCGGGCACCGATGTCTTAAACGGGTAAATACACGCAGTTATCTTGGGATTCTTTGTGAACACCACTCAAGATGGGAATTTGCTCCATATAAAGGAATAGTATCAAGGGTTTTCCAAATTAGGGATTTGTGAACTGGGCCCATGTTTTTATGTACAAATTAATAAGACTTTTCAAGAAATATCCTTAGAATAAGTTACATACCTAATGGGAGCATGAGTAATTTGAATGTTACACTTCTTTCACAGTTGGATAGAACCTGAGCGGCAAGTTATGACTTTATTTATTATACCACGACTGTGTAAGGCCATGACAGACCCGCCAATGCTGTACTTACCAGGAGATTGTCAGCTTCGTTCCACATGACGACCAGGCCTAGCTTGGCACTGACTTTCACATAACTTCCATGTTTCTGAATCTGGATTCCAGACTGGCTGAAAGGTACCAGTATTCTGAAGGACAGAAAATGTTTTGAACTTTGTGTGTCATCTTTAGATAATGGTTTCAATATCAATATTAAATTAGGATATTAAGAAACGAATGCATATTGCTTATACACTCATAACTTCTAAATGGCGATTAGAGGAGAAAAATAACACGGTACCAATTATATCTTTGGGGAGAAAGATGCAACTTTGTCTTCATTGTCACTGCAGAAAACCTCAAGCGTAAAAAATAGAAGTAGTAATATCCTTCTATCCCTATTTAAATGACTCTCCCTGAACTAATGACTCTCTTCTACATATGTGAAGCAGAAATGCCAGCGAAAGCCAACTTCCTAATATGTTCCTTTCTTTTATATGTTGGATCCCACAGGCTGTAGTTCTCATTCTAGCTCTATTTGTAAAACAAATTAACTGAGTGCTGCATGCATGCACCACCAGTGGATGTCTAAAAGGACATCTACCCTGACCACGCCTTCAACCTCAGACACAAAGAAATCTGCAATGCACTTACCACCATTCTCAACATCTCCACAGCTGTATTTCCCAAAGCATGGAAGCATACAAAGGCCAGACCCCTCCTGGAGAAACCCTCGGCCGACCTCAGCAAACTCAAAAAATGCGGACCCATCTCACTCTTCCTGTTTCCCACCCATGTCCTCGAGAAAGCCATCAACCACTGTCTCACCGAATACCTAGAAAGAAAGAACCTACTCAGCGCCTCTCAATCCAGCTTACACACCAAACACAGCACAGAAACTGCCCTGATCGTCACAACCGACAACATCAGATCCCTCCTCGACCAAGATGAAACAGCAGCCTGATCCTCCTCGACTTCTCAGAGGCATTCAACACATACCCCACCACACTCTTGTCAAAGAACTCCATCACATTGGGTGATGCCTTCAAATGGATTGCATCCTTCCTAACAGTACTGAACCAGACAATCCGACCTTCATCTCCGATCCCAAGACCGTTGTCTGCAGGGTCCCTCAAGGATCATTACTCAGCCACACCCTCTTCAACACCTACATGTCCCCGCTGGCCAACATCGTCCTAGCCAACAGACTGAATGTAATCTTAAATGCAGACCAAACCAAACTCATCCTCTCACTGATGGAAGAACCCACCACCAGAGCTACCTGCCGAAATGCCATGATGGGCGTCGCCAACTGGATGAGGACCAACTGTCTGTAGCTCAACACAGGCAAGATGCAAGTGCTGATCCTTGGAAAGAACACCTCACGGTGCAACAACACCTGGTGGCCTGTGGAGCTTGGTTCTGCACCTACCCCAACAGATCATGCCAGCAACCTTGTAATCATCCTGGACAGCAACTTACTATGAAACAACAGGTCAACACAACCTCCTCTATCTGCTTCCACACCTTCCTCATGCTCCAGAAGATCTTCAGATGCATCCCCATAAACACTAGGAAAACAGTAACACAAGCCCTCTTCACCAGCCATAGACTATGGATATGTCCTTTAGACTAGAATCACCAACTAGCTCCTCAACAGACTCCAGACCATAGAGTACGCAGCCGCCAGACTCATCTTCAACTGCCCCAAATCGATCACACCACAACTCAAGAAAATCTACCGGCACCACAGACAGAAGAGATGCCAAGTTCAAGATACTGACCCTCACCTACAAAGCTCCCAACGACCAGGGTCTAGCCTACATCAACAACTGCCTGAACTTCTACCAGCCCAGCAGACAACTGCGCTTCATTTTTCTCACACTTGCTCATGTCCCTTGCATCCGCCTGAGCCATAGCAGAGGTCGTTCATTCTCCTACCTTGCAGCCAAGTCCTGGAACAACCTCCCCCTCCACCTACAAACAGCACCAACACTGGCAGACTTCAGAAAAGGACTCAAGACCCTTCTCTTAGACTAGAGACCATCGAGACCTCAACACCTGGATACCCCCAGGGGGAAATAGCCGTCTCCACAAATACTGATTGATTGATTGATTTATTGACAGCTTTATATTATTGAGCATCAAGGACCCCTGGAAGAAATTTTCGGTTACATACACCACTAACACATTTTCAGTACAGTGCAGAGGGAACAATAATATACCTAATGTTTGCCTGAGGACGCTTAAACTGTGTGACAATAACACTGAGTGTTTGGATAGTAAAGTAATACTAAACTGTAATACAAACAGTAACAGGAAGTGCCACTTGGAAACATGTTGCTTTATTATAAATCTGATCAACAAACTTGTCATATGTTCTAAAATCTCTTGATTGCAATACTGAGGAAGGCTCCTAGAGTGCCTTTAAGTAGTCGTTTATAAGTCATATATTTCATATGTGCCTCTTTAGGGTGGCATGACGAGATAATAAACAGGAAAAAATGTGGATTCTTATGAGAGAGGCATGTAGTCAAGCATGGAGTGGCGTTTCTTCTTCTGAACAGCTCTCACCTATTTATAATATTTGGCTGGGCAACATCCCCACATGCAGCCTTTCCTAGGATCATTCAGATTGCAATGGCGTGGCAAGGGCGTTAATCTACTTAGTAGTGCATAGAAAGGAAAACATGGGCTGACACTGGGGCTTGCTTTAGAAACACTGGTGCATGGTATACTCAGAATATAAATTTCAGGAATGCCAGTTTGATGTAAGTGCTAGTAACAGTACATGTCAGTCATAGTTCTATACTTACGGGTTCCCGTTGAACAAAATGGAGCTCTTAGTAATTTCAATGACTACTCCATCTATCATCATGGTCATGTGACTGATGGTGGTGACGCCATTTTCCACCGTTCTTCGGACCTGGATGTTGAAGTCTTCATAGCTGCTCTTGCAGTGAGAAGAATATACATAGTTGCAGGTGCCTGGGAATTGGAAGACATTTCCATCGAAGGTTTTGAAGTGAAAATTTCCCCAGGTGCTGCACACTTGGCCATTGTGAGCGGTGTTGATCGCTGGAATGGAAATCATGACAATTATTCTGTGATCAGGTCTCCAAGGACTACAAGACTGTGTGGTTAGACATACTTGCTAAGTATTGATACTCAGTTTAACATTGTGCTTCACGTGTTTGTGTGGCTAGAGTTTTATGTTCACTTAGGCATGTGCTACGTTTTTCAGTAGACTCCACTCCAAGTCTTCATATTTGGAGTGTACTTACCTGTCTCCCAATTGGCACTTTGTCATCTTATTCATAAACCAGTTTGCTTCTTCCTCCATATACCTGACAATCATTCAGTTGACTTCCTTTCCTTTACCATAACAAGGCTTTTGTTTGTTTGTATTTCCATACTAACGAATACCCTGCGGAACTTTGAGTGGACTAAGTGCATTTAAGACATCAATCAATTGATTGGACATTTTGCAAAACCTGATCCTATACATTACCTTACATTTTGGCTAATCAATTACTTCAGTTATTGTGTCCAAGGGACAAACAGTAGCAAATGTGCATGTGGCTGTAACGACTCGGAACTGCCTTTGCCACATTTTAAAACCTGATTCTTACGACCCACACAATGCTGGGGTTCATCAGTGTCTGAACTGTGTCAATTGACTTTGATTGTATTTATTGCCACTTACACACCGGGCATGCATTGAAACAGCTAAGTATACAAGGTTTACAGATCTTAAAGCCCATCACCAATTAATTTTGAGAAATACAGTAAATTGGGGTGGCTAAATGTGACCAGATTCCTTGAGAGAGAAAAAGTATGTTTGGCCAATCCAATACTCTACAAACATCATTGCTATTTTATATTCAATGCATATTCCGTAGCAGAGAAAGCTTTAAGTCGCGTTATTCAATTCTGCTCCACTATTGAACGTTAATTGACAGTACATTGTATCATACCTGCAAATTTTCAAGTAGTTGTATTGGCACATTTGTTTTGTATTTCTAATATCTTTGATCAAGAGTTTTTTTGCGCTAACTTGCAATGTTGTCAAATTGCAATGCACTAATTTTTATTCTGTAAATCTTTTTAAAATCATGAGGCTTTACAAAAACCTTGTTGGCATTAGCCTATTCTATCATCAAAACTTCATTTAAGATTCTGAACCCTAATTTTTAATACTTACTTTTCACTACTGGAGTAAGAGATGAGCCCGTTATGATGCTAATTTTCTGAGATGATGATGATGAAGAAGACACTGAGTCATAATCTATAGCAAAAGGAAAATAAAACAGTGCAATTTAGAGAACATATAGAAGATATCTTCAGTAAGTTAAAAGACGGTGGTGCTGATGAGCAGTGACTTTCTGAAGAGTTTTCCCTTAAAACCCAAAGTGGCAGATATACTTTGGCAGACACACTCCTCTGACTGATATCTCCTCTCCTCACAGCAGAAGAAAGCAATCAAATGTCAAGTTTTAGAATTTAGGATTATGACATTCTAACTATCTGGGTATTGGTTTCTTGATATCTTAAGCACAGACCTGAGCAGCATATCCAACCCACAAGCAGATTCGTACCATTGAAACAAAGGTGCTCTAAGTTAAAGGTTTAAATTATCAACTTTTCCCAGATCCAGACCTCATTGAATCGACTCTAGGAGATTTTAAACAAACTGATACATTTTCGATAAAAAGTCATTAGGTTTCTTGATTTTGATCAGTTTCATAATATTATAAAGGAGCCTTAACAAATGTCTCCAAAATATTTTTAGCCCAGAGTAAATTGCATCATTACTTGTAAGAAAGTGTTTATATAGGTTATGGAGCACAGGATTTAAAATCATCTAATCAGATTGAAAAGAAACTTGGGGTACATACCTATTTGTTGCTGCTGAACATTTTCATCCACGCTGACATCGTAAACGACATCATCGACTGTTTCAGAGTTAAATTGTGCAAGGGCTGTAAAGAGAAATAGTATGAACAGATATACATAGATCAGATAGACGGAGCAATTAATATGAACATAAGGTAAATGGAGGAAGGGTAAGAAGAGGAAACATCATTGCAACAATACCTTACAGGTAGGATGCAGGTCAATAAAAATAAATCTACATCATATCTGCTGTCTATCTTTCAAACTGGTCCCATTGTTGTCGAGAGTATACCACATTTGTTTTTTGTGTACTTGTCCTATTTTTACCAAAGAGTGGAACTCATTTGCAGAAACAGCATGCACAAATGCTACACCCTGCCATGCTCCTGCCATCACCTCCCTATCATTAGAGAACAATTTCTAGACAAAATCATTGGGAATATAAAGAATGCGGGTTTACCAGATTGTTATCCTTTTGGGAATAGAAGCCCTCAAAGGCTATCCAGTAATGCATCACCTTCGCCTAGGCACTCTAGCCACCTTCCATAGGGAGAAGGAGATAGGCTGATGCACACAGTGTCAACGTGAACTGGATGAGTGCACATCTTATTTGCTATGCCAGTCACACCACATCGAACATGGAAGTTGCTGTAATTGTAGGCATAGCACAATATTACCACCCTTTTTTCAGCAGTAGGTCTAAGACAGAACTCCAAAATATATATGTATAGGTTATTTGGGCAATTACGGTGCAGCAAAATAAATCACTATCGAACTGATAATCTCAGTCAATAAATATTCTGGGGAAACCTGCATTGTATATGCCCACTATGGAGCATAGCAATGTTCAAGGAAGTAGGTAGAGTTTTCACATAAAATGTGAATATTTGGAAATAAAAAGCACTTCTAGAATGAAAGAAAACACTTAGTAACAAAGTATAAATATGAATATTTGAAAATGAAGAACCACAGAGAAAATGTAAAATCTATAGCATGAACGGAAACCCTCAGAAACAATGAGAATCCATAGATAAGATGATAAGCCACAGAACTGAGGAAAACCCCTTGAATAAAAAAAAGACATCCGTGCATGAATGAAAACCCATTACAATAATGTAGTAAAAAGGATCGTCTGTAAAGGGAAGAGAAATCCTTAGAAGAATTTCTGAACTTAATAAGAATTCATAATACCAAGGAGCATCACTGGATGCAAAGAAAGTCTTTAAAAACAAGGAGGTTCCTAGAGTAAATGTAAATATTTAGAATTAAGGAGAGGCCCTGTATTTAATAGAAACCTGCAGGATATACGATTTACCTTAGATGTATTTAAACCAGTACTAACAAGGTGATTCTCAAGGGTGGAAAAAAAACTTCTTTAAGCAAAGTCAGTCTCTCAAGAGAATGGATTCCTTAAAAGCAATCATTTTCTTTAGAGAGAGGAATAACGCAAAGAAAAAAGTAATTCTTCAGTGAATTATACAACAAGAACCCTAGGTGCTATAAGGAGAGCCCCGTAAATGGCTGCAATCACGTAGAGGTCAAGAGAACCATATGCAAATAAGAACAATTTGCTTCAAGGAGAATCCTAGGGAAAAATAGAGATTTTGTAAGCACAGTAGTGCACTAACTTTAAATATAATAAAAGACAAGGGGAATCTCTAATGTAAATGTAAACCTACAAGAAATTATGAAATAAATAAAGTGAACTATGTTGCTCTAACCACAGAAAATCCATAGAACAAATTAAAACAATTAGAGGCAAGAAGAAATCCTCCTGTGACTGAAAACAAGCAAAGTCCTTAGATTAAGTGGAAAAACCATACAAGAAATATCAATCCCAAGTGAACAAAGACAATTAGGAAACAGGAAAATCCCAAGAAAAGATGAAGGCATGAAGAAAAAGAGTATCTCTATAGTAAATGTGATCCTGTAGAAACTAATGGTTTACAAAGAAAATAAGACTTTAGAATATTAGGAATTCTTAAGGTACAAATAATGTTTTTTTTATTATTATTATAAGCCACGGAGAGAATGAAAACTTTAGAAACAAGGACAATGTCTGGAGTAAATAAAGCTCCTTAGATCAAGTAGACTGCCAACGGTGAAAGAAATTCTCCTAAAACCAGGATGGGAAGAAACCCATCTGAAATAAAGGAAATGCTAGAGTAAATAAGGCCCATTAATTAAAACAAACATCCCGTGAGTAAAAGAAAGCCTTTGTAATAAATGAATGTCTGAGTAACCGACAACCTTTGGAAAAAGTGTGAACTCTTTTAGGAAATAGATAATATTAGAATTTAAAAAATCAGATTTCAAAAGAACACAGTTGGATGTTTGGCGGCTCTCAATTGAATGAAAAAAGGTGTATAAGAGACCCCATATAGAGAATGATGTTCCACAGAAAAAAGGGAACACTGGTAGAGCGAATGAGAATCATTTTGAAAGCCTGGGAAAAAGAATATTATATGAAGTAATTAAATCCATTGCAAACAGGGAGAGTTCTAACTCAAGCTAGACCCTCTAGAAAACTACATATTTCATGAAGTGAAAAGGAACCATATGGGCAGAAGGAGACTCGAAATTGGAAAAAGCTCATGTTTAAAAAGGAGAATTCAATCAGTATATTATTAAAAACGCTTAGTTAATGGAGGGCAGGGGTGCATTATTCCTTACCCTAATCTTTTTCAGGGACACATGCTGCAAAATTAATATTGCAGAATTTGAAGAAAGCCTGCCCTGTTTGTTAATGATGATGACGCTAATTATGGCTATATCACTAAATGATGGCAGACGCTGGAACTTCTATGGCGCTTCTTTCCCGGGAGAATATACCTGTTTAAAAAAAAAAGTAGGTGCTCACTGTAGGTAAAGTCCTGCATGAAACTTTTCTAGAAGGCGCATAAAAACCTTTTGGCATGCAAGGTGACTCAATGTGACCTCACAGAGTAAATTAAAACATTTGGAAACAAGAAGAACTCCAAGATCTCATAAATGGCAAGAGAAGAAGGATGGCGGAACACCTTCAACAACTTAAATATCAATATTGGCCGCCACTTGGTGACCAGGGGCGGCTCTAGGCTCATGGTGGCCCTGGGCAGGGAGCGCAGTTGGGGGCCCCGGAAGAGGGGGTCCGGGCGGGGTGGAGTGCGGAGGCCAGTGAAGAGGGGGGGATCAGGGTGTTTGGAAGTGGAACAGAGCCGGAGGCCGCCAAATCTCTGCCAGGGACCACCACACAAATATGTATCCATCCTCAGAGGATTATTATATTAAGGATTTATATTGGAGTGGTGGCCCCTGGGGTTTGGTGGCCCTGTGCAGGTGCACAGCTTGAACATGCCTAAGGCCGGCCCTGTGGTGACTGATAGATCATTTCACACTATGCTCTTTACTAAAATAAGCTGTATTAATAGATGACTTTGAACAGTCTCTGTTTTTCAAGATGTAGTTAACAACTTAGCTCATGGAAGGACAAAAGCTTAAAGGACTTGGTCTACACAAATATTAGTGGTGTGATGGAGTTCTGCCAAGGAGAATCATGCCATATGAGGTGGGCAACAAGCTGATTTAATGAAGTGTATCACAGAGTAGCCATGCACACCCCATAATGTGATGACTGGTTGCCACAGCAATTGTTCTATATTTCATAAGTTTTTAGGAGCGACAAAGCGCAGGTCATATCCCCAGTCTGAATGATGGGCTCCAGCACCCATTGAGATTGGAATTAAATGTGTGCTTGTTGTTTGCTTTGACGTTCCCGAGAACAGGACTTATTTGGGGCTCATTACAGGCCAGGTTCTGCCATTTACAGGCCTAGGCATGTTCTCTACGACACTGCCTGTGTCATGTATGCTGCCTCACAGACTGTCCGTCCCAGTACTGGGCAGTTAGGTTGGCAGTAGCAAGGTGGGGAGTGAGGTGAATGAAACTGTATGGGCCAAGTTAACATGAGTTAATACTTCAGGAAAGCCCAATTTGTTCGCATATTTTGTGTTTTTATATTTTCGTGGACCCAAGCAGGTGACTTCCAAAGGCACTGTGGCTTAAGGATAGGACACATGTTACTGCGCTAACATTCCCAGGTTTCATTCCAGTTCCCTGTAATGAGTTCACGGTCTATACACAGTGATAATTTGCATATTCAAAGATCTTCCTAGTCAATAACCTAACACGCCGCTGCAGTCGGGAAGTAGCACCTCCTTTCCCAGGTATGTATGGTCCATTAAAACAGAACTAGCAAGGCTGTATTCTTGCAGGAGGAGACTGCAGGACAAAGGGGCCAGCGCAGGAAAGAACAAGGGTGGCACTACATCATGGAAGGGGGACGCTGAGGCCTCAAGAGAACAGGGTTGGAGATGATGAAACGCCACGTGCCGATCAAGGGTAGTCTAGAGTGAAAACTATTCCAAGAATAACCATAGGGGATATGAGAGCGCGCAAACAAGAATGCAGGTGCCGAACCTGAACACAGGGTCGTGTACGGGACTGAAGAGTGCGCTGGGAGGGTGACAGGCTAGGCAAGACGATCGTCTTCTGACGGTCGCGTCACGTGGTGCCCCTCAGCATGCATGCCCAAGGGAGCGCGCTCCGTTGTTGTCACAGTTCAGAACTGAGGCCTCCCTTGGAACTTCCGCTTGCTCTCAGCACGTGGAAAGACCGCCCAGTGACCTGGAGCAGTCTAATGTCACTGGGACTTGTAAATATCTAGAGCCAGGTACTGCCTGTTGAATGCGGACCTCACTCACAAAGGCAAAACGTGCTTAAGTTATATCTCTACATCTACGGTGCGTCTGTGTATGTGATCAATACATCAATTTCTTGAGAAAATAGAGAAAACCTCATGGGTTTCTATCGCTAGCACGATGTCTCTGCCAAGGTAAACGGAGTCAGACTGTCTCTGAAAGCATTGTGAGGAGGGAAACGACTTGACGCCGAGGTCCCAGTGGAATGCCGCACATTCCTCGTGCACCAACAGTCAAAACAGATCGATGATCCTGACAGGAGGCGCCCGGCTCCGGGACAGCATCAGATGCAACTCCCGAACCATTGTTGCCGACTTTTACTAACATGGCGTGGCCTACACGAGAACATGGAGTATACAACAACACTATTTAGAAACGCTGTCGGAGATGTTTAACACGCTCCGGATATTTGGAACCGTTTCTTATTGGCTCATGTGTAAGTCTCAATACTCTGCAGTCTAGTCACTGCAGCCTTTACTAACGAGGCTGGAGGCGATCCGTGGATACCGACTGTAAAAAACAAGAGGTGAGAAGGCGATATTGTGTCGTCGTTATGAAGTGAGACCTGCAGTAAACGCACACTGAAACAATGAAATGAGAAAGGAGAGTTAAGAGATGTAGAAAGATGTATAGAGAGAGGCATATAGAGAGCCTGGGGATGCGGGTGAACTAGAGGTACAGATGAGGGCGCGAGGAGACGCACAGTGTAAGCGTATCACGCTCACATGTAAATGAAAACCTGCAGGTGGAGCGAGAGACACTCGAGGACAGATAAAAAGAAAGGAACAGGAGCGACCCAGAGACGTAACTGTATTCTCCAGGTCGGTCTGGGAAAATACACCTGCCGATCCAGGGCTGCATATTAGGGTAGCCCCAACTATCATTGTGTAAGGTTTTTAGAGAAACAATTAAACTTCATTAGTACAGCAATTAGATTTCGCACACGGGCTGCTAAAACGGCACTGAGTGTGGAAGACGGTAGTGCGTAAAATAACAAGAGAGATACTCGAATAGCAGAGTTCGTGGGGGCATAGTGCATCCTTTTTGAAGGCACGCAGCGCGTGCACAGTTTCAGCAGATAGCTAGCTTTCAAATTCCCAGAGGAGACAGCAGTCGGGAAAAGAGGGTCCGATATCAAAGGGAGAAGCAGCGCTAGCTTCTCGTGCCAGCCCCCATCATCCCAGACACCGCGCTCCTCCTCCCTGTGCTCCGCACACTGGTCCTCGCTCCAATAGCACTCCCTCCCTATCCTCCTTAAGAAGAAGCCCCTCGAACGGTACATATGCCGGACCCTGCTTCCTCAGGGGTGGTGTGGGCAGATACATACATTTACATGGTGTCCTGGAGACTGCAGCATCCTACTTGGTACCGTACCCCGCGCCGTTCACTCAAGAAACATGTCTCACTCAGAGGCGGGCGAGCCAGTAAAGGCACGAGTAGTCTCGAGCCGGGCACATGGCTGAGGCTCACCTCAAGGTGTCTTGGACCATCCTGTCCAAAACGAGACAAGCTTCCAGGCGCTTTTTGCCTGTCATCCAGCTGTAAAGTCACGCGCCAAGAATAAAGACAGCACTAACATTTGATGTAAATCAGAGCAGAGATACCCGTCAGGGGGCTGAATTGCACAGTATGAAACCAGAACACCTGAGATCAAGCCGGGCGACCCTGCTTGATCACACCTTGAGATGCCACGCAGGTGTCTGCTTTCACGGAGTCCCCGCTTGTATACCTTATTCCATATGAGAGCCCCTTCGCGTACATGAGTTCGGGATGTGCGCTGTACAAACCCTCTCCTCTGTTTGATTTGACTATAATGCTTCTCAGCTTATAAACACAATCCAGGTCACCTGTGGTGGTCACAACTGACTTGCCTTTTTTTGTCACTAATGACATTATTGTCAGGGTCTAAGTTCATGTTTAAAAAACATTCACTCTAAATAAATGCTTCTCGGCGCAAGGATGAATCTAAAGTAGTAAAGTCAAACTCTTCCACATGTAAAAGAAATAGTAATTCTTGAATCTTGAAGATAATTTATCATATTTCTACTGTGACGTTTGTCGCACAATTTACATGACAACCCTTTTCAGGGCTTGATTCGTGCACGTGTTCTTAGAGTCAAACCCGATCTTTGGCTTAGCCCTCCCCGTCAACTTGTGATTTCTAGTTTTACAAATCGAGTGGGCTTCACCTTGGTCGACATCCATAAGTCAAACTCGGTTTGCTGATTGGCCAATGGGCTATGAACTTGCAATATGGGAACGCTCTCTGCCACTCTGTTCGCCCATCTATGAGCAGCAAGGAACAGATAGAATAAGAAAACAAAACTCCCTAAAACGGTCATTTTTACAAGTGTTTCCTATGTTTCTGAACCTCCTCCTCACACACATTCCTCTCAGACGAACATGCCTGGCTATCATGGCATCTCCAGTTTCGAAGTTTAGAAACAGTGTTGCATGGGTACGCATTTGAAAGCATCACGTTCAGAGAAACCCATTTGGCCGCAGAGAAATACATCTATTAATGAGCTATGCTGAAAGACCGAACATTATGACTATTTCGAAAATAAAACGCCAAGGAAAACGAGTAAAGTCTTTTCTTTTAGCAAATACAAAATAACTTTCTTTCCAACACTTCAGAGTGAGGGAATGTTGGGAAGTGCCTACCTTTTTGTTGGAAAGAGGCGACGACCAATAGAAGGACCCATACTGGCGTTTGGACCCTCCTGCGCGTGCCCATCTTCCCTGTAGTTCGGCCACGGGGTACCGAACTGGAGTTGGCGAGGAGGAACGATTCACCTGTGCCCGAGTCCAGTCTTTTATACTGTGTGCCAGAAGATCTTGGCTTCCATCCCATATTGCTTCACACAGGTCGTCGGCGGGGTGGGGCCGAGGGCAGCTCATTTTTTCCCTGGTGCAGGTGCACAGGTAAACATAAGATGCTAGTTCCTCCTCCCACTCCCTGGCCGCCTGGGGTAAGTGTGTTTGCAGTCTGGGAGGGTGTCATTTTTTCAAAAAAATGTTCTTTCAGGAATGGAATTCAGGGAGACCAGCAAACGTGGAGCAATCTTTTATTTGTGTCCCCATGACATGTCACACAACTCGGTAACTGGAAAAGAAAACAGGGCGAGTTGATGAATCGCTCTGTGGTTTTTCTGAATACCCTGGTACCCTCTAGTGATGTCAGCACTACTTCCTCTGAGAGGGATAGTTCCTTGTGGGCTAAACGGGGGAACGTTCACACCTACAGTCGGGCCTACTGCAATCCGTTGATTCGGAGACCTTGGATTGGACTTTTAGGTGCCAACGCTAAGCAACTGTCCCTGCTCTTAAAAATTGCAGCGAAGTATCCATCAAGCTTTCTGTTTAGGTTTAGTGAGTTAATAAGTGTAAAGACTTCTAAAGGCTTCTCCATGAACTATACATCTTTGAAGTGGGGAAAGGAGTGTTAGTAGAAGAGTTAAAAGAAAGGTCTATTCAGCCACTTTCTGAAGTTTATTTCACTGAGAATGTTTTGGGGAGGCTATTGTATTTTACGAAAAGCTGTGGTGCAGATTGTAGGAGAGTAGGGTCTGCAATCCTATGATCACCCAGATTTTTTGCTTTTGTTTCACTGGTTTACGACTTTCTCTGGCTGTGGGCCTGCTAATCAGACCCACAGCCTGGCTGTTCTCTCTCTAAATTACGATATGTACCCTAGGTGCATTTACCAATTGGTACTGGGCCACCTTATCAGACCCCGTAACGCAGGGCATAGGTGTACCCAGGGCCGCCAGGAGCTGCAGCATGTATTATGCCACCCCTGGCTGGCCTCTCAAATTTGACACAACTGGCTGCACGACAGCTGGGGCGAAGACGTGTAACCACGCTTTGCTTTAGATATAGTAGCCCTATATCTAACCATACAATGGACACTCGAGTTCCTATCAGTCACTCCTATGGCAGGCCTTGACAATCCTGGAGGCAGAGTGCATGGGCTCGTGTGAGTTAGGTTCAGGCCCGAGCCGAGCCGGCTGCAGCTTGCGGGATCAAGGCCCAATAGCTGTTCCATGATAACGCGTGCCATATCGGTAACTCCGGTATCGCGTTATCAAGGCATGTCGAGTAAGGTGTCATACGAATCGGGATGCTGCCCTCTCACCAACCCTGGCGACGAGGTTAGCATTCCGCCCTTCTAGAGGGACACGACATGTACGTAACTGTGAACCCCGGTTAAAGTTAACTAAAGCCTCAGCTCCACAAAATGGATGCTGCCACCACAGACACAAGTCTGACCTCCTGCTGCTGGGAGTCCTTCCAGCGAGGAGCACTTGGACAAAGGGTTTCCTGTCAAGGGCGCTGTTCGCACCGTCCCAGACAGGGTTTGTGTATTCTGGGTAGGTAGGGCTTTGGCGAGAAGGTGACTGCGGAGTGGCACCCCGGTGCTCACTACGCATCTGCCGGTTAGAACCAGTTCCAGGGGCGACAGCCCTGGCCTGGGGAAAGCCCGGCAGGGGAGAGGGGCGTAACTACCCCCCTTCCTGGTCCCACCCTTAGGGCAGGACCTAGTCATGTACCCACCCCTTTCTTTAGGATAAAGACCGGAGCGGGGACCCTTCCAAATTAGATCATCTTTGAATCAAGAATACTTTCTACGAAAGGACTTCAAGACTCTTCTCAAGATTTCTCCCTTGTGGCTAAGGAGTAGTCACCCTGCATCAGCGGGCACCATCTAAGAACTCTGCGGTTTGCTGTAAGTCCTTCCTCAAGGAATCCGACGGCCCAGCTCGACGAGAACCGGCTTCCCTGGCACCTCTGACCTCTACCCACGTCATCAGCTCAGCTGTGATCGGTGGGTGCGACGAGACCTCGAGGGACCGGCCATCATCAGAACCTGCACGCTCTTAAAAACCAGCACGACCATCGAGGTAACTCTCTGGTGAGTGCTCTGGGGTCCGAGAAGCCCCGACCCTGAGCCGCTCCAGCACCGAAGTGCAGTCTCCCAGCATCTCCACGATCTGCGTGGGGCCCTTCTGCTCGCTGCTCAGCACGTTGTCTGGTCACTGGCCGCTGGCTTGTGCCCTTCTGTGACGACATCCGAGAATCATCACTGCCGGTCTGGTTGCTCCAGACTGGCCCTTGCTTCCATCTTTCCGAGAAGCACCCCGGACCCTCCTGGTCCACTCAAGACGCCGACAGCGACATCCGTCGTGGGACAGCTCGCACCTCCACCGTGGTCGCCGACAACGCCTCCTGGTCCGAGAGACTGCAGAGCCTAGCGTCGCCCACTCACCTGGTCGAGGTGACGGCCACCGGTGCCTTCCTGGTACCCTCTGACTACTGGCTAGTAGTACGAACTTGGTCCCCTCTGCTTTCAGGTTTCATCAATCTCCGATCCAGGCTTGGATCTCTACGAACTATTCAGCACTGGTCGCCGGCCAGCAACTCCTTTCTTCCGGCTCCTGGCTCGTCAGCGAAGACCCCGACGCCTGTAAGACTTGTGCAGCCGCAGCCCTCGTGGCTAGGTAACTCGGCATTTCGGTGCCTGCATAGCCTCCTTACTCTAGGGTCCCGAGTCCCTCGCTTCCGACTTGCCTTATCGGGTCCGCCCGAGACCTTAACCTTTCCGTGTCCTCGGACACTTGTTTTAATTGTGCACTTGAAGTATTTGCCTAAGAGATTTGGTTTGTGCTTAGTACCCTGTCCTCATAAAGAGTACAGGGCTGTTGTGATTCTTAATAAATATCCTGTTTATTTTCATAACACTTGTGTGGTGTCCTTTCACTTGGTGTTCAAGGGGTACATGTGTGGTAAACAGCTGGCTTAACGCGCCCTCTCGAGTCTTTAGCCTTAGACTGCTCGTATCCACGCTACTAGGATAGCTGGTCTATAGGTTGACTTACAACCAAACACCATAAGGGTCGTTGGAACGATACATAGCGGTCGCTAGAATAGCGAACGTTGCATATCGGGCCAACTTCTCACATTGGTGAGCAGCGGTTGGGATTTGAGCTTGCTGTTGTTTTACCACACGTATCCTAAGAATATCTTGTTGAAAGATCGCATAAGTACTGTTAGTACATATAACTAAAGCTTAGAATACTCTGAGTTCTACTGAACCAGCTGTTGTAGCTCCTCAAGGCTTAGCACACCTTGGCTGCAACTCTTAGCAAGGGAACAGTAGGGAAACACATAGTGTAGGTAGGTGCATCACTTACACCGCACTAGAAACAGTATGTCGAACAAAGGAGGAAACTCTGAGTCTCCCCTTGTGTCAGTTGACCCTCCACAGGTCATCCCTTCAAGATATACTGCGCTTAACTTCCATGAGTTACGACAGGTATGTACCTCTAGGAAGATTAAGCAAGGGGCTAACCCCACCACCTCCTTTCTGATTGGTCTCCTCGAGACTTATGATGCCAGAAAGGCTGAGAAGCTTCTTAGCCATTCTAATCCAGAAGGAGACATGCCTCCCCTCGAGGGAACCCGAGACGATCCTGACCTCATCCACCTCGCAACTGAGAACGAAGATGGGGAGGAAGATGAGGATGAGGATCTCTCTGGGGATGAGGCAGATAAGGGACAGGTAGAAGTCGTCAGACTAAGCAGGTCCAACTTAAGCAAACATGATAGCGGTACTGGGGGACCCCTGGGGCCACTATCAGGTCAGCTTAACATTGGGAATGGACGAGCCAGATCTCTGTCGAGAGGCTCTGGCAGATCCCTTCAAACCAATGGCTCTCACAACTCGTCTCAGAGAGGGATGACATCCCCTCAGAGGAGAGTGTACGAAGCTAAGGAAAGGGCAGCTAATCTAAGGATCGAAAGGGAAGAACTTGCCCTGGCCAAAGAGAGGCTTGCCTTTGCAAGAGAGCAACAGTTAAGTGGGGTAGTCCCCACTGGTGGCAGCAATGTACCTAGCAATAGGGAAAAGAGTTTCGATACGAAACACCTTGGGAAGATAGTGCCCCCCTTTAAACAAGGGGACGACATCCACAAATGGATTACTGCTTTGGAGAGGGCCTGCACTGTGCAGGGCGTTCCCCAGAGTCAGTGGGCAGCTATCTTGTGGCTCTCCTTTGAAGGAAAAGGAAGAGACAAGCTCCTCACCACAAGGGTGGAGGATGCTAACAATTACCAAATCTTGAAAAATACACTCGTTGAAGGGTTCGGCCTAACCACTGAGCAGTACAGGGTGCTGTTCAGGGATACCCAGAAAACGCAGTCTCAAGATTGGTCTGATTTTGTCGATTGTGCCACTAAGGCTTTTGAGGGCTGGTTGCTGGGCAGTAAGGTTACTGATTACGAAGGATTGTATAATTTGATGATGAGAGAACAAATTTTAAACAATTGTCAGAACCAGTTGCTGCATCAGCATCTTGTCGACTCGGATCTGACCTCTCCCCAAGAATTGGGAAAGAAGGCAGACAGATGGGTTCGTACGAGAGTTAAACAGAACCAGGGCCAGAATCAAGGTGGTCAGAAGAAAGCAGACCAGAAGGGTAAAGATTCTAAGGGGGAACAAAATGACCAGAAGTCTTCGACAGGTCCCCAACAACCCAAAGAGGGTGGGGGTCAGGCTCCCCAAAAGAAGAAAGAAGGCCAATCCAAAAGATGGTGCCAGTACTGTAAAAGTAAATCTCACTGGTTTAGTGAGTGCACCAAGAAAGGAGGAGGGCAGACTCCTGCCACTGCAGCCCCTAAGGCACCCGTGCCCCCTAGTACAGTCAGCAGTGGTAGTGCGCCTCCCAAGGGTTTAGTAGGGTTAACCCTGGGTTCTGAGGGGCGTGACAACCTAGTTGGCACCCTCACTCAGGCTGTCCTTGTCAGTACGGGGGACGCAGACGTATCCCCTGACGTAAGCCCCAATTCTTTGGGCAAATACCGACAGACGCCTTTCATAAATGGAAAGATGGCTCAGGCCTATAGGGACACTTGTGCCAGCGTCACCATGGTGACGCCCAACTTTGTGGACCCTGGACAGATCATGCCAGGTACAGAATTCCTGGTGACCAATGCAAGCAATGTCACTACCAATCACAGTATGGCAATTGTAGCTTTCTCCTGGGGAGGGGTAACTGGCCAAAAGAAGGTTGTAGTTAGTCCAGACCTCCCAGTGGATTGTTTGTTGGGCAATGATTTGGAGTCGTCACAATGGTCAGAAGTGGAGCACCGGACTCACATGGAAATGTTAGGCTTGCCAGCACATGTGTTCGCTGTGACCAGGTCACAGGTCAGGAAATGCCCCACTGAGCAGGTGCTGGATCCTGGAACAACGGACCAGACACCTCCCAAGAAAAAGAGCAGTAGGGTTAAGGCTGCGCCTTCCCCCTTGCCCCAGGTCGAGGATCAAGTCTCAGAGGAGGCTGACCTACAGGAATTGCGGGAAACTGAGCCTAGGGAATTCGAACTTGATCAAGTTGAATTCTTGGGTTCAGGGGGACCCTCAAGGGAAGACCTGGGGAAGGACCAGTTAGACTGCCCTTCTCTTGAACCCCTCAGACAGCAGGCTGCTGCTGAGGCTGCTGGGAACGCCACAGGTACCCACAAGGTATACTGGGAAGATGGACTCCTATACACTGAGTCAAGAGACCCCAAGCCTGGCATGACCAGGAGGCTGGTTGTACCCTTGTCTCAGCGTGGTTTCCTACTTACCTTGGCCCACGAGATTCCCTTAGCAGGTCACTTGGGCCAGACGAAAACGTGGGACAGGCTTGTCTCGCACTTTCACTGGCCACACATGAACGAAGATACCAAGGAGTTTTGCCGCTCCTGTGTCACTTGCCAAGCCAGTGGTAAGTCAGGTGGCACGACGAAGGCCCCCCTTATACCACTGCCTGTGGTGGGGGTACCCTTTGAACGGGTGGGGATTGACATCGTCGGTCCCATGGAACCACCTACAGCATCAGGGCACAAGTTTATACTGGTGGTAGTGGATCATGCCACCAGGTATCCTGAAGCTATTCCCCTTAGGACCACTACAGCACCTGTTGTGGCAAGAGCCCTAGTTGGAGTATTCTCCAGAGTGGGCTTCCCTAAGGAGGTCGTCTCCGACAGAGGTGCAAACTTTATGTCGAGCTACTTAACTGCTATGTGGAAGGAATGTGGTGTCAACTACAAGTTCACTACACCCTATCATCCACAATGCAATGGGCTTGTTGAGAGATTCAACAGGACCCTTAAAGGGATGATTCATGGACTACCTGAAAAGCTTCGGCGTAGATGGGACGTCCTGATCCCCTGCTTCTTGTTCGCCTACAGAGAAGTCCCACAGAAGGGGGTTGGCTACAGCCCTTTTGAACTTTTGTACGGGCATCCTGTAAGAGGACCCCTGTGTTTGGTGAAGGAAGGATGGGAGAGACCTCTCAAAAAGCCTGCAACCGACATAGTGGACTATGTGCTCGGCCTCCGCTCGCGGATGGCTGAGTACATGGAAAAGGCATCTGAAAACCTTAAGGCCAGCCAAGAACTCCAAAAAGCTTGGCATGACCAAAAGGCTGTCTTGACTGTTTACCAGCCCGGACAGAAGGTGTGGGTGTTGGAGCCAGTGGCCCCAGCAGCACTCAAGGACAAATGGTCCGGGCCCTACACCATCCTGGAGAAAAAGGGAGAGGTCACCTACCTGGTTGACCTGGGAACTCCCCGGAGCCCCCACAGGGTGCTTCATGTCAACAGGCTCAAGGCATATGTCGACAGGAAAGACATGAGTTTGCTCATGGCCCTAGATGAGGGACAGGAGGAGGAGAGTGACCCTCTCCCCGACCTGCTCACTCAGAATCCTGACGATGGATCGGTAGATGGTGTTGTCTTTTGTGGCAGCCTCTCCGAACATCAACAGAGCGACTGTAAACAGGTTCTTCAGTCGTTCAGACATATGTTTTCTCTAACACCCAGTCAGACCGATTGGTGTACCCATGAGGTTGACACTGGTGACAGCTTGCCCGTGAAGAGTAAGATCTACCGGCAGCCAGATCACGTTAGAGACTGCATCAAGAGTGAAGTGCAGAAAATGTTGGAGCTGGGAGTCATTGAGCCCTCGGATAGCCCTTGGGCTAGTCCCGTAGTTCTAGTGCCGAAACCTCACACCCAGGGTGGTAAGAGAGAGATGAGGTTTTGCGTAGACTACAGGGGTCTCAATGCAGTCACTAAGACTGACGCCCACCCAATACCAAGGGCAGACGAGCTTATCGATAGATTGGCTTCGGCCAACTACCTAAGTACGTTTGACCTGACAGCTGGGTATTGGCAAATCAGGTTAGCTGAGGACGCCAAGCCTAAAACCGCATTTTCAACCCCTGGTGGGCATTATCAGTTCGTGGTGATGCCCTTTGGTCTGAAAAATGCACCTGCCACCTTCCAACGGTTGGTGAATCAAGTCCTTACTGGGCTGGATGACTTCTGCGCGGCGTATCTTGACGATATCGCTGTCTTTAGCTCCACCTGGGAGGATCACCTGGTCCACCTGCGGAAGACGTTAGAGGCACTGCAAGCCGCAGGTCTCACTATCAAGGCCACCAAGTGCCAGATAGGGCAGACACAGGTTGTATACCTGGGCCACCTTGTAGGTGGAGGCCAGGTTCAGCCACTGGAGAGCAAGATACAGTCAATCAGGGACTGGGCTCCTCCAACCACCCAGACTCAGGTTCGAGCTTTCTTGGGCCTGACTGGATACTACCGGAAGTTTGTCAGGAACTATGGTTCCATCGTGACACCATTAAACGAACTGAGAAGCAAGAAAATGCCAAAAAAGGTTCAGTGGACAGCGAGCTGTCAAAAAGCATTCGATGACCTAAAGCAGGCCATGTGCACGGCGCCTATCCTCAAGAGTCCGGACTACTCCAAACCATTCATTGTCCAAACAGATGCTTCTGAGTTGGGTGTGGGAGCTGTTCTTTCTCAACTGAATTTTGATGGTCAAGACCAGCCCATTGCTTTTATAAGTAGAAGGCTGACCCCTAGAGAGAAGAATTGGTCAGCTATTGAGAGGGAGGCCTTTGCTGTGGTTTGGGCCCTGAAGAAGCTGAGGCCATACTTGTTTGGCACTCACTTCAAGATTCAGACCGACCATAAGCCCCTCTTGTGGCTAAATCAGATGAAGGGTGAAAACCCCAAACTGCTAAGGTGGTCCATTTCCCTACAGGGGATGGACTTTACAGTGGAACATAGACCTGGTACTGATCATGGCAATGCCGATGGGCTCTCCAGATATTTCCACTTAGAACAAGAAGACTCACCTGGTCAAGGTTAGCTTATTGTTCCGACGTTTGGGGGGGGGTCATGTAGGAGAGTAGGGTCTGCAATCCTATGATCACCCAGATTTTTTGCTTTTGTTTCACTGGTTTACGACTTTCTCTGGCTGTGGGCCTGCTAATCAGACCCACAGCCTGGCTGTTCTCTCTCTAAATTACGATATGTACCCTAGGTGCATTTACCAATTGGTACTGGGCCACCTTATCAGACCCCGTAACGCAGGGCATAGGTGTACCCAGGGCCGCCAGGAGCTGCAGCATGTATTATGCCACCCCTGGCTGGCCTCTCAAATTTGACACAACTGGCTGCACGACAGCTGGGGCGAAGACGTGTAACCACGCTTTGCTTTAGATATAGTAGCCCTATATCTAACCATACAATGGACACTCGAGTTCCTATCAGTCACTCCTATGGCAGGCCTTGACAATCCTGGAGGCAGAGTGCATGGGCTCGTGTGAGTTAGGTTCAGGCCCGATCCGAGCCGGCTGCAGCTTGCGGGATCAAGGCCCAATAGCTGTTCCATGATAACGCGTGCCATATCGGTAACTCCGGTATCGCGTTATCAAGGCATGTCGAGTAAGGTGTCATACGAATCGGGATGCTGCCCTCTCACCAACCCTGGCGACGAGGTTAGCATTCCGCCCTTCTAGAGGGACACGACATGTACGTAACTGTGAACCCCGGTTAAAGTTAACTAAAGCCTCAGCTCCACAAAATGGATGCTGCCACCACAGACACAAGTCTGACCTCCTGCTGCTGGGAGTCCTTCCAGCGAGGAGCACTTGGACAAAGGGTTTCCTGTCAAGGGCGCTGTTCGCACCGTCCCAGACAGGGTTTGTGTATTCTGGGTAGGTAGGGCTTTGGCGAGAAGGTGACTGCGGAGTGGCACCCCGGTGCTCACTACGCATCTGCCGGTTAGAACCAGTTCCAGGGGCGACAGCCCTGGCCTGGGGAAAGCCCGGCAGGGGAGAGGGGCGTAACTACCCCCCTTCCTGGTCCCACCCTTAGGGCAGGACCTAGTCATGTACCCACCCCTTTCTTTAGGATAAAGACCGGAGCGGGGACCCTTCCAAATTAGATCATCTTTGAATCAAGAATACTTTCTACGAAAGGACTTCAAGACTCTTCTCAAGATTTCTCCCTTGTGGCTAAGGAGTAGTCACCCTGCATCAGCGGGCACCATCTAAGAACTCTGCGGTTTGCTGTAAGTCCTTCCTCAAGGAATCCGACGGCCCAGCTCGACGAGAACCGGCTTCCCTGGCACCTCTGACCTCTACCCACGTCATCAGCTCAGCTGTGATCGGTGGGTGCGACGAGACCTCGAGGGACCGGCCATCATCAGAACCTGCACGCTCTTAAAAACCAGCACGACCATCGAGGTAACTCTCTGGTGAGTGCTCTGGGGTCCGAGAAGCCCCGACCCTGAGCCGCTCCAGCACCGAAGTGCAGTCTCCCAGCATCTCCACGATCTGCGTGGGGCCCTTCTGCTCGCTGCTCAGCACGTTGTCTGGTCACTGGCCGCTGGCTTGTGCCCTTCTGTGACGACATCCGAGAATCATCACTGCCGGTCTGGTTGCTCCAGACTGGCCCTTGCTTCCATCTTTCCGAGAAGCACCCCGGACCCTCCTGGTCCACTCAAGACGCCGACAGCGACATCCGTCGTGGGACAGCTCGCACCTCCACCGTGGTCGCCAACAACGCCTCCTGGTCCGAGAGACTGCAGAGCCTAGCGTCGCCCACTCACCTGGTCGAGGTGACGGCCACCGGTGCCTTCCTGGTACCCTCTGACTACTGGCTAGTAGTACGAACTTGGTCCCCTCTGCTTTCAGGTTTCATCAATCTCCGATCCAGGCTTGGATCTCTACGAACTATTCAGCACTGGTCGCCGGCCAGCAACTCCTTTCTTCCGGCTCCTGGCTCGTCAGCGAAGACCCCGACGCCTGTAAGACTTGTGCAGCCGCAGCCCTCGTGGCTAGGTAACTCGGCATTTCGGTGCCTGCATAGCCTCCTTACTCTAGGGTCCCGAGTCCCTCGCTTCCGACTTGCCTTATCGGGTCCGCCCGAGACCTTAACCTTTCCGTGTCCTCGGACACTTGTTTTAATTGTGCACTTGAAGTATTTGCCTAAGAGATTTGGTTTGTGCTTAGTACCCTGTCCTCATAAAGAGTACAGGGCTGTTGTGATTCTTAATAAATATCCTGTTTATTTTCATAACACTTGTGTGGTGTCCTTTCACTTGGTGTTCAAGGGGTACATGTGTGGTAAACAGCTGGCTTAACGCGCCCTCTCGAGTCTTTAGCCTTAGACTGCTCGTATCCACGCTACTAGGATAGCTGGTCTATAGGTTGACTTACAACCAAACACCATAAGGGTCGTTGGAACGATACATAGCGGTCGCTAGAATAGCGAACGTTGCATATCGGGCCAACTTCTCACACAGATAACATATTATTCAAATACGTAGGGGCCCATTAGGATCACGGGCGGATCGCCACTGCCCGCATGGCAGTGGCGATCTGTCCGTGATCCGACCCTGCCCGCCCGACAATTCCGCCGCCATATTACTATGACGGTGGACTGACGGACGGAAAGACTGTCCTCCAATTTTCCGCCCGGTGGGTTTAATATTACTATACAGGCGGGGAAATGGCCGCCATGGAAAGGCATGCAGTGTTTGATATTGGGGGCCCGTTGTGGGCCCCCATGGACTCTGGGGTGTGGGGGGTGCACATGGGGTACCTATGGTACCCCCCAACAATTCCATGCACAACAAGGCAGGCACCGCGCGGTGCCTGCCATGTTGTGCTTGTAAGTGCAAGACATGCCTTCCTGGAATTGTGGCAGGCAGTGCTGAGTGCACCGCCCGCCACAATGATCGGCGGGCGCATCCTAATTCCCCCACGGGACCCCCGCCCTTATGGCGGACGTTCCCGTTTCCCGATAGGGTGGCGGGCGGACAAAGTCTGCCCACCATCCAAATGACCCCATAGTGTCTAGTTACTCACGTTGGATCTTTATTGCTTCAACAAGTCGGATTTTCCGTTTAGCAAATTAATATGCAAATTACCCTAAATATTCAGATCCATGGTATGTACATTTATGTCATAAATATTAATTGCAGAAATCCCAAATGTCTGATTGGGTTTGACCCTCACAGATCATCAGCAAGTATAGATATTCTTCTCAGACCACTTTTGGAGTCTAGGAAGCAAACAGGGTCTACTGGGCCTCAGCTGTGGAAGCTGGGTTTGCTTGTCTCTGATGGCTAGGGGTCCATCCTGGTATGACATTACAAAATACCCTAAGTACAACTCCATCACTAATTAACTCAGTGGTAGTATGGCGAGGTTTTACCTACACAGCTAGAAAATACAGTTATACATAATCATTGAGTAGTGCCACTATAGAACAAATGTAGACCTGTTCCCATGAGGCACAGGTTCAGACTGATTTGCATATAGCCATGTCTGAACTGGGGTGGCAGAGTGGGCTAAAGAACGGTGATGGATTAAACCTAGATCTTTTGACTGAGTGTGAGTGTTTGATTGATTCAGATGCTCCGTCCATCACCACCCCCCTTTGTACCGCTTTTGGCCGCCATAAGTGTGGCTGGGTATGCTCAGACGTGAGTCCCTTGCTCACTTTGCCACTGGATTCAAGCAAGCCGGGCTGAAGACGGCTGGAATGCCAGAAACCGGTCCTCGGAAGCTTGTTTCCGGTCCAGGGAAGACATGGCTTGGCAGTTCAGGCTGGACTGTTCCCATGAGGCACAGGGTTAGACTGATTTGCATATAGCCATGTCTGAACTGGGGTGGCAGAGTGGGCTAAAGAACGGTGATGGATTAAACCCAGATCTTTTGACTGGGTGTGAGTGTTTGATTGGTTCAGATGCTCCATCCATTGCCACCCCCTTTTGTACCACTTTTGGCCGCCATAAGTGTGGCAGGGTATGCTCAGACGTGAGTCCCTTGCTCACTTTGCCACTGGATTCAAGCAAGCCGGGCTGAAGACGGCTGGAATGCCTGAAACCGGTCCTTGTAAGCTTGTTTCCGGTCCAGGGAAGGCATGGCTTGGCAGTTCGGGCTGGACTGTTCCCATGAGGCACAGGGTCAGACTGATTTGCATATAGCCATGTCTGAACTGGGGTGGCAGAGTGGGCTAAAGAACGGTGATGGATTAAACCCAGATCTTTTGACTGTGTGTAAGTGTTTAATTGGTTCAGATGCTCCGTCCATTACCACCCCCTTTTTTACCGCTTTTGGCCACCATAAGTGTGGCAGGGTATGCTCAGACGTACGTCCCTTGCTCACTTTGCCACTGGATTCAAGCAAGCCGGGCTGAAGACGGCTGAAATGCCAGAAACCAGTCCTTGGAAGCTTGTTTCCGGTCCAGGGAAGGCATGGCTTGGCAGTTCGGGCTGGACTGTTCCCATGAGGTACAGGGTCAGACTGATTTGCATATAGCCATGTCTGAACTGGGGTGGAAGAGTGGGCTAAAGAACGGTGATGGATTAAACCCAGATCTTTTGACTGGGCGTGAGTGTTTGATTGGTTCAGATGCTCCGTCCATTACCACCCCCTTTTGTACCACTTTTGGCCACCATAAGTGTGGCAGGGTATGCTCAGACGTGAGTCCCTTGCTCACTTTGCCACTGGATTCAAGCAAGCCGGGCTGAAGATGGCTGGAATGCCAGAAACCGGTCCTCGGAAGCTTTTTTCCGGTCCAGGCAAGGCATGGCTTGGCAGTTCGGGCTGGACTGTTACCATGAGTTACCGGGTCAGACTGATTTGCATATAGCCATGTCTGAACTGGGGTTGCAGAGTGGGCTAAAGAACGGTGATGGATTAAACCCAGATCTTTTGACTGGGTGTGAGTGTTTGATTGGTTCAGATGCTTAGTCCATTACCATCCCCTTTTGTACCGCTTTTGACCGCCATAAGTGTGGCAGGGTATGCTCAGACGTGAGTCCCTTGCTCACTTTGCCACTGGATTCAAGCAAGCCGGGCTGAAGACGGCTGGAATGCCAGAAACCGGTCCTCGGAAGCTTGTTTCCGGTCCAGGGAAGGCATGGTTTGGTAGTTTGGGCTGGACTGTTCCCATGAGGCACAGGGTCAGACTGATTTGCATATAGCTATGTCTGAACTAGGGTGGCAGAGTGGGCTAAAGAACGGTGATGGATTAAACCCAGATCTTTTAACTGGGTGTGAGTGTTTGATTGGTTCAAATGCTCCGTCCATTACCACCCCCTTTTGTACCGTTCATAGACAAGGCAGCATACTATGACAGATGACAAGCAACAGTCTTTGGGGTAAGAGCAGAACACACTGTGTCCCTCATTTTGATGTACTTATGCTGCACCTCGCACAGCTCAGTGCAGTCTCCATAATACTCAAAGGTTTGTCTACCCTGGCGACTATAAAAACGCTCCTAGAATTGGACCAAGGTGAACTTCTGTGAGCTCCAAGGAAGAAACTCCATAGCGGGAGTCACAGAAATGGGCAAGGGAGGCAAGTGAATGCACTTAATCAAGCCATGTAAATCTCTGACAGCAAATGGACTACACATACAAGGAAACAAAAGAAAGACTACTCAAATCTTCTTAGTAACAGCCGCAGATCTACTGTGAAATTATTTTGAGTGTAGCCATTTTACAATGATATACATTTTTCTTATGGCACATTGAAACAGAGGCTGAAGGGAGGAAATGTGAGTCACAGGGTTAACTGATGTTATCTATGGTTGAAATTTATTAAAGGGATAGACTAAAACCATTGAGAGGGCAATCTTTCCAAATTAAAATGGAGAAAAATAGGATAGCACAAGAGAAAGGGCAAGTGTGGTAATTAGGATTGAGACAAATTTTAGTTGTACTGGTAGGGTCAGGCACAAATGATCACAGAATGTAGGTGCCTGGCGTGTCCTATGGAAAGGTAGTGATGTTCTCCTAACAGTATTTGTACACCACCATTTAGAACATGTGCTTTTTCGTATTGTAGAACACTGTTTCTTCCCTTGTATTAACCAGCACAGAAATTATATAATAACTTCTTTTTTACAATTTCTGAAGAACTGAGTGTTAACTAGGCCTGGGCATAAAGATCTGCAATTTTCTCAGAGTTTGCAGAACTCGTGAACTCTGTGATGTGGAGTTCCCAATAAATTCCGCTTTCCGTCACTTAGCATAATGTTTTATTGGTTGGTGCACTTGAGTGCTGTTTTTGCGCACGCTGGTGAGCGTGATGAGTCTTGGCAGGTGCTCACAAATGCCTACAAGATTTGATGGCCACCTGCAAGAACTTGCAGACCATCTATGAGCACTTGTGAGATTTGATGGCCGCTAGCATGGCTTTAGGCCACATTGGTGACATCCGGAACCTTTTTTCTGATGACAGCGAGAACACGCCAGTGACCGCGGCTGCATTCTCACAGAGATTTTCTCTTCAAGAAGCCTCAAAAGCTATTTGAAAAAAAGTTTTCAAGTTAATATTATTCTCCAATGGATCGATTCAAGTTGTTTTTTAGTGCAAGGAGCCTTTTTTGTTTCACTTTTTTTCTCAAGTACCAGAAAGTACTCCAAAGACTCCAACGTCCTGTTCCTGACAGACAAGTTCCCCCCAGTGCTTTGTCCATCTCCTGGTAACTTTTAATTTGCATTTGGAGCTGGAAGGATTACTATCTTTGTCTGCTACTTATATACATTTTGATTTAAGGACTTTGGTTTTGTGATATAAGTAAGTTCAAAAACTGTTGTCTAAGAGTGTTGTTTGTTTGATAGAGGGCATGCACCACAATTAATTTGTACTGTTATTTAATGTTTAAAATGTATTGTGGCGGGTGGCCTGCAGTTTCAGAAAGGGCCTAGTTATTTTTTTGAAAATCATTTTTCTTCTCTTGCGAGGAAAAATGTTGCACAGTTCAATATATTTTCTCCTTTAAAAAAATTAATTAGCAATTTTCATCTGTTTTACTATGTGGCGTAGTGTGCCAATGGGCCAGCCATCAGTAGGCCCAGTAGTAGTCATGGGTGCAAAACACAACTGTTTCTGTGGTGTATCTTTTGTCCTGACGAATGCTCCACAGACCCGGCTGGGTAATACGGAGCTGAAACATGTTGACTGTATGTTTTAAGTGATATACCAAGGTCTAGTAACTTGATCTGATAGTATACCCATGATAATTTTTAACAACAAATCACACCTTCTTGAATAAAATAGTAATACTGGTGGTGACTTGTTTCTTAATATAACTCTACCCTCCATAAAGTGGTGACACCGAAACTCATCTCTGGACACTGCTACGCTGCTCCAGAGTGGTCCACAGGCTTGAGGCAGGCATGTTGCACGAATAGATCACCCAATGACTAATGCCAAACGTCTATGAGGGGCGGAGAACTACAATATACCGCACTCACGAAAAATCATAGCGTTTATGAGGGTTTTCTATACCACTCCATGTAACGTTGTTACATGTGTCCTAGTCTACTCCTTGATAGTGAATATCCTGTATGGGGAAGCGACTGTACACGTATTCCTCCTCCCTAATTTTTGATAGACATTGTATAAAGCAGCGGTGCGCTGCGGGAGAATTTATCAGCTACTAATACATATAAAAAACGCTTACAAGTAGCTATATCAGGGACAAAATGGAGGACAATCTTGGCTTGAGTTACACTGGGGATGATATCAGTGAGATACTAGCGGCACAACCATTACTGCAGAATCAAGATTTCACACAAACATTGGCCCAAATGGATGATTGGGAATGCCTATCTGAAATGAAAAGGGATCAAATCAGGACAGCCATTCATGGCATCATAATGACCGAATACTTAAGAGCAAAATCCGCACCAAGAGGTTTGTGGGGAACAACTGCACCCAGAATATTCCTACACGACTTGGCGTTTAGACGAGACTGGTCTTCCATATCTTGGAAGTGCACCTTGGATTACCTAGTACTTATAGTGAAAACAGCTAAAAGACTCTCAGAAGCATTACTTGCCCAAATACAGACTTGTGAGAACGAATTGAGAAAAGGTATATCTCCAACAGCCTTCAAGAAAAGACTTGATGAAATCAATAAGGAGATGAATGAAACAAAAGAATACCTGATGCAGAACAAATTACAAAAATTGGGCAAAGACCTGAAGAAATTTAGTCAAGAGAAGATGCACCCATATATAAAGGAAGAATATACACCACCTGATCACAATTCTGATAATGATTCAGAAGGAAGGAATTCTACAGATGGATCTGAAGATGGTTCAGAATATTCAACTCCCAGAAAAGGAAGAAACAGCTTCCGACAATTCAATAACTAAAGAGGGAACAGATGGCCAAGACGCAATTTTACAGGCAGAGGCTATGGTGGAAATCAATTTCCTTTCTTCCAACCATATATGCCACCGTATGGAGCTTGGATGAACCCCTTTAATCAAGACATGTCCCAAATACCACACATGATGAATCTCCAGATGTCAGGACCAGAGAATTTAAACCAGCAGCCTTTTTTTAGGAAGGGGCCAACAGCAAAGAGGACATTGCAAAACCTTGACCTGGCAAGCCCAACAGAGGAACATAATGACTCGCAGCATGACAACAGAAAAACCAGGGACAAGCAAGCAGAGTCACTGAATGTGAACCTCACAGATTAAACCCTCATGGAAGATCAGAAGAAAGTCCTAAATAAAGGACTAGGATTTGTGCCCACTCCCTCTCTGGACACTTTCAAAGTTAAATGTGAGCTGGCTGAATTCTGCAGACTATTAAAATTGAAAGCATATTTTTCTGGAACCGAACAGAGGACAAAGGACGGGGATACAGATTTAAAAAGAAAATCTACCTTTAACCCCCCTAATGCTCTAATACCTATAGAGATTCAAACTTTTGAGCAGGCAATCATGAAGGGAATAGATGAAATAAATATTGACAAAAATCAGATCTTCCAAAATCTAACAAGGAATGAACGTCAAGCCCTGGAAACTTTACGCAGAAATGACAAAATTGTCATAAAACCCGCAGATAAGGGTGGAGGAATTGTTATTTTGGGAAAAGAAGGATACAAACAACAATGCCTAACATTATTAACTGATGAAAGATTCTATACAAAATCATCTCAGATCCTACACCGAGACTACAGAATTCAATTTCAATGATGGTATATGAGGCTGAGTGCAATGCTTGGATATCTAAAAAAGAGGCTGATTATCTTATCACCAAGGAACCAAAGACACCTTGTTTCTACTCTTTGCCGAAAACACACAAAAATAAATCCCCGCCACCTGGACTCCCGATTGTATCGGGATAGGCTCGGTATTGGAGCCTTTATCTCCATTTGCGGACCAATTTTTGAAGCCTCTAGTACAGAGCACCTCTACATATCTAAAAGATATGAGAGATCTTCTGAACCAGATACTGGAAATGCCATTTGACCAAACCACCATGTTACTAATAGGATTAGACGTTGAATCGTTATATACAAGCCTACCTCAAAGAAAAACACTACAAATGCTTGAAGACACACTCTTCAATGAAGAGTGGACTTACCACACGCCACGCCATTTTGTCCTCAAATGTTGCCGAATGGCATTAACTGAAAATTATTTTGAATATGAGGGACAATTATATCTACAGAAACATGGAACTTCCATGGGAAGTGCGTTTGCTCCATCGGTGGCAGGTTTATATGTCAGTCATTTTTAAACTACCAATGTATTTGCTGATGTCAATCCGTTCGCTTCCAGTATCCTTTATTGGAAACGATACATTGATGATGTCCTGATGATTTGGAGAAAAGACACAGATTTGAACCTCTTTATGGAATTGCTGAATACAAGAGATGAATGTCTAAAGTTCACATTCACATCAGATTAGACCAGCATGGATTTCCTGGACCTCACGATTTTTATTAAGGACGGACAGATTGAAATGAAAACATTTACAAAACCTACAGCAAAAAACAGTCTGCTGTCATATAACAGTTTTCATCCCAAAACTCTCAGAGAAAACTTACCTTACAGTCAATTCTTACGACTTAAAAGAAACTGTAGCCTGAACAGTGACTACAAGGAACAGGCCCAAGAACAATGGGCCAGATGTAGGTAAAAAACATTTACCGATTTCAAAATACCGATTCCTACCGAATCGGTATTAAGAAATCTGTAATTGAGATGTAGGTAAAAAATCGGTATAATTTACCGATTCGGTAGAAATTCGAATCTGTCAATCGGAATTTACCGAATCGGAAATTACCGAATCGGAATTTCCCGATTCGGTATTTCCCATACAACCCTATGGGCCAAAAGGCCCATAGGAAAGCATTGGAAATACCGAATCGGTAAATACCGAATCGGTAAATACCGAAACGGGAAGCAAACAAAAGTGAAACCTAAGAAAACAGCCAATCAGGTGCCGCCACCCTCCCCCACCCAACCAGGAAGTGGCTAACCAGGCAGCTGCAACTAATTAGAAGGCTCTGGAGAGGCAGTCAGAGCACAGCACAGTCACAGAGCTGCAGGGAGTGATTAATACAAGTTTACCACAGTGGAAATGGCCAGCAGCAGTGAGAGCCAGAAGGCAGAAAGGAAGAGGAAAGCAAAGTTCAGCAACATGAGGCTGCAAGTTCTAGTGGAGGAGGTAGTAAAAAACCACAAACAACTGTTTGGCAGACACTCCCTCACAGTAGCTGAGTCAGTAAAGCGCAAGCTGTGGCTTGAAATTGGTGAAAGGGTGAATGCTGTGGGAGTGACAAGCAGGAGCCTGGATGACCTTAAAAAAAGATTTAATGACATCAGGAGTTACACCAAGCAAAAGATGTCAGAGCTACATAAGCAGGCTGGTCTCACTGGCAGAGGCAGGAACCCAGGGCCCCCCCTGACAGACCTGAAGGAGTTGGTGGCGTCCACCATTGAGCCAGACAGTGTGGTGGGCTTGGGAGACATGGACAGCTCAGCCAGAGCAGGAAAAAGAAAAGGTAAGATGCATGCGCAGCATTACACCCCATACCAGCTTGCCTCCCTTAACCCTTAGTGCACAGCCAAACCCCAGTCCAGTCCTGCTAGCATCTTACAGCAGCAATGCATTATGGGAAATGTAGTCAGCTAGCATTAGAACATGTGTAACTGCCCAGACATCAACAAGGCAGTGAAAGTAATGCAGAATAACGACAGCGAAATGTGTAATGCATTTATTTAAGCCAATGTGACACAGTACCACACAGTTGACATACGCTTATTTATACCTAGGGCCAACAGCAGCCAGTCAAGCCACAGCTACACCAGGAACTGCACCAGCAATGGACCAGAGTGATGTGCCAGGGCCAAGCCAAGTCAATGCCTCACTGGAGGAAGAGCACACAACTGTTACCTCCCAGGATGAGGACTCATTTCACACATCTGAGTTTCCCCACTCCCCACACCTCTCCCAATCGCCTACTCTGCAGTTCTCTCCTGAGACCTCCCCAACACTGTCACAGCCTGCACCTGCAAAGTCACCAGCCAGGAGGCGAGTTGTGGCCACACTGCCACTGATGGAGGCAGCTGAGGGACATGCCCAAAACACTGCACCTGAGAGTCCTGCTGCACTGCAGCCCACAACAGAGTCTTCCACCATGCGCAGACGTCAAGGCAGGCCCCGCAATACAGGTGTTCATGGAGAAGGCTCAGTGTTCCGTGGACTGGAGGGGAGTATGGTAAGAGTCCAACGCCAGCAGGGTAAAGCAATACAGGCCTGCCACCGCCAATTCCGTGCCCTGAACAATAAAATTGGAGAAATGGGGAATGGCATTAGAGACATGGTGGAAACCAACAGGGAGACATCCAAACACATTGGTGACTTAGCTGTAGGAATGCATGAAATGAGCACTTCTATTACCCTGCTGTGCTCTAAACTGGACAGCTTCGAGCAAACACGGCGCAGGGACGCCCGTGTTACCAATAGAGCAATAAATCGCCTAGCCACTGCCATGCAGGAAAGCCTGAGTCAGAACACGGCTGAGGTCACAAGGGGCATGGCTAGGATCACCACTGCCCTCGAGGCAATGATTATATCCAACACTGCAGTGGATTCAGCCCTGGATGCGGCTGAGGGAGATGATAGCAGCAGCCGCAGCAGCATGTCTAGCGCTGTGCTTCACCCACGTAGGAGCAGAAGGCGTCCAGCTGAGCCTTCAGGCAATGAGGGAGGCAGTGAGCAACACCCCAGTGGGTCTGGGAAGCGTATGCGCAAATAACTTGGCCGTTGTGGGTGATATAACCCAGGACATGTTTTCACCATCTTTCATTTGTTTGATTTATTGCACTCATGTGGATTGACGTTGTGACAACATAAACATACGTTGGTTCCATACACTACCTGTCTGTGACTCATTACTTACTCAGAAGTAGTTGTTTGTAATTTCATCACGTCTGTATCTGCCGTCACTTGGTGTTGTCACTTCAGCAGGTTGTCTTTCAGGCACAGCATTGTCGTCATCATGATCCTCGTAGTCAGACAACTCCACCTCAGTTCCCTTCCTCACAGCCAAATTGTGCAACATGGCACAGACAGCAATTATCTTGCAGCAGGTGATGGGGTATACTGCCTTGCACCTCCGCTCTTGTGAAGGCATCTGAATCTGCTCTTCCTGATGCCAAAGGTCCATTCTACCACATTCCGTGTACTTTTGTGGGCCCGGTTATACCTCCTTTGGCTGGGTGTTGAGCGGTTGAGATATGGGAGTGAGGATAAATGAAGGTAGGGCATATGCACTGTCTCCTACATGGGAAAAGGGAATACATTACTCACATGCATAATTGTAATTAGTAGTGCAATAGGTGTGGATGGGGTTGCACACTGTCTCTTACCTAAGAGGTATCCTTCGCCAAATTACCCTGCAGACAGCCGTGCATAGATGCCGCTGTTCTGGAAAATATAGGAGTCGTGGGTACTCCCGGGGAATTTCGCTACAATGTCAGTGATGACAAACTTGGCATTGCAGATGACCTGAACATTGATGGTGTGTGTGGACTTCCTATTCCTGTAGATGTTTCCGTGGAAGCAGGGGGACAAATGGGGATATGTGTGCCATCAATGCATCCGATGATATGGGGAAATCTGGCCATCTGGTAGAAATCAGATTTGGTTTGAACCAGTTCAGCATGGGTGGATGGAAAAGAAATGTAATGCTCCATCATCTGCAACATGGCGTCAATGAATTTGGGAAAAGTCCTTGACAGGCTGCTTTGGGTCACACCACCCACCGCAGCAACCACACTCTGGTAGTTCCCAGACGCGAGCAGGTGGAGTCAGCACAGCACCTGTACATGGGGTGGTATTGCATGTGCCCTTGGGGTAGTGTGCTGCAGCAGTGGTTGGAGGTCACTGATTAGGTCCTTGATGGTGTCTGGATCCAACCTGTACCTCTGCAGTATCTCTGCCTCTGTGAGCATGAACAGGGTCACCCTCTGCCTGTGGACCTGCTCCTGTCTCTGCCATTCCCTCTCTTCTTCCTCCTGTAGCCGTAGCCGTCTTGCGATGACATAAAATGCCGCCATTGTGCAAACAGCATTGCATTTTGGGACTATTTTTATAGGCTGCACCTGGTTACCACCTGATTTGAATCCATGGTAAATACTGGCTCAGAAATACCGATTTTTTAGCAAAATCGGTATTTCTGAGCTTTCCGACATCTCAATCTTCATTTTTTTGGATTTTTCGTTACCGATTCGGTTTATTTCCGATTCGGTAAGTTTACCGAATCGGAGATATTACCGATTCGGTAATTTTTCAGATTCTGTATGTTAACGATTCAGTATTACTTTCCGATTCGGTGATTATTTTCCGATTCGTTAAATGTTCTCGCTACATTTAACGATTTGGAAAATTTACCGATTTCGCACGATTTCAGACACCTACATACCGATCACTCTGTACCAGTCGGTAACGGCCGAAAATACCGATTTTCGTCCGTTACCGACCGACCTACATCTGGCCCTAAGTCACAAACTTCAATGTCGTAACTACAAACAACAAACAATCTCCAGATGTCGCAAAAGAGCCAATAATCAACCTAGGTCGTCCTTACTGGAAACCAGAAGAAAAGAACCAACTCCTAACCTGGTTACTTGTGTAACAACATACTGTCCAGCAACGTATATGGTCCAAAAAATAGTAAACAGAAACTGGCGCATACTAACTTCAGGAAACCTTGACTGGCTGAAACCACGTTTTGCGAATCGACGTACGCGCAACTTAAAAGACTTACTGGTCCATACCCGTCCTCAAAAAAAAATCCTGAGTGGACAACAAAGAAACATGGAAATGACGATCGTCACAGGACACTATCCATGTGGAACCTGCCAAGTTTGTAACTCCACTACCACAACTAAAACTCTGCAGGTAACTGAAACATTACTTTGGACTCAAAGACAACACACAAACTGTAATTCATCACATGTAATTTACATGATCATGTGTCCTTGTGGAAAGAAGTATATAGGAATGACCTGCAGGAAGATAAAACTAAGAATTGGAGAGCACAAAAGCAATATTAAGCCGAAGAAAAATAACAAAAAAACTCTGTACCCATTTTGTTGAAGCAGGTCACACAGTTGAAGACATACAATGGACCGTCCTTGAAATGTTGAAGGATAAAACTGGGAATGCTGAAAAAGTCCTACATGAAAGAGAGCAGAGATGGGTCAACTGTCTTCAAACTCATCTAACGGGGCTTAACGATACAGTTCCATGGCATCACTTTGCTTGAAATATGCATACCCACTCCTCAAATTCACATGGCATCACTTTGCTTGAAGTATGCATACCCACTCCTCAAATTCATATGTATACTGATTCCAATTAACAGGGCGGCAAGCTATAGTTCCATGGCATCACTTTGCATGAAATATGCATACCCACCCCAACATTTTTTGTAAATTAATTTCTTTGTATATTCATTTTACTAACTGACATATTGATTCATCACGATATACATCGAATTTTAATCATGTCAGGTATAGATATGACAACGTATAGTGAAATACAATTCACATAAACACCCGTTAATTCATGTCTATATATATATCAAGCCTCAAAATATCATGCACGAATATAAAATAAACAATACACTTCGGGCTAACCAACACCACCATTGGTCCGTTTTCGATTACAATTGTGCATTCTGAACAGCAACTTCGAATGTAGTCCCTTTTCTATTCTGACGCTTTCCCTGTTGTAGAAAACCGGGAAACTGACACGCTTCCGTGTCCGGGGGCAGCGCCAGCACAAGACGACGGAGACTCTCCACATTGCGGGTAAGCGAGCATCGAGGCAGTATTACTAACCGCACTCGACCCTAACTAAGCCAACTTACTCTATTTTAATTTAAATATACCCTCGCTTTCTCTCTTCCATACCAGCCTGTCTAAATAACGCCCGAGGAGACCTGACATTACGATAATTAAGGTAATTCAACTTGGAAACATAATGCAGGTACCGATATAGCGTAATTACCGACATTGATGTTCAGATTAATGCCACCATATCTGATTATGCACAACTCTCTTACTTAGAATCGACCAGGCCTTCTACCATATTTAACACCTGGCACTGCTATGTACTTAGAAGATACAGACCATTAACAGCTTGATCATGAATTACTTACTAGTTTACTGAGACCTGTGCCATTCTCACTGTTCATAGACCCTGATGCAATTCGCCAATAGTTTTCCATAGACACGTCCCAACCATTATGAATTATTTCCTGATACTTAGTAAAAAGGTTACTTACAGGTTGTGGTTAGTAGACTAACATGCCTAAACAATTATACAGATCATTACCACAAATTGATTTGTGATTTCTATTACAGGTAAATCGCACCTTGTATTCATAACACAGTGGATAGAATTTAATCCACCTCAATACTACACTAGTAGTGTAAGTATATATTTTACCCTTGTTTTGTCCTGACAAATGCTCCACAGACCCGGCTGGGTAATACGGAGCTGAAACATGTTGACTGCATGTTTTAAGTGATATACCAAGGTCTAGTAACTTGATCTGATAGTATACCCATGATAATTTTTAACAACAAATCACACCTTCTTGAATAAAATAGTAATACTGATGGTGACTTTTTTCTTAATATAACTCTACCCTCAATAAAGTGGTGACACCGAAACTCATCTCTGGACACTGCTACGCTGCTCCAGAGTGGTCCTCAGGCTTGAGGCAGGCATGTTGCACGAATAGATCACCCAATGACTAATGCCAAACGTCTATGAGGGGCGGAGAACTACAATATACCGCACTCACGAAAAATCATAGCGTTTATGAGGGTTTTCTATACCACTCCATGTAACGTAGTTACAAGTGTCCTAGTCTACTCCTTGATAGTGAATATCCTGTATGGGGAAGCGACTGGACACGTATTCCTCCTCCCTAATTTTTGATAGACATTGTATCTTAAAATGAACCATCATTTAGTCCAGGAATGGCATATGATTAAATAAAAATATGTTTTTTGGGAGAATTTTACGTTTTGTTTCTGCTGAAATTTTTTTATTGGTGGAGTAATATATGTCTGATGCCTGAGGAGAATGTGTGCTGTTGTAAAATTTTACAGCTCAGCTAATGTTAGGTTTTAGCATTGCTGAATTATGCTAGTTTTTCTTCAGTATTACCTTGCCTCCTTTGTCTGGCCAGTGTGTGAGTGTTTTTGCCGTAGACCACCATTTGTCTTTGTTCCACTTGCCATGTGGCCAGGGGTCATTTTGCATAGTCAGTGTCCATAAGCCTGCATGCTTTTTTTGTTTTTCATGCCTCCTTACTTGTTGTTTGACCATGTTCCCGGTGACCATTTTGTGTAGCCCGCCAAAGTACTTTTTGCCATAGGCCTGCATGTGTTCTTTGTTGTCCATGCCTCCTTGCTTGGTGTTGTTGTTTGACCATGTGGCCGGCGACCATTTTGTGTGGTCAGCCACTGTGCTTTTTCCGTAAGTCTACATGTGTTATTTGTTGTGGCCGTGCTTCCTTGCTGGTTGTTATTGTTGGACCATGTGGCCGGTTGCCATTTTGTGTAGCAACTAGCAAGCCTGTGTGCTTTTGGCATTGGCCTGCATGTGTTCTTTGTTGGAACCACACCACCTTGCTGCTTGTTGTTGTTTTACCATGTCTCCTGTGGCCATTTTGTTTAGCAAGCCAGTCTGCTTTTTGTCATAAGCATGTATGTGTTCTATGTTGTTCATACCTCCTTTCTTTATGTTATTGTTTGACCATGTGGCCAGTGGCCATTTTGTGCAGCCAACCATTGTGGTTTTGCCATAGACCTGCATGTTTTCTTTGTTGGGGCCATGCCTCCTTACTGGTTGTGTTGTTTGACCATGGGGCTGGTGGCCATTTTGTGTAGCCAGCCAGTGTGCTTTTGCCATGGACCTCCATGCGTTCTTTGTTTTGGGTTTCTCATAGTCCCCTAGCATATGAGCAAATTTTTCTTAACATTTTCTGTGTCTTTTATTAAATGTAAGTTTATAAAAATGACAATTTGTTTTTAACTTCTCCTTTTTATGTTTTCATTGCTTTGATTTATTATCATTATTTTTTTAATCTAATTTTTTTGTTATATTTTCCCACAATCCACGAACCCTCTGCCTGCCATAGGCACACAGATGCACAGCAGCATTAATTTTCTAAAGATTTTTCCATTTCCACCTGCACCTCCCTGAGTGTCACATGTTTTTACAAAAATTATGCAGATAAAGCAAACAGGTACATCTGTATGTTGTTGTTATCCTTCCTGATTGTAAATGAAACATTATGTTATGTTGATGTACTTTGACTTTGGAATGGATACACTGTATTGTTATTAATTATTTAATAATATAACATAAGTAACCTCACAAAATTATATTATCTTTGCCTGTACTAATTCAAACTACAAATATGCCATGTATCTCTAATGTTTTTCTTGCTTGTTTGCTTCTAGGTGCCCAAGAGAAGAGACAACACCCACAGTACTGCCAGGCAGAAGGCCTGTACACGTGATGTGTGACCACACAATAACACGTAACATCAGTCTTGCAATTTCTTATTTTATCCCAGAGAATACAGCAATTATGCAACAAAGAAAAAGTTCAACAATTGTAATTATATACATGAAGTAATAACAAACAGTAAAACATGGTGATCGTAAATACATTACATTTGAATTAGTGAAATCACATCTGTAATATGGCCACAGTTCATTAAGCCGTAAAAAGCATATTAGAATTAATTTGAATAATTAATATACATATTAGACTAAAAAGAGATATATTATACAAAAAGGGAATAAAGATTTAATTTACTAGGAATGTCCGCCTAAGTCATTGGTTGTAGAGGTTAGTGCATTGCAGTACCAAGGAGGTGTAATACCAATGTGGTCCCTAGGTACCATTAAAAACAACTGCCTGGGAAGGGCTAATTGCCGGGGACTCTATATTCATTTTCCCACCAGTATTCCAGTTTAACATAGGATCTCATATCTTACTACCTTGTTTCTTGGAGCACCCCCCCTTGCAGTTGTATAAAGTTATTTCAAATTATAGATGTGAAATAACCAGGCAAGCCAAGTACAGTAGGTAGGGGTCTGGATCTTTCCATTTTGTAGCTATCAAACGTCGGGCTACTACATCCGCAATAAAAATAAAATGTACCTGAGTCTGTTCCAGTTGAACTTTATCGTCATACTCTAGGAGCATCATTAGTGAGGAAATTTGAATTTCCCGCCTCAATACTTCTTGCAGAAAAGCTTCTATTCCACCACTTCAGGGTTGTAGTTTCTCATAGCCGTAGAACATATGTATGCCAACTGCGGGACCTTATTCGCACCTTGGGCAGCTACTATTTTCCTTTTTCCCCCACCCATATAACTTACCTGAGGTATAATAAAGATTAAAGACCGTCTTATAAAGTTGTGCCTTCAGGTTAACCAAAAGAAATATCTTCCCTGCTAATGCAATAGACATATATAAATCTGTATCGTCTTGCCCTAACTTCCTAGCACAGTTCGATTCTACTGTTACCAAGTCATCAATTATAAGTCCTAAAATACTTTTTTATATATGTTTAATCCAACAACCATCACAAGCAATGACTTCTTAAAGGGGACTTTTGTCTAAAGAGGGCATTTCACCCCTAAGTTGTTAAAAAAAATCCCTAACTTGGATGTATTTGAAATAAGACTTATCCTCTATTCCATGGACCTCCAGTAACCCCACAAATGAAGCCAATTGACCTGAAAGAAAGATATCACCTATTTTATATGTACCGATTGCTCCCAATGCCTTCCCATCCTATCAAAGAAAAAGGTTGCAAACAGAGGAGATCACCACAAGGGTGTACATTTAGATATTTTGGTAACTTCAACAATTTAACAACCTTATGCCAAATATTTTAAGCAGCTTTCAGGCATTTGAAATGTGTATTTTTATAGTAACTAGTCTCCAGTTGCCGAAAAAACACCCATGCTACCATACCAATAGCTTACTCATATATTGATGGGGGGGGCTTAATCAAATTCCTGTTGCTCTATATACCCCTTATCAGCAGTAAGCAAAATTCCCATCTGTTGAAGCATTGTAGCCAATAGTAAAATAACAAATTCGGAACCGCCCAACCATCCCGTTCTTCGGATAGGGTCAAAAATTTTAATGACCGTCTTATTTTCTTATACTGCCTTATAACGTTGGAAAACAAACAGACCAACCTCTTAAAAATGATACCTTCAACATCGAGGAGGTAAGAGCAAAATAAATAAAGTATCTTTGGAAAAATTACCATTTTAAGAACGTTACACCTACCTATTAATGAAAGATGCAATTTATCCATACGTCTCAGCTCTGTACTACTTTTACCTATTAAGGGCTCCATATTAATTTGCCTAATAGAATCCACGTTCGTAGATACCTTGACCCCAAGATATAAAGCAACTTCAGTCCTACAGGGATCTTGGAAAGTGATATTCCTGGTGCAGATAATCTGGGTTTCTTCCATATTCAGGAGACTGTCCTGACTGTCTCCCATAATCCCCAGCCAAGATTTCCATTTGTTCAATTGCGCTCTGTGGATCGGAGGTCACTACAGCTACGTCATATGCGTACACCAAGACTTTCACAGTGTAGCCCATGGCACTTACTGGTTCAATTATCTGTTTTTGAAATATTGCTCTAATAAATAGGTCTACATATAGAGCAAAAAGAATCAGGGAATATGGGCGCCCCTGCCTCGTCCCTCTAGCTACCTCTATTCTTTCTGATTCCCTACCCATCCCGCCTAGAGGCGGCAATACATGGCTTTAATAGCCGTAATAAAGCGTGGCCCAAACCCATTTTGTCTCAGTATGCCCAAAAGATTGCACCATGGCACTCAGTTGAATGCTTTTTGGGCATCAAGAAGGACCAGGGCCACCTGACCCCCTGTTACTGCAGCTATATCCTACAATGTGATGGCTCATCTAATATGGTCCACGACCCCCCTGCCTGGTATAAAGCCATTTTGCCCTGGGCTAACCAACCGACCTATAATTTTTCCTAACCGAACAGCCAACATTTTAAAATAACGTTTTGCATCAGAGTTAGTAAGGGAAATGGGCCCATATGAGGCTGGGTAATCTGAGGGTTTAACTCCCCCCCCCCAAAAAAAATTATAACCGTACCTAACCATCATTGTGGGGGGATACCCTTATATTGAACAGCCAGGTACAAATCCAATGTTAAAAGGGCTAACTCTTGTCGGACTATTTTATAAATTTCCAAGGGAATTCTATCGGGCCTGCAGCTTTTCCTGCGGCCATCTGCTGACGTGCCTCTATAACTTCCTGTACTGTAATATCAGCATCCATTGTTGTCGAGTAATCTGATCAATCCCTACCATCCCTCCGTTGGCCATTACTCTTTCTTCCTCTTGAGTTATGTCCAATGCTTCCACCTGATACAATTCCCATTAGAATTCTGTAAACACATCTGGGATTGCCTTAGAGTCTGTTTCATATGACCCACCGTACTTCTTGATCTAGCCTATATTATTCCTAACTGATTCCAGCCTCGTACGTAAAGCTAAGAGTCTACCAACTGCTTCTCCATAATCATAATTTTCTGATCTGTAAGTTTGATAGGCTTCAGTTGTCCTTTGACTATAATGACTATTAATCTCAGCTTTAATACAAATCACTCCTGCCTGCAATTGTGCCTGATACTCTTCCTGCCTCAACATTTTTGCAGTGGTATGTTGTTTTTCTAGCAGAACAAGCTGGGCAATCAGTCTGGCCATCTCCTTTTCCTGTTTTTTCTGCTCTGCTCCAAAAAACTAATAACCTCACCCCTTAAACCAGCTTCAAAGGTGTCCCAAATCACTTCCCTCAAAGCACTAACTATATTTATATCAAAATAATGTTGAATCCAAACCCTGATATCCTCAATAAATAAAACGTCACTCAGTAATAATTTCCTATCAAATGTCCTTTTGGACTGGCCCTCAATATACCCATGTACCATAATATTAAGAACCAAAGGGTTGTGACCTGATAATAATTTGGGTAATTTCTTAATACCAATGCTATCCAGGAGGGTGGTAGACAAAAAGATAATATAATATATTTCTTATGAGGGAAAGAAAAATAAGTAAATCCTGGGTCTAGTGGCTTCCTCATGGGCCAGACACCAACTAATCCATGGCTAGCTGTTAATGCCGTTACTACCCTATACACCTTTGGCTTTCTCCCCTGATATTTATTACTAAAAGGTCCGGTTACCTCCAAATGAATATTCAAATTGCCACAAATTATCAGTGGGTCCGGCCAAGATGCCAAATATAACTCCAGCTCTTTCAATATCCAAGGATCATCTTGATTAGAGCCATAGATGGTGCGTACCATCAACCCTATGGGTAGTGCAACCCTTGCCTCCTCCCCCACTTATCCACCAATACTTGTGTAGCTAATGCCAGATTGTTTACCACATGAATATCCACACCTCTATCTGTGGAGGTCTGGGTAGAGCATGCCATTAGAGTATAACCATTAATCACAATACTATCCTTCTTTGCCCATGTGATATGTGTTTCCTGTTGACATATTATATCAACCCCAAAGAGCTTAATCTTTCTACCACCCTACTGCACTTGATTTTATCATTAAGACCACCAAGATTTACTGAGCAGATTAATACTTTACCCATATGGGCAGCAAATAAGCCTTTCAAAGTAGGATAGCTACAAAAACACTTTTTTCTTTGCTGGTTCTCTCTCCTGTGTCCCTCCTCCCATATTCCACCCCCACCCTCTTCCCTCCATACCTAACCAGCCCACCCAGCAACTTTCCCCACCTCTAATAACCCCTAAAATGGAGATAAAAACAGACCTGTCGTCGGTCTGTGGTGAATGGAAAGCAGCTTCCCCAACCAGTGGCCAATACACCCAATGAAACATAACTATATCCTATATACCCTACACCTGATCACAAATGTAGCCAAACCCTTTCAACGGAACCATGTCAAAAATCTGCCCTGACAAAAAATGAAAGGCCCTCGACAGATTGTTTTGCTTCCGGTCTGGTTTTCTCTAAAATATTTTGCCTCAATAAACAATTTCCAAAGTAAACCAGCACTGCATCGGGTTTTGTGTCAGGCCTGATTCATTGTTGCAGAGCAAAGGGCACTTGGTGAGCCCGCTGAACCTCCTGAAGCCAGTTCCATCCCTCTAGTTCTGGGAAGGCTATGTTCGACAAATCTACCAGAAACAGCCATATATCGGAGCCTTCCTTCCCCTCTGGAACCCTTAGGAATCGCAGATTGTTACGCCTTTGGCGATTATTTTGGTCCTCCAACTTCCCTTGGATATCAACCAGTTGGGATTCGTGAGCTTCTGTTTGTCCGCGGGTATCCACAATATCAGACTCAAGTGCAGCAGTTCTGATCTCTAGATCTGTCAGTCGCTCGCTGATAGCATTACAAGTCTTAGATATCTTGCTCATTGTGCCTTGTAATTTACGTGTAGCAGTCTGCGATCAGCAACTATCCTTAAAAGCCTCCTCATAGTGGGGCATAACACATTGTAAATTGTTTCCAGGGTTGGAGGTATTGTTGGATGAGCCTCTTGTAACCCAGTAGCCAGATTTCCAACTAACTGCTCCCCTGGGGAATAGTCCCATTTGAGGTCCTTCCGGCCCTTGCTATTATGAAGATCGGGCTTTCTAGCAACTTTGTGCGCAGTTGCCACCATGTCCACCGCACTGGTATTAGGAAAACTCTCATTCTCACTTGTTGCACTGCTTGACCCTGTTCCATCAGCTGACCAAGTCTCATCTGATAACGAGAAGAAACAATCATTTGCCTGCAGGTCAAGATCGTCACCCCCGTCCTCCAGGTCAAAATCTTCACCCCCTTCCTCCAACCTCAGAGAACGGGCCACTGATTGGCAACTTTTTTCTGACCTTCTGATTTAAATGTGTATCAGTTAAATCTTATTTCCCAACTGCCCAAATCAGGGCTTCCTCGACCTCTGCATTTTTTTCAGCCTACTATGTTCTTGCTCTATATTGACCTCTGGATTTGGCTTATTGGTTGAAGCAATGTCCCTTGCTGTGTCTCTCAAGTGCCGCACTTCCACTTCCTTTCTCCTGAGGTCTCTATTTGGGTCATAGCCGGCAAGCGACACCCAGCCAGATGCAAAGCGGACAATGGTGCTGCCTCTACTCCTGTTGCTGTGAGATGCACCCAGGCCATTGAAGAGGTAGCAGCAGACTTTCATCTGCGGTTCGCTATCTTGGGTCACATCCCTATCGTTGTAGCCACCGGCCATGGCAAGGGTCTGTAGTCAACGTGAACTGTTGCCTCTAGAAATCTTCTGCATGCACGCAACAATTCCTTGCCTGAAGGTAATCTCACAGCAACATGAACACTGGGTTGGATTATGTGTGGATAAAGGTGCAGCAGTTCAAATTCCAAGCAATAGTTATCCTTTTAAGGTGCAGGATGCATAGGAATATGGATAATCTGCCAACTGGTTGGGGGAGCTACACACTGCCATCCCAGGTGGTCACCTTCTTGTCCTCTTTTCCAAAGTAGTACCCAAACCTTGCTATAAAGTCAGGTAAGTGAACAACAACAGCCACAGCCAGCAATAGTAGATGTTCTCGAAGTAGGAGCAGAACAGGGGATTGAGCTTCCTGTAGAGGAAGTAGAACCCTCCTCTTTCAGAAGATCTATTGGCTTCCAGATCTCCAGCAAGAAAAAAGAAGGATACTCCACCATCTTCTCCAAGCCCCCTCTCTGATGATCTGGACCATCTTCTCCAAGCTCCCTTGCTGATGATGTGGATGTGGATTAGAACCTGCCTCAGTCCAAGACATACCAGCAGATGCAAGGGAAAAGGAAAGTTCCTGAAAGCCTTAGAGTTATAGATGAGCTAGTCATTATCATAGATGCTACCCCATTCCCAGAGGAGACTGATATTGCCCCCCACAACCTGCTCTCATGGATGTGGCACTGATAGCACCACCACCACCACCACCACCAGCTCCCATATTTGCAAGGCCACTGTGACCTACATCCACAACTAGTTCAGTAGAAGTATGCACTGCAGAGAGACAATCATCGGCAAGCCCACCTACCCCCACTTCTTCGGGAATTGTCAGTGGCATCAGTGGCCCAATGAGAAAGTTGACCTCACCAGTTAGGGACTTCTTACCGGTTAGCAAGCAGGAGCTTAACTTTGTCATATGCTTCATCTGCAATGTGTATGCTCTACGAGGTAAACCTGGTACACACTATGGTACTGGAAGCCAAACAACTCATATGGAAAACATCATGCAATCCGTTGGGGGGCATACCTTAAAGACATTGTTGCAGGTGGGTTGGTGAAGGCGATATGAGCAGGGAATCTGCTCCAATCACATCAGATTGTGAAGGTGAAGAGGACAAATAGAGTGACATCCTTATGCAAATCAACCCTGTGCCCAGTAGTGCAATAGTTTCACCCACATCAGTAACATCGGAATGGCACAAGACTCAGTCAGATGGAGCCACCACCGTAACTTTATACAGTGACTCCCCTGCTGTGCACATTGAGTCTACCGCCTTCTTCTCTCCAGAAGTCTGCTTCATCAGTGGCACGAGCAAGGAAGAAAATTCTGTCTACTATTACTTCCATGTTTAGGCAGGAGGGGCAGTATGAATGCATCCACTTAGCAGACCATTTGTACAGTGGGAAGATGACTACAATGTTAGTGTTGGACTTCCTGCCATTTTTCTTTTGTGGAAGGAGTCGATTTTCTAGAATTTGTGGTGGCCATCTGCCCAAAAAAGAAAATTCCCAGCTGGACCTATTTTGCCACAATCTGCTGGAATTGGTTGGACAAGCTTTGCAGAACAGTGCTTTTCACGCTATCCACCTGACAACAGACATGCGGAACAGTTGCCAAGCCACTGATTATATGTGTATCACTGAACACTGTTTATCTTTTGTGGGGGTGAGAGAAATTATGTCTTCAGGTTTAGATCCTGATAAACATTTTAATTGTTCCCAGAAGCATGCAACAGTAGCCATGTTCGCCATGGAAAAATACCATAGAGCTGCAAAATCTTGGAACACTTTAACATCAAGGTCTCTAAATGGCTGTGATCCAGAGGGTTTACCACTGGATTTATTTTCATGGGCAATGGCAGATAGTAGCTGTTTCAGGGTCCTGTGTTTGGTGAACTGCATAAACATTGTTGTACAGGACTTTCTTAAAAAAGAAGACAGAGTCAGCAACTTACTCCATTCAACCATTCTTTTAATGTACGGTAGAATTTGAGGATCATTCAGTGTGATAATAGAATGCCAGTCAACACACTCATACTGGAGGTGTCAACACATTGGAACTAGATCTATTACAACCTCTGTTTGAGCAGTACAGACCAATCAATGATTATGTCATGCAAAGAAGGGATGCACCTGAGAAAGGCATGATCATTGGGCTGGACAAAGGGGGCCTAGGAAAATGCCTGACAGAGATGAGGAAGTCAGCAAGGAGGACAGTATGATGGGCCAAACTATCCAGTTATTGCATACGTTTTAGGCACACCTATGGCGGATTGGAGTTAGACCAGTTTGAAGGAAAGAAACCTTCCCGCCATTTCCTAAAAGGACATTGGAGCAACAATGCCTGCCTCTCTCCTGTGCCTATCTTTTTTTCATCCCCTAGCAGAACTGCCTCATAAAATTTGATTTTATAAGGCTGCCTAATGTGTGTTCACATCAAAGAGGATTGACAATTATGTACCTTATGCTTGTATTGGAATAGGTGACTAGTGCACCAATTAGTGAAATATGAGTAGTTGTGAGTAATGATTTATGTGGTGGCAGACAGTGAAGAAGGATGTTCAACCAGTATCATTTGCAAGCTTGTTTGTGGTGATTTTTTATGTTTGAGGCCTGGTGGGTGGTCATTTTTTTCTGAAGGTAATTGGACCTTTCCTTTTGCCACTTAGCACAATTTGCTTCCTAGTTCCACTACTTTGTTTTCTGGTTCACACGCTTCAAAGACCAGACCAGTCCATTTAGTTAACAAACACAAATCTGCAAAAAAAAATGACTGAATGTTTCACTTCTTGTTCATCAACAGCAGTGCACTACAGGCCAATCTCTCTCATTTGAGTCGTTCGGAACAGAATTGTATAGATGTGTTACTCAGAGTCAGGAGGAGTATGATGGAAGGACTCAGGGCGGGGCTAGCTCAACATATCATGTCAAAAAGAGGGGAGAGGAGCGTTTAAGTCCAGCATATGAGCTCCTAAGATCATTTAAACATTAAACAAGAGTATGCAGTTCCTTGTGAAGATAGTGGGGATAATGGGCATAATGGGCATAGGAAGAGTTTGTTAGAGGGGGCTGCTCCATTAGGAGCAAGGATCCTCACACACCCAGATGGGTGTCATAATTCATCATTGAGCTAGCTCCCGTCGGGCTGGCACTGCAATGCCGACGGGCACCCATAAGAGTTACTTTGCCAGAGATCTTTTATAGAATAGCCATTTGATGAAGTGAGGGTGTGTGTTAGTGTTAGTGTAGATTGGTAAAATTTTTTTTATTAAAATAGACTTAGTGATCCTCAGAGACAAGAAATGTTAATGAATTAGTTCACTTGCCTAGCTAAAATTGTGTTTTCTGTCAAATAATATAATGGTCCTTGTTAGTTCAATGGGTTTTTAATTAGTCAACATGTTTCTTGCCTGCTGTTGTTAAAAATTATCATGTGGCAATTGTCACCCCACATTTATTTGTTTGCCTTTTGTGTTTTAGAACTGTTTTACTGACTTAGAGGTACACAGTTTGTCATAAAATTGGTTGACTGATTGGTAATCTCCTTTTGAGAATACAAACCCAGATATTCCTGTCACTGTGTAGATTAGGGTAGTTTTTAGGTCCTGAAGAATTGCCAAATTATAATATTTGATAACAATACCCTCACGTCTATAAAAAGATCTCCAGCAAAGTGCCTCCTAGTGGGTGACCATCAGGCGTTGCAGCACAGGCCTGATGAGGAGCTAGCCCAATGATGAAGAATGACGTTTATCTCGGTGTGTCAAGACTCTTGCTCCTACATGAGCATACCCCCCTCTAACAAACTATTCCTAGACACACTATCCACACAAAGAAATGCAAACTCATGTTTAACCTACCTCAACAACAGCCAGAAGAAGGGAGTTCTCAACTTCAGGGAAACCAACATGATAATGATGACTCTAAGAGGCCTACTTAGTTCTGTGAACTGGTGAGAGGTGCATTAATTTGGAAAATGCAAGGCTGCTGAGTGTGTGTGCTGGCTCAAATTGGAAACACCTCCCTTATGTGGTCAGTGGGGGTCTGTTGTTGTAACTTAAGTAAACGGAGACAGACATGTGATGTCACATCATGACATTATGCCCTCACTTGGCTAAATAGTATGATGACGGTTGTGTGATTGATCAGTCTAGTACAGCAGTCACTTGTCTATGATTGGTTGTAATTTGCTTTCACTTCTCAGTTAATTGATCACCAATGAGTCTTGAAATGAATGATTCTTGACTCTGCAATATTGTTTCTGTTTAACAACCCGTAGGCCTTCTCTTCGACTGTACAAAAGGTGAAAGCTCGATAACTGTCTGGTTTACCTAGCCAGACTGCTTCAGTCAGGCACCCAAAATTGACAGATAACCTGAGAAGAATGGAAATGCACCACCCAATTTGGCAATATAGTGTAATTTCTCTTTTAAGAATAAATATTTAGAACTGTGTGGGTTCACTTCACTCCTCTGTATTTTGTATTTTCCAAACCTATATGACAGAACCTTTAGATATATAATAATAACTTGGGTCTCTGGGGTTGAAGAACTGTTTACGATACATTTAACTGAACTGTGTCATACTCATTCCTTCATTTTTTTCCACAACAGATTGATGATGTGCTGCTCATCGCCCAGATGAATGTTGTCGTTTTGTAGTGTTTGTCTTTGTTACAACTTTCCCCAAATCCCCATTCCCATCAAATCATCGAACCCCGAACCTTATTCCCCCGGGCTGTGTGATTTATTGAGGAGTGACTTAATTTACATCATAAATTGATCACACACCTGGTGGGACAGATGTGGTAAATGCTACACCAATTCACAGTGCGATCTTCTATTCCCTGAGCAATAGACCACACTTGCCCCATTTACTCACTGAAGCAAAAAAGTGATCCATATTTGGGATATAGATAAACATAATTTGTCAGCATCACCATTTAGGCCTTGTGTTGTGTAAATGTTTAACCTTGTTCACTCCAGACCATGAGTCTACTTTTCTGACTTGAGGATTTCATAACTTTGGTTTTACTTAAATAAAAGTTCCTCATTTCTCTGAAGAAGTTACTATTGCTATTTATGTTATATTATCAAGTATTCTTTGTTATGTCATGGGGTAGTAGTCTGGTGATGGGCTCAATCGTTGTAAAGTTATGATTAAAATATAAATATATAACCTACTAACTCTGTGTTTCTATTTCAATCTATTTGCCTGTGATGGATAATCTTTACAATGACTCCTACAGTTGGAGCTCACCTAAGTAGCAGTGGGACCTCACTTGTGAAGCCTTCCCTCTTAGTGCACTAGCCTGCTACTACTACCGCCTCCATTAAGAATTAGAAAGGCACCTTGGGAAACACTGTAGTAACTATGGTTGGAAGATTGAGAGAGAAAGTAGCCATCACTTCATATATTCAAATAATAACTATGGAGTGAAGTGACAAGTTTAGTTATTTAGTAAGCAACTAACTTCTACTGCAGATAATCAATTGGTTATCTAGGTTGTTGTAGACAATAAAGATCATGGCAGCATACTCTCCTAATGGTCAAAATAGTTACAGGGGATAGTAAGCCAAGGGTATATAACTAACTGTAACTGACCGGTATACATTTTGATGAACAAATTAAAAAACACAGGCTGCACAAAAAGACATCAGTGCAAAGTAAAAGTAAAATACAAAAGTACAATATTTTTTTCTTTACTTGCTTTCTACAATATAAATAAATCACACCGTCACTACCCACAACAGGATAACCTCTTTCCCCAAACAAATCGTCCCAATCCAAACTAATATCCAAAGAAGAAAACTGTTCAAAAGTCCACAAACTTCTGGTCCCAACTGCTTACCCACTCTCTCCACGCACAACGGTCCCCCCACCAAAACAAACAATTTCGAAAATGGCTCAAATGAGGACATCATCATGGCGGGTCTGGAGTTGATCCAGGGTCTGCTCCATCCGTCCAATTCTGATTTCAACTCTGTCCATACGCTGCAGACGGAAAATCTGGAATAGTCTGTCTGAGTGGGTGGGAAGGCAAGAGTGGTCGTTAGGGCCCCTGACAGCTGGCGGTGGGCTGGCAAATTGCTGGCCGGGAGGCTGCGACTAGCTGGGTGAACTGGGGCCTGGGAAAGAGGCAGATGCTTCAGTCTCCTCATCCTCCAGGTCCACCAGCCACCAGTATTCAGCAATGATGGTCTTCAGCCTCTGCCGCTATAGCCGGACAGCTATTTCCTGCCATGTTGGCGGTGGACCAGCTAGAAAGAAACAAAAAGATTAGAGACATATTGTAACAAGTGTCACAGTAGCAGAACATTGCTGGCCCCCTATGGCATTGAAATTTGATTTGATTAGGAGGGTCATGGGGCTATTTTGTACCCACACATGCCTCATATAAAAAACACTGGCTGGCTGGGTGAAAAGAGTTAAGGCAGAATAACACCGGCCTAAAACAAGCATTGGTAAATGCATTAAGTTTTCTATATGATTAATAATAAGCAGTTTTGTTGTTGTAAGTTGTAGCAGGCTGATTAGTTGTACAGTATAAGTTACAGAAAGTCTGTTAAAGTGTAATAGTTTGTTTATGTACAAAAAGGTAATATATTGTGCTGTTACTAGTGGTACAGTGCGGGTAAATAATAGCAATACTTTGAAAATTATATGATGTGTTTGGAGGAGCTCCTGCTGTACCATTCAAATCATGCCCGTAGTGCCTGCAAGATAACTGCATTTGTGGGTGCCTGTTTAGTAGTAAAATATAGCAATATTTGGTGTTTAGAGGAGTTATGACAACTTTTGACAGAGGTGACACTGCACCTGCTACACCATTCAAATCACAACCCTATTGCATTTAAAGTAACTTGTGCCTGCCTGTTTAGTAGTTAATTATTGCAATATCTGGTGTTTAGGATAGGTTCCTAGAGGTTTGGGCCCCAGTGTCTGTTAAATATAACAATATTTGGTGTTTAGAGGAGTTCTGTTTTGGGCCCATTGCCACCTCACCTGCAGCACAATTGAAATCATGACCCTAGTACCTACGTAGTAACTGCACTTGGGACTTTTGTGTTAGTAGTCAAATTTAGCAATTTTCAGCATTTAGTGGGGTCCCTAGAGCTTTTGGCCTCAGTGCCACTGCACCTGTGGGACCATTCAAATCAAGACCCTTTTAACTGCAAGTTAACTGCAACTCTGACTGCCTGTATAGTAGTAACATATAGCAATATTAGCTGTTTAGAGGCGTTCTGCTAACTTTTGGGCCCAGTGCCACTGCACCTGCTGCACCATTCAAATAAGGACCCTGTTGCCTGCAAGACAACTGCACTTGAGACTGCATGTTTAGTTGCAAAATATAGCAATAATCGGTGTTTACTGGTGAGCCTACAGCTTTTGGTCCAAGTGCCACTCCACTTGCTGCACAAGTGAAATCATGGCCTTAGTGCCTGCTGGATAACTGCACATATGAATGACTATTTAGTAGTAAAATATAGTAATATTTGGTGTTTAGTCGAGTTCTGACAACTTTATGCCCCAGTGCCACTGCACCTGCTGCACCATTTAAATCATGAACCTGTTGTTTACAAGGCAACAGCACTTGTGTCTGCCTGTTTAGTAGTAAAATGTAGCAATATTAGGTGTTTAGTGGGGTGGCTAGAGCTTTTTGGTCGTGCTGTCACTCCACCTGCTAAACTATTGAAATTACGAACCTATTGCCTGCCAGATACCTGCACTTGTTACTGTCTTGTTTAGTAGTACATTTTAGCAATACTCTGAGTTTAGTGGGGTCCCTCTAGCTTTTGCCCTCAGTACCACTCCACCTGCTGCACCATTCAAATGATGCCCCTTTTATTGGCAAGTTAATTGCAATTGTGACTGTCTGTTTAGTAGTAAAATATAACGATAGTAGGCTTTTAGAGGAGTCCTGACAACTGTCTTGCCTGGTGCCAATGCATCTGCTTCCCTATTGAAATCATGACCCTAGAGCCTGAAAGATAACTGCACTTGTGACTGTCTGTTTAGTTGTAAAATAGAGCAATAATCAGTGTTTAGAGGGTGCCTGGAGCTTTTGATCCCAGTGTTGCTGGACTTGCTGCACTATTGAAATCATGACCCAAGTACCTACTAGATAACTGCACTTATGACTGCATGTTTAGTAGTAATATTTGTTGTTTATTTGAACTATGACAACTATCGGCCCTGGTGCTTTGCCTGCTGCGCCATTACAATCATTACCCTGTTGTCTTCAAGGTAACTACACTTGTGACTGCCTGTTTAGTAGTAAAATATAGCACTATTAGGTGTTTACTCGTTAAAGCTTTTAGTCCTTGTGTCACTGCACCTGCTGCACCATTGAAAATAACTCTATTGTCTGCTTGATAACTGCACTTGTGAATGTATTGTGTAGTAGTAAAATTTAGCAATAATCTGTGCTTAGTGGAGTCCCTGGAGGTTTTGGCACCAGTGCCACTGCACCTGTTGCACCAAGCAAATTATGTCCCTTTTAACTAAAAGGTTACTGCAGTTGTGACTGCCTGCTTAGTTGTAAAATAGAGCAATAATCGGTGTTTAGAGGGTGCCTGGAGCTTTTGATCCCAGTGTTGCTGGACTTGCTGCACTATTAAAATCATGACCCAAGTGCCTACTAGATAACTGCACTTATGACTGCATGTTTTGTAGTAAAATATAGCAATATTTGTTGTTTTTTTGAACTATGACAACTATCGGCCCTGGTGCTGTGCCTGCTGCGCCATTCAAATCATTACCCTGTTGTCTTCAAGGTAACTACACTTGTGACTGCCTGTTTAGTAGTAAAATATTGCACTATTAGGTGTTTACTCGGTAAAGCTTTTAGTCCTTGTGTCACTGCACCTGCTGCACCATTGAAAATAACTCTATTGTCTGCTTGATAACTGCACTTGTAAGTGTCTTGTTTAGTAGTAACATTTAACAATAATCTGTGCTTAGTGGGGTCCCAGGAGGTTTTGGCACCAGTGCCACTGCACCTGCTGCACCTAGCAAATTATGTCCCTTTTAACTAAAAGGTTACTGCAATTGTGACTGCCTGTTTAGCAGGAAAATATAGCAATATTACATGTTTAGAGGAGTTCTGACAACTTTTGGGCACATGCTTCACCATTATAATCACAACCTTAGCACCTGAAAGATAATTGCTCTTGTGACTACCTGTTTAGATATAAAATACAGCAATAAATGGTGTTTAGTGGGGTGCCTAGAGCTTTTGGTCCCAATGTCACTGCACTTGCTGCACTATTGAAATCACAACCCTAGAATTTGCTGAAAAACTGCACCTATTCAGTAGTAAAGTATAGCAATATTCAGTGTTTAGTGGAGTTATGACAACTTTTGGCTCCGGTGCCACTGTACCTGCTGCACCATTTAAATCAAGCCCATTTAAACTGCAATTGTGACTGCCTGTATAGTAGTCATTTCGATCCGATAATGCCTACAAACTGCAAAGAAAGGTAATGATGCATGCATAGGAAATACCACAGGCTAAAGCATCTTCTTTACCTAATAAAGTAATAAAAAAAGCTTTTTCAGAGTACATATGTAAGATTTTACTGAGTTGCACGTAGAAGAGGCCATAAGAACTCAACCATCACTGTAGCTGTTGCTTGACAATGCTAGAAAAGCCAGGTAATCAAGCTAAACAAAAACTTTTTATAATGGAGGGCCAGAGCTATAGCCTATGATGATGACTCTGAAGCGCAATGAAGGGATGGAAAAATGGTCAATAAAGGACATATTAATGGTGTTGGTTGGCAATGGAATGGGAACTCATAGTTTCCAGCCATGCTACACTGTCATGGAAACTGCTGGTATACTGTGTAAATGAATTACAGTACAACATTGGAGCACTAGTCCATGACCATGGCCACTCACTTGTTAACTGTTAGAGCATGAGTAAGAAAAAGAAAGCCTTCTCAACACACATGTGTAGTAAATATTACAAGCTTATGTGGGCCTGCAATCTTCATTGTAGACAGTAATACACCAAAAGTCTGTTCTTAGTCTTACAGTACTGGCGTGTATATTGGGGAGAGGGAAAGCTTACTAACAAAGCAGAAGAAAATTATAGACTAGTACAGTAAGGAGAAAGTCAAATATAAAAAAACATGAAGTATGGGAAAAAAAGGATAATGCAGGGATGACAACAACTAAACAAAAATTGGATCGGGGAGTTAGAAAAAAGGAGACATTATAAAAATAAACAAGGCAAAATTAAAAGGAGTACATTAGTGAGCAGAGGTAAAAGTTAGGAAAATAGTAATAATAATGCATAATAGGACTTTCGGGGATAAGTAGAACCCTCAGCAGCGACTCAGGTGGTCGGCACCTCTTTGCCAACTCCCGGACCGGCGTTCTCGCTGTCCCACTTCTTCTTGCCCTTGATTGCTGATGTAAGAAATAAGGAGGATAAAGAAATAGATTAGTGGTACAGGTAATCCCTCCAAAAATAATATGACAGGCAAACGCAATACAGTGTGCTATTCTAAATTAGATCACCTATAGCACTAGTATCGAATATCGAGTTGGCCAAACTAATCCAAAAATCCCTACTCTAAATTTCCTTAACAAACACTTCATATGGAACCAATGCCTTGCAATTAATGATCTTAGATTATATTCTCATGCCTCAACACCCTTGAAGGACCAACCCAGTCTCCCTTTTTTAAAATACACAGATGCATTCCATACAAAAATATGAGATTGCTTGGTACTCTATGAGTTAAATAAAGAAAGACACAGAGAGTGCTAACTCACTGATATCACTAATCCACTATAGTGGCAGGAGGATAGTGGAGTCTACAACGGCTTCCTAAATGATCAGCCAAAGCGGATACCAACGAGTATGATTAGGTAGCACCCAGCACCTGGCTAGCTCAGACTGGATCGCGTAAAATTCTTAATGCAATGTTAACTTACCTCTAAATGTGAGCAGCATGCTATTCGGAAAAACCTTTTTTGCATTGTAAAAACATAAACACAATAAATAATTACTCGGCAAACCCCTCAATCTCCACGCCTAGCCGATCAAGCAGGTTCTGCTCACCATCTATGAGGTCCACCAGTAGTGCGTCAACTGCTGCTGGGTGTGCTGGGTGTGCTGGGTGTGCTGGACCCCAGTGTGCCGGAGCACACACCAGCACACCTCCCCCACAGCAGTTGACTCTCCCGCAGGGGATACCTACTTCCAGGCATGCTGCGGCTGCCAGCATGGAGGGGAGGTGGCACTGCATGAAAAAAAAACTATTGCTGCCACTTCCTACTCCCAAAATATTGAGTAGGGCATTATCCTTTTGTGGCACCTCTGACTGCAAGGTGGGTGGCTGCTGCACGTTCTGGGGGCCTGGTGCTGCTGCTCACCTGTTCACCCTGCTCCGCCTTGGCTGCAGGAAGGGGGGGGAAGAAACAGGAAAAGGAAAAGGAAGGAAGGAAGAAATGAGGTAGTAAAGGGAAATATTAAAATAATACTGTTTCTGGTGCGAGAATGAACTTTGCACACTGTGTAAAACGTAAATGTCACATTAACAGGTAGGATCAGAAACTCCGCCCGCTTGTGGAACTCCACCTATTGCTGCAGAAGTTTTTGAGCACTTCGTTGAGTTCTGCGTAGCACGACTCCACGAACTTCCTCTAAGGATTAGTGTTAACACATTTATCTCAAGAAATCCACAAATTTCGTTGTATGCACTATCTAAAAAAATATATCGAGTTTCCAGTCTTAACTGCGAAATTGCCAGAAAAGAGAGTCAAATACACTTACCTGAATAGCACTTGATGTTACGAGTAGTTTCTGAAAACACAAAGAGTAAATCATCCTGCTGCAAGAAAGCAGAGGAAGCCTTATTCTTCTGCTTCAGCGGTTCCAACATAAGGGCAGAATCGATCCTGAGAAGAGTCCCTGGCTGTGATCCAGCACCATGCATGTATCGATACCCAATAACAACACACACACACCCATACAACACTTACCCTAAGCTAACATCTGCTGAATGATGCTGGGTGAGTTCCATGACCAATGAACACTCAAAATCAGTTGTTCATTATACAGACTTGTATCTTACACTCTAAATACATAACTGAGTCTGCATGTCAACTTCTTTCCTCTGGTCAATGGACCTAAAGTTGAGAAGTTGGAGGTAATAATGAGATCTGTCTATCTATCTATCTATCTATCTATCTATCTATCTATCTATCTATCTATCTATCTATCTATCTATCTATCTATCTATCTATCTATCTATCTATCTATCTATCTATCTATCTATCTATCTATCTATCTATCTATCTATCTATCTATCTATCTATCTATCTATCTATCTTTCTATCTATCTATCTATCTATCTATCTATCTATCTATCTATCTATCTATCTATCTATCAATCTATCGCCCTCACTCTATCTATCTATCTATCTATCTATCTATCTATCTATCTATCTATCTATCTATCTATCTATCTATCTATCTATCTATCTATCTATCCATCTATCTATCTATCTATCAATTCTTTTGCTAAATAACCACAAATTTAATGTAAAGTTAATAATGTTTATCATCAAATAATGTAGTAAAAGCTCAACATGTACAGATTCACAAGGCAAACAATGCCTTAATCGCAGAGGGAGAGAGAACATTTATCAAATGCAAACAGTGTCAAGCTGGTATCAAATGAATAAAATATATATGAAGGAGTGGATAGGCGTAGAGACTAAAATTTCAGAAACAAAATACATTTTCAAATTATTATGCAAAGTACAGAATCATTAGCTAATGATAACCTAGGGAAAATAAAGATATACCACCCCCTGGCAACGGGCATAGTAGGGTACCCCTTAGATAGGCTCAGGGAACGAAGAATATCAGGACACTGGTTACAGGACAGGTACAGGAAACAGGTAGGCCTCAGCAAACCGTCGGACAGCGACAATCACCCTCTAAACTCTTCTTCCAAATTGCGTGCTAATTCCTCAATTATACCCTAAAACCTACATATCCAACCAACAGTAGTTGAAACATTTACAGAAATTCACTCTCTCATTGGCTGATTCAGGGGATATTCTATCACACAACCATAGTCACGTTCATATTTTCTTAACGCTCTTACAGGCACATGCATCAAAAGAAAAAACGGTCACAAATGGGCAGATTCTCAGAACCTGCCCCTTTACGACCAGTATTTTTGCATTTGGGATGCATCATCCTGAATTCAAAAATCGCATTTAAGTACTCTCTAAATTGCGATTACTTGAATTGCGATTGCATTTAAGGAATCGCAAATTGAGATTCCTTAAATGAAATGCATTAAAGTAAAAAATTTGCGATTTCACTAATAGGGGGCGCAAATTACCATATAGTTGAACTTCATGGTATTTTGCAAAAACTTTGAAAAATGCAGTTTTGTGCATTTTTCAAAGTTTATGTTGCGAACACACATGCGCAACATATGTGTACAGATACATTTTAGGGGTGCAACAGGGTGTCCTTTTGACACCCTTGCACCCTGCAATTGCATGCGCAATTTGCGAGGACCTATTGGTACTCGCAAATTGCGCATGCAATTTCCCATTCATTCTTAAGGGCCAACAAAGGGAAGCCATTCCTTATTCCAATTTGCGAGTCGCAAATAAGGAATGTGTAGGAACCGCTATTTTTACAGCGACTCCTACATGCATAGGCTTTTGCGAGTCCTTAATTGCGATTCCTTAATTATCACAATTACGGACTTGAAAAATCCTACCTTGATGCATGTGCCTGTTTGTCTTTCATATATTACATTAGGCTAACTATGTCCGATGACTTCACATTTCCTTTGGTAAATAACATGTTGCAAATCACTACACATTCTTTGTTCATTGCTGTTGCTTTCTCCGGAAGAAGTTTGTAAATTTCTCTTGCTTCTCATGATCATCCTTCCGTTACTTGGCAGACAAACAAATATTTCCTTGAAGGCTATCAGCATAAGCCTCTGCCACTCTCTCTCAGAGCTCGATTTTCAGATCATTTATTCTGAATGATTTTTCTTTTTACCCCACTACAGACATGCAGAAATGTAGGCTGATGCGTTTCTCTATAAAGAATAGAGCACAGACATTATTAGTTTCTCGAAATGTACTTCTCTCTGTTTTACCATCCACCATTGCACTGTCCCTTGTTATGTTCCTAGTAAGAGCATTAATGTTCAAATGGAGCATTATTCTTTTTGAATAAAGAAAAATGCTAAATGCGGCCTTGTCTGGCATACATTATTCTCGTATTTGTGCATGCATGCGCAAAGCATTTTTCTGAGTTTTTGTGTTTGTGGATGTTAATTTCACAACAAACTATTAGTAAATGTCACTGAGAAATCAATCCAAGCAGGTTTTCTTTTCTCAAAACCCTGCTCCATCAATTCCACCCTTTGATGGCATTTTTGAACTATCACAAAATACCCATCATACCAATTGCCACCTTTATTTTTATCTAAAGGTCTGTATTTTTTTCTCTCTTTATCATTCTCTCATCTAAATCTTTCATCATTTCATAATAATTTCCTCTCATGTCTTCTAATTCTATCTCACCTCTTTCTCTTTCTGGCTTTACCTTTGTTGTCTATCTCTGTTATCTTCTTCTTTTCACATCTACACTTGCAAAATTGATATGTCATTATCCTTAATGGTACACAGTCAAAATATCGAGTAGTAAATATCGACCTACCAAAATATCGTGTTAGAAATTTCGAATGTGCAGAATATCGATGTCAAGAATATCGTTGGACAGAATATCGATTCTAAGGTAAGTAATATCGAAATTCTTTATATCGATGTAAGTAATATCGAAGTTAGTAATATCGATAGCATATATATCGATGTTACTAATTTTGATGACACTAATATCGATATTTGTATTATTTGTTTGTTTTTTATTATGTATGTGTTATATGTTTTACTTAAGTATTTAAAATATTTAATATTATAAGTGTATTAATTTTATATATTAATAATTTTATTTTTAAGCAAATTGTATGTTTTAGTACCGGAGCGGGTTGTGGGTTTATAGGGGAATAGGGTGGGAAGTAATTTCATTATGTTAAATTGATTATTAATTAGTAGGATTTATTAATAAATTGTAATTAATTGGTAATTATTTTTAATTAATTGGACATTTATTTTAATTAATTGATTAATTGATAAATATGTTCTGTAGCGGGTTATGGTTTTATAGGGAAATAGGGAGGGAAGTAAAATATTTAGGATAAATTAATTAATAATTAGTAGTTAATATTAATTAATTTAAAATAATTGGTAATTACATTTAATTAATTGGTAATTTATTTTAATTAATTGATTAATTGATAAATATGTTCTGTAGCGGGTTGTGGGTTTATAGGTGAATAGGGTGGGATGTAATTTAATTATGTTAAATTAAAAATTAATTAGTAGTTATTATAAAATAATTTTAAATAATTGGTAAATAAATTTAAATAATTTGTATTTAATTTTAATAAATTGACTAATAGATATATATGTTCTGTAGTGGGTTGTGAGTTTATAGGGGAATAGGGTGGGAAGTTATTTAATTATGTTTAATTAATTATTAATTAGTAGAAAGTATAAAATCATTTTAAATAATTGGTAATACATTATAATTAATTGGTAATTAATTTTAATTGATTGGTAAATAATTTAAATTAATTCATAAATAGATAAATGTGTTCTGTTGTGGGTAGTGGGTTTGTAGGGGAATAGGGTGGGAAGTAATTTTAATTTAATTAAATAATGTATTTTAATTAATTTTTTGTTAATAATTTAATTGTATATTAATTATTAATTGGTAATTAAATATTATAAAATGGTATTTTGTTATATTTATTTATGGTTAAATATATTTTGCTAATCATATCTTTTATAATTATGTATAGGTATTGTATATGGTTTATATTTATTTCATAGTTTATATTTTTATAATTTCAAAAAACTTTTATTTATAAGTATGGTATTTTAACCCCTACGCTATCCAACACTTTCCCTACCGTTGCACTCTCTGGAGTTGGAACAGTAATTGTTACCCCTATGCTATCCAACGCTTTCCCTACTGTTGCACTCTCTGGAGTTGGAATAGTAATTTTTACTCCTACGCTATCCAACGCTTTCCCTACTGTTGCACTCTCTGGAGTAGGAATAGTAATTGTTACCCCTACGCTACCCAACACTTTCTCTACTGTTGCACTCTCAGGAGTGGAAATAGTCATTTTTACCCCTACGCTATCCAAAGCTTTCCCTACTGTTGCACTCACTGGAGTGGGAATAGTAATTTTTACCCTTACGCTATCCAACACTTTCCCTACTGTTGCACTCTCTGGAGTGGGAATAGTAATTGTTACTCCTACGCTAGCCAACGCTTTCCCTACTGTTGCACTCTCTGGAGTGGGAATAATAATTTTTACCCCTACTCTATCCAACGCTTTCCCTACTGTTGCATTCTCTGGAGTGGGAATAGTAATTTTTACTCCTCCGCTATCCAACGCTTTCCCTACTGTTGCACTCTCTGGAGTGGGAATAGTAATTTATACTCCTACGCTATCCAACGCTTTCCCTACTGTTGCACTCTCTGGAGTGGGAATAGTACGTTTTTACTCCTACGCTATCCAACGCTTTCCCTACTGTTGCACTCTCTGGAGTGGGAATAGTAATTTTTACCCCTACGCTATCCAATGCTTTCCCTACTGTTACACCCTCTGGAGTGGGAATAGTAATTTTTACTCCTAGGCTATCCAAAACTTTCCCTACTGTTGCATTCTCTGGAGTGGGAATAGTTATTTTTACTCCTACGCTATCCAACGCTTTCCCTACTGGTGCACTCTCGGGAGTGGGAATAGTAATTTTTACCCCTACGCTATCCAACGCTTTCCCTACTGTTGCATTCTCTGGAGTGGGAATAGTAATTTTTACTCCTATGCTATCCAACGCTTTCCCTACTGTTGCACTCTCTGAAGTGGGAATAGTAATTTTTACCCCTACGCTATCCAACGCTTTCCCTACTGTTGCACTCTCTGGAGTGGGAATAGTAATTTTTACTCCTATGCTATCCAACGCTTTCCCTACTGTTGCACTCTCTGGAGTGGGAATAGTAATTTATACTCCTAGGCTATCCAACGCTTTCCCTACTGTTGCACTCTCTGGAGTGGGAATAGTAATTTTTACCCTTACGCTATCCAAAGTTTTATATAATTAATTGTAAAAATATTATAAGTATATTTAAGTTTTTATATTTTTTACATTTTATTTGTGTTATTGTTCTATGTTTGTAAATGTATTTGTAATTTAGAATATACTTTAGTCATTTATAAATTAGTAAAATAATTATTACACCTTATTGTTCAGTACATATATATTATATATTTACTGTATATATTTAATTAATGTATTATTAATATATATGTATTATTTATTAATTCTAAACATTATTAGATACTTTTAACTATGTAGATTTTATTTGTTAGTGTTATATACTTTATTTTACATTTATATTTTAAAAGAAAAAAAAACGATATTTTTAACATCTATATTATTTTTTTGATATTTTTGTACTTACCATGTTGTAGATAGGATGTTGATATTCTTGCCTTCAATATTTTTGACTCGATATTCCTGTAGGTCGATATTTTTGAGGTCGAAATTCTGTCAGTGATCCATTATTAATAATGTCACTATACCTACTGAAATAACTGGTATTAGTATTTTTACTAGTAAGCTATTCCCAAATGTAGAAAACCATTTACCTAAAGAGGAAAAACTCTAACCAAGTTTCTCACTAACACTGTCAGCCTCTAGTTGGGTCAAATCTTCATGTAATTCCGTAATATTCTTAACATACCCCTCAGGACTTTTACTCTTTTAAGGATATAAGTACAGCAACATGCCACAGACTCCACACTCTTTTGCCAATAAAATATCAAGGGCAAGTCCATTTTGCAAAACTATTGATCTAATTGCAACCATTTCAGTATCAATCATTAGGAACCCATCAGTGGTATCTGTTGATAAACGATGAACCACTGTAGACAATTTTCAAATTTTATGCGAATTCAGATGAACCCCAACTGAACGTATCGGTGCAGCAAAAATATCACCTATCATTTCTGAAAACGTGCTCTCTGTTTGCATATTAGTCCATGCTTTATTTCATTGATTTTATTATTTCTACCAACATGATAGACTTTGGGAAATACATTCCCAAAATAACAACTACCATACCAATGTGCAGGCAACCTATTATATGCACGCTTACCACACATAATAAACTCCTGGGAAAACAGGATCAGTTCCTCCTTTCAATCCCCATCAACCGGTTATTAAAAGAGTATTTTTACTTTTGCTAGTACCATTGAAATAATTATTATAGTCAGTTTTTAGTCTAAGTAAGCAAAGTTTCCCTTTATGATACTAATCCAGAGACATTGCAGCGTAAGTCTCGCCTTTCTTATAACATCCTTCTCTGAAAGGCAATGGTGGTACATGTTACTTCTGTTCAGCAGCCTTTCTTTGAAAATCCTGTCTTCTATCTTCTACCATATTAAAAAATTCCTTCTCTCCAGCTCGCAAACTACATGTAAGGTTATTTCTATGAGCATATACTATATCTAGAGTCTGAGTAATGTGAAAACAATCCCCCATATAGTCTGCTTTTCTATTACTATACACCTTATTCATGTCTTTTCTAATAGGAATTTCTGAAAATACTAAGTCCATATTTGAGTAATAAAACTGTAACTTCACGTCACGTAAAACAAACTAGTTAGTACACTACACAGCACAACATACATTAGGGGTAAGTGATGGAAAGTAACTCTCCCCAAGACAGACTAAGGTAATTTCATGCACACATAACAATATCTCACATACTTTGTCTCAACATATTCATAGAGTAATTTTGTAAAGACATTTAATGAGAAACCATTAAATGATTTTTCATGATAAAAAACTTTCATCTATTTGCTCTATATTAGTAATGGGTGTCTCTTTAGTAACAGCATTTACTCTTTCACTTATTACGTCATTAATATTATTTTTGTTATTAGTCACCATTAAGACAGGCATAATAACAGTTATTATTAACCACATCAACATTAGTAGTAAGACATTACATAAGCAAGCTTTAATACACCCACTTGTTAGACTAGATTTTGGATGTCCAGTCACTGTAGCTTCTGCCATTTTGTATATAAAAACTAAAATAATCTCAGAAAAACTCTGATAACTCTCTAAAACCTCAAAATGTATTGGACAATTTTTATAAACCCTTTGTCTAGTGTATCCAACACTTCAAGACATTCTTCTTTACCCCCTCTTTTTCTTTAAATAAAAGTCTTCTCAAGGTCTTCTTCAGATGTTCTCGATCTTTAAAGTTATTTTGACTGTAGTTGTTGCACCTTAATCTTTCACAGTTCTCTTTAAGGTGGTTTCAATTTGCTTTCATCACCTTGCTCAGTACCATTTCCAACTTTTTTTTGTCAGATCTGTGCTTTCAATTTCTTCTAATATTATATATCTCCATTCTGGAGCTGTGTATCTTTTGCTTGGAATTCTTATTCTCTATGTTTTTAGCACTAATTCTTTCTCTGATTTTTCTTGTTCAGTTTGACTTGAGACTTCATTTATTTGCTCCGGCTTTCTCTTTTCAAGAGTGTATTTCAGTCTTTTCACTCCACTCTGTTAATTATCTCCTTTTCTTGCTCTCTTAGCTTGAACCACTTCTTCACTTTCTTTTTCTGGTTCACAAGTTCTTTTTTTCAGCCCTTCACATTGCTTGCTCTTTGTTTTCTGAAAATTTCTCTTTTTCGTGCTCAACAGCAGTCTTGTGAAACCCATAGCTGGTGCCCCCTTTACTTGGCTTGTGCTCTGTTGTTCATCATCCACAGGATCATCAGAATCTGTCCCTCTAGCTGGCATATTACCAACAACTAGCGATAATTATCGCTATGTTGGTTTAATGGGAATATTTTTATCGCTGAGCTGCGGCGATTTTTATCGCTTAGGAATCTTGCTATTATCAAGGTTTATCTCCTAAGCGTTAAAAATCGTCCGAAATGCATGAATATCACTGAAAAGTCAGCGATATTCATGCATTACCGAGCTAATGCTCTTAGCCATGTTATCCACCTACCATTGGATAACATGGCTAAAAACTGCTCAGGGGCAGGTGTTAGCTTTTGGAGATATTCGCGCTTAGCGCGAATATCTCCAAAAGTTGGTAATAGGAGATAGCGATGTTAGCGACTGTTTCCCGTTGCTAACATCTCGGCACGCCCACTTTGCATGTCATTAGTGATAAATATCACTGACATGCAAAGCGGGGCCCAGATGGTCGCTATCTCCTACTAGCTGTCGCTAACTGGTGTTAGGGACAGCTAGGTAATAGGGAGATAATTTTATCTCTGCTTTCTTGGCTTTTAAAGCCAAAAAAGCGGAGATAAACCCCCTTGATAATATGCCCCTAGATTCTTTAGCTTCACAACCTCCAGCTTCTCGTTTCTTATTTGTATTGCCCAGTTGCTGCTCACCTTCTTCAAGATGACTTGGGAGTTTTCTTGTATGACTCGCATGAATGCAATTTGGCAAGCCACAACACTTCGCTGCTGTCATTGTGACCAGAATAATCAGATATTATCTGTGCCACCTAGGTTCAAAACACAACTTCCTCAAGTGTTTCTTGTTTAGAACCCCCTCACCAGGACTCAAATCATGAGCTTGATCTGACTTTGTTTTGGTTGCAATTTTTCCAACTTGATGAGCCACAGAACGCACCAGATCAGCCAATCCTTTACAATAATCAAGCAATAGATCATCGCAAATATTCATCAGTTTGTTTGCTAGTACAATTGCTTGTCTCATTGCTCAGAGGTTCCGTGACGATTTGAACCCGTGTTTTCAATATTGTCGGAAATACATAATATTGGTATCAGCGAACCGCAAATGATCCATTTAGCATATCCTGGTGTTTTCGCTACGCTACGAGCAAGAGCGCTCCTGTTATGAACACATTTCTGATCTACCCACGGCATCCATCTTAGATCATGGCAGCCATTTTGTGTTTCTTGCCCTCACATACGCAATAACCTCTGATCACTTCATTTCGATTAAGGACACGTAGCCTTAGCCGGAGATTCACCTCTTTCATGACACGTGCACCTTAAACCAGATCACGCTGTAGCTGCATGACTCGACAAAGGCTGCCTCCTCTGCCCGAGGCCAGCCCCACCAAACCGGTCTTCGTGTCCATTGTCCTGATCATGATTAGGCGGCCGAAGCCGGTAGCCTTGCCCATTTACAACCTACAAACATCTCTTATCCCACTTTTCTATCTTCCACACCTGGCTCCGTTTCTTTCTTTCTGAATCTTTATTAGGGGGAGGTAACGAAATTTATGATGAGGCGGTCCGGCTCTTGAATGCAATATTGACAAGGGATTGTGATGAACTAGTGGGAACCCCTCTTCATAGATGTTTGGTATCAGATTTTATCGACGGTTCCTGTGTAACGCCAGATATTTATTGTTTAGGGTACAAAGGTTTTGGGAATGTACCAACATGTGAAGAATTCGCCTGAAGGCCAAAATTTAGTATATAAGGAGCAACCCTCTTTGTACAATTTGAACAGGCTCCTAGAATCTGCCCATGTGTGGTTTCTGTGACTTCTGTGTCCCTGCAGTAATAAACCTTTGGTCTTTGACGCCACCATCGAGAAGCCCGTGTTTCTGTTCATTTGCGCACCAAGGCAGGTGGAACTCCGGGGTCTTTGGGTGTTGTTCCCTGACACCTCTGGACGGAACCAAAAAGTCCAGAACTCCAATTGGCGCCCAACGTGGGGCGACGTCATTCGGTACCGGTCCAAAAGCCTGAAGAGTTGGAGAAGCTTCGTGAGAAGATTCCTGAGGGAGGCGCCCCACTTCATCGATCCCGGCATATCGCAAAAGTGGCCCGAAGTTCTCTTCTGTAGTGTAGTTCCTAGTTTCCCACTAGGCCCTGCGCATTGGAATAACATAAACAGTAGTATCGACGTGGAACTGCTTATATTCCAGGCCTCCACTGACTATGCTAAACTTAATTGGGTTGTGTTACCAACTAGCTCAGAGGTCACTGGAAACTTTCTTCTCTGCATAGGAAGTGATCAGCTTCCCTGGCACAGACAAGAAGGGATTCAGTTTTCCAACAACCGTGCAACATGACAACTTTGCTCCTCAGATCAAGAGTCGATCTCTAGGGTCGTGTGAAACAATAGACATAGATTTCACTCAGTCAGTCTGGTGCAGTTTACTTTCACAATATGTAGAGAATAGAGAGACGGGCGTGTATCAATAAAGGTTGACATTTATTGAACAGTCTTTCTTCTCATACAAGAGAAATGTATTGCCACAATTGCAATAACTGTTATTATAAAAAGTACGTACAGTAAGATAAGAATTGCGAAATAGAACTGTAAAAGCATTGATATGGTTTCTTAGCCATACAATGGTTTAAAAGTAATAAAACATATATACAGTCATATATACATTAGGCTAACATACTCAACTGGTGCTTCTAACTAAGCCTACCCCGGTGTGCCTGACCTAAGCCTAACACGTGAGAAGGGGAGTAAGTAAGTAGCTTAAGTTAAGTTGGTTTTGCCAAGGTTTGTTTCAAGAATTCTCTTCTAAGGGTTTAGTCAACACCATACCTCTGAATAGAATGATGGAGGATTGGTATCTCCTTCAGGGGTCTCTCTCGATATCCCAGTCACCCGCGAGGGTAAACCGGAAGCGCCGGGACTGGATTTCTCTGCACGAGAAAGGCAGCGGCTTCTCTCAGCGCGTCTGGAGGAAGGAGGGGTGACAGCGTCCGCGGGCAGCTGGGCTGGATGTCTTCGCAGAGGACGGCTGCACGGCTCCTCAAGCGTACTGAACCACAGTTCGCGCTGTAGCGGCGATAATGGTAATCAGTAGCTTCACCACCACAGGATAGCAGGCTGCAGCGACAGAGTGCTAGTTTTTACCAACACTGGTCATGCAGGCAGCTGGCATCAGCAACAGGCAACGCACACTGCTTAAGGCAACGTTGGTAATATTTATACCTGACAGGTGCCGGGTTTGACGCAAGTTTGCTGGACATAAGACGTCAATTAAAGATGTCACTAGGAAGTGGCAGCTATCAGTTGCTCATTAGAGTTCTATTACTAATCAAAACATAGCAAGCGGGGATTTCCAGGTTTGCTAAGTTTTTATCTTGTTGAAGAACTCGGAGTGTTATCTAGGAATATCAGATAGTGACTGCTGCTCTGTCATTGCACTAATTGGTCGCAAAGGAAGTAGCAGAGAGTCATGCTGGAATGTGGCTCTGTGGCTCTGCTCGTGTGAGGCCAGAGATGACTTTTCAGAAAATCGCACTTGAACGGTTATGCCAATATAGGGAATAAAGGGCTTTATAGCCGAATAGGGGCATAAGGTCACAGTATCGATCAGGAACCTAGATAAGCACATGACACCCACTCCACGAATTCATGTCCATCAAAATTACTAAAACTAAGCAATTAGATGCATGTGTAACATTGTGTAACATAGCCCACCCCAAAATACATAAATGCATTCGAAATAGGCGTACTTGTAATACATGGAATTTAGGTACTGTACGTTGTTTTAAAGCATAGTAATCATTCAAAAGGTATTGCATATAAAATCAATGAACGATTATGCAAAAAGAATTACACATGAAGTATCTCTGACAGAAGAAATGCGAGATAAATCATCACATAAAAATGCATTGTAATAACATGTGTGCTAGAGGCTGGTGTTATGTTGTTATGTCTCTAGATGTGTTTAGAAATAGAAGTGTGAAGCTTCTGTTCTCTAAGAATAGTTTTTACGTTAAGCAAAGAATTGTTCGTGCCAAAAAGAGAGGGTCAATATTTCAAAAATTGTCCAATTCAAAGAAAAATCAGTTTACCAAAGCTCCTGGCAGTTTTTTGTTGATCAAAACTGAAGGCCGAATTCAGAGTTCATAGGAACGCTGTGTGTCGGAAAGCTTTTCAAAAGTTATTGTTTCTCTATGGGAGAGAACATCGTATCAGACAGGCTCGCAAAGAATTGGTCTACAAAATCAGGTGATAGTTCAACCAAATTAGATAGCGCTGTAACTTGGCAGGTGTGAGAATGATTGCTGTCATCGAAGACAGGATCAGCAATGCTCACAGAACGTTGTACCTGGATGATGTTGCTTTTGTCACTCGCTCCACTGTTACCACTTGGCTGTAGTACAGGAGTCTCCACAAATGCCGTCATCAGGATTGGTAGCCGCTGGGGACAACACAATGCGTGAGCCGTTATTGGACTTAGCAAAGTATCGACGTCCATTGGTACTGCTGATGGAAGTGAAAGACAGATGTCCAACACGCATTCCTCGCCGCAAAGCATACACCGTAGCACAGGTAAAATGCAATTTTGCCATATTGGTCTGAATGAAAGGAACCAGGTCATGTTTAGATCTCTCAGCCTGGCCAATCCGAGGACGTTAGTTATCCTGTCCCTGTAGCGCATTGCTAGGATTGTCTCTTCCATTCCCATGGGAGCTATGTCTGAGCCGAGGCTTGCCATAACGTAGCAGGATGGTCAAAAATAGAATCCCTGCGATGAGTCCAAAAAAATAGTGGAATACCACCAAAGATGGAGTGCACAAAATTAGGAAATATTCCCAAAATTGCCTGGAAGGGTGTTAGCAGTCCTGTAAAGACTGTCTTAAATATGCCTGGGATGCTCGTGGCACTAGACATGTTAAGGAGTTGCTCGAGCATTTGTACGAAATGCACGGGGCAATTTGTTGATAAAAGGTCATGGACTTCAGTAGCCGTCCTTGCGACTAGAAGATCATACGTCTCTTTAGATGACGTTATAGGCAATGTTGTCTGTAAAAGCACAGATTTCATTTTGCTTAATGTATCAATTCGTATAGAATAGAGATTCAGACGAGGCCAGATGGGAGTCACTATGTCTGGAGGCCCGCTCGGGAACAATGCTTGCATACAGCATTTGACCATGGACGTTACTTCTACTAGATAACTTAGTCCGGGCGCGAGGCCACAGCACCTGTGATCCGTTCTTAGAATGTAACTCCCGTTTGCGAGTTGCATAAAGAAGGGCTCTATCTGAGTTGCAGGTGTGACTAGCTGGTGGCATGAAAGGTTGTTTGAATTTCCATCACATGCTCCGTGTAAATTAATACCCTGACACAAAAGTATACCGCTTAGTGAGTGTTTACAGTTGTCACCACTAAGAAATACATTTTTGTCACTGTCACTATAGCAAGAATGAGTGTATGGTAATTTCCATTCGGATTTTATATATCCTTTACCCAATTGTTCATACTGGCCAGCAGGTATGTATTCAAGGCACTTATGAAATCGGAAAGTTGTTATCGGAATTGTGATAATTCCGTGTATTATCCATTCAATGACAGGACTCTCTGACATTGTCAATGGTAATCTCTCGAGTTTCTCGATGCTCAAGATTGTATAGTCTGCTCCTTTCTGTGCCAAACTGATCTGTTTATCAGTAAGGTTAAAAATGGAAAACAATGACGTTGTGTTAATTAAATGCCAAGGCACATAGCCTGAACGAAGATTTTGCAGCGTCCAGCCTAGTTCTATAATAGAGCGTAGTTGAGACTGGCCATGTTGTAACATTAGCAAATCTCTGTCTATCACATCAAAGGCAGATGATACAATATTGTCCAAAGAATATATTCTGGAAGACAGAGTCATTAACCCATTGTCTACCACAGAAAGTGATTTCTCCAAATTAATACGATCAATTTCTCGTATTTTTTCAGCAGTTTCAATTTGCTTTACTTTCCAAGCCTCGTTGTAAGCAGCATAGATGCTGGTCGCTATGAAACGCTTTTGACGCTGTTTGCGTGGTCCAAGAATGAAATCGCGCAAATCAGCACCATCTTTTAATAAAGACAAGTGTTGCTTAATTTCAGCCAGTGTGGATGTAGTTAGCCATTCTAGGCAGAGTTTACCTACACTGTATGTTGTTATTATTCCTGGATGTTGTCTCTGGGAATATCTAGAGTCTAATCTGGTCAATTTTAACCCCTGTGTTTTATTCAGGAACCTATCTTGACAGCTATTTGTGTCTGTAGGCCAGATTAACCACTTTTTCCAATCAGGATGTGTTCTGTTGAAATGTAAAATGTGTGACACGTCTAACTCATTATCTGCAGTTGCATTCTCAGCTATTGGCTTTGGTATAGACGGTGTTTTCATTTCTTTGTTCTTAGCTAGGCCAAGACAGGATGTTTGGTGTACAGTGTCATTTAAAAATAACATTTGTTCTGGTATCATGCAGGTTCTAAACAGTGCTTCTAAGCCTTGCACCTGCCAATCTTTTGTACCCCAAATCGTTTTCGTTTCAATATTATTTTTCCAATAATCAAAACCAAATGTCATCATTTTGTCATAAAATGCTTCTGAATATATCAATTTAGAATTTGTCAGCATTGTTTTCATTCCTGTTTTATCTAACAGTTTGTAATAAAACGTTTCTGCATCACTGGTGTTAAACCCTGAAAAATATCTGAATTTCTCAAAAAATGCTTTAGAACTGCTTTTAGGTGGTGTAGAACAATGTTCCCATTGGTTATACATAAAAACATTTCTAGGCTGTGCAGATTTATGCAAGTAATGATCCCCATAGTGGGTGTAACAGAATAACTGCTCATAACTAGATGAACCTTGTAAATAATCATGATCTGTGAATCTAGCTGACATAACTAAATCAGACATCATGTCATTAATACTGTTAAAGTCCCAATCATCAGAGAATGTACTAGGTGTAACAAAGTCACTTAAGGAAACCTTTAGTTGATGAGGATACTTCAGGATTTCGACCGGACCGTAGATCTCATAGTCTGTTTTCTCCCATACTACCCCACCAGGTATTGGAATTGCTGTGACATTTACTGTTGACAGTTCTCTTTTCTTCACGTGGGATGATCTGTGTGGTTTCAGGACTAGGTTGATGTTCTGACTTGCTGTGTCCATTCAATTGTAATGAACTTCCCTAAAATTAAAACTAAAATTAGGCATAGTAGGAGTATGAATACCCCTGAGATGATCCAATGCTCAATCAACGGTGAATCCAGATATAGTTCTTTGATTTGTTGAAGGAGTCCTGTTTCATTTTTTTTAGAAATCTTTTTTGTTTCTGGCATCACTTCGGGGTCGTTTAAATCTTCAGAGAAGTTGTCGAAGTTGATGAAATAACCAGAGGCAGTTCTGTCAATTGATGGGATTGTTCTTTCAATCTGTCTCTCGGTAGCACATTCTGATGCCACATCATTGTAGACTGGTGTTTCTTGACGAACTGTTTCAATTTGTGTTTCAAGAGGCACGAGTTCCATGGCATTATTGCATAGTCCTTCATTGTGCACTGCAGGCTGATCGAATGTGATGAGTCTTTCAGTTTGAACCTCTTGGATTGTTGCAAGTTTGGGTATTCTGTTGTTTCTTGGGAGTCCACTGGGCCTACTGTTGATTATAGGCCACATGCTTGTGGTTTTACCAGATCGATGGACACGATTCTGTTCTCCTTTTTACCAGCAAGGGGCGGTAGCACAACTGATCTTGTTCCGGAGACTGCTAAGACAGGTACTGCTTTTCTGTAAGAAGGCCCAAATTCCTTCTTAACCGCGATCTTTTCTCTGACTAGATCCCCAATCTTTGGAATCCATACAGGCCTTGCTGGGGCTGTTGCGGGTGGTGCCTCGTCAGTGGTATTTGGCTGTTGCTTTAACTTTATGTTGCTTAATGATTTTCTTGTTTCATTCAGTTCCTGTAAAACAGCCAAACGGTCTTTTACTTCAAACTGCTTTGTTTCTTTTTGTACCACTGACATCTGACTATCGAGGTCCTGAACGTTCATTCTAATTCCGAACAATAGTTCGTATGGGCTGAAACCTTTTAGAGAATTTCTTGGCATGTTGTTAAGACTAGTCTGGACACTTATTAAATGTTTGACCCACCCAGCGCCTGAACCTAATACCTTCGCTGTTATAGATTGCTTTATATCCCGGTTTTTTCTTTCTATCACACTATTCCCTCCCGGGGTATGACTGACAAGAATACCACAACCCAATTCCCATGCTAGCCATTGCCTCCTTATAAGCTCGAGAGCTAAAAGCAGGACCCTGGTCAGAATGGAACGTGGTAATTGCGTATATGCCGATATGGACTCGCAAATCTTTTATAACCGTTCTAGCGTCAGCCGAGCGCTGGTGGCCTCATTATTTAAGTGTATTTCGTCTTAAACGTTGTACACTGGGACGCGCTTCTCTTCTTTGATTGCGCAGATAGACCGCCTTATGCTGTCTAGAAGGGATCCTGAAACTACACTGGCCTGTTCATTACTGCGATCTCTGTTGCAGTCTTCACAATTTTGAGCAAAACATTGAATATCTATACTCATTCCTGGCCACCAGTACTCTGATTGCAATTCTTTCAGAGAGGCTTTGATTGTTTGGTGTCTCAGTCCCAACCCCATGTGTGCTTCCAGTAAGAGGAAGCCCCTCCTGCTCCTGTTTGGAATTACTCTATCCCCCACTCCAGGGATTCGAGCAAAAGGAACGGAGTTTGCATCGATTATGTATGCATAATTGAGTGGATAGTTTACGGGTAGTGCTGCACAGTCGCCTTTTACGGTCGTTTTTACTGCCAGCATTGTTTCCCCGTCTATATACTTATCTGTACGCTTTTTTGTGGCTACGGAAGCCGGTTTAGTTGCTTCCGCTTTGGCTGTACTAGCCAATGAATTCCCTGCAACGTGAACGCCATCACGTTGAAGACTCTGTGCGTGAATCACGTGAGTCATTTGTAGTTCTTTGTGTAAAAGAGCTACCTCGTTCCAGAGCTTTTTATGCTTTATTGTGGCACCTGTGTCATCTTTGTAGTAGTTTTCGATCCAACTCTGCAGTTTGTTATTGAAAGAATTGACGCAAAAATGAGAATCGCACACTATAAGTGTGGGGAATTCGCGTTCTGCATTTTCGAGCGCCATCTTTAAAGATCTGATTTCAGTTCTTTGAGCCGAACAGTACTTAACTGATTCAGTTTTTGTTATTTTCGGTTTGATTTTACCGCACAGCCAACGACATTTAATGATCGCACATGCTGCATCGTAGGATTTTCTCTCTACGTTGAAATGCTGTACAAAGCTATCTGTGTAGATTATACAGGCGTATTGTGGGAGAGGCAGGATTTCGATTGGCAGAGGATATTATTCTTCATAATCTAAATCATTCAGTTCTGTGTATTGCGGGGCGAAAAAGTATTTCACATCTTCCGCTCCTAGAGAATCTATGCACTGTATCCATTTTGGATTCAGTGACACTGTAGGCAGGTTTACTGGGCTGAATAGCGCCTCGAAGGCGGATTCCGCTGTGAGGATATTAATCCGTTTGCCGTGTGCTAGTTCTCTTTCATTTGTTAATGCGATTTGCACTGCGTTCACAGTTTTTTCTGTGCGACTGAATGTTTTTTCTGCTTGTGTGTACAAGTGAGATTTAATTGAAATTGGTACCTTTTCTCCCTCATTAGAGGTTAGGTATGTGAATCCGCATCTTCCTGGGATGACTCGGATTACAAGATCACGTGTGTTGTCACGTGTATCTAATTTTGTTTTTGCTAACATGTCTGTTTGCAGTGATCTCAAAATTTCTGTGTGTTTTTGAGTCCAATTGATTTGTTTTAAATCAGGTTTAATTAGTTCGTAGAGAGGTTTAACCCTCTCTGCGTAATTTAGGATGTAAGTTCTTCCGAAATTCAGAAAACCTAGTATTGATTGTAAATTCTTCAGCGTTTTTGGAGCTTGGAGTACAGCGCACTTCTCTAAGAAGTTGTCCGCTAGGCTTTTCCCTTCACTTGATAATTCGTACCCTAAAAACAGTACTGTCAGATGGGCAATTCGGGACTTTTTAAAGTTGAATTTGTAACCCTCTGCTGCGAACCCAAGTATAATGGTGTTCACTCTCTTCAAGTGAGTATCCAAGTCGTCATCTGTGAGATAAATATCATCTACGTAAGATAATGCTTCATCATCATAGATTTGTAGTAACTCTGTTACCCTAGCTGAGAATAGTCCTGGGCTGTTCTTGAACCCCTGTGGGAGTCGACAGAATTTTTTCTGCGACCCAAATGCGGAGAAAGCGGTCAAGTATCTGCTTTCTGGTGCAATGTTTTGACAAAAGAAACCATTAGAAATGTCTAATGTCGTTTTATATTTTTTCCTAATTATGTTATTCATTAGGGCTGCACTATGCGAGTTTTGTACTGCAAAGGTTTTGCAACATGTATTAAGGTGTCTGTAGTCCAAAACTAGACGATATGAATTGTCTGGCTTGGAGACAGGAAACAAAGGATTGTTCATTTGAGAGGTGCATGTTTCAATCACCCCCTGGTACTCAAGTTGATCTAAGATCTCCCTGACTTGTTTTTTAGCTTCTTGCTTTATGGGATACTGCCGTTGGGCAGTTGGTTCACTTTTTAGCTGGATTTTGTGAGGCGGTGAATCCTCATCCCATCCTACATGATTTTTATACAATGCAGGTGCCTGGGCTACTGCCCATTTCCTGGCATATGTATATTTTTTGTGAATCGGTATGTGATTCGAGAAGGCAGGCATAATCACCTCTTCGCCACGAGGGCACTCCCTGACAAACTCCGGGGGCCAATCTTTTTCAGCTAACAGAATATCATAGCCTTTTGAGAGCTTATCCCAAAATAGACCCTTAATTTTCCTAGTCTTATCACCCTCCATACGCAATGTTATTTCGTATATTTTATGGGGCTCGCTAAGTCTGGCGTCGGCAGTTTCAACCTGAATGTATTCATTCGTGTCCACTGTCTCCAGATGACTCATCAAGTTCTTGCGCGCTATACTGATCTCTGCTGCACTGTCCAACATTGTCAATGCCCACTCCCCGTTTTTCAACTGTGTCCTCAGTATTCTCGGCATGGTTGATTACTCTAATACTGGCTACCTTCTTTTTCTGAAATTGAGATTTCTTATTTTGAGCAGGTTCCTTGTCTTTGGACTTGGTGTGCTCTCCTAGGTCTGACCGTCCTCTTCTTTCCGAATTCTGTGGAAGAGATCGAGAGGGACGTGTATCAATACTTTGATATCTATCAGGTTTTTTTATATTATCCCTATTTCTAAGGTTATATCTTTTCTCAGAGGGCTCCCGTTGGGGAGACTGGCGTTCTCGAGTCGGAGTTCTTTCCCTCCGTCGAGGAGACCTTCCTCTGGACTGGAAAACTTTTTCCTTGGGAGTGGATTGTTTATTTCCATCCCAGCTTTTTTTAGGAGTGTTTAAATTATTTTTAATAAATAATTTTTCAGGATTTTCGAGCAGTTGGGGCTTAACTGGTTTTCCACCCAAGCTGTCTCTACCTAATTCTTCATAGCATTTTTCTATGATTTTTGCAAGCTCAACAGGATCTTTTATATCTGTTTCCCTCAACTTCTGGCGAATCGCCACAGATGCTGCTTCTCCCTTTACATTGGCTAATAATATAGCCGTGACCTGCTTGAAGTCTTTCAGTAATTTCATACCTAGATTTAAAGCTGGTTCTGGACCGAATTCATTTTGAATCTGTTTTAGCACGTCTGGTATTACCGCCATAGACGGAACACCGTGTGTTTTTGTGTAAATGGAAGCAAAGACTGTACCCCAAGTGTCGCAGTCCTCCACGTGTGGTGCGATTCCCATAGGAAGGCAGATGGTCAAGATTCTGTGTTTCTCAATAGGGGTAGTATCAGGAAATACTGCCTCTATTTGAGTGATTTTCTGGGCTAACCAGAAAGGAATTTGTTCCCGTTTTACGGGTGTTTTACCAAGACATGACTGTATGTTCTGTGGTGTAATTTTATTAGTGTTCCCCTGATGAGGGGTCAGCTGTGGTGTATTAACAGCTGGCTGGACTGTTGCAGTCCGTATTACATATTGGACTAATTGCCTATGTATTTTTATTAATGTGTTTAGCTGTGCTAACAGCTCTTCCTTAGACATTTTTGCAATGTCAGGATGTGGTGTGTAGCTGGCTAGAACCGGCCACGTGGCTCCTGGTCTACCTAGTGGACCGAGCCTGGTTATGTGATCATTGTGTTTTAGGGCGCCATTAAACCAGAGCAGGTGCTCTTGAAATTTAAGTGGGATTTCAATCTCCTCGAAAGGAGCGTACTCTCCCGGAGGTTCCTCTATTTTGTAATAGTGAAACTCTTGTGTTATAGCGTTTACCGCTGGAAAGTTTATCCATGAATAGAATACCTCTGTCTGCCGATACTCGTGAGCCTCTATCACGAAAATTACTGTACCACCTTGAGGTGTCAGTCCGTTTTCTATAAGTTTTAAAGTTATAGATCTTCTTAACTGGACCGGGATGATAATAGCACCCGGATCTGTTTCGAGGAGACTTGTGTCTTCCTCCATTAGCTGGGATGCTAGTCTAACTGCTTCCCTTTCTTCTTCACTGTCTGTCATTTTAAAAATGCAGGCTTTGCAGAGTAGGTCTCCAAGGAGACAAAGATTAGATGCACAATATTTTGGAACACTGTATCCTTCAACGTTGAATAAACCGGAGCTTTACATAGGAATCTCTTCCTACTAAGGTCGGGCGGATTTTAACCTTTCACCCACTCCAGACGTCTATTGGAGTTTTTACGGGAGAAAGGGGTGTGAAATATGCACGACTGAGTTACTCTACAAGTCTTACGTTAGTTTATCGCCTTGCCCCACGTTGGGCGCCATGTAGTGTAGTTCCTAGTTTCCCACTAGGCCCTGCGCATTGGAATAACATAAACAGTAGTATCGACGTGGAACTGCTTATATTCCAGGCCTCCACTGACTATGCTAAACTTAATTGGGTTGTGTTACCAACTAGCTCAGAGGTCACTGGAAACTTTCTTCTCTGCATAGGAAGTGATCAGCTTCCCTGGCACAGACAAGAAGGGATTCAGTTTTCCAACAACCGTGCAACATGACAACTTTGCTCCTCAGATCAAGAGTCGATCTCTAGGGTCGTGTGAAACAATAGACATAGATTTCACTCAGTCAGTCTGGTGCAGTTTACTTTCACAATATGTAGAGAATAGAGAGACGGGCGTGTATCAATAAAGGTTGACATTTATTGAACAGTCTTTCTTCTCATACAAGAGAAATGTATTGCCACAATTGCAATAACTGTTATTATAAAAAGTACGTACAGTAAGATAAGAATTGCGAAATAGAACTGTAAAAGCATTGATATGGTTTCTTAGCCATACAATGGTTTAAAAGTAATAAAACATATATACAGTCATATATACATTAGGCTAACATACTCAACTGGTGCTTCTAACTAAGCCTACCCCGGTGTGCCTGACCTAAGCCTAACACGTGAGAAGGGGAGTAAGTAAGTAGCTTAAGTTAAGTTGGTTTTGCCAAGGTTTGTTTCAAGAATTCTCTTCTAAGGGTTTAGTCAACACCATACCTCTGAATAGAATGATGGAGGATTGGTATCTCCTTCAGGGGTCTCTCTCGATATCCCAGTCACCCGCGAGGGTAAACCGGAAGCGCCGGGACTGGATTTCTCTGCACGAGAAAGGCAGCGGCTTCTCTCAGCGCGTCTGGAGGAAGGAGGGGTGACAGCGTCCGCGGGCAGCTGGGCTGGATGTCTTCGCAGAGGACGGCTGCACGGCTCCTCAAGCGTACTGAACCACAGTTCGCGCTGTAGCGGCGATAATGGTAATCAGTAGCTTCACCACCACAGGATAGCAGGCTGCAGCGACAGAGTGCTAGTTTTTACCAACACTGGTCATGCAGGCAGCTGGCATCAGCAACAGGCAACGCACACTGCTTAAGGCAACGTTGGTAATATTTATACCTGACAGGTGCCGGGTTTGACGCAAGTTTGCTGGACATAAGACGTCAATTAAAGATGTCACTAGGAAGTGGCAGCTATCAGTTGCTCATTAGAGTTCTATTACTAATCAAAACATAGCAAGCGGGGATTTCCAGGTTTGCTAAGTTTTTATCTTGTTGAAGAACTCGGAGTGTTATCTAGGAATATCAGATAGTGACTGCTGCTCTGTCATTGCACTAATTGGTCGCAAAGGAAGTAGCAGAGAGTCATGCTGGAATGTGGCTCTGTGGCTCTGCTCGTGTGAGGCCAGAGATGACTTTTCAGAAAATCGCACTTGAACGGTTATGCCAATATAGGGAATAAAGGGCTTTATAGCCGAATAGGGGCATAAGGTCACAGTATCGATCAGGAACCTAGATAAGCACATGACACTTCCACGAGGGTTCCCGTTCAGGACGGCTGCAGTGGGCCGTTGCCTTGACCGTCGCCCTGTCTTGGACCCGAGGTGCAGTTCTTAGTACAGCGAAACGTGACGGGTTTCTCCTTGGTGACGTCTTCAGTGCCTCAGTTAAGTATTTTAGTGATAGCTAGCTGGTTACTCACTTCGTAAGGGTTGTTAAATTGTTTTCGATTCTTGGTTTGGTTTGGTTTCGTAAGATTATCACTGGTTGTTCTGGTTACGATAATCTATTTGGTTTAGTTTGGGTATCGATACATCAGTTCGTTTTGGTAGGCCTAAGTTCTTGGTTCAGGTGCACATATCTGTTTCTTGTTTTGTTTGTTCTGTGTTCCGGTCTGAAAAATGGTAAGTCGGAAGAATTGTATGTTGTCTTGTTTTGGTTGCAATCGTGACTCACGATTGGAGGACTCATGTCTGGTTCCTCCGATTGGGACTCCCCTATATGACTTGTATTGTAAACATGGTGTGGGTCCTATTTCTTATAATGAGGTGTGGGTCCGATACACTGAGAAAGATGGTGTCCTTAGTTGGCCACTGCATGGTAGTTTTGAACCCGAAATCCTTGACAATTTAGAAGCGAAATTGTTTAGGAAGAAAGCCCGGCCGGCAATGTTTGATTCTTTCCGTTACTGGCGAAAAGAATCTAAACAGAGAGAAATGAAAAGGTTAAAGAAAGAACAGAAAGAGCAAGAAGAGTTGACTCTAGAACAAGCGGCTAAGCAGCTGCAAGTTAACGAGTCAGAGAAGGCCATAGAGGTGGCCATTAGAGAGCATAATTTAGCGATTGACAAGTGCTACCCTGCCCTGCCATCGAAAACAGCTAAGATACTAGAGGATTCTGAAAACGATCCTCTGCTGTCTTATCTGTTACGGTCACCTCCACCGTATGCACAAGGTGCTACGGCTCCACTTGTACCGAATGTTCTATTGCCGGTTGCTGGACAACTTGGTGTTCCTGCCCCTCAGAATCAAGTTCCTGTACCTCCTGTGGTAAATGTGAATGTTCCTACGGCTCCTCCTCTTCCTGGGTTGCCGACTTCTATACCTGTATCTGTCTCGCTTACACCTACTGTTCCACAAACTATCTTTTTCGATACTTCTACTGTCCCGCTATCTGTTCCTACCTCTACTGTGTTCTCTGCGTCTGCTAGTGTGTTGACTCCACTTTCTGTTCGTCGAAGAATCACTGATTCTGTTTCTAACATTCTGTCTCCTTTATATAAAACTTTAATCAAGACTCCTACTTCTGACTCTGTTCAGAGACGTAGTCAGCTTCCGAGTACTGAGGAACGGGGAATTTTAGATTCCACGGCTCTCAGATGGATTTCGAAGAGTAGGAGATATAGTACGAGAGATGTGCTAGATACATTTATGCAGTGGAAAGAACCAACGCAACGGTATGTCTTTGACGAGATGTGCTCGCTGTTACGTGAGGAAATAGAAGAAGATGATGTTGAATCAAATCTAGAAGACTTAATTAAGGTTCAGAAAGAGTTTGCTGCAGGAATGATAGTAGGTGAAAATATAGAGGAAGCGATGGAACTGATTTTAAGTTATAGAAATGACCCATCACTTCGTTCACCAAGAGATTTAGAGAAAAGTAAAACGAAGCTAAGTCGCCAATATCCAATGAGGGAGGTTCCTCCAATTTGGCGCGAAGCTGTGCAAGCTAATGCGGCCCATGGTATTGCAGCCGCTCCGGCGCAATTCCAGAGGGTGTGGATACACATTCCGTGGAAGCGAGCCGAAGTGCTAGCAGTGAAGCAGGCCTTGCCAGATCCGCGTAAGAATCCTGCTGGATACTATAAGGAATTAACACAGACAGTTGAGGCTTGTATAATGAATTTAGCGGACATCGATATGTTATTTGGCAATGTAGTTCCGCAACCAATTTGGGCTAAAATTCGTAGAGAGGATCATCAAGTTGCCTTAGGTGGTGATTGGGCAGCCATCACTGCAGCGGATGGTCAGCAAACAGGTGGTGCAAAACCCGAACTCCTAATTGCTAATCTTCCAGGTAGAATAATCAACTTAATGAAGACTCTGATGCCCGCATTGCGTGTTAATTGGGACAAGTTATCAGCATGCAGGCAGAAGAAAGACGAAAGTGTCTCCGACTTTTTCACCAGGTTCGAAGAGACTTTTGTTGATCACAGTGGTCAGGATATGAGCACAGAAGGAGGACAGAGACTGTTTGTCGATAAATTTGTGCATAATTTGTTACCTGAGTTATGCAATAAATTAAAGGATTCAGAGAGTGCGTGGGCTGTTTCTACAACTGCGCAAATACTTGCAACTGCACAGTATTATGAAAACAGGGATAAAGAGGAAAAAGAGAAATCAGACAAGAAAACGAAAGATTTAAAAACTAAAGTTCTTTTGCAACAGGCATATCCGCCTCGCACGAATCAGACTAATACGCAACAGGGCTCGTATCAAAGGACAGATTATAGTTCACCGAGACCTCAATATCAGTGGAACCAGTGTGCGTACTGTAAGAAAGAGGGTCACTACAAGAATGAATGTCCGATCTTAGCGCAAAATAATGCAGCAGCAGCTCAGAGAGGTCGTGGTGGTTTTGTGCAGAATTCTAGAGGTCGAGGGCGAGGTGCTATGCCTCCACAAACGAATGATCGACCTTCCAATCACTTTGATCAACGAAATGGCCAGTCGACTCAGCAAAATAGATCTCAACAATATCTTGTTGAAGACTATTGTGAAGTGGATGAGGGATTTCAGCAAAATGTGTACTAGGACAGCCATGGACAGAGAGAGGGAGTAGTATCAGTTCCAGTGGATCAGAGTGGGCCTTATGTCGCAGTAGCAACATCAGGTGTAGTCGAACCGTTTCTGTTGGATACTGGTGCAGCAAAAAGTTCTATCATTCATGCGAAACTCCCTGGCGCACCTTTGTCCGGCTCAACAAATGTTTCTGTAGGTTTTTCAGGCGCCCCTGTTTACAACCCGATATCTGGTCCTTTGTCTATTTCTGTTGGACCGTGTCACTTGAAAGCACCCCTGATTTTGACGACAGGTTGTAATGAAAATCTGCTTGGTTTAGATTTGTTAAAACGACTATATGCGACATTATACTGTTCTCCGGAAGGAGTACAGCTTACATTGGGTAAAAGAATCACCTCTCCGATGTATTTGTCAATGGATGCACTCCCGCCAGAGCTGCGTTCACTCCCTGATTCTCTTTGGGCGACTGGTCCTAATGATGTAGGCCTCTTAGAAATACCACCATATGTAGTAACTTTGAAAGCAAATGTAAAATTTCCAAGAATTCCTCAATACAAAATATCTAGTGAAGGTGAGCGTGCACTTTTATTGATTGTTCAAGATTTGATTAAGAAAGGTGTGGTTGAAGAAACTAGAGGAAATGTCTGTAACAGTCCTGTATTACCGATCTTGAAACGAACTGATCCTACAAAGCCTCCAGTGTATAGGTTTGTCATCGACCTCAGAGAAGTTAATAAGATTGTAGTTCCGCAGTTTCCTGTAGTTCCAGACATTACTTCCTTGTTAACACTGATTCCTGCTACAGCTACTTGGTTTTCAGTCATTGACTTGAAGAATGCCTTTTTCAGCATTCCGATAGCCGAGGAAAGTAGAGATATTTTTGGCTTCTGTCTAGGAGGTCGAAGTTTCAGATTTAAACGCGCTCCACAAGGCTATTGTGAGAGCCCATCTATTTACAGTCAAGCATTAAAAAGCCAGTTAGATACCTTTGTCCTTCCTCCAAGTTCTGCTCTAGTACAGTATGTAGACGATCTTCTAGTGGCTGCCGATGACAAGGAAACTTGCAAAGCAGCTACAATTTCGTTATTGCATCATTTGTCTAATTTGAATCACAAGGTATCACCTTCGAAAATGCAATACTGCTGCCAAGAAGTGACCTACCTAGGTCATCTCTTGTCAAAGGAGGGAAGAAAGTTGACCCCAGAGAGAATAAAAGCAATTATGCAGATGAGTGTTCCTCGCACGCAGAGAGAAGTACGTGCCTTTCTAGGTATTACCTCTTACTGTAGACAGTGGATCCCAAATTTTTCACTTTTAGCAAAACCATTGGTAGCTTTGACTGGGAAAAATGTTCCGAGTCCGGTGCCATGGTCTGATGAATGTCAGGAGAGTTTTTCTGAGTTACGAAACGCACTGTGTTCAGCTCCTGTATTAGGTACACCTGATTACAGTAAGCCATTCACGCTCTACGTTCACGAGAGAGAAGGTTGCGCGTTGAGTGTTCTGACACAGACATTTGGTGATAAACAACGCCCTTGTGCGTATTTTTCATCAACATTAGATCCGGTAGCTAGAGCGTTACCTAGTTGTTTGAGAGCTACAGCGGCAGCTGCGGCTTCCATTCGACAATCTGCTGGTTTGGTGATGAACAACATGCTAGTGGTCATGGTTCCTCATGCAGTGGATACACTCATGAACCGAACTAAGACACAACACCTTACCAGTGCGAGACTATCTGGTTACGAGCTGACATTATTAGCGAGTCATATTCAGATCAAAAGATGTAATGTATTGAATCCAGCAACACTGTTGCCGGCTAATCAAGAGTCGAGTGATTCCGAGCCACATGATTGCTGTTTTAGAACGGAGGAAGAGACAAAAGGACGCATTGACTTAAAGGACACTCCATTATCAGATCCAGATGGCACGCTGTATGTGGACGGGTCATGTTTTAAACTGGAGAATGGTGATGTGACTGCTGCTTACGCAGTAACGACTTTGAAGATGATTGTGGAAACTGCAAGAGTGAGTCAGAATTCTGCCCAAGCTGCAGAATTAATAGCTCTAACAAGAGCGTGTATTTTAGCTAAGGGAAAGAGAGTGAATGTTTTTACAGATAGTCAGTACGCGTTCGGCGTGGCCCATAGTTTTGGCCGTTTGTGGAGAGAAAGAGGTTTCATTACGTCCCATGGGACTAAGATTCAACATGGTCAGCTAGTTAACGACTTGTTGGAATCTCTAACCTTGCCGACTGAAGTTGCGATTGTAAAGTGCAGTGCTCATAAAGCAATCACGGATGATGTTGGTCGTGGGAATGCTTTTGCTGATGAAACCGCTAAACAAACAGCTAGAGACATGATGAGCAGAATGTATGTTGCTACGTCTGCAAGATGGATTGCTGAATCTGGAATGTGTGAGGATACAATGGAAAGTGTGAAAGAGATTCAGAAAGAGGCAACTGAGGAGGAAAAACGTGTATGGAGAGAAAGTACGGGCAAATTGGATTCGAATGGGTGTTGGATTGATTTGACAGAACAGCAGCGTTGGATGTTGCCTGATGCGTATGTGCTTGCAGTGGTGACGATGGCGCATGGAGTAGCGCATATAAGTTCTAAAGGAATCTGTAAGATGTTGGCTCCAGTCTGGAAGAATGATGGAATCAGTAAGTGTGCAGAGAGAGAGGTGAGAAATTGTATGGTGTGCCTGATGCATAATCCTGGCAAGGGAACTCCAACTCCTGCTGGTCACTTCGCTCCTCCTTCCTGCCCCTTTGAAGTGATTCAGTTAGACTTCATTCACATGGATCGCTGTAATAATTTGAAATACGTCCTGGTGGTAGTCTGTGCTTTCTCCAGGTGGATTGAAGCATACCCACTAAAGGACAATACTGCCCTATCAACTGCCAAAATTCTTCTCAAAGAATATTTCCCTAGATTCGGTATGCCACGGATTGTATGGTCAGATAACGGAAGTGAGTTTATAGGGAAAGTTATGCAGAGTGTGTGTGCCGGCCTAGGTCTGAAACAGAAGTTCCACAGTGCGAACCATCACCAGTCTGCTGGTTTAATGGAGGGTTACAATGGCACCCTCAAACTAAAACTAGCTAAAATACAAGCATCCACAGGTTTACCCTGGCCAGACGCACTTCCTTTGGCTTTGTTATCAACGAGAGCAACTGTACATTCTAGAGTGGGGCTTAGCCCCTACGAAATCGTTTTTGGCCGCCCGGCAAATATTTGGGGTGTGCCGAGGCCTAAGGAGTTTTGTTCTCTAGAATATCCTATGTTGATAGACTACCTTTACGACTTGACTGCTAAATTGAGTCTTATTCACCAACAGGTTTTCGATGCATTGCCAAAGCCTCCGGAGAGTCCAGGGCATCAGCTGAAACCAGGAGATCAAGTGGTAATCAGGAATTTCGCGAGGACGAAGAACCTTCAGCCCAGATACATCGGCCCCTTCCAGGTCTGCTTGTGACGAGAACAGCAGTTCGTGTAGCTGGTCACAAGCATTGGGTGCACGCCTCTCATGTTAAGCGTGTACCTTTGCCACTTCCTTACGACGACTGGGTGAAGAAGGGAATTGGTGCCTCCGAATTTGAACGCACGCCAAAGTTCATCCCTTTCAGCGATGCCAAATTGATCACTGACACTCCAAACTCTGACTCTACTCCTGAAAAGACTCCTTTGAACTCTGAACATTTGTCCCCTGCATCAGAAAAAACTTTGTCATCTGCGAACTTGAACACTGCAACAGTTGCCAGTGATACACTATTTTCTGTTCAAACAGTTCCTGCAAAGCAAAGATACTATCTACGACCTCGTAATATGGACAAATAAAGCAGGCAACTGCCCATTGTGATATTTTGACATTTTGAACTTTTGCCTTCAGCCAGGAAGTTTGCTATTGTTTTATTGTTTTTAAAATTGCCTTGCGTCTGGGTAGCCGTAGGGTCGTGGCTGTGTGCCTAGTTGAATCTGCGGGGGTCTGACACAAGGTCGATCTTTTGGTTGGTTCTGGGAACTCCCAGGGCTGATAGAGGCATTTTCATCTACGTACACATCATCAGTGGTCGCGAGCGGATTGTAGAAGATGGAGCTTCCTGCGCTGCAACGAGAAAATGTGATTTATGTTCGCAGAAACAGACTTTACAGAATCCTTCACAGCAAATGCTTTTTGATACAATGTGCCATTACATTTTTGATTGTTTTGATAACGTTGGTGGGTGGAATCGTTCTCGGTATAAGTTTGATTTTTGTGCCAGTTACTACAGTACCTCCCCTTGATCCTGTTACTTCTACTGTTTCCTCTATACACTCTTTTCATTCGTTTCCTGAACATGAGCAAGCTCGACGCTCAGAATTCATTAACAACACTTTTGTACAGCTCTTGCACCAACACCAATTGGTAGTTAACACTACAGACTGCTGGGTGTGTGGCTTGATACCCCACACTATGGATAAAGGTATTCCCTATCTGGTTTTGCCTTTCAGCTATAATGGATCATTTCAGGCCCTTCAAACCATCTTTGCTTATGCCCTTGAAACCTATCCTCCATGTCCACCACGTTCCACTAAATATAACTCTGCCAACAAAGCTTTAGTCCAGGGAATTATTGACATGATCAAGGACGTCAATAATACTCCATCATACCCTAGAGACGAATTGCGAGTATATTTAAGTTGGAATTCTTCAGAGTATCGCCTTAGTTTGGGAGAAAGCAAGCGCAAAAGCTCAACTCCAATCTGGGTCGTACCTCACCGAGGTCCGGTCTGTTTGCAAGGTAATGGGAGGAATCCGAGAGCTCAGCTAGGGAGGAGTGAGTGCGTAGAGACTTACGTGTTTCCGGCTAACTCTTCCCCTGCTTTTCTTACTGCTAGGGGTACCTACTTCATCTGTCGAGACAGAGCTTATACATGGTTGCCTGCCGACTTTTCAGGATCATGCTATATTGCTCGATTGTTGCCCCCAACATACACTGCTTCATCTGATTACCACAGAACCAGAGTAGCGAGAGGTGTCTTCAGCAAGGAAGATACTGCTGGTCAGGAAGCAGGAGACTTCTTCAAAGGTTTCCTTCCGTTCTGGGGGACTATGGCCAATAGTAGAAACATACGTCAGCTAACACGAGTAGTTGAATCTACTATTACCGAAACTGCTGGTGCCCTTAGCAATTTGACAGCTGAGCTTCAGGCGGATAGACTCATGACGTTGCAGAACCGTATGGTTCTAGACGTTATCCTTGCAGATCGAGGTGGGGTATGCAGAATGATCCAATCGAGCTGCTGTGTCTTTATTCCTAATAATGCTCCAACAGTATACGAGGCGATCTCTAAGCTACACAAGATTTCCGACTCTATTTATGTAGACAAGGGAAACTGGTCCTTCATGGAGTGGTTTTGGACTCTGATCTCAGCGTGGGGATGGAAGGTTCTAATGGTCATTGGTGTCATCTTAGTATTCCTCTTCTCATGCTGCCTGATTATCCAGTGTGGTCCTGCTTTGTGTAGTCTCTGTACTGCAACTTGTTTTAGGAACCAACTGCGTTTGGAGAAAAGGCACGAGAAAGGATGATGATACAACAGCATGTCACTGACCTGATGAGCATAGAATTAGATTCTGACATAGACTGAGTAATTGCCTATGTAAGGGCAAAAAGGAGGGTCTGAGGTTCCGTGACGATTTGAACCCGTGTTTTCAATATTGTCGGAAATACATAATATTGGTATCAGCGAACCGCAAATGATCCATTTAGCATATCCTGGTGTTTTCGCTACGCTACGAGCAAGAGCGCTCCTGTTATGAACACATTTCTGATCTACCCACGGCATCCATCTTAGATCATGGCAGCCATTTTGTGTTTCTTGCCCTCACATACGCAATAACCTCTGATCACTTCATTTCGATTAAGGACACGTAGCCTTAGCCGGAGATTCACCTCTTTCATGACACGTGCACCTTAAACCAGATCACGCTGTAGCTGCATGACTCGACAAAGGCTGCCTCCTCTGCCCGAGGCCAGCCCCACCAAACCGGTCTTCGTGTCCATTGTCCTGATCATGATTAGGCGGCCGAAGCCGGTAGCCTTGCCCATTTACAACCTACAAACATCTCTTATCCCGCTTTTCTATCTTCCACACCTGGCTCCGTTTCTTTCTTTCTGAATCTTTATTAGGGGGAGGTAACGAAATTTATGATGAGGCGGTCCGGCTCTTGAATGCAATATTGACAAGGGATTGTGATGAACTAGTGGGAACCCCTCTTCATAGATGTTTGGTATCAGATTTTATCGACGGTTCCTGTGTAACGCCAGATATTTATTGTTTAGGGTACAAAGGTTTTGGGAATGTACCAACATGTGAAGAATTCGCCTGAAGGCCAAAATTTAGTATATAAGGAGCAACCCTCTTTGTACAATTTGAACAGGCTCCTAGAATCTGCCCATGTGTGGTTTCTGTGACTTCTGTGTCCCTGCAGTAATAAACCTTTGGTCTTTGACGCCACCATCGAGAAGCCCGTGTTTCTGTTCATTTGCGCACCAAGGCAGGTGGAACTCCGGGGTCTTTGGGTGTTGTTCCCTGACACCTCTGGACGGAACCAAAAAGTCCATAACTCCAGCTCTTCCCATTAGAACTTCAGGAGGACCCAATCCAGTCTTTTTTTATCAGGAATACTTCTAAGACTCATCAATACTAGGGGTAAAGCATCAGGCCATTTCAGTGTTGTGGATGCACATACTTTTTCCAGTCTAGATTTTGTAGTGCAATTGATTTGCTCCACTATTCCAGAAGCGTCTTGGTCGATAGGCACAATGCAGGTTTTGCTCAATTTGTAATGCTGCACAAATCATCTGAATTATCTCATTATTGAAATGAGATCCCCTATGTGGTTCTAAAGTGACTGGAAAACCACATCTTGGTATTAATTCTCCCAAAAGCAATTTTGCAACTGTAAGGCTAACATTCCATCTTGTTGAATGAGCCTCTACCCAACGAGAGAAAAAAAAATGACAACCAACACATATTTTAGTCAGTTACATGGGGGAAGCTCGATACAAATCTAGTTGGAGCCTCGTAAATGGTCCTGCTGCTTTTCTTATTCGTCCCCAACTAACAACTGTCTTTCTACCTGGATTTTGCTGCTGACAGGTGACACACCTCTGGCATAGACTCTCTGTAATGACCCTGACTGTAGGGTTATACCATGACTGCTTGAAGAGCCTAATAATTGCATCTCTTCCAACATGTGCAATTTCATGTTATACCCTTGCCATCTGAAAAAGTAGACAATCTAGCATAACTGACCTCTCATCTGTGTACACCCATACTTCATCCTCTGCTCTTTTTCTATAACCTGATTTTATCCAAAGCTCTTTTTCTTTGTCACTTGCCTCCTCTTGCAACTGCCTAATCAGATCCCAAGTTTCCAAAGAAGAACACATCAAGTGGCAATTGGGATTTTTCTTTTCCACCCCTCTGTTAATAGCAATTGAATTTTGTGCACAGAAACATGCTGCTTGATCAGCATACCTGTTACCATTTGTTACTTAATAATGTCCTGACTTATGTGCAGCACATGTGACCACTGAAATCTTTTTGGGCAATTGCAGAAAATCCAATAGATCTTTTACATTTTTGCTATTTGTGATCGGAGAACCTGAAGAAGTCATAAATCCCCTTTGCATCCATAACTGCCCAAAATCATGAACCACCCCAAAACCATATTGACTGTCAGTAAATATGGTTACTCCCAGATTTTTGCCAATTTTACATGCTCTAATCAGAGCGATCAGTTCAACAATTTGTGCAGAGTTTACCCCTTTTAGACAGGATGCTTCTAGAACTGCAGCCACTGCACATACTTCATAGGCAGAACTCAATTCACCTCTTTCATTTCTCAGACATGATCCATCAACAAGCATCACTCTATCTGGTTCTTCTAGTGGGATATCTTTAATATCTGGACTTGGTTTTGTGCACAACTCATCACATCCAAACAATCATGATCTGCTTCATCTTTCACTTCCTCACAAAATGGACTAGGAAACAGTGTTGCTGGATTTATCGTTGTACGTCTCCCACTGTCACATTTGCAGCACCCATTATCACTCTTTCATACCCAGTCAGCCGACTGTAGGTCATAAGCTGAGTCTGTGTCCTTGTCAACTGAATGTGATACATATACTTTGACGGGATGTGCCATCACAATCAATTCACTCTGCTCTAGATTCACACATGTTGCAGCCACTTCTTTCAAACAACCTGGTAATGCTGCAGCCACTGAATGCAAAGTAGCAGAAAATATGCCACTGAACGTCGTGCGATTCCATGTTTTTGGGTCAAAACTGATAATGCACACCCATCTTTCTCACAACAGTACAATGCAAAATCCTTTGCATAATCTGTCATTCCCTATGCAGGTGCTCGACAAAGACTGTCTCGCAACTCATTAAAGCTCTCATGCTTTCATCATCCAATTCAATTGGATCGGTTACATCTTTGGGTGTCAACATCTGTAGAGGTTTTGTAATCAGTGAAACGCCACTGATCCACTGTCTGCAGTATCCAACCATTGCCAAGAACAATTGTACTTCTTTCTGAGTCTTAAGTGGACTCATTTGCTGAATCACACTGATCTTTTCCGGTGTCACTTTCCTGACTCCCTTCTCTATCTTGTTTCCCAAATATTGGACATCCTGTTTAAAAAGAAGTGACACTTTATGCCCACCTTCTGCCAAATGGTTCTGTAAGGCAATTGTTTCTGTCACACATGCCTCTCGTGTTTTTGATGCTACCATTAGGTCATCAATGTACTGGACCAATACTGAATTTTCTGACATGACCAAAGTCTCCAAACACTTTTTCAAAATCTGATTGAAAATTGAAGTAATCTCTGTGTACCCTTGAGAAACTCGGCACCATGCCAAAACCCGGTCTCCGAACCGGAGAGCAAAGAAATACTGGTTATCCGGATATAAAGGAATCGAGAAAAACGATTGATACAGGTCAATTACTGTGAACCATTCTGCATCACAGGCAATTTGATCACTGCTGGAATTTGGCACTATTGGACAACAGGGTATTACAATTCTATTAATTGTCCTCAAATCTTGTACTATTCAATATTTTCCACTTGGCTTTTTATTCCCATAATAGGCAAATTACAACGACTGCTTAGTATTTCTCTTAAAATACCCTACTCAATTATTTGATCAATCACAGGAGTAACTCCTGCTGTTATTTCAGGACTCATTATGTACTGAGGTGTGTTTGGATATGTTGCACCAGGTTCCACTGTAACCTGAATAGGATCCACACCTTTCATCAGACCATTTATTTTCCTGTAAAGTCCCATACATCAGACCTTACTGAATATCTCAGCTCTTCAGGCAAATCATTTTCAGTGAGAAGTGAAAACAACTCATCTACTTCTGTCCCTTGCTTTGCTAGCATCATCTTAAACGCAACATCCTCATCTGGTGTTTGAAAAGCAATACCATCTGGCATACAATAGATGGTGAAGTTTATCTTACAAAGCAAATCTTTCCCTAAAAATTCACTGGACTCGAACCACATACCACAAATCAATGCATGTCCCTGAATCGTCCAATATGAACCTCTATTGGATTTGTGATTGAAGTTTTAATATGCTTATTAGACACTCCTACGACTTGGATAGTTTCTCCCGGGAGGGGTAGGTTAGGAACTTCTGCTGTTCTCTCAATAGAACAGGTAGCACCAGTATCCACTACGAATGTAATGTCATTACCTTAACCTTTCCATCAACAAATGAACCTGACTGATCTGCCTCTAGAGTTGCACCAAGTACGGACTCTTCTTCCCCCCTCAGGCACCGTCATTTAGATGAGTCTGAATCACTCTCATTTCATTGCAACAAGTATTGCAAAACCATTTGCAGATTTTAATTTTTACCAACTTGATCATCTGCGTGAAATCCAGTATTCACACTGTACCTCTGTACTTTAGCATTCACATTATTTGGCATAGGAGCTTGTGGCACCCGTAACTCTGGCGTAACTACCTGCTGCTGCTGCTGTTGCTGTTGTTGATTCACAACCACCTCATTCTGCTTCTGTGGATTTAAATTTTGATTCAACTCATAATTCTTCTGTACAGATCTACACTCGTTCTTCCAATGTCCAAACTTTCCACACGCATGACAAGGATATTTCTTTTTCGAATCATCTTTACTCATTTTACCTCTACCTCTACCACCATCAGATACCTGACCACTCTGATTCTGACCTTTTATCTGATAATCGGTTTGAGAAACACTGTTTACATCTTGCTGTTCTGCTACCTTCACTTGTGCCCACATCATTTTCTCTTTCAACTTTTTATGTCTCAAGTCAGTATCATCACTACAATATTTCGCATACCTCAAAATCCCATCAACTCTTTTGCTTTGCCAGCAAATTAAATGTTGCTAAATCATGTTACTAATTTCTGGTTTCAGTCCAAACACAAAGCCATATACAAAATGTCCCATGTCTTTATCTCCAATATTCTCAAACCGATTGTACTGTTTGAACACCTGTAACAACCAATCATAGTATGCATGTACTGACTCTTTTGGTTCTTAAGTTGTCCTATCTATTTTAACCCAATCCATTTCCTTTGGTGAAATTTTACCCTACAGGTAAGTTATTACCTGGTTATACTTTTTCATCGCCTCATCTGATGGTGCACCTGTTTTCAGATCTCTTGGATATTCTTCTTTTGGCCAATCAACAGTAATCTTATATTCAGTCCACAAATTAGCTGGAAGAACAATCTAAAAAAAAACATCTAGATCCTTCAACAAAACGTTTGAAACTTTCACAAACCTCTCTACTTGTTTGTTCCGCTGATTTTTTCCTCAATGTAGGAAAATCATTTGTAAGGAACAATTTATCCTGTCCCGTCCAAGGAACATGAACATATCCACTACCTAGAACTTCTCTCATTGTAAACACCCTTTCAGCTTGTCCTGTCTCACTTAATAGAAACAAAAGACGCATTTTTATCAGGATTCATTTCTTCTTTCTTTTTCACCCATTTGCCTTTCCATCATTCTACATCTTTCCCATTTCTTCAAGAAGTTCATCAACTCTTTTATCTGCACTCTTTTACATGATACATTCAAACTCTCCAAATCCTTATCAGAAAAATCCAATCTCTACGTGTTCTGAAACATCTTTTACTTCTCAGTCTATTCCATATTCACATGAGCCTCTGCTAATTGCTCATGAAGATTTCTTGCTCTCCAAGTAATATTTTTACACAAGAATAATAACTCTTCATCTTGATAAGTACCAAATCTGTCTGGACTTATTGCACCATTGATCATTTTTTACAAATCCACTCTCAGTTCACTCACATCTATACTATGTGGTTGTGGTTTTCGCTTTTTCATTCCCCTGATCCAATCATCTAACTCATCTGGCAAAGGACCTATTGAATTCATTGACACTGGAGTATCATTCTGCACTATTCTCCTTGGCTCTATTTGCATACCTCTCTTTGGAGTTTCAGTTATCAGCTCACAAACTGGTAGATCAGTTAATGAAGTATTTGTTTCAACCCGTTCAGCCTGATCAACTACCGTTACTAACTCATTCCTAACACTATTCGTTGGGACTTTCAATGCATGTGCTCTCGAGATATTCTGTGTATCTCCATACAATGGACCTCTTGGACCAATTGTCACTGGCATTGTCAATGCTTCCGCATCCAGACTCAATTGATTAATGTTCTGAGTCAACTCCTCTCTCGCTTTATTGAAAATATCCATTTCACTATCTTGTACTACTCTTGTATCTACCGGAACTTGTGGAACCTGTGGAACTAGTGGGGTTCCAAATAATGGTGCATTTGGAACTGTCTCACTCGAGTTTTCCTGATATGGTGGAGGTCCTTTTTTTTTTAAGTTTGAAGTTTATTAAAGTATAAAGAAGCAAAGACAGAAAAAGAAGAAACAATCATAAGTTACAAAAACAAGAAATCTCTCTTACAAAAAAGTAGAATTGATAAATAAATCTATACATAAAATATGGTAAACGATAATATTCATGAACATAAGGTAATTGAGATATAGCCTGTAGAATAAAACACATAAGTGATATGAAAAATTAAATGCAAGGAAGAAATGCAATCACGGTGGTTTTTGAACTTCAACAGTACGAACTTGAGTGGTAGGTGGGATCTGGGCAACTCTGGATAAATACTCAGCGAGGGGAATCTATAAAAGATCACGTTTGATTGCAAGGGAAATGGGGGAAACAAAATTAGTGTCCAGACGGTGATTAAAACAAACTGCGTTCCACCAGGCATTGAAGGAGACATCATTAGCCTGTTTCCAATGAGATGTAATATGGTGTAAGGCAACGGCTATCAGAAGGTCAATTAATTTATGTTTATGGGACGAAGTGGCAAAAATAGGAGAAAGAGAACCTAGAAAAATGTTAACAATGGAAAAGGAAAAACAAAAATTGAAAATCTTTTGAAACTGGGACCATACTTGTTGCCAAAAACGAAAAATGGGAGGACAATCGAACAACATATGCTTCAAATCAGCTGAAGAGCAGGGACAGGACCAACAAGTGGAGGGAGTGTCTGAGGAAAACGATGACAGAAGTAATGGAGTGAATAATGTGCGATTATAAACAAAAAATAAGGTTTGGGTAGTGTTTGCAGCTCTGGAAGTACTATGATTTTTTGACCAAATTTTATCCCACAAAGTGAAGGACCAAACTTGAGATAAATCTTTTTCCCAAGCCAACTCAACCCTGGATTTGAGACGAACAGTAGAAGACTGAATAGATTTATAGAGAAAAGAGGCAGAAGGGGAGTGATCAATTGCATTGGAAATGGGAAGATATGCTGTAGGAATAGAATTTGTAGCGGGAAGTGAAGAGAGGTATTTGATGAGAGAGGGAATCAGTGACAGATATCGTGCACGAGAAGAGTAGGGCAACGAGAACTGTTTTTGGAGGTCTTGAAAAGAAAGAGGTTGAAATTGAGAGATCCATTTTAGACCAAGAGAGTGCCAGGTCTTCCAATATAATGAGCGATTGCGAATTTGGAGGAGTTTATTATGCCAAATAGGCTGAATATGGGTGGAGGAAGCAGAAGGATAAGAGGATGACAGGTACGGTAAAAGAAGAGTACGAGAACGGGAGATAATGGGGGAGCGAAGAGACGTTACATTAGAAGTGAAGGAAAGAATCTCATTAAAATCAAAAGGATGAAGGAAAGAAGATTCTAGCTTTAGCCAAAGAGGGGGATAAAAGGGGAGGTCCGAAGAGAGCCAACGCAAAGCTTGCTTTAATGAAAAAGCGGTATGATAAGATTTGAAATTTGGAAATTTAACCCCTCCTAATGTTTTATCTTTCTTCAAGGCAGAAAGGGCTATTCGAGATTTCTTACCTTTCCATAAAAATTTTTGCAAAATAGAATCTATCGACTTGAAGTAATAGTCCGGAATATGAATGGGAATCATGGAGATAGAGTAAAGTACTAGAGGTGCCAACATCATTTTAATGGAGTCAAGACATCCCCACCAAGAAGGGAAAAGAGGGTTCCAGCGAGTAATAGCTGCATTAAGTTTAACAGAAAGTGAATCGAAATTAAACTTAAGAGTATCTAAGAGACGAGGAGCAAACCAAACACCCAAGTATTTAATCTTGGAAGGCTGCCAAGAAAAGCCAGAATTGTGAAAGAGATGTTTTTGACAAAGAGGGTTTAAGGGTAAGATTTCACATTTATCAATATTAAGACGGTAGCCAGAAACTTTAGAAAAGGAGGAAACTTGATTCAAAAAGAACGGTAAAGTGGATTGTGGGTCCGAACAATAGAACAAAATATCATCAGCGTAGACTGATAGTTTAACTTGCTGTTGGGAGCCGTAACGAAATCCAGAAATATTCTCATCAAGTCTGATTTTAGTCAAAAAAGGTTCTAAAGCTAAAACAAACAAAAGAGGGGATAAGGGGCAACCTTGACGCACACCTCGTTGAAGAGGAAAATAATCAGAAGTTATACTGTTTGCAAAAATTGAAGCATGGGGGCTAGAATAAAGTAATGAAATAAGAGAAATGAATTTAGGAGAGAAACCGATCCAACGAAGAGCTTGAAACATGAAGTCCCATCCTATTCTATCGAAAGCCTTTTCGGCGTCAAGAGAGATGGCAGCCAAAGGATAAGAAAGGGAGGGAGCTTTACTCAAAATATTAAAGAAAACTCGGGAGTTATCTGATGATAAACGACCTTTAACAAAGCCTGATTGCTCAGGGCCAATAATATTTGGTAAAAGGGGGTCCAATCGAAGAGCTAAGATTTTGGCGAAAATTTTATAATCGGTATTTACAAGAGAGATGGGGCGATAGTTTTTACATAAGGTATGGTCCTTATCTGGTTTGGGAATTAAACAAATGAGCGCTTCCTGAAAGGTTCCCCGGGAAGAACCAGAATCAACAAAAGATTGAAATAATAGAAGTAGTTTAGGGAGGAGAAGGGAGGAAAAATGATTATAGAATTCAATGGTGAAACCATCAGGCCCAGGTGCCTTACCACGACGAAGGACAGAAACAGCATGAGAAATTTCAGAGAGGGAGATATCCGAATCAAGTGTATGAAAATCAACATGAGTGGAGGGAGGGGGAGGAATGTCTTGAAAATACGTAAGGAGATCAGCGGGATCAGGACTGGATTCAGGAGTGTATAAAGTTTGATAGAACGAAACAAATTGATTTAATATGTCTTTATCTTTAAACAGAGAAATACCCGACGGTCCTTGTAGAGATTCAATCTTTGTTTTCTCCCTTCTTATCTTAAGATAATTAGCTAGTAATTTGTACATTTTGTTTTGACCTCCATAATAACGAGAGTTGCATTTAAGGAGAGAATTATGGGCTGCATTTGTGGTAAATTTGTTAAAATCGAATTTGGCTGAAATGAGCTCTCGAAGGGAGGAGTCAGAGCTAGAGTTATAATAAGCATATTCTAGTTTCTTAATTTTATCCAGAAGTTGAGTTGTCTTAGAAATCGACTTCTTTTTCTTTTGTGATACAAAATTAATAACAAATCCCCTAACAGCTGCTTTAAACGAGTCCCACACCAAGACAATGGAAGAGTCAGGGAGATGATTAAGTGTGAAAAATTCAGTGGCAAAAACTGTAAATTGAGTGCAAAAATCAGAATCAAGGAGTAAAGAATTATTAAATCTCCAGCGTCCTGAATGAGGAGAGAAGGGGACAAGGTCAATATCAACAAAAACGGGAGCATGGTCTGAAATTAAGATAGAACCAATGTCTGAGTGAAGGGCAAGTTGAGCTAGGGATTTGCTAAGAAACAGGTAATCAATACGGGATTGGGAATGATGAGTGGGAGAGTAACATGTGTATTCTCTAAGGTCGGGATTGCATAGCCTCCAAATGTCAACTAGAGCGTTATTTTGAATAGATGCAGTAAATTGGGAGTGCATTTTGGAGGAAACAAATTTAACTTTAGAGTTTCTGTCTAAAATGGGATCAAGAACTTGTTTGCAATCACCACCTAAAATAACATATTGTTCATCAAGCATAACAAGTTTTTCAGAAAGAGCAGGCCAAAACAATTTGTCAACCCCTGTAGGAGCATAAACATTAAAAATAACAATTGGTATCTTGTCTATAAGAAGATTTACAAGAACCCAACGACCATTAACGTCACATTCTTGAGAAACAATAGAAACGGTTAACTTTTTGTGACACAATATAACTGAACCATTTTTCTTACCTAAATCAGGAGAATGGAAAACATGTCCCACCCAACAACGTTTGAGTTTTACAGCCTCCTTTTCCGAAAGATGGGATTCTTGGAGGAGGGCTACATCAGCGTTAAGCCTAGCCAAATGTGTCAGAACTCGTTGACGTTTAATGGGGTTATTTAACCCCTTAACGTTCCAAGTGACTACTCGGAATAGGAATCAAAAGTAGAATGATATGGAAAAGAAGATAGAACAGAAAAGGTAAATTGGAAAGACAAGAGAATGGTTGTAGGAATGTAGAGATAGAGTAAGTAAGAGAAATAAATCAAGAGAGTAGATAGAGAATACAGTGAGAAAAAAGGAGAGAAAAGAGTAAAGAGAGGAGATAGGAAAAGAGAGTAGTAAAGAGGACAGAGCAATATAAGAAGAACATAGAAACATACCAACGGATACAGAACGAAGACAAATGGGGGGTGACGACGCCAGAAGATGACGACAACGACAACGGAACACACGCCACCGAACACCGGAGGAACCAGCAGAGAACTCAATGGAAGGGATGCACGAATACACCGGGATGAAGAAAGGGGTAGATCATCTATAAGAAGACAAAAAATAAGAAGAATATTAGAGAAACATACGAGATATAAAATACAGAATACAAAATACCGAAAACAAAAATACTAGAATAAGATATCAATCAGCAGGGAATATAGGAAAAAAATACAACACAGTAGGATAACGGAAAAGTAAACAGTTCATTCATGCGTGACTAAACAGCTCTAGCAGTGTCCATGACGTCGGTATCCTGCTGACGAAGAAACTCCTGAAGGACCTGTGGATCATCGAAAGTTGTCGTCTTATCCTTATAGGTCACCTTGAAGAGACAGGGATGAAGCAGTCCATATCTTGCATTCAGAGCTCGTAGTTGTGGTCTCAAATCAAAGAATTGTTTTCGATGATCAGCTGTCACTTTAGCCACATCCTGAGATAGATAAAGACGATGACCTTCCTACATAACTTGTTTTTTAGCCTTTGCTGCTGAAAGAACCTGCAGGAGATCAGTATATTGTAAGAACAGCATGATGACTCCTCGGGGTTTGTTGGAAACTTTAGGGCCAAGTCTATGAGCACGTTGTATATTAAGTGAAGAGGAAGGAGGAAGATCCAGATTTTTCGGCAGAAAGGTTTGAAAAAATGCAGTTGGGTTGGATCCCTCTGTAAGTTTCGGAAGACCATAAAGGCGTAGGTTATTTCTGCGATTACGATTTTCCAACTCCTCTGTCTGCCTCCTCAGGAGAGAAACATCTTTTTCCAAAAGCGAAATCCTTGAGCTTGAAGTTTGAAGGGCCTCCGTGGCCTGTTCTACTAGAAGAACACGCGATTCAAGAGTAGACCATTTATCGTGTAGAAACTGCAAAGTCTTAGTAGTCTCAGCCATGAAGGGTTTTAACGCACAAATTTCCTTAAGAATAAGATCCATAGATGCAGAATGTGAAGATGAGCCTGGGGAGGGTGGGTCTTTTTTGAGGCGCTTTGTTGAAGCAGGTTGCGAAAGTTTACTTGAGGAGATATTTTTTGGAATTGCCCCAGAAGTTAAGTCCGGCTTATGAGAAGCAGGATCATCCATGGTGGGAGTCGTGGAGTCAGAGTCTGAAGAATGACGCGGTTTGGGCGTTGAAGCAGTAAGCTTGAGAGTACGCAATTTCCCCATGAAAAAATAGGAGGGAAAATATTAGTGCCACCACAGACCACAAGACAAAGTCAATAGGAATAGTATTCAAGAAAGAAACACTGTGGCACGGCACTGTTTAAGGCGTACAGGAGGCGCGCCAAACCGAAATAATGAAGCTGAAGAGAGGTCAGATTAATCACTATAGCGGCTGTGAAAAATACATTTCCTCATCAAGAAAAACCTTCAAATATTATTTGCAAAAAGAGAACACTGGAGCAAATCAACAAATATTGCATGTGAGCATAAGCGCAAGGGCAGCAGCGTCGATGACCTGCAGGTTATGCAATATGGTAAAGAACCAATGTCCAGTATGAAGGTTGCTGTAGTATTTCTGCGCAAAGAAATATTTCAGTAAGCCAGTAAGCATAGCGCACATTAAAATGCGGTTGAAAAAAGCGCCAACCAGGATTTGTTAAGTGAAGAGACCAACAAGCGTAGCGCATATCAATATGCGGGCGAGAGAGGCGCCAACCAGGAAGATAAGGCGTGAAGTGATGAGGCAGAGTTAGTGAAAACAGGCAGAATTAGTGAGAACAGCGCTTGCATGTCAAAACATGTGAAGAGGAAAACTGCATCTGTATAGGCATTTTGTATTGTGCTCAAGCTGTTGAGGAAGGGAGCAGACATTAAAAGTTCTGTAGAACGGAGAGTGAGGCGTACATTTGGGAAATACCGCTCGTGAAGGGATCGCGGTAAAAAAGAAAATGGCGGCCACCGAAATCGCGGACCGCGTCACTGCAAAAATGAGCGCATGTCGCTGGTTTTGAAGAACAAGGCACGGATCCTCCTGCTCACCTCACATTCCGACACCAGATTCTGGGGTTAATGATCGTGTTAGTCCGGTGTAAGCAGAGAAAAACTGCCGGCGCCGGGCTCGGTCATCGGAGCTCCGATATCAAGCGGCCATCTTGTGCGGCGCTCAAGCCACGCCCCCCTGGTGGAGGTCCTTTAGTAAAGATATCATCTGACAATTCATCATCTGAATCACTTGGACCAAAATGTATCTTGTTGTCTCTACATTTTTCTTTGTCTCTTTACATTTGCCTCCAGTCGATTCTTCAGCAACTAAAACTGGGTACAAACCATCCGTTAGTACCACTCTCCTCCCTCTTTTCAATGTATCCTCTCATTTTTCAAAAGGATATCTAGACATTATACTTCGTATCTTCTGCTACACCTAAACTTCTCTCGCTCCTAAGCCTCATGTTCCCGTTCCTCAAATGCCTAATACTGAATAGGTCTAGGTCTTGGTTCAAGAGAATTCATATGTCCTCTCAGATTCTGAAAAATCCTTACATTAAATGTACCATGGTCTTGAAAGGCTAAGGCACCATCATCCTTTGTATATTTTACCCATTTCTCCAACCTTGTACAAGTATGGTAACCACATTTCAACATCATAAAAGAAGCAGGCGTTCTTGGAGATGGAATAGGAATTCCCCCTCTAGTTACTATTGTTTTTTTCTTTTGAAAGAAACTCTTTATCTTATTAATCAGCTTAATTTTTCTGACTCTTTACGCTAAAATATAATTCAATAAACCAACCACAAACTCTTCGTACTTCTGCAATTTCTATTTGCTAACGGTCGTCCGATACCAGCGTGACTCACACCAACTAACCAATCAGAGCACTCCTATGTAAGCAGAATCTCGACCAATACCAATACAGCTCTCAACAATCAACCAATCCCGGCTCTCTAAGCACCCGCTATCTGATCAATGCCAGATCTGCTTTTTGTGACGTCAGTATTACTCCTTCTACTGACCCTCCCTTTACAACATTTTATTTATTTTATTTTGCGATTTCTAAAGCGCCTGGTGACCCGTAGGCATCCCCGCGCTATAAACCTGTTGAGATCCAGAGGAGGGGGAGAGGGAGTGCATTATTTTGGGAACAAGAGGGTTTTAAGTTTCCTGCGGAACGTAATGTGGGAGGGTTCCAGACGTAGACTGAGAGGGAGTGAGTTCCACGCTGTGGAGGCTTTGACCGAAAAGCGACGACCGCCGGTGCGAGCCTTCCTGAATTTGGGCACCGTGGCAAGATGTTCGGCATCAGAGCGAAGGGGTCTGGAGGCTTTGTATGGGGTAACCATATTTTTAAGCGCGGCTGGGCCAGCTCCATTGATGAGCTTGTGGGTGGTGCATAGGGCCTTGAACTCCACTCTCTGGCGAACAGGGAGCCAGTGTAGTGCTTTGAGGGCAGGCTTTGCCGAAACTCTAGGGGGGAGGTTCATAATGAGCCTGGCCGCCGCATTCTGGGTGCGTTGGAGTTTGGCCAGGGTGTACTCAGGAGCCCCAAGGTAGATGGCGTTGCTGTAATCGAGCCGGGCCAAGACAAGACCCTGGACAAGCAATTTCCTGGATGGGAGGGGAAGAAGAGGCAGGATCTTGCGTACGGACCGCAAGAGACCGAAGCAGGTGCCTGCTGTCTTGGCCGCCTGCGTTTTCATGGTTAGGTCAGGTTCCAACCATACTCCTAGTGTTTTGATCTCATTTTTAGGAGAGGGGATTTCACCGAAGGTGTCGGGCCAAGATGTTGGTGGAAAGGACGTCCATTTGTTGCCCAGGAGCATGATCTCGGTCTTTGCACCGTTCAGCTTCAAGGCCGAGTCACACATCCAGGTATGGATGTCCTGGAGACAGTGCAGCAAGCTGTCAGGATGGTTCTCCAGGTGGGACAGGGAGACGACTAGTTGGGTGTCGTCAGCGTAGTTAATTATTTTTATACCGTAGGGGGCCACTACGTCTTCCAGGGGGGCAATGTATTTTCTATGTTTTTCTTAACCAAAATCTTGTTAATAACAATATAAAACAATGCTACATTGTCCGTTTCTCTAATTAAAGAGATAGTCTTCACTTCAAAAATAGAATATTTCACTTCAAGTAAAACAACAACCAGTGCTACTCTACACCTAAACAAGCCACAGAAGGACTTGGTACTCCTCTAGGGATACTAGCCAAAGATTCGGAAGAGGACTTTCACGTAGAAAGAGGTCTTGGTACTCCTTTGGGGATGTAAGGCCAGAGTTTCGGAAGTGAACCCTTCCCTATTAGAAACAAAAAACCTACTCCCATACAAATTGTCCCTAATATAACACCTACAGCCTTTTGCTGTTCAGTATTATAGCAACAAACAAAGTACTTCTCCAGTGTGATCATTTACCCACACTATTCTACTGCTGCTTCAGGCTAAATACATTACCCCGGGATCTCAGGTAACTCCATAGCAGCAATTCTAGACAACACAGTACAAAACACTAACTCTTCATGTTAGGAAACAAATAATAAATCTTCAATATTTATTACCAAACTAATCAATAATTAACCATCCTCTGCTACCAAAAATTGATCCAGTGCCAATCAGGGATCGATAACTAATAACAACACACAGGCCCATACAACACTTACCCAAAACTAACATCTGCTGAATGACACTGGGAGAGTTTCAAGACCAATGAACACTCAAAATCAGTTGTTCATTATACAGACTCGTATCTTACACTCTAACTACATAACTGAGTCTTCATGTCAACTTCTTTCCTCTAGTCGATGGACCTAAAGTTGAGGAGTTGGAGGTAATAATGAGAACTATCTATCTATCTATCTATCTATCTATCTATCTATCTATCTATCTATCTATGTATCTATCTATCTATCTATCTATCTATCTATCTATCTATCTATCTATCTATCTATCTATCTATCTATCTATCTATCTATCTATCTATCTATCTATCTATCTATCTATCTTTTTTGCTAAATAACCACAAACTGAATGTAAAGTTCATAATGTTCATCACCAAATAATGTAGGAAATAAGAGCTCAACATGTACAGGTTCACTAGGCAAACAATGCATTAATCGCAGAGAGAGAGTGAACATTTATCAAATGGAAACAGTGTAAAACTCATATCAAATGAATAAAATGCATATGAAGGAGTGGATAGGTGTAGAGACAAAAGTTTCAGAAACAAAATACATTTGCCAATTTTTATGCGATGTACGGAATCATTAGCTAATACTAACCTATGGAAAAAAGAGCAATACCGCCCCCTAGCCATGGGGATAGTAGGGGGTCCCCCGAGATAGGTTCAGGTAACAAGGAATATCAGGATTCTGGTTACAGGACAGGAACAGGAAACAGGTAGGCCTCTGCAAACCAACAGACAGAGACATTCACCCTCTAAACTCTTCTTCCAAACCTCGTGCTAACCACACCCCTTGAGGCAGCATGATTATACCCTAAAGCCTAAATTTCCAACCCACAGTAGTTGAAACATTTACAGAAATTCGGTCTCTCATTGGCTGATTCGGGGGGTGTTCTATCACACCTCCATAGTCATGTTCATATTTTCTTAATGCTCTTTGTCTTTCATATATTACATTACATAAACTAAGTCAATGACTTCACATTTCCTTTGGTAAATAACATGTTGCAAATCACTACACATTCAATGTTCATTGCTTTCGCTTTCAAAGGGAGAAATTTGTACATTTCTCCCGCTTCTCCTAGTCATCCTTTCATTAATTTGCAGACAAATATTCTCTTGAAGGTTATTAGGCTTATCCTTTGCCACTCTCTCTCAGAGCTCGATTTTCAGTTCATTTATTTTGAATGATTTTTCTTACAGGCATGCAGAAATGCAGGTCCAAGCGTTTCTCTATAATAGAGCACAGATATTATTAATTTCACAAAATGACCTTCTCACTGTTTTACCACTAACCATTGCACTATCCCATGGTATGTTTCTAGCAAGAGCATTAATTTGCAAATGCAGCATTATTTTTATTTAATAATAAAGCAAAATGGGGCGTGGCTTGCGCGCCGCTTCAGCATGGCGTGTTGCGCTTGAGCTCCGAGGCGAGTTTGTCCCGTCAAGCTAATTTCTCCGTTTCTTGCTGCCCTTGTATGCGGAAAAGGCAACCCTCAGCAGCGGAACATGCAGAGAGCTGTTTGACGAGGTTTTCCTGATGTTTTGGTCACCGACTGCATGATTTCTGCCTCACGCTTCAAAGGCGCTCGTCTTCCTCACGAGCGGCCGCCATTTTCCCGCTCTTGACGTTGCTGACATCTTACCTCAGATGCGCCGCTTTGGATACAATTTTGCAGTGCCACTTCGCTGCCCAGTGCGTTTCTTCTATGAGGCCTACAACTGGTAACATTTTTTCCTTTTTTCTGTTATTTTATTGCTGCTTGGCTGGGTCTTAAGCTGCTCACGCGCTGTTTCTCTCAGAGCGCTTCTCTCATAGAGGTGTCGATATTTTTTCTACGATCTCATTACTGTGCTCCCCTGCTCTGCATATAATTTCGCCGCTAGTACTATCTTAGCGCACACTGCTCTCAGTTTGCTATATCTATTTTTGTGAGACATTCTGCGCAGCTTCTGATTTCCTTTTTCCCTCAAGTTGTATTCTTGGAGTCTACTCCTTCAGCACTGCAAATATGAATCGTTCTTCGACCACCAAAGACTCAAAGGATGTTGGTACGTCGTTGAAAAGGCTTAAGTCAGTCTCTCCGACGCCCGAGTCTCCTCAGTCAGACACTGCTTCCACATTGGACACGATATTGGCGCGCCTTAATGAGGTACATGATATTGCGCAGTAAACAAAAACTAACACAAACTTGTTACAAGTGGAGGTGTCTGCTATCAAAAATGACTTTAAAGCCCTTTCTCTTCGTGTATCTGCTACGGAATCATGAATCAGTTGTGCAGAGGAGGGTATACAAAAACAGTCTAGATCCCTCAACCACTTGGAGCGCTCAATGGCGGAATTGCGCAGAGATTTCACTGAGCAGGAGGACCGTAATCGTAGATCTAACCTACGTATTTTTGGTTTACCGGAAGATTCAGAGAAATCATCTTCCTCTATGATAGAGTTTTTATCTCATTGGATTCCGGACACCTTACAAATCTCCTTCCACAGAGAGTTTGAGATAGAAAGAGCACACCGTGTTCCAACGTTTTGACCTAAAGCGGCAACCCAGCCAAGAGCAATCATTTTTAAACCACTGCGGCATCAACATACTGAATTGATTCTCTCTCATATGCGGAAAGCTAAACAAGTTATCTGGGATGGTCACCGAATCTCCATTTCTCAAGACTTTGCTAGAGACACGGTTATAAGGAGAAAAGGCTTCCTGATCCTTCGGAAACGTCTCTCTGAAATGGGCATTCCTTTTTCGTTTTCTGGTCCTTCAAAGTTCCGCATTACTTATAAAGGACGCTCTAGAATTTTCGATGAGCCAGCGGACTTGGCTACATTCCTGGACAACCAGTTGGAGATAGAGATGGAGATCCAAAGAGCAACGTCGCAGACTCCTGGTGCCTCGGGCACTTGATCTGTCTCTTGTTTGTTTTTGGATGTATTTTTCTGTATGCCTGCTTCTTTCCTCTCTCCCGTTGAGCTTATCTGTTGGTCTTACCTTCTGGGAATGTTCGTGCTAATTCTGTTCTTCTTCTATCCATACTAATTTCGATTTTATATTTCTCCCTTGCATTGTACCTGTCTATCTTACTCATAGTATTCTTCCTAAAGTACCCCTTTTTATCTTTCCACTGTTTTCTTACTCTTCTATTCTACTTCCTTTCCTGGTATTTTTACCTATCTTGCTCTTCTCTTTTATAATCATGCCTTTTCTCTGGTTGGTTTTTCTCCTCTATTCAGAGATTCCGGTCCATATTCTCTCTCTTTTATTTCCTACGTGTCGTCTTTCTCTGCTCTTCCTGCTAATCTTTTCAACATTTGCATTACTTTTTCTATTAACAGGTCATTTTCTATCTCTCTTTATCTGCATATTCTGCTATATTCTGCTATTTTCCTACATTTCTTTTCTTATACGTTTCTATATTCTTGCTTCTGTAATTCAGATTCATACTATTGTTATATACAGTTATAGCTTGTTCTTTAATTATGTAGTTTTCTTTTAGGATATGCATATTGTTCACCATGCATGTATCTACTGTTCATGATTTACCTCATATAATTATTTTGTTTATCAATTATTCTAATAGTGTTGCTTATTATAGATATTTATCTCGCTAGAATGCTGTTATTCTACATTTGAGTGTAGTAATTTCTTCATTATCAGTTTTGGTATTTACATTATTACCTTGTCTTGCTATGCTATGTTTTGATTGTTACCAGTTCCGATTTTTCCTGCTATCAGTTACTATATTTTAGTTTGGGCTATTGTTATTACTCACCCTTGCTCCTAGTACGGGTCCCTTGCTCGCCTTTTCCACGTTCTCCCTTGCATGATGCTGGTCTCTTTTAGGCCTTCCCTTCTTCTTCTTCTCTCTCTCCTTTCTATTCTCTTTTCATCTCTTCTTTCTTTTTCTTTCTCCTGGTTTTCCCACATGGACGCTCCCTCAGTGTTTCTTCTGTTTGTTGGTTGGTCCCTTGTATTTATGACGTTGGTTCTTTTTCTGTTATCAGTGTCGTCTCTTTTGTATCCTTCTTTTTTCCCATGCCGGGTTTAAATGTGTTATCCCTTAATGTTAAGGGTTTGAATCACCCAGTGAAGAGATCGAAAATCTTAGATTACTGTAAATCTCTGTCTGCAGATTTGGTTCTCTTTCAAGAGTCTAAGATCACTAATAAAGAAGCTTTGTTTTTGAAGAAGGAATGGGTTTCGGATGTTTCTTGCTCTGATGCCTCTGGCAAACGAAATGGGGTTGTAACATTAATTTTGAAGAACTCTGGTTTATCGATACTCTCTTCTGATCATGATTCTGAGGGTCAGTGGCTGTTATCTAAACTGTCGGATGGTCTACACGATTTATATGTTATGAATATCTATGCTCCGAATGTTGATGAACCGGCTTTCTGGAAATCCATTACCCAAAAATTAAATGACACCCCACACGCTGGTAATCTCATTGTTGGCGGTGATTTTAATTTACTGATGGACCCTCTCTTAGATAGGAATTCTGCTTTTCAGTTTCGCCCTCCTAAATCCCACAAACAAATGCTTAACATGTGTTCCATTTCTCATCTTCAGGATATTTGGCGTCTCCATAATCCCACTGGTAGTGATTTTTCTTTCTTTTCTTCGCCTCATTCTTCCTTCTCTCGTATTAACTATCTCCTAGTTCATTCTTCTCTTGTTTCATCTTCTTCTTCTCCACTTATACACCCTATTTTGATTTCTGATCATGCTGTTATCAGTATTACGCTGTCATCCTTTGCCCCTAAACCTCGCGCTCGTTCATGGAGATTAAATACTGAAGTGTTACATGATTCTTCTCAGGTTGATGAATTTTCTACGGCTATAGACACTTTTTTCCGTGAAAACGAAGGTTCTGTCTCTTCCCCAATCGTTCTATGGGACTCCTTTAAATGCACTTTCCGTGGTCAGGTCATTAAATGTATGTCCAAACGTAATTCAGCTATTAAAAAAGAACTTACAGATTTATCTTCTGAAATTAAAACTCTAGAAGCTTACTTTCGGCATTCTAAGGATCCATCTTGTTTACAACAAATAAAGCTACTAAAATACAAATATAATACCATTGTTACTAAAAGGGCCCATATTGGTGTCCAAGCACAAAAATCCAGGAAGTTGCTCTTAAAGAATCGGGCTGGGAAACTGTTGGCTGCTACCTTAAAATTTCAAGATTTCTCGTTTAAGTCCTCGCAAATCTCTTCTATTACTGATCACACCGGCTCTAAAAAATTCCAAACACGGGAAATACTTGAAGTTTTTTGCGACTTTTATAATAAATTGTATACCCCTTCTAATCAAGCCTCTTTTGACCAATGTCAGGATTTTTTTAAATCGGTTCCGATTCAGGCGGTCTCTGAGGATGATCGTTCGTTTCTAAATAAACCTATTTCCCCTGAAGAAATAGTGCCTGCTATCAAGGCTACTCGTTCTGGTAAAGCTCCAAGCCCTGATGGTTATCCAATACTATTTTATAAAACTTTTCTACCTTCGCTTGTCCCTAAGTTGCAATCTGTCTTTGATTCTTTTGTTAAGGATGGATCTGTTTCTGGTTCGGCTGCTGAAGCCACTATAGTTGTGCTCCCGAAAGAGGGAAAAGATCATTCGGATCCTAAAAACTTCCGACCTATTTCTCTCCTTAACATGGAAGCAAAGATTTTTGCCAAAATCCTGGCTAAAAGATTAGAATCCTTTATTCCCCATCTTGTACATCCTTCCCAAACTGGTTTTGTAAAAGGTCGTCTTGCAAGAGACAATATACGCACTTTCTGTCATATTATCGGTGCTGCTAAACGGTCTCAACTCCCTGCCGCGGCCTTGGCCCTTGATGCGGAAAAGGCCTTCGACAAGGTCTCTTGGCCATTCCTTCGGGCTGTTTTATGCGCATATAACCTTGGAGACTCTTTCATTAATATGGTGATGTCCTTATATTCCCAACCTAAAGCTAACATTAGAGGTAATGGTGCTACGTCTTCGTTTTTCAATCTTCGTCAGGGCACGAGACAGGGCTGTCCCTTATTCCCACTTTTATTTTTATTATCTATTGATCCTCTTCTTCGTTTGATTGACCTACACCCTGATATCAAAGGTTTTTTTTTTGGTTCTCACTGTCTTAAAACTGCTGCATACGCGGACGATGTTCTTATTTTCTCAGATGATATCGCCTTGGCCATCCCTGCTATTTCTGACACCATCTCCTTGTTCTCAACGGTCTCGGGTTATACCCTAAATAAGGATAAGACAGAGATGTTCCCTCTGAATGCCTATTGCTTTCCTGCTCATATGGGCTCGGTTGGCTTTAAGTGGCAGGCTACACATCTGAAGTACTTGGGAATTTATTTTTGTTCTACTCTTCATGCCACCGTTGCTTATAATGAATCTCAGACTCTCCTCAAAGTGCGTTGTCTTTTGGATACATGGTCTCCGAAACATATCTCATGGTGGGGTCGCTTACAAACTCTAAAAATGATGATCACGCCGATTATTAATTTTGTTTCCTCCATGCTTCCACTTAAATTATCCGATTCCTTTTTTCGAGAAATTGATGGTCTGACTTCTAAATTTCTGTGGAATGACAAACGGGCTCGATTGGCATATACATTTTTACGTCGACCTTGTGATATGGGAGGTTGTGACTTTCCTGATTGGGAAAAATACCAAACTGCCTTTTTGGCCTCTCAAGGTGCTTTATGGTTCTCTCCTCCAACTCTTCATGCTCCCTCTTGGTTGCTCATAGAGCAGGAATTAGCATCGCCTTTACCTACTGCCTCTTTCTGTACTACATCTACTTTACATATTCTGTTTTCCCGTTCTATCATTATTGATACAATTGCTGCAGTCAGGAAAATAGATAAGAAGGTGGCAATTCCTCTACATAAAACTAGGTGGTCATCTATTTGGCGGAACTCCAAAATTAAGCTTAATATTAATCCTACCCTCATGTCCTACTGGGCAGACAAAGGAATCTCTCTTGTTCAGCATCTTTATAGTGATTCTGGTGAACCATTGCCTTTCTCTACATTGGCTCAAAAGCACTCTCTAACAAATCTTGACTTTTATACTTTTCTTAAAATTAAGGTAGCTGTTTCTAAAGCTCGTCTTCATCCCTCTTCCTCCACCATTTTGCTTTTTCACATTTGGCTCAAATCTGGTCATGTTGCCTCCAAAATCTATAAATTTCTGTCCTCTGCTTCACTTCCTGCACAGACGGTTGCGCAACAAAAATGGTCACGTCATTTTGATAACGCCATTACGGACCATATTTCTTCCGAAGCTTGGCAATCCATTGGTAAATTAGCTCTCCGTAATAAAATAGCTCCTTCCCTAATGCAGTCTAAGTTTTTCTCTATCAATCTCCTCCATTGGACGCCTGTGCGTCTTCACTCGCTCAACCTTAAGGACGATGATCTCTGCTGGAGTTGCGGTTTGCTGGCAGGCGATTTTCCTCATATGTTTTTTCATTGCTCCTTGCTTCAACCTTTTTGGGACCTCATTCAGAGACATTTATCTCTTATTTTTAACATTGAGCTCCAACTTTCCTTTCCTTTAATTTTGTTAGGCCCATTGGCTGCTCCTACTCCTCTCCCTTTAGACCCTTTGGAATTACAGTTACTGGATCTTCTCCTGACTGTAGCGGTCAAAATCATTCTTATGGAATGGAAATCCTTTTCGTCGGTCTCTTATCATACGTGGTGGGCTTGGGTATCCTTTTTACGCAGTGCTCACACCTCGGTTGACCAGGCGCACCTCTCGCCTTCCATTTCTAAAATGGTTTGGACAGCCTTGGACGATTATATGGAATTGTCCTTGAAAGGATTGGTCTCTCAGTTTCCTTTTGATTTATCTGTCTAATGGTTGTCTGTTTCTGTTCTAGGTTGGGTCAGTCCTGTGAGAATCCTTCCTCTTCTTCTTTTTCTTCTTTCTTCTTCTTCTCTTTTTTCTCTTTCCTGTCCTCTCTTCCCGTTCATCTTTTCTATTGCTCTTTCTCTTCTTTCCTTTTTTCTTTCTTTTATTCTGCTTCCTCCCTTGTCCCCATCTTCGAATTTGATAGTGATACGTTTGCTTATTGGCTGATATGGCCACTACTTGATCAGATCCTCTACCTATAATAGATTGATTTCTTATTTTATATACAGGTATTTTATTTACTTCTCAAGTCTAGCCCATGTTTGTATTTTTCTCTTGTGTAAAATTGTATCACTTATATTGTATTTGGTTCTTACTATTTTTATTATTATTTCTCCTTGCTTCAACCTTTTTGGGACCTCATTCAGAGACATTTATCTCTTATTTTTAACATTGAGCTCCAACTTTCCTTTCCTTTAATTTTGTTAGGCCCATTGGCTGCTCCTACTCCTCTCCCTTTAGACCCTTTGGAATTACAGTTACTGGATCTTCTCCTGACTGTAGCGGTCAAAATCATTCTTATGGAATGGAAATCCTTTTCGTCGGTCTCTTATCATACGTGGTGGGCTTGGGTATCCTTTTTACGCAGTGCTCACACCTCGGTTGACCAGGCGCACCTCTCGCCTTCCATTTCTAAAATGGTTTGGACAGCCTTGGACGATTATATGGAATTGTCCTTGAAAGGATTGGTCTCTCAGTTTCCTTTTGATTTATCTGTCTAATGGTTGTCTGTTTCTGTTCTAGGTTGGGTCAGTCCTGTGAGAATCCTTCCTCTTCTTCTTTTTCTTCTTTCTTCTTCTTCTCTTTTTTCTCTTTCCTGTCCTCTCTTCCCGTTCATCTTTTCTATTGCTCTTTCTCTTCTTTCCTTTTTTCTTTCTTTTATTCTGCTTCCTCCCTTGTCCCCATCTTCGAATTTGATAGTGATACGTTTGCTTATTGGCTGATATGGCCACTACTTGATCAGATCCTCTACCTATAATAGATTGATTTCTTATTTTATATACAGGTATTTTATTTACTTCTCAAGTCTAGCCCATGTTTGTATTTTTCTCTTGTGTAAAATTGTATCACTTATATTGTATTTGGTTCTTACTATTTTTATTATTATTTCTCTCAATAAAATTTTATTGAAATCAAAAAATAATAAAGCAAAATACAAAATGCGGCCTAGTGTGGCATTTATCAGTCTCGTATTTGTGCACGCATGCGCAATGCATTTTCCTGTGTTTTTGTGTTTGTGCACGTTAATTTCATAACACACTATTAATGTTACTGAGAAATCAATCCGAGCTGGTTTCATTTTCTCAAAACTCTACCCCATCAGCTGCTAGATACTGGCACATCATGGCTTTGTCCACAATGAATTCTGCACATGATTACTTCCTTTGAATGGAAACGTCAGTTGTTGTATCTACTGACCTGTGAAGCAGGTCATAAGCTTGGTGATGAATGCCTCCCCAACCTCCCAAGACACCTCTTGACACTACAGCAGGTTCACAGGAGTCTCGGAAGGTCTCCTGAAAGGGAAGGGGGTTTGTAAGAGAGAGAAAGGCAGGGCTTTAGGTGGGCCGGTCTCACTGGTGCTAAGCGCCAGCAGTTTTTTAAATGGGTCCTTGAAACGGGCTCTATCGGGCTCTGTTTTGTGCCCTGGCACAGGCAGTCAGTTTTTTTCTGGACTGCAGTGACAGCAGGCACGTCGATGTGCGTGTGCTCACACTGCTCACTTCCCACTAGTGGAGAAGTTCCAGCATGACGTCATGTCGGGTGAGAATTGTTGGTGAAGGGAAATCCTTTCAAGAGAGACATTTTCTTTCTGGATTACCCTTCTCTTTTCGAAACAGAGGAGCAGCAACATTGTCGTGGTGTCACCAGGGTTTTAAGTAGAAGTTTTTTCAACAATTTATATACGAGCCATAGTTGCTGCTTATTTATCTTATGCAACTAACAACCATTGACAAAGCCAATAGTCTTGACTTGTTGTAGGTATGATGTTACTTGTTATATACATGGATGCAATGACAGAAACAGATTTTTAGCCTGCGTGTTTTAAGCCACGTCCTTAATTAATTAAGCCTTGTCTCCTGTCCAGCCAGCCACTTGGTTCTTCAGGAGGGCAAACAGTTGGCATTCAGCCAATCAGTGTTCTATTAGTGATCAAGAAGTACATACATTAATAATGTGCTTTACACAAAAGGCTTAGGTCACAATGGTAGTAGTACAGCATAATGAGTTAGACAATCATCTTAATAACTCAGTGGAGATATTTTCTGTTAATCACTTCTCTTCAATTTTTTCAATATGTAATGTTTATTCTCAATCAGTTGATTTGTTCTCATCCAGATCGATTGACCAACAAAAAAAAGTTCTAGGCACCCAGGGAGCACTGGAAATCTCAACTCACAAGCTGCCACTGGTTCATTGCCTACATAAAATATAAGCAAGTTATCTGAGTGTTCTGGGGTCTCAGGAGCTCCATTCCAAAGCACATTGAACAACACACATGATTTAAGAAATGTCTGAAGAAGGAAAGAAATAATAATTGTAAGTTTATTCACTACAATCTTCAGCATATTTCTGCATCACTGCACACATAAATATAAACGGTTTAGCTCCACACAAATCTTCAAGCGACTGGCGCAAGTCAAACTCTGTTCGGTATCTCTCAAGTAGTTCCTGCGTGCTTGTGCAATGAAAAAGTACTCAAGAAACATGTGCAACATCAAGATATGCACACACGAAGCGCACTGCACTTAACTAACAGTTTCAATGGTGACTCGGGCTTTCGGGATGACCACTATGTCCGATATGCCTCTTGGCTTCACTCTGAAGTTGGGAAAGTTGAGCACTGTAGGCAGGGCTGAACTGGGAACCAAACCTGACCCTGGTAAAGAGCTCGCCCGGACCCCCTGGGAGTGGCCGAGCTGTTTGCCAGGGCCGGTTTCAGCCGATGTTATTACCAGGGTCGATTTTGCAGCTATGCTGCAAAAACGGCCCTGTAACAGAAGCAGCCCCAGGGGCCCAAAATTAGCCCCCACCCTGGCTGGCCACCGGGGAAACGCCCGGTGCCCGCTATGACCAGTCCGACTGCAGGTCAGAGAAGCTGCTGATCAAAGCACCGATCAGATGCGAGACATGGCGAGCGGCCTCTGTCTTTGCAGGAAACAAAAACAAAGCCAAGCAAGGAATTGGTCTGGTCGTGGCGCTTTGTAGCGGCCAATCCAACATGACCTACGCTGAGCACATGTGGCCGCACTTGTCAGCAAATGTGCAGGGCAGTTTAAATGTCTCCTTGGCAGCCATGTCAAAAGTAAAAACGTAACCAAATGCACGCTTTTGAACAACCAGGTGTCGGAGGCCTTTACAAGAATTGTCATACCATTTATAAACAAAGACATCAAGGTGGCAAACAAGTCCAGACACAATGAAATTAATCATTGTCATCAAGCATTATCGTTAATAAGAATAGGAGGGGGTGGGGGCGTTTACTGGATCAATATGTTTGGCCAGCGATCCCTTTGGATGTTGGTCTAATGATGCAGAATTACTGAATTACTACAATACTGCCAGCATAATAAAAAAATCCACCCATCCTTATTTAAAATTATGCACACAGACTGCAATGGCAGATCTGCAACATGTTTAAATGGCTTCTTAAGTGGGTGGCATAATCAGAGCTACAGGCTCATTTAATGTAGAGGCTCTGGGCTTAGTTAGTGCCATGTTACTAGAAACTTACAAGTACATTAAATATGCCAATTGGGTATACACCAATTCTAACATGTTTGAAGCCAAGAGCAGCAGCACTTTTGTACTGGTTAGCAGTGGTAAAGTGTGCAGAGTTCTAAGGCCAGCAAAAATAAAATTAGCAAAACGAGAGGTTTGAAGATAAAAAGTTAATGGAAAAACCTGCCCAAGGATGCAATTTCTAACAGTCCCTGCAGCCGCCCACAGTCCATCATGGTCAGCCTGAACTTGTGACTGTCCTGGTCTAGAGCTACTAGATAACCACAGCTGGCACTTTGTACTTTCTGGTGCTATATTCACTTACATCTTTAAACTTACATATCTCTGGTTCTACTGATTAGATATTGGTCGTGGTTTATTTGTTACATTTTACTCTATTTTTCTAAACTGGCGTGGGAGTTTTCTTGTGTTGTGTTTTCACATTATGACTCTCTGAAGTTTTGCAGAAATACTTTACCCATTGCCTTTAAGTTAAGCTTGACTGCTCTGTGCCAAGCTACCAGAGTGTTGAGCACTGTTTATTTTAGGGTTTGGTTGTGACTTCACCCTGTGACTTGCTTGTGACTGCACCCTGACAAGGATTGTTGTTGCTGATTGGGTAGAGATTCAGCCACCTCAAACAGTAGACCAGAGTAGAACAGGATTTATATCCATTAAACTCTTACTAACCTCTATTCTGGAATCTGTACCCTTTTATTAAAGAAATTCTGGAATTTATACAGGGTGCACAATTATTTGCCAAACTTGATTGGCAAGGTGCTTACAATCTTTTCTGTATAAAACAGACAATGAGAGGGTGTTAGAAATTAGATTTCTGGCAGGCTAGGGCATGTGCCAAAGCCAGGCAGAAACCACCACTCTAGTCAGGATTGGGGAGTTACACTCCTAAAATAACCCCTGCTCACCCCCTTGGTAGCTTGGCATGCGCAGTCAGGCTCATCTTAGAGGCAGTGTGTAAAGCATTTGCAAATAACCGACAGTAATACATTGTCAACACTACAAAAGGACACCACACCAGTTTAGAAAAATAGCCAATATTTTTATATACAAGACCAAAAATGAGAAGAATCCACACTACAGTACTTAAAAATCAACAGTTATCAAAATATGCTTTAAAACCAGGTCCTTGATGTAAATAGCTCCGTCCAGGGCTATCACTGCGTCGTGAGCAAACAAATACAAACAGTTCAGGCTGGTCACGGCGTCGCGGACCAGCTACCGTGTCAGGAAGACCCTCAAACAGTACCCGTTAGAGATGCATGGCTCCGAGGCCCTTGAAGTCACTCACGTTGCAGGTGGAGCTCCTTTCAGGATCAGGAGCGCTGGCCTCTGCAGGCGTTGGGTGCTGTGGTGCGAAGTGCAGCAGTGTGGCGTGCGGTGCCCTCAGGTCCCAGTATGAGCAGCGACTCTGTGGTGGCGTCAGATGACATCGTCGATGAGACCAGGGTTGCGGTACGAGATGAATGCGGTGCTCGTCACTGTGCTGGCAGGTTACGGTGCAAGCAGCGGCGTAGTAGTTGCTGAAGCGCTATCGCTGGCTGACGAACAGGACTCAATGGTGCCGGCATCTGTAGGCCAATGCTGCGATGCGGTATGAGGGCGGTGCATCTTGCAACTTTATGAGTGGTGCCCTCGAACCACGGTGCAAGCAGCTGCATTGATTTAGTTGTGGAGCGGCGGCATCGAGGAGGCCAAGGTGCCATCATGAAGCGAGGCAGTGCGGAGTGCGGTGCCCGCAGGTCACGGTGCACGCAAGGGCTCAGTGGCAGCATCAGCAGGCTTCATAAGTGAGACCAGGGTCGCGGTACGGCATTGCGGCAGTGCTCGCCAACGTGCCCAGGCTACGGCATGAAGCGAGGTGGTGCGGAGTCCGGTGCCCACAGGTCACGGTGCGAGCAGCGGCTCGGTGGCGGCATCAGCAGGCGTCGTCAGTGAGACTATGGTCACGGTGCGGCATTGCAGCTGTGCTCTCTGCGGTGCCTTCAGGACACGGAGTCCGCAGCAGCGTCGTCGATGTCTTCGAGTTGCTTTTTTTCTGTCGCAGCACAAAACACACAGTCCCCAGTGCTGAGGGCAGAAGAGCTTGACGTCTTTGCTGTTCCTGAGACTTCTTGAACAGGGGGCAAGCTCTACCTCAAGTCCTTGGAGAAACGCACAAAAGTATATTGCAGAAAGTTCAGTCCAGTCCTTTCACTGCCCAAGACAAAAGCAGCAACGGAAGGCCAACACAGCTAAGCACACAGCAACGTGGTAGCCCCTCCTCACAGCTTCTCCAGCTCTTCTTCTTGGCAGTCTTCTTGATCCAAAAGCGTTCTAAAGTTCAGGTGTCTGGGCCCCAGTATTTGTATCCCAAAATCCTTTGATCCTCTTGGCAGAGAGTGTCTGTGCCCAGCCAGAACTAGTTATGCCTTCTCTGGTGATATCCTGGCAAGGGGTGGAGACTGCATTGTCATAGACAGACCAGGCCCTTTGAGGTGCAAGGAAATCTCCTCCTTCTTCCCCCATCACTACCCAGGTCTATTCAGCCATTTCCCGCCCTACCTAGACTATCAGGAACCACCCTTGCTTCTTAGCCATCTGTCATCCAAATTACAGAAAGGCAATCCACATTCCAGCAGAGGCACACAGGATGACTGAGCAAGATCATACCTACTTCCTAAAAGTGGTATTTTCAAGCACAGAATATAAAAATCACCTTTACTAAAAGATGCATTGTTAGATTCTGAGTTCAGGCATACTAAATTCTATTTTTCAACCTAGTTCCCAGAGCCAGTTAAGTTTATAAGATGTTACAAACAAACTTCCCATTCTGTCCTACGGGGACCATGTAGTCTTGCAATAGTTAAAAACGAAATGGGCTATAATTCACTACCAGGACATGCTACGTACACCAGGGCATGTCCTACCTTTTACATACACTGCACCCTACCCACAGGGGTACTTTGAGCCTACCTTAGGGGTGCCTGACATGTAAGAAAAGGGAAGGTTAGGGACTGGCCAGTGGGTGCACTCGCCAAGTGGGCATGGCAGTTACAAACTGCTTGCAGACTCTGCAATGACAGGTCTGAGTTAACTTTTTAGGGCTACTCACGTGGGTGGCACAATCAGTGCTGCAGAATCACTAGTAGCATTTGGTTTATAGGCCCTGGCACACTCAGTGCACTTTACTAGGAACTAACAAGTAAATCTGTTGTGGGTAAAAGAAGATATGAATCCAGAGGAGGCCAAGTAGTTTACCCAAGATGTAGGTTTATTTGTAGATCAAAGCAAGTTCCATGTAGTTACAGAGGATGGTAATTTAAGTTCCATAGATAGTAAGTAGATAGTAAATTAGTCAGTCATATAAGGTCCCACCAGGAGCTAGATGTTGTTGCTCAGCCCACACTCATCAACTGTCATTCCACAGACACACAGGCACACTCACATTCTGAACTCTCTGACATCACGCACTCCAACATTCCACACAGACATAACACTCACTCTGGCTGAGCAACTGGAAAGGAGGAAAACCCAGGCACAACATATCCCCTTTCCTTCAGAGGAAAAACAGAATTATAAAATTAGAGAGATAACACTTGCAAATAAACGGACAGTTAAAATCGTCAAAGAAGAACAGAATAAGAAGAGAGAAAATAAGTAGAAGGCAAAGAAACAATATAAAGGGAACACATCCCCTTCCCTTGAAGAAAATAAGCACTGCAAACATGAACAGGCTTAAAATGTAAAACATTGGGGAAATACCCCATTGCATTAAACATCTAAGAAATTAACGAATAACGTACTTTAATACCTGTAATGCACCATATACTTGCCCCGTATAACACTTAGAGAAATTGAAGCATAACGCGTTTTAACAGCTGTATTGCACCATAAACTTGTGTCGTATAACACTTAAACAAATTGAAGCATAACACGTTTTAACACCTGTACTGCACCATACACTCGTGCCATATAACACTTAAAGAAATTGAAGCATAACGCGTTTTAACACCTGTATTGCACCATAAACCAGTGCCGTATAACACTTAAAGAAGTTGAAGCATAATGCGTTTAAACACCTGTATTAAATAAATATTAAAGTTGCATTATAATACTTGTTATGTAATCACTAATCTAATACCACACACTCTTAATACCTGCGCTTAATTAATAACATCAAATGAACATGCGTAAAGGGTGAAGCAAGGTTAAAATAAACATAAAAGGTAGAAACAGTAAGTAGGCGTGCACACCTACACTGAATAAAACAAGTAAAAGGAGACCAGCTCCAATACTCGCAACTAAACTACCTTTATGATAAAACTTAGTACCCCTAAAATGTTTAGATTGGCCAAATCTAAAAACATACCATGTACTAATCACCCACTTACGAGATGGAGAAAAGATAAATAAAAGCGTAAGTGCAAAACACAGAAGAAGATATGAATCCAGAGGAGGCCAAGTAGTTTACCCAAGATGTAGGTTGATTTGTAGATCAAAGCAAGTTCCATGTAGTTACAGAGGATGGTAATTTAAGTTCCATAGATAGTGAGTAGATAGTAAATTAGTCAGTCATATAAGGTCCCACCAGGAGCTAGATGTTGTTGCTCAGCCCACACTCATCAACTGTCATTCCACAGACACACAGGCACACTCACATTCTGAACTCTCTGACATCACGCACTACAACATTCCACACAGACATAACACTTACTCTGGCTGAGCAACTGGAAAGGAGGAAAACCCAGGCACAACAAAATCCATTACCTGATCATGGAAAAACCAATCCATAACACAATTTACACAGAGAGCATATACACTTTAGCACTGATTAGCAGTGTGAAAAGTGCCCAGAGTATGAAAACCAACACAGACAAGTCAGGAAAAAATAGGAGAATAAGCAAAAAGTTTGGGGATAACCCTGCAAAAAGGGCCATTTCCAACCGAGGGTAACAAGTTTACCTTTCTGGCCATTTTGACTATCAAGTAATGACATTTGGTCTGTGCATTGACCCTGTTTTTCTCAACACTGTGTATTCAATCTTATCTGGCATTCTGAATCAATCTCTTTTACTCTACTCAATCAATATTTGTTTACCCAAAAATCTGATGGAGCATCAAGGCCATTAGAATTTGCTTTCATCAAGACACCAGGAACATCATCTGCCTTATAAACCTAAGAAATTTAAATTTAAGAAGGGTTATATTAAGTAGCCTGGAATCAGACTGAATGCTTCAAGTCTCTCTATGGATACAAAGAAAGCTTCAGGCATCCTTAAACTGCTGTCACCTAATAATGTTGAGGATACTCAAAGTTCCTCGGATTTACAGGCTTTGAAGAGACAAATACTTTGCATAGAGAAAGAAAGCATACCACCATGTATGTTCTCAGCTGGTCATTTCAGAACTCTTACAGTTTACAACTAATCCCAGGGTCATCCTCCCTAACATGTAATATGCAGAAATAACTGAGAGATCAGTGCAACCATGTGGTCACAGTGATAACACACTTTATAGCTTGTTGTTTTGGCACCCTCAATACTCAATACTAATAGATCACTTGTGTCCGGACGTGCTGTTCGTGACTTGAGAAGAGCCTTGATGACTGTACCTGCCCTCCCTCTTGTACCATGGACAAAGAATTGGACTCTGAAGGTCAAAAGGCTGACCCCCTGTTTGGGCTACACCACCACAACATGCTACAATAGGTCTTTTTCCTACATTCCCAGGTGACCGCTTCCAACTGGACACTTCTGCTGACCTCTGTTTGAGTGAATCTTGACTCCTAAGTGCTATCCCCAAGGTGTACTCCTCCTGAAGGTTCCCTGAAACTAGTGCTTTGAGCGTTTTGCTAACTTTTTGCTCTGAAACTGTGACCAACCTGCCAAGCCAATCTGACAAAGGTGCATAGTTGCTGGGTTGAAGATTCAGGTTTCTCCAGCCACATTCTTATCCACATCAGCAAATCCAATAAAACGAGACCTCGGGGAGAAGGTGCTGGCCTTGTGGAGCTCTCTTCAGCTACAGATTGCAGCATCACCCTGCTGGGAGAAACCGTGCTCCAAAAAAGTGACTATAGTTGAAGGCAGAAATCGTCAACGGGTGACCGCAGAGAAAAGTTTCTGGCCAGTGAGGGGCTTTCTTTGGGAGCAAAATTCAAATCTCTGCCGCTCCGAGCTTTCCTGCCAAAAGTCAACTGCTTTACTGAGTCCTCGTCCAGCAGCTGTCACATCACCTTCTTCAGCCACATTGTGTGCCTTACCCCCTTTGATGATTTTTAGCTTCCATTCTAGAGACCCTGGGCTCAATTTATATGTTGGTGGTAAGCATACTCTGTCACAAGAGTAAATTTAGATGTGGGGGAATACCTTTGGTTTAGTCATGGTGGAGATGACTCTGTTTCTGCCATGATTTAACTCCTCCAACTGCCCTGTGAATTAAGGGCCAATAGAGGCAGACTTCTAATTCCACCCACCTTATATAGATTGGTTAGATTAGAGGTCCACTTTCACTGCTAGGAAAACCCTGGCAGTAAAGGCAATGAAGACTGCTGAATGCTCCCCTTGCCATGGGAGATGACTTCAATGGTGAGGGAAGCATTTTCATTTTTCTTTTTAGAAAGAAAATCTTGCTTCAGGATTTTGTTTTTTAAAAGAAAAAAGAAAACAGCTTCGTCATGTTGACAGACCCTGCACCAAACTGCAAAAAGCTTTAACAGGAACCGCTGTGATGGTGGTTCCTGGCAATGCTTTGAAAATGACTGGCTGATTGGGGATCATTTCTGAATCTGGCAGATGGTACTTCTGCGGGAGTGACGGAGTAATTTACTTTGTTGCACTGGTGGAGAAGCAGTCCATCTGTCAGTTTAAAAATCTGGCCCTAAGTCAGGAGGTAACACCTTTCAATGGGAGACACCTGGTCCCTGCATCTGCCCTGCACTCCATTACTGTTGGCCTTAAATCCTACCCTTATCCTGGCCAAGTGCAACCAGATGACAGTGGTTGGTGCGTAACACTTTTTGGCAGTATTTTGAAACTTAAAATGTTAAAATTCATAACCTTGGGTAAAGTTTTTGGATATTTGTCATTTTGATGTCAGTTCTTTTAATTAAAATCTACTCTATGTATATATAAATTAGTTTGAAATTCTATATTTCTAATATGGTGTTTTTACTTGATTTTGAGTACTTCATTCATGCTTTGCATTTTGTGCCACGTTAGCAGGGTGGATGAGCACATTATTAATTAGTGACTTATGTGGTCACCCTGACAAGAATTTTGATTATTATTTGAGGTGGGCTCTCACCCTCCTCGACAAATACTCGTATCTCTTTTTGTACTTTATATGCATTGATTCTTGGAAGGGAGTAGCTGCAATACTTTGGCCTGTAGTTGGTCAGTACCCAAGACAACTTACCAATCCCAGACATGTTAGAAAACTAGACTCCTGGATGAGTCCAGAATGGTATTTTTTGCATAGATCCAGATTTCCATTACTGTCCTGCGACTGTTAAACTTTAGCACAAATCTCTGATTTTCCTCTTGTTTCTGTGAGGGAATGTTCTGGGATCTCCAGGGACTGACAAATACCATACTAGCCACCATTCCCACAGTTCCTTAGAAACATTTGCACCCCATTTGTGTAGATTTACCCATAACCCACAGGAGACAAGGCTCCAACATGCAACACGGAGGCATCAAGATATTTCCTTTACATTTCAGTCTTCATGGGAATGTGTTGGCTGTGATATTTGGGCCTAGTATCAGCTGACAGATGGGCACCTTACCAACCATAGAAAGTTCTGAAAACTAGACACTCAGGAGAGTCCAGGCTGGTGTGACTTACTTGGAACCCACCTCTTTCTCTTACCCAGTATACCTGATAACATTGTACTTTATGGAATTCTGTTGCCATAGTGAGAGAAGGGAATCCAAAGCATGTCATGCTGCCCTCTAAAGGCCATGCTTCTGCTGGTGCTCACAGCATGACAAACTATTGCTGTTGTTTAAAACAGTGACAGGCAATGCAGCAGTTTTAGCTAGTGGTGCATAGTAGGAGAGCATGAGGGTTATGGCCAGTAGCTGGGCTTGTTCCTTCTGGGCAGTGGCTAGTAATAAAACACTACCATTGCAGTTTATTTTGGAATGTGAGTATGAGGTCCCAGGAAAATAGGGTGTTCGGGGTTTCAATTGAGATAGATGGATTCTTTTGCCTCTGGGACCCTGGATTCACCTTACAAGCTGACTCAAGCTGCACATCCAGTAGACCCTTTAAATCACTTGAAACTCAGGATAGTGAGGCGCAACAGTTCAAAGCTTTTTGCCAGGGAGGCAGTTTGTTATAACTTCACAGAGTATATAATAAAAAATAAATCAATATGCAGTGCATTAACATTAAAAAGAAAAAGTACTTTAAGTTGCATACAGCAAAATGCTAATTATGAAATTACAAATGTACACTGTCAAAACAAGGGGTGAAATGTACAAAAAATGAAACAATGCAGTACATCACCCAAAGTTGATGGGCTTCATTTCCTCAAAGGGAGAGAGCACAGCTGTGCTATGTCTACTAAGAAATGATGCTATTTCTCTCCTCCTGTATGCTGGTGCACCTGTGGCTGTGTTCTGCCACACACACCCTTGCCCAAGGGTAAGTCTAACATAGGTTTTGTACTGGCAGGGCACCCTTACTGTACAAAATACTGTAGAGTACAGCACACATCCAAATGCGGAAACATTTGGAGAAAAGTAAACATTTCCGCAAAGGTATGCCAACAAAGAGGAGTTGTAATTTTTTTACACAAATCCCAATGTAGCACTTTTCACCAGTTTTCACCAGTTTGCATTACTTTTGTGATGCAAACATAATGTCAAGTATTAGTACATCTGGTCCCATTTCTCTATACCCCTCCCAAACTAGTTAAGAACCAGTGGGAAAAGGCCACTCAGAGGAAAGCAATTTAAAACCCCTATCTATGTTTCATGAAACCAATCAGCACTCAACAACAATTGGCAAGTATTTGAGCTGTTGTGTCCTCTGCAGGCGAAATGAGGTGGGGTGCTCGTCAATAGATCTAAGCCATTAATATCCCCATACATATTATCCAGGTCCAAGTGCAGGTTGATAGGTTGGTTCTGAGCATAACAAAAGGTGCCCTGACTTGAGAAATCTCCCCATGTCCCTTGATACTGGCCAGTTCTTTCAGCATTTTTGTATTTCAAAGGCTGCTATATCTTCCAGCCAGTCACTAAGCAGAGGGACCATGTTTGTTTCCCAGTCTCACAGTTTCCATCACTCCATGAGCAATGCCCAACCATTTTGTAGTATGGGAGGGTAAACTATGGAGCTCACTTGCATCATGGATTATAGTCAGTCTCACAATATAGTCACGTGTTACCTTTAGGTTACTTTTCCTACTAGTCCATATTTGTCACCAGTATTCCAGCACTTCTAAACAAACCCACAAAATGAGCACCATGTCACAATTCTGGGCCCTGTATCTTCAGCAACTAGAATCATGTGGAGGACAATGACATCTGTGGAGTGCATTTTAGTAGCTATACTTAAAACAGATTCCCTTGACCCTCTTTTATAATTGCCGAATATACCTTCCCACTCCCCCTCTTGGAATTGGTTCTGTCTGTGTTCCTCACACCAATGTTGTGATGCGGTTGATATGGCTTGAGAAAACTGATGGTTCACCAGTAAATAGTTGCGCCTGTATGGGTTCCAGGTGTGTAGGTGTTTGCAACTGACGAGTGAGGTAGGACAATATGGGAGTGACCTAGCACCTCACGCAGAGTGTGTGACAGTTTTGTATGTGTCCATTTCTGCGCATGCGTGGCATCATGCTCTTGATTAAGCCTGTGGAAAGTTTTCAGGCAGCCATTCTAAAACATTTTATCAAGATGTGATATCTTGAGCTGTTTCTAAAGTGCCTAAATAATTTCTTCACCTACTATTGTAATCACTGTGTTTTGCCATAAGGGAGCTTACGATTTGGAATATTCAGCAGTTTTCAGCAGCAAGTGTGCTCTGTGGCAGACATCTTGATAGGCAGAAAGAAAGGGGCTGGTAGATATTGTTTGCAGAGGACGTTTTGTGTAATATAAGATTAATCCCCCTTTCTGTATATGATATGAGTCTCAATCTGCACCCATGATGGTTTCTCTGTGTGTTTTTTCAAGTACATATCGATCTTGTAATGAATGAAGTCAGTGGTAAGGCCTCACATTTTGACCAGCATACCTTGCAGTCTGCTAAACTTGAAAAAGAAATGCAGCTGATGCATAAAAGACTCTGGATTCCGCTGGACAGGTCCGAGTCAGTAAGATTACGTCTGCAAAGTAGATTGGCTTGCTTTCCCCTGCAGATACCACCACTCTCCTATTTTTAATTAAGGGTGGGCGTAGTTCACGAAGTAGCGCTACGTGAAGCTACGCGAAGCTATGCGAAGTGCACTTCGCACTACGCAAACTTCACGTAGCACTACGCGAGCTGCGTAGTAGCATGTTCGCACTGTGCAAGATGCGTTTTCAATGATTGTACAATGCGAACAAGCATCCGGCACTGTGCAATCATTGAAAACAGCATCTTGCACAGTGCGAGCTGTAGTTTTCTGCTGCTCAAGTAGATTTTTACTCGAGTAGCAGCTTTCTGAACGGGAACTGGTATTTTCTCATCGCGAGCGGTTGCGAGCATGCGCAACCAATCGCAATGAGAAACCTGATCTCCACGCGTTGAGAATATCGCCTGGATGTCATTTTGCTTGCTTGCGGTCGCGAACATGACATTGAGGACAGCCAACAAGCAAAAAATGACTGCTGCACTACGCTATGCTGCACTACGCATGTTCTCACTGTGCTACATGCAGCTCGCGTAGTGCGAAGTTGCGCAAACTTCGCAAACTACGCGAGCTTAGCTTAGTGCTTTGCCCAGGGTTAATTTTTATAAGTATTCCATATGGCGAGGGCAAGGGGCTCTAAATCCAACATAAACTGAAGGAGTGACAATGTTTTAGCCACCTAGTCCCCAGTTAGATTTGGGGAAGCAATGCTCTACTCAGTTGACCAATGCAAAGGGGTTACCCCTAGTTAATGCAGTAAAACGTTTACCTATTCCCACTCTTTTCATCTTTCAAAACAGATACCCCGTATTCTACCCTATTAAAGGACTCTCATCGCCTTGAGACCCTTGCAGGTGGGTAGTCACGCTCTACAAGACCCTGATTGATTCATTGAATGATTGAAAGTCCTAGTTATGGAAGTTACACGTAATTACTCTGAAGCAAATTTGACACACCCCTAATTAATTCAAGTTGTCCACTCATCAATTTTTGTATTTCTCAGTTGGACACTCTAAGTGCAATGGGTAAGTTCAGACATGAGTCTAATGCTAACTGTGCCACTAGAACCTAGCTACAAAATTCTGACGTGGCCCAAATAGGCCAATTGAATATGACTAGATCCTGTCTGAAGTATTATGAAAGTGGCAGAGGCAAAGTTATTCTCTCTTCTTTTAAACTGTTCTCTGGTAAACTATTAAAACTGTTTTTAACTAGAGCCAATATAGAGATGTTCTTCTGCAACAGAGATATAGGAAAAGTCCCTTATGTTTCTATAACAATCTCTACTTTTTTTTTTTTTTTGTCCTCATTTGCCGAACCCTTATGTGTGTTTGAAGAAACCACCGACCACCATATTGTGCTAACTTGTCCTGCCCACCAGGAAACTATAGTGTGCGTCAGACAGTTGCACAAAGGGAACAGATCTTAGATTGGCGGAAGAAGGAGAAAACCACACACAAAAAGGGGGACCTTTAGAAAACTCCATCTAGGCATATTTGGGCCTGTTGGACCAGAGATTCGGAGAAAGACCCTTGTTGTAGGTCCATGGAGCAGGGAAAATGGCATAATCATAGGACCCGGGGAAAAAAAAAAAACGGAAACCTACTTCCACTGTATCAGGTATTCCCAAAAAGCAACTCTTTTCCTACTGCAGGATCTGGCCAGGTCTACTTTAGAAACTTCATATAGGGATGATAACCATCCTGCATATGTAGGAGGGGCTGTATCCACCCAAAACCTACAGATCTGTCTCCTTGCCATTAAAATTGCAAAAAACAGGAAGGATCTGGCATGCCCTAAGATGTTTTCATCAATCCCGAAGATAATCAGAGGGAGAGTGCTACTCAAAGTGATATTTAGAATAGAAGAAAGGGCATCCATCACCTCTTCCCAAAAACGGCTAATGGCTGGGCACTCTTTGAACATGTGCACATCTGAAGCTTCTGCAAGATCACATTTGTTACACTTTTTACCAGGCTGGAATTTGGCTAATTTTTGTGGAGACAGATATGCCCGATGTAAAGTAAATAGGTGGTTTCGTCTCAGCCAAGCTGGCTTCACAATTTTATACAGTAAACTAAAAGAGTTCCGCCACAAATGCTGACACTGTTCCCCCACATTGCTACCCCATAGCACCTCCGGGAGGTTGATGTCATCATCTATCTCCTCCAGGATCGCCCAGTACCAACATGTAACCTCCTTTCCCCCCCTGGTCTTGTCATCAATAGATTTTCTAAGTTGCTGTAATTTCCCAGGGGGGCTCCCTTCCTTATCAATGCCTGAGCCCAACCGGTCAATTGCATGTATCTAAAGTTGGTTAACCTTGGCCCGACTCTCTCCCGCAAAGCCTCCCAGGGTAACAATGAACCTCCTGCTATCAATTCTCCCCAGTTAAGAATTCTGGCTTCCTTTATTGAGCATGCCAGCCTGTCTTTAAGACACAAAAGAGTGCCTGGCGAATCCCAGATGGGGGCTAAGTTGGAAAAGTAGCTCATCCCTGTTCGTCTCCTAATTATGGACCAACTACTGGCCAATGAATGAAGAGTTTTTAATTTTATCTTTTTAAAGAATTTCTGGACCCAAACTTAAAAAGAAAACCGTCAGATGAAAGTTCTGACCCCTCTAACATAGCTCGAAACATCCTCCCCCTAGGGTTATCCACTGGTGTTTTTAGAACCATTCTTGAAAAAAGATAATTGGAAAGCCCAAGCATAATATTGGATATCTGGAGACGTTAACCCTCCTTTTTCTCTCCTTCTCCTCAATTTTTTCCAAGCCAATCTTGTGGCTCTATTCCTCCAAATGAAAGAATTTATTTCTTGTTGACATTTAGATATTTGTTTGACATCGAAAGCCATAGGGATAGAGTTAAACAAAAAGGTATATTTAGGCAGGATAGACATTTTTATAAGATTTGTCCTCCCATAGATAGATAACGGGAGATGGTTCCATGTTTTTAGTTGTTTTTGACATTCCTTACGTACTCGCTCAAGATTGTAAGTGGCGATTTTACTTATATCTTGGGTTATTCTGATGCCAAGATAACGCATAGAGGACACTACATCCACCTGAGTATTTGGGATATTCCAAACCATAATTTCAGTTTTTTCGGAATTTATGTTGTATCCGGAAATTTTACCGAACTCCTCAGCCCTCCTGATCACGGAAGGAAGGGCCAGATCTAAGTTTGATGTCATTATGAGGATGTCATCGGCATATAGAGCTACCCGCTTTTCCCACCCTCCAAAGCTAAATGTTGGTATATTAGCCTCCTCTCTGAGAAATTGTGCGAAAGGTTCAATATAAAGGTTAAAAAGGAGGGGAGAAAGCGGGCAACCTTGCCTTGTGCCTCTTGAAATTTCAAAAGGCTCTGTTAGGGAGTTATTTACATAAAGCTTTGCCGTCTGGGTCTTATATATGAGTGAAATCATACGGCAGAAATTTTCGGGCAGATTAAATTTCTCCATGACTGCAGCCAAATAGGACCAGTTGACCCTATCAAAGGCCTTAGTCGCGTCCAGCGTAAAGACAGCCAAAGGCAGAGAAAAAGTGGTAGTGATGTCAATCGCCCCAACCAGATCTTGCGTGAGGTCAGCTAAGTATCTGCCCTTAATAAAGCCCTTTTGGTCTTCATGAATTAAAGAGCTCGCCACCCTCCCCAGCCTGCTTGCCATAATAGCTGCAAAGATCTTATAATCGCTGTTGAGGAGCGAGATCGGGCGATATGACCCACATTCTTTCGGATATTTCCCTGGTTTAGGTATTACGACAACTGTGGCATCGCTCCAAGACTTTGGAGGGTCCCTCCCCTCCAAAAGGATGTTATTGAAGACAGAAACCATTATTGGGGCAATCTCCTCCTTAAGTGCCCTATAAAATTCCCCTGGCAACCCGTCGGGGCCTGCTGCCTTCCCCCGCTTTCCTTGCCCCAAAACCTTCTTAATTTCTTCAACAGAAATCTCTTCTTCCAACGACCTACTATGCTCTGGTGATAGTTTTGGAATAGAAAGTTGGTCTAGCCAGGCCTCCCTCCCTGCCTTATCCCCCAGAGTGTCTTCCTTATAGATATTTTGGAAAAAGTCCCGGAAAGCACCTCCTATTTATTCCTTAGTGGTCCGGGGTGCAGCATCACCCTAATCTCCCTGATGTAGTTTCGGGCTTGGTCGGTTTTAGTTTTCCAAGCGAGAATTTTCCCCGCCGCCTCGCCAAACTCAAAATGAGAGATTTTACTCGTCTCCCACCTTCTAGAGACCCTAGCTTGTAATATATTTTCTAATTGTGACTTTAACTCTCCATGTCTTTCAAATTCTGCACCTGATCTAGTTTGGGCACCCAAGGTGCTTTCAATAGATTTCATTTCCCCCTCCAGATTTTCAATATTTTCCCTGAATTTCTTCCTTCTTTAGGAAGCTCTGCTCGTAATATATCCCCTCCAGAAGGTTTTTAATGCATCCCACATAACGTGGATTTCTGTAGAATCTATAATTACCTTCAAGAAATGCCGGGTGTCTGATCGAAAAAAGTTGACCCCCTCATTTTCTAAAAGAATGGTGCGGTCGAATGACCAAGAAGTATGACTATGTTTGTGTCCAGGTTTCAATATAAATTAGATGGCCGAATGATCAGAGAGATGTGAGGGAAGGTAGGAAATATCTATCAATAGGTCTTTCAGACAATAGCTAAACAAAGCATAGTCTATCCTAGACACATGTTTATATTTAAAGTTTCGGAAAGAAACCCCCAACGTATCCCCTGCCCTTTCCCTCCAAACATCTGCAAGACCCAGTTGTGACATTGCTATTAAGAGGTCTTGTCTAGATTTGGAGAGGGCGCAGGCTCTAGATTTAGCAGACTTATCTAATTTTGGGTCTAGGACGATGTTAAAGTCACCCATCCAAATGACTGGGTCATGAAGAGCCAGTAGGTTGTCTAGTATGATATTTAAATAGGTGGGGTTGTCCTGGTTAGGGCCGTAGTACCCGATCAGGGTAAAAGGATCAGGGTAAAAGGAAGGCCATCTAACATAACCCTTACAATAAGCCACCTACCACTTCTATCTTCCCTATATTCCATGATTTGTGCTTTTGCTTGTTTTTTGAAAATAAAGAGCACCCCCCTAATGTTTGCTGATTGGTCTGTGCAAATAAAATTGTCAACCCATTTTTCCTTTTTTAGAAGCTCTGTTGTTTCTACCTTGAGGAGGTGTGACTCCTGAATGGCTATGACCTGTGCCGGGAATCTTTCAAATATTGAAAAATATTTGCTCTCCTCCCCCTAGTGAGCAGGCCATTGACATTCCAGGATAAAAAAATTTACTGAATCATCTCCTCAAACAGTCACCACTCCCCCCTGCCTCCTCTAAATTCCCTGCCACCTTGTTGTCATGTCTTACTCTGATTTTTATGGGGCATAAGACAAGAAATATTCGTTGATAGGTTAGGCTATTTGCATACAAGTACCCTTCGGGCTCAGACATTTGAGGATTTATTTTTTTATTTTTACCCCTGCCACCCTGTGCAACACCCTCCCCCCTGGAAAACCCTACCCCACCTAAACTGGACAGATGTATTGCCAGTTTGCGCCCTCTACCTCCTCTCCCCTCCTCCCCTCCCTCCACTCACAAGCTGCGTAATAGGTAGTGCAAGGGCAGTGCAAAAGGTACTCACTCCTAAAGAATATAAAAGTACAATAAACAAAAAGAGCCTCCCAGTGACACCAAACAACCCCACTTTAGGAGACTTCCAGCCTCTTTTTTCCTGTTTTTTTTTTCTTCTTTCCTATACATATATATATATATATCCATACATTTAAAAAAAAATCTTTTTTCCCTTCCTTTCTTATGTCTCTGACAATTAATTTCCTTCGCCCTCTTATATATTTTCTAATTAACTTCTGTTACATTTCTTGACTGGCTGGAAGATCCCTATCTTTTCCACCGTACAACCCAAGTATGACATGGTAAGATCAGCCAAACCTTTCTTTTTTTTTTTTTTTCCTTTAGGAGACTCCTGCTCCTCCCCGGGAATGATCTTTTAGTAATTCCAACATTTCATCTGCCTCAAAAGGAGATCTAATATTATGCATTTTGTTGTTATACATAACGCGCAGAAAAGCAGGAAATCTCATTTGCACTGTTGCACCCAGAGCACGGAATTTCTCCATCCTCTGGCCCAGCTCCCACTGCCGATCCAGGGTGGTTTTGGACAGGTCAGAACGAATCTGAAAAGGAAAATCAGGACCATTTAAAGTCTTATTTTTTAGGGCCAAATTTAAGATTTTTTCTTTGATTAAATAGGTAAGAAAGTTGACCAGAATTTTTCTAGGCTTCTCTCTGCCAGGTTTTAGACGGAAAGGGTCCCTATGAATCCTTTGGATATCTCTCCCCAAGATATCTGATGATTCTTCTAAGCTGAGTGAGACTTTTAGCAGTTCTACGACAAAGGTTTTTATGTCGCTTCCCTCTCTCCCCTCGGGAATCTTCAGAAGCCGGAGGTTATTTCTCACTGTGCTACATGCAGCTCGCATAGTGCGAAGTTGCGCAAACTTCGCAAACTACGCGAGCTTAGCTTAGTGCTTCACCCAGGGTTAATTTTTATAGTTATTCCATATGGCGATGGCAAGGGGCTCCAAATCCAACATAAACTGAAGGAGTGACAATGTTTTAGCCACCTAGTCCCCAGTTAGATTTGGGGAAGCAATGCTCTACTCAGTTGACCAATGCAAAGGGGTTACCCCTAGTTAATGCAGTAAAACGTTTACCTATTCCCACTCTTTTCATCTTTCAAAACAGATACCCCGTATTCTACCCTATTAAAGGACTCTCATCGCCTTGAGACCCTTGCAGGTGGGTAGTCACGCTCTACAAGACCCTGATTGATTCATTGAATGATTGAAAGTCCTAGTTATGGAAGTTACACGTAATTACTCTGAAGCAAATTTGACACACCCCTAATTAATTCAAGTTGTCCACTCATCAATTTTTGTATTTCTCAGTTGGACACTCTAAGTGCAATGGGTAAGTTCAGACATGAGTCTAATGCTAACTGTGCCACTAGAACCTAGCTACAAAATTCTGACGTGGCCCAAATAGGCCAATTGAATATGACTAGATCCTGTCTGAAGTATTAAGAAAGTGGCAGAGGCAAAGTTATTCTCTCTTCTTTTAAACTGTTCTCTGGTAAACTATTAAAACTGTTTTTAACTAGAGCCAATATAGAGATGTTCTTCTGCAACAGAGATATAGGAAAAGTCCCTTATGTTTCTATAACAATCTCTACTTGTGCTTTTGGTGCAAAGATACCTTTATCTTCCTCTAACTTTCCTCCAGTGCTTCTGTTTGACCTCTGCCTGTCTGCAGACTTAAACTGTTCTCCTTAGTGAGTCCTTTATAACATTATTAAAACTACAATTCTGAAAAGAGATGCCTAGGAAAGTTTTCAAAAGGGCTTCTCAATATTCCTTTTCTCATATTGTCCACTCACCATGATAAATCATATTGTCTAGTGTTGGAATTGGCCCTCTCTGCAGGGTAACCCCCAAATTATTTGCCTTTACCCTCCTATTTTTGCTAAAAAGCCTTAAACTCACCTTTTACTACACATAAGTCACCCCTATGGTCGGCCCTATGTAGCCATAAGACCAGGACATTTCAGTTAAAAGTTTGGACATGTACTTTATGTTTTACCTGTCCTGGCAGTCAAAAACTCCTGAATTAGTTTTTCACTATTGTTGTGCCTACCTGTCCGATTACATAACATTGGGTTGCCTCATTACATTTAATAAGTGCAAACCTTTGATTATGGACTGGTTAATATTTCATGTTTGATGTCTATGAAATTGTAATAAATAATTATCTTTCATGGTAAATTTGGATTTTAAAATACAGTTATGAAAAGGACACTTTTAGAAAGTTGCCATTTCCTACCCATAGCCATTTTATCCCTACAGCCTGTCCTAGGTCACATGACTAGGTGTAGTTAGCAGGTAGACTTTGTGAATTCCTCCTAGACAGTTAAAGAGTAGAGGTATTCTGTGTTCCTGAATGGGCCATCTGCTGGCAGGATGGTAGGCAGGCAGGGAACAGCTCCACTTGCAACTAAATATGCTCTTCTCTGACTTCACGCACATGGCTGATTACCACTGCACTGTTCCTTCAGCCAGTTTCGAGTCAGAGCAGGGAATTCAGGAAATCCCAATCACTTCACAGAGAAACCTTTAGAAATGTCTCTTACTTCAAAGAATGCACCACAGACTGCACCAGGTATAAAAAATAGGGCCCAGAACCACTCTTAAGTACACTTTCTGGACCTGCAAATGGACTCTCAAAGAACTGTCTAGTTTGCTGACCTCCTGTCCATCGCCACAGGGACATAACAGGCTCCCACCATCTTGAACAGGCACTAGGATCCAGCCTGAGAGAGTCCAAACGTCTCACGTGAGGATCCTCCAGTTCTGGACCATTGCTGGTGGTGCTAAATATGCCCAAATAGCCAACATCCAAAACTTGGGACCAACCAAGGTGCATTGATGGTCGACCTGACTTTGCAGCAGCTCCCACTACTTTCTTCTCTGCAACAGCAAATCCTGTTCATCAGTCCTGCATCAAAATGGCATCTGGACTCCTGGAACTCGCATCGGCTACAGTCTCCCATCTCATCCTGCTGGGGATTTTCAACTTCCAAAAGAGTGACTAAGTCAGAAATTAGAAATCTTTGTCACAACTTCATCTATTGGCTCCCCGACGTTGACACCATTTGCAGGCTTGCACCACTGAACTTTACCTTCTCAAAACTTTTTTTACAGTAAGCAATGACTGGGCCCAATCTACATTTTGCATCCAGCCCGCCCTCCATTGTGGTCGGCCATATGTTTCAACTTTGGCCCGGTCTCACGCAACTAGATGTCTGTGGTTGGCATGTTGATCTTTTAGGCACTTGTTTTTAATTAAAACTTTAAAAATTCATAACCCCGGTTTTAATTATTAGACATTTGTCATTTTGGTGTCAAATAATTTATTTACATTTACTCTATTTTTCTAAATTGGTGTGGGATTTTCCCTGTGTCGCATTTTCATTATATTGTTAACAATGTCTCTAAATAAGTAAAAAATGTTATATTTACTTTAACATGGTACCTATGATTATTTGCTTATTAATGCACATGAACTTATAAAATTGGCATATTTCAATGAGATAACTGGGAGCGTAATCTGGAAGAAATAAACTTTTCCTTAATAAAATAGCCTTGATAGGGATGTTCTGGTTCGAATGTCACTGAAACAACCACTACATTACCAATGACACCATTGTTCACTGTCAGACATCTGCTTTTGACCTTGTCCATTACTTTCTTTCAAACTGCCATGTCCACTAGTTTGATACTGTATGACAGTCCACATCAGGCTGTGAGTGATGCAGGATTGAGAGGTGGAATAGGGAAACTGAGACAGAAAGTGGGGGGAAGTGGGATGCAGTACTGAGTGCCAGAGAAAAAGAGAAAGAAAGAATAGGGTGTTAAGAATGGAAGGTAAAATGTTACCAGGGGCCATATTATGGATGGATGCCGCGCATTTCCCTGGATTGCACTGGGCGCACTTTCAAAAGGTGCACCCAGGCAATCCCAGAAAATGTGCCACATTATGGTGAATGCGCTGCCCCCAGGTGGGCTGCAAACCTGTACTGCCCTGGGGGCAGCACCTTCATGTGAAAAACAGACGTGCTGCTTTAAAGCAGGTCCGTGTTTTCACTGTGCAGGCGGCAACCCACCTGCACTTTTGAAGGGAATTAGAGCTCCCCTTGCAGGGGATGTCTAGGGATGCAATGAGATGTCTGGGGGATCCATGGGAGTGTGGTAAATAAAGATTTACCTGCTGAATTTCTATGCGGTAAAGTTCAATAAAATAACTCAATCGAAAATGAGAGGCAGAGTCCGTGGCATCTGAGTTTATAAGGGTTTTATTCCATAAAATGGAATTGGTTCGAACCAGGTATCGTGTTCCATCACCACGAGGGTTCAGGAAGGGATAGACAATGCTTTATTATCAGAGTACAATATATATAGTAAATGCATTCAGTGGTGATGGATACAGAAGGCGTAACAGCTGAGAGAAAAGAGATAAGAACACATGTGCGTAACAGAAGGCGTGCACGAGGGCGTACACGGAGGTGTGTACTAGAAACGTCACAGGAAAATTTCACAGGGGGGTGGATCCATAGAAGAATCCTGCAGAGTCAGCAGAAATATATGGCAGAGATGCGCGCGCAGCAGCATGACGTGTGATTGGCGTGGAACTGGAGGGTGAAGGGGACTTGACATTTGCGCTAATACGGGGAGACAGAAGTCTGGCGTGTCAGAACAACCTAAACCCAAATCATATCTGGTATCTTGTGTTTGAGGAACTGTATTATCTAGAAGGAAAGGTCTCTCCGGCAGAAGCTATTCTATACTAACTGCTAGTGCGTGCATATGTGACTACGTGTCTACGTGTAAAGCAAGGGGGCCATGGGCCTACCATGGTAACGGGAGCAATGAATTACTTGCACGGAGACAGAAAAACCGGGCCCTTTGCTCTGCAGCTGGGGAGGTGTTTACCTAAATCTATAGACAGGAATGTATTTTCGAGGAGCGGAGCAGATAACTTGAAGGCTGAATACTGTCTTGGCAGGCAAGCAGGCCGAGCCAGGCACCGCTCACCGCGCAGGGAGTAAGGCAAGGGTCATGGATGCGGATCCAGGCTGCAGCTTTCAGAGGCAGAAAGGGCTTGATGGCAGAAATCAGGGCCTAGCTCGCCAGAGCCAGGAAAACGTGAAAAAGTGCACCATGTAAAGACGGTGGCACGGCATACTTAGGAACTGAATATTCGATCCATTCATGGTGGATCTGAAAGAGGACTTTTTAACGTTGGACGCAAATGTATTTGCGTCTTCATAGCTGGTTGTGGAGGGAACATACATGTACTTGAAGCACATACATAGAGCCGTTGGGGTCTACGTTAGGGGACACAATTGACCATAAAAATTCATATTACCTCAGGAGCCCCATTCTCCCTGCCAGAGCGTTGCAATTGGAGGAATGCTGACAATGAGCAACCTTTTAGGTGTGCCTCCTGAAATCTTTTTTGCCTCTCCACCTGTGTCTGTAATACGGTGCAGGAGCAAAGGTCGAAGGAATTTCCTCATTTGCATGGGGCCACGCCCCCATGTAAATGAGGAAACACCCTCTTGACGAAGCGCTGGCACTGTATGTGCGCCAGTGCTTTCAGTATGACAGAAGGGGACGCTCAAGAGTCTGCGGCCCCTTCTGCAATACCAAAATGCCCTGGGGGAAAGCAAAGCGGGCGCAAACATGTGTTTCACCCCCAGGGCACTTCCATAAATGGGCAACAGGAGTCAGGCCCAGACTGGGCTTACAATTTATCGAGCATTTCCTCACTGGTCTAGAGACATCTGAGGCTGATTTTGAAAGTCCAAGGCATCTAGTGATGCTGCTGATCCTTTCCATGGCTTACAGAGGTTAATTACAACAGGCACATGGATGCATCATGGGAGACAGAAAGAGTGAGTGGGGGAGGAGGGAGGTGGAGATAAATAAATCATAGAGGGATTGAGATTGAGATAGAGAGAAAAGATGGATGGAAAGAGAGAGAGAGGGATAGAGCGAGGAGAAAATGGGGACCAGTCTAGTGTGAGCATTTTTGCCAGGGCTGCTTTTGATTCCCAAGTTAGGCTCTTCCCAGAGTAGTATGAGATGCGGTTGGAAGAAAATGGTGAGAAGGTATGTTGTGAGGGAATCAGACACAGATAGGTTGGTAGGGAGGTTCACATCAACTAAAAGTGAGGTGGGATGTAGGGAAAGATAGACTTCAAATAGGATTTAATTGGGTTTCCCCTTGAGTAACTCCATATTTTTTGATGCATAGCCAGCAATCAGCATTCAATGTGACGTGCACGTGTCAAATGTACTGCAATGAAACTACATGTCAGGCATGTCCTATGAAATTCATGCAAAACTTCCATTTCACATCACCATACCATACAAGTGAGCCAATTTAAACATGGAGGCTAGTATATGAGTGGGATGTATGACGGTACCACGCGTACTTTCACAACGCGTACCGTTACAACGCTACTTTTACCACGCAAGTCGTTACAATGACTTGCGTGGAGGGGCGCTGGATAGTAAATTATTTAATTTACTACTCCAACTCCAGTCCCCGTGGACTCTAGGGAAAGGAGTTGGATAGTAAATTAAAGTATTTACTATCCTGGAGCGCCCCCCAGCGCATTTCGTTGTAACGACCTGCGTGGTAAAAGTAGCGTTGTAACGGTACCGCGTTGTAAAATATGCGTGGTAACCGTTGCATACCATATGAGTGTACGTCTTCAGGAGCAATGCATGTGACTTAGAAAATGGGGGAAAAGCTAGATAGAAAGTAAAAATATATGTGTCCCTCCTTGATTACTGGTTTATTCCTAGAATCAGTTATGGAAGAATGGATATGTAAAGAAAATTGATCGCCATCCCTATTTCTCTGCTTTTTAAGTTGTCATTCTACTACAGAGGGTGACGTATTTATCCCAATAAATTGAAGAAGTCTTCTTTGCAGGCCTTCGATATCTTCGTGTCACGGTCACTGGCATGCACATCTGATTTATTGCATGCATATTTTGTTTTTGTACAAATCCAAGGAAATGAATACAGCTGTGGAAAACAATACATCTAACCCAATGTCCCAACGCTTTGCAAAAAACCTTATTCATAGATCAATTTTGCATTTTCTGCTGTCGCAGTTATCATGAAGTTGTATTGCAGATGATAGAGCTCAAGATAAATATAGATGTTCTCGACTACTGTTGCCTCACAACAGTTTATCCCACAGAGCAAAGTGTAAAAGGAGTTGTTAGATCTCGAATAGTGAATTTTCCTGGTCCTCTTCTCTCTGCGTGGTAAACAAGAATGGCTACTGAAAGTATATGATTCTGTGGTCACAATTTTCTTCGGCATAAATATAGATGCCATATAATACAGTATCCACAACATAATTTGCTGATTTTAAGAATAAAATATGTTTTTTGCTCACATGGGCCCAGCGTTACTAAAACTATTGCAAGTGTCATGCAACTCTGAGCGTGTCAAATTATAAAAGTTAACTAATCGCATTTTACCCTAGATGAAATTCACATCCTCAAATGATGGAGAAGATTGTCTGCAACACAAATCCTAAATCCCTACTATAATACAAACAGGCTGGAAAAATTGATTTGTTCCTTGTCACTATTCATGCAAATTCATATTCACATCACAAGCACTTTTCTAAAAGTGAAAGTTACTTATAGAGATCAAATCAAATAGAGTTCACAAGAATATCAAACATATCCCGAATACTAAGACCATAATTTAGAGTTAGTAGACGGAATGCTCCATCACGAACATAATGCAGTACCCTGCCCACCAAACAAACGTCCCACCTGCCCTATTTAGAGCCAGGCAGACTGCCATGTACCACTGGCGATACCACCACTGGTTCTACTTGCAGAAACCTTACAGTGATAGCAAAACAGACTTGTTTCAGTCAGTGTAAGTGTATTTAAGGAGGACATTCCGAGGTACTTTCTTCAGTTCTGGACTGCTAGGGAAAACATAGCGCCTCGAACACAAAAAAACACAATAATAACTCCACCACCTCAAAGAAAGCTTCCAGGGTGTCAGGGACATTATTTTTTTGTTTTTCAAAAACAAGCTTGTGTTTAGAAACTTTGTTTCAGTAAGAAATAAAACCTTTGCTGAGCAGCTGCATGAAACATAAAGGCTTCTCAGCGAAGTTTCATTGCCTTCAGATGAGGTGTCATAGCAGTTGCTTCTTTAAAAACAGACAGATCTCCGCAGACAGAGATATCTAAATATGAAATAGTCTACCAGGTCACCTTAGGCACTTACTTGGTCACCTCTGCTGGATGTGGGGCTGTCTGTCAATCTTTAAATGATGGCCTTAAATCATCCTGGTGAGACATGCAATTAGTAAATTAAACTGTTCAGTGTGGTTATGTTTTGCTTTTTTAACTGAAAAGAGGTATTTTTAGGGACCACTTAGTGCAAACAAAGGCTAATTTTGTAACTGAATTTAAGTGTTAATCATAACAGGGAATCAATTTAGGACTACTAAAGGGGGTGTGCCCATGTCACCCCTCCCTGAGTCGAGGCTACGGTGGAAGATAGATAGTGTCTAGTACCTGGGCATGCACATCAAGGATGGTGTGCAACAGACCTATGATGCCAATATGCGTTGGGCAATTCGTAATTTATGCCCCTAAATTGTGCCCTTGAAATTGCCACTTATGGGTAAAATGCCACTAATTAAAATGATGGTCCTTCCCAGATGTCTTTAAGTTCTCTGGGCTACCCTGTATGAGATCCCCCAGCAGGTATTTCCAGAGATAGTCTCTTGGTGGAACTCTTGTGGGCTGGAACTTGTGTAAAATAGGTCTGGATACTTTCAAGAGAGAATGGAGGATGGAGGTCCCTGACCTCGATCTCTATTACCTGGCAGGACACCTACAGAGTAGGCAATCCACTGGTTGGATGGGGGGGGGGGCAATTGGGAAAGATCTCTCCTTGCAAGTACACAAGATGGTTACCAGTGGGGGACTCTACTGATGAGGGGGAAGGGTGCACCGGACATGCTCCCACATGTGATCGATTTGCGCTGAACCTCCTTTGGGAGAGAGAAGTGCAACGGTCGGTCACTGTATGCCCCAGATTTGAATTTGTGGATTGTGCGACCCTTTGCCCAGATAGATCACACTATGATGGTTGACAGATGGCAAGAAGGCGGGTGCATTATGCTCTTAGACCTTTACTCTGCTGGCCAATTTGTCACCATGAAGGATGCCTTCGAGTCCTTTGCCTTGAGGCAGTTCCTCCAGTATGCAAAAAATCGCAGCTACGACCTAGCAGGTTTTGCCATTGCTTCCTGAGGACCAAGAACCCTTGCAGACATTGGTTACCATGCTTTCACTGGAGGGAGGCCGGTAAACGTATTACCGACTTGTTCCGCGCTTTGCCTCCCTGGTGCCTGCCTGGTGGAGGAGGCCTGGCAGCCCGTTATCGATGGGCCCATTACTCCAAAGACTGGTTCAAGATTCATGAAGGGGTGCACTAAGTATCGCTAAATGCCAGGTTTAAACTAGTACAATACAACCTTGTACACATAGCCTACCTCTCACCTGGGAGACTGCAAGCTATCTACCCCACCAGAAATTAGAATTGCGTTGGATGCAGAAGTGCTCTGGCTGACATTTTTCATGTAGTGTGGAATTGCTCGATTATTGTGCCTTACTGGGGGGAGATCCTGGCCCAAATCAGGACGATAACAGGGTGGGAGGTCCCTTGTACGATCAAGCAGTGTCTGCTGGGCCTGCTTCACATCAATGCTAAGAAAAAGCTTAGCAGAGGGTTTATACTCCTGGGAGTAGTTTTGGCTAAGAGGCATATTGCTATTAGCTGGTGGTGACGTGCTGTGATGGCTGAGCTTGCTCCTGTACAATGCTGGTCTGAATCTGTGATGCTGTGGGACCCTTGAACCAAAAGGGGTTGGCAGCACCTGCAATAGGTTTCCTTATGGTGGCCTACAATTGCCTACGAAAAGTTAGCCTCACTGACTTGACCATTGTGCGTTTGGAAGCTTGGGGGAGGGTTGGGCTGGCGACCTGGCGTGTTATTATGTTACCTGTTTAAGCACAACGTCTTTTATTAATATTGGTATGTGAAGTTTGCTGTTAAGTCCGGATATTTGACATATTCTATTTTACTGCATTTGTCTAGATTGGGCCTGAGCCTAGCATTTCTTTTTTTTTTCTGACTCATACGTATACGGGTGTAATGCATAAACTGTACAACATTAAAGGAGATGATGAGGTGTCGACGTTTCGGTCTTGGCTGCAGTCGTCAAAAAGACCATCATCAGGACGATGTTTATTCAAATGCTGAAAAGAACTCCCTTCAAGTTTGAAAGTTAAGACCACATCCGTAGGTCTACGAGGGACCGGTTAGCAACAAATGATTTCTTAAAAATCAAAGGATAAGACCACATCCGTTGGTCTAAAGAAGACTGGCTATCAAGTCAAGTCGAGGTTGCAATCTGATCGTTTTGAAAAAACAGCTCAATCGGCAAAAGTGTATCCAGACCCGTTACTTTTGCCGATTGAGCTGTTTTTTCAAAACGATCAGATTTTAAGAATTCATTTGTTGCTAACCGGTCCCTCGTGTCTTAACTTTCAAACTTGAAGGGAGTTCTTTTCAGCATTTGAATAAACATCGTCCTGATGATGGTCTTTTTGACGACTGCAGCCAAGACCGAAACGTCGACACCTCATCATCTCCTTTAATGTTGTTCTGTGACACGAACTTACAACCACTTTTTATTGATTAATTTGGGTTGTTTGCCTCATGTATTAGGAGTTGATGCGTTGAGTTATGAACTATAGAGAAAACATTGTCTATCTTTGTTCATGACTTTTTGCTTTAATTGATTTGTTTGTATCTATCTCCCCAAACTTTTTTCTAGTAAAAACTTTGCTTGAAATATAACTCTTTTTGCTCTGTTTTTCCTTCAACCTTCCATTAATTAATTTACAATTATACAGTAAGATTGTTATCCTGTGGATACCACTGAGTGTGTTACTGTGGTACAACTCACAATTCACACTGAATAATTTAGAAATAAGTCCCTTGTAGCATTTCTTGACTTAAATCGTACAGTGCCAAAGCCTACAAGGGTTGATTGGGTTTCCCCTGCCTATAACATTGTCCATGTCCTGGTCACTTTTCATTTGGATCTGGAGCTGGAAGGATTACTCTTTGTGGCTGCTGCTTGATATTTATATTTGAGGACTTTTTCTTTGGATCGCTTTTGGATTTGAGATTTTACAAGTAAGTTGGTGTTGTTTGTTTGGGGCATTGCAGCTGCTGCAACTACCATTTATAAACTTTTTCACAATTTAAAAAAAATATATATTGTGGGTAGCCACAGTATCCAGTAGCCCCAGGGTTAGTCATGGGTGCTCTGTGAGTTTTGTTGAACTTAAATATCATTTACGGGCCGGCATGGATGGCATAAAATTGAATAGCTCACTGTTATATGTGGACGCTTTTTTAAATTTTGGGGTGCATGTTTAAGCCACACTAGCCAGTAGGCTCAGGGGTACTCAGTGGTGCGTGGACCAAGTCTTTCTGTGGGGTCTCTTGAATTTAAACATCATTTAGGGCATGGATGGCTTTGGATTGAGGTGATTTTTGTGTGTATTTCGATTTTTGGGTGTTGTTGGGGCCTAGTCCAGGGACTAGCCATGTGGGTGGGGGACATTTTGAGGCCTGGTTAGGGCCGTGCCATGTGGGTGGGGGTCTAGGGACCATTTTGAAGCCAGGCAGTGTGCTTTGTGCCATAGGCCTGCACCCAGTCTGCCTTGCTTTCATCCATTCTGCCCAGGGCAGAGTACTCAGTGGTGCATGGACCAAGTCTTTCTGTGGGGTCTCTTGAATTTAAACATCATTTAGGGCATGGATGGCATTGGATTGAGGTGATTTTTGTGTGTATTTCGATTTTTGGGTGTTGTTGGGGTCTGGTTAAGGGTCTGGCCATGTGGGTGGGAGGCATTTTGAGGCCTGGTCAAGGGCCTGGCCATGTGGGTGGGAGTCTAGGGGCCATTTTGAAGCCAGACAGTGTGCTTTGTGCCATAGGCCTGCACCCAGTCTCCCTTGCTTTCATCCTTTATCCCGAGGGGTACTCAGTGGTGCATGGACCAAGTCTTTCTGTGGGGTCCCTTGAATTTAAACATCATTTAGGGCATGGATGGCATTGGATTGAGGTGATTTTTGTGTGTTTTTCGATTTTTTGGGTGTTGTTGAGGCCTGGTCCAGGGCCTGGCCAAGTGGGTGGGGGCCAGTTTGAGGCCTGGTCCAGGGCCTGCCCATGTGGGTGGAGGTCCAGGGGCCATTTTGAAGCCAGGCAGTGTGCTTTGTGCCATAGGCCTGCATCTAGTCTGTCTTGCTTTCATTCATTATGCCAAGGGCAGGGTACTCAGTGGTGCATGGACCAAGTCTTTCTGGGGGGTCTCTTGTATTTAAAGATCATTTAGGACAAGGATGGCATTGGATTGAGGTGATGTTTGTGTGTATTTCGATTTTTTGGGTGTTGTTGGAGCCTGGTCCAGGGCCTGGCCATGTGGGTGGAGCCATTTTGAGGCCTGGTCCAGGGCCTGACCATGTGGGTGGATGTCTAGGGGCCATTTTGAAGCCAGGCAGTGTGCTTTGTGCCATAGGCCTGCACCCAGTCTGCCTTGCATTCATCCATTATGCCCAGGGGTACTCAGTGGTGCATGGACCACGTCTTTCTGTGGAGTCTCTTGAATTTAAACATCATTTAGGGCATGGATGGCATTGGATTGAGGTGATTTGTGTGTGTATTTCACATTTTCGGGTGTTGTTAGGGCTTGGTCCAAGGCCTATCCATGTGGGTAGAGACCATTTTGAGGCCTTGCCAGGGCCTGGCCATGTGGGTGGGGGTCTGGGGACCATTTTGAAGCCAGGCAGTGTGCTTTGTGCCATAGGCCTACACACAGTCTGCCTTGCTTTCATCCATTATGCCCAGGGCAGGATACTCAGTGGTGCATGGACCAAGTCTTTCTGTGGGGTCTCTTAAATTTAAACATCATTTAGGGCATGGATGGCATTGGATTGAGGTGATTTTTGTGTGCATTTAGTTTTTTTGGGTGTTTTTGGGGCCTGGTCCAGGGCCTGGCCATGTAGGTGGATGGGGCATATTGAGGCCAGGCAGTTTTTAGGCCTACTGGCCAGCAAGCTTGCGGGCCAGTAGGCCTAGGGTTATGAATGGGTGCATGAAACAACTTTCTCTGTGTGGTCTCTTTTCTATTAATTTAAACATACATTTTTTATTAGAATTGCAATTTTTATTTTGGGTCTTTCCGTGTTTGGGTGTGTTGTGGTAATAATAATAAATGCCTAGTTGCAATAGTATTAATTGAAACACAACATATGCAACATTTCTTTGCTTTTAGGTGCACAAAGACTGAGAACCAGGAATCATCCTCATCATCATCACTTGTTGTAGTGCCAGGAAGAAGTCCTGCTGCGGTTTGTGCACAACGTCACTTGACGTCACGTGTGGCCACAGACAACTCTGCAACTCGTGCAACTGCGTCCTGCTGTTCTGACATCTGAAGAAGATGAGCCCAAAGAAAGGTAGCCGTAGTTCCTCTACCAAGAAAGTTGCAAGTGTCACTGCCAGAAAGAAGGAACAGAAGAAGCAAGTGGCGCCACTTACCAGGGAGGCTGGTGTGCCGACCGCCACTTTTTTTGGAAAAAAAAAACTACGCCTGCAGCAGCGGTGTCCGGCGGGGACCAAGCTGGGAGCAGCACCCCGCTTCATTGGTCTCAGTGCCACCGCGCCAAGTTAGGCCCAAGTCCATGAGTGCCTCAGAGGCAGCCACTTTAATTGCTCTTTCATCATCGACCAGTGATGTTGGCATTGACTCATCGCAAACTAGCATCCAATCAATGCAGGGTGTAACTCATCTGACGAGTGTTCAACTACAGCCGCAATGACAACCACAGGTGCAACAAGGAGAGGCGCAAGGAGAGGCGCAAGGTGAGGCGCAAGGAGAGGCACAAGGAGAGGCACAAGGAGAGGCACAAGGAGAGGCACAAGGAGAGGCACAAGGAGAGGCACAAGGGGAGGCACAGCTGTCCACAATACTTGTTCCTCCAGAAGTAGCGGCACAACAGGAAATCGAGATTCATGCAGAGGTATCAGCCGAGCAAGCCACTCCTGATGATCCATTGTCTTCCAGATCCCCAGCAAGTAAAAAGAGGGCTAGTACACTTCTTCTTCAAGCCCCCTTCCTTCTGATGATTTAGATCTTGATTGGCACCCACCAATTTAGTCTGAGAGGGAGGCCGACAAAGCTAGGTAAAAGGAAGGTTCCCGCAAGGCTTTCAGTTATGGGTGATGACGAAGAAGAAGTAGAAGTGGTGTATTCTGCTGCTGATGAAGAGTCTGACGATGACGACCCAGTCATCACAGTCAGCACTTCAGCCCCAGCGGGCATGCAGCAGACAGACATTTTTACCCGATCCCTAAATGATGCACCAGATTTAGGCGGCATGGCACTGGTTCCACCACCAACACAGGTAACTACTACACCAACACGACCTACAGCTTCCATATTTTCACTTCAGAAGGGCCGACAGCTCGACCTCCATTACCTCAAGTAGTGGTGCTGTAAGTGCACAACAGAGTCAAATTCCGCCACGCCCATCCTCCACTTCATCTAGCATTTAAAGTCGCACCTCCACCACCACCAGAAAACTCAACTCCCCAGTTTGGGACTTCTTTAGTATTAGCAAAAAGGGGTAAAACTAAGTTATTTGTTCGAGTTCTAAACAAGTAGTTAGTCGGGGTAAGCTTGGTACCAACTATGGTACCAGAGGCCAGAAAGGTCATCTCCAAAAACACCACAGCATCCAGTGGGAGGAGCACCTAAGTAACATCCGGAAAGCCAAAAGTACAAATCCAAATGTAGCCATTGATATTGCATCTGATGACGAGGAGCTGATTGTGCAGGGGAGAGGTGAAGAAGCGAGAGACATTTTTTCTGGTACACACAGTGCCCCGGGCAGCAGCACTGCAGTGGTAGCGCCCACACCCTCTACCCCAGCAACATCTAGGTCGCACAGCAAGAGTCAGCCACAGCCCGTGGAGGGAGTTTCAGTGGGGCGGAGAGGCGGGGTGGGGGGGTGCTAAAAACTGGAGTATGAATAATTGAAGGTAAGTAAACAATTTAATAAATAAAACGAATTTTGTAGCACACCCTGCATCACATTATGCGATGCAGGGCGTGCTACGAAATTCGTTTTATTTATTAAATGGTTACTTACCTTCAATTATCCATACTTCAGTTTTTAGCACCCCCCACCCTGCCTCTCCCCCGTCCCGCCTCACCGCCCCACCGAAACTCCCTCCATGGGCCGTGGCTGGTAAGAGTCTGGTAGAGACAGCAATGCAAAAAAGTACATCAATGAGCTTAACTGGGTTGAAGAAGGTGGGATCATCATCACATATGAAAACGGTCCATACCACCATTAAAAGCATGTTTTGGTTGGAGGCACCATTGGAACGCAACCACTCAACGGCACGTCTGAATAATGCAATGCTGGCTAAAATGTTAGCGCTGGACCTTCTCCCTTTTTCTTTTGTGGAAGGGATGGGTTTTCTAGAACTTGTGGCAAAAGTCTGCCCTAAATGGAAGGTTCCTAGCTGGTCCTATTTTGCCAGAGTTGCGGTTCCAGCAGTACATCAAGATGTGCTGGATGTGATTGTGGCAGCTTTGCAGAAGAGTGCTGTTCACACTATCCACCTGACCACAGACATGTGGACCAGTTGCCAAGCCGTTGATTACATGTGCATCACTGCACTCTGGGTCTTTTTTGGGGGGTTAGAGAAAGATAGCTGCAGGTGTTGACAGTGTCACAATTTTTCAAGCTACTCGGAAACATGCAACAGTAGCCATGTTTGCCATGGATAAATCTCATACTGCAGTAAACATTTTGGAGGAGTTTAACAGTAAGGGCTTTGAATGGCTAAAGCCAAGAAGGCGCATGATTGGTTATGTTTCAATGGATAATGGCAGTAATATAGATAAGGCCATGGCAGAGTGCTGTGTTTGTCGCACAGCATTATTAACATTATTGTTCAAGATTTCTTGAGAAAAGAAAACACAGTCAGCAAGTTACTGACCACTCCCGAAGAATCTGCACACAATTCAGCCATTATTTTAAGGCCCCGAAGCAGCTGAGGATCATTCAACGTGACCGTAGAGTGCCAGTCAGAGGACTCATCCAGTAGGTGGCAACACGTTGGAACTCAACCTCCTACATGTTTGATCGTCTGTTTGAGCAGTACTTGGTAATCAATGAGTATGTCTTTCACGCATGGGGTGCTTCTATGAAAGACATGAGGCTAGAGGTGGAGGAATGGGACCTAGTTAAAAGCCTGACCGACATGCTTCGTCCTGTTGAGGTCTTCACGCGTGAAGTCAGCAGGGAGGACTGTACTTTGGGCAAAACTATCCCATTGTTGTGCATGCTAGAGCACCAACTGAAGGTGGTGTCTTCAACGTCCTGAGTTGATGCTGAAAAGCAAGACGCATATTATTTGGCGTAGAGCTTGTTAAGCCACCTAGTTTACAATGCAAGGCTTAAAGCAATACATTCAGAACAACATTACATTTGTGCCACTATTCTGGATTCACGGTACAAAAAGGCACTGGCCAGCAATACATTAATTCCTTTTTCTGAAGCAGATGTTTCAAAGTACAAACATTGGCTAGCTCTGTCAGCCACTCGGTTCGAAAAAGAGCGGCAGGAAATTAAAGGAACCACCACAAGTACTACTGAAGCAGCAGGCCATCTGGCGACAAGGTCCACTTCTGTGGCCGAAGGCAGTCACTTTCCCTCAAAGCTGTTACCGACACCAGCGACCGTATAATCATCACCTGCACCAGGCCCAGCCGTAATGTTGTCGGCAGCGGATTGGATAACTCACAAAGGGTTTGCTTGTTCCAGTGTTGATGCAAAGGCAACAGATGTTACGCAAAGTGGAGCACCCCTGGAGGACCTTGAGTGGATGGTGCAGGCCTATCTGGATGACCCAACAGAGGTCTTCTTTGATCAGAACCCATTGGTGTATTGGTATGGGAAAAGGCCTCAATGGCCACTGATCACCAAGCTGGCTATAAATTATTTGGCTTGCCCACACGCAAGTGTGTCTTCTGAACGTGTTTTCAGTGCTGCTGGTGCCATTGTAACTTCATAAAGGACCCGCCTCTCGCCCAAAAACGTGGAGAAGTTAATAATGATCAAGATGACTCAGCACTTCATACCACCAGATTACAAAATACGTGAATCCACGCAGGAAGAAGAGGACACAAATTAGGTGACGGAAGTTCTTCTCTGTTAACTGACCCACTCCTGGTTCAATTCACAGAGTTTGAGGACGAGCTTTACTTCCCTGACACCTAGGCTTGAAATACTTACTTTTTTTCCCGTCCTTATTCACTTTCATTTCTGTGTGTCTTTCTTTGTTTTGCAACTTTAGCACAACAAAACTTTAATCACAACAAATCCATCAGCAGCACTGTCTTTGTCTTATTTCCATATTGAAGGTGCCGCTATCTGCATTCCTGAAGTTCACAAGTTCACAACTCAGTCATGCTCCTCTATCCTCCTCCTCCAGACTCCCCCTATCCATTTCCCTCAAGACAGATGGCCGAATTATGCAGAATCAAGAAACGGTCGCTTCGTAGACGAGTCCCCTCAAAAGAAGTGGGACTGGAATGACTGACTATGCTGACTGTTACTTCTGAATTGACACGAGAGGCTGCCCTGTGGCCCTTCACTTAAGAATAAGATGCTAACAAAAAGTGAAACAGGTAATGAATGATGAGATGGCATGCAGTGGACAACACTGGCTGTCTGGCTCTGATGAAAGCAATTGCTGTTTGTTTGTTGTGCATGAAATTAATCCTATGTGTTCTGGTATTCTTTAATCTTTTACACACTAAATATAACTCAAGTCTACTCTGTTTACCTTGTTTATTACAAATTGTACTTCTACTGCAGGGGCCACTATGTTGCATTTTTTTAATATGGAAAATGTCCTTGGACTCACTGTGTGTAGACTGTGACTGAATGAACAACATTGAGTTTTCCAACACCATGATGATGATGAGTCATGATGACCAAAGTTACATAATATCTTCACAGTCACTCACTGGGATGGATGGATCATCATCGTCGATTTACGGATGAACTATGGCCATTTTGTGAGTGGCAAACAGGTAAACAAGTCAACAACAACCACAGCAGAACTACATGCCTGTCTAGTCGTGGTATGGAGTGGTTGAGCCAGTGTAGTGTTATGCCAGAGTCCAGACAGCGGTTCATGTAAAATTGAGGCTATGTGGCTTGCTGTATAATATTAGATCTGCTTTGTCTGTCTGTGTCAAAGAGGTATGCTACATGGAGGTTGGTTCACTCAGTGGTGCCTGCCTTGACCGACTGCATGGCCCTGGCCTGCTGTGTGCCAATTATTATCCTGGAAACAGAGACTCAGAGTAGGCACTTTAGACATGATGCATGTATGTAATACTGTCGCCTCTGAAAGTGAAAGTGTTATTTTTGCACTACACACCGTACCTTATATTTTTCCTCCGGGGTGTTTTAATATCCCTTTCTGTTTTTCAAACTACAATTACAGGCCGGCACTTACCCTGTGCGATGGGAAAAACATTAACTGAGGCTTACCATAGCAATCCGCAATTCCACATCCGTCAGGCAGGCAGTGGACAGTGTGGTTACCAAGATTGATCGACGGAGCGCCCGATGGAATAGAGGAGTACCGCAAATAAGAGGAATAGCTGGATGCATGCAACTTCCCAATTTGACCAGGACAACTACAACATATAGTTACAGTATCCACTTCACTTGTCCTTATCTTTTAAATAATGTTATTGTTGTGAACTTCTATGAGTGCGACTCTGTGTGTTAGCTCTCTGCTTCAAATTCATCACTATAGCTATTTGATAAGTTTCTTTGCTATTTTTAAAACTAATGTAATGTACTACTAAGTGTTGAGTAATTACTGCAGCCCTGTACTGTCTAATTGTTTTGTACTGGTTAGTAAGTTGTAGTAAGTACTACCTTTCAGTAAACTAACCATCCATTTAGCAAACAACTTCATGCATGCACTTCCCTTATGTCCCTTAAAAGATGTATGGATATCTTCGTATCAAAAATGTGTTTTTCTTCATTTGTTGTTTGTCCATGCGTACTCTGTTTTTTTTCACTCTCCAAAAAACGTTCCCAAAAACCCACATTCCCATCGATTTTTCATACCCTAACCCTCTTCCCCTGGGCTGTGTGGTTTTCATTGAGGTGTGACTAAATGACACCAATAATTCCACACGCTTGCTGGGGAGAATAAGGTCAAAAGCAACAGAAAATCAATTTCAAGGCAGGTCAAGGAATCCAAGGATATATTCTTATTCTGCTTGACACACACCCATGAGTATTTGTAAATCAATTCAGAATTTCATGTCTGCCATCGAGTGGATTCATCATCAACAACATCCTCCTACATGTGACTAAAGCTTATGATCCTGTGTCCGTCAGTACTAGTTCTTGTAGTAGCCATAATCCACGCAACTAGTAGTTAACTTTTGATTGAATACTTTAGCATTGCTTAAGCCACAATTTATGGCACTGTTCCTGTGTACTGTACTATCGTACTGTTCTAATGTTCCTCTCAGGCCACTCAATGTCTCCTTTTCTTTTTTTTATATGCTGCTACTGCCAGTGTGTACCACTACTACTACCACCACAACGATGCCATTTCATCCATCCAGGATTCCATAGCCAACCTTAATCACCATTTGCCATGCAGCCAGCCCTGTTCCTAGTCCTATTCTCACACATGAATCACCGGGAAGAAAAATGGAGAAGGAGGAGAGGAGAGACTGACGGAAGTACTAGTAAAGAGTAGGACAATTAAATTCACTAACCCTGTCAGTGGCACTTTTGTACAAATTTAGGCCATTAATTAGACAATTTGAATCAACCAGTCAGTTAAGATTCAGGAAAACAAACGTACAGTTAACCCCCCCTGGCTCCCCCACAAATCAGTAAAAATGCGTATGCTATGTTTAAGTGGAAAATAAATAAATATTTAGACCCTAACAAAAATAAACTATCCCACAAGACTCGAAACCCCCCTAACCCCAACCAATGTCCATGAAATAAATGTCCCCGAAAGTTCAAAAACCCCAATGCCCAATTCCCCCCCCAAAAAAGTCTTTAAAAAAGGGGCAAGGGACAGTCTCTACTTTGGATGGCGGTGTCCTGTGGCCAGGTGGTCCCGCATTTCTCTCGGGAGGGCCTTGAGCAGGACCTTTTGCCTCTCACCTCCTGCTCAAGGTAGGCCACTTGCAGGGTTAGGCGGTGCACACGCCCTTTGCAGGTACTGTGGGGGGCAGCTGTTGATTGGACTGCTCAGCGGCGGCGGGTGGCTGCCGGACCACGGCGCCATACTGCTGGAGGATTGCGCTGGCTGGGTGACCCAGGGGCAGTGGAGGGGGATGCAGCTGTTGTTGTACTTGGCAGTTGTTGTACTTGACTCCTCCTCCTTCTGAGCCACCAGCCGCTGATATTCGGCGACAATTGCCTCCAGCTTCCGGTGCCTGGCTCGGATAGCCAACTCCTTCCTCGATGGTTTAGGAGGATCCGTGTGAAGAAATAAAAACAACTATAACCAATACGCCTTAAGATTAACACAAAATAATTCAACAGAAAGTTGTGTCACATTAGCACCAGCAACTTGCAAGCACAGTACATAACATTTGTGGCATGTATCTATCTAACCTCCCACTTCATCGGCCTCTGCTCTAACATTAGTGGGAGTTTCAGGAATTCAACTAGCACTATGGACTCATTACATAAGACTCAGACAGTACACCAGTCTTCTTCTTCTCTCTTAGTATGTTAACTTGTGGAAGCCGGCATAATGCCAGCGCAGTCAGCTTGCACCCAAAAAAAACAGACGCCAGCCATGATGACGCAGACTCGCGTTACTGTTACCAGTACATGCAGGTGGGGAAGCTCTTACTTTTCTATTACCGGTGGCACTGGCCATACTCTGTTACAACAAGGGCTACTGTTCAATTAATTTAACTTTCACCCTGCCCTGCCCCTGACTACTACAAAAGGAAAATGAAGAAGATAATATGATCATCTATCCCTTCACATGATATTTGCTTATATAAGTGAAGACTTTAGGTGCTTTGTTTTTATTGATTGAGTGAACACAGATAGGCCACACATGAATGACAGAGTTGAACAAAAATTATTAACATGGGTAGTGAGTGGTCCCAGTAATCGCCGGAGGAAGGCACTTGTGACTTGACTTGATACTGTGAACTATACAATATAGATACACAATATATGCTGTGCTTGCAAACTACTGTTAGTCAAGGGAGTATTCTGAAAAATTACAACTTCTACTTTCCTCGGCTTTCCTACTCTGGCATGGACGTGACGCGAATTCGCGAAATTTGCCCATACTTACAAAATATGCCAACATGGTGGGTTACCTTATGAGCGATCCAAGGACAGGCATCCCCTCTGCCGCCTGCCCACCTGAAGAGCCAAATTGCACCGTGGCCCTAGCCAATCAGTGCTTACCAATTTTGGGGGAGGGTTTACCCCTCCCACCTGTGAACCACCAATCCACCCATCTACTCACGAGCCAGAGGGGGGGACAGAGCGTTCCAGGCAGGCCTCGTGGCTCAGGTTTACAACCGCCCGTAGGACTAGCGGGCGCAGTCACTCCTCCAGGGTCCACTGCAAAGACCTCCTGGGGATTTTGGCATTTGCACCCTTGTTGTGGTCCTGAAGAGGGTACCCCTGTGTACTTTTCAGCCTCTGGATTGCCCTGTAACTCTGCCACAGCTCTGCGTGTGGCCACCGTCACAACCAGGGCCCCCCACCAAGGCAGGCATTCTTACCTACATCCTGCTGATTCCAGTGCCTCTCCCAGATCCAGAAAAAACAAACCCATGCCAACTCTAGACAGGTAAATCCCAACTTCTTCCAAACACCCTCTGGACTTGGCATGCAGTAAACAATGCCTGATAAAGCCAAATCCCCTCTGTTCAGTGAATTTATGCACGGCACTGTTAGCTCTCCTGCGCGAGGTTTCCACGGCATCCCCTGACGGGGCACCTTGCCGCATGAAAAGTGGGGTTATCTCTGACCACCATAACTCACATGCCCCCAATTGGTTGCTTAACTTACACATGGAGGACTTCATTTCTTGCAGAACTTTATTCCTCCCCAAGAGAGTCAGATCATTGCCTCCCAGGTGTACGACCAGGATGTTGGGAGGGGAGACTCCCCACCCTTTTCTGTGCTGCATCATATTCAGGAAGCTGTTCCAGTGCATGCCTGGGTACCTAAGCCAAATTATCTTGGTGTCAGAAAAGCCATGCCTCCATTTCCTTTTTTCCGCCCACCATGCCACTCTAAAGATGCCCAAATGGCCAATCACCCAGACCTTTGATCCTGGCAAAAAAAAGAAATGTAAGGTTACTAAACATGTTTATTGAATATTCATTCTGTGTGAGACTGCCTCATCCTTTTTATTTATGCACAAATATTCTCCCGACTGGATGATGATTTGCAATGTATTCCTTTATTAATATATTTTCATAGATCCATTTCTCTTTTTACAATCAAGTACATGAAAAGATCCTGAACAGCCGACATGTGTTTCACCCCCCAGGGTCAATCGGACCAAGGATTTTTCATGGTTGAAGTAGAGGATCAGACTACAGACATCTGTAATGTTTTTACGGAAGAAAAGGAACAGAAAATGAAAAAGAAAAGTAGAGAAAGAGAAGGAGGAAGAAAGCTCACCACCAAGAGCTGTGTGAAATGAGTGAATATTTATAGTGATCAGTTATTGCATGCAGTTTTATCACTATCCTAACGGTGAGATGTGCTCTAGGATAGTGATTAAAAATAGATAAAGAAGTTAGATTAAAAATAGCAATGCACGTTCTGCAGGATTGCAGTATCAAGATTTAATTTGAGTTTTATTCTGGTGTTAGCTTTGAATACTTAGTTAATATAGATTAGATACAGCAGGTAGTGCTAGTTCTAAATGCCATAGGTTTTGTGAGCATTATAGTTACCCGCAGATTGTAAGACTCCCAGCAAAAGGTGAGGATAAGTGCCACAAATCCAATTCATTGAACAATAGCTATGGCATGTACCTTTTACAATAATGGCTTCATCATGTTCTGATCATACTTGTGGACATATGCTATATTCTTCATTGGTAATCTGTAACATAAGGATTATTATACACTCATTTAAGTACATAGATTGTAATACAACATGTCTAAACAATGGAATACAGTGTTGCTTGTTAACAATTGCTCATAGAGTGGACATTCTACAAGGTGATAGACTAAAAAGACAACTCATGATAGTATGTGGAAAGTGGGAAGGAAGGACTCTTCAACATCGGTTGTGTTTTCCTATTGTAATTAAAGCATGTTTTGTCCAAATAATTCGAGATGGATATCTTCAGAGGGGATAAGAAGAGCTCCACATTAGCTATGTTACAAGTTAGTAACTTGACCAAGGTGACATCTAACATAAATGTGTCCTTGTATTTGTCACTCAGAAATACCCAGGTTTGATATCTGCGCTCATGTTTGTATGGGGTAGCATTTCGCCAACCTCGAGCCTGACAATGCATTTGCCAATAAAAAATGCCTTAGTTCTAATAAAGTTACGATTTCATTATGATGGGCATTTGTCAATTGAGGGTAACATGTCTTTGATACAGGGATGGCAGAGCACAATCAATTTGCGCCAGATAATGTGGGCACATTGTCAATAGTTCAGCAATTAAAAGAGTGAAACAGAGAAAGCTACACTCAGGTAGAGAGTCTATAGTCTATCCTATGTCAGTTGTACCTGACGTAGTACATGCATGCTAATAGTTAGTTGGCAAGGGGTTCTTGCTAAAGACACCTACCTGCACAAAAATAAACCTGAGAGACATAGTCCTCTTTTTATGTGTGCTGTGGAATGCAGCACACATAGAAAGAGGAAGTAACAAAGAGAAATTAGGATATTTCTCCTTTTTATGTCTCTCTTAGGAAGGATATCTCTTTAACATATCGTTTGGTCTGTGGCCTGCATTCCCCTCTTTGTGCTCACCAGTTGGTAAGTTCAGCACAATTTTTAAGAGACTGTTGAAGGCACCAAAGTGCTGTTTCTTAAGGTTGTCTCTTCGATGACAGTACAGAAGGCCACGCCCTTGCACTCTCCTGGAACCCTGAAATCAATGTACCAATATCCAAGTAATGTGAAGAGGCAATATCACGACAGGCCAGCATTTTCCTCCTGTGCCAACTGAGAACAAGCATACCTGGTGATCGCTGATCGCCCCCTCCTTGCCTCACGTGGGGAGTGGGACGGGCGGCCATTATACCTTGGGCGGGTCTGGGCTGGGCGTGCAGTCCTCTGGCTCCTCCCCCCCTGGCAAACGGCTTAAAGGGCTGACGGCAGACTACCTGCAGTGATTGCAGATCTCCCGAGGCTTCGCCGGGAGCAACGGTGTTTCTTTTATTTCCCTGCTGACACTTTTAATTGACTTGTGCCAACCTGTGCATTTCGCTCAGCGCTCAGGAACCAGTGCCTACTAACTTCTCGGCTGCCCCTTCGCCTGCTTCCATGACTCAGACAGCCAGACCGCCTCCACTGATCGCCCCCTCCTTGCCTCGCATGGGGAGTGGGACGGGCGGCCATTACACCTTGGGCGGGTCTGGGCTGGGCGTGCAGTCCTCTGGCTCTTCCCCCCCTGGCAAACGGCTTAAAGGGCTGACGGCGGACTACCTGCAGTGATTGCAGATCTCCCGAGGCTTCGCCGGGAGCAACGGTGTTTCTTTTATTTCCCTGCTGACACTTTTAATTGACTTGTGCCAACCTGTGCATTTCGCTCAGCGCTCAGGAACCAGCGCCTACTAACTTCTCGGCTGCCCCTTCGCCTGCTTCCACGACCCAGACAGCCAGACCGCATCCGCTGATCGCCCCCTCCTTGCCTCGCGTGGGGAGTGGGACGGGCGGCCATTACACCTTGGGCGGGTCTGGGCTGGGCGTGCAGTCCTCTGGCTCCTCCACCCCCTGCCACATCCCACTCGAAACTCCCCCCACATGTGTCCCTATATAATCACTTCCCCTTACCGACGGCGCAGCGGGCGGGCGCAGCCGAAGTTGCGCCTAAGTTAAGCCCGTCTGCGCCCGACCGGGGCTAGGGGCACATCACCCTGCCCAATTTATTTCATACACTTCTTCCCAGCTTCACAAACTCCAGGGTCCGTGGGCTCTACCTTCATCTATACACGCACGGATATCCCAGCTTGATTTATTCTCTGCTTCTCACTGTTCCTGTTTATTTACTTCTCCCACTCCGGTCCCTCCCTCTATAGAGGCTGCTAACACAGCACCAGTTAAGACCCTCAAGGCTTATTATTTGAATACCAGATCGGCGGTGGCTCATTCACATGAACTATCAGTGCTGTTAGATCTCCACGCACCAGATCTTCTCGTCTTAACCGAGACATGGTTCTGTGATGACTCCCTACCCACTTTGCTAGCCACTTTGCCCGCCCCCTACTACGCACTTCGAGCGGATCGTTCATCTGGCAGAACGGGGGGTGGCGTAGCTGTCATTGCCCGTTCTGATCTTCCATTTCAACTGCTCTCTCTTCCCGATATTGCCACCACCGAGTATCTTGCTATCCGAACCACGTCCACATCCCCCCCTCTCACCTGTGTTCTCATTTATCGTCCTCCCCAGTCACCTCTACGCTTTCTCCCCGATTTCCAGGAGGTGCTAGCTACCCTCTCCGTCAATAACTCTTCTGTGCTACTACTGGGTGATTTCAATTTCTGGCCCTCTGACCCAGCAGAGTGTTTATCTTCGAGAGACTTCTCAGACACACTTTTATCTCTTAATTTTGTTTCTCACGTATCCTCCCCAACTCACGTCAAGGGGCATATCTTGGACCAGATTTGGTCCTTTAACTGCCCTGTCGACTCCCTTTCTATTTCTCCTTGCACTTGGTCCGACCATCACCTGATTTCTTTTGTTCTTTTTATTAGTTCTACAGCTAGGGCCCCCCTTCCTAAAAATGTCTGGGTCCGCTCGTGGAGCAGAGTTGACCCGGCAAACTTATCGGCCCTTTTAAGTGCTTCCTACCCTGCCTTACACGGTCTTTCCACCTTGGCTCAGGCTAACATCATTGAACAATGGCTTTCCTCAGCCAGCGAGTCTATTGCCCCCTTGAAACGATTGACCTCCAAGCGGGAGAAAGATGCCAATCTGTGGTTTACCGATGACCTTAAAACCATCAAATTATCGGTACGCCGTGCTGAGAGGGCCTGGAGGAGAAACTACTGTCCCATCTTAAGAGCTGATTTTACCACTCTATTAGCTCATTATAAGAATGCTATCTTGGCCGCCAAAACGGCCTATTTTTCCTCCAAGATCCTCACAGCCGAGAACCAATCAAGGGAAATTTTCTCGATTGTTCAGAACCTAGCCTTCTCAGATCGCACCTCCCTTAAGCCCTCTCCTTCCCAAGCCCTCTGTCACTCTCTGAATAATTTTTTTATCGAAAAAATTGCCGCTATCAAAGCCAATATCCCTTCACCTTCCCCCTCTTTTGTTGATCCTCAATGCCCTCCTCCGCAAGGACAATTAAACTCTCTCCCCCTCCTGACCAAGGAATCCTTCACATCTTTAATCCCCCTTGCAAAATCTGGCTCTCCTCTTGATACCTGTCCCGCTCACATACTTCGTCATATTTACACCTCTTGCCCTGATCCCCCCCTTCACCTTCTTAACAGCTCCCTTTCTCAGGGGGTTGTCCCTAACCCCTTGAAATCAGCTATTATTTTACCCATTTTAAAAAAACCTGGCGCAGACCCCTCGATCCTAGTCAACTATCGCCCCATCTCTCTCCTACCATTTTTGGCCAAGGTGCTCGAGCGCCATGTCACCAGGTCTCTGAGCACCTTTGTGAATGGGGTATTGGCTTCCCGTCAGGCTGGCTTCCGCCCCGCACACTCTACGGAGTCCGTAGTCCTTTCGGTCCTTGACAACCTCAGGGAGGGGAGGGATACCAATCAATTCCAGGCGCTGGTTCTCCTCGATCTCTCTGCCGCCTTCGACACGGTGGATCATACCATCTTACTTTCCCGTGTCGCGGCGGCGGGGATCGGGGGCACGGCCCTGGTTTGGTTATCCTCCTTCCTGAGGGACCGCACCCAGGCAGTTCGCCTGGGTGACTTTTCTGCGGACTTTCGGAAGGTTTTGTGCGGGGTCCCCCAAGGTTCCTCCCTCTCACCTCTTTTGTTTAACCTTTACATTTCTCCCCTCATTTTTTCTTTAGAACAAATGGAGGTCGCCGTATATAACTATGCGGATGACCTCCAACTTGTTTTCAATCTGTCTTCTTCTTCTGCCTCTATTTCTAATTTCCAGTCTATTATGATTTTCATCAGGGACTGGATGGATTTCAACCACCTGAAACTCAACCCCGATAAGACCGAGTTGGTGCTGACGGGTGGTTGCTCCAGTCCCTGGTCTTCACTTTTTTGGCCCCCTTCCCTTGGTCCCCCTCCGGTCCCCTCTACCTCTGTCAAAACCCTAGGTATCAAACTCAACTCCCACCTTACCCTTCACTCCCAGGTTAGTTCTGTGGTTTCTTCTTCTTTCTTTCTCTTCGTACCATCCGCAAGGTCTCTCGATTTTTCACCTTCGAGGCCTTGAAACTGATCGTCCTTGCGATGGTCATCTCCCGCCTGGATTATGGCAACGCCCTATATGCAGGTATACCTGCATATAGTCTCAGGCGGTTGCAGATGATCCAAAACCAGGCGGCTCGGTTGGTCTTTAACCTTCCCAAATCCTCACATGTCACTCCCCTCCTGAAAATCTTACATTGGCTCCCGGTTCGGGAACGTATCCAATTCAAGCTTGCGACTATCACCTACCAGGCTAGATTGGGCACGGCCCCTGCATTCATTTCCTCAGAGATTATCCCCTACTTGCCAGCCAGGGAGCTCCGATCCTCTTCCCAATTCCTTCTGACAGTCCCCCGATTTCGCCGGAAAAAGTGGGGGGGCTCAAAATTCGCCACCCTTGCCCCAACCCTCTGGAATTCATTACCCTTAGAGCTCAGATCCCTAACCCCATATCCCCAGTTTCGAAAGAAACTTAAAACTTATTTCTTCAGGAAAACTTTTATTTAGTCCCCTGTCACCAGTCCTCTTCCCCTTGTTCTTTGTGGAGATCTGCCAGTTACAGCGCCATGAAACCGCTGGTGTAAGACCGCTATATAAGAATTTTTTTAACTCAAACTCAAACTGGCTGTAGTTATTCATGGAGTTTTATTTAGCAGACCTGTGGGGAGTAATTACAAGCCCCTATTGCCACTGAAGCATCACTTTTTTTGATGCTCTGGTGGTGTAGCGCCATTTTCAATATTTACAAGGTGGTGCTAAGAAAGTTAGCGTGGCTTAATGCCACTTTGTAAATATTCCCCTTTCCACCAAAGTCCTCTGTGGCAAAGGGGCCTGTAGGGGGTGTTATTGTGGGTGTTCCACCTCAACACCCATTGCTTTTTGACGCATCCGCAGATTTACTTAGAGGTGTAAATCTGTGCCAGCACATAATGCTAACGCAATGCAAGAGGAGGCGTTAGAATGACGCATTAGCAGAAGTGCTTTCATTTCTCCTCGTTTTTGGTTTTTCTAAGTGGGCGGCATTCTGCAGTACACATAAAAAGAGCAAAAATCGATTAATGATGGTTTATGAACAATCATTTGCTACAACACAGGAACCCTTGGACTACAGTACAAGGGTGCCTGCATTGGTGTTAGGAGGGTCATTTTAGCACCAGTGCTAGAGAAAACAGAGGAGTGCGCCATATGTAGTAGAACTATTACATCCCTGTGTTCTGAAAATGTCGGAACGCATTGCTACCAGATATGGCACAACTCTGCACTCATTTTCGAGTAAATATGGGCCTGCATTTCCTATTTCCTTTTTGGCAGAGTTTCTGGAATGAAAAAACATTCAACATAGAGCCTGTGCTGCCTGAGACAACAAGCATATTTCCGAAACCACAAGAAGAGGGTGTAGGGCAACCAGGAGAAAGTGTTGCAGCGATATTGTGATCTTATTCCTCGCTTCTCACCTCTACATAAACTCACACACTCACTAAGATGTCACGGCAGTGGCGTAACAAATTCCCCTGCAGGCCCCGAAGTGCGGGGGGCCCCCCAAGCTCTACGAGGCCCCCTTAGTACAGTATTCTGGCCTGCGAGCTCCCGAGTATGTCCGGAAGGGGGCCCCTCCTTGCACTTTGCAGGGAGGTCCCCTCAAGTTTCGTTACGACCCCGTGTCGCGGTATCACAATAAAGGACAAATGCTATTTCCAAAACATTAGGGGACATATTTACATGGGCAGTGCACCACAGGAACATCACTTTTTTAATCACATTCCAGTAGCGCAATACCCAGCTCCATATTTACAAAGTGGAGTTAAACCACTTTTTGTGTACTGTCACGCAGGTATCTGCGTGAAAGGGGCATGCAATTGGTGTTGCTCTTGGCCTTCCACCGCAACAACATTGCTTTTTGATGCCTCCCTAGATTTACAAGGAGGTGTAAATCTGTGGCAGCGCCAAAAGCTAACGCCATGCAAGAGCAGGCGTTAGGATGGGGACACCTTCCTGCACATAAAAAATCCTTCCCTGCAACACAGGCACCCTTACACTAAGGGGAAAGGGGGCCAGCACTGGCGATATGCAGCTATTTTAGCGCCAGTGTTAGGGAAAATACAGGGGTGCGCTATATTGCAGTAAATACGGTGTATCCCTGCTTTTTGAAAATGTCAGATCATGGCGCTGCCAAATTTGGCGCAGCTCCGCGCTTCGTAATTTTGTTGTACATATGCCTCTATGTCTAGAATGTCAGTGGTAATCTGCATGTGGCGCTTTGTGATTCTGGACGCTACACTTTGAAATTGCTTATCTCCAGTTCTACTGATTAGATCATTGTAATTTTGGTCTCAGTTCATTTATTGAATTTTATTGTGTTGTGTTTTCCCTTTAGTGCTGGTTGTATGCTGTATACATTCTGTACACATTGCCTCTAAGTTAAGCCTGACTGCTTTTCTGCCAAGTTACAGGAGGGTTAAGCACATGTTAATTTAAGGTCTTGTGGTTCAGCCTGACAGGGATGAGGTTTTTGCATGAAAAGGGCATACACCCCTCTTAACCCAAAAAACAATTTCCTACATTGTTAATGCATCTCACCTTTTCTTCTTGTTTTTCCATCGAGGTTCGAGACTGATGTGGGACGTACTTTGTGGTGAGGTCAAATTGGAAGGAACAAGGGAGCTTGCAAGACAGAGTCCAGGAAGCAAGGAAACAGTAGGCATGGGCGGAAAATCCTTTCCGCTCGCGGATTTTGCGGATTTTCGGGAAATCCGCAATCCGCGAGATTTGCGAATCTCCCGCAAAATCCGCAAATCCGCGAGCAGCGGATTTTGCTCGCACTGTTCGCGTGAGTTCGCGTGAGTTCGCGCCCCGCGAATAAGTGCAAAATTGCAGAAATACGATTTTAGCAAAACTGAAAGTAACTACTTACCAGGTTCAAAAGTTCAGGCTCATCATTAGTAGCCATTTCCTGTAGTGCTTCCTGAGGGGCCCCTCCAGAGTTCAGTTGCCAGTTGAAACTATTATGTGACCCTGCTCTGAACCTCAGAATAGTTACACATATGCCACAAAGGTCCTGAATTACAGCTAAGGGAGACAAGCAGGAGCCAGGCTGGAAGTTAAAATCCATTAATCAGCCCCTAATTCATTATTGTCAGTTGGGGCAGGGCAGGTGTTGTAACTAATTTTGCAACAATGAAAGCACTTAGCAAGTGCAAAAGATCACTAATCAGGGCGCACTAAGGAAGCAGGTGCCAGCTAAAAAAATATTCTGTGACACATTAATCAGCCCCAAATTAATTCAGGTCACTTGAGGCAGGGAAGGTGTGCTTTGCTTTGCCGAAAATAATGTACACTGGACAACCAGAGGGTGTGGTGATGAAACAGAGGGTGGCATGGGTGGGCCAGAGGGTGGCATGAGTAGTCAGAGAGTGGCAGTGGTGACAGAGAGTGGCAGTGATGAAGAAGAGTGTCCCAAACAGGCTGGACACGTAGAAACAACAAGTTCGCGAAACTTGCGACCCGACAGGTAAGTTCGCAATTTGCGAAAGTGTACAAAACCCTCGCGAACTGGCAGAAACACGGGCGAACACAAAAAAAAAAAAATCCGCAAATTCGCGGGAATTCGCGGATTTTGCGGATTGCGAATCCGCAAATCCGCAAAATTCGCGAACGCGAGATCCGCAAAATTCGCTCATGCTTAGGAAACAGGTAAATGGCAAGTGAAGAGGCTAAGCGAAGGGGAGGAGTGTGAACGGTCTTTAAATAAGACTGCTTTAGAACATTCATAAAGGTCACATTCTAATTGTTTGTAACAAAGAACAGGTGCACATATTTACCTTCATAATGTTGCCTTCCAAAAGGTGTTTTAGACTGGTCACAAAGGTCTCATTCAAATTGCTTATGACAAGGAACAGATGCAGGGGATTCATTTGATGAAGGCTGTCTTCCAGAAGGTTCACGTTGAGGTCATTTATGCCAGCTGCTTGATGCCTTTTCTGGTGGATTTTCTGGATGGTTCTGTGGCACATGAAACCTGACCTTGCATGTGCATGGTAAAAACATTTGTAAAAGCGAGTAAGCCTTTTCAAACAAACCGGGGAACACCAGGGGGTCATGATGTAGGTTCAGAGACGAGTGCCCACTGTTGCCATTCCTTTTCACCTTTGCTGTGGGACCCCTAGCAGCTGTGTTAAGATAGGACATTTTTGACTCTGGTATTAAAATTGAGTATACAACACCTTTGGTTGATGTTGATTTTACATGAGTGGATAAACCAATAAGAGCCTTATAAGTGTACTGTACTGATATAAGCATCCCTCTGTTATCAGTATTCTTTTTATCTAGGCTTCACTTACATAGATCGCATGCCTAACCAACCACTAGCGTTTAAGACTTCTTACGAATTATTAGTCTGACTCTTTGGGCAATTGCCCTTCTCACCCTCCAAATTAAAACAAACACTACCTGCTACAACCTCAAGTCCATGCAGTCTTCTTTACCTTGCAAAACTATTAGGCAGTGTCCCTTTACAAGTTCAATACTAGCCCAATTTGTAAGTATGGGCCACTTTTTTAGCTATCTAAATCACTAATGAGGTCACATTCCTATTTTCTGTCCCAATCTGATGCTAGTGTTTCATGAACGGTATCCAAGAGACAGTCCTTCCCTGTACTTGAGCAAGTTTTAAGCTGGTGTGTAAAGTATCAGTGGGAGAGACCTACACTTCCCAGACTACATTTGGATCTTTATCTGGAGTCCCAGGGTTGGAAATTATACTGAAACTGTGAGTGAACTTCACACTTTTCTAGTACTGATGACAGTGTCTTGTTAGTGATTTAGGGCCATGTTTCGCTGTATGATTGTAATCACATTTCTATAGTGCTTTGTACCCGAAAGTAGGCATTAAATGCTTTATGATGAGCAGCATGCTGCTCCAGAACCCAAGGTTAGTGGCTAGTCCAGTGCAATTAGTTATTGATTGTTATTGGATTTAGTCTTCTCTGCTCATCAAACCATTCCAATAATTTATTCCACTTTCTTTGTTAATGCTTTAATATGAGTTAGGTGTGATAGATAGTAGGGTGTTTTGTGAGTTCATGCACATGGTTGGTGGGGTTTGTAGATGCATTTGAAGAGATTAAGGTCATAATTTCGAGGTTGGCAGTCCAAGGAACCACTGTATTGGCGGTGGCAGTCTGAGCGCAGAGAGCTCAGTGGTCTAGAGCTAGTTGGGCTGGTCGCCTTTGAGTAGACCGCATCTCGACCTCCCACCCACCAGCAAACCACAGACCACTGGGTTTTTGATAGGGGAAATGCAGCCGTGATAGGGTGGTACAGGGGAGCTGCACCGCCTTCAATATTGCAAATTGCCTGTCCCACAAGCGAATTGTGGAGTTCCGACTGCATTCTTCAAGGTGGTGGTGATGTGCGTGCACACCCCTTTCTTGTTCTTCTAGTCAGATTCTGAGGTGGAACCTTTTCTCCAGGTCCCCCCCACACAGCAGGATCTTGATACCAAGGATTACGACCCTCTTTGCAGCGATCTACAAGTAAATCCTTTTCGTACCATTATACCCATGCCAGGTCTGCCCACATATGGGCTGTACCCTCTTAATGGGTATATGGTATTTTTCCACAGATATTATGCATATGTGTACATCCAATGCATCTGCAGTCAAAAGGAACACACAGGCATCAATATAGTTGGGAAAAGCACTCACCACCACTGCAAGCTCTATGCCTTCATGCTGCTCATAATAGAGAGGTGTTGGATCCGACATAGGTGTTAGCTACTGGCGAAGTGGATGCGGTCTTAAGGCTGTTGGACCTCCAAACTCGTAATAAGGCCCTAAGTATTGTTATTCTGTAGGGGTATGACTTTCATTACAGAGAGGTTGTGATCTTTTGTATGAGTTGAGGGAAATTTTCAGAAATACAGTCATAGGCATTAAAGCAAACATGTATGTGACTTTGAGGAAGTTGTGCTCAGAGAGAGGAGGTATACAGAGGATGAAAAGAAGGGTAGGGCCATTTGTAAAAGAACAGGAGATGTGACAATTAGTAATTTTAAGTAAAGATCAGTTTTCATGCTGGAGTTAGAAATATTGAGGTTGATTTTGAGACAGCATTAATTTCGAGAAAGCAGAAAATTATCTGCATAATTTGTATGCAGAGTTTGCGATTTATTATGTACTTGCGATGGACTCAAGAATCAGGTGAACAGCCTAGCTACTGCATGGCTCCTGTTAGGCCACTGCAAAAGCAAAGTGAGCTAATCAGCACAGGGGTGGCTAAGCATAAAGTAATGGCTATCAGAAGCTTTAGGCTGTGCTTGAAGGAAGCAGTAACCTCATGATCACAGCAGTGGGAGAAATGATATTTGTAAATAGTGCTGACATTGAAAAGGAGATTCTTCACATTCTGGAGTGGATGTCTTGTGATGTTTATCCTCAACTGTGGCTCACAGTATTATTTGTAAGAAGCAAAGCAGGGGAACGCCTAGAACAATGCAGGAAAGCCATGCGTTCTGGAACACCGCAAGCGTAACCACGCTTGCCTGGACAACGCATCTGCCTCAACTACGCATATACATGGTTAAGGCAGATAGCACTCTAGTGTTCAGAGTGAGCGGGGAAATGTCAAAACAGGAAGCCCCTGATGCGAAACAGGTAAGTAGGGTATGGGCCATATTTTGGGGGTATTTTAGGGGAAAGGGTGGGGTATATTTGGAAAGGGGGCAGGTTTTTAGGGCTCAGTGAAGGGAGAGGGGAAGGGGTAGATTTAAGGGCTGAGGTTGGGGGGAGTTTTTAAGAGTGGGGCTGTTTTAGGCCTCACGAGTGGGGGGATCAAGGTTGTTTTTTAAATTAGGTACAGGGTTTTAGGCCTCAAGGCAGTGGACGGGATTAGGGTAGTTTTGGAAAGGGTAGGTTTTTAGGACTGTGCTTGGGGGAGGTTTTTAGTGCTCTGGGATGAGAAGGGGGTGTGGTTTCTTTTAGCAACAGCACAGGGGCAGGGTAATATATAGTAAGAGGCATGCTTTTAGGCCGCAGGGCAGGGGACATTTTTAGGGCTGGGCAGGTTTAGGCCTCAGGGCAGGGGGTGAGGTAGGTGGTTAACATTTCAGGGCTTTTTTGGGGGGTTGTATATGGTAAGAGGCAGCGTTTTAGGTCTCAGGGGGAGGGGAAGGAGTAGTTTTAAGGGCAGGGCAGGTTTAGGCCTGAGAGAGCCGGGTGAGGTAGGGGGTTTACATTTTAGGGCAAAGGGCAGGGGGTAGGGAGCAGAGTAGTGATGAACCTTAACCACTCATACTCCTTACCATTCATCCTTTACAATTAAAATGTGTGGTAAGGGCATGCGTGGTAAAGGAATGCATGATTCAGATGCATTTGTGGTTTGGGCTGCATGGTATAGGCCCATTTGGTTTATCCATGAGTTCCCCTGTCATACAACCACCAAGGCAGGATCCTTTCAGATGCACCCAGTTGAAGCTTGGGCAGCCTTTATTACTGATGCTGGAGGGGGGAGATCCAGACGCCAAAGTGAAGTTGTAATGACCTTTAGAAATTAAATGAAAAGTTTGTTAACTAGGAGCTGCTGATTAAACCTCCTGAAGCATTGCCCATTGTTGGATGGTTGGAGGTGGGTTGAACTACAGACTCTGTTGTACAAGGTTAAAGGTGTTTTTTAGGTGAGGCCCAGCCTTTTGTCTTTCATGATCACTGTCAAGTGCAGAAACCTCACACCTCTTTCTGCATGATCTAGGCTGTAAACTACCCCGCTGTGCGGGGCATCACTACACAAAGCCTGTGTCTTTAAAACAGCCAGGAAAGGACATGTGCATTATTTATGAATGCACATATAAAATACACAAATCAGTCATTTTTATTTTTGCAAAATGGTGTCACACACAGACTTTTTAGGTGTAAGGAATAACGGTGTTTGGAAAAAATATGTGGAAAAAATATTGTGATGCAAAAATATTGTGTCATGAATATCAGGATGTCAAAAATATTGTCAAAAGGAATATGAAAGGCAAAAATATAGTGTTATTTTTATTATCATTGTGAAAAATATCGATTTGGAAAGTACTGTATGTAATATCATGTGTAAATGTGAATTTGTATGTAATTTATTGGAGCCTGTTGGATTCCATTTGGTTATTAATGATTTTTATTTGTGCTTTTAGTAGGATAATTTATTAGTTGTGTAATTGTTTACATTTGTGTTTTTAGTGGTGTTAATGTACATACATAATGGTTTTATAATTTATTTATGTAGTAGGATATTGGGTTTTGGGGGATAATGGTGGGATTTATTTTTGAATGTGTAAATTTTTGTAAATTTTATGTTCATTATTTTCATGATATGCAAATTTCAAATTTACAATTTTTACATTTATTTTGTTGCATTAATATTTTTAATAACTTTTAATATATAATTAATTAATTAATGTAGACATTCTTTTACATTTCTTTAGTTCATTAAAAATATTTAAAATATAAAAAACCTATTTACAAAAAAATATATAAAAATTTATTTTAATCTAGTAAAATAATATTTCTTTTATAAAGGTTTTACATTTCATATATTTTGTGAAAAATATAATTACATTAAATAAATATTTTACTTTAATTTGTCTTTAATTTTATATTGAAATACGTATTTATTTTTTCAAATTAAAAAGGTTTTTTACTTTTTATTTTATGGTTGTTAATTTTGGATTTTTTTTTCGTTATCGAATGGGAAGTAAAAACGGTAAAAAATATATTACATATTAATAGTAATAAAGATGTTTGTTTTATATGTTTAAATATGATTATATAGAGGTGCAATTTTGGTGAGTGTGCTTTTAGATTACATTTTAGTTTATTTTATAGTTAAAAAACTGTGTCTGATTATGCAGTACTGATTGTGTACATACATGTTTTTATTCGTATTGCCTTGTATAAAATGTTTTAGATTCCAGTGAAAATAGTAAATTTCACCTCATTAGTTCAACAGGCTTAGATTGAACTGGGAATACTAAGCGTCACCCCATTTGTGTCCATTATTCCTGAATATGGTTTGATTGTAGTGAGAACAGTAAATGTGACCCTTTTAGTGTTCAACTCCTTCCCCCAATATGTTTAAATTTGATTGGGAATAGTAAATACCACCCTTTAAGTGTCCAACTGCTGCAGTAAGTTTGACTTATTAGGGGGCTGATTTAGATGCCGGTTGATTGGACCGACGCCCGCTTTGGCGGAGGTCGAGACTGCCCAACAAGCAGGTGGCAGTCCAACTGGTGCATTTTGATATGACTGTCTTGCTTGCGGTCAGAAAGTTCTCTGCAGCCAAGGATGAGGGCTGCAGAACAAGCCCCAGTGGTATGGAGCACCTCCTGCACGTCCATGGACTGAGTGCCATGCACCATGTCGTGTAAGGCACACATGCATAGCACACAGTGCATGGAGGTGAGTGGTGGCATTACATGTATCCCCACACCTGATGGGAGCCCTGTTTGGCGGCTCCCCTACCCCTTTCCAACAGCCTTTTCATTGTTGTCTTCCCGCCATGAAAAGGCTGTTGAAAAGGGATAACCTCATTCTGATGACGGTGCCTGCCTTGCCAATCAGGAATATGATTTTGACAACCTCCACGTCAGGAACTCTTTTCCTGGTAGAGGTGGCGGTTTTCTCTCCAATTGATGTCGTACTGACCACCCGAATTGTAATCCATCAGTAGGCCCGAAGGGTGTCTTTGGTTCAACAGCCACCAATGGCCTGTCTGTGGCAGTCCAACCACCATCGTATTCAGGCCCTTAGGCCCTCATTACAATGGCAGTCAGACGCCATCTCCTCAGGCATGAGTCCAACTCACTATATGTCGGGGGTCCCACTGCTCAATTAGAACACGACCGCCGTACTGGCGGTCAGAAAAGTGTTTTTTTCTAGTTTGGCTTGTGCTGCAGCCCTAGAAAAGGGCAGTTCTCAAACATATATGCACTGTGGGCCAGGCACCATGTGGTACCTGGCACATGGTTTAGGGATGTTTGGGGGCACCACACGTGACATCCAGGCAACATTCTAGTGGGTCACAGAGGGTGGGGGCCTACCTTGCAGCTCCCAAAGTCCATTTCTGTCTGCCTTTAGATAGCTGTGGGACTGGCATGTAAAGGCTGAGGGAAAGGGGCATCCTAAAAACTACTGCAGACACTGCTCCCACTGTAGGGATTAGGCTCCGTCCGCCATCCCAATGGCTCCTTGAACATGTCGGATGCGCTGGTCATTCCCTGCCCAAATCGCTCTGACCACAGGTCTGACCTATACTCGAGATGTTGGATGGACCACCTCCGACGGCCTTTCTGTGGTCCACTGTCCTGCATCAGAATGAGGCCCATAGTGTCCAACACCTTACCTAAAATGGTGTAGGGTGGAGTGGGAATAGTAGATGTCAACCTTTTAGTGTCAACCGCCTTCCCCAAATAGGTTTTGACTGGAGTGGGGAAAGTAAATGTCATCCCGCTAGTGCTCAACACCTTCTTCAATTGGTATAGATTGAAGTGGGAATAGAAAATTACACGCTTTATGTGTCCAACACCTTCACTAAATTTGTATAGGTAGGAGCGGGAATAGTAAGTCACAACTTTTTAGTAAATGTCAGCCCGTCAGTATCTATCACTGTTGCAAATTGGTTTAGATTGTAGAGGGAATAGTAAATATTACCTCTTTAGTGTCCAATACATTCTTTAAAGTGGTTTATTTTGAAGTGTGATTATTTAATTTTATAATTTTAGCCTGAAATACTCTGTTTTCATTTTATGTGTATGTAGCAGAAGTAGCTTGTGTTATTTCATAAGTATTTTTGGTGTTTTGAAATAAAGGACCATAAATCAATTTCAGATGGACCTGAGTTCGACATCAATTCGGTACGGGGACTAACCGACCTCCTTTCGGCAGTCCAAATCCAGCAATTAGGATGCAACCAAAAACTGTATGTCGCACTCCTATTCTTTACAATGGGAGCATGCATTCTCCGAGCTCGTCAGACGCCATTCGGAAATCCCATTTGAATTCCTTTCCGACCGATTTCATATAAGGGGGTTAGTAAGAAATGAATCCGAACAGCTGATTACAATGCCATAGGAACCGTTTATTACGGCATCGTAATCAGCCCCTTAATAAGAAAATAGTTGTGTATTTGTAAGCAATAATATCACTATTTACATTATTTTTAATGCAACACATTTTTCATAATATTTTTGTTTTTAAACTTTATTTAGTGTTTATTTTACCATTTTAAAAATATTTATTTCAACTTAAAAATAAAGATTATTATGAAATTTAATACATAAAACATTTTTAATTTTTTTATTAAATACAAATTTAAATATATTTAAATACTATCACATGTTAGACATTTTTCACTTTTTTCCGTTGTTTAAAACTTTTTTTTAGCATTTCTTAAATTGTTCAATATAAATATTTTCAACCTCGCTTTAACATGTTTCTTCAGTGTATATTAAACAATTGTACATATTTTATATGATTATATAATTTATACTTCACAATTTATAAAAATGTTTACAGCATTTCTTCACATGTTTTTCATGCTTAATAATGTTTTAAATTGTTTCAAATATTTATTTAACATTTTTACATTATTTCCCATTAATTTCTATTGGGAGACAGGGGGGTAGATTTACGAGAAAGTGCAGCAGCATGGCAACGCAAGCACTTTGGCTGTGCCACACTGCAGCACTTTCAAAGCACAGGAATGCAACATATTTACAATAATATGTTGCATTCCTGTACTCTCTCTTGTGCTGGCGCACAAACAGCGGCCATGAGCCGTCATGATGCAAGGATGCCTGCGTCATGGGATGATTGTTTTTGTGCAGGAAGGGGCACTTTCCTGCACAAAAGAAATTACTACAGGCATTTTCCTCTTTCAATGTCTGCTGTAGAATGCAGCACGCATTGAAAGAGGAAAAAAACAAGGAGAAATTAAAACATTTCTCCTCATTGCTCCTCGCTATGCCAGGGTGGCGCAGCATTCTGACACATTTTCAGGTTTAATATTCCTTTTAAATCTGGAAATGTGTTTGGTTCCATGGGTGTTTTGTGGGGTCACCCCAAGAACACCAATGGAATGCCCCTTGCATGCAAAGTGTTGCGTGTAAAGAGGTCGTATTTACAAGGACAGGAAAAGGCATGAAGGGTGGCTTTTCCTGTCCTTGTAAATATGGGGCGGAGAAATGCGCTTCCAGTGCGTCACAAAAAGTGATGTACTGGCAGCGCAAGGGGCTTGTGAATCTGCCCCATGGTTTTTTGTTTCATTTGCTGCTATTTTTCCTTTACTGCTAGCTTTTACTTTTTAATGTATTTGTGTATTTTTAGTCTATTTTCCCTTAACCAAGTAACAGTAAGGTTCTGCGGTTCATCAGAACGGGTAAGTCCTTTTTAAAGGATTTATTTAAGGGTTTTGAGGGTAGGGAGGAGGTCTAAAAGTGAGTTATAATGTTGTTTGTGGGTTATTTTATATATTTAGATATATTAATAGTAGTGTTTTTCACTCGTTTGTAATTTTGGGTTTTCATACACTTTTTTAGTAATGTATACTAATGTTAAAATGTGGTATGTTATTTAGAATTTGACAATTATGGGGCCCATTAGGATGGCGGGCGGATTTCCCCCTCCGCTTTTCCACTCCAGTCGCCTTACGACCGGGGCGGAAACCGGTTCGCATGGTGGCGGTGTCTATTAGACACTGCCATCTTTATTACAATGGGCTTTGACAGATCACTTTCCGTGGCGGCAATGCCATCACAGAAAGGCATGCAGAGTCTGTTTTGGGGGCCTGATGCGGGCCCCCATGGACTCCAGGGGGATGGGGGTGCACATGGGGGGTACCTATGGTACCCCCCAGCAGTTCCATGCACAGCATGGCAGGCACCGCGCGGTGCCTGCCATGCTATGCATGGAGGTGCACAGCATGCCTTCCTGCCAGTGTGGTGGGCGGTGCTGAGTGCACGGCCCGCCACAATGGTAGGAATACTGGATGCGCCCACCACTGTGGTGAGCGCATCCTAATGCTGACCATGGAACCCCCGCCCTTATGGCGGCCTGTCCCTTTCACCGGTAGGATGATGGGCGGTCAAAGTCCGCCCGTCATCCTAATGGGCCCCTAAGTCTTAGGTACTGATCTACATCTTGGTGGAAAAGTTACTGTGTAACAACGTTGACGGAAATCACATTCACCAAAATATAAATTACATTAAATCCTATGCGATTTATATTTCGAAGGACACAATATCCATTACCATTGTGCCAGAGTAACCTGTCTGCCGAGATCTAAATCAGGCCCTTATTCAATTTGTGTCTTTTGAGTGGGAAGTGTTGCATTTTATTGTTTGTTTAAATATTAGGTGATTGTTATTTGGAATTAAGGGGGTTATGTGTTGTAATTATTTTTTGTGATCGATTTGAGTTTGTTTTTTAGCTGATGATAGTTACATTTTCATTTAAATAATTTATGAACCACTTTATTACCTCTAATCCTAATTAACATGTAACTTTTATTACATTTTTAGACTGATAGAATAAAATAATATATTTATTATTGATAAAAAAATGATTTGGTTCAGATTTTTCGATAGATTTTTGGGAATTGGGTAGGTTACTATTTATTTCATGCCTCTTTCCCCACTGCCGCAGGATCCAGGATCCTGGTGTGGTAGTCTTGTTGTGGTCCAACCAGCATGGTCACAATTGAGCGGTAGAACTGCCTAGGTGGTGACAGTTGGAACACTACTGTGAGTACGACGGTCTTCGGGCAGCTGTACTTGTGATCAGGTCCTTAGTGCAGATTGTTGGAGGTTTCTTCATATGCTTTGATTCAAATGATTGTAAAAGCCTTGTATGTCTATGTGGGGGGTACCTTTTATAAAATGACTTGAATGATGCCTCATTCAGAGTCTTATTTTTTTAGGTATATTTATTTATGTTTAATGTGGTTTAAAAGTTTGTAATAAGTGCTGCCTTGCTTATTTTGTGGAAGGATGTATAGAAAAGGCATATTTGTGTTTTGATATTCAACATGTATAGTGTTTATCTAAGTAAATGGTTTGGGATACATTTTTAAGGTTACAGCCATCATCCAGGATTGACAACGGATTATAAGTTATTTGCTGTAGCGAATATTAGGATTTGTTTCTTATTTTTTTAGATTATATAAAAGGAAAGGTTCCTCTTAATGTGTTATTTCTAAATGTTCAGCTATTTCTATGTATTGGTACATTCTAGGGGCAGGAGACAGGAAGAGTTTCATTGGTGGCTTTTTTAGTTCATGCAGTTAAACTTTTTTAAGTGGGTATATGTGGTAGTTGTCCTGTGATGTGTTCAGGGATTTTTAGGAAGTATATCTTAACACCTTCGACACTCATGACGAGCTCAGCTCGTCATGCAGTGTGCTGCTGGTACACTGATGACGAGCTGAGCTCGTCATGAAACCATTGTTTTGGATATTCCCCAGCACAGCAGGGGAAAATGCCTAGCATCGATGTGGTTAAGGATGTTGGTTGTGGGTTCCTGGGAGCTTGTGCTTGCCTCGCTTATTTCCAGCAATGTCTCCCTTGCTTCTATGTCTGTCACATTTTGGGTTGGTTGTGCTCTCTTGCATGCATTACAACATCATGTTTTGTAGTGGCCCTCCCATAGCACACTTTAGAATGATATTTAGTACATTTCCAATTTATATTTTCAATTGATGCATTTTTCATGGCTGTACGTGTAACCCGTGTGATTTAATAATTGCTTTTCTTTCTGCTATGTTACGTATTTTGCTGTCTCTGTCATTGTATCTGAAAGTACTGTAATATTATAAATATATGCAATATTTAAAAGTTGGAACATTTGTTATTTACATGTAAAATTATGCAACTGTTTCTATTTTGAATTCTTTCTTGTATGTTTAGATGTTTTACACTGTTTTGTAGCTTTTCCATTGCAGGTATTCTTGTGTGAAAAACGTGCTTTCTTTTCTGTTGGATGAAAAAATTCAACTTAGTTTCATTTCATTTCAAATGTTAATTTGGTGGTAGTTTGTGGAGGTTGAGGTCATTATTAATAATTTACTATTTTACATTTCAATAAGTACGTTTTAATTTAAAAATATTTTACTTCTTTGGTTAGGTAGTTGTTGAGATGTATATATTTCTTCCTTAATGGTCATAGAATCCAGCAAATTTTCCTCGTCTTGCATCACTTGTCTTTTTTGGAATATTCAGCTGTTTAAATTAGTGTACCTTTTATACTGTTGATTACATTGTTTGTTTCATTTCATTTATTAAAGTTGTTTATACTTGGATTTTATTGGTTTGTTTAGTTTAGTTTGAATTCCTTTTCATCAGTTATTTCTTTCTGTGTTATACGCTAATTTAGTTTTTATTTATAATGCATAATATATAGTTTGTGTTTATGTAATTGCAGCTATAACATTGAGGAAAACATATGCTTTATAAAATTTTAACTTTGAATTTTTAGTGGTTTATGCCAGCTGTGACCTTTTAATTAATTTAGAATGTGATTTGGGGGTTTCTGGATTGGGGTTTAATATGTACTGTCTTTATCGTGTGCCTTTATGGTCAGAATATGACCAAATAAAGAATTTCTGTTAGTTTTGTGGATATTTTATAATAATCTTCAGGTTGTTATCTTAATGTTTGTGGTTAATACCACTTCATTTTTAGGTTGTGTTGTTATGAATTTAGTGATATAATTTATTTGGATGAATGGTAAATATTTTGGAGATGTAATAACTGTATATTTAATTTAAGAATGTGCATAAAATGTTTTAGATTTGTTTCAAATAATTGTTTTATGTAAAAAGTGATTATAAAAATATTTAATAATAATAATGTAATGATTTTGGTGCCATTGCAGTCTATATTATGTGAATCAATATTTATGACATATTATATGTTTATTTAAAGGTGACAATATGTTGGATTACGGTATTTGTGTTTTTGATATAAGTAAAAATGTACATTTTTAACAACAATATTTGCACTCTAGATATTTTAGGTTTTACTAGTTAAGTACAGGAAGTCAATTTTGTTGGTATCAATATTCATTTTATGATAGTTTTGTGTTTCAATATTGTATGCACTGATATTGTCAGTGATCCAGGAATGATGTCACAATTACACAATATTAACTCAAGAATAATAGCTCCAAGAAGTCCAACACAAGAATGCAAAGTTTATAAGAAAATATTTAGAATCTATGTTTATATCTGCCTTAAAATCCCAAATTTGGCTGTAGAAATTATACAGGCACAGATGCGAAGCCCTGCTGCCTACGAAAACATAAGAATAGTTTGGATAACTGCAGAGACCAGGGAGAAATCTTAGGCTGAGGCTGATACCCCTCTGCCCAATACAGTATTACGTGACAAGATCATGGCAATTAGACTGTGGCAGATTTGGCGTCAATAATGAGCATTGCAGAGGGAAGATATTGATCCGGGAGGTAATGAGCTGCAGCTAAAGGGAGTTTATACGCTCCACCACACCTTGTGCCATCCCTTTCACTCCTGTGTGGTAAAAATAACATAGACTCGAGCCATGGACATCATTTGGTGGTAGCCAGAGTTTGCATCTGTGACCTCTGCTACTGTTTGCATTTCCTTTGTGACCCCTGCTCTCAGAGGAGGCAAACGTTTTTCACCCTCTGAGACCAGGGGTGCAAAGGATGCGACAGGAGTTGCAGGGAGCAAGTTAAAGGTCACAGCTGTGACCGCTGACTACCTCCAAATGACGTCCATGACTGAAACTCATGAAGCACGAGAGAGCAGACATGATTATGTCAGTCATTCAAGAAACTGCAGGAAAATTCACTTAACATGTACAAAAGGTTGTTTTTTCACAAGGAAACAAATCCTATGATGAAGCAAGCCTTAAGGGGTCAATCAATCAATCAATCCATCAATCAAGTTGTACTCATATGGCTTGGCTTATCACCCATGAAGACATCCAGGCAATGGGCTGTGGGTCTCAGTTGAATACCCATGTCTTGAGTCCCATCCTAAAGCCTGCCAATCAGGCATCTGTTCAAAGGTGCAGGGAAGCAGGTTCAAGGATTTGGTGGTGATATGGAAGAATGATCTACTTCCGGTGGTGCAAGTGGCAGATGCCTGTTTTTAAAAAAAATACTTTATTGAGTACCAGAAAGTGAATACAATGTTTTTACCAAGTACATTACAGCATTTTCGTTTTTTGTTTTGCCATCTTAGACAAATATCTTTTATTTTCAGATTAATTCGACTGATAACAATATATCATGGTATTATCAATACAATTGTAAAACAAGTAATGCGTGCTTATAAGGTACATTGTTAACTCTTGGAACAATTGCATTTTAAAATACATTTTGAACAATTAACGTTAACTAGAACTTCCCCTTCCCTCCCTCCATCCTCCCTCCTGGTCCGCCGTTTTTTTTTTGTATGACATTCAGCCTAATACAGGACATCTGTCTAGATAACCTATGCTAGCAGTTGCTGGTGGTGTGCGGTCTGGGTGTTGATATGACCCATAAGAAGTCTGTGTCGCGTGTTATGTAGTGATATGGATACGTTATAGAGTAGGGGTGATGGGCCCAGGTATAAGGTCTATCTTTCTAAAATCCTCCAGCATGCGGTCCCATTCCATGGAAATGGGGTGTTTCCTTAGCCCTCTCGCCTCCTTATGTCTAAGTGCCAGGCTCTCAGCCCCACACCATCGGATCACATTTTCCTGCCACTTTGTTAATGGGGGGCATCTAGGAGATTTCCATCTCATGGTGATCTTTCTTATGGCTAATATAAGGGCTAGGTGTAGGAAGCACAATTGGACCCTTAGGGCGCTGGTACGTTTGTGGAGACCCAGCAGACATTACAGGGTGTTGTCATGGATTGTTAAATGTGTAACCTCTTCGAGTGTTCTTCGGACACCTCCCCAGTAGGCACCGAGGCAGGGGCAAGCCCATAACATATGGATAAAGCCCGCCTCCTCTGCCTTGCATCGGGGGCAGCAGCGCTGGCCTCTGGGAACATACGCTGAATTCTCTTTGGGGTTAAGTAGGACCTATGTAGTACAATAGTTTGTATAAATTGAAGTCTGGCATTACGGGATACCCGTTTGGGATGTTCTAGGATGCTCGCCCAGGCTTTGACGGTTATATCTGAGTCCTGCCTATTTTGCTCAGAGGTCAGTGAGTGTGATAGATGCTTGGACCCTAATATCAGTGTACAACCATTTAACTAGATGGCCACCCTTCCCCATATAATAAACCAAGTGTACTAGCTCATGTTGTGTAGGTTCAATGTGCTGGGGTGCCCATGTTTCCCTAGTGTATTGGGTGACAGCAGCATATAGTAAATAATGGCGGTCTGTTGCTCCCGTGGTCTGCACAAAAGTGTCATGGTCTAGTAGTGTCCCATCGCCAAAGAGGGATCTGCCCTCCTCCACTCCAGCCTCCGCACAATCCTGTAGCCCTACCTTTGTTGGCCCTCCCCCGGGAAGTGGTATACCCAATAACGGGATATTCCTCGCTTATGGGGGTTGCCCCCAAGGTATAGTGTGAGGCCTTCTTCCAGCAATGAAGTGCGGTTTTTAGCAAGAGGCCCATTCGGCGGATTTTAATTTTGGGGAGCAGTAATCTTTGCAGAGTTCCGCACTCTAGGTCACATTTTTGTAGCCTATTTCCTGCAGGTTCCTATCTGCTGTCCAGAAGGATAGCCACTGCAGCTGGCATGCATAGTAATATGCCCTGATGTCTAGAATCCCTAGTCTGCATTTGTTGGGCTCTAGTAGTAAATTCTTGAGGCTAACCCTACGTAGGCCCTTCCCCCATATATATGGCTTGTGGTACTACCAGGGGTAGATTTACAAACAAAAGTATAAAAGACGGGGGAGCATCACCATCTTAGAAATGGCAATCCGCCCCATTGCTGATAATGGTAGGGATGTCCAGAAAGATACACTTGAGCGTATGGCTGTGATTGCCCTCATTAAATTATCATCAAGTTGATCAGATTACGCCCTGTATACATGGATCCCCAAATATGACTTTCCCTCATTGATGGCTAGGCCCGAGACACGCTCAAAGGTGGAGAATATACTGGGCAGAGGTTCATGTCAAGTAAATAAATGAGGATGTCATCGGCATATATTGAAATTAAATGTGCAGTGCCAGCTATCGGTATCCCCAGTCTCTTGCAGATTGCCTCAGGGCTATCGCTAGGGGCTCTAGCACCAAGACAAACAGTAGGGGGGTTAGAGGGCACCCCTGTCAAGTGCCCCTATGTATAGTGTATTCAAAGGAAATATGCTACCCAGTGCGTGCTCTGGCGGTGGAATTGGTGTAGAGCAGACGTACCCATTGGAGATAACCGGATGGGAGAACAAATCTTTGTAAGGCTGTAAACATATATCCCCAAGTGACGGAGTCGAAGGCCTGGCAGCGATCCAATGCCAGACAGCCCGCATTGGTATATTCCGCTGGCGTAGCCACCATGACATGGTGTAACCGTCTAGTGTTTAGGGAAGTGCTGCATGCAGGGAGAAATCCGCATTGGTCTCTGTGTATAAGGGTATTTAGGACGGGCAGTTGGCGGTTAGCCATGGCCTTACTAAAGATTTTGTATTCAGTCGCTAGTAGTGAAAACGGTCGATAACTAGATAAATCAGTTCCATCTCGTCCCGGTTTGGGGAGGGAGACGACCAGAGCTTGCAAGGTGGATTGTGGTAGATTATCGATATTGAGGGCCGTCTTATATAGTTCCTCTAGTTTAGGGACAAGGGTGTCTGAGTAAGTTTCATAAAATTCAGTGGGAAGGCCATCAAGCCCAGGGGCTTTATTGGGTTTTAGGCCCTTAATCGCCGCTTGTATTTCATGCTGGGTGATGGGGCCAGAAAGGTCTTTCTGTATGTCATCTGTAATACTGGGGAATGTTAATTTAAGAAGTCTTCTAGTAGCGTGTCATTAGTGTGTGTGGGATTGGCATAGAGCTTACTGAGGTAATTACAAAAGGCCTGATTTGTATATGCACAAGGCCCTTGGTTGGTGCCAGTATGCAAGTGATAATGGGTGGTTTTGGGCTGTCCCGCAGAATCCGGGCCAACAATGTACCAGACTTGTTGGCCTCAGTAAGCTTTCGCTGTGTAAAGGCCCGATGATCTATGACACAGAGATCTTCCAGAATCTCAGCATGTCGGATACGGGCGTCCTGCAGGGAATCCCTTTTGTCTGGGTCAGGCACTGCTGCCTGCTCCTGGTCTGTCATTTGGGTTTCTATATCCATAAGGTGTTGGTGTGTTCCTTGTCTTGCCCCTACTATGGTCCCAATTGCAAAACCCCGTACTACCACCTTAAGCGCATCCCTATCAATGAGGTTGGAGGAGACTGTATTCCAATTTTCCGACAAATATTTTGTAATGGTCGCGAATAAAGTGTTACGGAACGGGGTGTCCTCCAGGAGCTGAGGCCATAATTTCCAAGTGGGGACAGGGGTGGGGACTCTACCCCATGTGAGCGTGAGTTCCAAAGGGTTATGATCAGAGAAGGTCTAAGTTAATAGATGAATTGGCGTATTTGTGTAGCTATAGTGTGAGACCCTAAGAACCTATAAATCCTGGTGTGAAGTCGGTAGACTTGTGAATAAAAGGAATATTCCATGTGTGTAGGGTGCAGAAGTCGCCAGATAGCGTTCAGTTCATAACCATTCAGCCAAGTTGTGAGGAGATCAGCTTGTTTACGGGCACCACTGCCATGTAATGGGGGCTGGGATCTTTCTAAGTCCACATCTAGAACAGCATTACAATCTTCACCCAGGATCCCGGGATCAGTGTCCCACCCACTTAGGGCCGTGCTCAACCGCTGGAAGAATTTGTCTTGATTGAAGTTCAGGCCATGAATACTGCCCAGAACCAAAGGTAGCCCGTCCAGTGTACCCTTCAACAATATGTATCAACCCTGATCATCTACACGGCGGTCCAGCTCTTTGAATGGGACCCCATGGCGGATCCATATGGTCTCCCCAGGTGCGAAGGCCGAGTAGTTAGTGGTGAACATGTGACCTCTCCATTTTTTGTGAGACTTCAAGGCCTCAGATTCAGTAAGGTGTGATTCCTGAAGGAAGACAATATGTGCCTTCCGCCTGAGAAGGTAAGCATGAACTTGGTGTCTTTTTTGCACTGCCCCTAAGCCTCGCACATTCCAGGTCAACAGGTTATATGAGCCTAAGGTGGTGGTGTTACTAGACATAGGTAAATAGTGTAAACAGGGCTCCTTCTAACACAGAGCCAATCAACATTTGCAGACCAGGAGTACCCCTTTCCTTCAAACCAAAAATACTCTGCGCAGCCATTGAACTGCGCTGGGCCAAACAAATATCTACAACATTCGTGTCAGATGCCTGTTGTTGGTGCGAGGGTGAGGTGAGTGGAGCAGATCGAAGGTTTCTCTGTGGTTGGTGGAAGTTAAGGTGGTGGTTCATGTATAACAAAAATGTCCAATTGGATACAGGACAATCACACTCCTGTATGGTAGGAATCATTGAACCTATGTTCTATATGTTAGTTGGTGCTAGTTGCTAACCCTGAGGGTGATTAAATGAACTGACAAGTGATATCTCTCGAGAAAGGAGCGTCCTCAAGTTGCACTCAAAATGACAAGTTCATTGATTTTCATACAGACTCGTGGTCTTATATGTTTCAAACTTCCAGTTTATTTAAATTATTTCTTTATAATACAATATTCCTCAGTTGTTTTTTATTTATTCAATAAAACGTAATTTCTTTTTCCCAATGCATTTCGGGCATAGCCCTTCATCAGGAATCTTTGTTTCTGAAATCATAGAATATAACATTCAGCATGGTACTAGGACCTCTAATACACAAGGTAACAATATGTGGTAAGCTCGTAGCATTGTTGACGTTAAAAGATATTTCGAAACGCAATACCCCCGAGCTCAGCGGTCGGTCGACTGCCCTGGACCCCAGTAGTGTGCAGCTTGTATTCAAGCCTTTAGTGCTGATATTACTGATTAGGGCCTGGTTAGGAGGATATATGTGTGGAGACACCAAGTCTTCCTGCTCCCTAGTCCATGATGTTAATATACAAATTTACCACCTGATATAGCTGGTGTTAATAGTTTGCAAGGGGTTCAGTGAGGGGCTGGGGGTGAAGGTAGAGTTAGAGGTGGATTAAGGGTTCGAGGCAGAAGGTGTGGTTTTAAGAACCAAAACGGTACCCAGCGGAGGAGCCCATAACTAGGACAAAACTGGTCCTGGATTGTTTGTGTTTCGTTTCAGTGAGAACCTTTCTTGGAAGTTTGGCTTAACTGCTCTCATGGGTCAAGAGTGATTTGCATATGACTGGGCCCCAACTAAGGTGACATGGTGAGGAAAAGAACGATGGGTGGTTGGAATGCTACCCAAAGCTATTGCCAGTGGTTATTGCAAGTAGCCTCCCATCAACTTTTGTGTGTTTCAAGAGCTTTTGTGTGTTTCAAGAGGATTGGTCTGGCAGAGGGGAGTATTTCATGCTACATCTCGTGCCTTGGAGCAGCCTAGGACCAGTGCTGGGTTACACTACAACCCATTCGCAAGCTGATTTTCCCAACCGCATTTTCTAGTCGATAAAATTGTGCTAGTTGTACCTGCACCCAGGGAACTCGGCCCACTTCTATTTGACCAGAAATTAATTCTACATGGTGGTCATGTCAGGGCTAAATTGCCAGTTTTTATCAAAATTGTCGAATGTCACTAAAAATATATATGTATATATATTTCTACCAGCGATTACCTCGGAGGAATCCATTGTATTCACCTGGGAGAATGCTGGCTGCCTTGCTTATGTCATGGAACAACTGCATTTATTACACACACAGCCAATGACGATTTTCCCATGGGCACAGTCAGGGAAAGCCCCTTTATTTATGAGGCCCAAGTAATGAATTTAAGATATCATGTTACAAGTCTTATCAGACCCATTCTTGCCGTCGATAAAAAGGTATGACTCGTATGCAGAATTCCAACGCGTTGACGGTCAGTGCAAGCCACCAAACAAAAGATTGCAACATGTGGTAAAATACGCATTACAGATCAGCTTAGATTTTCGTCAGGCCTGTTCGGCTTCAGCAGCGGCGCAAGAGGAAGTGAGAAGCGTGCTTTTACACATGAATGAGGCCCATTATTAACGTGATAAAAGAAAAAGGCATTGCAAAACCTGAAGACAAATACAAACGTGGCTTTGAACCAACTCTGATGGCACCAAGCCAGCGTAGCAAGTGAGTCCAACACTCCCCAGAAGAGCTCCCTTGTCTCTTCCATTCAAGCATATATTCATTCATCCTTTCACCCTTTCATTCACCCTATGACATCGACCAGTTTACCTTTACATGCTGTCATCCATTCATTCTTTCATTCAGTCTTTCACTTTCAGTACATCCATTCGTACATCCTTTCACCCATCCACCTTTTCGCCCATCCTTCATCCATCCTTTCACTCATCTATCCTTTCACCAGTTCACGTACCCAGGCATCCATTTATCCACCAACGTACCCTTTCACCCATCCACCTTTTCACCCATCCTTTCATCGACCCACACATTATTTCACTCGTCTACCCTTTCACCTATTCTTTCACTCACCTACATATCTATTCACCCATCCATTTTTTCACCCATGTTTCAACCCACTCATGCATCCTTCCACCCATTCACCCATTTACCCAGCCTTTCAACCACCTGTTCACCTTCCCATGCATGGGTTCACCCATCCACCCTTCTACCTTATCCTTTCCCCATCCACACATACTTTTACCCATCCACACATATTTTCACCCTTTCGTCGGTCCTTCGCCCGCCCACACATACTCTCATCCACCCACCAATCCTTTCACCAACCAAATTATCCTTTCGTCCATTTCCCCTTTCTCCAACCTTATTTTCAACCTACCATCCATATTTCCCTTTTCAATCAACCCACCTTTCTTTAGTATTGATTATGAGCTTTTGTTTGTTGAATTTCAGACCATAGAGCCCAATAAAGGACTTTACCCCCTCTGTTATCTTATGCTACGTTATTACGGATTTATTATACGCACAGCTACTCCAAGTATTGTTCCAGCGCTGAGCAATACAGTAAGGGCAAAAGATATAGAAAGCAAAGAGCTACTGGACAGAAAGCCATGTTTTGAGCATTTTCCTAGAATGTCCTTTATCCTCAATAAGCCCGGATTCTAAAAAAAGGTCATTCAAACCCACTAGCCCGGGAGTAAAAACGATTGCCCTCCAGCTTTAGCAAAGCAGACTCTTCGAGTCATGGCCAGGTGCTTATTAGGGGATCACAGTTTTTTTGCGGCCACATAGGTCCAGTGAGGTGAAGCGCTCTATGAACCAGAAGATGTCTTAAATAGGATCCTCTTGTGCACAGGAATCAAGACTAAGAGCAAGCCTGGGAGCAGAAGTTTTCTGACAAGATAGCGTGGCAGCCCTGCATATAAGTTATTGGCATAATCCAGCCTGGATACGACCAATGGCAAAACCACTGAAAACCTAGTTGGGACCGACAGAAGGTCCAGGAATTTCTTTGATCATGCACAAAATGCCGAAACATTTGCCTACCACTATATGGAAAAAAACGTTTTTGTCTAATTTCAAGCCTAAATGATTTACTATTTTCTCTTAACTTTTGGGTGGAAAAAAACCTTTCTGGCCAGAGTGCTTCAAGCAAGAGATCAATGTTAAGTCCCACACTGAGCTATTCCATCTTCTCTGTGTAACACTTTAATTGGGAGAAACTCAGCCAACGGAAAACCAATGAGAGGCCTAGTTTAATAGCTTCTTGTTTAATAGGCACTGATTAAAAGGCACTCCCTTGCAAAAAGATAAACTAATCTGTGTCATTGGCATAGGAAATTATGTTAGCCCAAACAACTCATCCAACTCCGCAAGGGAGCCATGTAGATATTAAATATAGTGGGGCTACGGATCGACCCCTGAGGGACTCCTACCGAGACATTTTGGCTGCCAGACAAATAAGGAGGTAACCTAAATTCTTGCCACCTGTCTTCTAGGAAACATTTCATCCACTTCCAAGCCTTGTCTCTGATGGCAATCTCCTAAAGACGGTCAATCAGCCTGGCATGTGGAACTGCGTCAAAAACTGCTGACAGGTCTAACAATACCAGGACTGCCCTACCTCCTGCATTATTGATAACTTTAAGTACTTCAGAGACCTTCAGAAGGCCAGTCTTTGTGCTGAACCTTGGTCTGGGATGTGATAGTTTGTTAGTCTCATTGTACTTTGAGAGTTGGCAGTTCATAAACATTTCCAGCAATTTAGAAGGCACAGGCAAGCGTGAGATCGGCCAATAGTTGCCTGGAATATCTGGGTCTACACTTGGCTTTCCTAAAAGAGGTAATATTTTAGCCTGCTTCCAGCAAGGTGGAACTGTACCCCTAGAGTAGGGCTTATTTAAAAGTGCATTAATGGAAGGATTAATACCCTTATGGTAGAGGGAACATTCAATATCTTAGAAATAGTCCTTCTGTAGGAATTCAGAACAGTTGAAAATATATTTTCCAGCTTCTGATCCAAATACGAGGAGGGAGACAAATTTTGATTTTTCAAAATGACCATCTTTATTAGTTTTCATCAAAAGTGTACATTCCAGTCAGCTCAGCGATACCAAAGGGGATGATGGACGGAGCATTTGAGCAAATCAAACACTCACGCACAGTCAACAGATCTGGGTTTAATCCATCATCATTCTTTAGCTCACTCCACCACCCCAGAGCAGACATGGCCATATGCAAATCAGTCTAACCCTGTGCCTCATGGGAATAGTCCAGCCCGAACTGCCAAGCCATGTCTTCCATGGACCGGAAACAAGCATCCTGGGACCGTTTTCGGGTTCATAACCCTCATCAGCCAGGCTATCTTGAATCCAGTGGCAAAGTGAGCAAGGGACCCACTTCTGGGCATACCCTGCCAACTTAGGGCAAACAAAGCAATACCAAAGGGGATGATGGACGGCGCGTTTGAGCAGATCAAACACTCACCCCCAGTCAACAGATCTGGGTTTAATCCATCATCATTCTTTAGCTCACTCCACCACCCCATTTCAGACATGGCCATTAGCAAATTAGTCTGACCCTGTGCCTCATGGGAACAGTCCAGCCCTAACTGCCAAGCCATGTCTTCCCTGGACCGGAAACAAGCATCCTGGGACTGGTTTCAGGTTCATAATCCTCATTGGCCAGGCTATCTTGAATCCAGTGGCAAAGTGAGCAAGGGACCCACGTCTGGGCATACCCTGCCAACTTAGGGCGAACTAAGCAATACCAGAGGGGATAATGGACGGAGCGTTTGAGCAAATCAAACACTCACCTCCAGTCAACAGATCTGGGTTTAATCCATCATCATTCTTTAGCTCACTCCACCACACCAGTTCAGACATGGCCATATGCAAATCAGTCTGACTCTGTGCCTCATGGGAACAGTCCAGCCAGAACTGCCAAGCCATGTCTTCCCTGGACCGAAAACAAGCATCCTTGGACCGGTTTCGGGTTCATACCCTCATCATCCAGGCTATCTTGAATCCAGTGGCAAAGTGAGCAAGGGTACCATGTCTGGCCATACCCTGCCAACTTAGGGCGAACAAAGCAATATCAATCAGCCCAGCAAACTTGTTTCGTCCTGTCAAGTACTTCATCAGGGTTTTTTCCTATACAGGTTTTTACCCAAAATAGGCTAGTCCTTGTAAATGTTTCTCAGTAATCAACTACTCCCTAGTAGAATTTTGCCATTTGTGCATACAGTAGTTCAAAACAGGTCAGTCCTTATGAGTAAAACATATTAATCAAATTTTTTTCTCATAGATTCTTGTTGGTTCTTAAAGGCCATGTTTATTGTATGGTCCTCTGTATCCTAAGCAGTGGCGGCTGGTGACATTTTAAAGTGGTGTGACATACAAGTTCAGGATAAGTTCCCTGTGATGAACTGTCATAAAGGGGCTTCAGAGGAGTTCTCCCCGCAGGACATTTTTCAAATAAACGTGGGCATATGGTGCATTTTCAAGCAAATTTGAGAAAACAAAAAGGTTAATAAAGCAATTGTGAAATTTCAGTTATCACATCAACAAAGAGATAATGATGTAGGTAGCAGCTTATTCAGTAGAACCGGAGAACTTCTAACAGACTGTGATATAATAATGCAGTGAACACCTCACAGACTTCTATATTTATTGCTCTACCTTTACCCCGATAAATTCAGATGCTCTTCCACAGTGATAATAATGCAAAAAATGGTATTAATCAGAGGCAAAGGAGAAACACTTTCTTTCGAAATTGCATGTGCTAATTCTTAGGAAAACAACTCTTCATTGCGGTTACGGTAACATCATCTATAATCGCGCGCCTTCTTACGCCATTCACCGTCTGCAACTAGTGCAGAACCAGGCTGCCCGCCTGATTCATGGCCTGCCTAAATTCCATCGGGCCACCCCTCTACTGCAGGCACTGCACTGGTTGCCGGTGAAAGAGCAAGCCTTGTTCAAGCTTGGCTGTCTTGCCTTTCAGGCCAAAATGGGCACCGCGCCGGAGTTCATCTGCTCTGCCATTAAGCCTTACACCCCTGGCAGAGAGCTCCGCTCCACCCACTTGGCACTTCTAACTGTCCCCCGATTTAAAAAGAAAAAGGCTGGCGGAACAAAATTTGCGGTTCTCGCCCCTGTGTTTTGGGACTCCCTCCCTGTGGAACTCCGCACGACACCTTCCTACACAGAGTTTCGGAAAAGCCTTAAAACTCTACTCTTCTCTCGAGCCTTCGGTGCCTAACTTCCCCTGCTCCTACCGCTTCCTCGCAACCTAAAAGCGCCATGAAACCGCGTGGTATAAGTGCGCTATACAAATGTTTTTAAATTCAAATTCAAATTCATTGCAAAGGAAGCACCAGAAAAACGTTCTTTCCGAATTCCTCATGGGCCCTTTAACCTGCCTGGGCATGCAGCATTTGACCGGCTGGCTGCAACCAGCCAAATCCCACCAAGGAGGGCTGGCTTTAGCAAGAGTAATTCAGAGGCCCCAGCGAGTGATACCACCAAACGTGTGGTTGCGGGTCATGGCCATGTCCCTCCACCCTCACTGGCAGGTGCGTGCACCCTAGCTGCACCGCAGTTAGGGTTCAGTGATGTGAGGAGGCAGATGTAGAGAAACTCGCCCAACCCTTGGGCCAGGACCAGCGGATTCTATGAGGTCGGCACCCCTGCTGCACTGTACAGGTGGTGGAGGGGCTTTCCTTTCTCCTGGTGCGACGATGCAGCTCTGAGTCACTGGAACATGTCCACGTGGACTGCAGGCGGGCGTCCCACTGGGCAGGGTGGTGTCAAGACATGGCTGCTCTCCCTGGTATCGAGAGGTTTGTAGGCAGTACCAAGTGTCCTGCAGGGTAGGAGGAGCAACTGCCTGGCAATCTTGAGTTACTTTGAGCAAATTGAGTTTCAAGGGCTGGGGCCAAAGGTGGTGAGCGGAGCAGCAACCCAGGCAGGCTACTCTCTCTTCATGGCATGACATGGAGAGCCCACCGAGCTCTCATCAGAAAAGTCCCCAATGCGGAGGCAGGCCAAAACACAGTGCTTTTATCAATTCAGTATTTACAAAAAGGGGTGGTGAGGGACAGAGTCTCTGAATTAAGCAGAAAGCTCTCACCCAGTCAAAAGATCAGGGCTAGATCCAACACCGTTTTTTAGCTCACTGCACCATCCCAGTTTCAGAACCTGGCTGTATGCAAATTAGTCTGTTCCTGTCCCAGTGCATGATGGGAACAGGACAAACCAAACTACAGAAGCCAATTCTTACACTGGGAAGGAAACAAGCTCCCGGGGACCGGTTTCTGGCATTACAGCCGTCTTCGGCCCGGTTTGCTTGAATCCTGATGGTGCAATGAGCAAGGGTCTCACATCTGAGAATACCCTTCCACGCTTAGAGTGGACATAAATATTTACAAAAAGGGGTGGTGAGGGACAGAGTCTCTGAATTAAGCAGAAAGCTCTCACCCAGTCAAAAGATCAGGGCTAGATCCAACACCGTTTTTTAGCTCACTGCACCATCCCAGTTTCAGAACCTGGCTGTATGCAAATTAGTCTGTTCCTGTCCCAGTGCATGATGGGAACAGGACAAACCAAACTACAGAAGCCAATTCTTACACTGGGAAGGAAACAAGCTCCCGGGGACCGGTTTCTGGCATTACAGCCGTCTTCGGCCCGGTTTGCTTGAATCCTGATGGTGCAATGAGCAAGGGTCTCAGATCTGAGAATACCCTTCCACGCTTAGGGTGGACAAAAATATTTACAAAAAGGGGTGGTGAGGGACAGAGTCTCTGAATTAAGCAGAAAGCTCTCACCCAGTCAAAAGATCAGGGCTAGATCCAACACCGTTTTTTAGCTCACTGCACCATCCCAGTTTCAGAACCTGGCTGTATGCAAATTAGTCTGTTCCTGTCCCAGTGCATGATGGGAACAGGACAAACCAAACTACAGAAGCCAATTCTTACACTGGGAAGGAAACAAGCTCCCGGGGACCGGTTTCTGGCATTACAGCCGTCTTCGGCCCGGTTTGCTTGAATCCTGATGGTGCAATGAGCAAGGGTCTCACATCTGAGAATACCCTTCCACGCTTAGGGTGGACAAAAATATTTACAAAAAGGGGTGGTGAGGGACAGAGTCTCTGAATTAAGCAGAAAGCTCTCACCCAGTCAAAAGATCAGGGCTAGATCCAACACCGTTTTTTAGCTCACTGCACCATCCCAGTTTCAGAACCTGGCTGTATGCAAATTAGTCTGTTCCTGTCCCAGTGCATGATGGGAACAGGACAAACCAAACTACAGAAGCCAATTCTTACACTGGGAAGGACACAAGCTCCCGGGGACCGGTTTCTGGCATTACAGCCGTCTTCGGCCCGGTTTGCTTGAATCCTGATGGTGCAATGAGCAAGGGTCTCACATCTGAGAATACCCTTCCACGCTTAGGGTGGACAAAAATATTTACAAAAAGGGGTGGTGAGGGACAGAGTCTCTGAATTAAGCAGAAAGCTCTCACCCAGTCAAAAGATCAGGGCTAGATCCAACACCGTTTTTTAGCTCACTGCACCATCCCAGTTTCAGAACCTGGCTGTATGCAAATTAGTCTGTTCCTGTCCCAGTGCATGATGGGAACAGGACAAACCAAACTACAGAAGCCAATTCTTACACTGGGAAGGAAACAAGCTCCCGGGGACCGGTTTCTGGCATTACAGCCGTCTTCGGCCCGGTTTGCTTGAATCCTGATGGTGCAATGAGCAAGGGTCTCACATCTGAGAATACCCTTCCACGCTTAGGGTGGACAAAAATATTTACAAAAAGGGGTGGTGAGGGACAGAGTCTCTGAATTAAGCAGAAAGCTCTCACCCAGTCAAAAGATCAGGGCTAGATCCAACACCGTTTTTTAGCTCACTGCACCATCCCAGTTTCAGAACCTGGCTGTATGCAAATTAGTCTGTTCCTGTCCCAGTGCATGATGGGAACAGGACAAACCAAACTACAGAAGCCAATTCTTACACTGGGAAGGAAACAAGCTCCCGGGGACCGGTTTCTGGCATTACAGCCGTCTTCGGCCCGGTTTGCTTGAATCCTGATGGTGCAATGAGCAAGGGTCTCACATCTGAGAATACCCTTCCACGCTTAGGGTGGACAAAAATATTTACAAAAAGGGGTGGTGAGGGACAGAGTCTCTGAATTAAGCAGAAAGCTCTCACCCAGTCAAAAGATCAGGGCTAGATCCAACACCGTTTTTTAGCTCACTGCACCATCCCAGTTTCAGAACCTGGCTGTATGCAAATTAGTCTGTTCCTGTCCCAGTGCATGATGGGAACAGGACAAACCAAACTACAGAAGCCAATTCTTACACTGGGAAGGAAACAAGCTCCCGGGGACCGGTTTCTGGCATTACAGCCGTCTTCGGCCCGGTTTGCTTGAATCCTGATGGTGCAATGAGCAAGGGTCTCACATCTGAGAATACCCTTCCACGCTTAGGGTGGACAAAAATATTTACAAAAAGGGGTGGTGAGGGACAGAGTCTCTGAATTAAGCAGAAAGCTCTCACCCAGTCAAAAGATCAGGGCTAGATCCAACACCGTTTTTTAGCTCACTGCACCATCCCAGTTTCAGAACCTGGCTGTATGCAAATTAGTCTGTTCCTGTCCCAGTGCATGATGGGAACAGGACAAACCAAACTACAGAAGCCAATTCTTACACTGGGAAGGAAACAAGCTCCCGGGGACCGGTTTCTGGCATTACAGCCGTCTTCGGCCCGGTTTGCTTGAATCCTGATGGTGCAATGAGCAAGGGTCTCACATCTGAGAATACCCTTCCACGCTTAGGGTGGACAAAAATATTTACAAAAAGGGGTGGTGAGGGACAGAGTCTCTGAATTAAGCAGAAAGCTCTCACCCAGTCAAAAGATCAGGGCTAGATCCAACACCGTTTTTTAGCTCACTGCACCATCCCAGTTTCAGAACCTGGCTGTATGCAAATTAGTCTGTTCCTGTCCCAGTGCATGATGGGAACAGGACAAACCAAACTACAGAAGCCAATTCTTACACTGGGAAGGAAACAAGCTCCCGGGGACCGGTTTCTGGCATTACAGCCGTGAGCTGGGATGGGGCAGTGAGATAAATAACGGTGATGGATCAAGCCCTGATCTTTGGACTGGGTAAGAGTGGTCTGTTTAACTCAGACACTCTGTTCATCACCACCCCCCTTTTTGTAAATCGTTTTTGGCCACTATAGGTGTGGCAGGGTATACTCAGACATGAGTCCCTTTCTCACTGCTCCATCAGGATTCAAGCAAGCCGGGCCGAAGAAGGCTGAAATGCCAGAAACCGGTCCCCGGTAGCTTGTCTCCTTTCTGGTGAAGAATTGGCTTGGTAGTTTAGTCTGCCCTGTTCCCATGATGCACTGGGCCAGGGACAGACTGATTTGCATATAGCCAGGTTCTGAGCTGGGATGGGGCAGTGAGATAAATAACGGTGATGGATCAAGCCCTGATCTTTGGACTGGGTAAGAGTGGTCTGTTTAACTCAGACACTCTGTTCATCACCACCCCCCTTTTTGTAAATCGTTTTTGGCCACTATAGGTGTGGCAGGGTATACTCAGACATGAGTCCCTTTCTCACTGCTCCATCAGGATTCAAGCAAGCCGGGCCGAAGAAGGCTGAAATGCCAGAAACCGGTCCCCGGTAGCTTGTCTCCTTTCTGGTGAAGAATTGGCTTGGTAGTTTAGTCTGCCCTGTTCCCATGATGCACTGGGCCAGGGACAGACTGATTTGCATATAGCCAGGTTCTGAGCTGGGATGGGGCAGTGAGATAAATAACGGTGATGGATCAAGCCCTGATCTTTGGACTGGGTAAGAGTGGTCTGTTTAACTCAGACACTCTGTTCATCACCACCCCCCTTTTTGTAAATCGTTTTTGGCCACTATAGGTATGGCAGGGTATACTCAGACATGAGTCCCTTTCTCACTGCTCCATCAGGATTCAAGCAAGCCGGGCCGAAGAAGGCTGAAATGCCAGAAACCGGTCCCCGGTAGCTTGTCTCCTTTCTGGTGAAGAATTGGCTTGGTAGTTTAGTCTGCCCTGTTCCCATGATGCACTGGGCCAGGGACAGACTGATTTGCATATAGCCAGGTTCTGAGCTGGGATGGGGCAGTGAGATAAATAACGGTGATGGATCAAGCCCTGATCTTTGGACTGGGTAAGAGTGGTCTGTTTAACTCAGACACTCTGTTCATCACCACCCCCCTTTTTGTAAATCGTTTTTGGCCACTATAGGTGTGGCAGGGTATACTCAGACATGAGTCCCTTTCTCACTGCTCCATCAGGATTCAAGCAAGCCGGGCCGAAGAAGGCTGAAATGCCAGAAACCGGTCCCCGGTAGCTTGTCTCCTTTCTGGTGAAGAATTGGCTTGGTAGTTTAGTCTGCCCTGTTCCCATGATGCACTGGGCCAGGGACAGACTGATTTGCATATAGCCAGGTTCTGAGCTGGGATGGGGCAGTGAGATAAATAACGGTGATGGATCAAGCCCTGATCTTTGGACTGGGTAAGAGTGGTCTGTTTAACTCAGACACTCTGTTCATCACCACCCCCCTTTTTGTAAATCGTTTTTGGCCACTATAGGTGTGGCAGGGTATACTCAGACATGAGTCCCTTTCTCACTGCTCCATCAGGATTCAAGCAAGCCGGGCCGAAGAAGGCTGAAATGCCAGAAACCGGTCCCCGGTAGCTTGTCTCCTTTCTGGTGAAGAATTGGCTTGGTAGTTTAGTCTGCCCTGTTCCCATGATGCACTGGGCCAGGGACAGACTGATTTGCATATAGCCAGGTTCTGAGCTGGGATGGGGCAGTGAGATAAATAACGGTGATGGATCAAGCCCTGATCTTTGGACTGGGTAAGAGTGGTCTGTTTAACTCAGACACTCTGTTCATCACCACCCCCCTTTTTGTAAATCGTTTTTGGCCACTATAGGTGTGGCAGGGTATACTCAGACATGAGTCCCTTTCTCACTGCTCCATCAGGATTCAAGCAAGCCGGGCCGAAGAAGGCTGAAATGCCAGAAACCGGTCCCCGGTAGCTTGTCTCCTTTCTGGTGAAGAATTGGCTTGGTAGTTTAGTCTGCCCTGTTCCCATGATGCACTGGGCCAGGGACAGACTGATTTGCATATAGCCAGGTTCTGAGCTGGGATGGGGCAGTGAGATAAATAACGGTGATGGATCAAGCCCTGATCTTTGGACTGGGTAAGAGTGGTCTGTTTAACTCAGACACTCTGTTCATCACCACCCCCCTTTTTGTAAATCGTTTTTGGCCACTATAGGTGTGGCAGGGTATACTCAGACATGAGTCCCTTTCTCACTGCTCCATCAGGATTCAAGCAAGCCGGGCCGAAGAAGGCTGAAATGCCAGAAACCGGTCCCCGGTAGCTTGTCTCCTTTCTGGTGAAGAATTGGCTTGGTAGTTTAGTCTGCCCTGTTCCCATGATGCACTGGGCCAGGGACAGACTGATTTGCATATAGCCAGGTTCTGAGCTGGGATGGGGCAGTGAGATAAATAACGGTGATGGATCAAGCCCTGATCTTTGGACTGGGTAAGAGTGGTCTGTTTAACTCAGACACTCTGTTCATCACCACCCCCCTTTTTGTAAATCGTTTATCAATTCAGAGCACACTGAGCGCTGCAGAAAATGAGGTTTTAAATGCAAAGCACGATGAGTGCTGCAAAAAGGAAACCTTGGGTACGCAGAGCACACTGAATCTTTGAAGTCTCAGAGATTACAAGAACAGGAGGCCAGCACACACAAGCCCTTGGAAAGTCCTTCACAAGCAGGCTAAAAAGAGACAGTCCTTTTTCCTCCACCGCAGACAGAAGCAGCAACTGCACGTCAACCCGCCCCTCACATAAAAAAAGGAAGCAGTTCTTGGCAGCATACTCTTGTTCCTTGAAGTAGTCCAAAATCTTGGGGTTTAAGGTGCAATACTTATACCCCAGTTTGTCATTGTTCTCTTTATGGCAAGGGTCTCTGAGCCCAGTCCAATCCAGTTTTGTCCTCTCTGGTGCAGTATCACTACAGGAGGTGGAGACAGCATTGTGCAGATAAGACACTGCCTATTCATGTGTAAGTGAAACTCCTCCCACTGCTCCAAATGCAGCCATGGCCAATTCAGCTCAGCCCTGAGTCTCCCAGGTAAGGAAGAACAAACCTCTATTCCCCCAGGTGGCTTTTTACAGTGAATGCACATCCGTAGTCCCTGTCACTCTAAAGAGAGTCAATACACAAACCAGCAGAGGCACACAGAAAGGTTAAATTCGAAAATACTTACTTTCTGAAAGTGGCATTTTCAAATATAACTTTGAAAAACCACCCCCTAAAAAGATGTGCTATTAAATTCTGAGTGCAGAGAGCCTAAACTCAATGTTTCTGTATTGCCCAATGGAAAGTTACATCAATTTTTTTGGTCTATGGGACAGATATCCTTATAATAGTGAAAATCTAAATACACAGTATGTCACTGTCAGGACATGTCACACACACACCAGTACATGTCCTATCTTTCACAGACACTGCTCAATCATGGATAACCAATTGCAATAACAATTTGTACAGGGAGCGCTTGTACTTTGACACTGATCAGCAGTGGCAAAGTGCTCAAAGTATCTAAGCCAGCAAAAACGAAATCCAGCACTTCATCAAAAATACAGGAGGTAGAGGCAAAATGTCAGGGGAAACCACACCAAGGATGCCAAGTCTAACAAGATCAATAAATAAAGAAATCTGTGAAGTACTCGCTGCATTATTATCTCAAAGTCTGTTAGACGTTATCTGGTTATATTGAATAAGCATCTACCTACACCATTATCTTAGGAAATCTCATTATTTCTGCCACAACTACAATTTCACCATTGCTTTAACCACCTTTTCGCTTTTTCAAATTTGCTTGAAAATGCACCATTTGCCCACTCTTAAAATATTTCCAGGGGGAGAACCCTTCCAACCCCTCCTTATGACAGTCGGGCTCGATTGCTCACAATAGGGCACTCCTCTTAAGCATTTACGCACACCACGTTCAAATGTCACCACATGCCACTGTATGCCTTCCCTGCTTTACCTAATGCCACCATATTGTCATGTATTTTTCATTGCTCCATCCACCTAAGGTGTAGAATGTACAGAAGATTAGTAGATCTCACATGCACTCCATCACAGCATAAGCATTTTGACAATGGTGCAAACTAATAATTAACCCATCAATAGGAAAAGGAAGCTTTACTCAAGGCAAAGAGTAATCTCTTAATGCGTTAGACGTATCTCTTCAGCATCCTATAACTGTGGTTTGTTACCAAATGGTAAGCTTTCTGCCTGTGATGCCACTGCGAACACAAGGAGATAATGGACGGAGTGCTGAAGCGTTTCAGACAGTCACCCCCAGTCACAGAGCTGGTCCAAAAACAAGCATCCTGGAACTTGTTTTGGGGAAACACCCTTCATCAGCTAGGCTAGCTTGAATCCAGTGGCAAAGTAAGTTGGCTGGGCATACCCTGCCAACTCACAGCAAACAAAGTGAACGCAGTAGCATAATGGATGGAGCACTAAAACTTTCAGACACTCACTCCCAGTCACAAATCTGGGTTGAATCCATCATTGTTCTTTAGCTCACTTTGTCAATACGTGTTTCCTGTGTCACAAGATTCACAATCACATCCGCACTCTCTGATATTTTCATATATCGGTGAAAAAGTTATTCAATAAATTTCTTTACTCGGTTGTTTGTTAGTTCATTCCATTTAATTCTCATGAAATTTTCAGTATTCATTTCTCATTTTCCTTTTTGTTTCAGTCATATGATTATAGTCATCATTTTATACATTGCCCGATGCATTTCGAGCTACACAGCTCTTCCTCAGGGGACTTTATGTCTGTACCCTTGTGGTATGTAAACGAGGCTGTGTACGAATACGTGTATTGTGTAGTTTCCAACGATGGCCCGTCGGCGTGCGTCCAATGATGGCCCTTCGGCTGACCCAGGACCACCTCGCCTTCAGGAGACAACTCAAAACCTGGCTGTTCGAGCAGTAGCGGACCCCTTCCCCAAGAGCCTTGAGACCCTTCCGGGTGAGTACCGCGCTATACAAGTGTCATGATTGATTGATTGATTTGCCACTGGATTCAAGCTAGCCTAGCTGATGAAGAGTGTTACCCAGAAAAGGGTACCAGGATGCTGGATTCCAGTCCAGTGTAGACCTGGCTTGGCAGTTCCGGCTTTACTGTTCCCATGGAAAACCGCGTCAAGATAAATTTGCATATGGCTAAGTCTGAAATTGGGTGGCAAAGTGAGCTAAAGACTGAACTGTTACAACCAAATGGAATTTTGACTACGCACACTGTGTTGTTTTAGACGGTGTACTTTTTAAGAAACAGATTTCTGGAGTGTAGTTGGTGCGGGATGTGAGTACCCTTCTGAGCCTCAGGGTCAAAAACAGAATGTCAATACGTGTTTCCTGTGTCACAAGATTCACAATCACATCCGCACTCTCTGATATTTTCATATATCGGTGAAAAAGTTATTCAATAAATTTCTTTACTCGGTTGTTTGTTAGTTCATTCCATTTAATTCTCATGAAATTTTCAGTATTCATCCCTTCGTGGAGGCTGGTTCTGGCGGTGTCGGGGTCTCTGGTGAGGGAGAGGATCAGCTGGGTGTCGTCGGCGTAGGAGATGATATTGAGGTTGTGTTGGTGTGCGATGGTGGCGAGAGGTCTCATGTAGACGTTGAAGAGGGTGGGGCTGAGTGATGTTCCTTGCGGGACGCCGCAGATGACTTCGGTGGCCTCGGATCGAAGCGGGGGGAGGCGGACTCTCTGTGGAACGAGATGATCCACTTCAGTGCCTTCTCTTGGATGCCGGTGTTGCTGAGGTGTTGGACTAGGGTGCGGTGGCAGACAGTGTCGAACGCTGTGGAGAGGTCCAGGAGGATGAGTGCCGCTGTTTCCCCGTTGTCTAGAAGGGCTCGGATGTTGTCGGTGGCTGCGATGAGGGCGGTCTCGGTGCTGTGGTTGGCTCTGAAACCGGACTGCGAGGGGTCGAGGGATCCATTTGTCTCGAGGAAGGCGGCATGTTGTCTGTTGGCGATCTTCTTGATGACTTTGACAGGAAAAGGGAGGAGCAAGATGGGGCGGAAGTTTTTGAGGTCGTGGGGTCCGCTGTTGGTTTCTTCAGTAGGGCGCTGAGCTCGGTGTGCTTCCAGCTCTCCGGGAAGGTGGTGGTGTCGAAGGAGGTGTTGATGATGTCTCGGAGTTGGAGTGCAATGGTGGAGTCGGCCTTGTTGAAGACGTGGTGGGGGCAGGGGTCAGTCGGAGATCCGGAGTGGATGGTGTTCATCGCGCGGGATGTGTCTTCGGTGGTCACTGTGGTCCACGTGCGGAGGGTGGCGGTGGGGTGCGATGGTTCGACGGTTGGGTGCGTGGATGGTGCGCCGAAGCTGTTGTGGATGTCGGCAATCTTGCGGTGGAAGAATGAGGCGAGGGAGTCACAGAGATCTTTTGAAGAGGTTATGTAGTTGTTGCCGGTGCTGGGGTTGGAGAACTCCTTGACGATGCTGAAGAGTTCCTTGCTGTCGTGGGCATTGTTGTCCAGTCGATCCTTCAGTGATTTCTTCTTGGTGGTGCAGATGAGCTGGTGGTGCTTGCGGGTCGCGTGTCTGAGGGTGGTCATGTTGTCAGTGGTCCGGTCGGGGAGCCAGGCTTTCTCAAGGGTGCAGCAGGTCTTCTTGGAGTCTTTGAGTTCGTCGGTGAACCAGGGGGCCTTCTTGCTTCTGCGTTTGCTGGGAGGGTTCTTCAGTGGTGCGAGGTCGTCGGCACAGGCGGTCAGCCACTGCGTGAAGTTGCGGGCTGCTTCGTTGGGGTCCGGTGTGCTGGCAGGTGGGTTCTGGCTGAGGGAGGTGGTGAGCTGGTCGGCGGTGATCTTGCTCCAGCTTCTGTGTGGGACCTGTTGCGGGTGGTGGCGGGTGGTGGTTTTTCTGAAGCTGAAGTGGACGCAGCTGTGGTCGGTCCAGTGAAGTCCGGTGGAGTGGCTGAAGGCAATGTGCTTGCTGGATGAGAAGACGGGATCAAGCGTGTGGCCGGCGTAGTGGGTGGGGGTGTTGACCAGTTGCTTGAGTCTGAGATTGGCGAGGTTGTCCAGCAGGGTGATGTGTTGCGGTCCTTGTTGTTCTCCAGGTGGAAGTTGAGGTCCCCTAGGAGGATGTAGTCGGCGGAGGGGAGGGCGTGTGGGCTGAGGAAATCTGTGATGTCTTCGCTGAATTGTGCGCGTGGTCCCGGGGGTCTGTAGATGAGGGTGCCTCTGAGGGTCGTCTTTGGGTCGGTGTGAATCTGGAAATGGACGTGTTCGGCGGCGGCGAAGGTGTCGCGGCGTCGGTCGTGATGCAGATGGTGTTCTTGTGGACGATCGCGATGCCTCCTCCGGTCTGGTTGACGCGGTCCCTCCTGATGATCTTGTATCCATCCGGGATGGGGATGGCGATGTCGGGGGCTGAGGAGGCGTTCATCCATGTTTCAGTGAGGAAGGCGATGTCTGGTGAGGTTGTGTAGAGGAGGTTCCAGAGTTCGACGGGGTGTCTGTGGACGGAGCGGGTGTTGAGCAGGATGCACTTGAAGTCGCTGCTGGAGTTTGGTTTGGCGGGCGCGGTGCCTGTTCGGAGGCAGGTGAACTTGCAGGTTGTGCAGGTGAAGGGTCCGTGGAAGCGTTTCGGGGCGGCCCGGCAGCAGGTGGGCTTCTGGCCGGTATTGAGTGCGTTGAGGGCTGCGGCGTCGTAGGTTTGTCGGGTCGTCTTGCGTCGGTGGGGGCCAGGGGTCCTGGCGCTGGGCGCAGTCCAGGCGCGGACGGGCACAGACGGGCTTGCCTTTGGCGCGCCTTCGGCGCACAATCGGCACGCCCGCAGCGCGTGACCGCTGCGCGTTTGCGCTGTCGCCATTTCTGGCTAAGTGGGAGGGAGGAGCAGCTGGGTGGCGGGAGCGGGGAGGGCACAAAATGAAGAGGGGGCGTGGCCGCGCGGACGGCGGCGGGAAGCGGGGAGCGGGGCGGGCAGGGCACAGGGGGACTGTAGTAACAAAACAATAGGCTAATTCTTTTTTATGTTTGAAAGCTTTATTAGAGTAAAATCAGATATTACAATAAGGTGACATCAGCAAAATATAAGAAAAAGGCTAAAGATTGGGATAAATTAAACATAAGTAGCTAATATCACAATAAAAAGCAAAGCATTTTGAGTTATTTTACGGGGAGGAGGGGGGAGGGGAGGGAGGTAAATAAAAGCATGTTAATAGCATAGAGAATGAGTATAAAATAGAAGATACAATGAATGTCAGTCAAAAAGTACAGTAAAATACACCATATTGAGCAACTATTTGAAATAAGAACTTTTAGCAAAAGGGGAACAAGTATAAAGCTAAAAAATTACAATAGTGAAAATTGAAAAATATCATAAACTACAGGCAAGAGTACATGTGTTCAAGGGGGTTTGTAATTATCCGAGGAAAGTGGAGAGTATATCTTTTTGGCAGATTGATCTAAATATAAAGTGAGAGGTAACCAGTAGAGTTCAACATTTCGGGAGGGTTTACATGAGGAGGCAAAGGCAACATCAAGTCTATGTGATTGACATACTAGATTCCACCAACAGTTTAGAGACAAAGTATTCAAGGATTTCCAGTTAGATACAATGTGCTGGAGTGCAAGGGCTAACATAAGATCAAAAAGACCGTGGGAATGTGGAGGGAGTTCCAAATCATCTGAAAGACTACCTAGAAACACAAAAGAGGTGGAGAAATGAATAGAGATGTTGAAAATACGGGAGAGGCGAGAGCATATCTGAGTCCAAAAAATACGAACTGAGGGACAGAGGAAGAAAAGATGTAGAAGATCTGCATTGGGAGCATTACAGGTCCAACAATTAGATATAGAATTGGATTGAAAGCGAGAAATAGAAAGAGGAGAGAGGTAGAGTCTGTGGTAGAAGAAGAATAGGGATTGAGTAAGAGAGGCAGTCCGGGAAATCTTCAAAGATCTGGCCCATATTTTGTCCCAAAGAGAAGATGACCATGAAGAACCCAAATCCTTCTCCCAAGACAATTCCAATTTTGTTTTGAGACGGTCCGGGTCGGGGGCTGAGAAATATCGATAAATAAGGGAAGCTTTAGGAACAGTAGAGAGGACAGTAAGTATAGAGGGAGACGAGGTTTGTAGGTTTTCAGAAGGAAGAGAATGATAACAATCCAGAATGATTTCCATAAGGATGAGGAATTTCTTTGCAAAAGAAGGAGGGCAGTGGAATTGAGATTGGAATTTAGGAAACGAGCAGGGGGATGAGCCATCAAAAAGATGATGTACCCAGATGATACCTTTCGCTCTCCATGAGGGCCATGCAATAGGTCTGTTATGTATTAATATGAGTGAATTGTACCATATAGGCAATAGTTGGAAGGATTCCTGAGAAACCGAGGTAGGGGAGACTAAAGGCCGTAGAAGAGAGGAAGTATGTTTGAATAAAAGGGGGTTAAGACATGGGGCTTTAGAAGTGAAGCGGATTACCTCTTGTAAAGAGTAAGGAAGCAATAGTTCCTGTTCGACAGAAAGCCAGAGGGGAGAAAAAGGGGAGGTTTCCTGAGATAGCCAGCGGGAAGCTTGTCGAAGTGAGAAGGACCTGTGGTAAAGGCGAAAGTCTGGAAAGTTGGTTCCACCATTAAGTTTAGATTTACGGAGGTGTAAGAGAGATATACGAGCCTTTTTCTGTTTCCAGAGAAATTTGGACAAAACAGAATCAATGCGGCGGAAATATGAATTTGGGATACGAATTGGAAGCATGGATAATAAGTAGATCAAAATCGGGGCAATCATCATCCTGATGGAATCAAGACGACCCCACCAGGAAAGAAATAGAGGATTCCAAGAAGCGAGTAGTGAGTCTATTCTGGAGATGACAGCATTCATGTTAAGTTGAACAGAAGAGGAAATAGATTTAGAAAATAGAACACCAAGATATTTAATTTTCCTAGAGTTCCAAGCAAAGCCGGTGGCTGTAAAGAAGTGGGGAAGGCAAAATTTGGTTAAGGGGAGAATTTCTGTTTTGTCAGAATTTATTTTATAACCTGAAACCAGAGAGAATTTTTCAAATTCACTTAATAAAGAGGGAACAGAGGCGACTGGGTCTGAGATAAATAAAAGGATATCGTCAGCATAGGCAGATAATTTAAGATGATGAGCACCATACGGGAATCCAGAAATGGAGGGGTTGTTACGTATGGAAGTAAGGAAGGGTTCAAGCGCCAAAATAAATAAAAGAGGTGACAAAGGGCAGCCCTGACGAACTCCACGTTGAAGCGTGAATGGGGAAGTGAGTTGACCATTGACGAGAACAGAGGCCTTGGGCATAGAATATATCAAAGAGATATAAGATATAAATTCAGGGCTGAAGCCATGCCATTTCAAGGAAGCCATGAGAAAGGACCAGTCAACCCGATCAAACGCTTTCTCAGCATTTACTGAAATGGCTGCAATGGGAATTGATAGTGAGGGGGCTTTACTTAAAACATTAAGGAAGAGTCTGGAGTTATCCGAAGTAAGGCGGCCCTTAACAAAACTACATTGTTCTTTCCCTATGAGATGTGGTAGGAGCGGGTCGAAGCGAAGAGCTAATAATTTTGCAAAAATCTTATAATCCACATTAACTAAAGATATAGGTCGATAATTTTTACAAAACGTAGGGTCTCTACCGTCCTTAGGGATAAGGCATATGGTAGCGTCCTGAAATGAGCCTTGGGCCGAACCAGTAGAACAAAAAGATTGAAAAAGAAATAAAAGTTTAGGTAAGAGGAGATCTGAAAAATGTAGGTAAAATTCAACTGGAAAGCCGTCAGGTCCTGGGGTCTTGCCTTTAGTGAGGGAGGATAAAGCAGTGGACAACTCTGAAATAGTGAGATCAGTATCAACGGCCGAAAAATTAAGGTGGGAGGTATCTGGCTGAGGTATGTTATCAAAATAAGATTGAATAAGCTCTGGAGTGGGGGGGTTCTCAGGAGTGTATAAAGATTCATAAAAAGAGTGAAATTGTTCTAAAATTTCTGCGTCTGTGTGAAGAAGAATATTAGAGGGGGAATAGATAGAATCAATATTAGTTCGTTCTTTACGCGATTTTAGATAGTTAGCCAATAATTTACCTGATTTATTTCGACCTCCATAGTATCGTGCGCTGCTCCGGAGGAGAAAAGAGGAGGCTGAATCTGTAGTAAGCTTGTTAAAAGCAATCTTAGCCGTAAGAAGTTCAGGAGACATATGCTTAGTAGAGGAAGTATAGAATTGATGTTCCAGCGATTTAATGTGTGCAAGGGTAACTTTACGCTTTTGAAGGAACTTTTTCTTCTTTTTAGAGACAAAATCAATGATAAAACCTCGGGCAGTGGCCTTGAAAGAGTCCCAAAGAATATGAGGGGGGGTATCAGGTGTAGAGTTAAGTTGAAATAATTCAGAAGCGAAAGAACGAAAAGAAGAGGAAAAAAGAGGATCAGCAAGAAGAGAGGGGTTAAAACGCCAACGAGAAGATTTAGGAGTAGGAGGAAGAAGGTCAAAAACAGTAATAATAGGAGCATGGTCAGAGATAACAATAGGTTCAATAGAAGAGGATATAAGGTGTTGAGATAGAGATGAGGATAGAAAAATGTAGTCCAAACGAGAGAAAGAAGCATGAGGAGGAGAGAAAAAGGAAAAATCTATAACATCTGGGTGAGTGAGTCTCCATGAGTCCACAAGATGAATTTGAGTAATAGTGTCAAGAAATTGTTTATGCGTTTGTGAGGGGAAAAACGAACAGAAGATTTACGGTCTAAAAAGGGGTCAATGATCTGGTTACAGTCTCCACCTAGTAGGAAAGAATCATCCTTATATTTTGCTGTAATGGAGGGCCAAAAAGAGGAGTCAAAACATGTAGGACCGTAAACATTGAAAACAGTAATTGGAATAGCATTAATGAGTAGTTTAGCCAAAATCCAATGCCCCTCATCGTCCTTTTCTTCTAGTAATACTTTACACTGAAGGCGTTTATGAATCAAAATAGCCACCCCGTTCTTTTTTTGAGAAGCAGGAGAGAATAAAACAGTTCCAACCCATAAACGCTTTAGTTTTAAGGACTCAATATCTGAGAGGTGGGTTTCTTGAATAAGAACAATATCTGGATTGTAAGAAGATAGGTGTGAGAGTACTCTTTGCATTTTTATAGGGTGATTAAATCCTTTCACGTTCCATGAAACAACTTTGAAGGTGAAAGAGTAACAAACTGATCATAATAGAAAAATGCAAAAACATACTGTACATTCAATAATTCAAACTTTAGAAAGGTAATAACCATAAAGATGATCAAAAAGATAGAAGGAAGAATAGGTAGAGGGTGAAAAAGAAAAGGGTAAGGGGAGAGGGGTAGGGAAAGGGAAAGAAGAACAGCAAAAGAGGGAGAAGGAAGAAAAGAGAGAAGGCATAGGAGACAGTACAAATCCAAAAGGATGACTGTAGTGAACATACCTGAAAGGGGAAGTACACACATGGGGAAGGTGGGGAAGTGGTGATGCGTTACAAGACGGATGGACCAGGATCAGGAGCAGAACCACACCGAGACCTCACATAAATGAACAAAGGAGGAAACAAGATGGTGAAGGGAACGTCCAATACACATATCCGTCTGGGGAAAGGAAAAAGAAAAAGATTGTTAACATATGGAACATGCTACATAAGATATAGAACCAGAATGTAGAGAAAGAAAGTAAGTATACATAAGATATGCAAAGGAGAAGATATATGAAAAAAGAAGATAAGCAAGATAAGAAAATTAAGATGAAGATAAAGAGTATAGATAAGCACATGAAATTAGAAAAGCGCTAGTAGAAGACAGGACATGGAGACAACAAAAGCTAGAGTTCAGCCACTGTTCGGAGTAGAGGAGGAGGCGTCCATCCCTTCTTCACTCTGCAAAAAGAGAAACAGCCTTATTCATGAAGGCTAAATCGGCTCGCAAAGGGCCGGATTCTGAGAATACGGCCCTTTGCGAGTGCGATTTTTGCATTTGGGATTCAGCATCCCAAATGCAAAAATCGGTAATTGCTAAATCGCTAAATTGCGAGGAATTACATTTAAGGAATCTCTATTTGAGATTCCTTAAATGCAATTCATGAAGCATTTGAAAATTGCGAAAATGCAATTTTGGGCCGCTATTTACCGAGAGGTCAGACCTCTCGGTAAATAGCAAAAACTTAGAAAAATGCTTTTAAAAGCATTTTTCTAAGTTGCATGTTGCACACACACATGTCCTTTGGACATGTGTGTGCGCAACACCTGTTTCAATTTGCATTTAAGGGGTGCTACAGGGTGTCCTTTGGACACCCCTGGCACCCTTTAAATCGCTATCTTATTTGCGAGTAGCAAATTGCTAATCGCAAATAAGGAATACTCCCCATGCATTCCTATGGGCCTTTTGGCCCATAGGAATGCATGGGGAGTTATTCCTTATTTGCGATTAGCAATTAGCTAATCGCAAATAAGGAATCAGTGGGAATCGCAATTAATATTGCGATTCCTACATGATTACCGTTTTGCGAGTCTCAAATAGCGATTCCTTATGATTCGCTATTTGAGCCTCGCAAAACGGCCCGATCATGAATCAGGCTGTAAGTTCTTTAGTTCACCAGGATCTTGAAATGACCAAGTCTTATTCCGGTAAGTGACTCTGAGAGTACAAGGGTGAAACAGGCCATATCTTGCACCTAGAGAGCGTAGAGAGGGACGCATAGCTAGAAATTCTTTACGTCTGGAGGCAGTAACATTAGAGACATCTTGAGATAAATAAACTCGTTGACCTTGCCAAGTCACTTGTTTTTTGTTACTTGCTGCTGAAAGAATCAAAAGAAGGTCTGTGTACTTCAAAAATAGGATGATGACTCCACGAGGCTTAGAGGAAGAGTCTGTTCTTGCGCCTAATCTATGAGCCCTCTGTATACTAATGGATGTAGAGGGGGGTAAGTCCAGAAGCTTCGGCAGAAATGTGGTAAAGAAAGACACTGGATTGTCCCCCTCAAGATTTTCCGGCAAATTGTAAATACGGAGGTTGTTCCTCCTATTGCGATTTTCCAAATCCTCTGTGTGATTTTGTAGAGAGAGGACAGTCTTTTCTAATGCAACAATACGTTGCATGTTGGATTGAAGCTCAGGGATGTTTTGTTCAACAGTAGAAATTCGGGCATCCATGTTCTCCCACTTGTCCTTCAAAAGCTGCATATCTGTACTCGTTTTTTCAACAAAGGGACGCATTGCTCGCAGTTCCTCCAAAATTTGGTCAATAGAAGAGGTTGAAGGGTTATCCTCTGGTGTAGGAGAATTTTGTTTAAGGCGTTTGCCCGACGTAGCAGGTGGAGAGGGCTTACTGGCAGGAGTATGAGCCAAAGATGATTTTTGAGAGGACATTTTTGTAGAGCAATTTGATTTATTTGTAGTAGAAGAAGAGCTCGCCGAGGTATTCACCGAGGGCGTAAAGACAAATTGAGGCTTACGTAGTCTCACCATAGAAATGACTACTTGTGTCAATAAGTAATCTCAATTCCCTGAGAGGCATATAAAAGAATGCTTAAAATGTTCCAGAAAAACATCAGGATAGAAAGTGAAGCACCATAAAGTACAAGACGTTCCAAAAAGTAGAAACAAAGGAGAAAATGAAGCTATCTCCTGAAGAAACGCTTGTAATTTGTAGGAGAGAGCGTCAGGGAATTAAAGTGAAAATATAATGGCGACTGAAAGAAAGAGGGTGGCTAAAATGGAGGTAAATGGAGGTGCGTCATGAAATAGCTGAGGTGTAGAAAAAATGTCCAGAAAGTCCCAGAATTTAGCAAAACGCCATGGGGAGGAGCATTTAGAAAAAAGCGCAAAGACTTGAATACATTCAGAAATGAAAAACAGGTCTCAGAGGTGAAGCGCTATATAAATGCGTTTAAACGGTTCCCCTCAATGTAGAAAAAAAGAAGAAAAACGCAGCAGAGGTTCTCCACATGATAAAGTTGCTCACCCCAAAGTCAGCGCTGCCAGGGTCGTTGGTGTCTAGTGTCACGTCGTGTGGTAACGAAGTATGACTGCAGCGGCTCCGAGATTCGAGGGAGCCTCAAAATGGCGGCTCCGTGAGGGGCTGCTGAGACATCGCGGAAACGAGCGAGAAACGGCACCACAAGAGCCGCAAAGCCGCTCCGCTCACTCCGCTGAAGCTCCGCCAGCCGAATTCAGCAGCTGGGCTTAAGGACGCTCCCGTTCACATCGGGAAACACGCTGCGAGGCTCGTCGATGTGGCGGAGCTCCGCACCTAGCCGGCCATCTTTCGCGGCGTCCAAGCCACGCCCCCCACAATAGGCTAATTCTACAACGTGCACAGGGGACAACAGCAGTGACAACAAGAAAAGGCAATGAAAAGAAATAAGAAAAATATTTAAACACACGCAAATACGGCGGAGGGGCAGGGAACAGCGAGGCAGGCAGCTAGGGCGGAGAGGCAGGCACAACGAGGCTGCGAGCAGCAGTGAGGCGAGGGGCACACACACAGCTAGTGGCCGTGGGGCGGGGGGGTGTCCTGAAAACAGGTCACACTCACCTGCGCCGCGCGGTCGCCATTTATGGACAAGTGGGAGGGAGGAGCAGCTGGGAGGCGGGAGCGGGGAGGGCACAAAACGAAAAGGGGGCGTGGCCGCGTGGACGGCGGCGGGAAGCGGGGAGCGGGGCGGGCAGGGCACAGGGGGACTGTAGTAACAAAACAATAGGCTAATTCTACAACGTGCACAGGGGATAACAGCAGTGACAACAAGAAAAGGCAATGAAAAGAAATAAGAAAAATATTTAAACACACGCAATACGGCGGAGGGGCAGGGATCAGCGAGGCAGGCTGCTAGGGCGGAGAGGCAGGCACAACGAGGCTGCGAGCAGCAGCGAGGCGAGGGGCACACACACAGCTGGTGGCCGTGCAACGCGGGGGTGTCCTGATCACAAAGTGATCAAGGGACCCACATCTGGGCATACCCTCCCAACTCAGGGCAAACAAAGCAAACACACTAATATAATGGATGGAGCACTGAAACTTTTCAGACACTGGACACCATTTCAGACCCAGCCATATGCAAATCAGTCTTGAACCTGTTCCACATGGGAACAGTACCGCCCAAACTGCCAAGCGAGGTCTGCCCTGAACCGGAAGCAAGCGTTCCTGGTACCAGTTTTTGGGTAACACTAACCGTGGGCCGAGAACTCCGCGCCGCCCACAGAGTGTGCAGAGATTTGCCTACTCCACATTCCAAGGAAAGCGGAGTAGGCAAATCTGTACACACTCCGTGGCAGAGCGGAGTTGACCAGCCCCCGCCTCCACCCCCCAGCATGAATTAAATAAATACACATTAAATGTCAAACAATAAACATTTACCTTGCCTGCGGTGTCCCAGGCTGCCGTCCTCCTCTTCCTTGGCGTTTCACTGTGATCTGCGCATGCACGTGTTATTGTTATTGTTATTGTTATAGTGGATTTGTATAGCGCCTGGGTCACCTGCAGGTCTCAGGGCGCTTTGACCACAGAACATAACATCCGGGATATTGAAAAGGGGGAGTACTTAGGCTGAGCTGAGTGCTGTTCTGAACAGATTTGTCTTCAAGGCTTTCCTGAAACGGAGTAGATTTCCCTCCTTTCGGAGTGTCTCAGGCAGGGCGTTCCAGAGGTTCGGTAGTAAAACCGAAAAGGATCTCCCTCCCATTGTGGACATTTTAAAACGAGGACATACAAGGAGATTGGCATCAGCGGACCTGAGATTTCTTTCCGGCCTATATATCTCGATCCGCTCCTTGATATAGGTCGGGGCCTTCCCATAGATGGCTTTGTGGGCTATACAAAGGCTTTTAAAGACGGACCTCTGTCCAATTGGCAGCCAATGTAGACTTTTTAGTAGTGGAGAGGCATGCGTTCTCCGCGGAAGGTTAAAAATAAGTCTTGCGGCGTCATTTAGGACTACCTGAAGTCTGTTTGTCAGCATTTTTGGCAGGCCTAAGTAGAGCGCATTGCCATAGTCAAGTCTAGATACTATGGTGGCTGAGACCACAGTGCGTAGCATCGACTGGGAGAGGAGAGGGACTAATTTACGCAACTGTCTTAGAAGACCTGTACAGGTGCCAACCACGGTAGAAACCTGGTTGGTCATTGAGAGGGCACTGTCCAATTTAATACCCAGACTTTTTACCGTGGCTGCTGGCTGTGGGGTTGGGCCCAGCTCCTGGGGCCAGTACACATCACTCCAGGAGGAGCACTTGGATGGTACTACCAGCACCTCTGTCTTTTCGGGGTTAATTTTAAGCTGGTTGGTGGACATCCAGTTGACCGTGTATCTAAGAATGTCCTGAGCGTGGGACTGGGCTTGTGCTGTGTCATCTATGCCCAGCAGCAACTGTGTGTCGTCGGCATAGTTGAACACCCGGCAGCCCATCCCCGCTAGTGTATGAATCAGGGGCTGTAGATATATGTTAAACAGGAGTGGGGATAGAGCTGAACCCTGGGGGACGCCGCAAGTCAGACTTCCCACTCCTGATACATTATCTCCCATCTGGATTCTCTGGGTTCTCCCAGATAGAAATGATTCCAGCCACCGAAGGGCTAAGTCCTGGATTCCAAACCCAGCCAGCCTATTCAACAGAATGGAATGGCTGACAGTATCGAACGCCGCTGATAGGTCTAACAAAATCAGGGCGCTCGGTCTTTTACTGTCAGCCATCCTTCTGAGATCGTCCAGCACCGAGAGCATGACCAACTCGGTGCTGTGATGTGCACGGAAGCCTGCCTGCCTCTCATGGAGTAGATGGTTAGACTCCAGATAGCTTGACATATATTTTAGTACATGTTGCTCAAGTACTTTGGACAGGAAGGGCAGCTGGGATATGGGTCGATAGTTTTTTAGGACATTGGGGTCTGCCCCCACCTTTTTCAGCAACGGTCTTACACGAGCTTCCTTGAAGCTAGTGGGGAGCCTGCCAGTGCTCAGCGATTTATTCAATGTAGTTAGGATATGGTCCTCTAGGATTGGACCTGCCAGGCAGAAAATACTTGGAGGGCATGGATCTGCTGGGGAGCCGGATTTTGTCTTTCTCATCAATGATTCGAGGGTTAGTGAATCTATGGGGGGAAATGATGATAAGCAGCTGGCAGTTGGATTTAGAGCGATATGCTGCTCAATTGGGCTGCACCTCATGCTTTTTATTTCGCACATGATAGTATCGACCTTATCCAGAAAATATTTCTGGAAAGTATCGCAGTCTATGCACCCACGCATGCGTATTCCTTGCGAGAAATGCGCATGTGCAGGCACCTGCGCATGCGCAGATCATGTGAAACGCTGAGGAAGAGGGAGACGCCAGCCCGGGGATGCGTCACGCAATACAATCAAAAGGGTAGCAGGTAAGTTGATGCGCCGATCCGTACACTCAGGGGAGTGGATGCGTTGGTTCCTTACTGCTGCGCAGGGGAGTTGAGATTCGCTTCCTTAATGTGTGGGGAGTTGATGCGTTGTTTCTTACTGCGGCCCAGTGATAATGCAACAAGATGGTGCCCTCTATGCGATGCGACGCGACGATACGGTGCGATGTTTCAAAATGGCATCTTTGATGCGATGCAACAACGTTGAATGCACTGCGTGCATGCCCGACGGCCGTGCAGCGAACTCTGTAACTTCTGAGCCATGAGAGGCCCTGCAACACCCATCTCCGGTGATGCAACAGTGACCTCTGCGGTGGCGACACGCTTCTCCAGTGATACGACACGCTTCGTCGGTGATGCGACGGTGAACAGCTGCGGCTGCGGGAAGCTTTTTTGGCGCCTAGCTTCTCCTCATTGTGTCGCGCTTCGAGCTCCCAGCAACACGCAGTCTTCTCAGAGGGTCCAAACATCAGTAGGCACCTCTCTGCAGGTAGAATTCCCAGCAAGGGAATTCAGGGGAGCTGGTGGTGAAGTTTTGTATCCATGAGACCTCAGGCTGGAGCCAAGCACACTTCAAGCCCTTGGAGATTCTTCCTCAAGATTATGAAAAGTTCACAAAAGTACAAAATTCCTTTTCCCCTTTCCTTGGCAATAAAGTAACCACTACAGGCCAACCCCAGAAATAGCAAAACTGCACAGGGGCAGTCTCCTCCTTCAGCTTCCTTGGTTCTTCTCCTTGGCAAAGGTTTGTCTTGATTCCCAGAAGTGATCTAAAGTTCTGGGGTCTGGGCCCCAATATTTATACCAGTTAATCCTCTGTCCTCTGAAGGCAGAGGGTGCCTGTGCCCAGCACAAAACAGTTTCCTGGCAGGAGGCGGAGACAGCATTGTTGAAAGCAGACCTGGCCCAGCTAGCTGAAAGGAAATCTCCCCCCCTACCCTCTATTATATGAGGGCTCAGGTCAGTGAAAGAAAATCTCCGACCCCCCCAACTCTCTATTCAATGCAGGTCCTATTCAGCCCAGCCCTGGACCATCTGACTGCTGGAGCCAAGGCCCTCTACATCCCCCTGTCACTCACAAACCAGACATGGAATACACAAACCTAGCAGAGGCCTGCTGGATGGTTAGGCAAGAAAATACCTACTTTCTAAAAGTGGTATTTCCAAACACAGAATGTAAAAACCACTTACACTAAAAGATGTATTTTAACATTCTGAGTTCAGGCATGCTAAACTCGAATTTCTACCTGGTTCCCTGGGTCAGTTAGGATTATAAGATGTTATAATCAAACTGCCCATTCTGACCTATGGGAACAGGTATCCTTGCAATAGGGAAAAACGAAATTGGCTGTAATTCACTATCAGAACATGCCACACACATCAGGGCATATCCTACCTTTTACATACAATTCACCCTGCCCATGGGGGTACCTTGATCCTACCTTAAGGCTGACTACCATGTAGAAAAGGGAAGGTTTAGGGACTGGCAAGTGGGTGCACTTGCCATGTCGACAAGGCAGCCCCAGGCTACACACAGGCGCTGCAATGGCAGGCCTGAGCCACACTTTACAAGCTGCTTCTGTGGGTGGCACAACCAGTGCTGCAAGCCCACCAGCAGCATTTGATTTACAGGCCCTGGGCACACATGGTGCACTGTACTTGAGTATGACAAGTAAATCAAATAAGCCAATCATGGAGTCACTAATCCATTACAACAAATTACAGTAGAGAGCACTTGTACTTTGGCACTGAATAGCAGTGACAAAGTGCCCAAAGCATCTAGACCAGCAAAAACATAGCAAAAACACAGACGGCAACAGCAAAAAATGGAAGGGAGACCCATACCAATGGTGCCAGGTCTAACAATAATACACTCTGTTCTATGGGCTATTTGGTCCTATTATGGCCTACCTTACGGGTGACATATGTTTGAAATGGAAACTTTGGGCCTGGCAAAAGCTATATTTTGCCAGGCCTAAATGGCATTTTGAACCTACACCACAGGCTGCAGTGGGAGGCCTAAGAAACATTTTAAAGTGCTACTTTAGTGGGTGGCACAATGAGTGTTGCAAGCCAATTAGGATTATTTATTTTTTAGGCCCTATATATTACATACTACCATATTCTAGAGACCTATAAGTAAATAAATGTGCCATCCAGGAGTAGGTCGATTTTACCATGTTTTAGGCAGTGCTGAATTTGTTAAAAATTATGTACCAGTTCCCAAGGTTTTTCTCAGAAGCTCCCAAATGTTAGGACGGTGAATACCAAGGCTGTCTAGTACTGATTCCACCTCATGCCTCTGTCATTCACATCATTAGGTACCCTTTAACTCCATCGCATGGGTTCTTTTTCATTCCTGCTTTCTTCCTTTGTCACTGGTTTTCTGTCATTCTCTTCCTCCCCACCCACCCCCTTTTCTGCCCTATTCTCTATCTTGTTCTAGATCAAAGTCATATGATAAAAAATAAGTGTTGGTCCCAAAAAATGAATGCTGATGGTCCCCACGTGCAACTACTAGCTCCAACTAAACACTTAAAATAAGGTTGTTCTGAATATTCTGAAAGTTCACTCTGGACTTTTCAGTTCTCTAAGCAAATGAAGCCTAGTTACATCGAGTCAAGCTCAGACACAGTGACAATTGTGTCGAATTTAAGGTCTTTGGCAATTCGTAATTTCAGAACATGCACTCATTGACTCTCCTGTCGACTCATTTTGTTTGGGACCTGTCTGTCATCACATCTGTTATCACATCATTTGCCATTGACATAGCAGGGACCTCACCTGTATGCCAATTCATTTTGCTAGTTTGTGATCTTACTGCCCCAGGCTCTAAATGCCAGGTTTCCTGAGTCTTGCTTCCTCTCAGATCTTCAATTTCCTTTTACGTAAATAAGGAGTGACCAAAAGCAATCAGACCGGATGAGTAACAGTTGTGAAAGAATCAGATAGCCAGGTTTCTGTCCGTTCTACTTGGCAGTGAGTAAAGTCCAATAACAAAATTGCAAGCATATGATTTTCCGGCAAACGGTCATCAGTTTCAGTGCCAGCCAATTAGCTAATAAAAATAAAACATTGCACTTGATACTATGGTTCTTTCTAATTATTCATTCAGAGCCTTCATCTTAACTAAAACAATGATTTGGACATGTTTCATTGTCAAATTTCTATATTCAATCGAACAGACACTGATACAAAAGGCTTTTTGCACATCAGTTATGTTCACAAGTGTAAAACAATAGATAACCAGGCACAAAACTTTAAAAGATAAAACAATGATTTAAAGTCTTAGAATCATAGGGGCATATTATCAAGAACGGCGTTACAATTATCGCCGGTTTAGTGACAGAAAACTGACGCTAAAACGGCGATAATGGGCTTGATAATATGCTCTGGAGAATTCCAATAGAAGCCCAGCTTGACACCAGAACCTGGGCTTCTATGGGAATTCTCAAGGGCATATTATCAAGCCCATTATCGCCGTTTTAGCTGCAGTTTTCTGCCGCTAAACCGGCGATAATTTTAACACTGTTCTTGATAATATGCCCCAAAAAATTTTTCTCTGAAAATTATTAATTGAATGTCAATTCAGATTCATGCTGAAAGGTTAACACAATCTTGCTGGAGTCAGCAAAATGGGTCTATGAACTAATTACCTTCACAACTCATGATATTGCCACAAACATTGCAACAGAATCCAGGGATACATTTACAAGGAGCTATTGCCACTACGGCATCAATTTGTTGACGCAGCAACTTTATTTTTGGCGCCATATTTACAAAGTGACGCATGAGGGCTCTAGCGTCACTTTTTCTACTCCTGCACCTATTTTTCATAGCACCAGATCCGGCTGTGGCAGTTATAGCTAATGATATGAAAGGTAGGCATTTCTCTGAAAAAGCCTCACAAAACTGACGCAGCTGTATTTACAATGATTTTATAAAATGGCGTTACTTTGGGAAAAGAGGCGCAGAGTACCAGTAGCAGCATATTTTTACCGCTACGGAACAGGCAAAAAAATGATGCATGCCCACTGGTATTAAAGCAGAACATACCCAAATCCCTCTAGCAAGCTCAATGGCACCATGTACCATGGTCATGAGACGTGATTTATTCCAGACCTGTGAAACCGAGAAATGTAGTCATATTTTAACCTCCCAAACTCATGTCTACCATGCTACATTACATTACTCGTAATGTACGCCCATCCCATTCTATGTGCACACCATTTTGCGACACACAAACCACTCTATCAGGCCTCCAAGACCCTAGACTGTGCAGCAAGGTACATCCTCCTGCACAAACTAAATCTCTTGTGACAGCCAACAAAACAGTCATCTTGGGAATAATGTGCCGATCTTGGAGCAATGCTGTACATTTCCTACCAGCACGAGCACTAAACCCTGGACACTGAATCATGTGTAAAATATGTCCTACACTGTCCCCAAGCACTGTAGTGTTGTTAGACTACCAGCTGCACTGTACAGCGCAAGACTCCCACATAACTCACACCCTCTATATACTTTCAAAATAGTGGATACAGTGCACTGCCATGTGTACACTATCATGTCACACATCGATAGCCACTCACTACCATCCCCACGGCAGTACACATTGATTAACATTGACTCCAACTCTTGCTGGCAAATATGTGTGACTGAAGTATGTAACATCACCAGTTCCATCTACAGGTTGTAAAATTAGACATGTATCAGTTCAGAAGTGGCATTAGTAGTCAATAACAGACACAATAGATGATTGTCAGAAATTTGTCTACTCAATGGCAAATCGAAACTCCTTTCTGGGTGAAAAATCATAACCTTCATGGCATTGGCACTCCCAAGTATGACAAATAGTAAGTGAATCACAGAGGACAGCACACTTGTATGTGTAGTACAGAACAATTTCCAATTCTAACTTGAACTTGCGTGTATGCCACAGAATGTCATAGCACGTCTCTTACAGTAGACAAAGTGTATGAGTCATTCAGGACACATAACAGAATGTACATGAATGTTGAGCCATCCCTTGTCATGACTTTTAACTAATTTTACCCCTCCTGTATTTTCAGCTGACCAAGGATATGCTCTGCGGCGATGGGTGATGACTCCTCTAAAAAAATCCCAGATAAAACTACAAAGGAGGTACAAACGTGCCCTATGCAGGACTCAGTCCATAGTAGAGCAGACATTCAGCGTACTCATATCCCGCTTCAGGAGTCTGGATATGTCTGGGGCCGATTACTCTACTCACCACCAATGGTATGCAAAATTACATTTGTTTGCAGTATATTGCACAATATTTGTGTGCGGAGAAATGTACCATGGGCTGCTGCCAATAGGGAGCAGGAACTGCTGGATGATGAGAATGAGGAAGATGAGGAGCCACATCAAACAGTAGCAGCAACATGGCAGAGGGACAATATAATTCACCATTTTTTCACAGATGCATGAGTGACTTACATAGTGTCAAAAAATGATTTCTAAATGAAACGATCTAAATATTTATGTAAATAAATATATGAGCACTACCAGTGTGTATGCAACCTAATTTCAAAGTCGCCGTAAACATCAAAACATTCCCATCACACCTGCTATTAATTTGCACTATTGTGGCTAATCAAGCTGGCCTCACGATCCACAAATCACAGGCTATATTCTGTGGTAAAGACTATGTGCAATTGGAATGTGCATCTCCCACACATATCCTTCCAGACACAAGGCCACACAGCTGATGTTTGTGTACCACAACATGATATTGTGGGTTCTCTCAACACTTCCCTGCACATAAACCATTCATGGACTAGTTCTACATGGCCAATATGAGCAACAGCATGCAGGACACATGGAAACAGATTACCCAAGGTTACATTATTTGATACATCCTTGTTCTGGCTCTACTGGGGATGTCTGTCAAGTTTTGGATTGTGCCAGGTCGATATGACTCTCATCACCTGTCTCAATGTCAAACTACTTGAGTGCTGCTTGTGAAGAGCCGCTGCTGTGCACAAGCAATGCCGCCTTGATGCAGGGTGCAGTTATGGAGTGATATATGCAGCCTTATTGTTAGGAATATGTAGGAGGTGATGCAAAGGCATGCATGGTGATTAGCTGGCCATCTTCAGCATAAGTGAGAGTCATCTGGCCCACAAACATGATGACTCTGTTAATTCTCTGTGGGGTATGACTCTTGAATATCAGTGGCGTAATCTCAACCAGTCACCCAGAGGCATCCATATCTCCCTTTGCAGGTGGTTTCAGCCAATCACAGCACTTGTCTGCCAGGGAAAATGTAATCCTCTCAACTATCCCCAAGCCTACTGGTTGCACTGTGGTTCACTGCGCAGATTTTCAGTAGGCTGCTCTATCGTAGATGTGGGGGCACTGACCCCGTGGCAGTGTTAACTTGTGGCATCCCTGTGTGAAGGTAAAGCAATGTCGTTGGGTGCTAATACCAATTTAGCACATGGGGCACCTCATGTAAGATGCCCTTGCGCTAGCAGAGGGATTGGGCTCTTTGCATAGTATGAATCCCCAAAATCATGAACATATATATATACACTGTCAACACTGATATCAAACACATGCAATGACAGTAAGCAGAACAACCACTATTCACACAAAACACAGCAAATCCTGTAAATGACTGCATCCAATACATATCCCAATGCACAAAAAACACACATTTGCCCTAATGCATAAAATAAAAGATTGACCAGTGACCGAAAAGCGTAGATTTTGCTGCCACTGCATTAGCTGAATATTACGCTTCCCAGTCAACGTGCATAAATGACTGCATGGTGAAATTGTCAGGCCTTGTGTGAAATGGGCGCATTGACTCGTAGTATAAAAAAAACCAATGCTTCGGCTGAAAGTGTGACTCATTCGCTCAGGGAGGGATTTTATGGATAAACGGAAGTGATGTCATGGATCCTGCATGCTGCAAACCAATAAAGTGTGAAGTTACTTTAATTTTACCTTGTCACAGTTTTACTGTCTGAACTTGTGAGTTGGTGTGTTTTGGCTGTGCTGGAGAGTGGTTTGGTGTCTTTGGAGTTGGTTAGTCACTGCTGTCCCTGTTGCATCCCTCAAGCCCTTTTTGTGCTGTTTTGTTGTCTATTGTTTTGTATTGTTCTGTATGCCATCAAGTGTTTGTCTTCAGGAATTGTTGTCATAGGGGTAGTTGTGGGTTGTTGGGGTGTTCTGTTTTGTTTGAGTTTTTGTTATCTTTGGGTGGGACAATGCTTGTGAAGGATAGGAATCTCCTCATGAGCCAACAGGAGTTTGGGGGCTTTCTGTGGCTGGATACCCACTATCGGCCGGACATGGTAGCCAGCAGGAGACCTGTGTTCTAGGGCTACCCTGTGAAGGTGCAGAAGCAAAGTTGTGAGAGGGAGTCAACCAGAACGTCCATCAGCTCAAACATCGCTGGGTGGATATGGTTGGCAGGGAGTCGTATCTCCTCAACTACACTGACATTCAAGTTGGTGGACAAGTTGGTAAGTAAGCATGATTTGTGTGATTTCCTGTGTGTCTCATGTACCCATTGATGAATAGTGGTAACATTAAGTATGGTTCATATTTCTTTTTGGTGAAAGTAGCCATGCCCACATGCAAACGAGGGAAATGCAATGGCAATAACGCTGCCATCTGTGACAATGAGTGGGCCACACAAGGGTTAATGTCCCTTTAGGCGATACAAATGAGTCCAAGGGTAACATTGAGATGATGCACATGCCTATAGCCCATCCAGGTAACTCATATTATGACAGATCATGTAGTGCAAATCAGCTCCAGAGATTCTTCTTTCACAACAAGCATTTGTCAGGGACAGTTGCAATGGGCCATTACAGAACACATGTTACACAAAAATGGGCTTATTTATAAGCACCAAGATGTCAATATTTCCATTATCAAAAGTGATGCACCAGCAGCACCAGGGCCTTGTAAACAAGGCCCTTGTAAACTAGCCCCATAGTGATGTGCAGATTATCCGCCTTGGGAAACTTTCCCTGAGTTGTCATGCCTTAATGAGGCCTGTCACGGTTTATACAGTATAGCTAACCTGTGAATGTGTCAAAACCCATTTCACTGGACTTGAACAGTATTTCCGATGTAAAAAGTATGGCTTCTTGATGTCCATTATGGCAACATTGTGTTTGAACTGGCTTGCCTGACTCCATACCTCGGAGTGCATAGCAAATCCCACATGCTGACTTAGCATGGCCTTATGGAGGTGTTTTTGAGGCCAGAGTCACTAGAGCTGTCCTTACATATGAGACTCCCATTGCACATGCCTCTTATGAGAGTCCGAATGTATGTCTAAGGGGAGCCCACTCACATAGTACTGTACCCAAGGGTATGCCAGTCTGAATCTGACACGTCTCAACATATCCCATATATGTTATTGTTCAATATTCCACAAAAATCTTAGTGAATGCATGGAACATGTCCGAACAGTGTCTGGTACTCTGCAGCACTGACAGGTATAGATCTCAACTAACTTAAGGAACAAGTATGCAAAAATGTCAAAAATAGGAGGGTCATGAGTATTGCTATACCTTGCTTAGTATGGTATGTGAGTTATGAGGGGCATAGACTTATCAAAGTCAGCTACAATAGTGAAATGTAGTAGTAATGAGGTTGAAGAGCTGGTACCACAAACCGGTGAACAGGTGCATGTTTTGGCTCATCATATGTATGTACACTTTAGCCTGGCTTACCAATGTGTATCATTCTGGCATGTCAAATGTGCCATCTGATTACTTAGAACCTGAAGGGTTACATGTCTGATAGCTATGCATATGTAATATGCTTCTGTTGCATATATTATTTGTGTTCTAAGTAAACTGATGTGTTTTACATGTTATATCTTGTCGGTGAATGACCTTCAGAGACAGTTTGTGAGGTGGATGGTTTCAAGGACCCCAAATTCACCAGTGAGTGCCTTCATCAGTGAAAATAGTGTAGTGCAGGAATTGAGTATGATGTCAGATGCTATGTGAATTACCAGATTCAATGTGCAACCCTATCACAAATAAACTTTTGTATAATGATTAATAGGTCAAGAAAAGTGAATGTTGATTGTTACATGTGTATGCGCCTCTGACTAATGTCAAGGAGATTACATTGCCAATCTGGGGTGGACTACATAATAGAGGCTTGACAGGGGAGCCATGATCCCTGACAAACTATGTCAAAATATGTGGTAGTGGATGAACATCTGAACATGGCCATGGATGTAAAGAATTCAAAATGCATGTCAGTTGCACATGCTTTGATATTGAGAGCATGTGATGAGTGGTGGCATGGCTCAGCATGGACTTACAACACTTCAGATAGGAGTGGTTTCATATACCTTTGTGTGATATTAGGTACTTATCCAGCGTTCATTGTTACATTTAATGCCTGACAAGTGTTCAGTACAGTTAGCAATCTGTCCTGATATAGGTCCTTGCCATATCAGTTCCATTATGTTGTGAGACAATACTTGTACTTTGCAGACATTGCACATCTTACTGTGGCGAATGCTTATAGCATAAAGGCCATTGAAGGATGCAATTGCACACTGATGATCAGTAGAGATGACATGTGTACCAAACCATGGGTACAAAACAGCATTGTTCCTAGGCATACTATTTACGGCCATGGTCATGCCTAGATGTGCCAAGGTGTTGTAATTGCATTGTGCAATAATTGCCATACCTTTGTAATTTGGCCTTAGTAAATCTGATATGATAAAAAATAGGCATGTGTATGCTCACTCTGAGCTGCAAGATAAATTTAGGCTGTAGGAGCTGCTACCTTTGTTTTTATGAAAATAACATTGTTTCATGATGTCTTCACCTGTTCCTAGTCACCTTTTGACTGACAGTTTTCCTTTTTGCTTAAACAGACAACATGACACCAGACCAGTTGAGGAAGCACAACCTTAGGAAGCGACATGAGTCAAGTGGAAAGTCTTTTTTCTGGAACCACCAACATTGGACAAGACAAGCACAAGACAAGATGTACAGGGATGTCAAGTTACCTCCAAGGCACCAGTACCCAGCACTTCCACCAGCTTATCATCACAGCTACCTGACCCCACACCTCATGCCATGGGGGGGGGCAGTTCATTGGAACTCAAAATGAAGAAGGACCTTTCGGAGCTAAAGTTGTGAGTGGTTGTGCTTGAGCACAAGATGGACCTGGTAATAACACTGCTCCAGGAACTGACAGAGGCAGTGGCAGGACCCAAGCCCCGCTAGCCACAGGGAGCATTTCTGCCCTTCCCCCTGTACTTAGTTCAATTGTTGGTCTTAAAGGTTTTATGGCGTAGTTTACGTTACTAAGGGCCAGATGTAGGTAGGCTTTTACTGGGTGGTAACGGCCGAATTCGGCCGTTACCACCCGGTAAAAGCAATTTGACATGTAGGTCCCTGTAATTTACAGACTCGGTAAATTTACCGATAGGTAAATTTACCGAGTATGTAAAATACCGAGTCGGTAACATTATGGATACCGGTAAATTGGTATGTAGGTGGGACTCTTCTGAGTCCCACAAGCAGTACAAAATCGGTATTTTACCATCAAATAATACTTGATGGTAAAATACCGTTTCAGGTGTGCATGCACATGTGTGCATGCACACCTATGCCATATGACAGGCAGACCTGCCCTTAGGGCAGGTATGCCTGCCACATGGCACCCGAGCCTCTTTTGGGGGTGCCAGAGGGTGTCAAAGTGACACCCCCTGCACCCTTGTGGCTATCGGTATTTACCGATGTGGTAAATACCGACCGGTAAATGCCCGTTCATTCCTATGGGCTTCAAAGCCCATAGGAATGCATGGGCATCAACTGGTCGGTATTTACCGCATCGGAAATTACCGACTGTTTCCGATTCGGTAATTGCACATCTGCAATTACCTACATCTCGGTATTTTTAATTTCCGACCTCTGAAATACCGAGTCGGTATGACTCGGTATTTAAGAGGTCGGAAAATAAAAATTACCTACATCTGGCCCTTAGTGTAGTTATAGTGTAGGAGTAGTTTTTTAGGGGTTTGTAGAGGTGGGAACAATTTTAGTGGGTAGAGGTACTTTGTGCTATTTGAGGTTGGGGTTGTTGTGTTTTATAAGTGTTATAAAAAATGCACACAAAAAAGATGTGATTGTTTAGGATTCTATATATAGTTAGTTGATATTTAGGTGCAGTGTCTGTTGTCCTTGTGTGAAGATGTGTCTTTACCGGTGCAGGGGGTTGATGTGTATCATCTCATCTCATTCTAAATGTGCAGAGTAAGCTAGGTTAAGTTTAGGTAGTTTTAGATAGTATGTAGTATAAAATAGTGTAGGTTAGGTTAGATTAGCTAGTGTAGTTTAGGAAGTGTTAGTAATTTAAATGTTTCTGTTGACAATAAATCTCATTGTTTGCTACATACAGGTTCACATAATTTACTGTGTGAGAGTTAGCATGTGTGCTCAGGTAATGTTATGTACATGCATTTATCTTTGCTAGCAGTGTTTGGCAGTGTGAGTAGGTGTTTTACCTATGGACTGAGATCTATCAGGATGGTCACAGCTTTACATTAGCTATCTTCAGACATTGTTGAGCAGTGCACGTGGCAATTATGATGGAAATGGTACACTGTGCAACATGTGTTCACATCCGATTTCTCTGTGTGACATGCTTTGGAGGGATGTTGCAGTTAAAACATTTGTCCAAATTATATGTTTTTGGACTCACACACTGATGACTGCCCCATATTGCCAACTCTGAGTAACCACTTGCTGATCAACACACACATAGGGTTCACCAATTATATTTTACTCTCACTGCCTAGTATTCTCCCTAACTCCAAACAGCACATGTCCCTTTGGTAAGTAGTTGGTGTCTTTGCCTCACAGACTGGCCAATGGTCAACTTGGCCCAGACTCCGACAGACATACAACACACAGGTAGTACTATGTGTATTTAGTTACATGTGCAAATGGTGATACAGCTCACAGGTACAGTTCATAGGGCAACAACCCCAAAAGATGTTATGAGCCAGTGGATGTACAGACAGAGCACATGGGGGTAACATGGCATGGGACATGTGGAGGAGAGGAGAGCTTCAGTGAGGAAGATGACCACAATGCCATTAGGAAGGATAGGCCAAATTGACAGTCCACAAATGGTCAAGGTGAACAGGACATAAGCAAAATGAGGACAGTGGCAGCTGATTTTTCCTGCCATGTTCATAAGCACAGGGAAAAGGAGAAACTGGGTATGTGGCACCGATGAACGCTACCGGACACTTTTTTATTGGAAAGTGGTGCAGTCCACATCTTTCTTCTCTTATATATGCAGTGTCTCCTATGAGAGATGTGTTGTAGGTGCACCAGCCCAGTAAGGCACACACACATCAGGGGTGGAAGATGTGGATCCCAAAAGCAAAGTGGGAAATATGCTTCTACTCTATGGAATGCAAGGTGGTTCTCATTGCCCCGGCTGGTTGGCCACCTTGCTGGTGCCACTCTGGCAGGGCATTTGCTCATGCCTCTGCCTCATGCTACCATCGATTTCAGCCAGGGACTGATGGAGACCTTGGAGCATTGAGTAGGTGCATCTGATGGTCACAGTATTGGGTTGGAGGCACCCAAAGACTCCCTCAAGGGTGGCCACCACGGTCTCTATCCCCGCCTGCACCTGCTCTATCAACTCCCAGTGGACTCCTACCACAGGACATTGAAAAGTAACCTGTGGGCCCATGGAGTCCAGGGCTCTGGGTGAGGTGGCAGGTGGTGCCTTTGGTTGGTAGTCGGGGTGTGGAGACCCCACAATGCTGTTGACCCTCCCCTTGTTCGGAGATATTGTCCCGATGGATTTCAGGTATTCTTGGAGGATGTCCTGGTCGATGGTTTGAATGTTATCATCCCAATCATCACTGAAGTCCGGGACAGCATGCTTGCCCGAGGTGAGGGTTCACCCTCTGCAATGAGATGGAGAAATGCTATTGCTCTTCAGACTCTTAGATGTTGGCACGGGTAATCCATTTGACAATCAGGGTTCAATACATTTCACTTTCAGTTCCTCATTGATTTGTTGATACCTGTTACGCAAGTGTATGGATTGCAAATTACACTTTATTTCCCTTTCAGATGACTGCATACCAGCATTGTTCTCACTACCCCTGCTGCCTACTCTGAGTGGATGGGCCCTGTCATACTAGTCAGGATTACTATAACTGATGTTCAACCCATTTCATCATAACCAGAGTTGGTTATTTGCAGGGTGTCACACATTGTGTTGATCAGACCCATGCACTTGTATGTGTACATGTCTGCTCTGGCTGTTACCCAATTTGCCCCTGGCAGCTGACTTACTGCCACACAGTGATGGCACCCAGATCAAAAATTGCCTCTAATGTGTATACATCTACATTATGCGTGACCATGTGCAATGGACTGACATGGCAGGCTGTTATAGAGTGACATGGTTCAGGTAGTACCTCACATGGTAGTAGTGCTGGGAATGGGGACATGTACCTACCCAATTTTCTAAGACAACTGGGGCCATCCACCTCAGCCTCTGACCTTCCCCGGACTAATGTCCTTTGTGGCGACTAAGTAGTTCTCCTTATCCCTTGACAGTTCCCTGTATGACATCTTCCAACATGTATATGTGGCATACTGAGACAATGTTGGTCGATATTTATTCCTGGCACATACTACATCTTCACCTAAGTCCACATGACATGTAGAATGTAGTAGCACAACGTGCTGTTCTCTGTCATCAATAAACAGCTGCTATACAAGAGTGACCCAGTCAGACAAAGTAGTGCATGCGTGTTTGTGAGGGTGCCTTGCAGTACACATGTCCCTTCTCACTCACCTCCTTGGAATGCAAAGATTCCACAGTCAGACAGAGTGGCAGTTTGAGGTGCACAGAAATCTTTTACTATGCACTGCACTAGCAGGAGCCCACCAGGGCCACACAGCATCATTTGTTTTGACAAGCCTGGGGGCATAGTGACAAGGGCATTGCGCCACCTGAGCATCACTTCCTACAACTCTCCATTTGCGCAATGCCTTGCTCCATGGTTACAAGGCGGCACTAAGCCTCTATGCATGGCTTTATGCCACCTTGTAAATATCGTACCCTTTGACATAGTTTTCTGCATCAAAGGGGTATGCAATATGTGCTGCTGTGAGTGTTCCCATGCAACACCCATTGCTGTTTGGCACTGCCCCAGATATACAAGTAGTCATTCTACTGCACACATTCAATTCAATTCGAAATAAACTTTATTCCGTTTTTCACAATTAATAACCATAAAAGTATACTAAAACACAGCCCTACAGTATAAATGTAATCATTAATGTATAATTTAAAAACGGGTAACATGTAGTCGTTAGCAGCCCTACTACATAATGATTATACTCACATTTGTTATTTACAAATTTTAAAATCAGGACATAAATATAAAAATAATTCATCATAGCTAACCCTCGACTTGATTGCAGACTTTAGAAAATCAACAATAACAGGGACACAGTCTTCCCTTGATAGCTGGAGAAACAAAAGAGCTGGCCGAGTCTGTATAAAATTCATCTTTTTTAAAACAGTAATTTAAAAATATATCCTGGGGACTTCAAAGAACTTACATAAAAACATGAAGTGTAATATATCCTGTGGGGACACCCCGTCGCAACCACAGGTTGCTAACTGTTGGCCTTTCCTGCTGACCCTTGGTACAGCAAGCAGGAGATGAAATAGATCTAAACGAAATCTGGTCAACAGGTAGCGTTCATAGTTCGTAAGGGCCCCCGATAAATATGGCTCAGCCCCTAGTGTGGTTTTCAACATAACAAATTTATGCACACTAGATTTCAACAATTCAATCTCCTCCCTTTCCTGTGATTTCAGAGTAAGTAACTCTTCCTTAATTAATCCTATATCTTGTTTACAAATAATATCGGGATTACTGAAGAGATTTGGATGATTGAGTTTTCCCAGTATTTGTTTTATATACTGAAACCACGGGATTCTCAGCATATTGTCAAGGTTCATACAGTCTTTTAGAATGTGTTGCGTCATCAACAGTTGCTCGCTTGTCCAAATCTTTAACCAAAAAATGATAGGACGCAGGGCCAGAGTATCACACAGGAAGGGCATGCCTAGTTCTTCAAGCAATATCAAGTTGGCTGTGCCTCCCGGCACTCCTAACACACGCTTTAAAAAAAAAAATTCCGTCACCTGCAATCTATCAAGATTACTATAGCCCCAAATTTCGCTCCCATAAGCAGCAGTTGCAACACTTCTGGCTTGATATATTTTCATTAGTCCCGCAATTGGTCTATTACCTAATTTCGATGCAAAATCAAATGTAGCACCATTCAGGCTCATCAAGTCTCCCTCTTTTTTCTGTTTTAACGGGCCTCATGTAAGTTTATCATCTAGGACCACGCCCAGGTAAGAAAAAACATCTGTGCGTGGAATCCTAGCAGCTCCTGCTCTAAACTGAAAGCAGGATTTTTTTTCCGAGCCCCCAACTGCATAACAAATGATTTTGAATTATTGACTGTCAAATACCGATCTGCCATGAAAGTGCAGAATAGTTCCAAAAGTGACTGGAGACCCCTACTGCACACATAAAAGCAGCAAAACACCATTATTGATTGTTTATGTGCAGGTAGGGATACACCATATCTACAGGAATACATGCCACCCCTGGCTCACCCCTGCAACACCCTTAAATGACCAGCTGTACGCCAACGCAGGCATGCTTGCACCATGGTGTAAGGGTGCCTGTGTTGGTGTACAGCTGTTCTTTTTCACCGGGGCAAGGGTGAGCACAGGGGTGGCACCTATTCCTGTAAATATGACGCCTATGGCCTGCATTTATTAAATGACACAGTTCAGCGCAGCAGATTAGTATGCGTTGATACGCTGCGCCATTTCACTGTATCTATGCCCCATGGTCCTCTGTTGTATATCACTTGCATTCACCCCCACACCCGGGAAATATCCATTACAAAGCAGTCATTACATCGCACTGCTTTTACAACACAGCTGTTACAACACAATTGCCTTTACACATACCATCACAACGCATGCCATTACAACGCATGCCACTGCAACGCATGCCAATACAGCGCATACCATTACAACGCATGTCTTTACAATGCATTATAAGGTAAGTAATAGGGATTTTTTTGTTTTAAGGGCGGTATGGGTTTTGGGGTAGGTAGGAATCCTAATTTTTACCCCTACACTATCCAACACTTTCCCAACACTTTCTCTACTGTTGCAAGCACTGGAGTGGGAATAGTAATTTTTACTATCAAAAAATATTCCCCCTTGACCTCTATAATTTTAACGATACACATCCAACACTTTAGTTATTGTATTTTAATACATAAGGGCAGACATCAACATTTTTTTAAGCTTTATAGTTTTGTTATTTATTTTTTTTTTTTCACTTTAGTTATATTTCTTAGTACAAAAATTTCTCATTTATCAGTTTGTCACATCAGTTTATATATTTTCAAAAAGCACATAATGTAAAACACACAATACTACAATACAATCAATAAAAAGCCATTCCATGCAGAGAAAACAATATATGAAAAATTGAACATTCTCACAAATACATGCACCCCATTCTTATCATACATACTGCATTCATTCTTAATTCTGCGTCTGAGGGATCGCAGATAGAAGTGCGATTTAATACGCAAGGTCGACGCGTTTCGGCAGTGTAGAACCGCCTTCCTCAGGACCTATCTTGCAGAATACTCATATATTCACAAACGATATTTTATAGCCCCTGCATGGTTGGGTATCTGTAACGATAAATGACATACATTTGTTTCAATTATTCTTCATAATTCATATCTTTTTTGCATCATTTGAATTATTTGCGTTGCCCTATGTACAACCAAAAGGAACTATTCATTTACATATGTTATTCTTTAGTTACTTTATCTCTCATGTGGTTGAACCTGAAACAAGCAATGCAACTGCATCGCTGACGCTCTCATCACAGACACAAAACCCTTACCTCATCAGTTATTATAGGGTTTTATACCATTAAGGGTAATTTAAAGTTTCATGCAAAATGTGTGCTATTATTAGAGGAGACTTATTGGATGAAGGCTATCTCATATATACACAGTTATTACTAAATAACAGATTGAGGGTATTGTCACTTTAAGCAAAAAGAGACGTAACTGGATGACACTATATATGACTGTCTGTTTATCTCAGAGGAGTCTCCCTAGCTTGAGGCTATCTCATATATGCAAACCATTGGTGACATATCGACGTAATCAGAATCTGAGAGATCGTCTGGTTCACACCAGAAGTAAAATGATCCCAGCAGAGAAACAAACAACGTTGACAAGCGGAGACACGATTCGTGGCAACCACAGATGTGGCAATTGTCATGCATGTGATGCTGCAATTATAGGTAATAGTCTGTCTCACAACGATAAAATGATTACCTTGAGATCATTTACAAATTGTCGCAGTAAAAATATCGTCTATTATATTGTATGCCCATGCGGTTTGGCATACATAGGCGAGACTGGACGCGAATTTAGGCTAAGATTTAGCGAACATAAATCGTCAGTGAGAACAAACAAGCTGACATCACCTTTGACTCAACACTGTATAGATCATAACCACAATGAGTCGGAATTGAAGTGGTGTATTCTTGAAAAAATCCAATGCAGGAAAGGGGAACTACCGGAGAGAACTAGGAAAAAGCGGGAATGTTTTTTGGATTTTCTACTTTGACAGTGTTAGAAGGGGCCTGAACGAGAATATTTCTTGGTATGTGACAGAATAACTCTCCTAAATAGACCGTATATATAGATGTCACATATTGAATTCCATTGAGAAAGTAGTGCTATAATGCCTTCTGTATAACACGTAAAAATGTAACAAGAATACCACTTAGTAATGGCAGTTGCGGTATCCCGATCATGTGACCGCATCTTAGGCGCTCCCGATGACGACATGCATCTGATCGCAGAGTGGTGTAAACACTTCCTTAAACACCACTGGGTATTGGTTGCCAGGGTTTCAATCATGTGATCAACGTTATGGCGCCAAAACACCATATATATAAAATTGGTAGAACGACAACATGTCAGGCTACCTGAGTAGCACGAGTGCGGGTTTGTTTGGAAGACTATTGACCTGATGGGAGAGAAACAAAAGTAAGTACAGCGTGGCTGGCAATAAGTTAAATGCGATAACATTTAAAAAGACAAGCGAGCGCTAAAAATTTTTATTTGACGAGGGTGCATTGTCGTCTATTTCAGATTATTTAAATTGATATCTCCCCGGGATCAAACATCGAAGGGCGCGTTGTTGTCTCAGGTCGCGCTAATTATCCGCCGTCAGAAGACTTTTTGCGGGAGGAATTTAAATTACCCATTAACAAGGTTAGTATTAAATTCGACGAAACCAATAATAAATCTAAAATTCGTGTAATGCAAAACGTTAGTGAGACAGGGTCTATGTGTTTTGTTTTTGGGCCTCTGCAGATATACAACGGTTTCAAAACACAGAAACACAACAATCCCTCGCATTTGTGATTACTGAAAGAGTCGCTACATGATCTAAGGGTCAGGCGTTTTGGGTGTAAGGTCAGTAATAAATAGACAACACCAGTAAGAAACCTCAACATGTCTTTTCAATACCAAGCATTAGTAAGACAGGGTCTGTTTGTTGTTTATTCCTGGGTCTCTGCAGATAAACATCGGTCTTAAAAATAAATGAACACAACCATCCTTCGCATCTATAACTAGTGGAAAAGTCAATACCTGATAATATTGGTAAGCATTTTGTATACAATTACTTGAAAACTCCTTTATTAAACCGCAACATCTCAGAAAAGTGACAACATTTGTTCTCACTCTGATACAGGAAGTTACATAAAAATAAGCCCTGAAGTCATTGCTTGAAGTTGGATAGGAGTCCATTGATAAAATTGAAGGTATACTATCTACTAAATCTACGTCTGTTTTTGTTTAAAGTGACAATATTCTCAACCTGTTATGTGGAAATAATCGTGCATATATGAGATAGCCTCAAGCTAGGGAGACTCCTCTGAGATAAACAGACAGTCATATATAGAGTCATCCAGTTACGTCTCTTTTTGCTTAAAGTGACAATACCCTCAATCTGTTATTTAGTAATAACTGTGTATATATGAGATAGCCTTCATCCAATAAGTCTCCTCTAATAATAGCACACATTTTGCATGAAACTTTAAATTACCCTTAATGGTATAAAACCCTATAATAACTGATGAGGTTAGAGTTTTGTGTCTGTGATGAGAGCGTCAGCGATGCAGTTGCATTGCTTGTTTCAGGTTCAACCACATGAGAGATAAAGTAACTAAAGAATAACATATGTAAATGAATAGTTCCTTTTGGTTGTACATAGGGCAACGCAAATAATTCAAATGATGCAAAAAAGATATGAATTATGAAGAATAATTGAAAAAAATGTATGTCATTTATCGTTACAGATACCCAACCATGCAGGGGCTATAAAATATCGTTTGTGAATATATGAGTATTCTGCAAGATAGGTCTTGAGGAAGGCAGTTCTACACTGCCGAAACGCGTCGACCTTGCGTATTAATTCGCACTTCTATCTGCGATCCCTCAGACGCAGAATTAAGAATGAATGCAGTATGTATGATAAGAATGGGGTGCATGTATTTGTGAGAATGTTCAATTTTTCATATATTGTTTTCTCTGCATGGAATGGCTTTTTATTGATTGTATTGTAGTATTGTGTGTTTTACATTATGTGTTTTTTGAAAATATATAAACTGATGTGACAAACTGATAAATGAGAAATTTTTGTACTAAGAAATATAACTAAAGTGAAAAAAAAAAATTATAAAACTATAAAGCTTAAAAAAATGTTGATGTCTGCCCTTATGTATTAAAATACAATAACTAAAGTGTTGGATGTGTATCGTTAAAATTATAGAGGTCAAGGGGGAATATTTTTTGATAGTGTTTTGCTTTTCCTCTCTTTTCCTGACCATTGCAGTAATAATAGAGGGAGTCCCATTCTTATGTTAATAGTAATTTTTACCCCTACACTGTCCAACACTTACCCTACTGTTGCACTCACTGGAGCTGAAATTGTAATTTTTATCCCTACACTATCCATCACTATCCATCACTTATACTACTATTGCCCTAAAAGTATTATGCGTTGTAATGGTATGTGTTGTAATGGTATGCATTGTAATGGAATGCGCTGTAATTGTAGTTTTTTAAAATGCATTGTAATGGCATGCATTGTAAAATCATGCAAAGTAATGGCAGTTGCAATGTAAACAACTAATTGTAAAAGAATGCATTGCAATTGTTTGCGTTGTAACGTCATATATCCCCCACACCCAGTCAGATGTAGTAGAGGAGAGGAGTTCAGGTGGTCCCTACCATGGCAACTGAAACCTGTGCGGTCTAACCCTGCATGCCAGGACAGCTGTTTTCAGTGTAGTTTAATCTAGGCTACTATGGACAGGGCTCTTGAAACGTCCCTATGTGAAGATACTTCCTGTTGGACTTGGCCCTTTTTGCAGGGTTATCTCTGGACTTTTTGCCTTCCCCTAGACTTTTTTCTGACATGGTCTTGGTAGTTTTAGGACTTTGGGCACTTTAGCACTGTAGTCCAGTAGAAAGTGTGTGTGCTCTCTGTGAAAAATATGGTAAAGATTGGTCTACACCTGTTTGGCATATTTAATTTACCTGTCAGTCCCTTGTAAAGCAGTATCTCATATATCCGGGGCTGGTAAATTAAATGCTACTGGTGGGCTTGCAGCAATGATTGTGCCACCCACCAAAGTAGCCTTTCCCAGGCCTCTACCATTGCAGGGCCTGTGCGTGCAGTATTACTGCCGCTGTGACATGGCACCTAAAGTGTATGCCACATCTGTGACTTCGCTGCATTTGCAGCCCCGCCCTGATTGTTAGGGCATAGGGCATTTGGGCCCCATAAAAAGGCCAGTTGGCCTGTGGTCATGGTTTACTCTAAGGTGCTGTGTGCACTTTATCTGTGATGGTGACAGGACGCAAGACTCTAAGGTGCTGTGTACACTTTTTTTTCAATGCTAATGTAGTGCACTGTTTATGCCCAATGTGATGCCTACTGCATTATGTGTTTTATGACTAATGTGATTCCCTAATGTGATTTATGCTGTGATGCCTATGACATAATGTGTTTATGCTTAGTATAGTTATGCATACTGTAGTCTATACCTAATGCTAATGTATAATGCTTAGGTCATTATTGTGCCAGTAGTTACTGGCTGTGTTTTACAATTGCTCCTTGTGTTTTCTTAAAGGAGAACAAGGCCTTGTTTGCCCAGGAGTTGAGTCTTGAGGCGTTGGGCCTTGATGAGAAAAAGCTAGAGACCGAGAGGGTGTTAGCGCAGGGGAGGATATCGGAGGCAGAGAGGGCCTTCACCAGAAGAAACTAGCTCTGGAGGGTAGATTATCCCCTCAGTGCAGTTTTAGTTGTCTGGATTCACCAGTGAGGGTGGGGTCCAGTGGTGGCAACAATAGAGTGTCCAGTCTGGAAGCGTCCACTCCCAGAGTATTGTACCTATAGTTCCCAGGATGAGGGTTTCATACCTGAAGGGAATAGTTTGAGGTTCAGGGGCAGTAGGAAACTGTCTCACCAGTCTTGGGGGGAGTTTGCGGATGAATGTTGTGATGCACTGAAAGGTTGGAGGATGGGTAACGCCAACTCCTGTTGGAGTGTGAGTTGTCTGATCCAAGGGAGCTTGCACATGAGGCAGACCTCTGGCTGTGTGACAGAGGGTCTGAAGAGGCATTGGGGAGGGATCCCAAAAGGAGTGGCTCAGGTATCTTCCGGTCCTGTGTGGTAGGAAAATTTCAGAGTAGCCCAGCTAGGTCCCGTTGTAGTGGGACTTGTGTAGCGGCTCACATCCTGTCTCAGTAGAGAAGGAGTGAGTGTGGGCTGTATCCCAAGGTGCCCGAAACACAGTCTCAGGGCCTGGAGGTTTGCCTAAGGGAACACCAGTTTTGGGGCATAGGCTGTACTAGTAGGCCATTTGAGTGGATCTCCTAGTGTCAGGAGAACCTGGGGCATCTGTAAACTGAACTCCAGTGGTTCTGGTGGCTGGCAGTGCCGTTCCTAAGTGGAGGGTGCAAAAATCCAGATTGAAGGGTGAGAGGGGGATGTGTTCCCCAGTGGGAGAACCAGTGGGTCAGGGGCAGGCTAAAAGGGCTGAGTCTCGTAGGAGTGACCATGGTGAAACCACTTCTGTCCTGGGGGAACTTCGTGCACTGTCAGGTGGACAGGGGTCAGAAGATCTGCGCCAGGCAGACTGTCACACAACATGTGAGTCATGTGTTACCCTCGGGGGAATACTATGTGCATCCCCAGAAGTCCTGGCGTGTCAGGCAAGTGCTCAGCCGGGGGGTTCAGGCCCAAGGTTGGGAGCCCAGGTTCGGGGTCTTCCTGACCTGGAGGGAAGGATGACTGTAAGCAGTGTCCTGACCAGTTTATCTTCATGGGGTACCACTCCAGGTAGGAGGGTGCAGAACTCTGGAAGGGGGTACGGAGGGAGGGATCCCTCGCCTCTGACTCCGGTGCAACCCGAGGGTTTAAACCCTAGGTGTCAGAACCCCAACTCTTAAAAACCACAATGTCTCAGTGCTGTCAGGAAGGTCGTGGTTGATGGGGTTTAGTGGGGGCCGATGCCTTCTGTCTAGTTCCCTGGTCATTGGTTTTAGCTTAAGGTGCCAAGTGCATATACGAATTTATAGACGATCCCTCGGGCTCGCTTTAAAAGGGCCTGCCTACAGGAAACAGGTGCTTGGTTTCTTGGATGGTCCCTTGCTGTATGTTTCCTGTTCCTGTTGTTCCACCTTGTTCCCTTTCCATTGAGCTCTATTCCAGCGGTCCTTCCAAGGGCTGGATTTTGATTCCCCTTTTTCCCTTTTTCCATGTTTCATATACCTTTGGGCATTACTGAACCCTTTCTGGGGACCTGTTTTGGTATTTTGGTGACTTTTTGGGATTCGCGGCTGCGTTTCCTATGAGTTCTGTCGTCCCGTTACTTTCCCTTTTTTGTACTCAAACCATCTTGTTGTGTGTCTTTTGGGTGGTTTTACGAAGGAGCTGAACAACGCCTGTTTTTTGCGCTACCTTCGTGTTCTTTTAAAGTCCAGGTTTTTTTTGGGTGTCTTTCAAATTCCCTTGACGCCTTTTTTTCCCCTGTCCCATTTTTGTCTTTTCATTGTGAATTCCACCCCTTTGACATTCTCGGTGTTTCCCGAGGGGGCATGGTTGGTCTGGGGTTACACATGAAATAACCAATTTGATTGCAGTGGAGTTATTCCTGTTTCATATCAAGCTACTCCCGTTTGTTAACTGGGGTAAGCAGGGAGGTCGATGGTTTGTGTGTGTACTTGGCACTGGTATTATTAGTGGGGTGTGTCTAACCTTGTCCCCCTTTTTTTTTTATAGCTGTCTCGTCTGGGTCATGCAGTTAGCTGCCGAGAAGCTGGAAGAGACGAGCTGTGTACCCCAAGATCTTGGGTTCCCTTGTTTTGTTTACCCACCTTCTCCCGGTGTCGAGTTCTCCACCACCCGGTTTATTCGTGGGTGTTGGGGGTCACAGTGAGGGTAGGGGATTAGACGTTCTTCACTCCTGCGGTGTTTGGCTGGTCAGCAACGGAACAGAAAACCAAACCCACAAATTGATATACCACCGGAGTGAAGAATGGTTGAGGAGGCAGCGGGAGGGGCTTCTTCGATGCAGGAACTCATGCAGGCCTTAGCACTTATGCAGGGATAAGTCTAATCCCTTCGTCAGGAGAATCATGAGTTACGGGTGACACTGAGTGAAGGTGAAGGAAAAGACCAAGAAAAGAGGGGGGGATCCCTCAGTAAAGGCTAAGACCCCCGTGATTCAGCCAGCTACATTTAAGTATGAGAGGAGTGGGGGGCCGAGTGGGTCTCCTCCTTTGACTGTTACTGTAAACACTCCTGTGCTGGTGCCTCTAGCAGCTCCCGAGAGACTTTCCGGGGACAGTGGCAGATATGCTATCTTTATGAACCAGTGCCATTTGCACTTTATGTGTCGACCAGCTGCTTTTCCCGACGACACTACTAAGGTAGCGTTTGTGATTTCATATCTTTCAGGTACTGCTGCTGGTTGGGCGGTCCCCTTAGTCGAAAATAATGACGCTGTGTTAAGTAGTTTTTTGGCCTTCAAGCTCCAGATGCATAGTCTGTTTGCTAAGCATGCGTTTATGCAAGCAAGCGAAGCTGAATTGCTAAAGCTACGGCAGGGTAAGCAGGACCTTCTGGCTTATGTGGGTACCTTTAATTGCTTAGTAGCAGAGACACAATGGCCCATGGCAAAAAGAACATCTTTATTTTATCAGGGCTTGTGTGAGGACTTAAAATATATAGTCTCACAGGTAGTCGACCCCCCGAAGATTGTGTTGAGTTTATCGATTTGGTTGTAAAACTCAACCATCGATTGAGTGAGAGGAAGGGGGAAAAGACCAGGTTTCAACCCTCGAGGACAACTGTAACCAAGAGAGAAACACCGGAAAGTGGGGGTGTGAAGACAGATCCCGGACCTATGCCACTGGGTGGGGTGCGGGGTCCATTATCCAAGGAAGAAAAGGAGCGGAGGCGATTGTTGCAGTTGTGTTTGTATTGTGGGGGTGGGTGGACACTTCGCTCGAGAGTGTTCAGTGAAACCGTCCCTGTTACCAGTGAATAAGGCTGTGGCTTTCGTGGGAAGGGGGTGTGAGAGGTCTCCGGTCCTTGAGAGCAGTTGTTGTAATCCATATGATGTACAAGGGGAGGTTCAAAGAGTCCCGCATCATTTCACGGTGACAGCTTGCTTTGCTTATTCATCTAGTGGTAGAGCATCCTTGTCGGTGTTATTGGACTATGGGGCCACAGGGAACTTTATGGACATCGGTTTGGCCGAGAAGTTGATGGTTCGGTGTGTTTTGAAGAGACAACCTGAACCCGTGAGGGCCATTGACGGCACGGAGCTGTCCTCTGGGTCAATCGTTCGGCAGACCGAACCTCTGCTGATGACATTCGATAATGGGCATTCTGAGACAGTCTGTTTCGATCTGATAGCCGCACCAGCATTTGGGGTGGTACTCGGGGTGCCCTGGTTACAGGCCCATAATCCCAGGATCAATTGGGCGCGGAGGTTGGTCTCGCTCGATTAGGAGTATTGCCTTCTTCATTTTTATATTGAGGCGACTGATTGGGTGTCTCCGTTGTCTTGTGCAGCGAGTGGTTGCGTTCAGAACAGTTTGCCTTCTTCATTTGTGGCACACAAGGAGGTATTTGATAAGGAACAGGCGTGCTTTTTGCCACCACACAGGGCTTTTGATTGCCGTATCGATTTGGTTCCGGGGGCCATTTTGCCCTGTAGTAGGGTTTATGCGTTGTTCGAGCCGGAGGAGAAACATCTACGGCAGTATTTGGATGAGATGTTGAAGAATGGGTTTATTCGACCTTCTTCTTCGCCTGTATCATCCTCCATATTTTTTATACCGAAGAAGGAGGGTGATCTCCACGCTTTCGTGGACTACAGAGCGTTGAATAAAGTAACAATAAAGAACAAGTACCCATTACCTCTCATACTGGTGTTGTTAGATCAGCTGCGACATACCAAGGTGTTTACAAAGCTTGATTTAAGAGGTGCTTACCATCTCGTTCGAGTCCGTTAAGCCTTTTGGTTTGTGTAACGCCCCTGCCGCTTTTCAGTTTTTTATTAATGAGATTTTGTGTGAGTTCTTGGATATCAGTGTGATTGTTTACATTGATGACATTTTGTTTTTTTCCCAGTCCTTTGAGGAACATGATGCTCATGTTTCGCAGGTTTTGTCTAAGTTGTTGGAACACCGTTTATTTGTCAAGCTCGATAAGTGCATGTTTGGTGCAACACATGTTGAGTTTTTGGTATTCTTGATTTCGATGGATGGTATTAAGATGGATCCCCGGAAGATTGAAGCTATTATCAACTGGCCCATACCCACATGTGTCAAGGATATACAGGTGCTACTTGAATTCGCCAACTTCTACAGGCGTTTTATCAGCCATTTCTCTGATATTGTTTCGCCTATGACTTCATTGTTGAAGAAGGGAGTGGTGTTTGATTGGACGCCTGCAGCACAGTTGGCTTTGGAAAGTTTAATCAGGCATTTTACATCTGCTCCTGTGTTGATGCATCCTGATCCTGCCCTTCCGTTTTATGTAGAGGCGGATGCATCCCAGCTAGCAGTTGGGGGCGTGTTGTCTCAGCGTGATAGTGTGTCTGGGTTGTTGCACCCTTTGCCAGTGCCTCCTTCCCCCTGGCACACGATCAGTATGGAGTTTGTGACCGATTTGCTGCCTGATTCAGGGTTTACGATCATTTTGGTTGTAGTGGATTTATTCACTAAAATGGCACACTTCGTTCCCTTGCCAGAGTTACCTACGTCCAGGGAATTGGCTGATGTTTTTATGGCCCAAGTGATCCGATTGCATGGGGTGCCTACTGCCATCGTATCAGATAGAGAGGCACAGTTTGTATCACATTTCTGGACTGCCCTATGCCAGTCATTAAAAATAGATGTACGTTTGTCAACAGCTTACCATCCACAAAGCGACGGGCAAACAGAACGCACCAATCAAACCATGGAGCAGTATTTGCGTTGTTTGCTAACGTCACTGACGGGCAGTTGGGTACAAGCCCTTCCTGTGGCTGAGTTTGCCTATAATAACAGTATGCACTCAGCTCTAGGTATGTCGTCGTTTTACTGTTCGATAGGGTTCCATCCCAAGACAATTCCCATTCAACCATCTGAGAGGGTGCCAGCAGTGGATTCCCTTAGTAGGGGTTTGATTGATAGCTGGAAGAAAGCCCAACAGCAGCTATTTGAGTCCAAGAAGGTCATGAAGGTACAGGCAGACAGGCATAGACGGCTAGCTCCCCTGTATGCAGTTGGGGATAGGGTTTGGCTAGCAACAAAAAACCTGAGGTTGCCAGGACCAAGGAAATTACAGCCTCGGTTTGTAGGTTCCTTTCCTGTCCAGAAGGTTGTGAACCCAGTTGCGATTAGGTTGACTTTACCGGTTGAGTATAGTATTCATCCTGTGTTTCATACCTCTTTGTTGAAGCCTTATGTCACCACCACTCAAGAGTTGCCACCTCCTCCTCCTGTTTTGATCGATGATAACATGGAGTACGAGGTTAATACTGTATTAGATTCCAAGCGGATGAAGGGACGGCTGTATTACCTTATTGACTGGAAGGGTTATCCCCCAGAGGATCGTTCTTGGGTTCCGGCGAGTCGGGTGCATGCTGCCCGGTTGGTTCGTCTGTTTCATCGCCTGCACTCTGGGAAACCTAGGCCGGTGGGAAGGCTTTTGGGGGGGTACTGTTGGGGTTCAGGGGGGGGCCGGTGCCTTCTGTCTAGTTCCCCGGTCATTGGTTTTAGCTTAAGGTGCCAAGTGCATATGCAAATTTATGGACGCTCCCTCGGGCTCGCTTTAAAATGGGCCTGCCTACAGGAAACAGGTGCTTGGTTTCTTGGATGGTCCCTTGCCGTGTGTTTCCTGTTCCTGTTGTTCCACCTTGTTCCCTTTCCACTGAGCTCTATTCCAGCGGTCCTTCCAAGGGCTGGATTTTGATTCCCCTTTTTTCCTGTTTCATATACCTTTGGGCATTACTAAACCCTTTCTGCAGACCTGTTTTGGTATTTCGGTGACATTTTGGGATTTGCGGCTGCGTTTCCTATGAGTTCTGGCGTCCCGTTACTTTCCCTTTTTTGTACTCAAACCATCTTGCTGTGTGTCTTTTGGGTGGTTTCACGAAGGAGCTGAACAACTGACATTTTTTGTGCTACCTTCGTGTTCTTTTAAAGTCCAGTTTTTTTTGGGTGTCTTTCAAATTCCCTTGACGCCTTTTTTTCCGCTGTCCCGTCTTTGTCTTTTCATTGTGAATTCCACCCCCTTTGACATTCTCGGTGTTTCCCGAGGGGGCGTGGTTGGTCTGGGGTTACACATGAAATAACCAATACGATTGCAGTGGAGTTATTCCTGTTTCGTATCAAGCTACTCCCATTTGTTAACTGGGGTAAGCAGGGAGGTCGGTGGTTCGTGTGTGCACTTGGCACTGGTATTATTAGTGGGGTGTGTCTAACCTTGTCCCCCTTTTTCTTTTATAGCGGTCTCGTCTGGGTCAAGCAGTTAGCTGCTGAGAAGCTTGAGGAGACCAGCTGTGTTCCCCAAGACCTTGGGTTCCCTTGTTTTGTTTACCCACCTTCTCTCCGTGTCGTGTTCTCCACCACTCGGTTTATTCGTGGGTGTTGGGGGTCATGGCGAGGGTAGGGGATTGGGATGTTCTTCACTCCTGCGGTGTTTGGCTGGTCGGCAATGGAACAGTGGTTCATTCGACCCAAAAGCAATCCTATTTGCAATCATTGGAGATTGTGTGTCTAATTGCGGAACTTCAAGATGGCTGCCAAACCCGGATATGGGTTAGCGGTCTAGTTTTTAGAGAAACGTCAGAAACGTCAGGTATTGGAAGTAAAGTGAGGCGCGCAAATCAAACTATCGGCGCACTTCACCTGAGGAGTCACCAGAGATAGTAGCAAGTTTCTAGAGCTCTTGAGAGTAATTCTTCGATGAATTTTGGTTCGAAGTTCAGCGTTATTACAAATTATAGTTTCACGAGTCAAGCCAGAGAAAGAAGATGACCTAAAGAAAATAAAAGTCAAAGCTCACCTGAAGAGCGGAGAACAGCGGATAACCTGCAGAGGCCTCCAACGACAGAAAGCAGAACGGTAGCCTCGACAGAAGCACCCTGTAGAAGCAAAAGAGATACGTTTAAAACTGTAGTAAATGAGAACACTGTGAAGATACAAAAACTGTTTTGAAGGCTATTGCACTCACCTGAATAAAGCAGAGTATCCGCCTAAGAAGAAATCAGACAAGAAGTTAGAGAAGTTGGAAAAACTAGCATAAATAGTATAGAAGTTAGCATTAGCCAAAAAACATAGAAATAGGGTTTAGATTCAGGAACACACTTAATAAAATTACACTGGTATCGGTTAGGTTACTCATAGGCACACATAGTATTAGCGATTTAGAAGAGTAGTAAACAAGTTGGTGAATAAATACAAGGACTACTTCATAGGAGATAAGGTAAGGTAAAAAATAGGTAGAGTAGAATATCTAAGCTTTAGAAAAAGGAATATTTTCACAGAATGTGCTGTTTCAAAATTATTTCCTATGTAGAAATCCATGAAGTAGAAGAATAAAGACCAAATAAACAAATAGGAGAGAGGCAAAATCTTGGGGGTAACTAGGTAAGGAAAGTAGGGTATAAAAGATATTTAGTGGTAGAGTAAAATAGTCTGCAGGTCGGACACCCAAGAGAAAGAGAGTCCAGGAAGAAAAGTAACCCGAGCAGTCTCTTCTTTGTCAGTTTATTATTTTATCCACTCCCCTTTCCCCCTTGGGGGTCTCTAGGAGTCAAGTTTATAACGGGCTCAGGGGGAGTCTTGAGGGGGCTGTGGGAACTTTCGTCTTCTGCTCTTGCGCAAGTTCATCACCGGTAAGAATATACAATTGGCTTCTGACAGAGTGAAGTGCCCACGTTGTTATTCTTGCGCCCGAGCAAAAAATGGCGGAGGGATTGACTTTACAAACCCTGGGATCAGTGCTGGAAGCAATTCAGAAGGAATTAGTTTCAGTCAGAGAAGATAATCAAAGTCTTAGACGAGAGATATTGAATGCTAGGAAAGAAACTACGGAGTTAGCACAGAGGATGGGATCGTCTTTGGGTACAAGTAGAGAGAGTACTTCTGCTGAAGGTTCAAACAGACAGACCACTCAAGTAATTCACTCCTTGTCCCCAGTTATTCCTTTGGCCCCCAGAGAGGTTTAGTGGGGATCCCCAAAAAACCCAGATATTCCTAACTTAATGTTCCCTCCATTTTATGTGCCGTCCGACCCTTTTCCCTGACTCGCAGTCAAGAGTGGCGTTTGCTCTATCGTATTTGAGCGGGGATGCAGCGTCATGGTCCATGCCATTGGTTTCAAGAGACGACCCAATTTTACAGAACTATGATGAATTAAAAAAAAGGTTTTTACAAATCTTTGATCGACGAAGGATATCCCAGGCGATGGATAACAAACTATTGGAGCTGCGTCAAGGCAATCGTGATTTAGTGGCATATTTAGCCCAATTTAATAAATTGGTTGTGGAGAATGATTGGCCTGAGAGTAAAAGAGGCACAGTATTTTATTGTGGACTGCGAGACAAACTAAAAGATGTATTGACTCAAATACCAAATAGACCAACTGGAATCTCAGAATTAATAGATTTGGTATTGGAGGTTGATTTTCATCAAGGAGAAAGGAAAGGAGAGAAAAGGAGAGATTCTCGGCCAGCCATTCCAAGGTTTGATAGAGCCAGAGTAGAACACGCTCGAACGACTGATGGAACTTCTAACCCAGAGCCAATGCAAATTGGATCGATCCGAGGACCGTTGACAAAGGAGGAAAAAGAGAAAAGGAGAGCTGGAAATTTATGTATGTATTGTGCCTCAAATAGTCATTTTGTCAGGAACTGGCCAAGAAAGCCTAAAACGCCCTGGAAGCCGAAGGAAAACTTGCAGCACCACCTGTAGAAGGAGTTGAACGGGGGGATGCAAATTTAAATACAACTCCACAGGAAGACCAATTGGCGAATACATTACAGTCCTCTTCTCCTCACTTGAACCTATTGGTAACAATCAAATTTCGAGACACTACCTTAACTGATGTTTCTGTAATGGTGGACTCCGGGGCAACCGGAAATTTCTGTGACTTAAAATTCGCAGCCACGGTGGGATTAAGGGCAATACAGAAAACTCGGAGTGAACCAGTTCGAGCAGTCGATGGCACCAGTCTTTTGTCTGGACCTATAGTGAGCCACACTGAGCCTTTGCATATGTTCTCGATCCATGGGCATGAGGAGATAATTCAATTTAATTTGATTGACGCCGAACAATTTCAACTCATTTTTGGACTACCCTGGCTAACATAGCATAATCTCACAATAAATTGGAGTATGCGAACCATCACCATGGATTCCTCCTATTGAAAAGAAAACTGTTTCGGAGGCTGTGAAAGAAGTTGAAAGGATAATCCTGCTTTCTCCTTGTGTATGGCAGATGTATCCATATCTGTTATCAATTCCCAGGAAATACCGCTAGAGTATCAAGAATTTGCTGATGTTTTTGATGAAAAAGAAGCTGAGCAGTTACCACCTCATCGGGTTTATGATTGTTCAATTGATTTAGAGCCAGGAGCTAACCTACCATGCAGTCGGGTTTACGCTTTGACGAAAAAAGAGCATCAACACCTGAGAGAGTACATCGATAAGTATTGGGCGACTGGTTTCATACGGCCATCACAGTCCCCGGTGTCATCCCCTTTATTTTTCATACCGAAGAAGGAAGGGGATCTGAGAACGTGTATAGATTATCGCGCCATCAATAAAATAACCAAGAAAAACCGATACCTGCTCCCTCTTATTTCAGTGCTGTTGGACCAAGTTAAGGGAGCACAAATTTACACAAAGTTGGATTTGAGAGGCGCCTACCACCTAGTGCGGATGAAGGAAGGCGACGAATGGAAAACAGCCTTCAGAAAAATGTTTGGCCTGTATGAATATCAAGTCATGCCATATGGATTATGCAATGCTCCAGCTGCTTTTCAGCATTTTATAAACAAAGTCCTCAGAGAGTTTATAGATCATGCGCGATAGTATATATCGACGACATTCTTTTTTACTCCGAAGACAAGAGCAAACATCCAGAACAAGTAAGAGAAGTCTTACAAAAACTCAGAGAGCATTGTTTATTTTTTAAATTAGAGAAATGTGCCTTTGGAGTTTCTGAAGTAGATTTCTTGGGATTTATCCTCTCCCCTAGCGGAATGAAAATGGAAGAACGAAAGATTCAAGCAGTGGTGAATTGGAAGTCTCTTGCTAGTGTGAAGGAAGTGCAGGGGTTCATTCGGTTTGCCAATTTATATCGACGGTTTATCTGTGAATTTCCACGAAAGATATTACCCCTCACTAAATTACTCAAGAAAGGAGTATGATTTGAATGGACAACGAAGGCAGAAGAGGCTTTTCAGTTACTTAAAAGAAGTTTCACCACTGCTCCAATTCTGTTGCCTGCATATCCATCGGAACCATTTCATGCCTCTGATCAAGCAGTTGGTGGAATACTTTTGCAGCGACACAAACAGACTGGGCAGTTGCATCCTGTCGCTTATCGATCTAGGAAATTAACCCCTGCGGAGTCTAATTATACCATTACAGACAAATAATTACTGGCGATAAAGGATGCGTTCCAAGAGTGGTGACATTACTTGATGGGAGCACAGCATCAAGTGACGGTGTTCATTGATCATCGGAATTTGAAGTTTCTGAAGTCTGCGAAAACCTTAACACCCCGGCAATTAAGGTGGTCCTTGTATTTTGCAGAATATGACTTTGTAATTACATTTAGACCTGGGGCACATAATGGCAAAGCAGATGCCTTATCTAGGATGGATATGGATTCACACAAAACTTTGGAAGAATGAAAGATAATTGGTGCTGTTGTGCCAGCAAACCTGAATGAACAAATAGCTCAGGTTATGAGTCAGGAAGAAATGCAAGAGTGGGCCAAGGAAAATTTGAACCGAAAAATTCAACATCATTTACCTTATCATAAAGAAGCCTTGTACATACCCACTAAAGAGTAGCAACAACGGATACTTCATGAATGTCATGATACTCCTCTTGCAGGTCATAAAGGAGAAGCATTGGTAAATAGACAATATTGGTGGCCATGAATGACTGCAGACATCGAGAACTATGTGAAAACATGTGAAATATGCGCACAGGGAAAATCGGAAAGACAGGCACCGAAAGGGTTGTTGCAGCCCCTGCCCACCCCTCCTGGTCCATGGCATACCATCACTTTAGATCCTATAGTTGAATTGCCTTTAAGTCAAGGGTATAATACAATTTTGGTAGTGGTGGATTTGTTTTCTAAGATGGCTCATTTTGTAGCCTTAAACGGTGTCCCAACTGCCCAACAGCTAGCTCACCATTTCAGTACCCAGATTGTTAGGCTTCATGGAATACCGAAGGTGATAGTCTCGGATAGAGGTTCTCAGTTTCTATAACAATTTTGGAAAGCCTTTCTGTTGGGAATGGGGGTTGAGGCGAGATACTCCACCAGCTACCACCCAGAACGTATGGTCAAACCGAGAGAGTGAACCAGGAGCTGGAACAAAATCTGAGACTCTTCCTTTTGAAACCGGGTGGGGAATGGTCTAGTCTCTTGTGGGAGGCAGAGTTTGCACACAATAATGCCATCAATGTATCTACTGGCTATACACCATTCTATTTGAACTATGGCAAACATCCAAATTCTACATTAGCTGAGGTTAAAATTCCAGTTCCAGTGGTAATAGAATTAGTGAATCAATTAAGAGAAACCCACCAAACAGTAGTATACAATCTAGAGCAAGCAAAAAAGAAGTATAAGGCTTATGCAGCCAAAAGGCGAAGAGCAGGTCCTAGTTTACAAATAGGGGACTCAGTATGGTTAAGCACAAGAAATCTGAAACTAAAGGGTAATAGGAAGTTCCTACCTCGATTCATAGGGCCCTATCCAATAGAAAAACAGATAAACCCAGTGACTTACAAGTTGCAGTTGCCTGATAGTTTGATCCTGTCTTCCATGTATCCTTGCTAAAAAAGGCATCACCAAATTTGTGAAAAGAATTACCTCCAAAACTCATTGGCCCTTTTTGCAGGATTATCCCTGAACCTTTTGCCTTCTCTCTAGCCTTTTGTCTGACATGGTGTTGATGGTTTTAGGACTCTGGGCACTTTAGCACTGCTGTCCAGTGTAAAGTGCATGTGCTCTCTGTGATAAATATGGTAAATATTGGTCTACACCTGTTTGGCTTATTTAATTACCCTGTCAGTCCTTGTAAAGTGGTATCTCATATACCCGGGGCAGGCAACTTAAATGCTACTTGTGGGCTTGCAGCGCTGATTGCGCCACCCACAAAAGTAGCCTTTCAAACCTATCCCAGGCCTTTGCCATTGCAGGGCATTTGCGCGCAGTGTTACTGCTGCTGTGACATGGCACCTAAAGTATGTGCCACGTCTGTGACTTTGCTGCATTTGCAGCTACGCCCTGACAGTTCAGAGATAGAGTATTTGGGCCCAATAGGAAGGCCGGGCTGGGGTAATGGTTTACGCTAAGGTGTTGTGCGCACTTTATCTGTGATGGTGACAGGGTGCAAGGCTCTAAGGTGCTGTGTGCACTTTTTTTAGTGTTACTGTGGTGCACTGTTTATGTCCAATGTGATGCCTAATGCATTATGTGTTTTATGACTAATGTGATTCCCTAATGTGTTTTATGCTTGTGATGCCTATGACATAATGTGTTTTTGCTTAGAATATTTATGCATACTGTGGTCTATGCCTAATGCTAATGTGATGTAATGTTGACGTCCTTATTGTGCCAGTAGTTACTGGTTGTGTTTTACAATTGCTCCTTGTGTCTTCTAAAAGGTTCTGACAGTGGCTCGATTGGCCCTGTAATGTGCAGTGGCGGTTTCTCGTACAGGGCGTCAGGGCCCTGCCCCCTTTACTTTTGTCCCCATCACATTCTCCACAAATAATAAAAAAGCATTTGCTTTTTATGTTATTAAAAATGCAGGTCGCTGCACTCATCCAAATTTGGTTGTATACATGGCATCCTTGTTTTCTGTGTTGGGGCCATAAGTAATGCTGAGTGACACTGGGCTGAAGAGCTCGACAAACACATAGCCCAAAGGATCAGTCTCCACCCCCTGATGACGTGGGGGTAAAGTTAGCCCCGGGCTCTTCAGGCTTACGCCCAGTAGTGCCTGGGGCTTCACGTCAATCAGGGAGTGAAGAGCATGGTTACCCCACACATTTCCAACTCATCATGGGGGGTTGGTCCCACCCTGTGATGAGTTGGCAAAGGGTGGGGTAGAGGCTTCAGTCAGGCAGTAAGCGAAGAAATTGAATTTACGCAGTTTATCCACAGGATTCCTAAAGACACACTGCGCAGACTTGAGTTTTCTGTTTCCAGTGCTGAATTGTAGGTGCATCACACGTGTACACCACTACACAGGGATGGATTGTTTGGCAGCCAGCAGCAGACCCCTGGACCCGGTGGCGGCTTGGAAGCAAGGTTGCACAGGTGTACACTGCAGTTGTCTGGGACTCGTGGCTGCGTCACTGCTTGCAGAGTCCAGATGGTGCACCCTGTCTCACAAGGTGACGGATTTGTATTTTACGGCTCCATCTGACTGTCCCTGAAAGCGATTAGATCAGCAAGTGGCAAGTTTGTGTGCTTTTGTTTTTTACCACACAGTTTAAATTAGCAAGAGCATGCGTGATTTTACACATAGATGCTCAACTGATGCAGTCGCTGTACTGCCAACTGCCGATTTGTACATTTTAATTTTAAACTTGACACCCTTTATTTGTAAAGTGACTTAGTTTGCCACATTTGGTTGCTTGGTGCTTTACCAGCTGCCTGTGTGTTTTTCTCGCCAGGCTCGTTTTTTATTGGTAGCTTCTTTGTGGGTTTTTTTTGGGGGGGGGGGGCAGTCAGAGCAGTAGGAGGACAGAGAAAGAGAGGCAGTATGAGAACCACAGGAAGAGAGGGTAGAGTAAGAGGGGGGAGAGCCTGGGAGGCAGAGAGAGCAGTGTGGCAGAGAGTGGAAGGAGGAGGGAGAGGGGCAGTCCGGCCAGAGACAGAGCTCTAAGTGTAAGAGGGAAGAGAAGGGCAGAGACAGAGAAGCAGTCAGAGCGGCGATAGAAAGAACGTGGAGCAGGGCAGGGACAGAGGAGCAGGGCAAAGACAGAGGGGCAATCAGAGGACAGGTAGAGCGGGGAGAGTAGGAGGGCAAAGAAAGAGAGTCAGTAAGAGAACCACAGGCAGAGAGGGGAGAGTAAGAGGAGGGAGAGACAGTGGGGCAGAGACAGAGAGTGGCAGGAGGTAGGAGAGAGGCAGTTTGGCCAGAGACAGAGCTCTGACTTTAAGAGGGCAGAGACAGAGGGGCAGTCAGAGCAGCTAGAGAATGAGCGTGGAGCAGGGCAGGGACAGAGGAGCAGGGCAGGGACAGAAGAGCAGGGCAGAGATAGAGGGGCAGTCAGAGGACAGACAGAGTGAGGAGAGTAGGAGAGCAGAGAAGGAGGGGCTGTAAGAGAACCGCAGGCAAAGAGGGGAGAGTAAGAGGGGTAGAAGGAGGCAGATGGTTAATTAGAGAACTAATGGTAGAGCAGGCAGAGTAAGAAAGCACTCAGGTTCTTCAAATTAACGCAGGGTGCACTTTCACACAGGTTTCTTAAAATTAAAGCTGGGTCCGCTTTCGGATTCAGGACCAAGTATCAGTGCTGCTCAATGGCAGGTTCCGCCACAACTTTCTGACATGGATACATGTGTGTCAAACTAAGGCGATCTGCTCCTATTTATAGATTGGTGTCCGAGAGCACCCAAAGAACGTCAGAGAGAGCGCATTATTTCTCTTTAGTGCTATAAAGAGGTCTGCAAACCCAGAATACCTACTTAGAGTTTCACATTATTGCAAGTGTTAGAAACCACACCAAAGGCTCCTAGCCGCCTAAGCTAGGTGACAGGCATGCCATTTGATGCCTTTAACTTAGTAGCGTAAAATGCAGTGCTGACAGAAGACAAGAGTAGAAGTGAAATGGGAACCCTTCTCTCAGCAGACTCCTGAGGCCGAGTAAAGTCAGCACTGTAGGAGATTAGGACCTGCTTACTATGGTTACCCCCACTTTTTTCTGGTGTTTCACAGTTTTTTTTTACTTTAGTCTGGCTGGGGCCCTGCTATCCAGGACCCCAGCCTAGCTGCTTCCTCTCTAAATTGATTGCATGTGCTATAGGTATTCTCCGGTTTGGTTACTGGGGTACCCTTGTGAGTCCCTAGTATATGGTACACTAGGTACTAAGGAAGGGCATAGGTATCCCAGAGGCCTACAAGGGGCTGCAGCATGTATTATGCCACCCCTGGGAAGCCTTCCAAATTGACACCACAGGACTGCTGCTGCAGCCTGGGTAAGGTGGTGCATGCACCCCTTACTAAGATATAGGTTACCTATATCTACCTTAAGTCACTGCACATAGAAACCTATCAGTCACCCCTATGGCAGGCCTTATCAATCTGTAAGGCAGGGTGCTTGGTTTTGTGTGAGAGGGTGCCCATGCATGAGCAGGACCCCTCTGCAGCTTTCAGAATCTATTTTCTGAGGCTGTTCTGTGATGCAGCCAAACCATACACTCTTAAGTGCATTATAACCTCACTGTAAATACTAACTTTGGAATAACTGCATGGAAACATGTCGTGTTTGGTGTCAGACACTTTTAATCCTACCCCTACCAGTCCTGGCGACGGGGGTAGAATTCCACCCTTCTAGAGGGAGAGACATGTACACACTGGTCTAGCCGATAATAGTTTAAACAACCCCTGGCATCACAAAATGGATGCTGCCGCCACAGACACAAGTCTGGCCCCCTGCTGCTGACTGAACCTCCAGAGGGGGAGGCCTGGACACTAGGTTTCCTGTCACAGGGAGGTGTAACCACCTCCCAGACAGGCTTTAGTGTAGTGGGGCTGGGTGGGTACACTCCATGAGTGCTGTAAAAGTCCCCACAGGGGGCACATTTGGTGTCTCTGTACATGGCCCAGTTCGAACCGGTTGTAGGGGCTACCAGCCCCTGCTCTGGCACAAAACTGGGCAAAGGAAATGGGTGTAGTCACCCCTCTTTCCAGACCTTCCCATTGGTAGGTCCCCAGAGTATGTCCAACCCCTTTCTTAGGTATAAGTAAGGAACCCCTAGCAATTGGACTTTATATTACATCTGGATGAAATTCTGAAAATGAATTCTGGAACTTCGATGCTCTACTAAAGACTAGAGGACGGAAGAATATCCCTTGGGGTTAAGGAGTGACTCCCCTGCTTGGCTGGCACCAACAAAGCATTTGCCAGTCAGCATCTCCGAAGCTCCCACTGGACTCCGAGTATATGCAGCCCAGGAAGAGGATTTCCAGACTTCTCAAAGGCTGACCTGAGTCCCCAGCAAAGCTGAGACCTGCAGCCCTCATGAGTGACGTGGAACCAGAACTCCTGGACACCGTGCACATTTGCTAGTGCATTAACATCTCGACGTCTCTTGAATGTGTGCTTTGAACTACTTGTAGTCCAATCCCCGAGCACCATCTGCATCTGTACTGAAGATTGTGGGCCTACACTCCACGAGTGTTACTTGAGCCCGCTTCTTGCATTTCCGCTTGAGGCTCATTCGCGATCCCTGGTCCGTCGACTGGTGGGTCCCTGTGAAGGCAACTCTGATTTTCCCTGGACTTCCCTGATTTCTCCAGATGTGCCCTGACTCCCCACCATGTGGTGAGTCCCTCAGATCTTGCTGGTATGCACCTAGGCATTTCTTTGATTCCTGTGTGGGGTGCTGTTGCCAAGGCTTGTTGGGTTCAATTCAGGCATCAACACAGCAGCACTCGACATCCTTCATGGGACAGCTTGATTCCAGATCCTGGTCATCGTCGACACCTCCTAGACCTCGTGGCTGAAGAGTCAAGCTTCACCTTCTTCACCTGAAATCACCCGACATTGGTGGGCATTCGACTATCATGCCCCTGGTCACTGGCAAGTGACCCAGACTATGTCCCCTCTGCTTTCAGGTTCTTCTTATCTTTGATCCAGGCTTGGATCACACCGGACAGTTTCCTCTACGACGGCAGCAGCACGTTACTGCAGATCGCCATTGGAAATTACGACGATTCCCTACACCAAAAGACGCCTACGTACCCGGCTTCCTTGGGTGAGGTAACTGGAGTACTCTGGTGCTCCAGTGGGTATTGACTCCATAACCCCTTAAGTCTAAAGGCGTTTGCTCAAAGTCCTCTCTTAAGTGTCCTTTATCCTTAAATTTCCAACCGCGACTTTCCCCATAGAAGCTAACGGCGTCCCGCGGCTGTGTTCTCACACTGCACGCATCCTGTGTGGGTTCCCTGTGTCACTACCTGGGTGGTTCTTTGTGGCCCCAGCGATTCTACAGGCCCTAGGCCTTGTGTCTAGTCAAGTCGTGGTTCTTATACCACTTTCTTAATATATGGTTTGGTAGGCCCCTAGGGCTCAACGTATATTGTGCTAATTCACTGTGTGCTATTAAGTTTACCGTATGTACTTTTGCCTCTAGCCTCATAAAGAGACTAGGGGGATGTGTTTAGAATAAATACATATCTTTTATATATATACACCTGGTGTGGTTCTCCTTTCATTTGGCGATTCACAAGATTATGGATTGTTAAAACAAGCTGCTTTACATTCCTCCAAGGCTTAGCCTGAAGGCTGCTCTCCACAGCTACCACTCGGATAGCTTTCTACTCTCTTTTCTCACTTCTCTTCTTATTATTGTCCCTTCTAAGTGTGAGCGGGAAATCCGTTACGCTCGCGGATTTTGCGGATTTTTGGGAAATCCGCAATCCGCGAATTTTGCGGATTTCCCGCAAAATCCGCAAAAAAAAATCTGCGAGCATAACGGGTTCAAAAGTTGAACCCCCACTCATGCAACTATTTTACAATGGTGCCAGCAACCTGCCAGCGCCGTTGTAAAATAGTTACAAAGTTAGCTTGCACAGGAACCACTAGATAAAACGAAGCAGGTGCTGCTTTATTTTATCTAAGTGCTTCCTGTGCAAGCTAACTTTGTAACTATTTTACAACGGCGCTGGCAGCTTGCTGCCACCATTGTAGAATAGTTACAGCTCACAGCTCACTCAAGGGACCCCTGCGCCCTTCGGGACGATTGCATAGTAACACACACATGGACGCTCGAACTAGTTGATGCTCAAATTCAGTGACTCATTCATTAGCCCAAAAACAATCGTGAGCGTCGTCGAGGCTGGACAGGTGTGCCTTTTTCCCAAATCTACCGTGGGAAATCAGCTGTGATGCTGGATAGGCTTTGCATCCTTGACTTTCACGAGCGCAATACCCATGCTGTTCCTGTGACCAGGAGCTTCTTTCTCTTCATCTGCTGAACTGATCTTTCTCTGACCTTCTATTCACACAAGATGAGGCACATACCCTACTGGGCACATTGTGTTCGCACGGGTTTCTGCAAGTTCGCACGCGTTTTGTACAATTTCGCAATTTGCAAAATTGTACAAAACCCTCGCGAACTTGCAGAAACCCGTGCGAACATAAAAAAAACCCGCAAATTCGCGGGAATTCGCAGATTTTGCGGATTGCGAGTTCGCAAATCCGCAAAATTCGCGAACGCAGGATTTGCAAAATTCGCCCATACCTAGTCCCTTCAGGATTTTTCTGACTCCAAGTAATATTGCTTAAACTGTTTATCTCATTAAAAGTCTTTTTGATGATGAATTTATTATCTTGTTCTGCTCTCCCACGTTGTTTGTAAATTAGTTTATATAAACAGTAATGAAATTGTTTGCAAAGGTTACAATGAGCTTAACCACTATCGTTGATTGTAACAACATAACCTACATGTCATTATTGTAACAAAGCCTGGCTATTTCGATGACAAATGTCATTTTTAAACCTAGATTTTAATTGTATGTTTATATGTTTGTTTTTATGGCAGCCCTGAAGAAGTCCCTAGAGGACGAAACGCGTCGGCTCGAAAACCCGTGTTTTGATTGTACACCATTTTGGAATAAAGAAAATCACAACTAAGATAATCTACATCTGTGATTACTAATATTGTATTTCAAAAAATTGTGTGGTGCACCTTTGTGTTTATGTATTAGCTTTCTACGAAGGTTGTCTTTAACCTACTATCAATAAGGGTTGTTTGGACTGGTGCTAGGTGCCCACTAGAATAGTGGACAGCATATGTCAGGCCAACTTCTCACAATCACTAACACAGTGAGGTAACGTTTAATAATGGAAAGAGTAGGCACTTTTTTATGTTTGTGCTCTTGTTTTATGGTCTGAAAGGCTGCTTTTACTGTTTATTTCTCTGATACTACCACAAACTTTGTCTGCAGCAGGTAAAGTGCATGCAATCTCCCATACCTTGCAATACACCTATATGATCTTGGACTTTGATGTTTCTGGGGGAACGGAGCTGACCTTGGGTGACTGTCACATTTACAGGCAATTCTACCTATTATGCAGCAGTGATGCACTGTTGTGCTTTGTTATACATTTTAGGTATTTTTTCAGCATTTTTTCAACTGTTGGCTTTATATTTTATAGAACAACAACATTGTACACTGATGCATGTGATCCATGTTTTGTTGTGAGAAATAGTTATGGAATGTATTTGGGAGATAATGTATTCTGCCACAATGCTGATGCAGGATAGGACTGTCGCTGTGTATGTTTTAGTTATTACAGAAGGAGGTGTGTTATCACATTAAAGCTTTCATGGTAGGTATTATGCCTTACACTGTCCACTCATGTTTTTATTTTATGTTAGATTTGTGACAAATAAAAATGCAAGTGAGGTTTAGTCAACACTGTGTCCCTAGACTGCTTACTGGGGTGCAGATGTACTTTACTAGAAGTGTTCAGCCTCCCTCCTTACAATAATGCCATTAACAAAGCGGCATCTCAGTTGTTGTGCACCCTACATGTTGTCTTGATTTTTATTGCTTTTTCATTTTTTTTGTCTAAATTAGCTTAAAATCACTATTTGCCCTTTTTTTCTTTCAAAAACTTTTTCACACTTTGAAAAATCACCAGCTGCCACTGCTTTACTTATTTTACAAACTCAAACAGATAAGGTGAATACTTAAAAAATGAGCATTTTGATGGCAAATGTGATGTGTATGAATGGTACTCAGCCTTGTTATCTCGAAGTCTGTTAGGAAGTTCTGTGATTATACTGAATAAGTCTAAGAAAGATTCCCTTTGGGATATTCTGTTAGCATTCAACAATCACACTCAACACCTCAAAGGACAGTCATACCCCAATATTCTTCAATATTTTTCAGCATACACTGGGTCAGTATATTCAGTTACCAGAAAGTCAAAATATGAACAGTAGATTTTTTTAAAAAAAAGATTGTTTTCCACAAGGGAATTTTATTAAACTAGTTCATATAAAATCATTAAAAATAAATTATTGTTATACACATTAAAGGCAGTTTCTGTTATAAGCATCATTCGCTCTTGGAAGTAGAGAGTGATATTCAAGATATGACAAGTTAAAATCAATCTTGGATCAATAAATAGAGCTCTATTAGCCTATTTTAAGTGTGTAATATTGTCCTGGATGAATGGTATGAGCGATGTTTGTGTATTTAGACACGGATTTCTCACATATATCGTGTGTTGGGTCATTATTTTATTAGTGCCAGCAACTCAATAATAGTTTAAGTTTATATGCTGTGATATAAACTAAGTCTACAATTTTACAAAAACTCTTTTTATATAGATGAAGGAACTATTTAGTTGTATGAAATAGATAGATTGCTGTCTTTTATGATGTAATGAATAATAAATAAAAATGTTTTTTTAGATGTATTTTTATATATAGATACACAGTGTCTGAATATATTTGTAGCAAGCCTGAAGAAGGATATTGGACCAGCACTAACCCTCCAAAACGCGTCGCTTTCTTTTGTCTAAATATATAGAAAATATGTTTCTATAATATTCTGTGTGCTGTATTATACATGCAAATAATGATGTACTAATGTGTGGGTTTTTGTTACAATTAATTTTGATCCACCTATTTTTGTGACTTTGTTTCTCACTGTTTTTAATGTGTATAATGATATGTTATTTTTAATGATTTTATATGAACTAGTTTAATAAAATTCCCTTTTGGAAAACAATCTGTTTTTTAATTTCAAATGTGGTTTATTGGTTTTAAAAGCGAAAGAAGGCATTTCAATACAGCAATTAAGAAGGAGGCATATATAGCGAGTGAGACAGACAGGCACGTCTTCTCTAAATGTCATCAAGGAAGCAAAAACAATATGCCAATACAGATTTGTAGAGCCAGTGCTGCAACTAAGGTGCCATGTAAAAAGGGTCAACCGACCAGAACAAGAAAAGGAACCAAACCTCCCTCCCTCTTCCCAACATCCCTTCCCTCCCTCCACCCCGACCAGTATGTCTTCCAACCGGGACCTCTGGTATGATGCGTTTAGAGCTGTATGCTGCAGGGTATTCGAGCTTATGGGGGATCCTGTGGTGGCCCTGTGAGCCGTAGGATGCGAAGATATTTTGGGCAAGTGATTTCATGAAATTCCTTGGACAGAAGGGATAAAAGCGGCTGCCAAGCTTTCTGGAAGGAGTCAGTGGTGTGTGTCAGTGTGGCTTGGATACGCTCCATGCCTAGCGTGATCCATAATTTATGCAGCCATCCAGTGTGAGTAGGAGTGGTGGTGGATCCCCAGAGCGACAGGATATGTTGTGACGCTGCTTGCATGCCAATGCCCATCTGTTTGCCGCACAGGGATCTTAAGGGAAATGTAAGCGCATTGGGCAGATGGCATACGCGGGGAAGCATGGAATTTCAGTTTGAAAGGTGGAGTCGATATCATCCAGGACCGCCTTCCAATAATCTTGGATTGCGCCGCAATCCCACAGGAGGTGGGTCAAAGTGCCCTTCTCGCCGCAGCCCCTCCAACACAACGCGCTTCGAAGTGGATTGCCTCGATTGAGTCTGACCGGGGTAAGGTGCCAGTATATGGCCAATTTTACCACCGCTTCTCTGGCATTAGTGTTACGAGTGGTGTGTGCCACCCTGTAGTATATAAACCCCCATTCCTTGGGTGACAATGCCGTGCCGAGTTCCGATTCCCAACGCTTCTGCCCCGCCATTTTACCTGGGCATCTTGTAAAGGTCCGAGGTCCGAGATAAGGTGCCGGTCCGAATCTTTCGTAACCAGCCACTTCTCGAATGGAGTCAGTTGCCGACTTACTAAGGGAGCGCATTCCGGACTCGAAAGCCAGTGGTGGAGTTGGAAGTACTGGAACATGTGAGGTTTGGTCACCCCATAGTCCTGTACAATATCGTTGAGGGGGAGAAAGCCCTCCAAGTCAAAGAAACAGCCAGCAGAGTGGCAGTCCGTTCCACGCCATTGTGGAAAGGCACGAGGGTCGTTGCCCAGTGGGAATTCGGGATTATCTAGGATCGGAGTGAGTGGGGAGGGGAAAGTTGTTAAGCCTTTCTTGACCGCCACCGTGTCCCAAGTTTTCATAATGGTGCGCGTGATGGGGGACCGAAGAAGATATCGCGGTCTGTGTTGGCGAGCGAGGAATGGTATCTTCCATAGTGATGTTTGGGCCATCGCTCTGTCCTGGAACAACCACCTCTTCTCGGATTCTGGCCTATACCATTCCACCAAGTAGCGGAGTTGTGAGGCCTGGAAATATTGCTGGAGGTTGGGGATTCCTAGTCCACCCTCATCTACAGCTCTGTGCGCAATTTGTTTATGCAGGCGTGCGCGTTTCTTTTCCCAGATGAACTGGTGGAGGGCGGCTTGTAAGTCCGGGAATGCACCAGGTGGCGGCGGGATCGGGAGAGTCTGGAAGACATACAGAATCTTAGGTAAGTCTGACATTTTCACTGCACCTATGCGACCCAGTAAGGAGAGGGATAAGCATGGGCAGAAAATCCGTTACGCTCGCGGATTTTGCGGATTTTCGGTAAATTTGCGATCCGCGAACGCTCGCGAATTTACCGAAAATCCGCAAATTCGCATGCAGCAGATTTTTTTTCTTGGTGATACAATTTTGCGGCGTGTAAGTTCGCAATTGCGAACATGTAGTCGCGGCGGGCAGCAACAATATCGCACTCGCGAAATTACAAAATTTGCAATTCTGCACAAGAAATCCACTAGCAAGCAGCATAGACCTTCTGAAAATGATGATTTTTATCAGAATAACTCCTCAGGTTGACATTTGCCTGCCCTCTTTTGGATTTAAGACCTTCTGACTTTCTTTGGATCACTTTTGGATTAGAAATAAACTTTTCACAAGTAAGTTTGTTTGGGGCATTACATTTGCTGTTCTGCAGAAAAACGAGTTTTGCTAAACTGAAAGCACTCAGCAGCAGGTGCAAAAGTTCAAATTCATCATTAGTAACCATTCCCTGTAATGCTTCCTGACTGGGACCCCTCCAGAGTTCAGTTGCTAGTTGCAACAATTGTATGACCCTGCTCTGACCCTCACAGCCAGATCATAGAATAGCTACAAGTAGGCCACAAAATCTGAAAAAAAAAATTGCACTGCAACAGAAAGCAAATTACAGATAAGGAAGCAGGTGCCAGACTGGAATTTTAAAACAGTGACACATTAATAAATCAACCCTAAATTAATTCATGTCAGTTGAAGCAGGGCAGGTGTGCTTGCTTTTTACCCCCATAATCTAGATGATGATGAACCAGAGGGTGGCATTGATGTACCAGAGGGTGGCATGGGTGGCAGTGTTGAAACAGAGGGTGCTGTGAACCTGTGATGATGAACCAGACGTAGAAACAACATAGTCGCGACTGTTGCGTGCCGACAAGTAAGTGCGCAATCGCGAACTGGTACAAAATCCTCGCGAACTGGCAGAAACCCCTGCAAACTCTATAAAAACAAACAAATCCGGAAATTCGCGAGAATTCGCAGATTTTGCGGATTGCAAATTCGCGAACGCCAGATTCACAAAATTCGCCCATGCTTAGAGAGGGGCTGTTTCGACCAGCATGCAAGATCGGCTCGAATCTGGGAGGTGAGTGTTTTATAGTTAAGGGACTCTGTCGCGTCAGTGGTGGAGGTGAGAGTGATTCCCAAATATGGGAGCTGTGCAGACTTGTGTAAATCGCAGCCAGCCGAAGTCAGGTGCCGAGGTGCGAGGGTGGGCATTACTGCCCAGAGGCAGAATCAAGGATTTCCCCCGGTTGAGTTTGAAGCCAGACACTGCCCCAAAGGTCTCCCGTTCCTCTAGGAAGGCAGGTATAGAGTGGGATGGTTTGTCAAGGGCAGCAATGATATCATCGGCATACAGTCCCACCACGTGAGGTTCATGGCCGAAAGTAATACCGCAGATACGAGGGTTGTCTCAGATTTTCTGCACAAGCGGTTCCATGTAAAGGGTGAATAGGAGGGGTGAAAGAGGGCACCACTGACGCGTACCTCGCTGTATCTCGAAGGGTCCCGACTTAAGACTTCCCAAGCGAACCCGAGCTTGAGGGTGGTAGTAACAGCTCGCTATCCAGGCTTGAAAGCGATTGCCCAATTGGTATAGTTGTAGGACCTTTTGCAAGTAGGTCATGTCGACTTGGTCAAACGCTTTCTCAGCGTCGATAGCCAACAGCGCCGAGACTCGGAGTCTTGGAAGTGGCCCTTATCCACAAGGTGCAGGAGCCGTTTAGTGTTATCGCTGCATTGGCGGTTCGGAACAAAGCCCGATTGATCTGGTTCGAGGATTCCCGGAAGACAGGGGCCCAGACGGGCTGCTAGTACCCCTGTGAACAGTTTTAAGTCTAGATTAAGTAACGAGATGGGACGGAACGCTGAGCAGTGTGTTGGGCTTTTGCCCGGTTTGGGTAGCACCACTATCTCTGCCGCAAGCATATCTGGGGGTATAGAGCTTGGGCCTTCGAACAAGTTAAATAATTTTGTGAGTACCGGTGCCAAGAGTTGGCCGAAGAGTTTATAGAAACCTGATGAAAAGCCATCAGGACCCGGTGATTTAAGCGGGCGCAGGCGAGAGATAGCGGCGAGGACTTCATCCAGGCGAATAGGAGCGTCTAAGGCCTCTGCGTTCGTTCTAGACAGCGGTGTGATTTCCACCGATTGCAAGTATGCGTCGATGTCGGCGGGCGGCACTTTGTCCTCGCTATATAGGAAAGCGTAAAACGAGCGGAAGGCGTCCGCAACCTGCGCCTCTTCGGTGAGGGCCTCCCGGAGGCGCCCAGGAGGGTGGTGATTTTAGAGCGTTGGGTCTTGGCTTTTAGGGCACTAGCTAGAAGGCGCCCGGTGCAGTTGCCTCCTACGTAGTAAGAAGGGCGGAGTCGGAGGGCGGCAAACTCCGCTCTGTCGGTATCAAGGCTAGCCAGATGGGCCCTAGCGGCCTTCAACTGTCGCCAGATTCTCGGAGCGCCAGTGCGGCTGTGAACCCTTTCCAACTCGGCCACTTGTGTTGTGAGATCATCTCTTTTTTCCTTGCGAATTTTGGCATCTGCAGCTGCTATTGCAATCAGTTCCCCCCGAACTACAGCTTTCAGGGCTCCCCAGAGGGCCGATATTGAGGTTGCGGAGTTATCATTAGTGGCGAGGTAGTCCAAAATGCATTTATGAATTTGTTTGGCGACGGCCAGTCTTTGCAAAAGGGTCTCGTTAAGCCGCCATGAGCCCAGGGTGCGCGTGGTTTTGGGCATGGTAAATTTCAGTTCTACCGCGTCGTGGTCAGAAAGGGCCGCTGGGACGATGAAGATATCAGTGATGTGGGTAGTTAATTCTGAGGAGCCTAGGAAGTGATCCAAGCACGCATATGTGTGGTGTACATGTGAGTAGAATGTGAAATGTACATCAGGATTGTAAACAAAAAACGGTTTCTGGCATTACAGCCGCCTTCAGCCAGGCTTGCTTGAATCCAGTGGCAAAGTGAGCAAGGGATTCACGTCTGAGCATACCCTGCCAAATTATGGCAAACAAAGCGGCACAAAAGGGGGTGGTGATGGACGGAGCATCTGAACCAATCAAACACTCAAACCCAGGCAACAGATCTGGGTGTGAGTTATGCCAGAAACCGGTCCTTGGAAGCTTGAATCCGTTCCAGGGAAGGCATGGCTTGGCAGTTCGGGCTGGACTGTTCCCATGAGGCACAGGGTCAGACTGATTTGTATATGGCCATGTCTGATTTAGGGTGGCAGTGTGGGCTTAAGAACGGTGATCCATTAAACCCAGATCTGTTGACTGGGTGTGAGTGTTTGATTGGTTCAGATGCTCCGTCCATCAGCACCCCCTTTTGTAAACCCTAAAAAGAGCCACCATTTTAAAACCATCGAGAAGAACAAGTCCTACAACAGTTTTCATGACGAGAACACTAAGCCACAGAAAACAAAATGGAGGAGTAAACACTGTCAAACAGATTAAACAGAAAGTTTAAATTAATACATTTAAAATATAAGTTCTCACATAAAATTAATCACAAAAAAAACGAATAACAATGAAACTTTTCCCGTATATTATGGTGACACACACAAAAAGCTATAAATAAGGGGAAGACACCATTTTGAAGCCAGTGGTCAACAGACTACCAGCGAGAGCAGACGGATTTCCCACATACTCTGACGATTACAGACAAACGAGTACTCAGCAAATGCCATACTTCAATTCTCCAAAGAAAAAGTAAGCATAAGACATATAAGAAAAAATAATTACTTTTAATAAATTAATATTAAATTTTTTTAAATAGATTCATTGTATTTTACAGTTTTCAATACACTAGAAAATCGAAACAACAACGAACAGAATATTGAAAATCAAATAACGATATTAGTAGTAAGTTCATTTTAAAAAAAAGATTTTAAGGAGTACATCACACAAAATTGATTTTTCTTTTAAAAATAATTCAAAGAAAGCATTGATATGAGGTACAGTTCTATATTTATCAAAAATATTGAACAAATAGTGTTTTTAAAATTTGAAAAGAGGAAAGCCATAAATTTTAAAACAGTAACAACGCTAAACCATCTCACGTTTTGATAATTTCAGCAAAATAAAACTATTTTTCAAGACATTTATTAAAAAAGATTGAAGAAAGGAAACCCACAATTTTTAAAGACATCTCGTAATGAAAGAGAATACCCAATAAATAATTGAATGTACAAATGAATGATTTTTTAAACGTTTTTGTATATTTACCAGAATAATTTGACAACTGTTTGAAAGCGATAACTTTACAAATGTGGAATGAAAAATGGAGACACAATTTAATTTCAATTTAATTTCAAAACGGCGAAGCGTTTTTCAATCCACTGACCTATTTGGCCTATTTGGCCGTGAGCCCGGTGCCCTGAATGCTGAGAGGGGGACTTTGACGCCACTGACCTGATTTGGCCGTGAGCCCGGTTCCCTGAATGCTGAGAGGGGGACTTTGACGCTGCTGAGACCTGCCCTGCTGCCGCACAAGATCCTGGCTGCACACTCCTCTCCCCTGGACCCGTGGACCGCGCACTGCCTACTACGACATCCACAAGGCAGCGCGTTCTCGCGGAAGGTGAGAGGGGGTGGAGCTACTGGACCTACAAGATCGGACCAGGGCTCCCGCGGCGTGGGAAGCGTTGTTTAATCCACTGACCTATTTGGCAGTGAGCCCGGTGCCCTGAATGCTGAGAGGGGGACTTTGACGCCACTGACCTGATTTGGCCGTGAGCCCGGTGCCCTGAATGCTGAGAGGGGGACTTTGACACTGTTGAGACCTGCCCTGCTGCCGCACAAGCTCCTGCCTGCACACACCTCTCCCCAGGAATCGCGGACCGCACGCTGCCTACTATGACATCCACAAGGCAGCGCGGTCTCGCATGAGGTGAGATGGGGTGGACCTACTGGCCCTACAAGATCAGAACCGGGCTCCCCCGGCACGGAACACACGCGGGCGAAGCCAGGGCCAAGGGCGGGCCCGTCCTTGCCCGTCTGTGCCTGGATGAGGCTGGGCTGGGCCCTCTCTCTTATATCTGCTTTTCCAACTGCGCTGTTACAGTAAGATCATAAAGTTAATGGGACTTCGTATTCTTGACCAGATCCATAACTGCTGTTAAGTCTTATTTTTGTCACTATAATTGTTAGTCTAGGTTTCTTAAAGCACAAGGAGCATTTAAAATACTCTTCCCCTACCCATCCCCATCTGAGCCTCCTGCTAAGAGGAATAGCAAAGCACGGAAAGAGGAATTTCCTAGAACTGATTTAAATCCCATGTACTCATAGAAATATCTGATTCCAATTCCAATTTTGTGCTAGTCTCTCCATTTATTTGGAATCAATAACCACTGATTCCCCAATACTGTGTATTTTTGGAAGCCAACACTGGGAAGAGAAAATTACCTAGGCCAAACCTTGGGAACGGAAAAAGGGTCCATGTTGAGATACAACAAACATTGTTGAGCTATCTAACTGGAGCAATGGGGGCGCTAGACAAACAAATTAGCTCAGTTGTGGAATCTCTTGAGGCAAGCTCATCTCGGTCGAACTTTGACGATGCTCACTTGGAGGCCTCATCCTCCCAAGGGCATACCAAAATGTTAAAAAAGCCTGCCAATGGATGTATCCAACACATTACTGATAACATAGAGTTGAATGACCCAGACCAACCATCACAGCCTCCCCGAAAGAAGCAAGGGCCCCCTCTATCCCCAAACAATTCTGTTGTTCACAACAATGTGACACAAACCGATGCTATAATTTGCCTTAAAACCACCTTGCCGAAAGCTTAAACTATCTATAATACTAAGAAAAAAAGAGGAGTAATAAAAACTCTGACAAAAGATAGGGCAAGGGCCAGGAAAACACCCGATGTACAGTGCACAGAACCAAAGAATTTAGTGCTATTAATAGAGAGGTTGGATCTTTACCTCAGAGTTAGGTTAGATCAGATGGACCAAAGATTGATATCCATTAAAGAACACCTAGCTAATACCAAAAACCAATTAACCACAAGTTCATGTTCTCACGTACCTAAAATAGGCTCTTCTAATCTCGGCCAGATTTCCAAACACGTACCCAATGAGACAAATAGAAATCCTGCTAATCCACCTATCCCCCTCAAGGAAAAATGTACATCTAGAAGGGGCGACTCTGTCTCTACGAAGAGTGTAACTGATCTAACGGGCCCGACCTCCCGCAATTCACCCTCTAACCTTGTAAAAAACCCTGATAGAAACATCAATCAGGATAGGGTAATTGTGGCCACAAACGACCATCTCGACCTCCCTCCAGCCGCTACTCCGTACATTATAGTGTTGGCTAATGTACCTAAGAAAGAACCTACGACAATGGAAGGTTGGTAAATATTAAGAAATTAATCTCTGAATTGGCTAGGTAAAAAAACAGGCTTAACGGACAATCTGTTTAGAGAATTTAAAATGGCTAGAAGGGTAAAAAGTGTGGGCTCTCGAGCTGATTCATTTGTGGGTGATTCAATCGTTTTGACCTTTCGCTCCCCTCAGTTGGTAAATAGATTGTTGCAACATAGTGGGGCTAGGGTTATTGCAAAAGATGAAATAAATATTCTCCCATTAGGTTTTTTCTATCCCTGGTAAAGGGGTCCTTACGAGAATTATTGAAGGTCAGAAATCCATCAATCCAATATTACCCAGATTAAAAAAAGATTGAAGAAAGGAAACCTACAATTTTTAAAGACATCTCTTTGAAAGGTAATGAAAGAGAATACCGAATAAATAATTGAATGTACAAATGAATGATTTTTTAAACGTTTTTGTATATTTACCAGAATAATTTGACAACTGTTTGAAAGTGATAACGATACCATTCCGACACAGAATGGATTCGAGATCTTTTCGGACCTAGATGAACTTGATTGACTGATTTCCCCAATTTCGGATGAATCTCCTAATTCTTCCTTAGAACAAGTGTCAGTCCCAAACAGAATTGAACTTGATCTACATCCATCCCTTGGTATTCAGGAAAATCCAATACTGGATTTGGGGCCGAACCGAGGAGAGATATCTGACGCCCTAGGACACCCCCAAACTTAATGATTTTGTAGACTTCATTAATCAGTCCATCCCCCTACAAGTAGTCAAGGATAAACCAACAATTACAATACTTTACTGGTTATATTGCTCGACAGTGTTCAAAGGAACATAACGACATTTGGCTTAGTTTTATCCAAAATGTTAAAGTCCTATGCTTTCAGGAGACCTGGACCACTACAGCAATTTATATAGTGGGGTATAAAACGTATTTTTCCCCCACACAACCTTCATCTTTTGGTAAAGCTAAGGGCGAGTTATCTATCTATGTATCCAACTTGATAGAGACAGCAGTTGTCACCATGGTAAGACTTGAAGCCAACTATCAAGTATTAAGCCTTTGCTTGAAAAAGACAGATTCACTCCTTATAGTAAATTTTTATAACAATATGCCTGAGGGAGAATTATTGGCTACAATACGACAGATTAATCTCCTAATACAGCGTCCAGCAAAAGAGGTTGTAACTATATGGGGTGGCGATTTTAACCAGCGCCTACTAGACAAAAACGATACCCCGATAAGCCATTTTTCCCATACAGTAATAGGGAATGCCCTAATTGATACTCTGTTTGATCTAGACTTGGGCTTGGCAAACAAGATGATTAATTCTTTAACTGCCCTTGCTCCTACTTTTAATGGCAGAGGAAGATTAAGTCTAATAGATTTTGTCTTTGTCTCCTGTAGGGCGGAAAAACGTATTATCAACTCTGAGGCGCATGATATCGCAATAAGTGATCATCATCCAATCAGTATCACATTGACTCTACTACAGAAACAGAGTATCCATAGTATAGCAAGTTTTCTAGACCAAAACAGATTGACACTAGATAGAATAAACGGGTACGCACTTAAATGGGAGAAAGCGGACCCTCTAGCTATAACTACAAAAGTAGTAAAAACAGCCCATTCGGCCATTGAAAAATGTCTAGACTTGGCCACATCCGATGAAGAAGTATTGAATAATTTCATGGTGGTCACTAAAACAATAAAAGAAGCACTCTTTATTAAATTGAATAAGAGCAGACCCAACGAGAAAGGTTGGTTCAATAAGAGATGCAGAACTAGTTATTCCAATTTGAAAAAGGCTTTATAAAAAAACAGAAAGGGATGCTCAAGAAATCACAAAGGAATACAATCTTGCCATAAAGGAGAGGAAAGCAGAACTCAAACAGGATCTTTGGGATCAACTACTTAAAAGTAGTACCCAAAAAAACAGTGCTGCCTTTTGGGCCATTGTTAAATCTCCCTTCCTCTTGGATGAGAGAATTCTCCCAAAATCGATGTGGCCATAGATGAAATAGCCTGGGTGGAGTATTTTAGTAAGATATTTGCGAAGGGAAATGACCTAGGGCATGGCCATGTAGAAATCCTCCCTGAGCAACACTCTGCTGTATACCCCTTACTTCTAGATATAACACCTGACAAAGTAGATCTGGTATTAAAGGCCAGTAAAAATGGGAAGGCCCCAGGCTGGACGGGGTCCCAATCGACTTTTTTAAATCAAATCCAGCCCTCTGGACTCCAATTTTAACTAGGGTCCTGCAGGCTTCTTGCACTGTAGGGCTCTTGGAATCATGGTCAAAGTCAATCTTAGTACCCATTTTTAAAAAAGGGGATCGTCAACTAACATCCTGCTATCGACCAATCTCACTGCTTGATTCATTAGGTAAAGTAGCGGGCTGAGTCATCCTTGAACGTCTCCAGCAGTGGGCGGATGATAGTGGTATTTTATCTGACCTACAATTTGGGTTCCGAGAGGGGTTAGGGCACAGCTTTCCAAACTTTTCATGTTGGTGACACACCTTTTTGCGAGAAAAAAATTCAGGGACACGGTAACGCGAGAGCAGCGAGCAAGCCCAATCACCTAAGGGAGGTGGTTTGCATGGTTAAATTGATTCACAGGCGGCACAAGGGACATGTAAATAGCCCCTAACTGTGTAACACACAACCCCACACACACACAACCCCACACACACACCCCCACACACACACACCCACACACACACAACCCCACACACACAACCCCACACACACACCATCCCCACACACACACAACCCCACACACACATAACCCCACACACACACACACATAACCCCACACACACACACATACCCCCCCCCACACACACAACCACACATGCTCAACCCTACATACACACAACCCCACACACACAATCCCACCCACACACAACCCCACATTCAAATGCATTGTTTTTTTTATATAGCACAAACTCGACTCGAAGGTGTCAGAGCGCTTTACACGAGCACCAGTTGTGTTACATTCATTTTAGGTACCAGGAGATTAGGTGATTTGCCCAAAATCACAGAAAGAAAATAAAAAAAAAAAAATGTTAAAGACACTGATGACGGAATTAAACTTATGAATTATGCTTAGATCTCGCACACTTTACAAACATTGATTGATAAAGTGCATAGCATACTCCGACGCCCGGCTACAACAAGGCACTGGACAATGTGCACAGATCATGAATCTGATTTTTTTCCTGATGTTGATGGTGGTATTAAGATAGAATATCGACGGGAAAATATCGACTAGCATTAATATCGTGGTAAGAATATCGAAATTAAAAAATATCGCTTAAGTAAATATCGTTGTAAAAAATATCGTTTTTTTAGATTGACATAAATATCGTCAAACAAAAATATCGATGAATAGAATATCGTTGACTAAAAAGTCGTTGTATATAATATCGTCAAAAAAATATAATGTGTTAGAAAAACAAAAAATTTTAGTATTATGTTGTGTAAAAAATTAGAAAACATATTATTAGTAATAATAAGGTTAAAAAAATAATATTTTACAAAAGATTTGTTAAAATTCTAGTAGCGGGTTATTGGTATTATAGGGGATAAGGGTGGGTAGTAATTTAAAATTTAATATAAAAAATGTTAAAAAAAAGAACAAATTAGAAATTTAATCAGAATTCGAAATTTAAAATTTTTAAATAGAATTTTACACGAAATTTTATTTGTAATGATTAATGAAAAAGTCATATTTAAATTTTAGTAGCGGGTAATGGGTATTTTAGGGGATAAGGGTGGGTAGTAATTTAAAAATTAATAAAAAAAAAGTCATAAAAATTAAGAAATTAGAAAATTAATCAGAATTCGAAATTTAAAATTTCAAAATTGAAATTTTCACGAAATTTTTTTTGTAATCCTTAATGAAAATGTAAAATTTAAATTTTAGTAGCGGGTAATTGGTATTTTAGGGGATAAGGGTGGGTAGTAATTTGAATCTTTTATTTTTGTGAAAAATAAAATAATAATAAAATCTTAAAAAAAACAGAATTAGAAATTTTGTAATCTAATTTAGAATATTTTACGAAATTTATTTTGTAATCATAATTTAAAATTTCAAAATAATATTATAGTAGTGGGTAATAGGTATAATAGGGGATAAGGGTGGGTAGTAAATTAAAAATTATGTAATTTAAAAAATGTCTAAAAATAACATAATTGAAATCTAATCAGAATTCGAAATGCAAAATTTCAAATTTGAAATTTTAACGAAATTTTATTTTTTATATGTAAATTGTTTACTATCCTGCACAATCTCTGACTTATGTTGTATTGGAGTTAGAATAGTAAATTATTATGGTTTATATCCAGCACTTTCTCTGACTTTTGTTGGATTGAAGTTAGAATAGTATTTTTTTATAGTTTACTATCCAGCACATTTCCAGAGTTAAGTTATGTTTGCATTTAGAATAGTAAATTATTATTGTTTATTATCCAGCACTTTCCCTGACTTAGGTTGGATTGGAGTTGGAATAGTAAATTATAATGGTTTATTATCTAACACTTTCCCTGACTTATGTTGGATTGGAGTTAGATTAGTAATTTATTATGGTTTACTATCCAGCACTTTCCCTGACTTATGTAGGATTGGAGTTAGAATAGTAATTTATTACGGTTTACTATCCAGCACATTCCTTGAGTTAAGTTATGTTTGGAGTTAGAATAGTAAATTATTATGGTTTATTATCCAGCACTTTCCCTGACTTATGTTGGATTGGAGTTAGAATAGTAAATTATTTTGGTTTATTATCCAGCACTTTCCCTGACTTATGTTGGATTGGAGTTAGAATAGTACTTTATTATGGTTTACTATCCAGCACTTTCCCTGACTTATGTTAGATTGGAGTTAGAATAGTAATTTTTTATGGATTACTATCCAGCACATTCCCTGAGTTAAGTTATGTTTGGAGTTAGAATAGTAAATTATTATGGTTTATTATCCAGCACTTTCCCTGACTTATGTTGGATTGGAGTTAGAATAGTAAATTATTATGGTTTATTATCCAGCACTTTCCCTGACTTATGTTGGATTGGAGTTAGAATAGTAATTTATTATGGTTTACTATCCAGCACTTTCCCTGACTTATGTTGGATTGGAGTTAGAATAGTAATTTATTATGGTTTACTATCCAGCACTTTCCCTGACTTATGTTGGATTGGAGTTAGAATAGTAAATTATTATGGTTTATTATCCAGCACTTTCCCTGACTTATGTTGGATTGGAGTTAGAATAGTAATTTATTATGGTTTACTATCCAGCACTTTCCCTGACTTATGTTGGATTGGAGTTAGAATAGTAATTTATTATGGTTTACTATCCAGCACTTTCCCTGACTTATGTTGGATTGGAGTTAGAATAGTAATTTTTTATGGTTTACTATCCAGCACATTCCCTGAGTTAAGTTAGGTTTGGAGTTAGAATAGTAAATTATTATGGTTTATTATCCAGCACTTTCCCTGACTTATGTTGGATTGGAGTTAGAATAGTAAATTATTATGGTTTATTATCCAGCACTTTCCCTGACTTATGTTGGATTGGAGTTAGAATAGTAATTTATTATGGTTTACTATCCAGCACTTTCCCTGACTTATGTAGGATTGGAGTTAGAATAGTAATTTATTATGGTTTACTATCCAGCACTTTCCCTGACTTATGTTGGATTGGAGTTAGAATAGTAATTTTTTATGGTTTACTATCCAGCACATTCCCTGAGTTAAGTTAGGTTTGGAGTTAGAATAGTAAATTATTATGGTTTATTATCCAGCACTTTCCCTGACTTATGTTGGATTGGAGTTAGAATAGTAAATTATTATGGTTTATTATCCAGCACTTTCCCTGACTTATGTTGGATTGGAGTTGGAATAGTAAATTATAATTGTTTATTATCCAGCACTTTCCCTGATTTATGTTGGATTGGAGTTAGAATAGTAATTTATTATTGTTTACTATCCAGCACATTCTCTGAGTTAAGTTATGTTTGGAGTTAGAATAGTAAATTATTATGGTTTATTATCCAGCACTTTCCCTGACTTATGTTGGATTGGAGTTAGAATAGTAAATTATTATGGTTTACTATCCAGCACCATTATTATTATTTATTATCCAGCAGTATCTATTTTATATTTTTCATAAAAATCATATATGTAATGTAGTAATATTCATTTCATAAATATACATTAAATACATTTTTATACAATTTTTATCTTCATATGACAAGTGTAAATTAAGAAACAATATTTTTAACAAAATATTTTAATGACATTTTGATTTGGTACTACAAAGATTTTACAATTTTTTATAAAACATTTCACATAATTTTTGGTAACAAATTATATAGCATTTTTAAACATAAATACTGTTTTTATTATACATAAATTATTATATTAAATTTTAATATTTTTATTAAAATTTAATATATTACATATTTATTATGTGATTATTTTTAACATGATATGTACATAACATACATTTACATTTTGTAACATCTGAGAAAAATATTTAACAATGAAATACGGTTTTCTAATAATAAACAATTAATACATAATTCCTTTAAACATATTAATGTATTTTTTACAATACTCATATGTTTTTTAACAATAAAAAGACATTTATTAATACATATTAGTTATATTATGCTATTTTATACAATGTATTTTTTATTTAAAGCCTATTTTGTCCTATTTTAGTTTTTATTATGCAGCCATCTTAGTTTTGGAACTTCACTTTTTTTTCTATCAACATCGTTGTTTGGGTCATTTTAGAAAACGGAAGCTCGCGGTTGGGAGCTGTTTCTTGTTGGTGAAGGTAAGTTTGTTTCTCATTACTTTTAAAGATATTTAAGTTAAGTTTAGTGATAGTTGTAGTGTGTATGTGTCGATATGTGTAGTACTTTACATATTATGTGCGAATTACGTGTTATTTAGCGATGTTATGGAGAACGTACTTTGTGAGGTAGTTCGAACACAAGTAACGTTTACTGTTGTATTAATGGATGAATTCAGATTGTTTTTATGTTTTATATGCTATGTGTAGGCAATGCGTATTTCCTATGTTTTGAGGTTGTTTTTTATTTCGATACTTTACAGGTTTTCGTTTTGGTGAGCAGATGGACTGTGACGTTTTTTTTTTAAGCAGGTACATACTTTTTAAAATGTTCTGCTTTTTCGGGGTCTCAACTTTTTCTACTCGTGAAGATTTATCACTTTTTTCATGGTTTCTATTTCGAGAGGATTGCTACGGGAGTTTTATCAAACAGTTGTATTTTTTGCATTTTGTTGGGATTTTTCCACATTGGATATGGATAGCTGTTGGTATTATTTCTGTGGAAATCATCACCATGGAACATATTCTACAGCAGCAGAACCGTAAGTAAAAGTGATATTTACTTTTGGGTTGCATTGTGGTATAGTGTACTATTTAGTTAAATGTAATATTATTATGTCTTGTAAAAATATATTATTGATAATTTTACATGATATAATATTATTAAATTTAACTACATAGTATCTTTTATTATGCTTTGCTCACTTTTTGGAAATTTATTTTTAAAGGATTGATTTTGCTATTAGATCTAAGTATGCTAGACCTTCTATACTTGGGTACATTCTAGTTTTTTGCTGGAGATATTCGTACATGTTTAATGTTTGTTTACTTAGTTTAGGGCCAATTTTAGAAAGCGATTGTTCTATTCTGAGTTCTTGGTAGCTTTGCTCTTTTTTAATGCTTTGGATCAGTTTGTGAAGTGTTGGTTGACTTCTTCCTAAAGTGGCTTGGAAGGCATTATGCCATCCTTCAACTGCGTTATTAGTTTTAGCTTTCTGTGCTATTGTACTAGCATACACATTCCACCATGGTATTTGAAATTTAGGTTGTCTACGGTGGCCTGAACGATGTAATCTTCCAACCCAGGTATCTTCAAAGTAGTCTAAGAAGGGAGTTAGTTTTTTTTCATTGGTGCGGTAGAAAGGGCTGTCAATTAATAAATTGTAGTAGTTAGCTACTTCTGTTGTTGGTACATATGCTAATGCAATCAACTTTTTTATTTGATAAGCAAAGTTACTGTTTGTAGAATATTCTATGCTTAAAGTTGATTTTTGTAAGTGCCTCCATATGCTTTGGTTGTAGTGATAATAACAACCTTGTATGGAGGAATGGGGATATATTTTAAGGATAGCTTGAATCATGGCCATTTCAAAGTCAATGATAATTCTTTGAGGATAGTAATTATCTGTTAATTCTTTGATCGTTGTTAAAATTTCAACGTAGGTAGCATTTGTTTTGTTTGGCAGCAGAGTATAAATTAGAGGGATATTTGTATCTTGGTATTCCCCATGAATGGTGTAAAGTTGATAAAAAGGTTTGGGACAAACTTTAAAAGTCCCGTCCATCATCCATGTTTCACATGATTTAAGCTTTTGCAAATTACTATTCGTAGCAAAAAGTAAAATTCTTTTGTCCTGACTGTTGTTGTCATACATTAAGAATTTATCCTCATTATGTGTAATGGTATATTCAGGATATATTTTTATATCCTGAAAACTTTCTGGTGTTGGTGGAGTTGGATCAGAAGCACGTTTAGTTTTTGCAATTAATCTCTTTAAGTTGGGAATAGAAGGTAGCTGTCCTGTCACATGTTCAGGCACTTTGCTTAATACATTTTTCAAAATGCTAGTGCTTGTTTCTTGTGATCCTGTACTAGCATCTTTCAATGTTTCTAGTGCTTCTCTCACTTCCACTTCAGTTACATTTGGTGGGTGGTTATGCTCACGTACATTTACCACATTGTTATCAACAGTTGTTGCTCTACCATAGCATGCATTTGAGTAATATTTACTACATTTCCAATGGGTCTTATTCGCTTTCACTCTTTCTTGGGTGTAGGTGTAACCCATGTAGCTCAGCATTAGTTTCCCTTTTTGCGAAGTAATGAAAGTAGCTCCAGTTGCCATGTCTAAGGTAGATCTGTGGAAATATATATATGTCTTTTTAAGAACATTGAACACAATTTATAGAGATGTGTCTAATACTAGGCTACAGTGTGAACGTATACTTACTATGTGGCTTCACTGGTAAACCTTTTATTCTTACTTCTTTTTCAGATTTGTATCCTGTTTAAGTTCTGTAGTAGTGTTAAAGAATAATAGAAAGAAATACTTTAGTGTAATAGGTTTTTCATTTTAATTTCTGAATTGTTACACATACAGTGACTATACTTACTTAATGTAGTAGAAGATGTTGGTAGTGTAGTTGTAGATAGGCAAATAATTTTGTAGAGTCTGTGGAAAAAATTATCATTGTGTTACTTGTAGTATTTGGATGATAGTAGTTAGATACATTTTTTTAAAATATTACATTTACTTAGCCAGTTTAAATAATTTTTATCAGGTATCTAAGTAGACATGGATAAGGTAGTTTATAAAAGTTTTTACATCTAACTGTATTGTCGTTTTTGATAAGTTTAACATGTTTACTTGTTACTCTAAAGAACAACAGTTTTAAAAATAGGGAGTTTGTGGACTAATAGTAACTTCGAATGAAAAATGGTATTTAACTTACTTGAAGTGTAGTGTGATGTATTGTAGTTGTAGTCGTTCGTTTGTATTCTCTTCTCTCAGCAAGGTAACCGTTTTTCTCCAAGTTTGGGCCAAAAATGGTAAATTACGTTAGGTGTGTAATTGTATTTATATGAGTGAGTTAATTAATGGTAGTTTTGGATTGGTTCAATTAGTGCAAATTCAAATTTATTGGTTGAGAACGTTATTTGGCGTGGGAAAACCGTTATTTTCGTGAGACTATGTTGCTTCACTATTTGTTTGTAAAAGTATATATTAAATGTTTTATAAGTTACATTTTGGTGTAATATTTAAATAGTTTTTATTTCGACAATCATGAAATGTTTGTGAAAATTAGGCCATCGGAGTGTAATATAGTATCAGTAAAAGTAAAAAATGTTTACCCCCATAAATAATTTATGTTACAAATAAGTTATAGGAAAATGAGTAAAAAATATGTGTTAATAGTTATGTCAATAAAATAGCAAAAAAAAGTGAGTAAATTCAAAGAATAGTGCATTTCGAGTTGTTCATAAAAAGACGATATTTTTTGTATATATTTAGAGCACATAGGTCGTCGATGTTAGTGTAGTCGATATATATGTCAAAGGTAATGTTATTTAAAATAAAGTCGATAATGTAGTAGTCGATATTTAAGTAGTCGATATTAGTGTGAACGATATTAGGGTTGTCGATAAAAAAATATCGATATTTGTGTGAAATCTAGGTTAGGTATAGGATGACGATATTTATGTAAGCGATGTTTTAGTGACGATATTTATTTCAGACAATATTTATGTTAACGATATTTCAACATGGAACCGTTGATGGTACGGATGCCATGTTCCAGCAACTGAGACGTTACCCAAGTACGTGATTTCTGGAAATTAGAAGCAGATACCTGCTTCGTAAAAGGCAAGCTTTTCTCGCCTCGGTGAGTCGCTCCTACTTCTGACGGGCGATGACTATTCCAGATTGAAGGAAAACCTACTTCTGTGCAGAGCGCGCTGACCAAAGAAGTTAAGCAAAACAAACGATTACAATTCTCCTTGCTCTCTGTCACAGGATTCTCGGCCGCTCTAGCCGTTAGGACACATCCTCTCCCTTGTTGCAGCCATTAACAGGAGGGCCTGAAGATGTTTCCGAGGAAGGATTCTATGCCATGTGGATCAGGCGGGCAACTAGAGCCAAATTTCGGGGGGCTAATTCTTCCAGCTGTAACCAGAGCGGCTGTAAAAAGGGATGAAAACACAACAAAAACCTCATTTACAAGTACACAGTCTTTTAAAGACCTGTGAAGTACTTGGGTGCCGCTGCAATTAGATGTTGCCATCATGCGAAGCTGTCGCAGCCCAGGCTGACTCAACGAGGAGGGGGGGTGGGCCAATGGGTGTTGCGCGCCTGATGCCTGATGCAGTGCTTTAAATGGAAAAAAATAAGTGCAGATACTCACCAAAAGGAACAGTGGGTGGAGTTTAGGGCGGGGCTAAGGGGGAACAAGGGTCGGGGTTAGCTTTTTGACCGTGCCAAGGTTGTATGCACGAAATCTGCATGCATTTTATCACCCGCCTAAGGATTACATTGCTGCTTCAGCCTGCTTTAAATCGAACCCATCTGTCCAGTACTGGTACTCTTTTGTAACATGCACACGTCACTTTTCTCTTGTAACATACTGTTTTCTACCTCTTACATTTTGTTTGCTCTCGATACTTAAATAAATAAATAAATCTTCTTTATTCGGTTTGTTCACAGTGGAAAAAAACCATAAAAGAACACAGAATGACATACATTATGAAAATACACATATTACAAACATTTCAGGTAAAATTCATTTCATAATTTAAAAAGGAAGAATTATTCAGAAAGTGCGAAGTGCCAATTATGATAGATATAGCATAGATTTTAAAGGTTTTTCCTATGTTTCATAATGCACTTTAGGAAACTGCTGACAAAATAACAGACATTCACTGTCTCCAGCATTTGCAATCTTAAAAGAGCAGGCCTACACTGTCTCAATCCCCATGATTTAAGTATCGGTAAAAGCCAGGTCTTTCTGTGGGCTTGATGATATTTACAAAGCAGGATCACATGCAAATTCGACTGCACTGATAGGCCGTCACAGGGGCAAGGCGGCAGTATAGCGTCCCAACAGTTTTGTGACGGGAAAGTGACCATTCTAAAAAAGATGTTTAGCCTAAATCTCGTAATTAGCATTCTCTCATAAGTTGATAACTGCAATTCAAGGTACGGGTGGATGACAAAGGCTACTTGGATCATGTTTGCGTGGATCACTGCCGTTTTTGTGGAATTGGATGCAAGTCTTAACAGTTCGAGGTGACTTAGTGCTTTTTGTTTAAGATCTTTTTTTGAGATGTCTGTAATGGAAGCCGGATCTAAATAATAATTCTCAAGACCTAGATCATTAAAAAAATTCCTGACATATAAAAGCCACTTTATTTTTGCAGAGTTATCCATACTCATTGAGTCTGCAATGATAGCTTGTGACAAGGCGTTTTTGTTTGACGTCCAAATTCGGCGCCACAACATCAAGGGTTCTATTTTGATTAGATCCTCCAAGTGAGGAATAGCTAGTTCTAGGTGCATTGCGTAAGTTGAGGTACCTTTGGGGGTGGCTAACAGAAATCTTAGGAAGGTGTTTTCCACCTTCTGAATGGGATTGATATCTGTATACCCCCAAACTCCTGCACCATATGTTGCAATTGCCTGGCATTTGGCTTTGTAGATCTTAAGGAGCTCTACTGGTGGTCTTTTGCCTAGTCTCTGAGAGAAAGATATTACTGCAGCAATTGATCTCCTAAATTGAAGGGCCCTAGTGTTTACTGCTTGCTTCCAGCTAAGTTGATCGTCTACCATGACCCCCAAATAGGGATAATGGGGGGTACATTCTAGCTTTTGGTTGTTCAGCAGGATGGGATAAGTTTTTTTTTGACCTCTGCCAACTGTCATGACGAACGTTTTTTTTACGTTCACCTTTAAATCTATGTTATCCATAAAGGACGTGTATCTGCTCACTGCTTTCTGGAGTTCTCTGGGGGTTCGTGCTAAAATAACCGCGTCATCCGCGTAGAGCAGGGCGGGGATCAGTCGGCGATTTATGCGTGGGAGGTCCTGAGCCCCCCTCAACATCTCCTCCTCCAGACCGTTAGTGTAGAGGGAGAAGAGGAAGGGGGCCAGTACACATCCCTGCCTGACCCCACGCCCTACACTAAACGGAGACGTCAACTCTCCATTTACACCGAAGCGTACTCGGGCTGTAGCCCCGGTATAGAGCTCTCTGAGGAAATCTAACAGGGGTGGATCTACTCCCAATTGAGCTAAGACCTTCCACAGCTTTGTGTGTGACACGCAGTCAAAAGCTGCGGAAAGGTCTACAAAGACCATGTATATTTTAGTGGGGGTGGCCTGTGTATATTTCCCCATTATCAGGGTGAGGTTGAGGACCTGCTCCAAAGTACCAAAACCTTCTCGGAAGCCGTATTGGATATCTGAGATTATGCCCCGATCCTCGGTCCACTGCTGGAGACGCTCGAGTATCACTCTCCCCACTACTTTTCCGAGCGAGTCCAGCAGTGAAATGGGCCGGTAGCATTTTACGTCTTGCCGGTCCCCCTTTTTAAAGATGGGGACCATTATTGACTTTGTCCAAGAAGTTAAAATTCCCTCACTCGCTGCGGCTGTACATACTCTGGTTAAAATGGGGGCCCATAGATCTTGATTACTTTTAAAAAGGTCGACCGGGACCCCATCGGGTCCTGGGGCCTTACCTGATTTACTGCTCTGCAGGGCGTCTATAAGGTCTGGGATATCAAAGGGAACTAGAATAGGGTAATTCACATTGTGGGGTGGGGATTCTGTTGGTAGGGTGTTTTTAAAAATTTCCTCGAAGTGGGAGACCCATGTGTTTTCGTCGATTGCGACTTCTATTTTAGGGGTGTCCTTATCTGTGAGGTATGGGGTTCTAAGTGTGCGCCAGAATAGTTCACTATTTTTTGAAACAGCGCCTTGATGGAGATCATCCCATAATTTTTGTTTAAGTTGGGCCATTCTCAGCTTTCTTTCCCCTGTGTATTGGCGCCTCAGGAACTGGATCTGGGCCGCATCACGTGGGTTGTTTTTAAGTGCGGTTTTTAACTTTGATAGGGCCGCTGTGCAGTTATGGTTAAACCACTTTGGATTAGTATCACGATCTAGTTTAGGTTTTGAAGTGAGTAGGTCCTTTATGACATCTAATATTAAATTAAAGTTTATAAGGACTTCCTTGTTACTAGTTGCGAGGTCCAGGCATTTCAGTATATTTGGATAGGACCGAGTTATTAATTTTTTCATTATGTCAGTTGGGTTAATTTTGGCCCATTTAATAGTTAGTCCATTACGTTTCCCAACCTGGATCCTATTCTGATTAAGGGTGGTCGCCATCTCCAATTTGTGGGAGGCATTAGCTGGCACAGATAGTGTTATTGTTAAAGTTGCATGGTCGCTGAGGGGAGTATCTATGACCTCAAACTTTTTAAGTTTGGTCGCTAGGTTTTGGGAGAGGAATATAAAATCTACTGTGGTCTTATGTCCTCTGCCCACATAGGTCGGAACAAATTCGTTAGGGTCTGCTTTTAGATGGTTGGCAATCTGGAGATCCAGATCTGATAAGTGGGTTTTTGTTGTTGTTTTATTCGATTTTATTGCTGGGGTTTTGTTAGCTGAGCTGGTAGGTGCCTTCGGGGTCATAGCAGCGGTAGCCGCCGCGGCTGGAATGATCGAAGTATTTGTCTGTTGTAAGTTACTAGAAGAACTTTGAACTGGTGCTGTTTTTGTTGTTGCGGTCGAATTGGTGGTGATTTTATTTATGGGCAAGTTTGAGGTAGTTATTCGGAGGGTCTTTTGTTGCGGATTGGGGATAGGTGGATTGACATTTGATGGGTTAGTGTTATTTGATTTTTTGCTATTATTTCCGCCCGGTTTTTGAGGACATGGCGGAAGGGATGGGTGTTGGTTTTTAAGTAATTTAGAAATTTGCGATTCTATGACTGCTAGCCGGTGTTCTAGGGGTAGTAATGCATGTTTAACTACATTAGCTATACTGGGGATAGTTAATTCCTGGACCTCAACAATATTCAGATCCACTTCGATTTGTTTGGTGGTGTGAGGGTCCGCGACTATCAGAAGAGGTGGTTCCTTCTCTACCTGATGGACTGATGCTGATACCTCGATATGTGACGCCCTAACATCTTGAGTTTGTGAGGTGATTGATGGTGTTGTCGTGTTTACTGGTGTGTTGGGATTTCTGGGTATCCTGTTTTTACTAATCGCTCCCTCCCTCTTGCCCCTCTCTAACCTTTTTTCTAAAGAAGAAATTTGCACAGGTGTAGTTGGGAGCAATACTGGTGTTTTTTCTAGGTCAAAGCTAAGTTGAGAGTCCGCCAGTTGAGAGACTGACAGGTCTACTGTATTCGGTAGGCTGCGTCTCTCCCTGGTCGGCGCCAACTCTGCATTTGATGCTCCTAAGGCTGGAGATCTGGCTTCCGCCAAGGTACCTAATGAGGATCTTTTTGCGAATGCCAGATCCAGGGAAACCCTTTCTTCGATTATTGATATGCTTTCATCTATTAGAATGTTGGCCTTCGCTAAAAAGTCGTCCATGGGGCCAAGCATTTTGGCCGCTGCACTAGGGGCTTTGGTTTTGTTCCCTCTCGTAAGGACCATTGCTAGTAATATTAACCTATGGGTCTGAGGAAATTCGTAGATAAATACAGATAGGAAAAAGTCATATAACGAAAATACAAATATTAGGGGGGTGGCCCAGTCCAGTCTCTAACAGCCTGTAACGGCCTAGAACGGCCCAGTCTTTGCCCGGGTCTTCGCCCCGGGCTGCGACCCGCGCGCGTCCCGCTGCGCGTTAGTGGCTGGTTAGATATAAGGGAAGAAATGAGGGCGTGGCCGCCGGGGGAAGAGGCGCCGGCTGCAAACAGCGGTGGTTTCTGGGCCTCGCAGTCCCCCGGTCGGCTTCTCCAGGGCACAGCAACCAATGCACTGCTACCTGGGCGGGTCGCGCTGAGAGCGAGATGGTGAACTGCCGATTGCAGTAACGCTCCCACCAGCCGACCACAGCTCCAGGGAATGCGGTTTGGGACGTGGGCAGAGAAGCAGGTCCTCGTTTGGAAAGCAGTTGATCAGGTCAGTGAGCGGCACCCGCGCAGCGGGTGTCGCGAAAGGTTAAATAGAAGCGTTCAATCAGTGGGCGTGGCCGCCGGGGGAAGAGGCGCCGGCTGCAAACAGCGGTGGTTTCTGGGCCTCGCAGTCCCCCGGTCGGCTTCTCCAGGGCACAGCAACCAATGCACTGCTACCTGGGCGGGTCGCGCTGAGAGCGAGATGGTGAACTGCCGATTGCAGTAACGCTCCCACCAGCCGACCACAGCTCCAGGGAATGCGGTTTGGGACGTGGGCAGAGAAGCAGGTCCTCGTTTGGAAAGCAGTTGATCAGGTCAGTGAGCGGCACCCGCGCAGCGGGTGTCGCGAAAGGTTAAATAGAAGCGTTCAATCAGTGGGCGTGGCCGCCGGGGGAAGAGGCGCCGGCTGCAAACAGCGGTGGTTTCTGGGCCTCGCAGTCCCCCGGTCGGCTTCTCCAGGGCACAGCAACCAATGCACTGCTACCTGGGCGGGTCGCGCTGAGAGCGAGATGGTGAACTGCCGATTGCAGTAACGCTCCCACCAGCCGACCACAGCTCCAGGGAATGCGGTTTGGGACGTGGGCAGAGAAGCAGGTCCTCGTTTGGAAAGCAGTTGATCAGGTCAGTGAGCGGCACCCGCGCAGCGGGTGTTGCGAAAGGTTAAATAGAAGCGTTCAATCAGTGGGCGTGGCCGCCGGGGGAAGAGGCGCCGGCTGCAAACAGCGGTGGTTTCTGGGCCTCGCAGTCCCCCGGTCGGCTTCTCCAGGGCACAGCAACCAATGCACTGCTACCTGGGCGGGTCGCGCTGAGAGCGAGATGGTGAACTGCCGATTGCAGTAACGCTCCCACCAGCCGACCACAGCTCCAGGGAATGCGGTTTGGGACGTGGGCAGAGAAGCAGGTCCTCGTTTGGAAAGCAGTTGATCAGGTCAGTGAGCGGCACCCGCGCAGCGGGTGTCGCGAAAGGTTAAATAGAAGCGTTCAATCAGTGGGCGTGGCCGCCGGGGGAAGAGGCGCCGGCTGCAAACAGCGGTGGTTTCTGGGCCTCGCAGTCCCCCGGTCGGCTTCTCCAGGGCACAGCAACCAATGCACTGCTACCTGGGCGGGTCGCGCTGAGAGCGAGATGGTGAACTGCCGATTGCAGTAACGCTCCCACCAGCCGACCACAGCTCCAGGGAATGCGGTTTGGGACGTGGGCAGAGAAGCAGGTCCTCGTTTGGAAAGCAGTTGATCAGGTCAGTGAGCGGCTCTCGATACTTGCGCATGTGCCACCAAAACCTCATGTAATGTTTGTTCTTGTCTTTGAGTGTCCTCCATTTATTGCAGTAGTATACCTCTACTTGTAATTGTTATGCTTTTGTAACCTGCACACATCACTTTTCCTCCTGTAATATATTGTTTGCTACCTCTTGTATTTTCTTTGCTCACAATTGTCACTATTGCCTCATGTAACTTAAAGCTTGCTTTTGTAATTTGTTCCCTTGTAATTTTCTCCTCATGTATCATTACTGTTCCTATTGTGAAGCGCTCTGACACCTTCGGGTAAAGTCTACGCTATAGAAAAACGCATAAAATAAATAAACAAGTCTCTCCTGGAACATTTGTAAACCGGAGTTAGGTCCAGAGCTGACAACCTCTGTACCGGGGAACCAGGTGCCAATCTCCACATTTTTTATTGGTCTTAAGGTCTGTCCAAGGTCGATGAAATAGGAATCAGTGAGTATGGAAGTGGAAGTGTGCAAGAAAGCAATTCAGATACGTGGCGACTGTAAAAGCCTTCCCATACGTTCTTTTGTTATGTCCTGAATAGTGCCTCCAACCGCCACCCATTAGATTTTACAGCCCCCTGTTAGCGCCCACTGTGAAAGATCTTTGGATAAGCAAATGACTCAGCAGACACACCCCTGCTCTGATTTACAAAGCAGCTCACGCTGGGTCCTGGTGACGAGCTCCATTGCCTCCCCTTTGGAAGTCGCCGCAAGTGGCCTGCAGCACCAGAGATTAGTCACGGATCCGCGAGGCGCGCCCCAACGCACGGCTCGAGGGGGCCTGACTGGTGCAACACACCTATGTACGGGGCGCGACATAGTAACGTGTCGCGCCACACAGTTTGGAAAGCTGTGGGTTAGGGACTACAGAACAGGCACTTAATCTGACCTTGCTGATAGGCAAATATGTTAGCATGAAAGGCGGGGCCCTCCACATGGTTTATGTTGACCTGTCTGCCGCTTTTGATTGCGTTAGCCAACCAAAACTCTGGTCAGTTCTATTAAATATGGGGGTAGAGCTGAAGCTTGTAAATTTTTGGCTTGAACTATACTCAAACGCTACAGCGAGAGTGCGGCACGGGGTAAATGGAGAGTTAACTGCATTGTTCGGCGTGGAGAGAGGGTTGAGACAGGGCTGTGTCCTGGCACCCTTTCTTTTCACACTGTATACCAATGGCTTAGAGTGGGCCATGGTCAAAGGGTGCCAGGACCTCCCTTATATCAATGGTCACCCAATTCCTGCCCTACTCTACACCGACGATGCGGTGATACTGGCCCGTACTCCAGTTGAATTTCAACGAGCCGTCAATAGATACGCCTCCTTTATGGCTAATTTGGACTTAAATATTAACATTAAAAAGACCTTTGTTATGTCCTTGGGAATTGGCAAGAAAAGAACAAAGGGTATCTTCCTGAAAAATGATAAGCTTGAGTGCACAGAAAAACACCCATATCTAGGGATCACTATCAACCATAAAATCAGCTGGAAACCAGCCATAGAGTCTAGAAAGCTTCTCTTCATGAGAGCTAAGTCCGCTCTGGTAAATTTCGCCCAAAGGCTAGGAAGAAGGCCATCTGTTGAATTAATAGCGATATATAAGGCCAAATGTTTAACCGTAGCGACATATGGGGCAGGCGTGTGGAGCTACGAAAACACTGAAGCCCTACAAATGGTTGAAAATAGATTCCTGAGGTATCTTCTTGCACTTCCTCGGAGTAGTGGAACGTACTCTTGTCATTTGGAATTAGGCCTCTCTTATCTAGCTGATATTATTAAAATACAATCACTTCTCCTGTGGCATCGCATGTGGACATCAGATAGAACCACCTTTTCCCAAGGGTTTATCATGGATTGCATTTCTTTAGAGAATGCTAACAACATTGGTTGGTACGGTACATCAAAGCCTTTTTGAATGATTTAGGCTTGGGGATATATTTCAACTCACCCACTTTTATTCATGAGTTATCAAGAAAAGCATTCCAGAAGCAGTGTTTAATACATCTAGACGACCTGCGATTGGCAAAAGAAGCCACTAAGCCATCAACTGCGCACAGTCTGGCTATACAGACCACTTTTTCTATCCAACGATACCTAACCTTTAATACCACTAGTTACGAGAGATTTCCGTTAATCCGGCTCAGATTAAATTTCTTTCATGGAATGGTTACCTTCCCGAAAAGAAATGACATGACTGGTCAACAGCTTTACCATTTTGTCCATGTGACGGTCTCTCTATCCAGACTACTATCCACACAATTTTATTTTGTAAGTGTTATTGTGAATCAAGAAAGTTCTGGATTATCCCGGCATTAAAACATACGGGATTTAGGAGATATCGACCTTCAATGTTATTCATATAGTTTCTGGAGGAGGAATGGTTAAAAAAGATTGTAATTATTTTTTTTTAATTTACTGTTCGCCATAGATTAAACTTGGAATAGAGCATTACCTTCCTGCCTAGGATTTTAACTACCTGTACTGTACATATCTAATCATGCCTTTTTTAACTTAAACTCCACCATTATTCATAAGAACCTGTTTTTACCTAAATTTTATTATGCAACCGTCTTTTAAGTTATGAAATCTTTTCTATGTGTTGACAAAAGAAAAATGTTATCAAACTGTACTTTTATAGTTTTGTAAACAATGAAAACCGAATAAAGTTAATTTTGATTTCATTTGATTAATTTCAAAATATCTTAAAGCAGTTTATCCATGAACTAATGAAATAATTTTTAATCCTTAAAATAGAGATTTTGGGGTCCATTAGGATGGCGGACTTTGCCCGCCCGCCATCCCCGTGCAAAACAGGACCACCCGCCATCGGAGCGGCCGTCCTGCCCTGGCCTGTATTTTTACAATTGTGGCGGGCTGTGCTAAAAGCGCCCCCGCCGCAATGGTAAAATTGCACGTTGTGCATTTCAAAGCACAACATGACAGGCACCACGAAGTGCCTGGCATGTTGCACTTTGAAATGCAGGGGGTACCATAGGTACCCCCATGTGCACCCCCCCCCAGCCCCCTGGAGTCCCAGGGGGCCCGCAACGGGCCTCCGCAGGGAGTCTCTGCATGCCTTTCCATGGCGCCAAAAGCATTCCCAAAAAGCCCATCATAATATGGCTGGCGGTGTCTAATAGACACCACCATATTAAACATTTTCCGCCCCGGTCGCCTTTGGGCGGATCACCACTGCCTGCATGGCGGTGGCGATCCGCCTGACATCCTAATGGGCCCCTTAATATTTAAAAAATAAAATGTTTATTATACCTATATCCCACTACATATATCATCAAAGAAATATCAACTAGAAGAATCCAACAAAAAAAACAGCTGAAAACCATCTTCTTCTGAATACGAAACCATCTACAATACATCGAAACTAAAAAACTAAAGGTAAATACTAAATAAAAATGTTGAAAGAAATCAATTAACTACTTTAACTCCTCATAGAGTTACCTCGCAAATAAGCAGCAAAAACGTATATTTTCTTTTTTAATTTGAAACAGCTAAACAAATTCAAAGGTCAACAAAGCAACCAGAAGATCATCAAAGTACATCTACAAACAAGCAACCAACTTCTAAAGAGGTCAACATTTTTTTACATTTTTTCAAAAAAAAATTTAAAAGTTAAACACAAGAAACGTTTCAAAGCAGATTAAAATTTAAATTGTATATGAAATATAAAAAAATAAATAAATAGAACAGAGGGGTGTAAAAGTAGAAAAAATTCTTGATAGTGTAGAAGTATTAATTACTATTCCAACTCAAGGGAGGTGTATAAGGAGAGTAAGTGCTGGTTAGAGTATGAGTTATAATAACTAATCTAAATGCAGGAGGGTGTAAAAGTAGGGTAAGTGCTGTATAGTGCAGGAGTATTAAATACCATTCTAACTATAGGAGGGTGTAAAAGTAGGGGACGTGCTGGATAGTGTAGGAGTATTAATTACAATTCTAACTCCAGTGGGGTGTAAAAGTAGGGTAAGTGCTGGATAGTGTAGGAGTATTATTTACTATTCTAACTCCAGGGGTGTGTAAAAGTAGGGTAAATGATGGATAGTGCAGGAGTATTAATTACTATTCTAACTCCAGGGGGTGTAAAACTAGGGTAAGTGATGGGTAGTGCAGGAGTATTAATTACAATTCTAACTCCAGGGGGTGTAAAATTAGGGTAAGTGATGGGTAGTGCAGGAGTATTAATTACTATTCTAACTCCAGGGGGGTGTTAAAATAGGGTAAGTGCTGGATAGTGCAGGAGTATTAATTACTATTCTAACTCCAAGGGGGTGTAAAAGTAGGGTAAGTGCTGGATAGTGTAGGAGTATTAATTACTATTCTAACTCCTGGAGGGTGTGAAAGTAGGGTATGTGCTGGATAGTGCAGGAGTATTAATTAGTATTCTTACTCCAGGGGGTGTTAAAATAGGGTACGTGCTGGATAGTGCAGGAGTATTAATTACCATTCTAACTCCAAGGGGGTGTAAAAGTAGGGTAAGTGCTGAATAGTGTAGGAGTATTAATTACTATTCTAACTCCTGGGGGTGTAAAAGTAGGGTATGTGCTGGATAGTGCAGGAGTATTAATTGCAAGGGTAAGGTATTAATTAGTAATCTAACTCCATTGAAGTTTAAAAACTATTAGAGGATTAAAATTAGGGAATTAGGGAGGTGTAAAAAAATACAATAAGTTTTAATTCTACAAAAATAAAATACTTACCCATACTTACTTTGTAATAGCATGCGTTGTAATAGCATCTGCGTTGTAATAGCATGCGTTGTAATAGCATGCGTTGTGAAGGTACTTGCGTTGTAAAAGATTTGTTTTAAAGGTATTGCGTTGAAAAAGTTGCATTGTAATGGTTGTTTCCCCTTGACGAACGGTGAACTCGCTTGACTGTCATCTTTCATTGAAAGAATCACCCCTGACATAAGTGGGACATCCTGTAGCTGGTAAACCGTTCAATTGCCAAGGCCACAGTCAGGGAAACGTTACCTCAGCAAAGTCAAGCAAAGTCATAAAACTTCTCCAGGCTTTACTGAGGCAAAGTTTCCAAATTTGGCTGACTTTGCAGACAAATGTTTTACCTTGCTTGTCGCTAGGCAGAAATAAAAAATAGAACACATTTCCTCTTTTAAACTTAAATGAACAAGTGTACTTATGCAGAATTTGTATGTTAAGGTGCGTAAAGATTAGTTGTAAAATTGGATAGAGGTAGTTATAATGTTGAAAGTAAAAGGGCCAGTAAAGGGAAAATAACACCATTGGATGTATTTGGCCCAAGATATAAAAGGGATATATATTAAAAGCGAGAGTCAAATGCAGATGAGAGAGTCAAAATAGTTAATAAAGCAATCAATGTGCAAAGCTAGACCTGAGACTTCCGGGACCACTTGGGAGGGGAGAAGTGGTGTGTAAGACTGGTGATACAACTAGTGCTTAATATGTAGAACAATAAGTGCTGGGGCCCAATGTTTTTCTCAGTAGCCCATGGCCAGCGCTATTGAAGTTCGGTGTGGTGCATACAATTGCTGTATAGTCTTGATTTCTCCAACTGCCACTATAATCCACCTTGAAATGCTCCCTTCCTCTTTTGAGGTCTCACCTGAGCCAGCTCATGCGTTGCTCTGGCGAGACATTTAGTAACTGGCTTTTAAAAGTGCTACCCACAGACTTTTGCCGGCCACCAGCTTGCTATTACGCGCACAAGCTCGTGAGACGTGCACAGCTGCCATCTGCGTGTGAGTCCCCTATCCTTCCCTCTCCATTCTCCCACTCCCTCCTCGTCAGCTTCTGTTATTACAAGCCACCTCAATTCCCTGCCCCACCACAGATCGAGCTATGCAATGCATGGGAGAACTTCTGAATCCTTCCATAAAGTCAAGGGGAGCCTCACTTGTGTTCTCCTCAACCTGAATCCTCGCCACATCGGTCTCGCCCAGTAATTATTTGTGATAAATCAAGGGGAGTCTCATTTGTGTTCTCCTCAACCTGAATCCTAGCCACATCGGTCTCGCGTGGTAATTATTTGCTGACAGGCAGATGCGTAGCTGGCTCTCGATAACTCAACTGACTCCCATCATTCTGGCGGGTTATCACAGCAGCTTCCCTAGTTAACATCTATTTCTGATTAGCGTAGCCGGCACTCAATAACTCCACTGACTCCCATCATTCTGGCGGGTTATCACGGCATCTTCCCTTGTTAACATCTATATCTGATTAGCGCCATCTCCATTAGGTATTTTTCAATCTTCGCCACCACAAATTACCCCTTTCCACAGCCAGTCTCTAAGCTACGACGGCTCGTGACATCTTCAGATGTCTCTTTCTACCAAGCCTCGTTAGACTGCATTTTTAGGGCCATATTAGCTGTATAGGGTACGTAATATCCATCTAGCAATATATTCTCGTTTCTGCCGATATAATAGTTCTCGGTATACCACTCACAAGGAAGGGTTAATATAGAGAAGGGAATTGCGAGAACTCGACTTGGCCAATTAAATGAGAGATTCTCGTTTTCTCGACCATTGATTGGGCGGATGGTGGAAGAACGGGCTGTGAACTGTTGCAGCTTCTCAAGGCCATGTGGGGGCGGGCCCAGGATCACACCTGTTGCTTATTGGTTAGCTGCCCCCTCCTCTCTAGTATGGGCCACACTTATTCTCTTCACTGCAGCTTCCTGAGCCAACCCTGGAGGGGTGTGTCATAGAGGGATTTGTGTGTGCTGCTGCTGTATTCTTTTTCTACTGATGATGTTAAGGACATAAAATGTTGACATGCCCATAATAAAGGTCAGTAAAAACATGTCAAGAATATTTACAATCGTAAAATGCCATCTGTACGTTAGTTGAAAATAACATGTTACATGATATTCTTGGTTAATTTGCACTATTCAGTCCCCCCTGCTGCAAAGCCACTCCTATGGGACTGTTTTATAAGGTGGGGAATATGTGGGAAGGTGCACCTCTCAGAAAGAAAAGTTAGTTTTGATAATGATATTTCTGGTCAAACCATTATGTTCCTCGTTGCCCTGACTTCACCCCGCTGAGCGAGCGCTGTGGTTAATAACATCCAAAGATATGCCAACGTGCTTTATGTTGCTGTCGTTGCTCTCTCACTTCATCTTCACACACCACAATAAATGGGGTAAAGACATGTCAGGAACTGATACCAGCACAACGGTGGGCGCCGACTATACTCCGCAGACCTCACACCCATTTCTGCATCATTGTTTGGCATTCGTTGCACCATCTTTGTTGGATGGAAAGATTTCTGGACCAGTCTAAGCTGGAAGGAATATTCATAATTTAAGGATTTAGCAGAAAGATGATGTATCCACCAGATGTATGGTCAGCGAAAGTAAGCTACTTTTTATTCAGTCTATGCCTGTCCTCAACTGTGTTTTCTTGTGCGTGCCTGTGATGGTCTTCCTGTGACTGTGTGTGTGTGTCACTCTCTTCCTTTACCCATGCCATTGCCAGCCTGCCCCATCATCTCTCAGTCTCTCTCTGCTTCTAAGTAGGTGCAGTCTCTGCCCCACTGTGCCTCTAAGCTTCTCCCAATTCTACTGTTTATCACTTTCCTTGTCACTGTATGTGTTTCTCTCGCACTCACAGTTTCTGCCAGTCTCTCCTTGTCCCTTAATGCACGTCCCTCAGGCCAAATGAGTCTCTGTCACTCTGAGTCGTGTGTATCAGTCTTTACATATAGCTCGTATCAGACCGTCCCACTATCAGTGTGTTATTTTGTAATGTTCACTCCAATGCCCGATTTTACCAGGCCGATCACTTGCTGATCGTCTATGCTTGTTGTGTCGATAGGATTTTGAAAGTTGTGACACATGCAGTGGAGCCCTAGTTCAATCTCAAAACTGCGCCCTAGCCTCAGTTCTATTCAACACATGTGTTAAATGATTTTCTGAGATAATCTGTTCAAGACCTAAGCTTCTGATCAGTGTGGCTGGAGTGCCACCCAGTTGCCAGATGAAACAGGGTCAACATCGGCTGTAACCACACAGGAAATGGGCTTTACAGACACGCTAGGTTTTGATGCATTTTATAGAAATACCTTAAAAATATATATCACGGTGGAACAATACATTAGCAACACTACTTTATGGAACACTACGTTATGGAAAAGAGGGTCAAACCACGGAGTATTCTGTCTAAAGTAATACCTTACCCCATGCATAAAAACCGAGACAGACGCAAACATAGAACAAGCATTGGCATAGCCAATAGGTCTCGCCTTTGAGACCTTATAAGTGTTTAGCCATGCAACAGTTGATGTTGTTGCACCAAGGATATTGTGCTGCATAACTAAATACTGATAAGGTCCCAAAAGCAAGACCTATTGGCTATGCCAATGCTTGTTCTCACTCTTACAGGTTCTTTTACACCTCTGCGTTCTTCCTTTCCAATTTTGTGTGTTTCTCTTCATGAAAAATAACTGCCGATCCCCCAGAAAGGGATGCTGGAGGTCTCCACCTGTAGCCACTGTTTCAAATAAAGCACTGGAGGTAATTGTGGAAATCAGTGGGTTACATAGAGACTTCCTGATCGAGGAGGACAAGCAGCACCCTTATGGACACAATGCTGAGGAAACTGGGGGAACAAGAGCTGCAGCCAATGCTAGGAGACTGGGTCAGAGAGCAGAGTTCTACAAGGTGGAACACTAAGCAAGGCACTTCATTGCCATCGCAAGTCCATCCAGTGGCGTAGCAAGGGGCATGCAGGGGCAGCGGTCTGCCCCGGGCGGCATGAGTTTTTGGGAGACGGCCTCCATCCCACCTTTCCCTGCGGCCATCGCTGGGCGGCAAACAAAGGTTTTGCCAGCACCCCTCCTCGCTCATACATGCGGCGACAAACACAGGGACTGCAATGGGTGCCACATGGTCTAGCTACTCTACTGAGTCCAACGGATGCTACTTGCATGGGTGCAAACTAAGGGCATGCCTCCCCCTTCTGTGAGATTGCTCTTCGTCCAAGAAGTTGAAACAATTCTCTGTGCCGTCACCAAACCTTCACCCCCATTCTGCATCGAGTAAGGACAATTACACATATAGGGGCTGATTATGATGGCGGGCGGACCTGATTCCGTCCGCCACCACAGAGTGGGAGGGAACCTCCGCATGGGCTGCGGAGTTCCCTCCTGTGCAATTAGGATGTGACCACCACCCTGGTAGTCACATCCTTTATTTTTAACATTGCGGTGGGTGCAGCTTCAAGCTGCACCCGCATCAAAGTTAAAAATGCACGCATTGCATTTGTATGTAGAAAGTGGCAGGCACCGCGCGGTGCCTGCCGCTTTCTGCGCGGTGCCTGCCGCTTTTTGCATACAAATGCAGGGGGGTACCATAGGTACCCCCCATGTGCACCCCCCAACCCCCCTTCACCTAGGGGGCCCGCAACGGGCCCCTGCAGTGAAGTTACACGGATCACTGACAGAATTTCGACCTCAGAAATATCGACCTACAAGAATATCGAGTCAACAATATCGAGGGCAAAAATATCGACATCCTATCTACAACATGGTAAGTAAAAAAATATCGAAAAAATAATATCGATGTAAAAAATATCGATGTTAAAAATATCGATTTTTTTTTATATATATAAATGTAAAAGTAAGTATATAACACTAATAAATAAAATATACATATTTAAAAGTATCTAATAATGTTTAAAATTAATAAATAATACATATATATTAATAATACATTATTAAATATATACAGTAAAGATATAATATATATGTACTGAACAATAAGTATTAATAATTAATTTACTAATGTATAAATTAATGAAATATATTCTAATTTACTAATACATTTACAAACATAAAACAATAACATAAATAAAATGTAAGTAATATAAAAAATAAAATAAACATGTGATATTTTAACAATTAATTATATAAAACGTTGGATAGCGTAAGGGTAAAAATTACTATTCCTACTCCAGAGAGTGGAACAGTAGGGAAAGCGTTTGATAGCGTAGGGATAAAATTACTATTCCCACTCCAGAGAGTGCAACAGTCGAGAAAACTGACCCTGAACCCAAAAAACACCCCTTTACGCACAAACTGAAAACTGACCCTGAACCCTAAAAATACCCCTTTATCCAAAAACTGAAAACTGAACCTGAACCCTAAAAATACCCCTTTACCCAAAAACTGAAAACTGACCCTGAACCCTAAAAATACCCCTTTACCCAAGAACTGAAAACTGACCCTGAACGCTAAAAATACCCCTTTACCCAAGAACTGAAAACTGACCCTGAACCCTAAAAATACCCCTTTACCCATGAACTGAAAACTGACCCTGAACCCTAAAAATACCCCTTTACCCAAGAACTGAAAACTGACCATGAACTCTAAAAATACCCCTTTACCCATGAACTGAAAACTGACCCAGAACCCCAAAAATACCCCTTTACCCAAAAATTGAAAACTGACCCTGAACCCTAAAAATACCCCTTTACCCAAAAACTGAAAACTGACCCTGAACCCTAAAAATACCCTTTTACCCAAAAACTGAAAACTGACCCTGTACACTAAAAATACCCCTTTACCCAAAAACCCAAAAATGACCCTGAACCCTAAAAATACTCCTTAACCCAAAGTTAAATAATATTATTTATTTAGCAATTAATAATTAATTAACAATAACAATAAAGTAAATATATTAGCACATAAGCTGTAATTAATATAATTTAATAATTAATATCATTTTTCCCCAATTAATTAATTAACAGTAACTAAAAATTATATATATAAATAAATTACTCTAATTAATGTAATTAACTAATTAATATTATTTAATTACCAATTAATTACTAATTTAAAATATGTACAAAATTATATTAATTAATTAACTAATTAATATTAATTATTTGCCAATTAATTAGTTATAAATATTTAAAAACATACATTAATGAATTAATTATCATTAAATTACTCCCCACCATATTCCCCTATAAACCCACATCCCGCTACAGGAAATATATATCAATTAATCAATTAATTATTTCCCAATTAATCAATATTAATTAGCAAATAATTATAATTAATTAATTAATCCTACTAATTATTAATTAACTTACCATAATTAAATTACTTCCCACCCTATTCCCCTATAAACCCACAACCCGCTCCGGTACTAAAAAATCAAATTTCCTTATAAATTTATATATTATTATAGAAAATGTATACACATATAATAGTAATTATTTTAAATACTTAAATTAAACATATAACACATACATAATAAAAAACTATAAAATAATACAAATATCGATATTAGTGTCATCGAAATTATTAACATCGATATATATGCTATCGATATTACTAACTTCGATATTACTTACATCGATATTAAGTATTTCGATATTACTTACCTTGGGTCGATATTCTGTCCTACGATATTCTTGCCTTCGATATTATGCTCCTTCGATATTTCAGACTCGATATTATGGTAGGTCGATATTTCCAACTCGATATTTTGACTGTCTACCAAGTTACACATGCTTTTCCACGTCGGAATAGCCGCAGCGGAAAAGCATGTTTCACAGCCCATCCTAATCTGGCTGCCGGTGTCTGAGAGACACCGTCACCATATTAGAGCTTTTCCGCTGCGGTTGTAAGCCAACCACGGCGGAAAAGCTGCGGACAGAAACCAGGACCCACCAGCCATCCTAATGTGGCGGTGGGTCTTTGGTGGGTCCGCAGAGGATTTTCCGCATCCTCCAGGCCGGCGGTGGCTTCCGCCGGCCCGGAGGATGCAGAAAATCCTCCATCGTAATAGGCCCCTTAGTTACAGAACGGCTGCGGATGGTGTAGACAGAGCATGTACAGGAGCTGAAGGGTCAGCTATCTATGTTGCCTCTATCCCAAGCAAAGTAAATTTCCCCGATGGTCATCACTACCGTTTGAGACGTCAGACAGTTGCTTAGTTTTATTTTATTGAGGCACTGGAAAGAATGCTTACACTTATGTTATGTTATGTTATGTTAACTGCATTTATTTTGCGCACAGCTGCTCCAGCGAAGGAGCGTCCTGGCGCATGGAAAAGGTGAACATAACACAACGCGGAAAAAAGTGAGAGTCAACATAAGAAGATTATCGGGGTAGACAGTGTTATCGAGGAAGACTCTTTTAAAAGTGAAATAGGGCTTTTCCTATCTCAAGCGCACTTTATGGAACTGGCCCCCAGATCTCATTAAATACCGATTTTTTTTGTTTTTATAAAATGCATTATCTAGCTGCTTAATCCAAAATAATCTTTTAGAGAAGTTGTACATCATGTTCTATAATACCAACCACCATTTTTTTGGTATCAAATAGTTATATTTACCAGACATTTCAATGTCACCCAGAACACCAACTTGAGGTCCAGTTTTTCTTTCCACAGACCACTACAATTAATAGCTCTAATCCAATTTGTGTCAATGTCGTTATCCAGGATTACAACTCCCACAGTGCAATGGGTCACCAAAATAAATCCACACGTCTAAAACACTGTCCCGGATGACGTGGACTCATCCCACTTATCTTTTACTTAATAATCAGCTGCCCCCATATGATGTGCGACTTCTTCGACCTGTCTTGGCGTTTCATTCAGACATTATTTTGCGGACTGAACGTTTTACGCCATTCTTTCAAACAGGAATATTAACATATGATAACCAAAAGGCAGCATGAAGTTAAAAGGATGTCAATGTATCATGGGGTCATCTACCAATCTTTGTCACTTGGCAGCTAAGTTTGCATTGGACTTTCCATTACATTTTGCTTTCTGCTAGTTATGCAGGTTCAAGCCATGTCAATTGTACTTTTTTTATTGATTTAATAACTTTTCGTATTTGTAAAGCTGTAATAATGTTACTTCGTGGCTTTTATGCGTGGATGTACTTATCAAATTATACTGACACAGAGTTTATGAATGGGAGACAATGTTTTGTAAAATACATCAAAGTTTTAGAAATTCTGAAAACAAGAACATTGGCAAAATTAATCAGTCTGGCTTACTTAGGTATATGTTATTGCCTGTATCTACTTCGGTGAGTGACTGACACTTAAATCACCCAGTCTTATGTAAGAATGCATGTATCAATGGAACTACTAAGAGGTAAGTGAACTCATTCAGTGAATGCATCATTGTGCCTAGTAACAGACGTCAGAACCCACGCTCAATGCATACATAAATGGAGCTGGGAACGGACCTCAGTGGTCCCAAACCATCCATGCATCAAGAGCCCTAGTAGTAAGGGATGTCAGTGTTCCCACACACAGCATGCATCAATGCGCCTAGCGATGTATGTCAGACGCCAAAAGAGTTCATCTATCTATGGCCCTAGTAATAGTTGTCGGTGTAAGTAAATGTAAATGTAAATGTATTGGCATTTATATAGCGCACTACTTACTCGTAGGGTCCCAAGGCGCTTCGACCGCTGCGAAACCCTTCCTGGCTTCCCTGAGAGATGGTCCCTTAATGGGTATCTCCAGGGTGAGACCAGGCATCCCCGGCGGTCTGGTGGGGCCGTTAGTGAAGATGAGGCAAGCTAATGCCCAGAGTTGCCGAGTGTGATCGCTGATCAGAGTGGGCACCGAGGCGAGAGAATTATCGAGTCCGCTGACCCTGGTCCAGAAACCTGCCGCGCCGGGAATCGAACCCTGGTCCCGGGCCGTCCTCCGCTCTCGGGTCTGCCGCCTCTAACCAGTGAGCCACACTACTTCACTAAGTGCGTGTATCAAATTGCCTAGTAAGCAGGGCTTTAAGTGGGCCGGGTCTCACGGTGCTGAGTACCGTCAGTTTTTTTTCCACATTGCTTACATGTAACCTTTGGCCATCGTGTTCGTTGGTGTGTACTACCATCAATGAAACACACACCTTTTACCTTGTCAATCCCCTTTTTAACTTGGCCTAATTTATGTTTTATGGTGTACTTGTCTACGAGGTACATTGTTAAAATTCACACCTTACATCTTAATACACGTCATTGACTAGTCTTCTGAAACCGTGTGCACATTCCCTTATCCTTCATCCGTGATGTGCACACATTCATTGTCAGAGGGCTATTTTCTAACAAACTATCCACTTTGGTGCGCATCAACTTATCTGGATCAGTGATTCGCATACCTGTTGGTGCATCTATAGCCAGTCTTGTGCTGTATTCGTTAGAGGGATCTTCAACTGGCAATCTCTCCATTTTGGTGAGCATCTACGTTGACTGGATCGGTGGTTCGCACACTTCTGAAGTATATACAGCTATCACTTTAAGAGTTTGTCCATGCTATTCTACAATACCTTTCTGTAGATTTCGATTCCTATGAACTTTACTTCTCTATAATGGGTGCTTAAATTCCTTTAATGTTAATACTGACTCATACTTTTAAGGTAATAAAGCAGATTATTGTCTTTTCACTTTCCACTCAAAGATAAATACTTAATGCAACAGGTGGTATTGCCTCCTCTCCCCTGTTTGTAAACTCGTGGAAATGCACCAGTAGAATGGGAATTTTGGTTGGAGGGGGTTGAGGCTTATATGGAAGCCATGAATGGGGAAAATGTTACCTTAAAGAAAAAACTGGCCTTGTTGCAGCATTCTTTGGGTACAGAAAGGAGGAAGGTGTTAAAGCATTTACCTGTGGTCATTGTTCGCAATGAGGATGAAAAAGCATACATTTTATATAAAGAAACAACTTCCTTAGGAATCTGTGGAAAATGTTAAGAGTGATTTGAGGGTTTTAGCTGGAATGTGTGGGTACAAAGTCTTTGAAGACAAAATGTTGAGGTACTAACTGGTTGAAAAAACTAATAGCAAAAATAAAAAATCCGGAAAAAGTGTTAACTACTGAGAATTTAGCTTTAGACAAAGTTCTTGAAATAGCCAAGAGCGTAGAACTTACTGCAGTGTACATGGATCAAATGGCATTATACATGTGGGTCCAAACTGTGAGTTCAGATACAGCAGCAAAGAAAAAGGACACAAAAATGGTCTCTCAACAAAAAGTGTTGAAATCTTATACGTGTTGTAGCATTTAGGCAATTCCACTACGTGTCTTGCAGTGAATAGCGTCTTATTTGAATTTGAGGGTACTTTGAGCTGTAAAGGGCGTAACGCCCCTTTCACAGTTTACATAGAAAAGGATGGGTCGTGCTAGTTGGGATGGTTGGAGCATAAAAATGTTGGGATCATCAGAGATTCCAATAGTCAAGGAATATGTTTTGCTAAAGGGTGAATGCAAATATTTTTGGACAGTGAAGGAGAATATTTGGGGAAAGGCTTTTCCCAAAGTTTTCAGTGAGAAACTGAATAAAATTAAGGGCTTCACCCTTTGCATAATTTTGAAAGGTGGGGTGAAGTCAGTAGTTCACAAGCTGAGAACTGTGCTTTTTGCCATGAAGGAGGAAATGGAACAGGAGTTGAAATCATTAAGTGAACTAGGTATAATTGAACTTATTGAAAGTACGAAATGGTTAGCACCTGTGGTTTTATCTTGAAAGGGTATGCTAGTCTAAGAATGTGCATATAATTACAAGATTTGAATTAAAGAATATGGGTGGACAGACATCCATTGCCAAACATCATGGAAATGTTGGTTTCCCTTAAGATGGAAAAGTTTTTACTAAACTTGATATGTCGTCTGCATATCTCCAATTGATTTGCACAAAGATAGTCATCTTACTTCATTTGTCATATGGCTGAGATACCCGCCACCCCCTCTCAACACAATCCCCAAAGGAGGGAAACCGGAAACAATTCTTGAAGTTTTTGGAAGAGGGAGGGAGTGACCCTCCCGGCCGTATTTATTAAAACAAAATTAAAACATTAAATCAACAGTTTCATGTTAATGTACAATTTCATTACCACATTGCGATGTTTGGCTAACCTTAACAGATTCTCTAATACAGAGGTTCTCCTAGCCGAACTAACATCCTACAAGACATTTACTTGACATTTTGAAATTGTACATCCTAATGTTTAAGGGCCAACGGCAAGGTCGTAACCGGTGTCAAGATCCCTAAACCAGAAATACCCCCCCCACTTGTGAGGGGCGACAGCACAGAGGCGTACCTCAAGTGCAACTACCAATTTCCCTTGACTTGACGGGGGCCCCAATAAAACTCGACGCCACTTAAAGGTCGTCCGAGGACTCGTGTGAGGTATCTAGAAGGTAGCGTAGCCCCCCCCCCAAACCCCACACAACTTACCACATCTGCCGTCGCAGACGTCCTGGCCCCGGGAAATTCCCCGGGAGGGGGCTGTAACCCCTCCTACCCAGGAAGGGGCCTTGACCGCCTTTCCTTTTCTTTCGGCGACCCATCCTTAGAAGGGACCGCCTCCCCGTTGAGGGGCCAATGGCCACCTCCCCCGAGCGCTCCCATCCGTGTTGGGTGACGCCCACTCATAGGGATCTTCCAATTAGTGCTCACCGATCATGACCTTACCGCCCGACCAAAATAAATACGACAATGCTAACTAACTTACTAAACTAAAAAGACATTGGCTACTACAACTGTATTAAAAGCATGCTTACCAATGAACACTAAAGCCGAATTTCTTTATTCAAAAAACATAACCGAAATAGACCATTCTTTATTACACGCTCAAAATCATCACGGTAATACCACAACCTGAAAACGAAATTAAAGTTATCCATCAACTTTTATTCAAAAACAACTGGCTGTCCTCAGGGGCTGGTGGGTGGGTCAAAATTGGCTCTTCGTTCCGTCTCGAGCTCACGTGCAGCGAGGAGGTGCAGCTTCAGAGCACAGGAACAAGAGGATGCCTTCTGGTCTTGCGTCTCCTTTTATCCGTCTTCAGGGCGGGCGTAAACCCGCCCCTGCCTGCCCCAAGGGCGTGGCCAGCCGCGTCAGTGTGTAGGCCAGCCCACTCTAGGGCGGGAAAAAGCGCGCCCCGGCTACGCCGCTTCGGGCATACCAGCCGAGACTCGCCTCCCGCCCAAGATGGCTTCCCGGGGGGATCGTGGTACTCCGCCATACGTTCGGGGGGACCGAGTGGTCGCCCCTTTCCATATGGCTGAGATACCCGCCACCCCCTCTCAACACAATCCCCAAAGGAGGGAAACCGGAAACAATTCTTGAAGTTTTTGGAAGAGGGAGGGAGTGACCCTCCCGGCCGTATTTATTAAAACAAAATTAAAACATTAAATCAACAGTTTCATGTTAATGTACAATTTCATTACCACATTGCGATGTTTGGCTAACCTTAACAGATTCTCTAATACAGAGGTTCTCCTAGCCGAACTAACATCCTACAAGACATTTACTTGACATTTTGAAATTGTACATCCTAACGTTTAAGGGCCAACGGCAAGGTCGTAACCGGTGTCAAGATCCCTAAACCAGAAATACCCCCACCACTTGTGAGGGGCGACAGCACAGAGGCGTACCTCAAGTGCAACTACCAATTTCCCTTGACTTGACGGGGGCCCCAATAAAACTCGACGCCACTTAAAGGTCGTCCGAGGACTCGTGTGAGGTATCTAGAAGGTAGCGTAGACCCCCCCCAAACCCCACACAACTTACCACATCTGCCGTCGCAGACGTCCTGGCCCCGGGAAATTCCCCAGGAGGGGGCTGTAACCCCTCCTACCCAGGAAGGGGCCTTGACCGCCTTTCCTTTTCTTTCGGCGACCCATCCTTAGAAGGGACCGCCTCCCCGTTGAGGGGCCAATGGCCACCTCCCCCGAGCGCTCCCATCCGTGTTGGGTGACGCCCACTCATAGGGATCTTCCAATTAGTGCTCACCGATCATGACCTTACCGCCACAGGCCGGATAGTTGACCGGCTATCCGGACCCCCCACAAAACTCCTACCTAAAGGTCATGTTATAACGTTTTTAGCCATGCTAAGAAGTCTCCTATGAGTAACTCATTCCCCACCCGAGACAAATGCACACCATCCCCCAAATACATACTGTCATCATTAATACACCCATGCGAAATAGAATGCAATGTCTTGGAACGGAACAACCTACTCACTTTGTTATTAAGCTTTCTGACAGAATGATTCAAAGCAGGAACAGAAATAGCCCCCCGCCACACCTTTCGTGGGATCATATGAGACCACGCAATTGTGCACCCCGGAACTCTCCTCGCTAACCAACTTACAGTGGAAAGCATCGCCTCCAGGAGAAGTCGTCTACCAGTGGTGACCAAATCATTGCCCCCAAGATGTACTATGACTACAGACGGCGGTGACCTCGTCCGCCCTAACAAACCCTCGAAGAATGCTTGAAACTGGTCAATACAGAGACCGCCTCTTCCGTAGAAGGACACACTGTACCCGTATTCCCCAGCTACGTGAATCATGTCACCTGCTTTGAATACGTCCGCGGCACGCCTCACGTATGAGTGGCCCACGACCCACACCTCCTTTTTCACAGCCGGTGATGTCTGACCGCTGGCCTGGTGTTGGGTCGACTGCATAGTCCGCCCCGCCTCGTAGGCTTGCGCAACTGAAAACCAAACAAAAACAAGAAGCGTGAGTACATCATTACAGCTTCACAACATGTGCAACCGCACATACCTTTTATAACAATTGGAGGACCAACGCCCCACTCGTTTCACTTGTTCCACATTAAGACCCCTGGCTGTAGCTTCTGTAGCAGCCCCTATCCGAAAGGAATGGGTCCCAAACTCGCCCGGGTTCAAGCCCGCAGCGGCAATTGACATCGCAAGCACCCGCTGAAACTGAAATTTTGTCAGTGGGGTGGCGTCCGCGTGTCTCAACAAGGTCCCCCCCCATGATGCCACCCTTCGTGCTAGGTAGTCTTCTAGACACTTTACCGGACACATGGAGGACCCGGGAATCCTGCGTATGATTATGCAGTCACCCATCCCACATTGATCGGTCTTGGACCTGGCAAAGGAGACAGTCATTGTCTCTCCTCTGATCTGAACGTGCTCCTGGCACAAACCCCCTGTCACGTCCTGTTTGTTCCTTGCCACTAGTTCGCTTACCCGCATCGCCCCATGAAATGCCAGCGTAAAAGCGGCTCGGAACAACACTGTCTCAAACTGAGATGAACATGTGGCAGGGAGTGTGGATAACAACTGGGCCAACCTATCCAAACCTATCGGGCGCCTCTCATCTACTCTGCGACCCTCAAGGCGTTGCCACCCACGAAGCGCTTTCTGTACAACGAAAGACGCTGTCGGGTCCTGGATACCATGAGCCCTGGCAACAAAGGAAATGGCAGCCCGATGCCTCTGGGCAGTAGCCACCGATTTCCCAGCCACATGTAAAGACATCAGAAAATTCACCACCCATTCCTCGTGGCCCCAAAGCCCCTCTCTATCAGTCCCCAAAAAGGCTAAATAGGACCGGAACGCCCCTTCATATGCCTTCCTCGTCCTTGGTGCCAAACTCTCTCCCACGAGGTGACGAAGTTCGGGGCACCGAGAGACCAGAGAGCTTCGGGAAAGGGTGCCGGCTCCGGGTCCGCTGTGGGAAGGAAACCCGAGAAAGCCTGCATATGAAAACGAGACAGTGCATCAGCCGCCTGGTTCATTACCCCCGGGACATGTTTTGCTCTGAATAGCACATTCAGTTGCATACACAGTAAAACAATTTCTTTGAGCAGTCTCAAAATCAATTTGCATTGTGCTGCCTGGCTATTGATACACTCGACCACGGCCATATTGTCAGACCAAAATACCACAGAGTGATCTTTCAACCCTTCGGGCCAAGTTCTCAGGGCCACCAAAATGGGGAAAAGTTCCAGGAAAGCAATATTACTTGTCAGTCCATTGTCATGCCACCATGCCGGCCACTTTTGTGCCGACCATCTTGTGCCGAAGATGGCACCAAAACCTATGCTCCCTGCCGAATCTGTCCATAGCCCCAGCTCTTCCGAGGACACGGCCGGTTTGTTCCAGACGACTCGACCATTGAAATCCGCCAGAAATGCCAACCAAATGCGCATGTCCTGGCGGACCTCAGCCGATAGTCTCGTGCGATGATGGCCCTCCTTTAGGCCGACCATGGCTTGGGCAATCGAACGGGAAAAGGGGCGGGCCATTGGTATAACCCTCAGGGCAAAATTCAACTGTCCAACTAACTGCTGTAATTGATGCAGCGTAACTTTAGATCCACTTATACACATTTGCAGGGCTGCCCTGAACTTCAACACTTTGTCAGCAGGTAAACGAAAACAACCCTCACTGGAGTCTAACTCGATCCCCAGAAACTCGAGGCAAGTCGCAGGACCCACCGTCTTACCTGGCGCCAATGGCACACCAAACTGCTTCATTAACACACAAAATTCGGCCAAGGCCTGGCCACATTCAAGATCCCCGGCTGCCCCAAGGAACAAAAAATCATCGAGGTAATGCATTACATGTTGGAAACCCGTCTTCTTTGTGAAGACCCATTGTAGAAAACTACAGAATTTCTCGAAATAGGCACAGGATATAGAACACCCCATCGGCATACACCTATCCATGTAATAATGACCCTGAAACATGAAACCCAGGAGACGCTGATCGTCTGAATGTACCGGGAGCAACCGGAACGCTGACTCGATATCTGATTTTGCCATCAGCGCCCCGGGCCCCAGGCGATTAAAAATGGCTACGGCCTCATCGAAGGATGCGTACCGCACCGAACACACTTCCGGGTCTATCGCTTCGTTTACAGAAAGACCACGTGGGGCTGATAAATTATGTATCAGTCGGAACTCACCCGGGTCCTTCTTGGGGACCACCCCTAAAGGAGAACAAACAAAGTTATGCACCGGGGGTACACTAAACGGGCCGGCGACCCGACCTCGAGTAACCTCTTTCCGGATCTTATCCTGTACCACGGTCATATGCTGCAGGACCGAAAGTTGATTTTTACATTTCTCCACACCCTGAAAGTCCCCTACTGGGATGCGGAAACCATACGAAAACCCGTTCCGCAACACCCCAGCAGAAGTACGATCCGGGTATTCACTGAGCCAGGGAATCATCGCCAAGGTATCAATCGGGGTAGGTAAAGGCGCCCCTCGGACTATGTTAGACCTGTTTGGCGCCTCCTCTACCCCCGTTATCACCCGTTTTGGCTCTGCACGTTGACTCAGGATGGGACGACCCGCACCCACTACATTCGTGTTTAAATTTACACGATCCCTGGGGCCTAGTACATTTACCTCTGTTGAAATTCCAACAGAACCCCCTTTTCCCTGTATTGCTGGCAGGTCTCGAGTAATCGTCGGTACCCGTACCTGATCGAAAGGGCGTCCCCGCATATTGGCGGGAGGATTCGCCAACATTACTCCCCACTAACGGCATTTTCAACATACCAGTCTCCTTCATTTTATCCCATGACAAAGAATCATAACAATCCCAGGTTAAGCTTTTATCATGCTCTTTAGCCTTTCTAAAAAGATTATCGTAGCAGAGCCAATGGTTACCCTGGTGTGATGTCGAGTACCCCATGATTCGTGACTGATAAGTCGGCAACTCGGGAAGCAACTCGGGCCTTCGTTCCCCCAAGATCGACGTAAAAACCCCCCATGCTTTGCCCCAATTGCCAATGTTTTCATTTACTTTAAAGGCGGCCATTTTTGCGCGCCAAACACTCGGATGCATGAGGTCTTTCTGGCCCTTAACATGCTCCACCTCATAATGATCAATAAGCAACGAGAAGATGTTCACATATTCCCCTGCCCAAATCTTTTCTTTAATAGCCAAAGGCACATGTTGACCCAACCTTTCTCTACGAGAGGGTGCTGACTCGTCCCTCGCAATCGGCAATGGCCGCTTACCTGCATCGGACGCTGCCTCTGCGGTCGTAATCGTCCCTTGTGGCTTGTCTACTACTGCAGCCGGCGCGGACACCTTGGCTGCCTCCCGTTTCTCACGCAGTTGCTTCATCAGCGCCTGCGCGTCGGCAGCCGTGGCGCCCTCACTACCTTCGCCCAACCACGCTGCTAGTTGCGCTGCCAGCTCGGGCGGCATATCTTCATTGGACACAGGGGTGACCACAACGGGAATCGGATTCCCCTCCACCGGTACTGGGGTTGGCGCTTCGAGCGGGGTACAGGGAACCGGGACGTCTCCCCCAGCTGCTCCCCTCCTTGGCCTCTTGGCTCTTCCTCCTGGAGCTGCTCCGACCGAGGGCCGTTCCGGCCCCCCTTCCCCCTCTCTCTCCGCCACCCGCTTCTTCAGCTCGGTCATCTCCTTCATGAGGACCCGAAGCATCTGCTCAGTCGTCATTTTCTTCCCGCCTTTCTTGGTCATTTCTCCGACAGAGTATCTGTAAGACAAAAGAAAGATTACCACGCTCAAAATTGGCTCTTCGTTCCGTCTCGAGCTCACGTGCAGCGAGGAGGTGCAGCTTCAGAGCACAGGAACAAGAGGATGCCTTCTGGTCTTGCGTCTCCTTTTATCCGTCTTCAGGGCGGGCGTAAACCCGCCCCTGCCTGCCCCAAGGGCGTGGCCAGCCGCGTCAGTGTCTAGGCCAGCCCACTCTAGGGCGGGAAAAAGCGCGCCCCGGCTACGCCGCTTCGGGCATACCAGCCGAGACTCGCCTCCCGCCCAAGATGGCTTCCCGGGGGGATCGTGGTACTCCGCCATACGTTCGGGGGGACCGAGTGGTCGCCCCTTTCCACACTTGCTGGTGAATTCATGTTCAAAATGATGCCTTTCAGTTTGGCATCATTCTCAGCAGTCTTTCAGAGAGTGGTGGAAGCCACGTTGAAAGGGGTTTCTGACGTGAAGTGCTTCCAGGACGATAATTTAGTGTATGGAAAGGATTTGGAAAGTCAAAATAAAACGTTCGGCAGAGTAGTAACAATTTTGACTGAAAAGGAGGTTACTTTGAAGGCATCAAAGTGTAAGTTTGCAGTGGATTCAGTGGATTACTTGGGATACAAATTGACCTCCCAAGAGGTAGAACTTAAATAGAGTTTGTTTAGAGCAAATTTTATATTCACTTTAGTCCCATTTGTAGTGGTAAGACTTATCACATAAGATTCCTCATGAAACAAAATCTATAGTTTGTGTGGTCTGTGGAACAGATTCAAGAAATCATTAAGAATGAATTAGCAATTACCTGTCAATTGTAACTTTTTGATATTTATGATTCTTTGATATTGGTAACAAATGCCATTCAGCATGGTTTGGTGGCAGTTCTTTTACAAAAAAAGAAAGGTTAGAGAACTAGTAGTAGCATTTGCTTCAGAGGCTTTGTATTGTGCAGAATCCACATGCTCAGTCATTGAACACAAGGCTCTAGAATGCTGGTGGGCCATAGAACACTACTCTGCAACGATGTCGAACATTCTGGATGACCTAGTCTTAAACTAAAAAGAGCTCAAGTCAAAGATAGAAACCCAGGGTTCACTGGTTCCCTCAACGACGAGAGGAGATCCCTCCGACAAGCTGAAAGAATCTGGAGACAGCACCCCTCGGCTGATCACCTAAAACTTCTCTGCCAGGCCAGAAATACATACAACAAGAACATCCTCAACTCAAAAAAAGAGTTCTCCAGAGCGGAACTAGGAAATGCCCAGAACAGACCACGCAAACTCTTTGAGCCGGTCAAACACCAATCGAACAAATTGTCCAAACCAGCGAAAGAAAACCCCAAGTCTCTCATCTCATCCGAGGAATTCTCCTTGTTTTTCGCAAAGAGAATCAAAACCTTAGGTAACAAACTTAGTGCTGCCTCACTCCCTCTACCGAACAATGACTTTCCGCCTCCTCCCCCCTGCCTCCACAGTCCCCACCTAAGAATCTAGCACACTGGACCGATTTCTCACTCTATGGTGAAGATTCTGTCGCCAAAATCCTTTCCACCTTAAACCCGAACAACCATTTCAACGACCAGCTCCCTTCAAACTGTCTTGCGACCGCTGCCCAATCCATTATTCCCAGCTGGACTGCGATTATCAATGCCACTCTCCGGCAGGGATCAATCCCGGACTCTCTGATAGCGGGCCAAGTTCTCCCCATTCTGAAAAATCCGTCGCTGGACCCAGCCTCCCCTGACAGTTTTAGACCAATTTCCAACAGTCCTCTCTTGGCTAAAGTGCTGGAGAAGTGTGTGCAACTACAGCTAAGTCACCTTATCAACAACTTCCATCTACTCGATGACTGCCAATCTGGCTTCCGACCTGGACACAGCACTGAAACCAACATGCTCCACATCGTCGATGATGCTCTACAAGCCCTTGACCAAGACAAAACCTGTCCTCTAATCCTACTAGATCTATCCTCGGCCTTCGACGCGGTCAACCACGAGATGCTACTTGAATGCCTCAAACTTAGGATGGGATTAGATGGCACATTCCTCGTCTGGTTTAGTTCCTACCTCCAAAACCGATCTCAGAGATTCCTAGTCAACGGCAACCTGTCCGCTCCCTCCTTGGCCACGGTGGGAGTCCTTCAACGATCAACGTTGTCCCCCACCCTCTTCAACCTCTACTTAGAACCCCTTGCCGAAGTCCTTCGCGCTGCAAACATCTCCAACCATATGTACACCGACGACACTCAGATCTACATAAAAATCTCATCTCTTTAGGAGATACTCACCTTGAATGAGGTCCTGAAGCGGTCCAATGGCTCTCCTCCAACCAACTCCAACTCAAACTCAATGCTAAGAAAACTGAGTTCCTCTTAATCTCCCGCCCAAAAGCAACTCTGAGATCCAGACATGGATTAAAGCTATCACAGCCTTAAACTGTCCCCTGGCCATTGTGGACTCGGCCAAATCCCTGGGAATTACCTTGGATTATAACCTAAACATGCGAGACCACGTTAACTCAATGGCCAAATCTGCCAGATTCCACTTGAGCTACCTATGGAAACTGAAACCCTTTCTTGACGCTCCCGACCTAAAACTCCAACCATTTTTATTTCTGGCTGGAATATGGTTGCTCCACCCTCTCTTGTTTACCCAAGATATCCCTAGCACCCTTAAAAGCCTGTCTCAATGCAGCCGCCAGACTGCTTACCGGCATGAGGAAATTTTATCACATCACTCTTCATCTGAAAGCGTTGAACTGGCTTCCTCTCGAGGCTAGGATTCATCTCAAACTGGCATGCATCACGCACAAGGCCCTACACTCAAACTCCCCTGCGTATCTTGCAAGGAAACTTGTGATATCTGGAGGAAGCCGAAATTCAAGATCGGCCAGTGCCCTCCTGCTCCAGCCTGCACGCTTTCGGAAACAAAAAACCTATAATCTGGCATTCGCTGGGGCTGCATCAAGAATATGCTCCTCCTTCTCACCCGCCATCAGAAGGATCAGAAGGATCCCCTCTCTGGCACGCTTCAAAAAGGAGGCTAAATCCTTCCTCATGGGTAAATTCCTTGGCTAAACCCATTCCACAACCACCACAGAGACTACTGCCCTCATCCTGCGAGCTCGCCCCGCCAAGAAACTGGGGGTCTGCCTTCACTAATTGTAATTGTAATGTTATCCTTGTATTCCTCCATCCCTCTGGTACCCAGCACCCCCTCCCCCCTAATGTACAGTACTCTTGTGATTTCCTGACTATTGTATGACTCTCTGACTCTGTGAAGCGCTTTGATGTACAGTATCCTTGTGATATCCTCCCTATTGTATAACTCTCTGACTCTGTAAAGCGCTCTGATACCCACGGGTCAAGTTTGCGCTCTATAACACACTAAAATAAATAAATAAATATAATAATAAGAGAATAAGCTGATCTTCAAATTGCACCAGGAACATACAAATTTATTTCTGTCTATCACAATAAATGGTCTGCTTGGGGGTACTGGATAATCATCATCATCACCAGATTTGCAACCAGAAGGTGATCTCCAAAGGAATAGGGGATTGTCTGGGCATGCTTAGCAGCATGCGGGGAAAGTTGACAGGACTCCAAGCAGATATACATTATCATCTTAATTGGACCGGGACTCGTATGCTTTTGTAACAGGATTTGGGCTGTTGCTTTCAGCTGAGCCCATGCCAATTGGTGTATGTGATGTTTATGTGCAAACAAGGTACATTTGCAAGCTTCTGTCCTGCACTATATTGCTGGGGATCAGTGTAGAGTTGAATGATAAGGAATCACTCAATATAGTCAGCTGCATAATGCCCCAACATACAGAGGCAAGGTACTTGGAGCATGGGATACTGCCATTACACTCCCTGTTTCACTGCAGGATTAACCAAAAGCATTTAATGGATGACACCGAGCTTGAAACAGCAGTCTCCCCACTCCTATCTCTAGGACTACAGTGCTGACTACTGTGCTTGCACTTAGCGATCCTTTCGCTTATAACTACTATGGATGCGGAAATCACATAAAAGTTTTTATAAACAGCTCCACCTTGAAACTTACGGAGAAAATCTCCAATTTCCATGACTATTTCTTCAACAGGTCGCTGAATCTTTGCCACCGTGATAGAACGGAGCATAACACAAAAACTTTTCTAAATTAATTTCTAAATTAATCCCTATCTTAATCCAATGGACCTAACTTCTCCTGGCCAGAACCAATAGAGAGCTCCTTTGGAAAAGAGCAGGAAAAATTTGGAGGAACAGGCCAATAGCTATAGGAGGTCAAACTCCCCACAACGAGTAGTTCTGGAAATTCAGCAGATTTCAAACAGCTGCAGTAGCAACCGTTACCACAGGGCATAGAGAAAGTCTCCAAAAAGGCATCAGAATAACAGAAAATCACTGTTAGCAGAGGCTTATACTAATTTCCGGCAAGAGTTGCACAGTCAAGTGCTAAAGGGCATGGCAGGAGGGGAGATGTGCATATACTGTATTGCTTCTCTAACTAGGAACACATACTATATAGAAAAGCACAACACATGTTGCAAACTCTGAATGTTGGATCCTCTCGAGCCAATTGGAAAGAATCTTCAGATGGTCTATCATCGCGTCTTTCGATTCCCACAGTAAATGTCCATGTCAAAGTGTTATTTGAATGTTGCTACAGCGTATTACAAAAGATACATCTAGGAAGGGTTTCATTTGCAAGCCACTCTGTTAGCTGTTCGGTGTCCCATTGTGTAACAATGGGCTACTCTATGAAATGAAACATTAATATCCAGCACGTCCTGGTTAGATCATGAGATTTGAATCTATAGCAATGTATTTGTTTATTATAAGCATGTGGCAGAGGTAACTATCTAAAATACGATTAAGTCAAATGGTGGGAGGAAGGGAAGAAATTCATTTTGCAACAAACAGCACATTTCACAAAGATATTAGGTTCTACAGTTCAATTATAATGTTACATGAGCATTTACAAAAAGGCATTTCTTTTTATGATAGGGAACAGAAGAAATATGAAAAATATTGAGGCCTAGCAGTGAAAGAACGACAGATATGGAACCTTTCTGCAGAAATAAGCAGCATTTTTCTTATTTTGCACGTTTAATAAAAGCACATTTTCTCTAATATTTATATTGACAAGTGTTTCCTACGCTAATCTTAAAACACATTTCTTCATTGTCTTGTGGTTAATTGATGTCAAAAAAGTAATCTACCTCACTGCTCTAAGCCCTACAGCAGAAAATTCGCTTTCTGCCCTGGGCCTTGTCCAGGTAGTAGTTCCCTGTGGCCCCTGACGTCCATCTGTGGTGTCCAACACTTAGGTGTAGCCTTCATCTCTGCTATCCTGAACAACAATCCCAGCACCATTACAGTGCCCCACCTGAGACATCAGCTATCCAGGTATCGTCCACTGCAATGCCTACTGAGAGGGCAGTTGTGGGTTCTGGATGGACTGGTACACATTGCCCAGTTCGCCCAATCTGGCCTCAATAGACCTCACCCAGGCCATCTCACCTCCTTCAAAGAAAAGTATCAGTGTCCCATAGACGAATCAGTTGAAGGTAATCACCAGAATATGATTTCATATTAAACCTGCCTTGCTGCAGCTGCCTCACGCAGCATTGCTTGCTATTGTAGTTTCACTTGTATAGCACTTCGAGGTGCTTAAAGTATATTAGCAAATGGGTAGCAACTGCATTGTAGGGAGCGTGTGTTTGGAAAAATAGTTGCAGTAATGTTATGTCTATGTTCTGTGGAGTCCACCTATGCATGATAGAGGTGCAGCCAACAGAAATGATCTGGTTACAGATGGCCAATGTTGTTTTATTGAGTCTTCTCAGAATGACATATGAACAACCAACAGAAATGCATTGATAATAGTCATAGGGATATATTCTCTATGGAGTCCTTCCAGAGCCAATAAAGTAACTACCTAGATGCATGCCCAGGTTACAGTCAGCAAGGGTAAGCTCTCCCTAGTGTCGACCCAGGAGTAACAGATGTTTGCTCAGCAGCATCAGAGCAGCCTCCCACAGGAATTCCGTGATCACAGGCAGTCAGGATTAACTGTGTGACCCCACACATGTATACAAAGGTTTCATAAATTATGAACAAATACATAGATACACACATAAAAGATTCTTGGATGATTCCTCCTACTCCATGTTTTTTTTCTGCTATTATTCACATTCAGCTTTTATTCACAGTAGCTCACAGCATCAAGCATGAGGGCAATGGACAATGAGCCACCCCTCATTCAACTGTTGGCTCTTCTGCACTGTGACCAATGGCATTTTTACTTATCATATTTGCACATTGCCTAACAAGGGATACATTTTACTTCTGTGGTTGGCTGGTGGGTCAATAATTTACTTAGGCAGCACTTTGTTATTTTCATCTTTATCCATGTTAGATCTAAAAAGAAACACCGTTAGTTTTCTGTTGACAATATTGATTCCAGTATGTGTTATGTTCTGTTATGCTCACCCGATTTGTAAAGCGCGAAGCTACTCAACAGAGTGTCCTGGCGCTCAGGCTAAGGGCAACAGACCAGGGTATCATGATTAACTGCATAAAAAGCCATGTCCTATATACATAGGGTGGAATTTGGGTTGACCTTTGATTATCATTGGATAGCTTTGTTGTCTATCACAGTTGTCTCCTCTTTAGTCAATGTCATTCCTCCCTATTCCTGTATACATCCCACCAAGCAGCATTTAATTCTCATTGTTTTCTGACTGATTGATTTGTATACTTCCATTGCAGACGTTGCTTCGTTCATAGACTGCTTTCTTATTGTCATCTAAGGACTTTTTGTTAGTGCATGTGGTTTCATGTTCTCTCTCCTGTATGTTGGTTTCCCCTTGACCTTGCTCTACTCCCTTTGCTGTCCTTGTTGCTTCCGTCCTCCTCCCCGGTCTGCTTCATGTCTTCCCCTGAGCTACCCCATCTCTATAGGTTTTTTTTAAAAAAATATTCCCCTCTTTCTTTCTGGTGCTGCACCATTCCTTGTTGCTTGTTTCCCCCTTCCCAACCGCTCTCACAATTCTTTTGAATTTGTCTTTGCCCATCTTACAGATTTGTACTCTTTTCAAGATGACGGGCCACAAATGGTGTGTAATAAAGAAATGGGTTTGTAATATTTGACAAACACATTGAAGACAGCAGCTGTACATATATACGTATTCACCTTAGCCATCTTTAAATGAGGTGGTTCAAATATTACACACACATTCAACGATGGCCTTCATGGATGATTGCACATTCATGGAAGTCATGTTTGAATACATTTTTAATGTTTTTATAAACCCCTTTAAAGATGCCAGTTGCAGATTGATGCATCTGTAGAAGCTATAGTACTAAAAAAAGCATGGTCAAAGGCAATAGATTTAAATGCTGAGACCTATTGACTTAGTTCATGCTTGTTTATTTTTTGCTTCTCTTGTGTGTTCATGCTGTGTCTTTAGATTTCAGTAATTCAAAGCCAATAGAACATTTTCTTTGTGCCAATAAGACATACATTTCCTAAGATGTATATACAAATTATACATTATTTCTATACCTATTCTAAAATCACCTCTCTGTACCATACTAATCTGTTAAAGTTATATGGGGTGGTTAATGCTTTATTCAAATGACTTGCAAGCATGTGGCCACTATGATAAAAAGACCGTAACTTCATCAGGTAAGATCAACTCTTTATTACCAGACTTCTCTCTCCACCATCAGCCCAGCAACTGTTATACCTGAACATTCTAAGGTAGCCTCCAGGGAACAGTGGAAGATACCATAGTGAAATAAAAGGGGGAAACAATGGAGGAACATACCATTATACATAGAGTAAGGAAGGGGGAATAAAATCACACATAGATGGGAAATATTACACATTGTAACACATCTTCCCCCTAATATTTAACGAGAAAGAAATAAACACAAAGGTTGCTTGGACATGACATCGGGCCAGATGTAGGTAGCCTAATATCGGTCGGTAACGGCCGAAATTACCGAATTTCGGACGTTACCGACCGGTATTAGGCTTTTTAGATTTAGGAGGCCAAATTGAAGGATTCAGTAATTTACCGAATCCCTAGGATACCAATTCGGTAATTTACGGAATCTCTAATGTAGGGAGCACTCAAGTGAGTGCAATTCTCATTCAAGGATTCGTTATTTACCACCAACTACAAGTTGGTGGTAAATATCGAAAACTGTTAAAAAAGCAATTTTGTGCTTTTTTAACAGTGCCATGTGGCAGACATGAATGAAATGAAAAGACGATTTATATAGCGCGATGGCTACCCTAAGGCGTCCCAGCGCTGCAGAAGGTCGGAGCAGAGACAGAGACGCAGAGAGTTACTCAGGTTTGTTAAAGAGCCAGGTTTTCAGGTGTCTACGGAAGGTCAGTAGTCTGGGCTCTGATCTGAGTGTGAGGGGGAGCGTGTTCCAGATCTTGGCGATGTTGTAAGAAAGTGAACGGCCTCCGCACCTGGCTTTCTTAACTAGGGGTACTGTGGTGAGGTAAGAAGCCCCCGATCTAAGGTGTCTGTTAGGGTGGGAGGCGGTTATAAGGGTACGGTTGATGGTAGGACCGTTCCCCAGTAGGATCGGTGGGCGATGCACATAGCCTTGAATTCAATCCATGCTTTTACTGGGAGCCAGTGGAGGTCCTTCAGTCGGGCTTTAACTGAGGTTCTACGAGGGATTTGGAGAAGGGTCCTGGCTGCGCAGTTCTGGATAATTTGTAGTTTGTTAAGGGTGGACTGTGGAGCCCCGAAGTATAGGGCGTTTCCACAGTCCAAACGGGATAGAATAAGGCCTTGCACCATAATCCGTCTAGAGTGAAAAGGGAGAAGAGGGAGGATTTTGCGCAGTAGTCCCAAGAGCCCAAAGCATATAGCAGATAGTTTGGTAGCCTGATGATTAAAATTGAGTGACTTATCCAGCCGAATGCCGAAGCATTTGATTACTTCTTTGGGTGGAGGGGGAGGGCCCAGACAGGGGGGCCAGATTGGATCTATGGTCTTATCCATGGTGTTTCCAAGGAGCATAAGCTCTGTTTTTCCCCATTTAATTTTAAACAGGAGGATGTCATCCATGATGCCCTTAGTGCATGTATGTGTGCCACATGTGCCCCAGTGCACTATTCAGGGGTGAAACAGGGTTTCAATGTGACACCCTGCCACCCTTGTAAGTTTTCCCCCTGTTACCGATTCAGTATTTACCGAAACTGTATTTCCCATTCATTACTATGGGCCTCCAGGCCCATAGGAATGAAGGGGAATTACCGATTTGGTAAATACCGAATCTGTAAATACCGAATATTACCGATTCGGTAATATTTACCGAATCATTAGCTCCATCACATTTACCGATTCCTAAATACCGAATCGGTAAAATTCCGTATTTAGGAATTGGTAATATGTGATTACCTACATCTGGCCCTCAGTCTTTTTGCCAATTGGGAGCCTTGCGGGTTCTCTGAGTCATTGGTAAGTTGTGTGGATCCCGATTGTGAGATTCTATGGTGAATCTGTGGTCTGATGACTCCCTATGTATGGGTTGACATTTTGTTAATCTGTCCATACTCCACATTAGGTCTTTGTCCAATATGGCTATATTGCTCCTGATCGCTGTTATTTGCATAGGTTTAGAAAATTTAGCATCAGGATTGCCACATCTGGGATTCTTAACATATACCCAGTCTCCCACTCTCGTTTGTAGAATTTTGGTTCTGTGTGTGGTGTCTTACTGAGTTTTATACTTGGTGTGGTGTGTGCTTATCCTGTCTTTAGAGGCTTGAATGTCATTCCTAATGTAAGTTTCCCCTCCCAACCAGTTCGGAAAGAATTTGGTACAGGGTTTTCTTCCTTTTAAGGCGGAAAAAGGGGAGATGCCTGTAACTTGGTTTGGAGTGGTGTGGTAAGACAATTACATTTCTTGGACTGCCTGTTCTATGGGGATTCTGTTGACACTCGCTAACTGTATACAACCTTTGATCATGCAATTCATTCTTTATACCAGGCATTTGCCCTGGTACAGTAGAGGGGTGTTTTCAAGCGAGTTATATTCAATTTACTAAGGAAATCTGTCATAGTGTAAAATGTAAATTGAACTCCATTGTCCGTGATTATGGAGGATGGTATGCCTTCTATGGCAAAAGTATCTTTGAGAAACTGAATGACAGAGACAGTTATTTGGTTGACCATTTTTACTACAGTCCAATGTGAATGGTAATCTATTAAGACTTGGGCAAAAACGTTTTATTATTCTTCTGAAATTGAAAGGACCAATTATGTCCAGGGCAATCTTTTCCCATGGTTTATCTGGTACCGCCGGAGGATTACACTATTGGTCCTGAAGAATGCTGAGCGACTTGGGCTCTTCAAGCAGAAACATGTTGACCAAATTCATTTAAATTCACTGAGGACTTGGGGTCTTTAATAAATGAGACTAACCCTATGAGTCTATTCATCACCTGTTTTTAATCAGTGCTGGTTGGACTATTAATAAAATATTGGACAGTCACAACTTTGCACTTTCTAACAAAAATTTTCCCCCCTTTTTTTGCACTCACTTAGCACAATTGGGTTTTCTCACTACTTCAACACACACAAGAACCAGCTCCGCTGTAAACAGGCGTTGTAGCACACTGGAAGGACATTAGGTCCTTCCAGTGGGAACCCAGTGATGAAGCATGTCACCACTAGGTTGGTGAGTGAGGGTTCTTAAAAAACTTTATTTCTGTGTCTGTGTTTTACCATTCTCTCCCTTTCTTGTCTGACCCTCACATGTACTTTTGAGGTTGTCTTTTGTTGTTTCACTCTTCTGTTGTTTATGAAGAATTATCTGGCACAGATACAGGGGAGATGGAAGTTTTCCTGGTTATTGTACACTTGTCACTCCTGGCACATTTTAAACAGTTCTTTACTTTTTCTTCTACCATCGAGTCCATATTAGGGAACCAGTAGTGTTCACACAGTCTGGATATAGTTAAACTTCTGCCCAGGTCACCCTCATGAACCAGATCAATTATTTTACACCTCAGAGCTTCAGGTGGAACTATTTTGTTATTCCTAAATAAAATATCTTGATCCATGTTAAGTTCATGACGTACCTCTCAGAATTTCTTGATATCTGCACCTTAGGAATCTGAGGAATTGGGCCAACCCTGTACTGTGTAAGAAATGGGTTGTGATATGGTGGTGTCTTTGTTCATGCAATCTAACCATTCCTGAGAAGTCATGGTAGTGAGATTGAGTTGAAGAATGGGGTACTCAGGGGTGTCAAATTGTTCTTCTTTACAGATTGGACTCCTTGAAAGAAAGTCTGCTGCTGAATTTTGTATACCTGGAACATACTCTATTCTAAAACAGAAGCCCTGCAGCCAAAGTATCCATTTAGCCATACGGGGAGTGTTACAAGAGCCATTTTTAGAGTTGAACATAAAAATCAGAGGTCTGTGGTCCTTACGTATACAAAATTGATTGCCCCAAAGAAAGAATTTAAAATGTTTCTCACCCCAGAAACAGGCTAAGGCTTATCTTTCTACAACGGAGTAGTTAATTTCTGCTTTGGTAAGAGTACATGAGGCAAACGCAACAATTCTTTCTTTACCATCAATAACTTGTGAGAGGGTAGCCCCTAAATCTTTGCTGCTTGCATCTGTAGTAAGAATAGTTTCACGGTTGTGTTCAAAATTACATAAGTAAGGAGCATTTAAAAATGGCGATTGCTGTTCCGTTGACCATTGGAAGTGTGTGTGGTTCTTTGTGAGTTCTCTGAGATTTGAAGTTAGGTCAACAAAATGATTGATATATTTTGCCATATACTCTGCCAATCCTAAAAACAACTTCAGTTTGTCTTTGTTAGTAGTGCTGGAGCATCTCTCACTACTTCAAGCAAACAGTATTTTGGTTTAAATCCTTCCCTAAAAAATGCAGTGCCCTAAGTATTCTAGACATTCCACGTAAGCATGGGCTGAAAATTCATTCCGCTCGTGGAATTTGCAGATTCGCGAAATCGCGGTAAAATCCGCGAATCAGAGGGGACGAATTTTCAGCCAAGCACTTACAGGGTTACAGCAGCAGGTGCAAAAGTTGAAGCTAATTTTTTGTAACCTTTTACAAAAGGGTTACAAAGAAATTAACTTCAACTTGGGCACCTGCTGCTGTAAGCCTGTAAGTGCTTCCTGGCGCCTCGTTGCCTACTTGCAACTATTCTCTGACCCTGCTCTGACCCTTGAAGCAGGGTCAGAGAATAGTTACAAGTAGGCAATGAGGCGCTTGTCACGAAAATTAAACCTCAACAGGAAGCACTGACAGATATAAAAACAAGCATTTGCAATGCAATAGGTCTCGCATTAGGAAAGTTTGAGCTATTGGTCTTGTAAATGTGTTGGTTTTGAAAATAGCTAAATTAATAGCGTTGTCATTTACAATGCCAATAGTTATAACTTTCGCAAATGTCACACTAATAGCATTTGTAATGCAACATGTTTTGTATTTACGTGACTTAGCTGTATTGATATTACAAATTACAATGGCTTTTAATTTTTTTAAATAATTAATACTTAAAAAAAAGTGATTTTAATTTATAATGGCAATAGCTTAAACGTTTGTAAAGAACTTTTGTGAAGATTATGTTCAGTGTATTTTATTGTGACGAAAATCCAAGAACAGAAGTGAAATATTAACATATTTTTGTGACATTTGTAATAAAGTTTGAAACATTGAGAGAACATATTTGAACCAGCTGTTGTTGAATGGTCGCGCCGATTGATGCTGGAGTGGTGCTGAGTGGTGCTGTGGTGGTGCTGAGTGGTGCTGTGGTGGTGCTGAGTGATGATGGGGTGGTGCTGAGTGATGCTGCGGTTGTGCTGAGTGATGCTGTGGTGGCACTGAGTGGTGCTGTGGTGGTGCTGATTGGTGCTGTGGTGGTGCTGAGTGATGCTGTGGTGGTGCTGAGTGGTGCTGTGGTGGTGTTCAGTGATAATGTGGTGGCACTGAGTGATGCTGTGGTGGCGCTGAGTGATGCTGTGGTGGCGCTGAGTGGTGCTGTGGTGGTGCTGAGTGATAATGTGGTGGTGCTGAGTGATGCTGGGGTAGCGCTGAGTGATGATGTGGTAATGCAGAGGGCAGAAAGGCACAAAAAGCAGTCTAACAAAGGGCGGAAGGACAGAAAAACCAGGGAAAAACGAGTCTAACAGAGGGCAGAAGGGCACAAAAAACCAGTCTAACAGAGGACAGAAGGGCAGAAAAACAAGGGAAAAACGAGTCTAACAGCGGGCAGAAGGGCACAAAAAACTAGTCTAACGGGGCAGAAAGGCACAAAAACAAGTCTAACAGAGGGCAGAAGGGCACAAAAACAAGGGAACAACAGAGGGCAGAAGGGCACAAAAAACGAGTCTAACAGAGGGCAGAAGGGCAGAAAAACAAGGGAAAAATGAGTCTAACAGAGGGCAGAAGGGCAGAAAAACAAGGGAAAAATGAGCCTAACAGAGGGCAGAAGGGCACAAAAAACGAGTCTAACAGGGGGCAGAATGAATCCCGCCCTGCGTGTTTGTCCACGAAGATGCCACCTTTTTGTGCAATACCTCTACTCAACTGGAGTAATTTCTACTGTCTAATCAGTGAGTGCTCCCTCGTTGGCTAAATGTATAGGGGCAGATTTACAATAAGTGGCGCATCCCCAGGGATGTGCCAGTCATTGTAAATGCGGCGCACCATGTGGCAAAAACGGCACAGATGCGCCACGCATCCTGCCGTAAAAGCAGCGCATTGCTGGAGTTGCGTCGAGCTTGCGACGCAGCTCCAGCAATGCTCTGGGGGGCCCTATCTCCCCCATGCTGCATCAAGCCTTGCGCCTGCTTCAAGCAGGCGCAGGGTTTTGACGCAGCATTGGCCTAAATGTGACTGAGTGAATTCTTCTAGATTTCACTCAGCGACTTTTAGGAGGCGTTCCTGCGCAGGAACACCCTCACCTGCGCCGGAACGCCTCTGATGGCACAGGGCTTTACAAAGTGACGCATCTCTCAGATGCGTCACATTGTTAATATCCAGCACCATGGCGCATCTTTTGTGCTGCCGCTGCGTCACAAAAGGTCTTGGTAGAGGTGAACCAGAGGGTGGCAGTGATGAACCAGAGGGTGACAGTGATGAACCAAAGGGTGGCACGGGTGAACCAGAGGGTGACAGTGCTGAACAAGAGGGTGTCAGTGCTGAACTAGAGGGTGGCAGGGGTGAATCAGAGGATGGCAGTGATGAACCAGAGGATGGCAGGGGTGAACCAGAGGGTGGCAGTGGTGAACCAGAGGGTGGCATGGGTGAACCAAAGGGTGGCAGTGGTGAACCAGAGAGTCGCAGTGGTGAACCAGAGGGTGGCAGTGCTGAACCAGAGGGTGGCAGTGCTGAACCAGAGGGTGACCGTGGTTAACCAGAGGGTGGCAGTGGTGAACCAGAGGTGCTGTGATGAGCCAAAGGGTGGCAGTCGTGAACCAGAGGGTGGCAGTGGTGAACCAGAGGGTGACAGTGCTGTACCAGTCGGTGGCAGGGGTGAACCAGATGGTGCTGTGAGGATCATGGCCATCCAGCCCCCCGCTGCAGCCTGGACATAAAATAACGTATAGCACATCTGATGTGGTCCGTATTCCCACGGCCTGGGATAAACCCGTGCTGCCACAGGGAGACCAGACCGCCAATGATCCCTTCCGAATATTTTGGCCAACACCTTAGCGTAGATCTGTATGTCCGTATTAATGAGGGATATTGGACGATACGAGCCAGGTTTTTCCTTTGGTTTACCCTTTTTATGGAATACAACAATATTTGTTTCCTTCAACGATTGTGGTATGTCACCAGAGCAGATAATACCATTAAATAAGTCCAGCAGTATTGGGGTGATCTCGTTCTGTATGCTTTTATACACTTCAAGAGGTATACTATCTGGACCCGAGGCCTACCCTAGGTCTAGCTCCTGCAGTGCTTCCATCACTTCTTCTATGTCTATATCATTATCTATATCATTATCATGTCTATATCATTATCATTATAAAGCATTGTTCTATCAATATCAGCAAGCTGGGGGCCTGCATCCTTAAAATCTGAGTTGACACCATCGGAGTACGTTTCTTCCATATATAACTTTTGATAAAAGTTTTTAAAGACCATGATGATGTCTTCAGGTTCTGTTTAATTCTGGGCGCCTTCTTGTATATTAGATATTACATTCCTATTGGAGTCCTGTCTAATTTGCAGCGCTAAGAGTTTCCCTGCCTGCTCCTCTATCTCATAGAGCCTACCCTTATGAGTCTGGTATTTATCTGCCGCTTTCTGGGCTATCCCCTTAGATAATTCTGTTTTTATGACCATAATCTTCTGCTGACTCTCAGTAGCATCACAGCCCTGAATTTTTTCCCTTATATAATGTTCTTCTGCCACTACAATCTGGGCGACTAATTTATCATTATCTTCGTGGTCCTTTTTTCTTAATCTGGCAGAGAAACTTATTGTTTCTCCTCCCAGGGCGGATTTAAATGCATCCCAAACATTATTTCTATTAGCACTATATCGATTCATGTCATAGTATTCTAGTGTCCATCTCTTTAAGTGCTCTACGAATACAGCGTTAGCTAATAATAACTTCCTCTCGAAGGTCCATCTTGAATGAATCCTAACTGGAATACCGATATCATACTGCAGAATTAATGGACTATGATCGGAGATAAGTTTAAGTAATGTTTTAATACCAACCCTCTTGATTGGTAGCCCCAGACATTCACCACCCCATGTGATTCCATTAACGAACTCAAGGCACAAAAAACCTTGGGGTTACGACCTCCATGGGCAATACTATTAGTCAAATCAGCAGAAATGTTAAAATCTCCACACAGAATATTTGGTCTTGGCCAGTTGTTTACTTCCAGTTCCAAGAAATTAAAAACCTCAGGATCGTCTTGGTTGGACCCATAGACTGTACAGATGGTATATCCCATTTAGTGTTCCACCAACACTAACACCCATCTCCCTAGACCATCTGTCATTTGACGCTTTGCTTTCCCCCAGGTGGATTAAGCTACCCCTCTAATTGTGGAAGTCAGAGAGGAGCAAGCCAGGAGGTCAAACCTTCTGAGGCCCAATAAATGTTTTTTTGCCCATGGAAGATGGGTCTCCTGTAGGCAGATCATATCCATCTGATTTGACCTAACAAAATACCTTAACATTTGCCTCTTTCTCCAGTCATTCAAACCCCCTATATTAACTGTACAAATTTTAAGCATCTCCAATTTCTAATACTTTTCCTGCTGGATCATCATACCATTTCTGCATTAAATTGATAAACTTTTCAAAGACGAAAGCATTATCTTTTTAGATCTGCCTTCCCTGAATTGAGTGATTGGAACTGGACGGCTGAAGTTCAAAGGGCCCATCGCATTCCATTTATGCCCCGAGTGCAAGGAGAAGAGGGGGATAAACCTCTGGCAATCCTCATATTTCTGGGTACATTTCTTTTGAGACAGGCCATATCAGAGAAGGCCAGGCCAGAAGCAAGGAGGTCAAGTGAAGGGATCTCGTTCTTTGCCCGCCCTGACTTCTGCCACTCAACATTGGAGAGACGCTGGAGACTGAGGCAGTTAATAAAACCATTTCATGATAAAAACATTCAGGTTTACCTCATCAATCCGCACAACTCAAAGTAATCCATGAGGGACAGACTCTGTTCTTTGCCTCAGAAATCAAGGCTAAAGAATATCTGGATACCATTGCTAAATAAGAAAGGCCCAATGATATGTTCAGTTCACTGAAGAAGTTTAAGAATTTGAAGGGCCCTGGATATAAGGGATTGATGGTCTTTGGTAAAGTGGTGAGGGGAGGGGTATCAGGGGAACACTGTAGTTGTGTGGTCTATATATTATGATTCGATTGATTTATTGGAATTTTGGGGGTTTTGTGAATTTAAGTCTATATTTTTTTGTGGTCCCAGCCCCCTAATGCTGCATGCATCGCGATGACAATGGGGGCATCCCATTCCGAGCAATCAATGGGTTGTATGATGTTTAATTTTTCTAATCTAGATAACTCTTTTCTCAAAGGTTCCCACATAAGGTGGGGTATAGGTCTGGTTTTATGAATTACAGGTTTAGCATTCGGTTTTAACTGAATTTTGTGTTGAAAGTCTTTTAGTAATCCTAAATCTTCTGAAAAGACTTCTGGATATTCACTAGCAATGTGTTCACTGTTGCATGAAGGATTTACAGCTCTGGATTATTAGGGTCTAATTTAATCCCCAGTTATCTTTGATGTTGCCATACTAACAAGTTGGATCCGTTCTCTACAACATATACTTTTCCCACTGTGGAACGGTCTTTAAAAGAAATGAGAGATTTGATCATGCCTTTCATTGGTATGGGGTCTCTATTATAACCACTAGGTGAGATGGCTGCTTTACATAGTTAATCTTGTTCTTTGCCTAAGATAGACTTAAAGTCCGAAAAGTTCACAAGAGTGAAGGGAAAACAAGAGTTTGCAAACATTTTGACATTTTTGCCATCGAAAGATACATTACATTCGGGATACCTTTGGTGGTCATTATTACCAATTTCATTAACCTGTAATATCATTTTCTTCACTTGAGTTCTGTCATCAGAGAGACCATTTCCACCAGTTTTCTTTGGAAAACACCCACAAACTCTTGATAAGTGTCCCTTTTTGTTACACTTCCAACACCAAGCTGATTTAGCTTGACAATTGGGGTTATTGGCTAGATGATTGTTGCTCCCACAGCGAAAGCATTTAAATTTAAAATGTTCTGAATCTCCTGTTTGGTTGCGCCAATTATCAATTTTAGTTTTTTGGGGGTCGTTCTTTATCTTACAAACTTCTGACTCAGTTTCTAGGTTGGCAATCTCTGCTACTTAATTGTTGGAATGAATCTGAAGAATGTATTTCTTTTATGCAAATTGCTGTATGCTCTATAGATTTGGCTATTTTAACCCGTTGCGTGCTGCCGTCGGCCGTCGCAAGCATTACCTTCGTAGTGCTGAGCACGTCCAATGGCTGACGCGGCCACACCCACGCACGGAAACGCCCCTCTTGAAGATCAGGTTGTTTTTCTAACAATTTTCTCAGAATTTTTTTGTTGTTTGTACAACGTACCAACTGGTCTCTGATCAATGAGTCATTAAGGTCATGTAACTCGCATAGTTTACTGAGTTCTCTATGAGCTGTGATGTAAGTAGAAACACTTTCTTGCTTGCCTTGAGAACGACTGAAAACCCTATGTCTTTCTAATACTATGTTTACTTTGTACCCAAAGTGAATTCATAGTTTTACCAAGGTGGTATTGTAAGTATCTTCATTATCTTCCTCATCAGTGTCAACTTCAGATTCTGGTAATGATTCAAATATTTTCCTGCCATTAGGACCCAAATTGTGTAACAGTATGTGCTGTTTCCTTAAGGCACTACATTTTTCTCCTCCGATTGCTATGAGGTATGAATATGATTCAAAAATGTTCTCCCATTCCTCCCATGGAGTGCTGGGTTCTGAAAAATTCATTAAAAAAATGGTGCAGGTTGGGACATGCTTGCAGCAGCCATCCTAGCAACGGTGGATGAGAAGGATAAAACACAGCCAAACTAAGTGAAAATACAGGTGCGAGAGTGCTTTAATGCATTAATGGTGGTTCAGAATGACACTTTAGAAAAATCCCTTAGACACAAAGGTGAATAATACAAGGGAGTGTGCGTGTCACAGATAATGTGCACGCAGTTGTGTCTAAGGACAACTTGACCAGTGAAGTCTCATAGGAAGAGTGCATGCAATATTATGCCTCAATGGGTGTGACGTACTGATGCCCCATTTGTGTGCATCACGGAGATTGACACGCTGAGAGGTTGAGGAATCCACGCCCAGAGGAGTGATGTCCCAAGGTGTGTGCATCACCGAATGTGATGTGCTGAAAAGCTGACTAATCATACACAAATATTTGTGTCATCGTGAAAACGCACAGAAATATGGACAGAGTCACTGGATAATAGGTGTGTAAATGTTCAAGGTGTGCGTGTCACCGTTGAAATCACTGCAGATATGAATTGACACGAATTGAAATGATTGAGAGTGTGTGTGTCACTGTAATAGACACATGGATATGATTTTGAAAGGTTGACTAAGGTGTGTGTCTCACTGGGAGTTGTACATTACACATTTTATGAATTGACATGCTTAAATAGTTCTTAGAATGGTGAATATTGCTCCAGTTGGTGCTTGTCTCAACCTAATGACACGCAATTCACTTTGTAAATCAGCACAGAGGTGTGTGTGTCACCGGAAGGTACACGCAGAAGAGATGTGCTGTAATTTCTTGGAAGCTCACTGTATGAACAGACGCGCTAAAATGAGAAGGGTGAGTTCAGCCAAGATTGCCCTTGAAACCTCTACCACGCCCTTGCCAGAACTGGAGGCGGAGGTCATGAGGGAGAACAGGAGCGCGAATGAAAGTATGGCGCCACAACAATAGTGCATCCGACGAGTGTGCAACGTCTCAAACAATACCTCAGTGCAGAGGAAGAAGTAAGTCCGAAGCGCACTGGAGGTGAGCGCCGCACGTCTGAAGAGACTGGTGCCCCTGGGAGTAATCACCTCAGCGCCGACGAGGATGGTGGCGTACAAGGCGTTATGAATGCTGCGACTCCGTTCTAGAAGAGGTATATACTAAAGTCTAAGACGGACTGGAGAATGAGGGCGCTTCCAGAGAGGGGCGTATGACTGGAGAGGAGCGTGTGACTTGATAAAAATTCTCGCAAAGGAATGAGGAACTGCCCCTTGTGGCGTTGATACGAGATGAGGCCAAAGGGGATGTCACAGAGAAATCGGCAAGACAAGTCTTTTCCCAAGTCAACAGCAGAGTCTATCACCAGCAGTTTCAATGCTCACACTTGCCTCTATGAAAATCACTTATGAAAAAACACTGGCAGCCCCCTGATGCATCATAGAAGCATCTCACAAGAATATCCCATAAAGTGGGGTAGATACAGCTGAGACGAAGCAGGTCACTTGAAGTCCTCACAGAGTGCCAATAAAGAAAAGACATTTCCTTTATGAAGAGCTGGTGGAGTAGCATATGAAAAGGGGAGGAGCCGGTTACATCTGTCCCCTTGCATAGATCGTCGCCAGTTATAAAAAGACCGTAACTTCATCAGGTAAGATCAACTCTTTATCATCAGACTTCTCTCTCCACCATCAGCCCAGCAACTGTCATACCTGAACATTCTAAGGTAGCCTCCAGGGAACAGTGGAAGATACCATAGAGAAATAAAAGGGGGAACAATGGAGGAACATACTATTATACATAGAGTAAGGATAGGGGAATAAGATCACACATAGATGGGAAAGATTACACGTTGTAACACACTACATTTAGGAGGTGCCATGTTTTCTTTTTTCCATTTTTCTTTTGATTTTTGTGCAATATACCTGGAATAAAAAGTGAAAAGATAACCATCACACATGATTGTCAAGTCTAAACTTTATTACTTTATCAATTCTTATTTTGTTATGACATGAGCTTTGGCAGACAGCTAAAGCTATCTCTAACCAGGCATTACATATTTGTAGTAGTCAACCTGCTGGGAGTTGTGCTTAGCACAATCTGATAATTCTCTTCAATTTTATATTCCCCTGGCTCCTTCTTGGTCTTGCTTAAAGACAGGCACGTAAATCAGATACAGGCATGCAGTTAACCTTAAAAATCAATAAAATAGATATAATTTTTATTTTTGTTGGAAGAGAACCAGAGATCTTCCTCCTAAATCTTTATTGGGAACAAGAAAGACTGTGTGTTGCAAAGTGGATGTCAGATGTCATCTTTGGTCCGTGGTTAGGATTTTCCCACTGCTTGCTAGAGAATGTTTTAAAAAGGTACATAATCATTAAAAGGGCTTTGAAGTAAAGTGTGTGATAAATGGTGTTGCACTTCAATAGACATTGCAAGTGCTAGTAGCCAATATACCTTTAACTTTTGAAAGGATATAAGTGTTATTATCATGACAAGCTCAAATGCAATAAAACAGCATCCTAGTCACACTAAAGTTGTCCTTTCCTGTGCATAAATCATACACAACAAAAATGAATTAAATCTTTCAGTCTTTAGGAGCAGATGGTGATTATTGAAATCAAGGATTTCTTGCATAATGACTGAAAAAATAGTATACCATATCTGAAAACAGAGGGGGTAATTTACTAAGGAGTTATGCAACGCAGTGCAGCAACCAAAGTTGTGCCTTGTTTTGTGAAAGAGAAGTCCATCACCTTATTAACTAGGATATAGTGCTGTTTCTCTCTGCACACACACCCTTTCACCATAATGGAAGGGTATGTGTGATGTCTAGCACAGGTTTTAGTCCTAGAAGGGTACTCTTTTAGTGGAAAATACTATGTTTAGACATAGCTTAAAACATTTCTAAGATTGAATGTGAGCTCTAATGCTCACATGCAAAGTTGGATAACATCAGAGAAAAAAAAACCTTTTCTCCCTATGTACCCCTGCCTCAAGCAGCTGTACATTATGGACAAATCCATGTCTAAAAATATTAGTAGATAGGGCTTTCTGTCAAAAACCATGAGGGGTTGCATGGGATACCCATATACCATCCACGGCAGATCTCCTTGACGGAAGGTAGTTCAAAGCAGCACATAGAACCTTTAAATGTGGCCCCCTTGGTAAACATCAGCATTAGCTTCTGTTTAGTTGCTGAGCACTAGTATTCAGACAAGAATGCTAAATAAATGGGCAAGCAATTATTAACATGCAAATAAATGTTTGCCTGTTTTTAACATGTTTTTGAACCTACTTACACAATACTTGACCCACCTAGACCCCCTACTGCCACCTTGTTTGCATCAGTGTGGCCCTCAGTCACACCGCAGACCACACTTTGTGGCCCCAGGGCAAATGTTTGTGAATACCCATGCTCTAGAGTCTAGACTGTCAGTTACTTGGCATAGCAGACATTTAATGGCCATCTATTTCTGGGTGCCTCAACTTCTCATTACCCAGGTTTTGGTCTTGACAACCCTGATAGCCTTTGTGTGCTAGCTTAGTCCTCTCTCTTCTGGGAGCTGAAGGTATGAATATTTAGGACAAAAGGTCTTCCTTTGTTGAGCTGAGGTAATCTTTAGCCTGCAGCACAGGCAGGATACTATGCTGAACTAGTATGTTTATGGGACATCACCAGGACCTGGCTGGTCTCATCTTGAATTTCTCATATGCAGTTGCAGAAATGTACCTCTAAAGCTGTCACTGCTAGATAATAGTTGTATTTGCACCTTTGTTAGTCATGTTTTCAAAAAGTTTAAATATTTCTTCCCTCCTCCTAATCCACCAACAGAGTAGCAGGAGGGATCTTTTGACATCACTGTCTACCTCTGTTTTTGAGTGCCAAGCTAGCAAGGAAGAATTCCACTCTTATATTTCAGAGTGCCGCACAAGCACCTCACAGCCCGTTTTATTGTCTCCATTGACTGTGCCTTGGCTCTGATAGCATGCAGCCATTTAACACCACTGCGTTGTGCCTAGTAGCACACTACATCATGTAGTGGATTTTTGTTCTGAAACATGTTTGTGATTTTTAGAGCGTATAAGAGATTAGGGGACATTGAAGTCACCGGTGTCATTCTGCTACGCTGAGGGATGTGAAGGAGTTAGAGGTGGGACCTTCATGCACAGTGTAATTTGATCAGCTGGAGCAAGTTAAATGTGGATGAAATATTTCTAAGTATACGTCTTATAACAAGAAAAATGCCTGGAGGTTTCCACATTCTGAAGTCTGTGGAAAGAAGGAATTTCCTGTAATCATGAGTAATGTGAATTAGGGGGTGAGATGTAATAAATGGCTTGTGAGTGGGAGGATATGAAGTACAGAAAAAAAATACTCCTTCTACTTCTAATGGTAGAGCATTCCAGCCCTCATGGCAAAATTGTGTTTTTATCCATAGTTCTCTTGAAAAAGGGATCATAAAACTCCTGTGTAGTGATGAACGTCCAAGCAGGTTGGATGTAGTTTAAGTAGATTTATTGAAGTAGGTTAGATGTAGGTATGTTCCTGTGAAGAAGCCCCACTTGGAACAGTCTGCCTGCTGCTCAGCCATTGAAGTAGGTTAGATGTAGATATGTTCCTGTGAAGCAGCCCCACCAGGAGCAGCCTGCCTGCTGCTCAGCCCATTCTCCACCTGTCACACTGCACCTCACAGGCACCAAGCATTCCAATACGCATCATCACTCCAACATTCCATGCAGCACACAGCACATTCACACTGGCTGAGCAGGTAGAGAAAATGTCAGAACATTAACATGAACAGGACACTACATATCCCCCCTTCTTATACAACAGAAGCATAAGTCAGGTACCTTAAATACGCTATAACAATAAGAACCCAGGTAAGGAATGAATGAGATGAACACTAATGCAACAGAATAAATGCAATAGAAAAGAACAAAAAGGAAAGAGCGAAGAGATGGGTGGAAGAAAAATGAAGAAGAAGCGATGGATAAATACACACAAATGAATGTGACCCATCCTATCTTTTTATACAATGCAAAAGAGTAGAATAAAGGCATAAGAAACAACGGGTAAGCAAAAGGGCTTAAACACAACATTAGCTACCCCCAAACACACTCACTGGCCTGACAGACATGCAAGGAAAAAAGAAGTAGCACGGTACAAACTAAACACATGCTATACACCCAGACACACAAAGTAGCGGAGAGAGGATCTCCCCCTGAACAAAGAAGAAAGAGAAACACACTGCAATAAGGGAAAGGCAATGGACAAAGGAAGAACAACAATCAAATATAATACAGGTTCCATGGATGAAGACAAAATGTAACATCACAAGGAGAAGTGAACAGGAGAGAAAACAGAGAAGAAGAGAAGGAAATAAAAACAGTAGCACTCATTCTCCCCATTTTCAAAATTTGAAATAATACAATAGTAGCATAACGTTACAAGTAAATGAACAGCAAAGTCTAGGCATAGACTAAAACAAAACTGTACCCCAGCGGTTGATTACTGATGTAGAAGTTAGAGAAAAGAACTATCTAATCGGGAGAGATACCCATCAGGACTGCCCACACGAGGATAACCACTGTCACAGATGAGACACACACCCCATAAGACACACCCAAAGTAAGGGTAATAATGTACCACACGTACATGTAGATGGGACTCAAACCCATGACCTACCCCTGACAGAAGGGTGGTTAGCTTAAGGAAATGGGACTGACACCCAAAAAACACACCTAGGGTTATAATGTAAAACAAGTATGTGTCAATAGGAATGACACCCAAGATCTACCCCCCAAAATGAGGGTGGAAGCTAATGTAATTGGGATTGAAACCCAAGAACTATGCCGTGACAAGAGGAAGGGGAGAAAAAGGTCATGGGACTAGCACCCATAACCTTCCCCCAGTACTAGGGGTAAGTAACTAGAGAAGATAGGACTAAGACCCATAACCTAATTCCCTAAGTAAGGATATACACAACTAGAACAGTGTAAAAGCTGAAACACCCAAAGAAGCAAGTGTAAAATGAGCAAATGGGGCTAGAACCCATTCCCATTGCTTAAATAAAACAATATGGACACTGTTCTCTCATTTAAGTTTGTGTAAGTGCATGAAGCATAAGAATAAGGGCAAACAATACCCCTAGAACTATGCCACGTAGGATACGTAACGAGCTATTGAATGTAAAATGTGGGGGGTACTTTCACAAAGACAAAATAAACAAGAAAGTGAATAATGCAGAGGAGAACATTTAAAACTGTTCCAGATTTGTTAAAATGTTCCTTCCATAAAGGGTTTCTCCCACGTGAAAGTGAAGGCAAAGGTTTTCAGAAGTTATTTCCAGGAAAACTGTTGAATATTAGCAACAAGTGCAAAACCACCTTTCTACAGAAAAGTCTTAACCCTAAGGATATGATGAATGCTCTGATCACACAGTCAGAAGACAGCACACTCTATAATTGTAGAAAGTGAGTGTTCAATAGCCCCTCCAATGAAGCTTGACAATAACGTTATGGTGAGCGTGTCACGCGGCTTTATAAAAATTATATAATCTTCTACACATGAAGACAGTCCCACCTTAAATCCAGGTTTGCATTGTACACAGGACTGGTGGTGATTCCCGAGGACAGTACACAGTCTTTTGAAAAATGGTCTAGACAGCCTGCAATCAAAGAGGTAAGAAAACAACTACACTGCTCGGGGATTGACCGAACAAGATCCAAAGCAGGCTGGACCGAACTGCGTACCTCGAAGCCCCTGTGCTTATGTGTTCTGGAGCAAATCTCAAGATGGCGGCATGCAGTCACATCAGCGATGGGTGGCTCCAGGCACGTACAAATGCCAAATAGTGTCAAACTGCCTGTTCTGAAGTGATGGAGTTTCGTGTCATCACAGTTGATCCTCAAGGAGATCCGTGCAGCTTTTTATAAGAGGTAAGATGCACGCACAATATTTAACCTGGAAATTAACTGTTTAAACGGCCACTGTACTGATAGTTCGTAGTAGTATATGAAGAGAAATATAGAGAAACTCAATGCAGCTTGTGTAAAATACACAGCAAATAGTCCCCTCCGTCCAGTGGTAGCAAGACAGAGAAACACATACAAATGAAAGGGCAGCGAATAAACCGATATCTCTTTCAGCCAACACGATGTATGTGGAGAAAGTTGAACTCTTGACCAGTGTAGATTGTTTCCACCTCAGGAATATGATATGACCAAACACTGCAGCCACTCCTGGTGTCATCACCCAAGAGAGTAAGAAGAATGTGCTCAGGATCACACAGTGTAGTGAGCACAATCCTCAGGGTTGGCCGCAATATTCCCTGACAGACACATAAAACTCTCATAATGAGCTCAATGTAATATGCAGACAGACCTTTCATGATGACATCTTCCTACCACCGTTTGAAAATCATGGTGAAATAAACAGCTTTTTGAAAGTTGTAGTGAGCGTACAGACTGCAGTGGTAAATCCATAGTCTAAAATAGGTAATGTAGATGAGCACAGTACGTCTGAGCTAGGGTTGTCAGATCCACTTGTACTTTGTGTTGCCAGCATCTATATGCTCTGTAGGTAACTTGAACTTCATCTTCTGGTCCTCTTATGATCACATGGTCAGAATTCCAATCATGGCACGTAGCTTAGTCACCAACTCATCGCCAAAATAATGTAGTGATAAAGGTCCAAGCAGGTTGGATGTAGTTTAAGTAGGTTTATAGAAGTAGATTACAAGTAGATATGTTCCTGTGAAGCAGCCCCACCAGGAGCAGCCTGCCTCCTGCTCAGCCCATTCTCCAGCTGTCACACTGCCCTTCAGAATCACCCAACATTCCAATACGCATCATCACTCCAACATTCCATTCAGCACACAGCAGATTCACACTGGCTGAGCAGGTAGAGAAAATGGCAGAACATTAACATGAACAGGTTACTACATCGTGTTCATGGACTTTTACTGCAGACCTGTGACATTTCACTTGACTATTCTCATAAGTGGTCTAAGGCTGTTTTGTCCGAGAAATGAAAGATTGCCAATTAACAGGAGAAGTGTGCAGGCTGAGAAAGGAGACTGAACATATGAGTGGTAGAGTTGGAGAGAGCAAACCTAGACAGGGAGAAGTGACTGGTATGCAATAGGAATCACAATATAGATAAGGGCTTTCAGGTCTCTCCCCTATGCAGTTTCATACTTGAAATTTCAGCAAACCTGTATGAGAATTTGATTTGAATTTAACACTCAATTTCAATTAAATGAATCCCGAATAATCTCCATGGTTCAACACAAAATAAGAATCTAAACAATTGTCACTGTAAATGTTGAAATAAAAATGTCTGTGCTTAATTTAAAATAGGGGAGACATAAATGTAATGTTTGTACTGTATAAAGGTTAAAATTAAAAAAGGCTTAAGTTGACACAAGTAGGCCTGAGTTTTCAAAACCATGCACATCATGAATTTTAAAATGGACATGTTTTCTCTGTCTCTGCCTGTGCCCCAATAGCTTCGAATGTGACCTTTGGTATTTCATTAATTGTACGAAATTCTATTAGTTAGTTTTATGAGACTGCATGCACGCTATCAATAATATTTCTTATTATGTGTTCCTGATATTCTGAAAGGAAATCAATTATCTGTTGAGGATAATTGAAGTCCATTTCCTTTGGTGAATGGAGATGCTGTTTATATTTTGAATGTGCTTTTGTTTTCTGTTGCAGAACATAACTCTGTATTAATCATACTTTTTTAAAGCAAAGGTTATGTTCATAAGATTTGTTCTCTGTATTTCTATTGGGCAATATGATGTATATTTTCTTTCACACCATGGTGAGTGTTCACTTTTGCTTTCTAAAAATAAATGTATAAACACTCTCCATTTGGTAGAGGAGTGAAGTTGGTCCCTTGCTTTCCTTAGAGGAAGACTTCACGTCAAACCGCTCAATGTTTTACCACTCAGATTATTTTTAAGATATCTTTTTCTGTCAGTCTAGAGAGCAAACTCCTTATTAGTCTATCAATCTGTACTTAGAATATTTGTAATGTCCTCACTCACCATATATTGAGAAGTCCTTATGAAAAATGCTTGCTGAATCATTATTTGCTTTGAGCTAGACCATATTCTGTACTGACCAATTGAATAGAGCTCAACTCCCACTGCTAATGATATGTTAAATGTATTTGCTTTCTGCATATTCTCACTGGAATTGACTAACCATATACATATTCGCCTTCTGTTCTGTTTCTTTTTTTTCTTCAAAGTATTTAATTTGTTTGCGAAAAAGAGGCATACAGTTAGATGGAAGAGCGATACAGGTAAAAATCAATCAGTATAGGACACAGTGACAAACTGATACAATCCATATTTCAGTTGATATAAGAGAATATCAAGAACAAGTCAGGCATAACAGGACAACAATATGGTCATTTCTGTAATATAATTAACAAGGTATATGACCAACCTACTTAGAGAGGAATTGTATCCTGTATGACTTGAGTTCGTGAGGCAAATTAGTATCCAAGAGAAAAGTAACCTTGTATCTTCTGTATAACAGAAAGTGCCGAAGAAAATGGGAGAGTAAGAGAGGGGACGGAAGGGGGCGGGTGGAGGGTGGATAGTGGAAAATCTGCTTCATAAGTATAGTAAAATGTTAAAGGAACAGGACTGATAGTAGAAAGAGCCCCGGAATCCTGAGAACATAGTCTAATGTATATGTCTAAAGATCTCCACTGGTGCTAGCAATTAGTGGTGCGGATTGCCTGTCTGTATTCATTGTAGCAGCACTTTGAAGGTAAGACACCCAGGCCCACCATGTGTGGTAAGATAGACCCAAGGTCCCCATGAAGAAGGAGAGGGTTATAGGGTAGTTAATGATAGCTGACAAGTGTCTCTGTATAGAAGATCAATATGAAGCTAGCATTTTACACCCAAAAAACATGTGCTTTAGATTGCAGTCCCAGCATCTGCCATTTGTTCAAGCGAGCTGGTGTCCAATGCAATAGATGCAATGTGAAGAACTTTGACGGAATAAGAGACAAAGTAATTTTGTTGCACAGGGAGAGTTCACCAATCAGATGCCAGGCATAAGGTGAAATATGTTCATAAATCTCTTCATCAAAGTGTTTGTCCCATTTGGTATAAACAATTAAAAATTGTGGAGATTGAGGGTCTGAAAGGAATTTATACATTTTGGAAGCAATATTTTCCGATTGATGAGTAAAGGGTTAGAAGTGTGACAAGAGACGATTTTCTAGAATGTATAAGGTTAGATAATTTAACCTTAATATACAGGAAACTATAAAAGTCCAGGTTAGTGAGGCCAGGTCTGAAAAGGGGAGTGGGTCGCAGTTATCTTTGTAAAGATCATGAATGATCTTAATACCCTTGAAGGCCCACATGCCTGCAATGGTAGAATCAAGATCAGTATTGAGCTTTGAGTTAAACCATAATGACGCCCATCGAGAGTTAGTAAAGTGATCCGCAAGTGGTTTACCCAAACGTTTTATGCACCCGCCTTATCAGAAAGAATACATTGGGAATGTAATGTAGCCAACTTTGACATCATGTTAAAGTAGGGTAAGGTGAAAGGGGAGCAAAGCTCATATTCAATATGTATCAATGGGGAGTATTAAGTGAGTCTGGAGGCATAAGCTAGGTAGCCCCTTGGGACGTTAGGAAAGCTGTTTGATATAGGTTCTAATACAGGCAATTACACACACCTAATATAACAGAGTTCCTGAGAAATGTATATGAGATTGCTCCAAAGGGACTTGAAAGAGTGTTTGTATAGCTCTTAAAAGAAACAGGGAGAACATTTTAGAGGAAGCAAAAAAGATAAGAAGTTGACTGTCGGAGTAATCATCATTTTGAGTGTTTGAAGTGTACCTCACCAATAAATAAATTTGGGAGACCAACTAATATGGAGATCTTTCACCTGGGCATAAGTATGCGATTCATTGAAAAGTACTGTATTCATGAGATCCCTACAGAACCAGATTCCCACATTTTTAAGACAGGCAGACTCAGGCACGGCCCGTGCCGGGCGTTATACTGGGGCGGTGATGTCAGGCAGGGGAGGGTCAGGGTGGGGGGTTGTAAAATGCGGGATATGGACCAATAGAGGTAAGTACAGAAAAAAAAATTGTTGCCCACGCTGCATCACATTTGGTGATGCAGCATGGGCAATGAAATTCGTTTTTTTTTCTTTTCGGTACTTACCTCTATTGGTCCATATCCCGCGTTTTACAACCCCCCCACCCTGACCCTCCCCTGCCTGACGTCACCGCCCCAGTATAACGCCCGGCACGGGCCTGGGCAGACTGCCATTTAAGACCTGAAACACCTAGGTGAGAAGGTAGACACAGATGATTTAAAATGAAGACTTCAGTTTTGTCTCCATTCAAAGTATAGCCAGAGACAGCCGAAAAGGCCAGGATGATGCTAATTATGGAAGGAATTGCCGATTCATCATCCTCTGGAAGGATGAGGATATTGTCTGCATATGCAGCAGTTTCAAAGATAATTTGTCCAAATTCAAGGCCATTGATTTTCATATCTATATTATGTAGCCTAAATAATGGGTCAAAAGTAAGTAAGAAAAGCAAGCAAGATAGAGAATAGCCTTCTCTCATGCCTTGATGGAGGTCAAAGTGTGAGGAAGTAGAGCCATTAATTCTGATGTTTGCATTGGGGATCGCATACAATGCCAGGACCATTTTGTGAATTCCAATACTGTGTGCAAAAAAGGTCAGTACACTTTATCAAATGCCTTTTTCTGTGTCAAGAGCAATCGAAGCTGATGGCAACAAGGAGAGTCAAGTTTTTTCTAGAATATGACAAAAGATGCAGATATTGTCCCTTGCGAGATGTCCTTTGACAAAACCCGTTTGTGAGTTATGGATGAGTTTGGAAATATAACTTTCCAGCCTATTGGATTTTCGCAAAGATTTCAGGCTTCCATGTTTAAAAGGGAAATGATTCCAAACTTTTTCAGATCAGAATTATCCTTAGCTCTGACCACTATGGTAGCCTCACAGTCGTAAATGTTTTTAAGACATATGAGTGATTGAATGTATAAAAGGTTTATAAAAAACCAATACGGAAGTCATCCGGACCTGGCGCATTACCAGAGCATGTAGCCCTAATGGCTTTAACAATTTCTTCTGTTTCTATTGGCGTATAAAGATGCATCCTTTCAGCTTCAGAAACTGTGGAAAACAAAAGCAGGCTAAGGAACTCCAGACATTGTAATTTATCACATGAAGATTGGGGAGTGTACATACATTTGTAGAAGTCTCTAAATTACTCAAGAATCTCTTGACTGAGGAATTGTTTTGAGCCATCCTTGTCCGTGATATGGCCAATTTGGGTATTGAGATTGTTAGATTTAAGAGAAGAGGCTAATAATTTACAGCTCTGTTGCGTTGCAGTAGATGTTGGGATTTTTGAGCTTGAACACCAAGATGGGCTCTTTTACTGATGATGGAATTAAAGGAGTGTTTTAATTGTTTAATATCATGCAGAAGGGACTTGTTGTTAGAGTGTCTATATAAATCCTCTTTCCTTTTGATTTCATCTCCAAAAGAATAAAACATGTTCTTAATGTTAATGTTTCTCCTGGTTTTTTGTTTGATGATCTGATCTCCCATAGCGCATTTAAACGCATCCCATAATACTATCGGAGAGTTAACAGAGTGTTCATTTCCCTAAAAAATAACTTGATCTCTTTTTGAAGTCCTAAACATCAGCCTAGTTTTCTCAAATGTTGTATTTTAAGTGCAAGGTACGGCCCCCACCCTTGTCAGCTAGGCTAAGAATGGACGTTGAGATTGCAGCATGCTCTGAGATAGCTATTGGATGAATCTGTGTGTCTGTCATATCCTTAAGGAGAGAGGCAATAACAAGGAGATAGTCAATGCGGGTAAAGCTAGAGTGATGAGAAGAAAAGAATATGATATTACCGCCTTTCCGATTATGTAGTCTTCAAGCATCTAGTAACGGATGTGTTGAGCATAAGTTAACGAGTTGCTTGTGTGCCCTAGGGCCTCTCTATTTGACTGCTGAATGCAGTCTAAGATAGGGTCCAGAGGAAGATTAAAATACCCACCAACTATTGTTTTAGACCTTTGTGGAACATCAGATAGTTTCTTGTTAATTGTATGCCAGAAGTTAGGATCATCTGTATTGGGAGCATAGATATTCATAACGTATAATTCCTGAGTCATGTTAGTCAGTATAGTAAGCCATTTCCCATCGGTGTCATGTTCAGCTGCGACTATGAACAGCCCTGAATTCTTAGATATAAGGGTGAGAACCCCATTTCTTTTCTCAATGGCTTTAGAGCAAGTCACATCCACGACCCACCCCTTTCTGAATACCAATGCGTCTTTGAATCCTATCTTGTACTCTCGAAGGAGTATTAGGTCCCCCTTCAGCTCTTTACAGAAATCCAAGATTTTGGCTCTTTCCACTGGATGATTGAAACCTTTGGTATTTAAGCAAACAACTTCCAAGCCGGGCATTTCGGCAATCGTTGGATAACACATTTACGTTGTGGTGTGTTGGGCTCAGTGTGAATCTGAGCGGATTGGAGGTACAACTGTGGTGAAGCAGATAGCCCACTGGGAAAGGAGAAAAGGAAAGAGGGGTCAGGAAAGAAAAAAACATTTTGGAGACTCTTACCTTCTCTGTACCCTAACAGAGAGGCTTTGGGGCCCCTTCCCACCAGGGGCTGTCTGTAGGATACATATTGTATGGGAAAAAACATAGTCAATGTACAGCAAGGACTGTCAAGATCAGTACAGAGGTTACCACCGGGAGACATTGTATAGGTGGTGGGAGATGGAGAACAGCAAGTGCAGTGAAAACCAAGCAGGTAGTAGAAAAGTGTACTTTACAACAGTGTGTAAATACCAAAATATGAGTAGGAACAACGTACCTGAGCTCAGGTGACTGGGCTACCACGGTGGTAGCCTAGAATATCGCAAAATAAGTGAATTAGACGAGGTGAAGATGTGCAACGTATCAAATTATAGAAAGTGTCTATAGTAACTGTAGATTGACTTCAAAAGTGTTTATAGTTTAGATGGGTAGCAGATATAGGTGAGAGGCCAGCATATACGTAGTTAAGTGATGCCCCATGAGCAGAATATAAGAGGGAGAAATCAGGTGTGTTAGAACGCTCTTGCCAGGGACGGGTTCGCTAAAATGTTAAAAGGGGGGAGTAATAAGCCTCAAATTGGAATGGAGATGTAAAAAAGAGATAAGTATGGTCATGGTAATACAAAGATGAATACTATTGCTTTCAAACAACAAGTCAGTAGAGCATGTAACATAAGGAGTGGAAAACCCAGTGGTAGTAAAAGGATATAATCTGTGAACCAGGACAAAGAGTGAAAGGGTGTATATCAGGTCAGGCGTGGTACTGAGGGGAGGAAGTGCCGGGCAGACCATCAGACTCTATATGAGATTCGGATTGATTGTCCAGGAATGTTGCCAAGTTTGACAGCTCCACAAAAACTTTGACTGACCTCTGAAGATTATCTGAAATTTTGAAGGACCTGAAAAAAAGTAAGGAATACTTAAGTCCAACAGTCTTTTCTGCAGATTCAAGAATCCTTTGCAACAAATTACAGTGTTTCTGGCATAGTCCTGAAAGATAAAGATTGTGTGGTCTTGCCATTGTATCATCTGGATCTTCTCATGTGAGCTAAGATTTGCTCTGTGTGCTGATGGCGCAGGGGTCTGAAGATCAAGGGTCTCGGCTCATCATGTTTTTAGACTTGAATGCTGGAACCCTTTGGGCTCTTTCAATGTCAAAGTCCTTTTTAAAAGACAACTAGTGGGCTTCCGGAATCCATGAGACCAAGAAATCAGCAACCGATGTAGCAGAGGACTCAATACTTCCTTGCATACCAAAGATGCGGAGATTACTTCTTCGGTTGTGGTGTTCCTGCTCTCTGAGGTCTCTCCTCAAGACATTGGTGATGCTAAGCCTGGGTATTTGTAAAGTCTTCCACTGTGCTTATTTTTGTTTTGCATAGGATAGTCCTATTGTTATGTCTCTAAAATCTTTGTGGAGACCTACCACTTCCAGTTGAAGGAGGTCTGTATTCGCTTTGGTGCCCTGAATTATGTAATTCAATGTATTGAGTTTAAGCAGGATAGCCTAGGTAGAGCAGAGTCTGGATTACCTTTGATTGGTGATTCCAGGATAGTTGGAGAATGCTTTGATTGTTTCAGGGTGGCTTTAGTGTCTCTATCCTTCATGTATCCAATTGCACCCTCCGCCATAAATCCTGAAAAGAATGATAGCGTTTATTGAGGAAAAATAAAAACCAAGATACGCACCTGATTTGTGACCAGGAGCAAACTGGTTGAATGCTGAGCTTAGAATCCAGAATACACAGAGGAAAGGACCAGAATGTCATCTTGGAAGTAGAGGACGCCGGGAACACCCTGGAACAGCTTGTGCATAGGTTTTTGGAAGACGGCTGCCGCGGCTGCCAAGCTGAAGGGCAGGCGTCTTAATCTGTAGCACCCAAAGGGTGAGATGAAGGATGTTAGTTTATGGTATGGTGGATGAAGTGACACCTGGTGGTAGGCGGCTTTGAGCTCAATGGTAGAGAACCACTTGATACCTTTGGTCTGAGCGAGTCATTTATTGATTTTTGGCAACAGGAATTTTTCCACAATGATGTTCTTGTTGAGTTCGTGGAGATCAATGCAGAGGCAGATCTTTCCGCTTGGTTTGCGCGCCACCACCAAGGGCGAGAGCCATTCGGTGCATTCGATCGGTTCAATAATGCTGCTGTCTTCTAAGCGCTTACGTTCTATCTGTACCACTTCTCGGCAGTTGAACGGAATCTTTCTGACCTTGTGGGCGACTGGTACAGCTCCGTCTTTGAGGACGATCTTGTGGGAGAACTTGCACATCTTCCCAATCTGGTTGCCAAAGACCATGGGGAACTCTGCTTGGAGTGAGGATGGCATGGAGGTATCATCTGTTAGGAGCACTTGCGTGTCACCACCGGGGTTGAGCTGAATCCCTAGAGCCCCCTGGTCAGACCAACCTAGGACCGATTGGCCCTTTCGTACCACCTACAACTTCGCTGTAGTGTGTCGTCCTTTGAACTCGAACGGGAGCTGCCGGGAGCATGGGGATCCTTTCTCCCGTGTATGAGACTGGAAGGACGTCCGAGGGGTGAAGATAGTCGCCCACCACTTGGGTGAAGTCTCGATCCCAGATCTGTTTCTGGATGATGGTGTAAGGTGTTCCTGAGTCTGCTACCATGACGACGTGGACGCCGCCTTTGGACAACTCGCAGGAGGGTTTCTTTGTTGGGACGCCCCCTAGGCCCAGGATGTAGTCTTCGATTCACAGGAGGCTGTCTGGGTCTGAGAGCTCTGCCCCCTCTTGGTCTTCAGAAACGTCCTGGACGTATTTGACTGCTGCGTTTCTGGGCGGCCTATGGCAAACCTTGCCGAAGTGCTCTGTGATTCCGCAGAAGGAGCACTTGACGTGGAACCCCGGTCATTTTTTGTCATTACCCATATGGGAGTGGCTGCCGCATCTGTAGCAGGCTCCTTGTTTGCCCGAAGGGGCACAACCTCTGCTCCTAGGTGTAGATTGGTGGGGGGCGGCGGAGTCCGTTGTGGTTTTTGGAGATGGAACCTTACGGTCAGAGATCCTGCACACTGTGGCTTGTGGTGCCGTGTCTTTCTTGGTGGCTAGGTTGCATCGTTTGGATAACTCAGCTCGCTTCACTATCACGATGATCTCTGGAAGGGGTGCGTCACCACTTACCCAGAGCTTTTCCTGGACACTCGTATGGGTGGAGTGCATGATGATTTAGTCCCGTATGAAGTCATCATGCAGGGTGCCAAACTTGCAGTTGATGACCAGTTTCTTGAGTGCCGCTACATAGTTCTAAACTGACTCTGCTTCCGCCTGTTTCCGTTGGAAGAAGTTATAGCGGTCGATGGCCGTGCATATCATGGGCTGGTAGTGGCTGTCCAGATCTTCGAGAGCATGTTGGAATACATCTTCGCCGGTCGAGGATTGGTCTTTTTCACAATCTGGTCGTAAGCACGCAGACCCTCCGGTCCCAGATTATATAGCAGGATCTTCTTCTGGTGCTTGCTGGAGAATTCCTCTTCGCCTTCGTCCTCGAGGGCTGAGAGGTAACTTTAGAAGTACCCCTTCCCTCTTCACGGCCGGTTCACAAGGCTTTGGTAGAAATGGCACAGGGTTGTTTAAGGAGAAGGTCTGGGCACACATGGTGCGTGTGGCGAGGACAGCAGTGGATCTGTATTGTTCTTATAGAGCTCCATGGGATCCTGCTGGCTAGGAGGGTGGGGCTGCCTTACGTGGGCTGGGATGGCCCCACTACCAAGATTGCAGGAGGTCAGTCCGAGGTCCCTTGATGTAGAAGGAAGTGGGGAACACAGCCCTTTGGAAGTGGGTGGTGTGCGCCGATATGTATGTCGAGCTGACTACGTGCAGAGGAGAACACCCGTGGAGGTGGACCTGGGGGAAGTGCCTCTTCGCACTGCCTGACGCCTTGGCTAGTTGCTCCCTTAATGCTCAAGCTTGGTGATGGCAGCCTGTAGTGCTCACGCTGGGCGGTCCGGTAGCTGGTTCCTCATGCAATGGCGCCAGGCGGTGGCTGTACTATGCACTGGCAGTGCATTGCTTGGCATTCTGATAGCCGGTTCCTCATTAAATGGGGTCAGGAGGTGGCTGCTGTATGCACCGGCAGTGCAGCAGAGGAAAAGGCTTAATTGGGGTGGAGCCCCGCTGGGCGTCGAACTGCGTGCTGAGATGAAAGCGGCGAAGGCCACGCTCAGCACCAGCACGTGCCCCACAGCATCGTGGCAGGGAAGCTTCAATGCGGAGTTGTATCTTCTGGGAGGGGGGACTGGGGGGCGCGGGAGGAGTGCGCCGCCCAGCCTAGTAGCGAGCGCCGGCTCTCCCCTACCTTACCGCAGATGAGCGGTGCACGGTTCCGTTCATCTTTGTCGCCATTGTGGAGGAGGGAAGTTGGATGCTTCAGAAGGACAAGCCAGAGACTATGGGACTCGTTAACTGTACTTTATTGACCAAACAACTATAGTGCACTACAAGGAGGAGAGAGTGAATCCACTTGCCTCTGTGTCCCGGTCTCTAGTGAACAACCCCCCGCGTCACGTTCTCTCGCGATCCTTGGTCCTGGGTCACGTGACTGCGGGGAGCTAGACCGGCACACTACAACTCTGCACTGACAATTTTGCAGAGTTCAGCTACGATCAGCCATCCTAGCCACACACTTGACCCCGCCCCCAACCTTCTTTTATGTTTCTTACATTTTAAATAAACCTTCATGGTTTGCACTTTGAACCGTGTCTCGTGTGGAATTTCCTGTGTGGATTTTCCAATGTGGACACTCTGGGTATATATGAAATTTTGTATTTATGATTAGGGCTCTCATGTTTAACACCTTGGCTGCTAGGCGTTTTCCCCCTCCTGTGCTGGGAATTGCCATTTTGCTGGTGTCATGACGAGCTCAGCTCGTCATCAGCACACGACACCCGTGGGTGATGACGAGCTGAGCTCGTCATCAGCATCGAAAGGTTAAAGACACACCCATAGCTCTGAACAATCAATCAGCCTTTCTAATGGTAAAAAGCACCATTGCAATCATAAGTTTTAAAGCTTCTGTAATGGTGCTCAATTGTTTCTAAAGAGTAACTTTTATAGTATACAAAAGGTTTAGAGCTAGAAAGGTTAATGAAACTAGGATATACACCCAGAAACCGTTCAATTTATTTTCAGCTCTCCAGGTGAATTAACCTTTCTTCCTGTTCCACATATATTGATAGCAAGTACATTTTTTCAACCCTTTATTGTAATTTGGCATCACCACTGGATAGTGCCTTATAGGTACTAGATAACTTCATGCCTGTCTGGTATAATTAGTGTACAACAGAGCAGGTAACACATTTTCCATGACAGGAAAGTTACACAATGTTCTCCTCTGAAACAGGGAAATATTCTTGATTTTGTCCATGCTTTTTCTCATCTTAAGCAAAAGTAAGAGCTACGATTCAAAGCCACATGTGGTATTTGACGGCCTGCATTAAGCTGTTTTGACCTCTGGTCTGGGTGTAATGGGCTAACGGAACTCCTCCTGTTTATATAAGCACAACATCTCAATAGAGATTTGTGAAATTGAGTAATTCTTTCCAGAAGGGATACATGAAAATCTTGTAAGAATTCTTGGTTTTTATGCATATTAAGCATTCGCTATACTCCGCCAGAAGATTGTATACATTGGATGTACACAAGTACAAAAGGCAACCTTGATACCAAATCAATGCATTGCCCACAGTTTCTAGAGACACAGGTAAATGTTGCATTGCCGAGTCCATGCAACTGTGGCACATGCTTCACGTTTCTTCTCACACATCATGCATATAGAGAAGTTCAATGAATTGTCTCCTGGTCTACGCCTCCCTCCGACAACTATGATGGTGTACCCATAGGCTGCTTCCCCACCCCTGCGAAGCCAAAGATCTTTCTTGGCAACTATGCGGCATAAGAAGACAACAGTGCAAGCGCCAATTTATGTTTTGTAAGGTACTTCGTCCAATGCTTGTTTACTCAGTTTAACTATAGCTGCTGATATGGGACTAATATCTAATATTTACAACCTGAGTGAACAGTCCAAAATTGTGAGTCAGTTCCCATTGTTGTTTCATCGCCTAGGGAAACTCAAAACAATGAAAGTGACTAGAATGTTGTTAAAGCATGAAATCATTGGGGCCTTCCTGCTTTTATAAAATCAGACAATGGTCCACCTTTTAATAGCAAAGAATTTAAGGAGTTACTTGCTTGACTGAATATCAAGCATCAGAAAAGCACAACTCTCTGGCTTCAGACTAATGGCATTGAGGAACAATTCATGATAACTCTAAGGAAAGTAGTTCAATGAGCCGCAATGGAGGCATTGATCTCAAGTCAGCGTTGTGCCAATCCCTTCGTGCCTATCGATCAGCTCCCCACTCCACCACGGGGGAGAGTCCTGTCACCTTGATGTTTAGAGAAGCTATGGGAACAAATATCCTACAATGAACTTCCAATCGTCCACCGGATGCAGACAAGATTCTCAACAAGGACACTTTTCACAAGTTTAAAATGAAAACCTATGTTGACAAGCATAGATGCATTAAAATCAATAATTATTCAAGGAGTTTCCAGCAGTTGCTACAGTGGACAGATCTTTTCTGATACCAAGCAACCCCAGTAGACAGTCTGCAGAATTTAGCACAGGAGTTGAGGTTTCTCTTGTACAATTTGATTACTTTATCAGAAAAGGAGCTAAACTGGCTTTGCCATTGCAAGCTTCCAGGTTCTTTAGTCAACCAGAGCAATTATTCTCATTAGTCAATGTCAAAGACAATCTGTGTGGAATAAGAGAAGCCCTGGCAGATGTGGAAAGGCTTCAACTTCTGAAAGGCCCTATAATGTAGGGATCCATAAATATATCTGAATGGAGGAGGGGAGTAGTTCTACAACATTAGTTAGCTCAATCAAGGTCAGGGAGAGGTGCAAAAGGGCCAGCAGAAGTCCTTTGTGTATTCAGCAGTTGTCATGAGGACCCTCTGCATCGTGTGTCCACTACAAACATTGGAAAGTCTATTGTTTAGGATAGGAAACACACAGTGTTCTAAAAGTTGCCTAGTAAACCCAAGAAGTGGAGGAAATTTACAGTGAGAAATAAATGGAGGCAAAGAGTGTTATGTCATCAGAAGAATGAATGAATGATTTTTATCACTTATAGTGCAGGGCTACTACAAGGTGTTTCACGACTGAACACGGCATATCAAGTACATAGAAGCTTTAATCGCTAAATAGGTGAGTTTTAGCAGTTTCCTGAAGGCAGTCTAATTCATTGAGTTTAGTGATTGGAATGGGAGCTGATTTAAAATCAAGGGTACTAGAAAGGAGAAAGGCTGAACCAACCAGAAGCCAAGCATTCATAGAGCGAACAGATCTCAGAGGACTGTACTCATGGATCCCAGTGTTCAGGTACTTAGGACTAGTGTCATGTAGTGCGCAATTAGCAATCATTTAAGCTTTAAAGATGATTCTTTTTTAACAGGAAAACAGTAAAGCTGCTTGTGGAAGTAATGTCATTGGTACCATTTTGAGAGTTTGAACAGTAGTCGAATCACAGTATTCTGAACCACTTAAAGGCGGCATATCAAGTATTCGTGAAGGTCGAGATAAAGAGTGCTGGAGTAGTCAAGATGGGGTAAGATCAGAGATGGAACTACAGTTTTCTGTGCATACCAAGGTAGAAAAAAACTGGTGTGTTACTCTTACAACGCATCTATTACAACGTAATGCTGTTACAACGCAGCCATTACATCGCAAATACCCTTACAATGCATGCCATTACAACGCATGGCATTACATAGCAGATGCTATTACAACGCATACCATTACATCGTAAGTATTGGTAAGTATTTAATTTTTTTTTTATTTTATTTAATATTTTATAATTGATTTAATTATTATTAATTATAAAAAAAATATTTATTTCGTTTTTAAATATTATAAATTAAATATATTATTTTAAGTATTTTTTTAAATAAGTATGAGTATAGGAGTATATGTTTTGGGGTACTGATGTATATGTTTTGGGGTGTTTGGGTATTTTTAGGTTTTAGGGCAGTGTTTGGGTTTTGGGGTACAGGGGTGTTTTTAGGTTTTAGGGCAGTGTTTGGGTTTTGGGGTACAGGGGTGTTTTTAGGTTTTAGGGCAGGGTTTGGGTTTTGGGGTACAGGGGTGTTTTTAGGTTTTAGGGTAGGGTTTGGGTTTTGGGGTACAGGGGTGTTTTTAAGTTTTAGGGCAGTGTTTGTGTTTGGGTCCATTACATCGTAAGTATTGGTAAGTATTTAATTTTTTTTTTATTTTATTTAATATATTATAATTGATTTAATTATTATTAATTATAAAAAAATATTTATTTCGTTTTTAAATATTATAAATTAAATATATTATTTTAAGTATTTTTTTAAATAAGTATGAGTATAGGAGTATATGTTTTGGGGTACTGATGTATATGTTTTGGGGTGTTTGGGTATTTTTAGGTTTTAGGGCAGTGTTTGGGTTTTGGGGTACAGGGGTGTTTTTAGGTTTTAGGGCAGTGTTTGGGTTTTGGGGTACAGGGGTGTTTTTAGGTTTTAGGGCAGGGTTTGGGTTTTGGGGTACAGGGGTGTTTTTAGGTTTTAGGGTAGGGTTTGGGTTTTGGGGTACAGGGGTGTTTTTAGGTTTTAGGGCAGTGTTTGGGTTTTGGGGTACAGGGGTGTTTTTAGGTTTTAGGGCAGGGTTTGGGTTTTGGGGTTCAGGGGTGATTTTAGGTTTTAGGGTAGGGTTTGGGTTTTGGGGTACAGGGGTGTTTTTATGTTTTAGGGTAGGGTTTGGGTTTTGGGGTACAGGGGTGTTTTTAGGTTTTAGGGTAGGGTTTGGGTTTTGGGGTACAGGGGTGTTTTTAGGTTTTAAGGCAGGGTTTGGGTTTTGGGGTACAGGGGTGTTTTTAGGTTTTAGGGTAGGGTTTGGGTTTTGGGGTACAGGGGTGTTTTTAGGTTTTAGGGCCGGGTTTGGGTTTTGGGGTACAGGGGTGTTTTTAGGTTTTAGGGTAGGGTTTGTGTTTAGGGATAATTAAATTATATATACCATTTTAAAATTGATTAAAATATATTTAATAAATTAAATTAATTATTTTACACTAATTACATTTTTAAATTAAATTAATTAAATTAAATAAATAATTATTAATAATTTAATTTAATTTCATTATAAAAAATATGTACTTTAAACTAATGACTTTTTTTTATTATATTAAATTAATTACTATTTTTAATAAAATTACATTTATTAAATAGATATTATTTATTAAATAGATATTTAATTAAATTAATTTAATGACAATTTTAAAATGTCTTTTAATTAAATTATTTAAAATAAATTAATTACAATAAACTAAATAAAAATTTTTTAAAAAGGTATACTTACCTATACTTACGATGTAATGCCATGCGTTGTAATAGCATTTGCGATGTAATGCCATGCATTGTAATGACATCCGTTGTAATGTATCCCGCGTTGTAAAATCTGCGTTGTAACGGAACGCGTTGTAATACAACGCGTTGTACTGACACCAATCCAGGGAAGAATGCCAGTGTGGAGTTCTGTATTCTAATGGGGGGTGAAGTCCTTGCTGCCTGTAGGATCGCATCCCTGTCTCTGAAATTGAAGAGCCGAGCAATGATCGGTCTTGGGTTGGCGCCGGTTTAAGGGCGCCCCCCGGGAACTCGGTACGCCCTTTCCACTGTAAAGAAATCGGAGAGACCCTTGGGCTGAAGGCTTTATTTGATCAGGTCTTCAACATACAGGTCCATTGCTCTTGTGTCTTCCGATTCCGGAACCCCTATGATACGGATGTTGTTCCGTCTCGAGCACCCTTCCTGGTCATCCAGCTTGTCCCGCAGCTCCTTGTTTTCTTTTGTGATCCGCTCCATACTTATCTGCAGTTCTGAAACATCTTCCACCAATGATTTGGTCACTACTTCCATTGCATTCACTTTTTCTGTCATTTTATGGAAGTCTGCACGTATGAGTGTTATTTCTGCTGAGATCGATCCTACTGTTGCCTGTACCTAGGTGAGGGCCCGCATCACGTCGTCCAAGGTCGCTTTCTTGCCCCCCGCTGTGTCCGCGGTTTTGCCCCCCCTGCTGTTTCGCATCTGGTGGGGAGGAGGTAGACTTGTCATAGGCATATCTTTCAAGACGGGCTTGTGCCGCTCCGCTTTTCGGCCCTTTACCGGCCATCCCGGCGGTCCCTTCCGCCGCGGTCCGCAGAGGCTGCTCGTTATGAAACAAGTTCCCAAATGGTGTTGCGGCCGTTAAGGAGAAACCCCTGTGGAGGCTTTCCGCTCACTTTATGATCCCCGGAGTTGCATGGGCCGGTCGGTCTCGAGGTCCACAGATCGATGGGATTTGCTCCCCTCCTTGTCACCAAGTCAGTCGCAGACGCGGCCCTCGCTTCTTGCCAAGCTCAGTTTGCCGCCCAATCACCGTCTATAGATCCTAGTCATTGCGCCCGATGTTCCGCAGTGTCCCTACATCCCGGTTATCCCGGTGCGTGGTGTTGCATGAGGGGTATGGGGCCCCGGGAGGATGAATCTGTGCACTGGAGCCAGCGCCTATATCATGGTGGTTAAGTCCGGCTAGGAGCCTTCGTGCCACCGCCTCCAGTCGCGCCACTGTATGATGGATTTTGCACTCTTTCTCACCGGGCAGCCAGTGGTCTGTAGGATGATTTCTTCTGTCCTCCACCGGAACCCTCGGCTCTCTGGGAGGCCGGCGCGTTTTTTTCGCTGTTTCGCACCCCGGGCTCGCCCGTGCTCCGCATCCAAGATGGCAGCCTCAGCCCGGAGGCTGCAGGGATTATTGCCTCTGTACGTTCACTGGGAGCGTTCTTGCCCACCACGGAATTGCCGACAAGGATGTCTGGTCATCCGAACCCCAGCCCCTCAAGTTCGGCGATGGCGCTGTTCCACTGTTCCTTCCTGCGTCACGAGCTCGTCCACGAGCGGGCGCTTCCGGTGTTATCTCGCCCTGGTTGTAACACTTCCTGTCGGCTCGCCGCTTCAGTCTGCGGCCCGGCTGTAGGCCTTCTCAGCTGCCCGCATGGGCTTCACTCGGAACAGTACTTCCCGATGTCGGATTTTTGTTACGCTTGTCTCCGTTTGTACCGCCCGGTCCTGAGCGTCGGTACCTTCCCGTAGGAGATTCTTGTGTGACGGATCACTGGTCGGATCATCGAGGAGGCCGCTTCAACCGCGGAGCTCGCCTTCTATGCTGCCACCATCTTCGGCTGCTAGCCACGCCCCCCTATAATAAAGTATATTTTGTGCAGTTTCTTAGACAACTTGCCTCAAATTACTTCCAAAACAGAAGCTGCTACACTCAAAACAAAAATGTCTATGTCAGCGTGAATCTGCGTGCACCCTTTCATCTGAGGCTCAGAAATGTGTTTTCTTGTAAATTCCATGTAATGGGAATGTTGTTTTTTTAAGTGGGAAAATCACTGGTGTTTTTATCTGCCAAATTAATGACCCTCAGTTTACCGACCCTTGAAGGATAGAAGGCTGGTGGTGGCCTTTTTTGGTTTTCGTACTTTTCGCCTTTGGTGAAAGAGACAGGGAGTTGCGAGTCCTCGGAGATCGAGTGTACATTTTTCAGAGCATTTCCACATTGAGGCTGGCTCAGCCATCATTTTGCTTCTTGTGACCCTTCTAACCCGAGCTGGTCAGCAGGCCAACAGTAATGTCAGGTGTGTTAATGTTTACATTTGTACGATTGATGGCATCCAGGTGGGTTTTCCTGAGCCGTGTTTTTATAATGAAGCTAAGGAATGCATTTTCTAGGTTCTGAGCTGAGGCAAAACGTGTTTGGATGTTTCTTCTTTCTGCTAAATTAGGTAACGCTTATAACCAGGCCGGGCAGAAGCGGAAAGTTGGGACTGGCCACTATGTTCTTTTCCTGGGCTGTTCTGTGCCATAAGATTTGGAGAAAATCATATTTTCCCAATGTTCCCTTATTTCCGAGTCACGCATGTAATTTTACTGCAGTATTGATTTGACTTTAATAAGAGCACCCGGATCATGACTGGACCGATGCTGTCCTTTCTGAGGCCCGGGACCGATGGCTTAGAAGAGCACTGCAGGTCGGGATCATTGATTCGTAAGTAGGTTATATTTATCAATTGAAAAGGATCTGACAGTATTCACGTTAAGTTTGTGATGCAATTTTTCACATTTCACATACTGCAGTCTTCTCGTGGCATTCTGGTGTGACAAGAAACCAGCTTCTCCTGTCATTTAGTAACGGGGGCACATTAGACTTGTGAAAGAATCGCACACAGTGGCACAGATGGACAGAGCACGTGGTAGGCCAATTAGACTAAACAGTTTTGCCAGTCATTGTCTTTGTTAGAACAGACTCACAATTGCTTGATAAATCTTCCTGCTTTCACAAATTTCCTTGAAAATGCAACATTTGCCTAATCTTTTTCGAAAATTTTCTTGGGGATAGGTGGCTCGGGATTGCTGGCTATGCTCACTCAACACAGTGCAGTATGACAATTGCTTTACGCCTCACCACTTTCAAATGTCACCAGCCGCCACTGTGTACTTCTGTCTCCTCATAGCCATCTCCCATGGTTGTTGAAATTGCGTTTTGCCTCGGGCCTTCTGCTGGCCCTGTCCTAAAAAAAGGTTGTTGTTGTTGAAGTTGTTGTTGAAGTTGATTATTTGATTGATAATTTGATTGATATTGTTGGTAATTCTTTTGATATCCTCCTCTTTGATTGTACTGTGGGCGAGAAGTTCCTTGGTCAGAATCGCTGCCTCCTGAAGATGAGGTGTCCGAGAAGGTTAGGTATTTAGTTTGTGATCTGCCTTGGTTATCTGGGAGGAATCGCCTGGCCTCAGGTCTTGAATAGAAGTCTTGTTGAAGATGTGGATAAGCTTTGTCCAAGGTGAAATTTCGTTTGTCTCTTTCAAAGTTACTCTCTTTTTTTCTGAACTGTGTAATCTTTGAATTCAAGTATATCTTTTTCGACTCTTTCAAGTAAAGTTTTTGAGTCTTGAATCAAGGGGTTTGATTTAATTTCAGCTTCTAGTTTTTCAATTTCTTCTAGTTGGATCTTAGATAGGCGTTGTGCAGTTTCTATAGTTAGAACCATGAGGTCTCGACTGCATTTAGTCTCAATATAACTGAAACCTTTTTTGTAAATACTATCCTCTGTGAATATAACCGGTATATTCTTCACTATCAGTCCTGATGGTATAGTACCTGACCTAAGATGTTGGAGTAGATAGTGGCCATGTAAGTCTGTCCGAATTTGCTTTTTCTTTAAACGTACAAGTTTATCTGATTTATTGTTGATCTGAGATTTGCTACTGAGAGTGGCTGAACCAAACAAAGGAGGGTCGCTCAGGAGTTTTTTAATATGTTCTTCACTATATGCGAATGTTTGGTCTTCTGACATATTCAATGGGTTGAATTTTTTAGGGTGAACACTTACAACGTATTCCTTTCACACTGTGCACTACTTACATCCATATAACATACACACAATTTGAGAAAACGCTTCAAAAAGAAGACAAACAATTGAATAAATAAGAGGGTGGACAATATCCACGGGCTACCCGTGGTGGACACAAATCAATTCACAACAGAGACAAGCTTCGGTGTCTCAAGAAAACCTCGCGAGCCAGTGCCCGCTATTTCAGCTAGATAACTACAAGGGTTTTGGCTTAAAGCACAGTAAGGCTATAATAGTCACCACCAGGAAGGCCTATTATTTCTTGGTGCGACTCTTTATTTGAGCCGGTCTCTAAATTTATTGACTTTTTTCTGAAGCCGTTTACACTAACTGTCAAATCTTTCCTCCAAGACACTAATGATTTTTTGACCAAATTGGATAAAGTACCTTTCGAAGAAAACCACGACCTCTTGGTCAGCATGGATATAGTATCTCTGTATACTCAAATTCCCCAAGACCAAGCATTAGAGGTACTAGAAATCTTTTTGAATAAACGTGAGCGTCCATTAAAAATCCCTACAGAATTTATTCTGAAGCTAGCCAAACTAGCACTGACTAAAAATGACTTTAAGTTTGGTGACGACTTTTATTTCCAAATAAAGGGGGTCGCCATGGGCTGTCCTTTTGTCCCAGAAATGGCGATCCTCTTTATGAGCCAATATGAGGATATGTTCATCCATAACAACAACCCATTCCACCAATGGATCGGTGGATGGGTTCGATTCATAGATGATGTCTTCTTCACATGGTCCGGCACCACAGAACAGCTAACGGAGTTCCACGAATGGCTCAATAATAAGAGGAAGGATATTAAGTTCACCCTCCAAACTTCTAAGACTAGAATGTCCTGTTCCAATGGACAATTGGTGACCACTTTATATAAAAAGAAAACAGACCGAAACAAAGCGCTTGATTTCTCAAGCAATCATCCATGGAGTCTAAAACAAAATTTACCAGTTGGACAGCTTCGCAGAAACTGCACCTTCAAGGACGAATATATGAACCATGCTAATGTCCTAAAAGAGAAACTCGTGGCTCGTGGCTATCCAGCTAAATTATTGAAACAATCGATTAAAAGAGCATGGTGGACCCCACGGGAGGATCTGTTAGAGAAAAAGCAAAAAAAACAACAACAACGCATTGTCTGTGTCTTTACCTTTTGCCCTTCATCTAATATCTTCAAAAAAATTATTCACCAAAACTGGCATCTACTCAAAGATTTAGATGCCCAGCTGACAGAAGTACCACTTTTCGCGTATAAAAAAGACAAAAGCATAGCGAATCACATTATCCAAGCAGCGATCCCAAAGAAAAAAGCTCCCACATTACGTGATTATGTTAAGCTTCCACCCATAGTTGGCCATCGCAAATGTGGAACATGCCTTTGCTGCGCCTCCACCATAGAGGGTAACCTTTTTCAACATGCTGGGATATCAAGGAAGCATGACCAATTTACAAATTGCAAGACACGGAATGTGGTCTATGGAATACTTTGCCCATGTGACAAACTGTATATAGGCAAGACAAACCAGGAAGCAAGACAAAGGATGTCGCAACATGAATCCAGAATAAGAAAAAAAGTCCTCACAGCCCCACTGGTCCAACATTGGATTGATCAATCACATGGGGAAAACGATTTCAAATGGACGATAATATCCAAAATCGAACATGACCCTAGAGGCGGAGATTTGGAGGCCAGTCTGAGACAGCGAGAAGCGATGCTTATTTTGAAATTCAATACCACCATTCGAGGCCTGAACGAGATGTCTGAGCTATACAATTTATGAACCCTGCAGAAGCTGTTAACACTAACACCCTCAATAGACCTTCGTTGAGATCTTTCAGATGAAGCACCAATTCACACGAGCATGCACTTGTCCATACCTCATAGCGAATCTGTTCTACACATAAATTCCTTCTGTTAAAGCACCTCACGGAACCCGAATCTAAGCGCCATGGCAATCGGTACTACTAACTGATCGAGGATAGTGTCCATCTTTCCAATCCTTACAGTTCATTTATGTCGCTTTCTTCTAAAAAACTAAAAATTTTCAAAAAACTACAAATCCCAGGACATGAACACCCAGACCCGGAAGTGCGTTTCAATATAGACCGGACAACCCGGAACTAGCCTCAGCGCTCTCACTCTTGGGGATGACGCAGACTGGAGGAGACGATTGCACTCGTGAAAGGTAAAGCTGTGGCGCAAGCCCCTAAACCAGCTTGTTAGCTAGAATGGGTGATCTCCACCTGAATCCCCTTTTGTTTAAAAAAAAATCCCGCCATTAGAGCCACGGTCTAGCCCTGATTAATCGCATAACCGTTCATTAGCCCGAGACAGTGCGGTGAACTATGCCTAATGAAAGCAACTGCTGACGAGCAGCTAACTTCAGTCAGATACACGAACGCAGACCGGCAATATGATTGTCGCCAGAGACAACCGCGTCTGGGTATTAAGATCAGAGTCCCCAAGTTCCCAATCACCAAATGCTGTCTTTAACTTTAAAACTACCCCTATTGCAATTAGAGGGTAATTCTTCTTAGCTATCTATTCACAGAAATAATTACGAGGCAAAACAAAGATTGTGAAGAACATGTAGGCGCAACAATCGGATTCCTAAGCTTGGCTTGGGCGTGCCACAACAAACATCATAGTGAGTACTATAAATAGAACGTATTTCACCTGAAAATGAAGGTTTAAGTAGATCGTTGTTTGACCTAGATCCTTTTATCATCTTAATTTGCAGTTAACAGAGTTCCAAGTCTTCATAAAGTCCCACAGGTAAAAACCTGAGTATGTGTGCTGAATCGAGTAAAAGTTGAGAGTCTCTCATGGTTATGACTGACAGATTGTTATTGTATTTGTGTCTTACAGATTGAATGTGTATGGTCCTGAAGAGAATCCTTTGATTTGTAAAGGATTCGAAACGCGTCGACCGAGGTGGCAGTTGACCGTGGTGTCACTTTTGAGTGCTTAGACCAATCTTCTCTTGGCAAATACGAATTGCAATTTATGAATTATTGATGGTCTAGATGGTCAATGCGATTGTACTGATGCATTTATTTCATTTAGTGTGGTAGGTCATATCTGTGATTACAAATAGGACGAGCGCAGAGCCTACCATAGAGAACTGATTAATAAGTTCTTCCACTCAAAAAATTGCCACACCACCAACCTTCACCATTACCCCCACTATCAATTTATGTTTGTACATTGTTTTGTGTCAATTCATGTTGTCCAGCATAATGTCTTATGTTTGTCGAGCTTATGCCCACAATCACTTTCCCCTTTGCTGAATATTTTCCATTCCTCCTTAATGTCTAAATTGCTTAATGTTGATTGATGAAAACAAGAATAAAAATAACCCTGTTCTCTAAACTAAAAACTAAAAATTAAAATTTATTTTTCTTCTTGACTTTTGACTGAAAGAGTGGTCCTTTGGAATGAGCAACTGTTAGTTCATTCACCTGACTATGTATTGAATTGTTGCACAGTACTGGCAACCAGTTTTGTTCATTGTATACTTGGCGCAGCCTTACTGTACTTTAAGCCAAAACCCTTGTAGTTATCTATCTATGATGAAGTCAGCATCGATACGTTGCTTTCATCGGCAACACCAGTGCTGCAGTGTAAGTCGGTGTAGTACAGCAAAATTGGTAACGGTTTAAAGGAGCGCACAGCACAAGTCAAGGTATAATTATTTAAACAATACAAAATCAAGTTATCAAATTGGTGCTCAGGAAGAGGTGGGGGACTGGTTACCACAGTCACCAAGACAAACCGAGGTTCAAACATTAACTGTATTCTTCCGAGCACTCAAATGTCATCAAGAAAAGTCCTTATATAGTTTCCACTATTCTTTTTATTTTCCAATCAATCTTCATTCAGATCAGGTCCAATTTTCAAACAATAGTTGCTCGCAGCCAACGCGCGTTTTGTCAAATCCGTATAGGAAATTTTGACTTCTTCAGGGCTGCAACCCAAATAGTAACAATCAATCATAATTCACGCAAGTGAGTTTACAGAAATTATAAACATTACCACAAATCTCAACATATCAAAAAATATATATCACATTGGTTCCCACATTTCGAAACCCACACTAATAAACAATCGGTATTATCACATTGATTTCTCCAAGAAGGAACATATCTGCCAAAGACATGAAATACAACGTACAGCAAAATCAAACAATTTATCACAAAATTTATCAAATCCACTAAATACGAGTTATGTATGTTAAATTATTAAGTCTAAGGTTTAGGGCTCCCGATAACACCCATAGCTGACAGATCACAAGTTTATAGCTCACCTAGTTGGTGGTAGATGTCTACATTCAACTCTTCTCCTCTATGAATTCATCTTCTTTCAATATATTCCTTATTATGTCCTCACCTATAATTTAGATTAGTATTTCAAATGTTATGAGCAGTCCCTCATATACTAGGTGCACAGTTTGGTCATCACCTTTAAATTCAATGTAAATGCGATCAATGATTCCACTCACCAAATAGTATTCGGTTTTATAGTATTGGTGCTCAAAATTGTATGGATCTATCCAACCTTGTAAATTCCAATTCAAACTTCCAAAATTCCAAAATATGTTTCCGTTTATACCTAAAGTAAATTAATACGTGTTTCAGTCTTATTATTAATAAAGACATGGGACGGTTTCCACTTCAGTTTAAATCAATTTATAAATGTCTCACCTCAAGGATCAATTTCTGACCCGTAGTATATATCCCGTTATATCTATTCTTAGTAGTTTTGCATCTCCATATGTATCACACGAGTCCGTGTCTATTAAAAGAAAAGTGGGTAATTTCATAAGTATCGAGTTCACCCTACTTTCTAACCTAGTTGTACAATTTAGAGGCTTCGTGCTCACCGTTAGTATGTCAAGTCTGCTCCGACTTTGGCGTTCAGCACGGCCGCCATCTTGTAGTGTCTATATATAGTCACCTACTGCGGGCGCCATCTTGTAATGTCCTAGTATCATTACAGACTGATAGAAATTCTAAATGAATTATAGTCCCGCCATCGTTGCACAAGTGTCTATAACGGTTCTAATTCGTCAGATCAGGTAGTGATCCTTAGTTTAAATTCGAAACCGTCTTACAAATCGTCATTATTATGTATATATTTTTCACGCGATCCTATATTCATATTGTTACAGCCTTAACTACTTGGTTTAGGGATACCATTTGAATGTTTCATGATCTGCGAACCAATGGGGTCTTCAGGTAAACCCCAAACCCCAACTTGCATATTTAACCTTAGCTATTGTCAGTCATTGTCACGTATTTGATAGCATAAAACAATACAGAGAGGTAGGAGGTTTAACCATCCTAATACAGTTAAATTCGTTATGTCATCTGTATAGCTATACATAAATCCACAATTTCTACATATCTATCATCAATCTTGTTCAGTGTGGTATACAGTTTCGAGAGACATTAATTATCAAATGGAACAATTCGTATGGCACCAGCAATGTATTTCCTGAGTTACCCTCTATTATCAATAATGTTCAGGTACCTAAATAGAATTCATACTCATGATCCACATTAAGACCACATTCTACCGCTTTCAGTCTAATCAACCAAATTACCTCCCGCTTTCTCAATGCTAGCACTCTGTTACCACCCCGTGGGTCTGGCTTGATGTGGTCAATTCCATGATAAGTAAAAACATGTTGATCCTTGTTCTCAAAGTTCTGTATCAAGTGTGAAGCAATAGGATATCGTGTATCTCCATTTTTTAGTGCTCTGTAGTGTTCAGCAATCCTATCCTTGAGTCTTCTCTTAGTGCTCCCTACATAAATTTTACCACATGTGCATGAAATCACATAAATCACATATGTTGTATCACAGTTGATAAACATACCAATTGTGTATTCACCAGAGTTGTTATATTCAAAACACAGAACTTTCCTCTTTGCCCATCTACATGAGACACACTTTCCACATTTGTGGAAACCTTTGAAGCTGGTCAGCCAGTCTTTCTTACTTTGTTTATGTGGGTAACTAGGACTCAACATGTTCTTCAAAGTCGTACCCCTTCTGAATGATACACTCGGTCTGTCAAAAATGTATGGTTTCAAATCACTGTCCACCCATAGCAGGTGCCAATGTCTGTTCAGAATAGTAAACAATTTGGAGCTGTCTTTCCCATAATTTGTTATCAATCTCACCTTCTGATCTGTAGTTTTACCATCTTTATCCTCTCTTATCAATAAGTCGGTGTAGTACGTTGTGCTCTTCACAAGCTGTGCCCTCAGCTTCGGTGCAGTATCACGGATGGCGTTGATGTTGCTTCTCTTGAGTTGCAGCACCAGCCATAGCCAAGGCACAGGAACCAGAGTTGGCAACCCTTGGCAATCAGGACTCCCAACAGAGAAATCAAGGTACTGTTAGGAAGATGCAGGTGCAGTCTTTGATGTCCCTGACACTTCTTAACAGGAGGCAAGCACTCACAAGCCCTTGGAGTACCTTTAGAAGCAGGATTCAGAAAGCAAAGTCCAGTCCTTTCACTCCCAGAACAGAAGCAGCAGCAGCAGCAGCAAGCCAGCCTAGCAAAGTTGCATTGTCTCCTGACAGCAATCCAGCTCTTCTTCCTGGAAGAAAGTCCTCAGTCCATAAGTGTTCTGATTTTGGGATGTCATAGGTCTAATACTTCCACTTCTTTCTGCCTTTGAAGAAGGCAACATTCAAATGAAGGTCTTAGTAGGGCACAAGACCCTGCCTTTTCCTGTCCTGGCCCAGACACACTACAGGGGGGCAGAGACAGCTTTGTGTGAGGTCAGGCACAGCCCCATACAGGAGTCAAGGACAACTCCTCCCACCACTCTAGCTCAGGAAGGCCCATCAGCCTAGTAATGGGCCATCAGGATATGCAAGACAAACCACAGCTTCTTTGTGTGACTTTCTAGAGTGAATGCACACGAGCCTAACTGTCGGCCAACTTAGAGGTGTATTATACACACTTTCTGGCATTTTCAAATATGCAATTTAAAAACCAACTTCACCAACAGATGTATTTTTAAATTGTGTGTTCTTAGACCCCATACTCCAAAACTCTATCAGCTCCGAATGGGAAATTACAATTAAAAGATATGTCAAGTCAATTCCCATGTTACCCTTTGAGAGAGATAGTCCTTGCAAAAGTGAAGAAGCATTGGTAAAAGCATTAGGCTTCACATAAGTGACTAATTATAAGCAGTGTTTTTGTTTTTGTAAGTTGTAGCTTGCTGAATAGTTGTACAATATAAGTTTAGAGAAAGTCAGTTAAAGTAATGTGACTTGTTTATGTACAAAAAAAGCCAAAATATTGTGCTGTTGCTTGTGGTATAACGTGTGTAAGTGATAGCAACATTTTGAAAAATAAAAGAGGGAAATAATAAAATTAATTGATGTAATAGCAATATTATGTGTTTAGAGGCTTTCTGATAACCTTTAGGCCCGGTGTCACTGCCCCTTCTGCACCATTAAATCATGCCCCTTGTGCTTGCAAGATAATTGCATTTGTGACTGCCTGTTAAGTAGTAAAATTTAGCAAGATTTAGTGATTAGAGATGCTATGACAAACTTTGGCCTTCATACCACTACACCTGCTGCACCATCGAAATCATGACCATATTGCCTGTATGATAAATGCACTTTTGACTGCCTAGTTAGTTGTAAAATGTTGCAATATTTGGTGTTTAGAGGGGTTCCTAGAGCTTTGGGTCCGGGTGTCACTGCACTTGCTGCACCTTTGAAATCATGACCCTAGTGCCTTCAAGGTAACTGCACTTGGGACTGCTTGTTTAGTAGTTAAATGTAGCAAATTTGGTGTTCAGAGGAGTTCTAACAATGTTTGGTCCCAGTGCCACTGCAGCGGCAATACCAATGAATTCACGGCCCTAGTTTCTGCTAGATAACTGTACTTGTACCAGTTTAGTAGTAAATTGTAGAAATATTCTGAGATCAGTGGTGTCCTTAGGGCTTTTGGCCCCAGTGCAACTGAACCTGCTGCACCATTCAAATCCAGCCTTTTTTAGTTGAAAGATAACTGCAGTTGTGTCTGCCTGTATAGTAGTAAAATACAGCAATACTAGGTGTTTAGAGGAGTTATAACAACTTGTGGGCATGGTGCAGCTGTACCTGCTGCACCATTTAAAGCATGACCCTGTTGTCTGTAAAGTAACAGCACTTATGACAGCCTGTTTAGTAGTAAACTATAGCAATATGAGGTGTTTTGGGGTGGCTGAGCTTTTGGTCCTGGTGCCACTGCATCTGCTGCACCATTCAAATCATGACTCTAGTGTCTGCTAGACAAATGCACTTGTGACTGTCTTGTTTAGTATTAAAATTGAGCAATAATTTGGATTTAGCGGGGTCCCTAGAGCTTTTGGTCCCAGTGCCACAGCACCTGCTGCACCATTCAAATAAAGCCCCTTTTAACTGCAAGGTAACGTCAATTGTGACACCCTGTTTAGAAGGCAAATATATTAGTATTATGTGTTTAGAGGAGTTTGGACAACTTTGCGGCCAGTGGTAGTAAACCTGCTGACCCCATTCAAATCATGACCCTGTTTTCTGCAATATAACTGCACTTGTGGTTGCATGTTTAGGAATAATGTATTGCAATATTAGGTTTTTAATATGGTACCTTGAACTTTTGGTCCTGGTGTTGCTGCACAATTGAAATCATGACCCTAGTGCTTGCTAGATAACTGCACTTATGACTGGCTGTTTAGTTGTAAAATATAGCAATATTTGATGTTTAATGGAGTTATGACAACTTTTGTCCCCAGTTCCACTACACCTGCTGCACCATTTAAATCAAGTCCTTTCAACTGCAAGGTAACTGCAATTATGACTGCCTTTTTACTAGTAAAATAAAGCAATAGTAAGTATTTAGAGGAGCTCTGACAACTTGTGGACCCGGTGCCACTACACCTTCTGCACAATTCAAATCACAACCTTAGTGCCTGAAAGATAACAGCACTTGTGACTGCCTGTATAGAAGTAAAATAAAGCAATAATCATTGTTTGGTGGGATGCCTGGAGCTTCTGGTACCCGTGCCACTGCACCTTCTTCTCTATTGAAATCATGACCCTAGCGCTTGCTAGATAACTGCACTTGTGACTGCCTGTATATAGCAATATTATGTGTTTAAATGAGTTCTGTCAACTTTTGGGGCCGGTGCCACTACACCTGCTGCACCATTGAATTCATAACCCAGTTGTCTGCAAGGTAACTGCACTTGCGACTGCTTGTTTATTTTTAGATGTTAGCAATAATCTGGCTTTATTGGGGTTCCTAGAGCTTTTGGCACCAGTGCGAATGCACCTGCTGCACTATTCAAATCAAATCCATCTTATTTGCAAATTAACTGCGATTGTGAATGCCTGTTTAGACATCAAATATAGCAATATTATGTGTTTGGAGGAGTTCTATCAACTTTTAGGCCCAGTGCAACTGCACCTGCTGCACCATTCAGATCATGACCCTGTTGTCTGCAAGGTAACTGCACGTGTGGCTATCTGTTTAGGAGTAAAATATAACATTAAGATTTTGATCATAATGACCACATAGATTAAGTTGAAAAAATCAATCTGATAATGTCTATCAAGTGCAAAGAAAGGTGCTAAGGCATGAATAGGAAATGCCACAAATGATCGAAAGCTAAAGCATCTGCTTCGCACAAATAAGGGCCTCATTATGATGTCAGATGGGAAGCCTCCTCCCCACAATTGGAATCTGCTTGACCGTGTCAGAACGCTTCCGACTGACTCAATCAGTTTGTAATCTGCCCGACCGATTACGATGTTCGCAGTTGCACAGTCTTTCTGAATCGGTTCTGACCTGCTCTTGGAGAATTTGTGTTGGTTGGAACCACATCGTGCATGTCTGCGAACAGCATTTTCAACCAAGTGATTACGATGCCGATTTCCAACAGCCTTTCCAAGTCGGCCAGTCAGACAAAAAAATATTACGTCGGAAAGTAACTTTTGGGGCCCCTGGCAGGCCACCCTTCATCCTGCTGCTTCTGGTTTGGGTCTGAAGGGTTACCTATGGTACCCCACTGTAAAATACTGCACTGTGTGGCTGGCACAATGGGGTACCAACAACAGGGTGCATGGTTTTCCACACACACCCCATTTCCCCATAGGAGCCTGTGTTATTGGGAGGAACACGGGCTCTTATAGTAGTTAATGGGACTCTGACCGAACAGTGTTCGGTTGCATCTTAATTGTTCGGGCGGAACTGCCGACCGCAGGTCGGTCAGTTCCGATTCCAAGACAGAGTCGGACGGAAAGTGTCCGCCCAACTTCGTAATGAGTCCCTGAGTAATAAAAAGCAAGCATTCCAGCATACTGTTGGAAGCTGTCTGCCTTTTCTGTGGGATGAGATCTTTTTTGACATTAATGGGGCTTAAAACATGTGAACAGCTTTAGTAGAACTATTGTAAATGCATGCAGCCAGGGGAAGTTAACAAAAAAAGATCCACACCAATACGAATGAACATAATAATTAGGCAATGGGAGCTGATAAGAGCCCCCTTTTAAGATATAGCATTTCACTATTAGGACAAGTAAAACACACCAATACATTTTGCACCATTTCAACACACTGCACCCTGTTCATGGGGCTACCTTTGGCATACCTTAGGGGTGCTTTACATGTAGTAAAAGGGAAGGTTTGGGATGGCAAGTGGATGCACTTTTCAGGTCAACATGGTAGTTTAAAACTGCACACACAGACACTGCAGTGGCAGGTCTGAGACATGTTTGCAGAGCTACACTTGTGGTTGGCAAAATCAGTGCTTTAGGCTCATTAGTAGCATTTTATATACAGGCCATGGGCACACCAGGTGCACTTTACTTGTGACATACTAGTAAATCAAATATGCCAATCTTGGATAAACCAATAACCAATACAATTTTCACTGGGAGCTACTGCGCTTTAGCAGTGGTCGGTTGAACAAATGTAGGCTTTTGAAATAATTGAAAAGGTGCTATATGACAAAATATTATGAACTGCAAACAAGTAGCTGAAACTTGGGGAAAAATTGGGGTCCTTGCCATACAACTAATTGTGTAGTACTTTAGAAGTACTAAAATAGCACTACTAAAGTACTACAAAATGCTATTCACTAACCTAATTGTGAGAGTCTACCCCTCCGCCTCTCCTATCTGTAATGTGCAGATATCTCCCCACACATAGTTATACGTTTTTGTAGTAAATGTCATAAGAACAGAGGGAGTGGTTGGAAATTGGGGAATATTTACAACTAAATTAAAGGGGCATGGGAAAGAGTAAACAAGGATTAAGGGAGGATTATGGAGGGGTTTAAGGAGGGAAATACACCTACCTATTAAGAGAAAGCCGATTCATATTCATAAACTTCACTTCTACAGTTACTATTAAAAAACACAACAGCCATACATGTACTACATCTCAGAGCTGGAGAAGGTCCAGCATTGCACAAAGCCAACTTCCTCCCATAGAAAATAATTGAGGGAGGGGATTAAAATAACATCCCAGAGGATCTAATTTTAAATTATATGCACTTATATTGACATTTTAAATATGTACATTAAATGTAATGCTAAAAAGTACATGCATATATATATATATATATATATATATATATATATATATATATATATATATATATATATATATATATATATATATATATATATATATATATATATATATATACATATATATATATATATATATATATATTTTGGAAAAACGCCACGCTGCAGACTGCCACTGCCCAAATCCAAAATGACGAAGAGTGAACCCAATAGTTGCTGGTGCAAATAAGTGAATTTATTTCATGATTGCCAGCGCTGCCGCCATATATAAATATATACAAGTCAAATATTAGTTTATTACAAAATGTGTTATTTACCTTTGTAAAATAGAAAAAATGTGTAACTTTCTTTTTTTAAATAGTACGATTAAGATAATTCATGTCTATACATATTTTAAAATATGTATTACTAAACAATAAATAGGTGTACATTTTATACTTCAGCTGAGATTTCTTTTAAATCTTAAGAAAATAATTTGATGTATTATAAATAATGAATTAATTAATATTTAATTATTCAATATTTAATTAAAAACTAAAGGGGGGCATTACGATGGCGGGGGGCCTGCCGCTTCCTGCCATTCGGGGGCGGGACCTCCACCTTCGTACTGCTGTTTTCCTCTCGCCATATAACAATGGCTGGGCGACTCATTGGTAAAATGTGGCGGTCGTAAAGACTGTTTGCCACGGTTCCGCAAGGCGGTCTATTTCTGACCGTCTTGTGGAACGAAAACATTCACCAATATTGCGGCGGTGCCTTGCAGGCACTGCCATAGGGCTTACGATATCCCCCTCCGCCATTCTTTTTGTGGCGGTCAACTAGCCACGAAAAGACAGGCGGAAATGAATTTGGGGGCCCGAAGCGGGCCCCCTTCATCACTAAGGCTGGGTCAAGTGCACTGCAGGTGCCTTCCTACATATCCCTGCCCAAGGTGGCAGGCACTGCATGGTGCCTGCCACGAAGTACAAGGATATGAAAGTGCCTAATTTTTTGCATTGTGGAGCAGGCTGCTGAACGCATCCTCACCACAATGCAAAGTATGAGTGATGAGACCACCACAGTGGCAGTCGCATCGTAATCGCGGGTGCGGAACCACTGCCTTATTGGTGGATGGTTCAAGTTCCTGCATCGATGGCGGGCAGACTCAAGTCTGCCTGCCATAGTAACGACCCCCTAAGTTAATAAAGCTGTAAGATTTCTATTTTGTTCTGCATTCAAAGAAAATATTTTAAATTAACTTACTTTAATATTAAAGATTAAAGATTTTTATTAATATATTTTTTCCGTTTAAAACACTTTTTAACTTTTCCCTCTTCTTTACCGTAGGGCTTTCTCTGCCCTGGTGGGGTTGACCTCCGCCTACATGTGAGTAACTTTACTCTAAAAAGTTAGGCTTCACCATCAGAGTTCAGGGTGTCGGGACATGTAAACATACAAAAGGTAATGAGGGGAATGCTTTGATTTGTCTGGCAATCACTTGGGGTAGCATCTCAACCCATCTTTCTTTTCCTCACCATGCCTCCTCAGTTTGGATTTAGCAATTTGCAAATCAGATTTAACCCTACTCCTCATGGGTACAGTCTAGCCCGAAATGCGAGGCCAAATCCTCACCGTATTGGAACCATGTAAGTCTACACTTTTGTGTAATTTTCCACTTGTAAATGCTGAATAGCTAAAAAGTCGTGAAAATATTCAAAAGTGTAAGAGTAAACGTACACATGTCAATTACTCATGTTCAAGTTTACGTTTGTAAATAGACTCCATACTTCCAAAGAAAATTAAGTAAGCTATATTTCTTTTCATTCTTTTCAACCGAACACTTCTGGCAGGTGCTGAAAATGATTTAGTGTTAAGGAATCCCCATGGTACATTATCTAGTAGATCGCATAGTTTATAAATTTCACATTTGCTGAATATTTTGAAACTCAACCTTGTTGCACTCTACTGCCTAGTTGTAAATAAGCAAACGTTTCTATATGGCTGAGATACCCGCCACCCCCTCTCAACACAATCCCCAAAAGGAGGGAAACCGGAAACAGTTCTTGAAGTTTTTGGAAGTGGGAGGGAGTGACCCTCCCGGCCGTATTTATTAAAACAAAATTAAAAACATTAAACGTTTCATGTTATGTACAATTTCATTACCACATTGCGATGTTTGGCTAACCTTAACAGATTCTCTAATACAGAGGTTCTCCTAGCCGAACTAGCATCCTACAAAACATTCTCTTGAAATATTGAAATTGTACATCCTAACGTTTAAGGGCCAACGGCAAGATCATAACCGGTGTCAAGATCCCTAACCAGACTTACCCCTCCCACTTGGGAGGGGCGACAGCACAGAGGCGTACCTCAAGTGCAACTACTACCAATTTCCCTTGACTTGACGGGGGCACCTAAAAGCTCGACGCCAGTTAAAGGTCGTTCGAAGACTCATGTGAGGTATCTAGAAGGTATCGTAGACCTCCCCCCAACCCCACACAACTTACCGCATCTGCCGTCGCAGATGTCACTGGCCCCGGGAAATTCCCCAGGAGGGGGCTGTAACCCCTCCTACAAAGGAAGGGGCCTTGACCGCCTTTCCTTTACTTCCGGCGACCCATCCTTAGAAGGGACCGCCTCCCCATTGAGGGGCCAATGGCCACCTCTCCCGAGCGCTCCCATCCGTGTTGGGTGACGCCCACTCATAGGGATCTTCTAATTAGTGCTCACCGATCATGACCTTACCGCCTACCAAAATAAATACGACAATGCTAACAAAACCTACGAATACATTGGCCACTATGACCGAAAAGAGCATGCTTAAAAACTAACACTATATCCGAATCTCTTTAATCGAAAAACCTACACAAAATAGACCAATCTTTATTATATTCAACAACAACATGATACTATCACAACCTGTACGAAACAAAAACAGAATTATTAATCAACTTTATTACAAACAACTGGCTGTCCTCAGGGGCTGGTGGGTGGGTCAAAATTGGCTCTTCGTTCTGTCTCGAGCTCACGTGCAGCGAGGAGGTGCAGCTTCAGAGCACAAGAACAAGAGGACGTCTTCTGGTCTTGCGTCCCTTTTATCCGTCTTCAGGGCGGGCGTAAACCCGCCCCTGCCTGCCCCGAGGGCGTGGCTGGCTGCGTCAGTGTCTAGGCCAGCCCACTCTAGGGCGGGAAAAGGCGCGCCCCGGCTAAGCCGCTTCGGGCATACCAGCCGAGACGCGCCTCCCGCCCAAAAATGGCTTCCCGGGGGGATCGAGGCACTCCGCCATACGTTCGGGGGGACCGAGTGGTCGCCCCTTTCCATATGGCTGAGATACCCGCCACCCCCTCTCAACACAATCCCCAAAAGGAGGGAAACCGGAAACAGTTCTTGAAGTTTTTGGAAGTGGGAGGGAGTGACCCTCCCGGCCGTATTTATTAAAACAAAATTAAAAACATTAAACGTTTCATGTTATGTACAATTTCATTACCACATTGCGATGTTTGGCTAACCTTAACAGATTCTCTAATACAGAGGTTCTCCTAGCCGAACTAGCATCCTACAAAACATTCTCTTGAAATATTGAAATTGTACATCCTAACGTTTAAGGGCCAACGGCAAGATCATAACCGGTGTCAAGATCCCTAACCAGACTTACCCCTCCCACTTGGGAGGGGCGACAGCACAGAGGCGTACCTCAAGTGCAACTACTACCAATTTCCCTTGACTTGACGGGGGCACCTAAAAGCTCGACGCCAGTTAAAGGTCGTTCGAAGACTCATGTGAGGTATCTAGAAGGTATCGTAGACCTCCCCCCAACCCCACACAACTTACCGCATCTGCCGTCGCAGATGTCACTGGCCCCGGGAAATTCCCCAGGAGGGGGCTGTAACCCCTCCTACAAAGGAAGGGGCCTTGACCGCCTTTCCTTTACTTCGGGCGACCCATCCTTAGAAGGGACCGCCTCCCCATTGAGGGGCCAATGGCCACCTCTCCCGAGCGCTCCCATCCGTGTTGGGTGACGCCCACTCATAGGGATCTTCTAATTAGTGCTCACCGATCATGACCTTACCGCCACAGGCCCGGATAGTTGACCGGCTATCCGGACCCCCCACAAAAACTCCTACCTAAAGGTCATGCTTCAACGTTTTTAACCATGCTAAGAAGTCTCCTATGAGTAACTCATTTCCCACCCGAGACAAATGCACACCATCCCCCAAATACATACTGTCATCATTGATACAACCATGCGAGATAGAATGCAATGTCTTGGAACGGAACAACCTACTCACTTTGTTATTAAGTTTTCTAACAGAATGGTTCAAAGCCGGAATCGAGATAGCCCCCCGCCACACTTTTCGTGGGATCATATGAGACCACGCAATTATGCACCCCGGAACTTTCCTCGCCAACCAACTTACAGTGGAAAGCATTGCCTCTAGGAGAAGTCGTCTACCGGTGGTGACCAAATCATTGCCCCCTAAATGTACTATGACTATAGACGGCGGTGACCTCGTCCGCCCTAACAAACCCTCAAAGAATGCTTGAAACTGGTCAATACAGAGACCGCCCCTTCCGTAGAAGGACACCCTGTACCCGTATTCCCAGGCTACGTGAATCATGTCACCTGCTTCGAATACGTCTGCGGCACGCCTCACGTATGAGTGGCCCACGACCCACACCTCCTTTTTCACAGCCGGTGATGTCTGACCGCTGGCCCGGTGCTGGGTCGACTGCATAGTCCGCCCTGCCTCGTAAGCTTGCGCAACTGAAAACCAAACAAAAGACAAGAAGCGTGAGTATAATATTACAGCTTCACAACATGTGCAACCGCACATATCTCTTATAACAGTTGGAGGACCAACGCCCCACTCGTTTTACTTGTTCAACATTAAGACCCCTGGCTGTAGCTTCAGTGGCAGCCCCTATCCGAAAGGAATGGGTCCCGAACTCGCCCGGGTCCAAGCCCGCTGTGGTAATTGACATCGCAAGCACCCGCTGAAACTGAAATTTCGTCAGTGGGGTGGCGTCCGCGTGTCTCAACAATGTCCCTCCCCATGATGCCACCCTTCGTGCTAGGTAATCTTCTAAACACTTTACCGGACACATGGAGGACCCAGGAATCCTGTGAATGATTATGCAGTCACCCATCCCATCTTGATCGGTCTTGGACCTGACAAAGGAGACAGTCATCGTCTCGCCCCTGATCTGAACGTGTTCCTGGCACAAACCCCCCACCACATCCTGTTTGTTCCTCGCCACCAGTTCACTTATCCTCATCGCCCCGTGAAATGCAAGCGTAAAAGCAGCTCGGAACAAAAACGTCTCAAACTGAGACGAGCATGTGGCAGGGAGTGTGGCCAGCAACTGGGACAACCTATCCAGACCTATCGGGCGCCTCTCATCTACTCTGCGACCCTCAAGGCGTTGCCACCCACGCAGCGCCTTTTGTACCACGAAAGACGCTGTCGGGTCCGGGATATTATGAGCCCTGGCAACAAAGGAAATGGCAGCACGATGCCTCTGGGCCGTAGCCACTGACTTCCCAGCCCTACGCAAAAACATCAGAAAATGTACTACCCATTCCTCATGGCCCCAAAGCCCCTCTCTCTCAGTCCCCAAAAAGGCTAAATAGGCCCTAAACGCCCCTTCATATGCCTTCCTCGTCCTTGGTGCTAGACTCTCTCCCACGAGGTGACGAAGTTCGGGGCACCGAGAGACCAGAGAGCTTCGGGAAAGGGTGCCGGCTCTGGGTCCGCTGAGGGAAGGAAACCCGAGAAAGCCTGCATTTGAAAACGAGACAGTGCATCAGCCGCCTGATTCAACACCCCTGGGACATGTTTTGCTCTGAATATCACGTTCAGTTGCATACACAGTAAGACAATTTCTTTGAGCAGCCTTAAAATCATTTTACAACGTGCTGCCTGACTATTGATGCATTCTACCACGGTCATATTGTCAGACCAAAATATGACAGAATGATCTTTGAACCCTTCGGGCCAGGTTCTGAGGGCCACCAAAATGGGAAACAGTTCAAGGAAAGCAATATTACTCGTCAGCCCCTCTTCATGCCACCATGTTGGCCACTTTTGTGCCGACCATTTTGTGCCGAAGATGGCGCCAAAGCCCATGCTTCCCGCTGAATCTGTCCATAGACCAAGCTCTTCAGAGGACACGGCTGGTTTGTTCCAGACGACTCGACCATTGAAGTCCGCCAAAAATGCTAACCAAATACGCATGTCCTGGCGGACCTCAGCCGATAGTCTCGTGCGATGATGACCCTCCTTTAGGCCAACCATCGCCTGGGCAATTGAACGGGAAAAGGGGCGGGCCATTGGGATCACCCTCAGGGCAAAATTCAACTTCCCCACCAGTTGCTGCAATTGATGCAGCGTAACTTTAGATGCATTTATACATACTTGCAGGGCTGCCCTGAATTTCGACACTTTGGCAGCTGGTAAACGAAAACAACCCTCACTAGAGTCCAACTCAATCCCCAGAAACTCGAGGCAAGTCGTGGGACCCACAGTTTTACCTGGTGCCAATGGCACGCCAAATTGACCCATTAACACACAAAAGTCAGCCAAGGCCCGGCCGCATTCGTCATCCCCGGCGGCCCCAAGGAACAGAAAGTCATCAAGGTAATGCATTACATTTCGGAAACCCGTTTTCTTCGTGAAGACCCATTGCAAAAAACTACTGAATTTCTCGAAATATGCACAAGATATAGAGCACCCCATCGGCATACACTTATCCATGTAATACGAACCTTGAAACATGAATCCCAGAAGACGCTGGTCGTCTGGGTGTACCGGGAGCAATCGGAACGCTGACTCGATATCTGATTTCGCCATCAGCGTCCCGGGCCCCAGGCGATTCAAAATGGCTACGGCTTCATCGAATGATGCGTACCGCACCGTACATACCTCTGGATCAATTGCATCGTTTACCAGGGAATCATCGCCAAGGTATCAATCGGGGTTGGTAAAGGCGCCCCTCGGACTACATTAGACCTGTTTGGCGCCTCCTCTACCCCCATTCTCACCCGTTCTGGCTCTGCACGAGGACTCAGGATGGGGCGACCCGCAACCACTACATTCGTGCTTGAACTTACACGATCCCAGGGGCCTAGTACATTTACCTTTGTTGAAATTGAAACAGAAACCCCTTTTCCCTGTATTGCCGGCAGGTCTCGAGTAATCGTCGGTACCCGCACCTGACCGAAAGGGCGCCCCCGCATATTGGCGGGAGGACTCGCCAACATTGCCCCCCACCAACGGCATTTTCAACATTCCTGACTCTTTCATTTTATCCCATGTTAAAGAATCATAACAGTCCCAGGTTAAACTTTTGTTATGCTCCATCGCCTTCCTGAAAAGGTTATCATAACAGAACCAATGGTTACCTTGGTGCGATGTCGAGTACCCCATAATTCGTGACTGATAAACTGGAAACTCAGGAAGCAATTCAGGCCTACGTTCCCCCAAAATCGACGTAAAAATTCCCCATGCATTGCCCCAGTTGCCAATATTCTCATTCACTTTAAAGGCGGCCATTTTTGCGCGCCAAACACTCGGATGCATTAGATCCTTTTGACCCTTAACATTTTCCACCTCATAATGATCGACAAGCAAGGAGAAAATATTCACATATTCCCCCGCCCAAATCTTTTCCTTTATTGCCAAAGGAACATGTTGCCCCAATTTTTCTCTACGAGAGGGTGCTGACTCATCCCTCGCGATCGGCAATGGCCGCTTACCTGCACCGGACGCTGCTTCCGCCACTCGTGGCTTGTCTATCACTGCAGCCGGCGCGGGCACCTTGGCTGCATCTCGTTTCTCGCGCAACTGTTTCATCAGCGCTTGTGCCTCGGCAGCCGTGGCGCCCTCGCTACTGTCGCCCAACCACGCTGCTAGCTGTGCCGCCAACTCGGGAGGCATATCCTCAGTGGATGTCGGGGTGACCACAACGGGAATCGGATTCCCCTCCACCGGTACCGGGGCTGGCGCCTCGAGCGGGGCACAGGGAACCGGGACGTCTCCCCCGGCTGGTCCCCTTCTTGGCCTCTTGGGCTTCCCTCCAGGAGCTGCTCCAGCCGATGGACGCCCCGATCCCCCCTCCCCGTCTCGCTCCGCCATCCGCTTCTTTATTTCGGACATCTCCTTCACGAGGACTCGAACCATCTGGTCAGTCGTCATTCTCTTCGCGCCTTTCTTGGGCATCTTTCCGACAAAGTATCTGGAAGACAAAAAGAAAGATCAAAACGCTCAAAATTGGCTCTTCGTTCTGTCTCGAGCTCACGTGCAGCGAGGAGGTGCAGCTTCAGAGCACAAGAACAAGAGGACGTCTTCTGGTCTTGCGTCCCTTTTATCCGTCTTCAGGGCGGGCGTAAACCCGCCCCTGCCTGCCCCGAGGGCGTGGCTGGCTGCGTCAGTGTCTAGGCCAGCCCACTCTAGGGCGGGAAAAGGCGCGCCCCGGCTACGCCGCTTCGGGCATACCAGCCGAGACGCGCCTCCCGCCCAAAAATGGCTTCCCGGGGGGATCGAGGCACTCCGCCATACGTTCGGGGGGACCGAGTGGTCGCCCCTTTCCATTTTCTCCACCTACATTCAATTTGCTTCTTTTGCCTATACCAACATGGTGTGTGCAGGGGAGAAACATAGGTCTAGGAGAGTCAGATGAATGTAAAGTTTTCATCATAACCACTGATTATGTAAAGATGTTAATTCCTTGTGTGTACATGTATTTTGTATGGGGCTGGAGTCAATGCATTTCTCAAGGGCATGTTGGTGGATTCCTCTTCTCTAAAACATGAACATTACCAGTGTTGTGAGAAGCTCTGGTTTGCCTGACCAAAATCGGCCTTTTGAGAGATAGTAGACTGACACTGTGAAGTCACTTTCACTCATATTCACAAATACTGTTTCTACCCAAATGCAGCAGTGACTGACAAAGCAGCATTGCACCAGACAAATGACTTCTAACTCCCACCCATTGAGTATTTGACATTATGCCCACCAACATTATTTTGGCTGAGTATCGGAGTGGGAGTAGGCTATCCAGGTGCACCCCCTTTCTGGTCACAATAAGAGCATTAATAGGGAACTTTCTCTGTAGTCTGGTACAGGCCTAACATTTATCTGCAAACAATGGTCCTAGACCTATAGATTTGGTACACTGCTCAAATCAGAAATTCAAAATTATTCGGGAAATAGCAACTTCCATTAGTCTGCTGTCTGTAAAAGACTGAATCTTTTGAAAACAGAAACCTTACACCACGGTACTTTAGAAAATATATATATTCTTATTTAATTTTTTATACTCAAATTTTTACACAATTTTATCAATTTTGTCAATAAAAAACATATAGGTTGCCCCCAAAATAGGAGAGTGCAAAGGAAAGATGTGATTTCGAAGGGGTGAACAAGTGAGGTGAAAGGAAATAGCACAGAGTGATTGATAAGAAACAAGTTTATAATTTAAACAATCAATACTGAATACGCAATTCCATGAAATACCAGTATTGAACACCTAGCCAATAAACATCAGTTCATTTAAATTACGAATTACAACATTGTAGGATTCTCATAGCAATGTCCACAGTTCTGCACTGCCTACAAAGTTGTAGAGGAACTGGTCTAAGGTGTATGTGTATAAAATGTCGACGTTTCGACTCGACTTATTCCCGACCGGTAATTTAGACCTGGGGATTGCGAGTCTTCATCAGGACAGGGAGCAAAAAACGACGAGGCAACCAGGGAGTATTCAATTACCCTAGAAACAAGAAAGTGAAAAATTCTGAATTATTATCCGTGGTGTAAAGGTACAGCCTATCCCACCCGGGATATGGCCGATTCTCTTACCCTTTGTGGTAGAGAGCATGAGCTAGGTGATCCGATTTCACCAACGTCTCAAACAGGACTCCTGTAGAGACAAAAAAGGAATAGGGTCTAGAATGTATCCCAATCCCTAGGTGTTTAATCCTACTTATATAATAGTTAATATGACAGGGGCATCTATTTACCTTGTAGTTATATTTGGTCCATGTAAAGGGAGTCTCATTACTTGGATGCGAATGGTAGGACCTAAAATATAATTTCACATCATCAGTATACCCCATTAACACTTATTTGAAGGTAATTGATATATTGCTATTTTGACAATGTCAATTACCTTGACTGTATATGAGCCCAGCCTCACCAAGGTAAAAAATCCAAGTTATCACTCCGGAGATGTACCCTGCAAAAATGACAGTAGTTCCTGGTTCATTATGTCATAATGTGACTTATTTGAGGAAGGTTTATAAAGGAGAGTTCTTTTAATTGAACCATATGGGCTTACCTGACTATGACATGGGTAGGTTGGACAGCTAGTGTCATTTTTTTCCAAATATCTGTCCATTCTCCGGCGGGACTTTTTTGAACATAATTTCCCGGTTCTTCCGTTTTCTTAAACAGCGCTCAGAACTTAGTGGAACTTATCTCCACCACAACTCGACATCCGGAAGCACTGAGAGGCTCGGATGGTGACGCCCAGTACCCGAAGACATGGGTAGGTTGGACAGCTAGTGTCATTTTTTTCCAAATATCTGTCCACTCTCCGGCGGGACTTTTGAACATAATTTCCCGTTTCTTCCGTTTTTCTTAAACAGCGCTCAGAACTTAGTGGAACTTATCTCCACCACAACTCGACATCCGGAAGCACTGAGAGGCTCGGATGGTGACGCCCAAATTGTTTTGATATCGGGTAGGTCTTCTCCCTCCTTTTTTTACACACTGTATAATGAGTTTGTAGACCGACATAGAGGTTTTATGTGCCCCTAGTAAGTCCGGTTCTCCACTTATGTTTTTTGACAATATAGATTATATCTGGAAGCTCTTTGGAATTAATTTCTTCAGCAGCACATAGTCAGGTAAGCCCATATGGTTCAATTAAAAGAACTCTCCTTTATAAACCTTCCTCAAATAAGTCACATTATGACATAATGAACCAGGAACTACTGTCATTTTTGCAGGGTACATCTCCGGAGTGATAACTTGGATTTTTTACCTTGGTGAGGCTGGGCTCATATACAGTCAAGGTAATTGACATTGTCAAAATAGCAATATATCAATTACCTTCAAATAAGTGTTAATGGGGTATACTGATGATGTGAAATTATATTTTAGGTCCTACCATTCGCATCCAAGTAATGAGACTCCCTTTACATGGACCAAATATAACTACAAGGTAAATAGATGCCCCTGTCATATTAACTATTATATAAGTAGGATTAAACACCTAGGGATTGGGATACATTCTAGACCCTATTCCTTTTTTGTCTCTACAGGAGTCCTGTTTGAGACGTTGGTGAAATCGGATCACCTAGCTCATGCTCTCTACCACAAAGGGTAAGAGAATCGGCCATATCCCGGGTGGGATAGGCTGTACCTTTACACCACGGATAATAATTCAGAATTTTTCACTTTCTTGTTTCTAGGGTAATTGAATACTCCCTGGTTGCCTCGTCGTTTTTTGCTCCCTGTCCTGATGAAGACTCGCAATCCCCAGGTCTAAATTACCGGTCGGGAATAAGTCGAGTCGAAACGTCGACATTTTATACACATACACCTTAGACCAGTTCCTCTACAACTTTGTAGGCAGTGCAGAACTGTGGACATTGCTATGAGAATCCTACAATGTTGTAATTCGTAATTTAAATGAACTGATGTTTATTGGCTAGGTGTTCAATACTGGTATTTCATGGAATTGCGTATTCAGTATTGATTGTTTAAATTATAAACTTGTTTCTTATCAATCACTCTGTGCTATTTCCTTTCACCTCACTTGTTCACCCCTTCGAAATCACATCTTTCCTTTGCACTCTCCTATTTTGGGGCAACCTATATGTTTTTTATTGACAAAATTGATAAAATTGTGTAAAAATTTGAGTATAAAAAATTAAATAAGAATATATATATTTTCTAAAGTACCGTGGTGTAAGGTTTCTGTTTTCAAAAGATTCAGTCTTTTACAGACAGCAGACTAATGGAAGTTGCTATTTCCCGAATAATTTTGAATTTCTGATTTGAGCAGTGTACCAAATCTATAGGTCTAGGACCATTGTTTGTTTGTATCATCAGATACCCAGGTCCATACCTTCAGGGTCACCCCATTCTTGTAATGGTTAACATTTATCTGCTGCAGCTCACAATATATTGGGAAAGCTGGCCAGAGCTCACTGGGTTCCTACAAGTGCCCACGCATCACATATTCTATGGTATGACTATCCAATGAATGATTCTGGTTTTGGTGGTGCAAGCAGGAAGCATATGCTAGTAGGATATTCAGAGTTCATATTTTTTACAAGGTTACAACAATTCCTAAAAAGGTTCAGAGCTGATAAATAATTGTTCATTATATTTTTTTTAGTTTGTGCCCGAGACTCTTTATGCATTCCACCCATCAACGGTGCACATCTATGTGACATTTTTAGTGCAGCAGGTATGCCCTCGTGTAACTCTCATGATGGCTATGCAAAATCTCACTCATAAGACCCAACTAGGCCAAAATTGGCTGGGGATTCTCTCCAAGATAGTTTTGTTACTATGAGTAGATTTTTTCTGATTAATCTGATGGAAAAAATGTTCAGTTCCCAATAGATTCTCTATCAACATAATTGCTGATACTTGTTGAGTATAGCTCTGTCTTGAACTTGAGATCCCTGGGTTGCACAAAGAGTCACTTGGGATCTTTCTGGCTTATAATATGGAAGCCATGAGACTAACCGAGCTGACATCAGGTTTAGCCAACAAAACATGGGTATTACATGCTTTCTAAAAGGTGGGAATTGCATGGCAAATCACTTTAATTGCATTTTAGCAGCAGCAATATACATCAGCCGTGAGTGTCTTCAACTCACTGAACCATCCTCTTCCTCTTATTATTGTGTGACCAAATGGCAGTTTGTCTCTTATGGGATGCCAAAGCCACCCTCTCTGCTGAGCCTAAAAAATAAGTTCTTCTGCATCTGGACCACAACATAGTCAATATAGGGGCAGACACACACTTTGAATCCCTAGGCAATTTCCTCCCTGGTGAATCCTTCATTAAGGATTTCTCTTCTCATCTCTCATATGACCACACCCAGATGACCAAATAATACATTTTTTTCAGAAAACATATTTTTTATTAGCTAGTTACAGGATGCGGTATCCAATTTGTTCCAGGGGCCAGCACTTTTGCCACATTTTCCCTTTCTGCAGCGCCAGTCAAAGCACTTCTGCTGTGGAGGACTATTTATGGATGCTGGATCCTATGACAAAGACTATGTCAGGGGTGATGTTCAGTTCTCCCAAGTCCTCTATAGTTCTGATTTCGGTTAGCAGTCTTTCTTTTTTCCTACATGCTCACTTCCGTCCTTGATAAGGGAGTGATGCACTGATTCTTTCCTCCCCAAGTGGAGTGAATTACAATGGTTACAAGGGTTCCACAGAGCATCCAAGACTTGTAATAGACTTTGTGGGGGCTCTCTTCCAACTTGCTGTCCTTCCCCTCACGTCACCTCAAAGAAAATCCTCCTTTCTACATCAGGAAGTCCTTGAGCAGTTACAGAAAGGAGTCATTGCTTCTGTCCCATTGCAAGGAAGATTTGTGAATTGCATCTTTCTACTTTCAAAGATGCTGAACGGGCTCAGAGCTGGGATAAATGCAAAGCCCTGAACACCTTTGTCATTTATTGCATATTCAAAATGGAAGCCATTCACCTTTTTTAGGACACTCTCCTGGCAGTAACTAGATGGCTCAACTGGACCTCAAGAACATTTATTTTACAATCACAGTTTATTTCTTAGTTCTAGTGAATAGGCAAGCCTAGCAGTTGTTTCCCTTTCTTTTAATCTCTCTTCAGAGCATTTGCACTTCACAAATCTACTACTGTCTGTTGTGTTCTTACCATGAAGAATCCCATCAAGCCTGTGCCTAATCATATTCTTGGACGATATTCTTCCAAGCATCCAAATAAATTAGCCATGAAATGAAGGCATCATCCAAAGCAGCCAGCTAAATAAGCCTTCAAAGACTGCTGGAGGCCAGTTGCATATGCAAAATGCTGGGGGCTGGTTGCATGTGCAAAATGTAGAAGGATTCTAACCCTGCAATTGGGGAGGGTGAACTTATAGTTAACAAGGGTCAACACTTCAGAGCTGCCCTACTTAATATTCTCTTGTGGCTTAATCAAAAAGAAAGAGAAATGCAGAAATGCAGAGGGGGGATTGCAAATGCCTTAAAAAATATCTTAAATGTTTGACATTTTAGGTTGATGAGCTAAAGGATGCAAAAGCCTTGGGCTCTACATTGTCATCTTACTCTCAACATTCCCTATCAGGTGTTGTTAATTTACTATCCCCCAGGGTACACAGGGGATTTTATCAACTCTCTTGATCAAGCCTTTGTACATACGATCATTAATTATGTAAATTTCCCGGTTTCAGTAGATCTTAATATACATATGGACATGGCTGAAGATGCTCTGGTTAGACATCTTCTTGAAACGCTAAAAGCTTTGGATCTCTCTTCGACACCTTCTGGTCCAACTCATGTGGCTGGACACATTATTGATTTAATATTCTTAAAGACTCCTATTGTTCTGGAAGTCCCAATGAAATTAGTATGGTCACACCATTTCATTTTACCATTTTCCTGGCCTCTCCCTATTCACAATATAGAGTCCAGTAAGGTAACAAGTGACCCTGCTCGTGCTTGGAATGGAATTGCAATCCCAAAGCTAAAGAAACACTTAGTTTCTACAATGCCCTGCCTTTTGGGTGATGTAGCTGTAGATAATATTGCAGTTCACAACTAGCTTACTGCGGCAGCTGACATGATGGCCCCTGAAGGGTTTCCCTAAAAAAAGACAAGCTCCACATCTGCCTTTTGGTTTACAGTGCAGATGGCTTTAGAAAGACAACCCTGCAATAGACTGGAACAATGTTGTAGATGTCACTACAAAAGTGAAGACAAAGGGCCTGATTACGTGTTTGGCGAACAGGGTTACTCCATCAAAAACATGACAGATATCCCATCTGCCAAACTACAATTCCATTATATCCTATGGAACTTGTAACACAGCAGGTGGGATACTGTGATGGAGTATCCCGTCTAACAAACTCATAATCAGGCCCAAAGTTCCTTAAAAATTAGCAATGAAATCATGTCATAATAACCTTAAATTGTCCAGAGGCAACTGCTATTCTAATTTGATTAGTGAGGCTAAGAACAGCCCTGAGATTCTTTCACACTTTTGTGATTCCTCTGTGTTTGCTCCACCATATGTAGTGGATCCAAACCTGTGAGGTAAGATGGGTCAATTTTTTAAAGAAAAGCTTTTAAAAATGAAACTGAATCTTAATGTTTTAAGTGACGTGGATGCTTCCACTTCCAGTAACAACACCTCAGTATGTGAGGTGGTGGATAAGCTTACATGTTTTTACCCCCTCAGCATGACACCCTGAAAGAATGTTTCCTGAGCTGCAAATCTAGTTCCCCCTCAGACCATTTTCCCTTCAAAGTTTGCATCACATAGCCGATATAATTTGTCCCATTTATCTGAAACTCTTCACTGCTTCCTTATGCTCAGGATTTGTGCCCAGATCCAGGAAAAAACTAATGGGTTCCCTTTCTGAAAACCCCCAATGCAGATATAGTATTATTTTCCAATTTTCGTCCTATTTCCCTGCTGCCGGCTCCCTCAAAAACTTTAAAGAAATTGGCCAATATTGAGCTCCCTGAATGTATAGAAACTTCTAATGTGCTGCATCCCTCATAATCAGGTCTTAGAGACACCAATAGCATTGAAACAGCACTGTTGAAGATCTCTGAGCTAATAAGTTGAAACCTGGACCTCGGGTATAACGTTGCTCTCGTACTACTAGACCTCTCTATGGCATTTGATATGGCCTCTCACAAGCGTCTTTTACATCATCTCTCTGCAATTGCTGTGAATGGCTCAGCCCTTCGGTGGCTTTCCTCTTTTCTCGAGTATAGAGAGCAGGCTGTCTGGATGAGACCATTCCTCTCAGTGATGAAAACGATAGACTGTAAGGTCCTTCAGGGTTCTGCATGCAGTCCTATCCTTTTTAATATTTATATGTCGCCCTTGCTGTCTTGGTTGAGTCTTTTTACATCAAAATGATATTGTATGCAGATGACACACAGTTGTTGTTTTCATACAAAGAAACCTCAATGGAAGCTAAGATGGCTTTCACGGAGAGCAGTCATGGGCTGGCTCAGTGCCAACAATCTCCAGTGTAATTCTGACAAAACTGAAATTCTGCTGTCTGGATATATGGGCTCCTGGCCTGTACACTGCTCACCTCCCCAACTAATGCAGCGGGGAATTTGGGGTGCTATTTGAGGTCAGTATGACTATGAAGAGGCAAATTATGTTTCTGGATTTTAAGAAGAGTGAACAAAATCCAGTTTTTATGGATTGGTGTCAGTACAACGCGTTGTATTACAACGCGTTCCGTTACAACACAGATTTTACAATGCGGGATACATTACAACGGATGTCATTACAATGCATGGCATTACATCGCAAATGCTATTACAACGCATGGCATTACATCGTAAGTATAGGTAAGTATACCTTTTTTTAAAAATGTTATTTAGTTTATTGTAATTAATTTATTTTAAATAATTTAATTAAAAGACATTTTAAAATTGTCATTAAATTAATTTAATTAAATATCTATTTAATAAATAATATCTATTTAATAAATGTAATTTTATTAAAAATAGTAATTAATTTAATATAATAAAAAAAGTAATTAGTTTAAAGTACATATTTTTTATAATGAAATTAAATTAAATTAATAATAATTATTTATTTAATTTAATTCATTTAATTTAAAAATGTAATTAGTGTAAAATAATTAATTTAATTTATTAAATATATTTTAATCAATTTTAAAATGGTAAATATAATTTAATTATCCCTAAACACAAACCCTACCCTAAAACCTAAAAACACCCCTGTACCCCAAAACCCAAATCCTGCCCTAAAACCTAAAAACACCCCTGTACCCCAAAACCCAAACCCTGCCCTAAAACCTAAATACACCCCTGTACCCCAAAACCCAAACCCTGCCCTAAAGCCTAAAAACACCCCTGTACCCCAAAACCCAAACCCTGCCCTAAAACCTAAAAACACCCCTGTACCCCAAAACCCAAACCCTACCCTAAAACCTAAAAACACCCCTGTACCCCAAAACCCAAACCCTGCCCTAAAACCTAAAAACACCCCTGTACCCCAAAACCCAAACCCTGCCCTAAAACCTAAAAACACCCCTGTACCCCAAAACCCAAACCCTACCCTAAAACCTAAAAACACCCCTGTACCCCAAAACCCAAACCCTGCCCTAAAACCTAAAAACACCCCTGTACCCCAAAACCCAAACCCTACCCTAAAACCTAAAAACACCCCTGCACCCCAAAACCCAAACCCTGCCCTAAAACCTAAAAACACCCCTGTACCCCAAAACCCAAACCCTACCCTAAAACCTAAAAACACCCCTGTACCCCAAAACCCAAACCCTACCCTAAAACATAAAAACACCCCTGTACCCCAAAACCCAAACCCTACCCTAAAACCTAAAATCACCCCTGTACCCCAAAACCCAAACCCTGCCCTAAAACCTAAAAACACCCCTGTACCCCAAAACCCAAACACTGCCCTAAAACCTAAAAACACCCCTGTACCCCAAAACCCAAACCCTACCCTAAAACCTAAAAACACCCCTGTACCCCAAAACCCAAACCCTGCCCTAAAACCTAAAAACACCCCTGTACCCCAAAACCCAAACACTGCCCTAAAACCTAAAAACACCCCTGTACCCCAAAACCCAAACACTGCCCTAAAACCTAAAAATACCCAAACACCCCAAAACATATACATCAGTACCCCAAAACATATACTCCTATACTCATACTTATTTAAAAAAATACTTAAAATAATATATTTAATTTATAATATTTAAAAACGAAATAAATATTTTTTTATAATTAATAATAATTAAATCAATTATAAAATATTAAATAAAATAAAAAAAATTAAATACTTACCAATACTTACGATGTAATGGTATGCGTTGTAATAGCATCTGCTATGTAATGCCATGCGTTGTAATGGCATGCATTGTAATGGTATTTACGATGTAATAGCTGCGTTGTAACAGCATTACGTTGTAATAGATGCGTTGTAAGAGTAACACACCTCTTCCCTGACTATACGGCGGAAGTCGCACATAGAAGAAGAACCTTTTTTGAAGTTAAAAAGGAACTTAGGGCGAGGGAGATTCCCTACTCAATGCTTTTTCCAGCCAGACTGAGGATAGTGGCGGACAATAAAACATGGTTTTTCGACACTCCGGAGGCAGCTCAGGATTGGCTGGAGGGATGGAGACCAGCGGGCCTACCTCGCCGTTCCAACAGGCCGAACAAACATCGCAATAACGGACCCCGAACAAGGTTCCCAATCATACGGGGGAGAAGCAGACTTACACTTGCCTTTGAACGACATACCAGAAACAGAAGACAATGAAGATCAATGACTTCCCGATGCTGCCTATCCAGGCCAATTGTAGCGCTGACCAGGAGTGCAGCCATGGACACTGGGCAGAGGTCCTCCGTGGTCAAGGAGGGGGGCTGCCGACTCCGGAGAGTCCTTCACCCCAGCGAGCAAGTACTGTGTTTTGGGTTGGGATCAAGCACTCTGCTGAGTTGGGGGGGCGGGCAGTTTTAGGTCCGTTTAGCAGGGGGGCAGGGTAGAGGGTTGTTGGGGGGAGGGAGGTTTTGCATTTTTTAAACTGTTTTACTGGTCAAGATTGGAACTATATGGCACACGCTAATCGTAAGGCGAAACATTGGAAATTCGCTCGCACACAATCTCCACGGCATATTAATGTCAGCCACCACAGATGTTATGGCACACCCCACACGGGTTGACGCAGGAAGGGAGGTCTCCAGGACGGGGCAGGTGACACCGTTGTGCCTCATGACGTGGAATGTGAGGGGCCTAGGGGATAAAGTTAAACGAGGTTTAGTGTTACAGAGTATGAAAAGACTAAACCCAGCCCTGGTCCTACTACAAGAAACACACTTAACAGGCACAGCAACCAAAGCACTGGATAGGAAGGGCTACAGCATGATTGTACATTCAGAGTTCACTAGGGGGTCCCGTGGTACAGGGATTCTGATGCACCACTCTTCGAGATTCATAATCCAATCCACGAAAATAGACACACAGGGACGTTTTGCGGCGGCACATGGGCAGTGGGAAGGAAGGCCGCTCAATGTGGTCTCGGTATATATCCCGCCGGCGCTACACGCAGTCGCACTACCAGAGCTGGGGAAATTCCTGCTAGACCTTCCAGAGAGGGATCTCATCTTAGGTGGTGACTTTAACGCAGTGGCACACAACACACAAGACAGATTCCCGGTGAGAACTCAATCTCCCGGGCCCTCCCGGCTGTATGATTTTATGGAAGCACAGGGCTTGGTGGACCTTTGGCGGCGATTCCACCCAGACGACCAGCAATACACGTATCACTCAGCGGTCCATGATAGTTTATCGCGGAACGACTATTTCCTAACACTGGGACACGGCACCTCACTATAGAAGACGTACAAATCAAACCAAGGAGTGTTTCGGATCACTCTCCCCTGACACTGAGTCTCTCCAACCCTGGACGGACCCGAACACGCATCTACCCGATCTACCCGGGGTACCTTAAGGTACCATTAATAGCAAAAGCGCTTAAGAGAGGGACGAGGACGTACCTCGCCGAAAACGTAGGGTCCGTTACGTCCCCCACTATCCTATGGGAAGCATACAGAACGGTTCTCCGGGGACAGGCTATCTCCACTATCACGAGGTACAAACGCACACAAAAACAAGAGCTCTTAGACCTAGAAGACAAACTCGCCAAGGCCAACAGAGATCATGAGACTGACCCAACGAGGGACACGCTACACAGGCTCCGACTGTGTCAGCAGCGTCATACCGACCACATACGCCGCAGGGTAGCGACGACAGCACACAGAATCTACGACGTAGGTGACAAAGCTGGTAGGCTTCTTGCCTGGTTAGAGCAAAAACGGGAAGGGCAGAGGGCCATCCTACACTTGAAAGATCCTGCAGGGGTATTACAAACCCGTCCCTCATTGATAGTTGAACTCCTGGCTGACCACTTTCTAACAGTATACTCCCCTGAATTCGACGTCACTGGGAAGGTAATTGTATAAAGCCTGAATGGTGATAGTAAGATCGCTATCACCATTCAGGCTTTATACAATTACCTTCCCAGTCTGTTAAGATATTGACAATTCCCGATACTGTCTATCATCTTTTAGACTATCGCCCTACGTTTCACATGTGTGAAGATTAGACACGACTTCACGTACATTCCAGATTGATTGATTTCGAACTTTGAGTCAAGATATCAAACGACTCACAGGTATGTCCTTTAATCACAAAACAGGCTCTCTAACCAGCCTCTTAAATGGGTTGATTCAATATCTTTGATTTTTTATGTTTCAGTTAATCAACAAAGATACACCTCAATTTTAATCAAGTGTAATTCGTTACACGTATTTCATGTGACGAAGGTGCAGGAGCATTCCATACAGGTATATGACTTTATTTGTGAGTCTCTCTCGCTATCTAAACCCAGTTAACCATCTCAGTTTTTTTGATACTGATGTTAGTGCAAATTGATATACAATCAGTGTATCCAATATGGTTTCATATAACATCCGCATGCTACTATTAATAATTATAAAAGCTTGGTCCTGCAATGATAACAAACTCAATGTCAATTGATATACAATCAGTATGTTTAATATTGTTCTATACAACTTCTGCATGACAATTCGAACAATCATGTACCAATAAGCTATGATCAACTAATAAGCTATGATTAGACAGTCTCTTGTTCTGATTTATGTTATATACTGAGATGTCTAGACTTTGAATAAGATGTTATTAATCTGATCCTCTGAACTACACTCGTAGACCTCGATCAAATAGAGGACTCTTGGGAAAAATATAATTCAGAAAGTCATTTGTTCTAGATAAATAAAAGCAACACAGCTTTAATTCCGTTTGAATGCTTACTCAATGATTCGAGGACTAATAATCATACGTGGGAATATCTCCTTGATTTATATAAGGCCTATGTCAATATTGAAATGTCTCTCTTTTATAAAAAAAATGAACTTTAGGTTCACAATGTCTTTTATGTTGTATATATTATTGTATCGTTATTGTAAATGTTGTAAATGTATTGTTTTGTCACCAAGGTGTAACGAATATAGTTAGAGTAGACTTGTAACTGTAAATATCTTTAAATTTCAGATTACAATACCTCTATACAGATTATAACTGACAGCAGTCCTGAGGATGGTTTCTACAATTGACTCTTAGGAAACCGAAACGTCGACAGTACATCTTATCCCTATCTTTGTTTTATTCAATGCGGTGTGGGATAGGTGTTTTTTAGGTTCTGTTGAGTCATGTAGTAATTTACTTATACATGTACCCACAGTCCTAAACCTTATTTGTTTACTATGTATATGAAGTCACTTATCTCAATGAATTTTTGATAAAACTATTTTTCTAATACACCTTGTGTCTTTGTTTGTATGTTGTGTTTTAATGAAACAAAGTATCTATATTGAATTTCGAGTCAAATAGTATTGGATTGATTCATAATACGGATTATTGATTTATCCTTCTATAACTAATCTGAGTTACTGAACATATAGAAAATAAACTCCCTTGAAGGCACTTTTACCTTTCCATTTTAATTACCCAAGCCCTCAAGGGTATTTTCTGGTCGCTCACTTTTCGTAAATCTACATGCTACACGGCACGCCGCCGAACCTAAGTGCGGACTGCCCATTACTGCTGGAGACCACCTCCTTTAGATATCTAGGGATCCAAATCACACGAGAGCACGCGACCTTTCAGGCCTTAAATCTCAGGCTGCTGCTCGAAAGGTTAAAACCAGACGTGCGCCACTGGAAAACCTTCCCGTTGACGCTGTTGGGTAGAGCCACACTGTTTAAGATGATGGCGTTGCCCCGTTTCCTATATGTCCTGGAGAATACGCCAGCGTTGGTCCCATTGTCTTTCTTTCGACAAATATCGACCCAACTGTCCAACTTACTGTGGGGAAATAGACTAGCCAGGGTTGCACACGTGAAATTGGTTCGAGACTGGTATAGTGGGGGGATAGCGCTCCCAAATTTGGAACTATACTACTGGGCAGCCCACCTTAAAGTGATTAACCAGTGGATACACAGGCCACAGGACGACCCGGTGTATGTGGCGGACAGACGTCAGCTAGGAACAAACACGCTTCTGGCCCCACTCTACAATAAAGGCTTGATGGTAAAACTTGGCGGCCCAACTAAACACACTGTGACGCTATGGCATAAAGCCCAAACACGACTAAAATGGGAGGGAGTGGTTACACGACTCACACCCCTATGGGACTCCTGAATTCTGGGAAATCTGAGACACAGTAAAGGCTTCGATCAGTGGGACAACATCGGGATCTCAGCGGTGGGTGATATGTGGACGAAAGATGGGGTGGTTTCGTTTGAGACCCTGAGGGAACAGTACGAATTGGGCATTACTGAAACATACCGTTACATACAGATTCGTCACGCATTAATGTCAGCGATAGAACCAGGGACTAATGTCCCCGAATCGGCCCCGTTGGAGGACCGACTACTTACAGACTACATGGAAGCCAGTGCTACCTCCCTCACTTACCGTAAACTCATAAACAACTTACCGACCCGTTGCAGAAATTGAAGGAGAAGTGGAAGGGGGAAATAGGGGAACTAGATGAGACAAACTGGAACGCGGCGCTGGCGTCATCTAAAGAAGCAGGCATCTCGGCAAGATTTAGGTTAGTGCAATTTAAAATATTGCACTGAGTATACTATACACGCACCACTGTACACACAATCCAAAGAGCAGATCACCCATACTGCCTGAGACACTGTGGAGAGGAGGGCCCACACCCTATGGTCCTGCCCCAGCATGGTGGACTACTGGCGGCGAGTAACACGAACGATGGCCCAGACTTTACAAATCCCAATCACACCTGACCCCCGAGTTTGTCTGTTGAATGTGTGGGGCCCAAACAACTTAACACCACATGGAAGGCAGTGGGTGGTCATCGGAATGATGTTAGCAAAGCGAGATATAGCGCAAAAATGGGGATCATCCGAGACGCCGACCCTGGCACAGTGGTGCCGGAACATGGACATGCTTATGGTGGTGGAAAGGGCGGTGTACCAACAAAGAGCCAACCAGCGTAAATGGAAAAAAATATGGACACCTTGGAACACTTATAGGGGGGATCTGTGCGAGCCGCTGCCAGAAGAGAAAGACGTGGATAGCTCAGGGGATGAGGAGGATATTGAGTAGGGGAGGACGGAAGGGGGACATGAGTTAAGATAGGGTAGCCCCAGGGTTTTCCGGGCTTTCATGGTTGGCATAATAGACCTGCAAATTGTGGTATTAAAGGCTTTACCTGATGTATTAGTTGATTTGAACACTCCAATGATCTATCTAACATGTGCCAATTATCCAATCGATGACCTTTAAAGTTAAGAGTTGTATAATAAAAATGAAAAAGTTGCGCTAATGGTTGACTGCAGCAGAATGTTGATGCTGCAACCAACGAAAATATATGACTGTGTTTATCGATATATGATGCAACAATAAAAACAATTTAAAAAAAAATATATATATACTATATTATCCGTTTTGTAATCCTTACCAGTAAGTATTCTTTCAATATACGAAACACTCATCACAATCTACTGTTAGTAAAAAAAAACATTAGAGGCAGAGGTGATGCACTGGGAGCTGACGCGAGGATGGAAAACTTCAGAAACCTCAGACTGCATTTTCTTCCCTGCACGTTGTTTTCAACTGCTCGTGAGAAAGTGTCACTCCACGAGCCACACGTGGCTACATATGTCACTCATGGCCACACAGAGCATGCAGCAGCCTGAACTGCTAAGCAATGTCCGTTATGCACAAGAACACACACAATCAACCCCAGACTGGTTTAAGCCTGCCGGTAAAAATCACTGAGATAGAGTTCAAGTCCAAATGCACAGTAAACATGGGACCCATGTCTGGGTATACCATTTGTACGTGGGACTCCCACGTACAAATGGTATACCCAGACATGGGTGGGACTTCTCGCTGAGAAAAACAATTAAACAATAGAGGCGTGCACCAAGGAGCAGGGAGTATGCCTCCTCTCTATGCAACGTATATCTCTGGGTCTTGATGTGTATTTAAACGTTTTATCAGGCTACATGAAGACACCTAGAACAGGTGCCATGCGATCAGCAGTGCCAGCTTACACATACATAACAAATTAGCATTAATAGCAGAAATGCAATACACACATAGCATACTGTTATTTTTTTCACCCTAAAAAATCTGAAAACTTCGCTATTAACCGACGATCTTTAGTTTTTCCTTTAAGTTTCTGGTTCTGATTGGCTGATAGCGCTCATGTATCACGATGCGATGAGTCCTGTGTATTGACAGCATGAGCGTCCTACTCGTATTTCTAATTTACTGGATGCTAAAAAAGCCCGCCTGGGCTTTACCTGGACTTGTGAACTTGAACTACCTGACCCGAGTTAGTTCAGTTGATGTCAGCACTCAGCAGGCACCGAGTCCGGCCTAGTACTCTCTCTGGCAGGCGGCAGCAACAAGTTACAAAAGCACTGCAAATGGTGCTGTTACAAGTAGAAAGCAAGCAACGAACACTGTGTAGTAATCAGTGCTGGCCTGGCACTGATGATTTGGGAATTCAGAGTCCGTCTAATGTGACGCAGCACCCCCACCGGCAACTGCCATAGTCACTGAGTGCAGACTCATGCACGGGAAGCCTGAGGTGGTCAAGTCTGCGCAGACTCGATTCCTGCTTCCCACCTACCACGCCCTTTCCCAACTCGTCACAGGGAGGGGCCCCACCCATGCCCTGTAGCGATTTGGGAAAGGGTGTGCTGACAAGCTCCACTCTCCCTGATTGACGTGGAGGGTTAGCGATCCCGGGCTTGTTTTCAAAACGCCCGGGGCTAACTTAACCTCCACGCCAAAGGGGGGGTGGAGACTGCGCCTCACAGATAGTTGTTTGCCGAGCTGATGACATCACAGCCTTCAGGGCTGTGATGTTCTCAGCCGGCAAACAAGTAGCCTTAGGCTAGGCTTGAGATGTGAGCAAACAACAGGGCAGGGTGAGTCACGTGACGTGATATCAATGCAATCAGTACTGATATGGATCGGTGAGTGTGGAGCATACAGTGCCCCGTGTGCAAGGAGCTCATAAATCATTGATCATGGGTATTTTTCATGAATGATGACTGCTGAACATATTTAGCAATGTAATGGGGGCGGAGCCCCGACGCTCTCATAGAAAAACCGCCACTGGAACTACAAGAATTAGTAACATATGAACAATCTTCAATCTATAACCTTTCGAACAAACTCCTCACCCCATCAGAGATAAGTGTTCTGGAAAAAGGATTGTCTTTTGTACCATCTAAATCTACTGACTTTGTCCTTTTAAAATTGGACTTCATCGAATTTTGTAGAAAAATTTGAATAATCACATTCTTCTCTGATAAAGAAACACTGCCTCAAATTGAAACAACTGGATTAAGGAGAAAATCGAGTTTCTGCCCACCTGCACACAAGATACCCAAAGAGGTGATTTATTTTGAAAAAACCATTCTCTCTGCCTTGGCCGCACAAGAAAAAAGAAAAATGGATTTGTCAAACCCAACTTGTCTCAGGAACAAAAACAAGCATTACTGTCTATCAAAAAAGATGAAAGTATCATCGTGAAACAAGCCGACAAAGGCGGCTCAATTGTAATCTGGGGAACAAATGAGTACATATCAGAAGCAACCAGACAACTCGCAGATCCTGAGTGTTATCATAAATTTAATACAGACTCAACCTCGGGATTCCAAAATGAACTCGGAATAATTCTCACTAGTGGACTTGAACAAGGGTTCCTTGGAAAAAACGAATACAACTACTTGGTGAACAAGCATCCACGAATACCGTTGTTCTACGTACTTCCGAAAGTACATAAAAATGAAAAATCACCACCAGGACGGCCTATTATTTCTGGGTGCGACTCTTTATTTGAGCTGGTCTTATCGACTTTTTTCTGAAGCCGTTTACACTAACTGTCAAATCTTTCCTCCAAGACACTAATGATTTTTTGACCAAATTGGATAAAGTACCTTTCGAAGAAAACCATGACCTCTTGGTCAGCATGGATATAGTATCTCTGTATACTCAAATTCCCCAAGACCAAGCATTAGAGGTAATAGAAATCTTTTTGAATAAACGTGAGCGTCCATTAAAAATCCCTACAGAATTTATTCTGAAGCTAGCCAAACTAGCACTGACTAAAAATTACTTTAAGTTTGGTGACGACTTTTATTTCCAAATAAAGGGGGTCCCCATGGGCTGTCCTTTTGCCCCAGAATGGCGATCCTCTTTATGAGCCAATATGAGGATATGTTCATCCATAACAAAACCCATTCCACCAATGGATCGGTGGATGGGTTCGATTCATAGATGATGTCTTCTTCACATGGTCCGGCACCACAGAACATCTAACGGAGTTCCACGAATGGCTCAATAATAAGACGAAGGATATTAAGTTCACCCTCCAAACTTCTAAGACTAGAATGTCCTTTTGAGATGTGGAAGTGTACTGTTCCAATGGACAATTGGTGACCACTTTATATAAAAAGAAAACAGACCGAAACAAAGCGCTTGTTTTCTCAAGCAATCATCCAAGGAGTCTAAAAGAAAATTTACCAGTTGGACAGTTTCTCCGTATTCGCAGAAACTGCACCTATAAGGACGAATATATGAACCATGCTAATGTCCTAAAAGAGAAACTCCTTACTCCTGGCTATCCAGCTAAATTATTGAAACAATCGATTAAAAGAGCATGGTGGACCCCACGGGAGGATCTGTTAGAGAAAAACCAAAGAAAACAACAACAACGCATCGTCTGTGTCTCTACCTTTTGCCCTTCATCTAATATCTTCAAAAAAATTATTCACCAAAACTGGCATCTACTCAAAGACTTAGATGCCCAGCTGACAGAAGTACCACTTTTCGCGTATAAAAAAGACAAAAGCATAGCGAATCACATTGTCCGAGCAGCGATCCCAAAGAAAAAAGCTCCCACATTACGTGATTATGTTAAGCTTCCACCCATAGTTGGCCATCGCAAATGTGGAACATGCCTTTGCTGCGTCTCCACCATAGAGGGTAACCTTTTTCAACATGCTGGGATATCATGGAAGCATGACCAATTTACAAATTGCAAGACACGGAATGTGGTCTAGGGAATACTTTGCCCATGTGACAAACTGTATATAGGCAAGACAAACCTTGTCACGACAAAGGATGTTGCAACATAAATCCAGAATAAGAAAATAAGTCTTCACAGCCCCACTGGTCCAACATTGGATTGATCAATCACATGGGGAAAACGATTTCAAATGGACGATAATATCCAAAATCGAACATGACCCTAGAGGCGGAGATTTGGAGGCCAGTCTGAGACAGCGAGAAGTGATGCTTATTTTGAAATTCAATACCACCATTCGAGGCCTGAACGAGATGTCTGAGCTATACAATTTATGAACCCTGCAGAAGCTGTTAACACTAACACCCTCAATAGACCTTTGTTGAGATCTTTCAGATGAAGCACCAATTCACACGAGCATGCACTTGTCCATACCTCATAGCGAATCTGTTCTACGCATAAATTCCTTCTGTTAAAGCACCTCACGGAACCCTAATCTAAGCGCCATGGCAATCGGTACTACTAACTGATAGAGGATAGTGTCCATCTTTCCAATCATTACAGTTAATTTATGTCGCTTTCTTCTAAAAAACTACAAATTTTCAAAAAACTACAAATCCCAGAACATGAACACCCGGACCCGGAAGTGCGTTTCAATATAGACCGGACAACCCGGAACTAGCCTCAGCGCTCTCACTCTTGGAGACTAAGCAGGCTGGAGGAGACAATTGCACTTGTGAAAGGTAAAGCTGTGGCGCAAGCCCCTAAACCAGCTTGTTAGCTAGAATGGGTGATCTCCACCTGAATCCCCTTTTGTTTAAAAAAAAAATCCCGCCATTAGAGCCACGGTCTAGCCCTGATTAATCGCACAACCGTTCATTAGCCCGAGACAGTGCGGTGAACTATGCCTAATGAAAACAACTGCTGACGAGCAGCTAACTTCAGTCAGATACACGAACGCAGACCGGCAATATGATTGTCGCCAGAGACAACCGCGTCTGGGTATTAAGATCAGAGTCCCCAAGTTCCCAATCACCAAATGCTGTCTTTAACTTTAAAACTACCCCTATTGCAATTAGAGGGTAATTCTTCTTAACTATCTATTCACAGAAATAATTACGAGGCAAAACAAAGATTGTGAAGAACATGTACGCGCAACAATCGGATTCCTAAGCTTGGCTTGGGTGTGCCACAACAAGCATCATAGTGAGTACTATAAATAGAAAGTCTTTCACCTGAAAATGAAGATTTAAGTAGATCATTGTTTGACCTAGATCCTTTTATCATCTTAATTTGCAGTTAACAGAGTTCCAAGTCTTCATAAAGTCCCACAGGTAAAAACCTGAGTATGTGTGCTGAATCGAGTAAAAGTTGAGAGTCCCTCATGGTAATGACTGATAGATTGTTATTGTATTTGTGTCTTACAGATTGAATGTGTATGGTCCTGAAGAGAATCCTTTGATTTGTAAAGGATTCGAAAATCGTCGACCGAGGTGTCAGTTGACCGTGGTGTCACTTTTGAGTGCTTAGACCAATCTTCACTTGGCAAATATGAGCTGCAATTTATGAATTATTGATGGTCTAGATGGTCAATGCGATTGTACTGATGCATTTATTTCATGTAGTGTAGTAGGTCATATCTGTGATTACAAATAGGACGAGCGCAGAGCCTACCATAGAGAACTGATTATTAAGTTCGTCCACTCAAAAAATTGCCACACCACCAACCTTCACCATTACCCCCACTATCAATTTATGTTTGTACAATGTTTTGTGTCAATTCATGTTGTCCAGCATAATGTCTTATGTTTGTCGAGCTTATCCCCACAATCACTTTGCCCTTTGCTAAACATTTTCCATTCCTCCTTAATGTCTAAATTGCCTAATGTTGATTGATGAAAACAAGAATAAAAATAACCCTGTTCTCTGAACTAAAACCAAAAAATTAAAATTTATTTTTCTACTTGACTTTTGACTGAAAGAGTGGTCCTTTGGAATGAGCAATTGTATTTCATTCACCTGACTATGTATTGACTTCATCATAGAGGCAGTTGGCTGCACCAGAGTTGGGGCAATGCTCAAGGAAGGCAAAACACACTGCCATGACTTGCACCGCAGCCCCAACATCTCTGATGGCAGTGCTTCACACTGACTCCACACCACTGCCGGCACCGGAGCTGAGGGTACCATTCGTGAAGAGCATGACAGACCGGCCCGAACTTACACTGCAGCCCTGGTGGCTGTCAACACCAGCTCCTTAACCACATTATCATTGAGTTGATAGCCAACGTGGGTGACCTCCGAAAATCATCGGCACCACACCATCGTCAGGCACTGACGCATTGACGCTGATGCTGCCTCACCTCCCCAGCATCAGTAAGGAATGTACACCTCATCTCTCCTGCCTAGCAATAAGGAGCTGACAATTCACCTCCCCTCTGGCTTTAAGGAACTGACATCACACCGGCCCAGCAACACCTCATCTCCCCAGTGCTGTGCAATGTCTTTGTTTTCTTCGTTTTCAAGTTACTGTTACTGGGGGTCGCTGTGACTCCATAGTTGACCTGCACATCTCACGCTTGGCTGTGGACTGTTGGATTAGTATCTGTCTCAATGTCGAGATATCCCCGGTTGGAGGTATTGTTTTCTTTGAGCTATATGTTTACAGTAATCTTTTTAAATGTGATATTTTTATTTTTGTATGTTGGAAGTTTGTCATTTTGGTCTTGTTTTATTCAGACAAATATTAGCTATATTTCTAAACTGAAGTGGACTCCTTTCATAGTGTTTTCACTGTGTTACTGTGTTTGTATGTACAAATGCTTTACACATTGGCTCTGAGATAAGCCTGACAGCTTGTGCCAAGCTACCAAGAGGGGGAGCAGGATTTATCTTAGCTGTGTGACTCCCTCACCCTGTCTAGAGTGAGGAAGCTTATTTGGACAGGGTGCAAACCACTTTTAACTAGAGACCCCTTTTTCTAACATTCTAATTAAATGGTTGCAGGAAGCTCTGATAAACCTCACATTAACACTGCCTACTGCCTTTATGATCAGTGAGCTTGCTGTCAACCAGGTGCTAGCACAGCTCCACAAAACATTATCTGAGCATTTGTTCTCTCAAAAAAGATTGTACACCCCAGTAAAATGATTCCCCTTGCTGCCCGCACCCAACCATTCAGTGCCTTGCTAACATAAACAAGAAAATCAACCCAAGACTGGTACTACAACTTTGAACTATCCCGGGATTTAATGTGGCATTTCTCTGGGGAGAACCCAACCTTGACAAAAAGAATGTTTTCCATGAAATGTGCTTCATCTGTTCCTCCACCTCCAGTGTAAGTAAGATATCTTTCCCCACTGTACGCATTTGTTTTCAGATTTGGGCTCCCCAAAATTCTTCTAGGAGTCTCTGCATCTTTAGTACCACTTAATAAGCAGAAACTACCTCACAGCTTGGCACCAGATCTTTGGGTATGTGAACCTCTTGTCCACTTCAGACACTGCAGGTATGCTGCTACCAATATTTTTAGACTCTGCTTTTCTACCTCTCATGTCCAGCTCTCTGAGGCTTAGTTAATTGTCTATTTCTCCGTCTTGAGCTTGGACATCTGCATTCTAAACTCTCTTTCAGCCTTCCAGTCTGCCAGTACCTCTAGGGACAGGTCTTGGAGAGATTTCCAATTCGGGGAAAAAGTCACCCCCTCCCCTTTGTGCTGTATCTCAGGACCTGCACATAGGTCCTGCTCCTCCAAATCATCTACTTTGTCTCCCCAGCTGCACAGAACTCTCTGAAGCTCTAGCCACGTAGCAGAAAGTCCCCTTTTCTTACAGAACTCCTTGAGCTCAACTACAGCATTGCTCTCCAGTTTGATTAGCATGAATTCCATTTCTGCAGGTATGGTCACTGACATTCAGTCAGACTGAGAGTGTATTTAGAAAAGGCAAAATAACCAATGAAGGAGAATTAAAGTAATCTCAAAATGGTATCAAAATCTTTATATGGGATTTTAGTGTAACATAAAACCACTGTATGGCACTGCACAATCACAATTCCTTATCTTCACAGTTGGACACCAATGTGGAAAATTGGGTTACTGGTTGAGGTGAGTGAAACTCTACTCAGGAAGCAGGCATAATTGTTGTCAGGGTGAAGTCAAAAGCAACACCCAAATTAGCCTGTGTCAAACCCCCTGGTTGCTTAGCATAAAAGCACTCACACTTAACTTAGAGGCAATGTTTATAGCACTTCAAACAGTAATAGAGTAAAAAAACAACAGACACAAAATCACACTCCAAACAGAGTAAAATGTATTGAATAATTTGACACCAAGATGAAAAATATCCAATCAGTAGAATCAGAGATATGCAATTTTAAATATTTAAGTGAAAATAGTGTCTAAAAGCACAAAGCACCAACTGTGTTTTTCTGGTCGTGCCAGACAGGGTTAAAGTCGCAAGTTCAGGTTGACAGCAATGGAGTGCGGCTGGATACAGGGACCAGGTTAGACCAGCTGAACAAAGTACCTTGCATCCTGGTTACAGTGTGTTGCAAGAACCCGCTGCGAGGATAAATCGCGCTGCGGTTTTTCCAAAGGGTTACAAGGGGAGATGTGAGGTCCTGCACTGGAGATGCATCATGCAGCAATGGTTCCAATGGAGCTATCAATGAGGCTTGTGATTCATGGTCCTTTGTTGTCGTCAAGGATGTCGTTGATGAAAACTTGCAATGCAAAGTCCTGCATAGGCAAGAATCATGCAGCAGCAGTTCTTAGGAGCTGCGGGCTGTGATGCGCTGTACTGTATTTGAGATGCATTGTGCAGTGGTGGTTCCCATGCAGAACTGCAAGGAGATGCATTGCTCTGCTTCGGCTTTGCCCTAAAGACCACAGTTGGACTGGCAAAGAACCTTCAGGACCACTTCAAGGGTCCAAGACAGGGGTGGCACCACTTGGGGGGGCAAGACTCACATTAGTCAAAGTCTAATTGCTGGGTTAAGTGTGGTTGAAGCCTTTGGTGTCCCTGAGGCTCAGAACAGGAGGCCAGTCAATTAGCCCTTAATATCACTTTGGTGGTCCTGCCTCAAAATGCAGGTTCAGCGCTTTTCTGTCAGGCAGCAGGGCAGCAGTGTAGCAGTCCTTCTTGCAGCAGAGTAGCACGAATCACTGACAGATTATCGATTTCTAAAAAATCGACCTACTATAACATCGAGTCTCTAATATCGATAGCACTAATATCGACACCCTATACTTAACATGAAAACTACAATAATATCGAGCAAACTATATCGATGCACAAAAATATCGTCTACAGAAATATCGTTAGCATTATTTTCGAATACCATAATATCGACACTCAATACTACATATACCACACTACAATAATATCGAATACAAAAATTTCGATAGCACTATTTTCGTCAATATCAAAATATCGATAGCTAAATTATACTCTTTTTTTTATATATAACACCAATAAATCTATTGTCTAAGTAATACACACATTTCTAATGACTTCACTAATGTTTTTTGAAATTATTAAGTAACATTTAGTGTACAATATTGTGTTTTCGCAAACTGACGAAATTTGTATATAAACTCTTTGTAAACATACTTATTTGATACTTAGTACTCATTTTACATAATCTTTATTTATTACAAGACTTTTATTTTACATAAATATATCATTTCAATTCCTCAACATAAACTATTTAAGAAGATATATCTTAAATGTTTTACTTAAAAAAAATTCAAACTAACCAATAGTAACTCGTCTTTACATATCTGACCAATCAGATGGCAAACTTAATTACACATAGACTATATAAACCAATCACAAACAGCCATACAAGTTGCAGGAAATATTCTTCGTGACCACATACTGCCAATTTTGGGAGCACCATCTATATTCTTCTCTTCAAGAAAATTCGTCCTGAAACTACAAGTAAGTAATCATATAGCTCTGTTAATAAATTCTAATTTTTTTGTCTATTAATTATAGACGAAGATTTGTAACCTAATTTGTTATTTCTTTATGTACTTTACCTTTAAACAGACTCTACAAACAAATCAAGTTATACTTCAACTTCAAGATACAGGACACTTTAAATTTAAAAAAGGTATCTACATATGTTTAACATTTACTTAACGTTCTTTGCCAATTATTGGCCTAATTTAAAACTCTATACTTTGTTTCTTAGCCTGTAAATCTTAATACATAGTGTGAAGCCAGAATTTTTTGAGGAAAAAACGTTACAATGCTGTGTAAAAAATATATTCTTCCTGTTCTTAAATATGTTTAAATGTGCTTTTACTCATAATACATGTGTCATCTTCGGTTCTTTTTAGCAATTAAGTAACAATGCTTTATAAGAAATGTGTTTTTTTTATATAACATATAAACGCATTAGTAATTTTCATCAACTTTCTCTCTAAACAGAACTCAAAGGTACAGAAAAGAGATAATTCACATCAAAGAACAAACATTCTGCTACTACTATAATTATCTTGGTAAGATCATAAATAAAACATAACTAGCCTTTATAACCTCTATGTAAAGTACTAAAAAAAAATGCCTCTTGTTATGCATCTGTTAGTATAATCTTCCTGTTCTTAAATATGTTTTTTAGTGCTTTTACTCATAATACATGTATCATCCCCGGTTCTTTTTAGCAATTAAGTAACAATGCTTTATAACAAATGTGTATTATTTACATTACATATAAACGCATTAGTAATTTTCATCAACTTTCTCTCTACACAGAACTCAAAGGTACAGAAAACAGATAATTCACATCAAAGAACACACATTCTGCTACTACTATAATTCTCTTGGTAAGATCATAAATAAAACATAACTAGTCTTTATAAACTCTATAGAATGTACTAGAAATAAAAATGACTCTTTTTATGCATCTGTTAGTATAATATTGGAAATGTCTCTTTTTAAATTCAAATAAACAAAACTATTTTTAGAGACGTTATAACGTAAAACAAAAGTTACCAAGAAAAAAATTGTAACTTTTCCTATAACATACTTAATTATTTCTCAACAGACCGTGGCAATAGAAGAACAACATCTAACTGAACAAGCATCTACTTTCGATAAATAGAACATTACTGGTGGTAAGTAAATTACTAGAAGAATACTAGCTTTATTTAAAATCTTTTATACATTTCAGATTATATTAATATTTGTATATTAACTTTTCTAGATACCAGAAGTCAAGAATGGAAAGGGGCGACCATTCGGTCCCCCCGAACGTATGGCGGAGTACCACGATCCCCCCGGGAAGCCATCTTGGGCGGGAGGCGAGTCTCGGCTGGTATGCCCGAAGCGGCGTAGCCGGGGCGCGCCTTTTCCCGCCCAGGAGTGGGCTGGCCTAGACACTGACGCGGCCGGCCACGCCCTTCGGGGCAGGCAGGGGCGGGTTTACTCCCGCCCTGAAGACGGATAAAAGGAGCAACAAGCCAAGAAAGCATCCTCTTGTTCCTGTGCTCTGAAGCTGCACCTCCTCGCTGCACGTGAGCTCGAGACGGAACGAAGAGCCATTTTTTGAGCGTGGTAATCTTTCTCTTTGTCTTACAGAAACTCTGTCGGAGAATGCCTAAGAAAGCCGGAAAGCGAATGACTACCGATCAGATGCTGCGGGTACTCATGAAGGAAGTGACCGATCTGAAGAAGCGGATGGCGGATAGAGATGGGGAAGAGGGACCGAAACGGCCTTTGGCAGGAGCAGCTCTGGGAGGAAAAGGCAAGAGGCCCAGAAGGGGAGCAGCTGGGGGGGACATCCCGGTTCCCTGTGCTCCACTCGAGGAGCCAACTCCGGTGCCGGCAGAGGGGAATCCGATTCCCGTAGTGGTCACCCCCGTGTCCGCGGAGGATATGCCGCCTGAGCTGGCAGCTCAATTAGCAGCGTGGTTGGGAAAAGATGGCGAGGGCACCACGGCTGACGACGCACGGGCGTTGATTAAGCAATTGCGTGAAACGAAGGAGGCGGCGAAGGCATCATCGCCAGTTATCACGCCGGTTGCGGCAGTAGAAAAACCACCAGGAACAGGTTCAACCGCAGATACAGCCTCTGGTTCAGGTAAGCGGCCATTGCCGATTGCGAGGGATGAGTCTGCACCTTCACAAAGGGAAAGGTTGGGTCAACATGTCCCTCGGGCTATTAAGGAAAAGATATGGGCAGATGAGTATGTGAACATTTTTTCATTGCTTACTGATCATTACGAGATGGAGCATGTTAGGAGCCAAAAGGAGCTCATGCATCCGGGTGTGTGGCGCGCAAAGATGGCCGCCTTTAAGGTTGATGAACACATTGGCAATTGGGGCAAGGCGTGGGGGATTTTTACATCCATCGTGGGCGAACGTAGACCCGAGTTGCTGTCCGAATTGCCGATTTATCAGACACGGATCATGGAATATTCCGTAGCGTATGGGGGCACTCAGTGGTTCTGTTACGATAATATTTTTAGGAAAGCAAAAGAGCACGATAAAAATTTAACTTGGGATTGTTACGATTCTGTTTCATGGTCAAAAATGGAAAGTACTGGTATGTTAAAGGTGCCACTAGTAGGGAGCGGCGGGGGGGAATCCTCCCGCCAAAATGCCGGGACGCCCTTTCGATCAGGTTCAGGTAACGAGTACCACTCGAGGCCGAACGGCAACACAGGTAAAAGGGGGGTTTGTTGGAACTTCAACAGGGGTAAATGTACGAGGCCCCAGGGGTCATGCAAATTCCGCCACGAATGTGGAGGGTGTGGGCAACCATCCCATCCGGAGTCCATGTGCAGAGCCAAAACGGGTGATAACGGGGGTAAAGGAGGCGCCAAACAGGTCTGAAATAGTCCGAGGGGCGCCTTTACCTACTCCGGTTGATACCATGGCAATGATTCCTTGGCTCAGCGAATACCCGGATCATGCTTCCGCTGGGGTGCTGCGGAACGGGTTTTCATATGGTTTCCGCATCCCAGTGGGGGAGTTCCAGGGTGTAAGACAATGTAAAAATCAAATATCGGTCTTGAAACATACGAACGTGGTACAGGAAAAGATTGCGAAGGAGGTTGCTCGAGGTCGGGTGGCCGGTCCATTTGTCGAGCCACCATGTGATAACTTTGTTTGTTCTCCTTTGGGGGTGGTCCCTAAAAAGGACCCGGGTGAGTTCCGACTGATACATAATTTATCAGCCCCACATGGTCGGTCTGTGAATGATGCAATAGACCAGGATGTATGTTCGGTGCGGTACGCATCTTTCGATGAGGCCGTCGCCATGTTGAATCGCCTAGGGCCCGGGGCGCTGATGGCGAAGTCAGATATCGAGTCAGCGTTCCGGTTGCTCCCGGTACACCCAGACGATCAGCGTCTCCTTGGTTTCATGTTTCAGGGTCACTATTACATGGATAGATGTATGCCAATGGGTTGCTCTATTTCTTGTGCCTATTTTGAAAAGTTCAGTTGTTTTCTGCAATGGGTCTTCACAAAGAAAACGGGTTTCCAACATGTCATGCATTACCTCGATGACTTTTTGTTTTTGGGGGCGGCCGGGGTTCCGGAATGTGGACAGGCTTTGAATGATTTTTGTACCTTAATGATGCATCTCGGTGTGCCATTGGCACCAGGTAAGACTGTGGGACCCTCGACTTGCCTCGAGTTCCTAGGGATCGAGCTCGACTCCGTGGAAGGTTGTTTTAGGTTACCTAGAGAGAAGGTGGTAAAATTCAGGGTAGCCTTAGAAGCGTGTATTAGGGAGTCCAAGGTCAGACTGCATCAGTTGCAACAATTGGTGGGACAGCTGAATTTTGCCCTGAGAGTCATGCCGATGGCCCGCCCCTTTTCCCGCTCGATCTCTCAAGCCATGGTCGGCCTGAAGGAGGGTCATCATCGCACAAGGTTATCGGCAGAGGTTCGTCAGGACATGCGCATTTGGTTGGCATTTCTGGCGGATTTCAATGGTCGAGTTGTCTGGAACAAACCGGCGGTGTCCTCCGAGGAGCTGGGGCTGTGGACAGATTCGGCAGGGAGCACTGGTTTTGGTGCCATATTTGGCACACGATGGTCGGCTCAGAAATGGCCGTTATGGTGGCATGAGTGTGGATTGACGAGTAACATTGCCTTTTTGGAACTGTTTCCCATTCTTGTGGCCCTGAAAACTTGGCCCGAGGGGTTTAGAGATCACTCTGTGGTGTTTTGGTCTGACAACATGACCGTGGTTGAGTGTATCAACAGCCAGGCAGCACGATGCAAATGGATCCTGAGATTGCTTAAGGAAATTGTATTATTGTGTATGCAGTTGAATGTCCTATTCAAAGCGAGACATGTGCCAGGGGTAATGAACAAGGCGGCTGATGCACTTTCTCGTTTTCGTATGCAGGCCTTCTGGGGTTTTCTGCCCACAGCGGACCCGGTGGCGGCACCCTTTCCCGAAGCTCTCTGGTCTCTCGGTGCCCCGAATTACAGCACCTCGTGGGAGAGAGTTTAGCCCCCAGGACGAGGAAGGCATACCAAGGGGCGTTCCGATCCTACTGGGCCTTTGTGGGGGAGGCTAGGAGGGAGCTTTGGGGCCAGGAAGAATTAGTAGTTGATTTTCTGCTGTCCTTATATCAGGCAGGCAAATCAGTGGCTACGGCCCAGAGGCATCGGGCCGCCATTTCCTTTATGGCAAGGGCTCATGGGATCCAGGACCCGACTACGTCTTTCGTTGTGCAAAAGGCGCTACGTGGGTGGCAACGTCTTGAGGGTCGCAGAATAGATGAAAGGCGCCCGATAGGTCTGGATAGGTTGGCTTTGTTGTTATCTGTACTGCCTGCAACATGTTCATCCCTGTATGAAACAGTCTTATTCCGGGCCGCTTTTATGCTAGCATTCTATGGGGCTATGCGGGTAAGCGAGCTAGTGGCAAGGAACAAACAGGATACCCTGGGGGGATTGTGCCGAGAGCACGTTCAGGTCAGGGGGGAGACAATAACTGTCTCGTTTGTCAAGTCCAAGACCGATCAGGGTTCGAAGGGGGACTGCATACTGATACAAAGGATTCCCGGGTCATCCATGTGCCCGGTGAGGTGCGTTGAGGAATATTTAGCGCAAAGGGTGGCATCATGGGGGGGGACCTTGTTGAGACACGCTGACGCCACCCCACTGACGAGGTTTCAGTTCCAGCGGGTGCTTGCGATGTCGATTTCTGCCGCGGGCTTAAACCCCGGCGAGTTTGGGACCCATTCCTTTCGGATAGGGGCTGCTACAGAGGCTACAGCCAGGGGTCTGAATGTCGAACAAATTAAACGTGTGGGGCGTTGGTCCTCGAACTGTTATAAAAGGTATGTGCGGTTGCACATGTTGTGAAGCTGTAATGATGTACTCACGCTTCTTGTTTTTTTTTGGTTTTCAGTTGCGCAAGCCTACGAGGCGGGGCGGACTGTGCAGTCGACCCAACACTGGGCCAGCGGTCAGACATCACCGGCTGTGAAAAAGGAGGTGTGGGTCGTGGGCCACTCATACGTGAGGCGTGCCGCGGACGTATTCAAAGCAGGTGACATGATTCACGTGGCTGGGGAATACGGGTACAGTGTGTCCTTCTACGGAAAGGGCGGGCTCTGTATTGACCAGTTTCGATCATTTTTCGAGGGTTTGTTAGGGCGGACGAGGTCACCGCCGTCTATAGTCATAGTACACCTTGGGGGCAATGATTTGGTGACCACTGGTAGACGACTTCTTCTTGAGGCGATGCTTTCCACTGTAAGTTGGTTAGCGAGAAGAGTTCCAGGGTGCACAATTGCATGGTCCCATATGATCCCACGGAAAGTGTGGCGGGGGGCTCTTTCGGTTTCTGCTCTGAATCATTCAGTAAGGAAAATTAATAATAAAGTGAGTAGATTGTTCCGTTCAAATACACTGCATTCTATTTCGCATGGTTGTATTAAAGGGGACGGTATGTATTTGGGGGATGGTGTTCATTTGTCCCGGGTGGGAAACGAGTTACTCAGAGGAGACCTGATAGCTTGGCTAAGGACTTTGTGACATGACCTTTAGGCAGGAGTGTTGTGGGGGGTCCGGATAGCCGGTCAACTATCCGGCCTGTGGCGGTAAGGTCATGATCGGTGAGCATTAATTGGAAGATCCCTAGGGGTGGGCGTCACCCATTACGGATGGGAGCGCTCGAGGGAGGTGGCCATTGGCCCCTCAACGGGGGGCGGTCCCGTCTAAGGATGGGCCGCCGAAAGGTAAGGAAAGGCGGTCAAGGCCCCTTCCTTGGTAGGAGGGGCTACAGCCCCCTCCTGGGGAATTTCCTGGGGCCAGGTCATCTGCGACGGCAGATGTGGTAAGTTGTGTGGGGTTTGGGAGGGGGTCTACGCTACCTTCTAGATACCTCACACGAGTCCTCGGACGACCTTTAAATGGCGTCGAGTTTATTGGGGCCCCCGTCAAGTCAAGGGAAATTAATTGGTAAATGCACTTGAGGTACGCCTCTGTGCTGTCGCCCCTCACAAGTGAGGGGGATATGTCTGGTTTAAGGGATCTTGACACCGGTTATGACCTTGCCGTTGGCCCTTAAACGTTAGGATGTACAATTTCAATTTAAAGTTTGTAGGATGTTAGATCGGCTAGGAGGACCTTTGTATTAGAGAATATGTTAAGGTTAGCCAAACAGCGCAAATGTGGAAATGAAATTGTACATTAATATGAAACTGTTATTTTAACGTTTTAATTTTGTTTCATATTTTAATAAATACGGCCGGGAGGGTCACTCCCTCCCGTCTTCCAAAAAGTCCAGAACGTTTCCGGTTTCCCATCATTGGGGATTGTGTTGAGAGGGGGTGGCGGGTATCTCGGCCATATGGAAAGGGGCGACCATTCGGTCCCCCCGAACGTATGGCGGAGTACCACGATCCCCCCGGGAAGCCATCTTGGGCGGGAGGCGAGTCTCGGCTGGTATGCCCGAAGCGGCGTAGCCGGGGCGTGCCTTTTCCCGCCCAGGAGTGGGCTGGCCTAGACACTGACGCGGCCGGCCACGCCCTTCGGGGCAGGCAGGGGCGGGTTTACTCCCGCCCTGAAGACGGATAAAAGGAGCAACAAGCCAAGAAAGCATCCTCTTGTTCCTGTGCTCTGAAGCTGCACCTCCTCGCTGCACGTGAGCTCGAGACGGAACGAAGAGCCATTTTTTGACCCACCCACCAGCCCCTGAGGACAGCAGGTTGTTTTGAAATAAAGTTGATGTTATAACACTAATTTTTGCAGGTTGTAAGGATTATCGTGATACCTTTGAATATGCAATAAAGAATGGATAAATTCTAGTATGTTTTTGCAAATAAAATGATAATGAACTGTTGTTGACCAGTAATCATGCCTTTTATAAATCGTAATTGTTACTGTCGTTAGTAATTTAGTCAGTTAGTAATTTAGTTCGAATTGTCGTATTTATTTTTGGTAGGCGATAAGGTCATGATCGGTGAGCAGTAATTGGAAGATCCCTAGGGGTGGGCGTCACCCATTACGGATGGGAGCGCTCGAGGGAGGTGGCCATTGGCCCCTCAACGGGGGGCGGTCCCGTCTAAGGATGGGCCGCCGAAAGGTAAGGAAAGGCGGTCAAGGCCCCTTCCTTGGTAGGAGGGGCTACAGCCCCCTCCTGGGGAATTTCCTGGGGCCAGGTCATCTGCGACGGCAGATGTGGTAAGTTGTGTGGGGTTTGGGAGGGGGTCTACGCTACCTTCTAGATACCTCACACGAGTCCTCGGACGACCTTTAAATGGCGTCGAGTTTATTGGGGCCCCCGTCAAGTCAAGGGAAATTAATTGGTAAATGCACTTGAGGTACGCCTCTGTGCGGTCGCCCCTCACAAGTGAGGGGGATATGTCTGGTTTAAGGGATCTTGACACCGGTTATGACCTTGCCGTTGGCCCTTAAACGTTAGGATGTACAATTTCAATTTAAAGTTTGTAGGATGTTAGATCGGCTAGGAGAACCTTTGTATTAGAGAATATGTTAAGGTTAGCCAAACATCGCAAATGTGGAAATGAAATTGTACATTAATATGAAACTGTTATTTTAACGTTTTAATTTTGTTTCATATTTTAATAAATACGGCCGGGAGGGTCACTCCCTCCCGTCTTCCAAAAAGTCCAGAACGTTTCCGGTTTCCCATCATTGGGGATTGTGTTGAGAGGGGGTGGCGGGTATCTCGGCCATATGACTGATGATGCAAGATTTATTACATCTCAGAAAGGCAAATTTTTGTTATGCTATATGGGCTACATTTATACTCAGGAGAAACAAAAAGACCTTAAAGTGAATTGGAAGTGTACAAAATAATACTCCAATAAATGCTATGGCCGTGCTACAACAAGGGAAACTAGTGTTATAAATACCACTGAACATAATCACCCACCAAACATCTCGGAAATAGAAGTGAGATCCACTCTTGAAAATATCAAGGAATTAAGTACCAGATCAGAACTACCTATCAACGTAATTCTGAAAGAATTACTACCTAAAGTTCCCAAAGAAGCAAGAGGTCAGCTACCATCTATTGCTACCATTAAAAGAACAATAGCATGAACAAAAAAAGCAAGTAGACCCAATATACCAACGCCTAAAACTTTTGAAGAAGTCATAATTCCGCCAGAGCTTGTAATTACTCATAATGACGAGCCATTTATATTTTATGATAATCATAGCAAGGACAAAAGAATAATAATGTTTGCAACTGATAGCAATATAAAAAAATTAACTGAAAGTACTACTTGGATGATGGATGGTACTTTTTCTATATGCCCAAAACCTTTCTACCAGTTATACACAATTCATGGGCAATATCATAATACCTGTATCCCCTTCATATATTGTTTATTACCAAACAAACAAGCCACTACTTACTCAAAAATCTTACAAAAAATAAAGGAACTATGGGGCACATGCATCAACCTATTTAGGAAGTGCAAACGGTGCGAATCGGTAAATTCGGCCGTTTGCACTTCCTAAATATGTGTTTGGGATGCATCAAGCATTTTTGAGTAATTCGGTATTTTTACCGAATTCCAAAAATGCGATTGCTTTTAAGGAATTGCAAATTTGCGATTCCTTAAAAGCTATGCATCATTTTAAAAAAAATTGCGATTATTCAAATTGGAAGTGCAAATTACCACGAGGTTCAACCTCGTGGTAATTTGCGAAATTGTTTAAAAATGCTTAAAAATGCTTTTTTTAAACTGTCCAGTTACAGACACACATGTCCTTAGGACATGTGTGTGTGTGAAACATGCACTTTCAAATGCATTTCAGGGGTGCAGGGGGGGTCCTTTGGACCCCCCCCTGCACCCATGAAATTTTCTAAGTGCCACTCGCAATTTGCTACTGCCTTCCAATTGACTACATTGATTCCTATGGGCCTCTAGGCCCATAGGAATCAATGTAATGCCATTCCTTAATTGCACTTCGCAATTAAGGAATCGCAATTTCCGAAAATTAAGAAATCCTAAAAACTTTTAGGATTTCTTGATGCATAGCATTTTGCATTTCCTAAATAGCGATTCCTTAATTTTCGCTATTTAAGAAATGCAAAATCCTAGATTGATGCATGTGGGGGAAAGTTCTGACTACTTCCCAATGAAAATCATCATAGACTTCGAGCAAGCTATGATTAATTCTATTTTGAAAACTTACCCACACACATCCATTCAAGGATGTTATTTTCATTTCAATCAATGTCTCTGGAGACATTTACAAAAATCTGCCCTTAGTGTTGAGTATGCAACAAATATAACTTTTGCATGCCAAATTAAACATCTCATTGCTCTGGCATATGTACCAGTAACTGATGTGGCCGAACATTACAATTTGTTAATTGAAAGTCCTTTCTACACCCAAAATGAGCAAAGACTCGCCCTACTTTTAGATTACTTTGAGGACAACTGGGTAGGAAGACTACATAGGTCAGGCCACAGACGCCAGCCAAAATTTGCTATTCCCTGGTGGAATGCCTATCTACCAACACTCAACCAAGAAGCAAAAACGAACAATGCTGTTGAAGGTTGGCACAATGCCTTCCTCTCTTCTACTGGACGTACAACACCCACATTACACAAGCTAGTCTCAGCTATACAAAAAGAGCAAAGCTTTCAGGAACTACGTATGCAGCAATCAGTCATACAACTGAAACCAAAACTCTCTAGACAAACTGCTCAAATGTATTTATATCTTCAACAGCAAGTCCAACTATATCCTACAACAAGAGGACTGGAATATTTAAAAATGATAGCCAAAACATTGAACTAATTGCTATAACGAAATTAATTGATAGAGATCAAACAATATCCTTAATGTAAAAAAACACATATTTTAATATAATAAAAAAATATTTATTTAGTCTAATTTATTTTTTAACACTATTCTAAAAAGACTAAATAAATATATTATTATATAACAATATTTGTTTTTAAAAACTGCTTCCATCCAAATAAAATAAATAAATTTCTAACTTACCTCTAAATAGAACATCATAAAGATAATCCTTTACCGACAATACAATGTGTAAATATCAAAGACTTAATCCAACAAATCATTAATTATGTTTTCTTTAACTCTGCAAAAACTATCCATCATCCAAATTAAACGACTATTTAAATGCCATTTAAAATAACGACTGTTATCTTAAAGTGTGATAAATATTTCACAGAACTCAAAATATAAAGGAAGAATGTAAATCATCTCCGTTCTAACAACTGAAACACACTTCCTTTCCCTTAAAAAAAAAATATCGGAAACGGAAATAGCTGTTTCAAAATACGAGAAAAAAAAACAGCTAAACAATCCCACCGACATAACACTAACGAGTATTCCAGAATATATAAACATAACATTCCTATTTATTTATAATTTAATTACATTATACCACATACTCATTAACTCCAACGATTTTAAATGGCTCAAAAATTCGTGACCGAAAATATGTATTAATTCCACTCCATTATATGTAAATAGTCATACTTTAATTTCCAACCGCAAAATAACAAAATATAACCTTTAATTATAATTTACAATACTTTAACAATATAAAAGTAGATTCGTACCTACTCAAAAGTGAATCTGCTTCCAACCGCGACTTTCCCTTTACCAAAATAACGCAAAAAGACAAAGAGTGGTTACAAAATAAACGATCCAAATTATATGTAACTGTGAAAAGTACTACTATAAATGTCGATTATTGTTATATATATGGCTCGAAATTATGTGTAATGTTAAAAAAATTGTATATTATATTGTGAATAGAAAATGTTTTTGCCTGTATATTAATTATATATTACATACTTTTAATATTTATTACATTAAGTATGAAAATATAAAAATATTTAATGTAATATTTATTAAAATTATTATATAACAAAATGTGTAATATTGTATTTGTTTATCAGATTTAATTGTTTACAATATGACTAATATGTGAAAATTGTTATTATTAAAACATATTTATTAATAATAATAATCATACATAACAATATTGTAATGTTAAAAAAATCATTGATGATGATGTACATGTTCTAATTAGGATATTTATATGATATTATAAATTTAAAAGTGTTCATATGTTAATATCATCATCAGTATATCACTATATGTATTAAAAATGTGTGATTTATGTTTTTCATTACACATGTTGATGTTTTATTAAGAAACAATAATAGTATAATGTATGTATAATATCATACATTGCATTATGTGAACTAACCATTTTTTCTCTACAAATTAAAAGTACTTGTCACGAAAATTCTTGTAAAATGTGATTATAAAAAGGACATTATCCTCCATTTTTGTTTATATGTATACCAAAGATAGCGTAATAAAATGTATATCTGTTCGTATATTTCAAGAGTTGAATAAAAATATTTACAGGAAATAAAACTGGTGTCATTATTTTGTATTACCTATGACAAAATCATTTTTATGTATTTTTGCAAATGTATTATAACTGTAATGTTCTATCTATTTCTATATACCACATGTAAATAAATAACATACTATACACTGAAGTTATAAAAATTATTATTCATACACCCATATACATATAATATCAATATTTGAAAGACACATAATGAATTTTTTAAATATTCCGACTCCAATAACCATTTACTTTAGGTAATTGCTTCTCAAAAACCGTGATTAATTTACAATTCGAAATGCAATCACCATTTAATTAGAGTAAGTGCAGGACACAGAACATATTAAATTTACTCTTCCAACTCCAATTAACAATTAATTTAAATAACTGCAGGACATAAAATTATAATTAATTACTATAAAAAATCAAATGTAAAAAAATGAATAATGTAATATCATTACATTTAATTTATTATAATAATTTTAATGTAAATAGAATCTTAAATTATGTTTTCCCTGTACCCCTATAATAAAAAACTAACCCTGAAACCTAAAAATACCCCTTAACCCACAAACTGAAAACTGACTCTGAAACCTCACAAAACTCCTTTACCCACAAACTAAAAACTGACCCTGAAACCTTAAAAAACACCTTTACCCACAAACAAAAAACTGACCCTGAAACCTAAAAATACCCCTTTACCCACAAACTAAAAACTGACCCTGAAACCTTACAAAACACCTTTACCCACAAACTAAAAACTGACCCTGAAACCTAAAAATACCCCTTTACCGACAAACTAAAAACTGACCCTGAAACCTGACAAAACCCCTTCACCAACAAACTAAAAACTGACCCTGAAACCTAAAAATACCCCTTTACCCACAAACTAAAAACTGACCCTGAAACCTGACATAACCCCTTCACCTACAAACTAAAAACTGACCCAGAAACCAAAAAATACCCCTTTAACCACAAACTGAAAACTGACTCTGAAACCTCACAAAACTCCTTTACCCACAAACTAAAAACTGACCCAGAAACCTAAAAATACCCCTTAACCCACAAACTGAAAACTGACTCTGAAACCTCACAAAACCCCTTTACCCACAAACTAAAAACTGACCCTGAAACCTTACAAAACACCTTTACCCACAAACTCAAAAACTGACCCTGAAACCTAAAAATACCCCTTTACCCACAAACTAAAAACTGACCCTGAAACCTGACAAAACACCTTTACCCACAAACTAAAAACTGACCCTGAAACCTGACAAAACACCTTTACCCACAAACTAAAAACTGACCCTGAAACCTAAAAATACCCCTTTACCCACAAACTAAAAACTGACCCTGAAACCTGACAAAACCCCTTCACCAACAAACTAAAAACTGACCCAGAAACCTAAAAATACCCCTTTACCCACAAACTGAAAACTGACTCTGAAACCTCACAAAACTCCTTTACCCACAAACTAAAAACTGACCCAGAAACCTACAAATACCCCTTTACCCACAAACTGAAAACTGACTCTGAAACCTCACAAAACACCTTTACCCACAAACGAAAAACTGACCCTGAAACCTGACAAAACACCTTTACCCACAAACTTTAAAATGACCCAAAAACATAAAAATTCCCCTTTACCCACAAACCAAAAACTGACCCTGAACACTTAAAAAAACCCTTTGCACATACACAAAAAACAGACCCTAAACGCACAAAATGTACCTTTGATAAAACTACCCACCCTGATCTACTATAAACTCTACATCCCACTCCTAAAAATATGATACATTAATTTATTTAATATCTACTACATTATATATTTGTGAATCATTTTACTACATACACAAAATACCTCAATTTATAACAACAACCTAATATTGTTCATAATTTCGTATTTAAATAATATTTATCTAAAATTTCGAATCAAAACTAAAATGAAATACAAGGCGAAATTTGTACTTGTATGATTAGAGTATAGTTTGTTTATACACTACCCACCCTTATCCCCTTGAAAATATACATCCCACTCATATCATAAATAGTCAAATATGTTTTGAAAATATATGAAAATAGTATAATTACAAATATATTTTAGTACATTAACAACAGCAAACTTAAAAAAAAGTACTATATTCGAATAAATCGATATCATTTCGCTAAAATCGAAATTTTAATTTCAATTTTATAAATTTCGCAAATTTATATGAAATTGCGAAAATTTAATTTTTATAATTACCCTATATAATTTTAAAACACTACCCACCCTTATCCCCTATAAACTCTACATCCTGCTCCTAAATTTATAGTACAAATATTATAAAAATTTAATTTAATATTTTAATATTTATAATTTCTTTTTGTACATACAAAAAAATTATTCATAATGTTTAATGTACTCCCTAAATTTCATTCTAATTTCGACTACTCCCCAAAAAAATTTTTAAATATCGAAATTTTGAAATCTAAAGGAAATGCGAAATTTAAAATTTTAGAATTTCAATATACTTTTTTAAAACACTACCCACCCTTATCCCCTATAAACTCTACATCCCGCTCCTAACATTAATATACAATAATTTATTTAAAAAATAAATATTTTGATATATTTACACAATTTAATAATAATTATCCAAAATCAAAGAACAAATCATTTAACAATAATCAATAATTTTATATAAAATTTCGCATTTATAAATATTTTGATTAAAATTTCGCAAATTTATAAATTTACTTCAAATGCGAAATTTATTATTCCATATTTACACTATACTTTTTTAATACACTACCCACCCTTATCCCCTATAAACTCTACATCCCGCTCCTAGACTTCTAACTAAAAATAATAAAATGTAATGTAAAAATGATCTTATATATAAACAACATTTAAATAAATCATTACTTAACATACTTTAAAACATCACTTTTACATATCGATATTTTTGACAATCGATATTTTCAGCATCGATATTACTGATTTCGAAATTCATGTCTTCGATATTTTTGACACACACATAAATCGATATTTTCAACGACGATATTTTTGTTTTCGAAATTTCTTACCATCGATATTTTGGACTCGATATTATGGTACATCGACATTAACAACTCGATATTTTGACTGTCTACCGAGTAGCACATCAGTCTTTCTACATTTTCCACAGTTACAGAGGTGTATTGAAACTCTTTACTTAGGATTCAATGTTTATACTTGGTGACCGCTTTGAAGTAGAAGAAGGTTCTGGAGGTTTCAACCCCCAACGGTGTTTGGAATTTTCTGCCTCCCTGCCCTGGCCTGAGCTTGCCTGGGGGCACAAAAGACTAGTTTGAAACCCTTTGTGAGTGTGCTGAGGCAGAGACATTGTGATGTGTAAGTGTGGTAGGTAGCAGCCCCTCCCACAATCAAGTCAGAGATGAGCCATCCTGTCAACAGCTAGTCCCCCTTTGTATCACTCTCTGGGAGCAATACACAAAGGCCAACTGCCAGCTGTACCTAGTCATTTTTTCCAGGATACAGGCTGTAGGCACAAAAATGTTGAGCCAAGAAAATGACAACGTTCTAAAAGTGTCATTTTCAGAATTGTGAATTAAAATCCAATTGTACCATTAAGGAGGATTTTAAATCACTTTTTTTTTTACAGCAAACTTGAAATGACTACCTGCTCCCATTTGAAAGATAACACTTATTAAATGTAATAAGGTAACCCAATGTTATCCTATTGGAGAGGGTGGTTGTGCATTAGTGAAATAAATTAATTTAAGGGGTTTTCCCTACAAGGACAAACACACATGCTTGCATGGTCTTTCATCAGAAAAGTCTATACTACTGTGCTCATGCCCATCTGCTGTACTCATGCCTGCCAGCCAGCCTGCACATACTGCTCATTGTTTATATGCCTCGGACATTCAAAAGGATTATTCTTTTTCATGGTTTTTTTTACTGATTCATTGCTAAACCTCCTTTCTGTGGCCCCCTGATTATTTGGTGCCCGGGAGCACCACTTTTCAATTTCCATTTGTCACTTTTCTGTGCTCGCAGCAATTGCAGCATCCTGTGGTGTCTGGGGGCACATTTTGTGCCTTAAAGGTGCTCAGGTTTTTTATGATGCAGTCAGAGCCTTGGCTGTATTCTAGTGCATTGGTTATGCCAAACAGCCCACCTCAACTGTGTCCGCCCTCCTGGGAAGCTAGAAGGGTGGATAAACAGCAGGGAGGTTGAGCTGTGATGTAGGGTATTTACCAATGCATATATCTTGAAATATAAATGAGGTGTACCAGATCATATATGCACAACCTTTGAGAAAAGAAATTGTACAGCGGTTTCAGGGCAGCGGAAGGTGGAGACAGCAGCAGTGTACTTATTGGAGCCAAGAGGGATGTGACAATATTTTTTTTCAAATTTCTCATGTATCTTTTTACTTCCAAGTACAGCAAGTATTCCTTGCTCTAAATATCCAAATTATGGGAAAGGCCGAGGGGCAGGCCATATATGACTGAGAAGGATAATATGAGGAGGAAGGGAGAAACAATATGCAAGCATAACTTGGGGGAGCACTCTGGAGAAGGTCCATTTAATATCTTAAAGGATAGTAGCAGTTACACCCACAATCCTTCACCTGGTGTAAAGCTAGCTTCCTCAATCATGGAGTTTAGGGGGAAATATTTTAGGCTTAAAAAAGCTCAAGTGCCCCAGAATCAGGGACTTTTTCCATACAAACGGACTCATTGGGTTGCCATTATGTGTGCTCTATTATCCATATCAATGAAGCATGCATTGTATTGGATTCTGCCTAGAGCTCACACAGCCTTTCCTAAACCACATTTCTATTCTTCCCCTTGGTTTGTTGCTCTCATTATCTGGACCAGTCCTTGATAACTCCACAGATGATGCCTTCTGCATATAGGAATATGGTTAATGGTAGCGCAAGTGGAGCCTCTATAGCATACCCTCACTACATTTACTCATATTGCTAATGTAAATGATGAGGATGTGGCCATCTCCCATCCCCCCATGGTGTGAGGACGGAATGACCAGTGACGACATTCTATAATGCAAGCCATATTCAATATACAATGACTGACCCAATAGGGGAATCTTTTGCAATGCATTTCAAAATTATACCGCTTATGGAAAAGAATCTGCATGGTATTCTGGAAGCTATGGTTGTAAATAATGAGGGGTTAAAAGAGCAAACTTTGTTTTTAAATTCTATATGAAAACATATGTGGGCAATAAATGAGTGCATGCTGGCTATAGTAAGGCAAGTAGCCTTACCAGAGGAATTTACAGGAGATATATAGGTATTACCCTCAGACACTCATGCTTTGGTGTTTATTTCTAGAAGACCAAAACGTGTGGAGAGAAGAGGGGATCGAATATTTCCCCTAAGATGTACAATTTTTGGGGGGCGTGGCTTGGACGCCGGGAAGATGGCGGCGTAACCCGTTTGCTCCTCCAAGCAAAAAAACGGTTTATGAATGCTGGAACTGTAATTTGGATGCATTTCCCGATCTAAGGGAAGAAACGGGAATCGGAGTGTTTCCCCCAGCTGCGGTGCAAATCTGGGCCGATTCTGACTTTCGTGGGTGAAGAAAACGCCCTCTTCATCTCCACCGCTGGCGAGCATGGGAGAAGTGGAGATCGGCGGCGGCTAGAGCGGCGTGACTACCGGAGCGGCGAATTACTACGAGCACTGATCGCTGCTGACCTCCTCACTGCACATGGTGGATAAAGACCCTGTACCACAAAGAACAGCAAGTATACAATAGTGGACAGTGAGGAATAAATCTTGTTATTATGCGGCGTTTGATTTATAGAACTTAATAAAAGGCGCAAAATCTGATCTTTTTAAAATGGCGGCATGATCGTTCTCCTCGTCAAATGTTCCACTTGCAGCCAGCGCCCTCGTTCATGTGACCCAGACTTGGGGATAATTTGTGACCAAAATATCTGCCGAAGGCCAGTGACACCCAGTGGGGAGGAATGCGAGGGCTGAATAACTGAATGCTCGCTGACAGTCTCCAGGAGACGCTTGTGTGCATATAGTTGCCGAAAGTCAGAGTAGCGGTTGTGCATGCACCCGACCGCTGTATCCGGCAAAATGCCGACCTCGGGAGGCTAAATAATGAGCAAAGACTGCCAAAACTATTACTCCGTGGATTCATTAGCGGAACACGTATATCTTGCTGCTAACAGCTCAATACTGCGCTAAGGTCACGCTGCGCATTCGAATAATGGAAACAAGCTAGAGATCGAGATAAGGGGAATAATCACTGAAGGCTTGATGCTTGCATGGTAACAACTTTGTGAACCATAATGTGTCTTCCAGACTTCGTTAGCAAGAGGGCCAGTAAGTGATGAAGACAATGCTGTGTGCTCCTTGCACTAGGACCTGCGCGAAAATCTGAATCTACACACGAAAGCTGCACAAGGCTCTCACAAAATGGTGGCTACTACTGTAATACACTCAAGGTTGAACACGAGAGCTGACTAACTGCGCTTTACTAGTTACAATCTTCTGACCCGAACTATCCATCTGGAGCATAAAACGAATACTGCAGGGCTTTGCATGTGCTAATGTGAAACAATGGGATTCGTAAGGACTCGTGGGGACATTGATTGAAGCTGAGACGTAGCCTCGTACATTAACATAGTTTTGTCCTCGTGACCACAACTCCTTTTGGACTGTATTTCTCTACGCCTGTTTACCTCGTGAATAAGAGAAAGCCAACAGTCCTCTAAGCACAGCACCAAAACGCGATCTACAACATCTTAACAGGTTTAAGTTCTTTAGTGCGCTGCTCAACAGTGTTGTGCTAGACAAATGTAGGTTGATCTGCGATCTGGCAATACGCAAGGAAATACAATATTAAACTACACCCACTGCCGCCTGCCTTCAAAATGGGCGACAAAGAAAATGGAAAAACCTCCAAACGTCTGAAGTCTGACCCGCCAGCTCCAGTCTCACTGTTTAAGGGGAAAAAGGAATTTGGTGAAGCAATAGAGACTATCTTGAAAAGACCAGAGGAAGTTAAGGACCTGGCCAAATCCACTAAAGAGGAGGTAGTTGCGGTCAGACAGGATATCAGAGAAATCAACTCGAGGCTGACAGAATCTGAGAGTAGGATAAGCAAACTGGAAGATGCTAAGAACAAAACCTGTGGAGCTATCAAAAATCTCGCCCTGAGTTCTGACCACCTATCGAGGAAAGTTGCGGAGTTGGAAGATAGAAATAGGAGAGTAAACCTGAGAATTTTTGGCTTACCAGAAAATTCAGAAGACTCCCATGGATCTTGTATAACTTTCCTTGAACAATGGTTTACACAGGCCACAAACCTCACCTTCACTCAGCCATTGGAGTTTGACAGGGCGCATAGAGTCCCAGGAATAATAACGAAGGATCAGAAAGGCCCGAGAGCAATAGTATGTAAGCCACTGAGATTTCAGCATGTTGAACAAATTCTCACATTTGTCCGCAAACATAACCATGTTTTATGGAAGGGTCACAAAATTTACATTTCGCAGGATTTCAGCAAAGAAACTATGGATGTCAGGAAAGCTTTTCCTGCAATGAGACCGCAGTTGAAATCACTTGGCTACCAATATGGGTTCATCGGACCAGCGAAATTTAAAGTAACGATACAAGGTGTGCCCCATGTCTTCTCTGAACCGCAAAACTAAGACGCTTGATATATAACCAGGGAGAAGGCCATATGGAAGTATCCCCTCCGGAACTGGTGGCCGCAACTGCATACGGATACAAGTGATCACTTGATATCGAATCCTGTGTTGATTCCAACAAGTCCGATGTTCTGTATCTCCCGTGATTCATACTCAAGCTGTTTGAGTACAAAGGGGTAACCCCAGTGTTGGGTGATTACGCTATTTGACATGATCTATGAGCTACGTTGTTATGGTTTTGGTCATTACTCGCTGATGTCTACTTAATACCGATATATTATAACTTTTAACCACTGCTACTACACTGTAAATCCCAATGTTTATGAAATACGAATAATCACCTTTTTTATGCACAATTTGATAGCTATGGTGTCTATTTGTTACATGTAAACCTGGCATGTTAATGTTTCGTTTGGTCATTCCATTGGATGTTGTTACCGACGACCTTACTGACCTCACATATAGTCACTGTAGAGGTTACTGTAGAGTTTGATGAAGAAGTTTTACAAAGTTTTACAAAGTTTTACAAGTCATACTTGTCTCCATATATGTCACACTAATGATATATTACATTGATGTTCTGAAATACATTTACAGTTCTCACAATGCATGGACATGAGTAAAGCTTGGAGGTGGCCTCGCGGTCGTTCCCGAGTCGCCATGTTCTATTTCGACAATTGGGGTGGGAGGGGTGGGATGTGGGAGAGGGCGGGGAGCGGGGGGATCCAGGGGTTGGAGGGGGGATTTGTATATTTTGTTCTGTTTTCTCTTATAATTTCTATTTGGCAACATATTGTGTTTCTAGACACCACTATTGCTCTTACCTACACTAAAACCAGCACTTATGTTATATTGCAGCTGTTCTACCCACAAGGTGCACACCTGTCAGTAATGCTCAGATTTATTAACGGAATTATTTGCAATGTGTTTGCAGCAACAAAACGCATGATCATCACCATACGCCTACTCTGGGTATCACTAGTTGAAATGACTCATCATAGTATAGCAGTCAACAGTCCTTGTATATGGCAATGCTATGGTACATGATGGCTTCCACTGTTGACACTGCCATAGGGACAACGATAATAGGTACCCTTAAATTACTCTTGTTGAATGTGAAGGGTTTGAACCATCCAATTAAGTGGCAGAAAATATTAGATTACCTCCGTAGACAAAAAGGTGACATAGCTCTGTTGCAGGAAACGAAACTAGAGGCAAAACATTTCCATACTCTCCGTAACAAGTTCTATACTGAACTGGTGGGCTCTGAGGCAATAGCTAAAAAGAACGGGGTGGTAATGTTGATAGCAAAAAAGGCCAACGTGGAAATAGTTTATTCCTCACTGGACACGAAAGGCAGATGGGTTTCGGCGAAATTGATCAAAGATGACACTGAATTCTATATTACAACGGTATATGCCCCTAACTCACAGGAACCTTCTTTCTGGTCAGAACTCACAAAACAAATAGAAACAATTCCGGACCCAGCTGTCCATATTCTGGCAGGTGATTTCAACCTTCCTTTCGACCCTGCCTTAGATAGGGATTCTAAATGTAACTTCCGCCCCAGCAAGGCCCATAAAGATTTCACTAGACTGTGCAGCAGATTTAACATGGTAGATACATGGCGTCTACAAAATCCCGATGGCAGAGACTACTCTTTATACTCCCCTCCACATGACTCATTTTCACGAATCGACTATTTGTTCATTACTAGAAATGCCATAGCTAGAATTGAAGACACAAACATTGAACCAAGACTCGTGTCAGACCACTCATGCATCTCACTAACTTTATCGAACGTTAAGCCAATACTCCGTCAATCATTATGGCGCCTCAATGACGCCATTCTAAACGATGAAAAACACAGAGGCACCATAGAAACCACCATCAAATATTATCTAATAATTAATAAAGAGGGCGACACCACTGATTCCATCAGATGGGAAGCTGTAAAGAGCACCATAAGGGGACTCATCATAAAAATACTGTCTGCGATAAACAAGAACCATAATGCCGCACTCTTGAAGTTAGAAAAAGATATCTTGATACTCCAAAGTGATTATCTGAGACATAGATCAACTGAGTCACTAAATAGCTTAACAAACCATAAATATGCCTACAACAAGTTAATAAGTGAAAGAGCAGGGGTCTGGCTGGACAGGAGGAAACGGTTTAAGATTTGCGAATCTAATAAGGCAGGAAAAGGACCAGCTTCCTACCTTAAATTTAAAATACAAAACAACACAATCAACTCCCTGATAGATGACAAAGGTATTCCCAATTCAGACCCCATTAAAATTGCAGAATTGTTCAAAGATTTTTATGAGAAACTATATGCCAAAAACAACAATGTGAGAAGGGAAGGGGTGGTGAAGTACCTATCTAAGTGTGAGCTACCAACACTTACCTTGTTAGAACAGGAGACACTAAATAAGCCAATATCAGAGACGGAGGTCACACATCTGATCAAGTCACTTAAATGAGGGAAGGCCCCCGGCCCTGACGGATTCACGGCTAGGTTTTATAAATGTTTCTCCGAAACGCTAACATCGCCAATATTAAATATGTTTCATGAGATTGGCGAAATAGGTGAAGTAAAAGGGACACTGGCTGAGGCGATTATTGCTGTAATACCAAAAAAAGGGAAGACTCTAAGCTCCCAAAGAACTATAGGCCCATCTCATTAATAAACTTAGATTGTAAGCTCTTGGCCTCCAACGCAACGCATCCAGAAAGTCCTTCCGTCCCTGATTCATCCCTCACAGGCGGGCTTCCTAAAAAACAGGTTGTTGAGTGATAATACTAGAATCCTAGCGCACGTCATTGAAAAGGCAAAATTCCTATCCACTCCCACTGCTGCGATAACACTCGATGCAGAGAAAGCATTTGACAAAGTGGACTGGACATATTTGGAAGCAGTCCTACACAAATTTGAACTAGGCCCTTTCTTCACTAAAATAGTAATGTCCCTATATGCCTGTCCTACTGCTCGGGTAAGGGCTGGTGGAGCTTTCTCCTCACCGTTTAAACTAGAACAAGGAACTAGGCAAGGGTGCCCCTTATCTCCCTCCTTATTCCTCTTGGCAATTGAACCCTTCCGGTATCAAATTCGGAACAATGATAACATTCCAGGAATCTCATTCAATGAATGCATTAAACTCACAGCTTATGCAGACGACATATTAGTACTAAGTGATAAAGCGATACCTGCTTTACTGTCCACGATCGAGGAATTTTCTGACGTATCTGGTTATTCCTTATACAAGGACAAGACTGAGGTCAAGCTTCTAAACAACATGAGTGGTAAAGACATATTAGGTGACTCGGGACTCACTTGGCAACCGAAAAGTTTCAAATACCTGGGCCTAGATTTTGAAAAGGATCTAATTACGACACTAAAAATTAATGAAGAACAACTTCTAAAGAAAGTAAATAAGCTCCTAGAGGGGTGGTCTCCCAAGTACTTATCGTGATGGGGAAGAGCGGAGACACTGAAAATGATGGTCAATCTCCTAATTAACTACATGGCAAGCATGCTCCCTATGACTTTCTCAGAGGACTTCCTGCAAAAAATAGACAAGTTAATCAGTACTTTCTTATGGCAGGAGAAGAGGCCCAGGATATCTATGAAAAAATTACAACTTCCAAAGATAAAAGGCGGCCTGGGCCTACCCAACTTTAGGAGATATCAAACTGCTTTTCTGTGCAAACAAGGGGCATGTTGGTTCAAGAGGGATCTAGTTATGCACCACTGTGGATTGCTATAGAGAGCTCCATCATAGGCAAAGCTCCTCTCCCAGCGATACTTACCATGGATCTGTCACATCTTACACACTGTAAATACATTATGCTCAACACCAGAAGAGCACTTCTTAGAATAGACCAAGCCCATAACTCTGGACTACAGATGAAAAAACGGCTTCCTCGTCCCTGTGGCGCAACCCACATGTCAAGATTAATGGAGCATCACCCTTTTGGGAACACTGGTCAGTTAAAGGCATCAACTTGGTCTCAGACCTATATGATGGGCACCTGCCACTGCCGTTCTCTGCAATTCAGACTAAACATTCCCTCCAGCCAATCAACTTCTATGCATTCTTAAAGTTGAAATCAGCCTTATCCACACATTCGTTCTCACCCTCAGACCCTTGGTTAAAGTCACTACTCCCACGCCTTCAGAATACAGGTCACTTCGTCTCTAAGGTGTACAAAATACTCTCACCGGCTCTAGGCAAACCGCAAAGACGCAATGAGGTTAAGTGGGAAGAGGAACCCAACACTACAGGCATAGACCTTAACTGGGATAAGATTCATGCTTCAGCCCTCAGACACAAGGTGTCCCCGATCCTTTCACAAACCAAATACATGCTAATTAACAGAGTCTTCTGGACCCCCCAAATGTTGTTTAAACTTAACCTAAGAGAAACCCCCACATGCTGGAATTGCTCCCTTACTGAAGGAGATTTACCACACATGCTTTTCCATTGTCCTGTACTCCACAAATATTGGTCTAGCGTCTTTGACTACATTGAACACATGTTTAAGATTAAGCCAAAGAGGGAATTTATCTACATAATTCTGGGAGCCATTGACCCGATATTATCAAGAGATCATGATCGACAACTACTCGATCTACTACTTACACTAGCATGCAAAGTTGTTTTGTGCAAATGGAAGAGTGCCTCAGAGGTTTCTTTCGCTATGTGGAAGGAATGGCTGTCATGCATTAGAGGAACAGATAACTCTGCTCTGCACTCTTCCCCATGGCGCGTATCTAACAAAAAACTCTGGACTGCTCTTGATGCTACCTCCTTCTCGTTTGATCCGCCATAGTTATTCATCACTCATTGACTCAGTACAAAGTTACCGCCTCAATTGAACCCTGTGACAGGCCACTAGAGGACCTACTACTAATAGTCCAAGTTCAATGTTAAAATGTTGGTGATGGGAATTGAGCTATCTTGTGGTGTCACAAACTATACAAATAAGAGCACAGTAAATGGAACACAACACATTGCTAATAATTTTTCATTCATTGTTTTGCCCGCCTGAGCTCGTTTTAATGTCTTCTATGCTGACATCCTCACTGAGAATACTATTCAGGAATTAAGAACTGCTTCTACTTGTATATATTGGTGTTCAATCTCAAATCATATGTCGACATTACAAGCATAATTGTCCATCTGCCTTTTAAGAGCAATGCAGATCCGTATTTGTGTTTATATTTTACCTTATTTTGCCTTCTTACTTTACTATATTTCAACTCGGAAAGTCCCATGCCTAAATGTATTATTGTTTGTATTCTTTTTCTTCATTTCTTGACCAATAAAAACGATTTGAACACAAAAAAAGATGTACAATTTTTGGAAACGGATTATATAGATGCCAGGAGAATTGGAGGTAGGTTGTGCAATGCACAGCTAAGTGTTTCTCAGGGAAATGTGGGAAGTTAAGTACTAGAAATGTGGAGAAGAAAAATGAGAGGGAAAACAGAAGAACTCAAAGAAACCAAAAAGACAAAAAAAATATAGTGCCCAACCAACTGAATGGAGGATTAAAGAAATATAAGAGAAAAGCCACAGAAGCTTTGTCATCTATATCGAAAACTAAAGTGCAATCTGCTATATTACCAATTGGGAAAGAAAAGAGGGATCATTCAGCCCATGGAGAGAGACCAGTTGTAGCAAAGGGAGCTTCAATATTAAAATCCCCCAGAATTTAAGGTGACATTCTGCAGTGAAAGTGCAAACTCAGTAATGATTCTATTAGTTATCATTATTTCATTCACTTTAATTTGCTATGTATTGGGAAGAAAGATAAAAAAAATTAAAACCATTCAACAGATCCAAATTCCTGGAGGTATTTACAAATGCAACTTGAAGCAAGTTGCATTTGTAAATACTAAGAAATGAAAATACATTTCTAAAGCAGTGCTCTACTCTAAATGCATCCAAAGCTTGATTTTTTTTTTTTTACTGAAATTTGTTTTATTGTTGCATCAAAGTATACAGGTACAGTGTAAATGATCTGTTGACGTGGCCTCAACATTCAGCCACGAACAGCCAAGCGTGCAACGTTTTCTTGTTTTTATATAACTGGTGCAAACATACATTTCCTTGAATAATCAGTGTAGATCGTACAAACATGTCCGCAGGCCGGGAAACAGTGAATCCGCATCGCCAATAGGGCGGTGGATAATAGCAGGTATGTAGGATCCCGACTCGAGAGCGTAGGATCGAGGTCTGTACTGCCCATACAGTGGTGGCACCTGAGAACGGGGGGGACAAAACTGTGGGAGAGAAGCGTGTGGGTGCTAGCAGGGTCTAAGCAGGGGGATTCTGGCGACGGGCGTCAGGGGGGGGGCCATGGAGCTAGTTGGTCTGCGCTCCAATAGAGGGGGGAAGAGGAGTGAGCAGGGGGTGAGTACCCCCGTGTATGCGGGCATCAAGGTGGGTGGCATGACATATGAGAGTTTGATCAGGATGTAGAGGGTACCGGGAGATGGACCCGGGATGGTTGATACCATGTAGAGGCTACTGATTCTCTCGGGCGGGGGGGGTGGGGAGGAGTAGGCTGGTCTTCTGTTGGTGTGGACTGCCGGATGCTGTGGAGGAGCATGGCCCATTCCATGGATAAGGGAATTTTGCGCGCACCCCTGGCTTCTTCCTCTCTAAGGGCATCCTCTTCCGCCGCCGCCCATTTACCGACTGCGCCCTTCCATGCCGCTGCAGAGGGACCCTCCGGGGAACGCCAGCGCATGGCTATACATCTGTTTGCCAACAGGAGTGCTAATGACACGAAGCGTCTGTGCACCGGGTCTCGTTTAGGAACATGAAAGATGCCTAGTGCGCTGGACTCCCAGGTGGCTAGTGTAGTGAGACCTATAAGGTCCGCCAGAGTGTCGTGTACCGCCCGCCAAAAGGGGTGAAGGTTGGGGCAACTCCAGAACATGTGCCGAAAATCTGCCGTAGGGGAGCAGCATCGGGGGCAAAGGAATGGTGTGGAGGGGTAGAACTTTTGCAGTCGCGCTGGGGTGAGGTATGCCCTGTGTAGGATGTAGTATTGGATGTTCTTGAAGCGGGCGTTCCTAGAGACGCGTTTTGGGACCTCAAGTGCTTTAGTCCATTCAGAATCGTGTAGTGCGCGACCTATGTCCTCCTCCCATGTGGCTCGCAAAGTCGTAAGGGGGGCGTGTGAGAGTTTCCGGATGGATTTATGTAACCAGGTGATTAAGTGGCGTCCCACCCCCATATGTAGGATTGTATGTATTATGGGATGCGTGTCTGGCTCGCCAGTGCAGAGATTAAAATGGGGCCGGTATCCATCGAGTAGCTGTCTATATCTGAGGAATTGGCCGGGGGGGAGTCCGTATTCAGCGGTCAGGCGGTCCAGCGATTTTAGCTGGCCTTCCTCGAAGAGCGATTCCAGATCCGTGATGCCACAGAGTGACCATTTGGTGAACAGTGGAGCGGTAAAGTAGGAGTCCTGCCTGGGGCTGCCTATCAGTGGTAGAAGCGGGGAGTACGGAGGTCTACTGGGGGACAACCTGTGGATCCGCATCATGCACCGGCGCGCTATCGCCACTTGAAGGGGGTATGTGCGCCGAGGCTTGGTGCCCGGGAGGAGGAGACGGGTGAGTTCTAGGGTTGCGATTCTGCCGGCCGAAGTGACAGTCTCCTGAGGGTAGCGGTCCGCCGTCCAGTAAGACAGCCATTGGAGTTGTGCCGCGAGGAAATATGCCTCGAAGGATGGAGCTCCGAGTCCACCCTGCATCGTGGGAAGTTGGAGGGTTTTCAGGGCGACCCTGTGTCGGCCCTCGCCCCAGATAAGGGTTGCTAGGAGGGAGTCGACATCGCGGAAGAAGGACCTGCATGGTATAACCGGCAAGTTTGTGAAGTGGTAGAGGAGCCGGGGAAGCATCACCATTTTAGCTAGGGCTATCCGTCCTATCGGGGCTAGTGGGAGTTTATTCCAGAAGGCGACAGTCGGGCGCAGACTAGCAAGCACTGCACGGTGATTACCCTCAAACATGGCTGCCGGAGAATGGTACAAGCGGACACCGAGGTACCGGGGAGCCTCCGCGTATCACAAGAGTTTATGCGGACCGAGCTCGACTTCCCGCGGGGGTAGGCTCGGGTGTAAGAGGTAAACTGTGGACTTGTCCCAGTTCACCTGTAGGCCCGAGGCGTCTGCAAAGTCCGCTAATGTCGCTCCTATGGGGGCCAGGTCCCCTTCGATTTCCCCGACGTATATGAGGAGATCGTCCGCGTACATGGACACGCAATGCATGTCATCCGCGAGAGGGATGCCCCAATCTACACCCTCCAGGCGCAGCCGAACCGCCAGCGGTTCGACCGCCAAAGCGAATAACAGCGGCGACAGGGGGCATCCCTGTCTGGTGCCCCGCCGAACTCCGAATGCTGGTGATATACGTTTCCCGATTCGAACCCGAGTGGTGAGATCGGTATACAGGAGGCGTGTGTACGCCATGAGTGTCGGGCCGATATTAAGTCGCCGCAGGACAGAAAAGAGATAGGGCCAAGTGAGGGTGTCGAATGCCTTTTCCAGGTCCATAATGAGGCAGGCGGCGTGAGGAAATCGGTCACGCACCTGATCCTGAACATGGAAGACTCGGCGGAGATTCTGGGAGGTGTTTCTTCCCGGCACGAAGCCGCATTGGTCGGGGAGGACCAATGGGCGAATGATCTGCGCATACCGGTCCGCCAGGATTTTCCCCAGGATCTTACAGTCGGCCGACAGGAGCGTGATGGGGCGATACGACCCCATGTGAAGTGGATCTCTTTGGGGCTTGGGAAAGGTGACGATCACGGACTCCCGTAGTGACTGGGGCAACCTACCTAGATGAAGAGACGCCCCGAACACCTGTGACAGACGGGGGACCACTAGGAGGGAGAATGTCGAGTAGTATTCTAGTGGGAAGCCGTCCAGCCCTGGCGCTTTATTACGAGACATGGCCCGTATCGCCTGGGTGATGTCAGTCGGGACAATCTTGGCGTCGAGGGAGCGCTTGTTGGCGTCCGATATTGTGGGTAGAGTCAGAGGATCTAGAAAATTGTCAACAGAAGACGGGGAGTACTGGGTTGGGGTCCCGTACACTTGTGTATAATGAAGCTGGAACGCCAGGAGAATCTCGGCTTGTGAGCGCACCAGCACACCGTCCGGGTTGATAATATCCGTGATTGGCTTGAGTTCGGTGTCCTGCCTTGCCATCCAAGCCAGCAGCGCCCCAGTTTTGTCCCTGTCCTTATGCATCCTAGAGGCGTAAGCCCAAAGTTATACTTCCGGAGGTCGGCGCAGGCGGCCTGGTATTCCGTCTTAGCCTCGGCTGTAAGTACAGCGTGTTCCTCCGAGTCGTTTAGTGAGTGCGGCCAGAGCCTGCTCCGAGGTTAGGAGTGTCCGCTCCAAGGTGTGGCGAACTCCCACCACCTGTTTGATGCATTCTCCCCTAGCCACCACCTTAAACGCGTCCCACTCCACTAGTACCGACGACGCCGTGTTCGCGTTATGTGTGAAGTAGTCCTGTATGCTGGTTTTGTGTGTGTATCTGAATACTGGGTTGGTCAGGCAATCCCTAGGGAGGTGCCAGGTGGGGACCGGTGGGTGGGGGGGCGCCAGGTTAGACGTATAATGTGAGCGTCATGATCCGAAAGGATCCGGCCCAGGTAGTCCGTAGACGTGATCTTAGGGAGAATTGGTGCAGAACAGAGGAAGCGGTCTAGGCGGACCAGGAGGTTGTGTGGGATCGAGTGGAAGGAGTAAATGCGAGCCAGTGGGTGTAGGTGTCGCCATGCGTCAGTGAGCGCCCAGTGTGTGACCCATATCCTAAAGAGCTCTGCCTGCCGGGGGGCCGGGGAATGTGCGGGAGGAGGATGTGAGCGGTCCAGGGTGGGGTCCAGTGTGCAGTTAAAGTCGCCTCCCAGTACCCATGGGACTGTGGTGAACTGGGCCAGAACGCCCGTGAGGTGATCCCAGAATTTATCTTGGTCTGTGTTAGGGGCGTAAATGCTGCCAAGGAGTATTCCCTGCCCGTCCAGTATTCCCTCCAGAAGCGCATATCTGCCCTCTTTGTCTACCACCCGTCGGAGCACCCGGAAGGGAGTACCCGGTCTGACCCAGATTAATGCGCTGCGTGCAAACGCTGAGTATTGTGTGGCACAGAGGGTCCCACGCCATTTAGATTGCAAGCGAGTGAGTTCGGTAGCGTTTATGTGTGTCTCCTGTAGGAGTGCAATATTGGCTGACATGCGTCTAATGTAGGCGTAAACAGAATATCGTTTGCTGGGCGTGTGTAGGCCCCGTACATTCAATGTAAGGACATTAATGTCTGAGCGTGGGACTGCCATTCCTGGGGTGTCGTGGTAGGGATGAGGGCCCCCCTATAGTACCCGAGGGCCGCCAGTGTGTATGTGTCACGTGTGTTCCTGCGCGCCAAGCTTCTACAATCGTAGGGGAGGGACTAAGGGGAATAACAACAAGTAAAACCTTGGGTGGGCAACAGTCCCAATGCTGAGGATATATCACCGGAGGCGGCATATCCAAACTAGTGGAGAAATACAGCAGGTAACTGCGGGGGTGGCAGCATGTGTCGCTGCTGGGCCTGTGCGCGGGTCGGGCTCTTGCAGGAGAAGAGTCCATCGCTCGGTAGCGCATACAATAATCAGGCAAAGCAGTCTAGGCACCTAGACGTCGCGCAATACAGTGGGCACTCATTAGAAGGATACAGTAATCGATAGTTCATTGTTCATGAGGAGGTGCTAGGTTGGCCGGCCAGGGTAGCATCCAGTGTAGGTGCCGCCAGGAAGGGGGAAGAGATCGGGCCAAATCCCGACATCGTTCCATCGCTGTCTTGGTCTTTCTCTGGGGTGAACAGGTGCGGGTGACTCTCCAGGTCCGATGCTGGGGGTGACGTGTGAAGTTCGGTCACCGCTCGCAGGGTGTCTCGTCGCTCTTGCATGATTTGCGTGAGGTCGGGTGAACCTGTGGGGGAGGACGCCTGGCTTTTGGGACGGCCAGATCGGGCACGGCTCGCACCCCGTCTTCTAGATCGTCTGGAGTCGTTGTTGCGTGTCCTTTGGGGTCCGGGTTTAGGGATCACTGGGCAGTTAAATTCAGTCCAATCTTGTGCTTCCGCCGTCGTAGTGAAGAAGAGGGCTTTCCCATTGTGCAGCGCTTTAAGGCGGGCTGGGAACAGCAAGGAGTACTGCAGATCGTTAGCCCGAAGGCGTCTCTTGACTTCCAGAAAGGTGGATCGGCGCTGCCGGACCTCCCGGGCGTAGTCTGGGAACACCATAACATGTTGATCCTCCACCTGCAGGGGACCCGCTGTCCGGGCCGCTCGGAGCACCGCGTCTCGGTCTCGGAAGTGCAAGAATGTAGCTAGCATGGGTCGTGGAGGGAGGCCGGGTTTGGGTGCCCGGGCCGGGACTCTGTGGGCCCTTTCGATGGAGAAGTACGGCGATCGCTTACTCTCCGGGGTGAACGATCTGGTCCAGGATTCCATATAGGTTAGAGGATCCGAATTTTCAATCCCCTCCGGCAGGCCCAGGACGCGGATGTTACATCTTCTCGAGCATCCTTCTAAGTCCACCGTGCGTTCTTCTAGGGCCTCCACACGACGTAGGACCTCTCTCATGTCTTCCTCTTGCATCTTCACCACGGGTTGTAACTCGGTCACGGTTCGCTCACCCTCCTTCATCCTGTCCGCCAGCTTACGATGTTCATCGCGGATCAAGCTAATGTCCGTCGTCAGGGCGCCGAATCTCTCTTCCATTGAAATGCGAGACATTTCGATCGCCGCCAACACCTGGTCCAATTTCGCCGTCAGTGTAGGGTCCGTTTGCGACGCATTGGCTTGCGTCCACGTCCTGGTGTGTGGCATCTTCTCAACGGCTGTTTCAGGGACCGCCGTCACCTGCGAGGCCTTTGGTTTCCCCATGGGTGCCGTCAAGTGGGCCACCGGGCCTCCGTGCACTCCGGGAACAGCAGGTCGTCGTGTCTGGGCTAGAGGCAGTTCAGTGTCAGCCGGTCTCCCCTGTCTCCCCCGGCCTCGGGGCGGCTCCCCTCCGTCCCAGCGAGCCTCCACCAGATTAGGGCGTCAGAAGTGGTCCGCGGCCGCTGGGGCCGATAGCCTCGGTGTCAGAAGGCCTTGCGGGCCTCCCCCGGCGCGTGGCGCAGTGTCGATATCGGCCAGGAGGGCCAGAGGTCAGGTGATGTGAATCCGAGGGGGCCGGGGCGGCGGACGGCCACCGGCAGTGTCTCGAGTTCGGGGGGGGCCACCCCTGCTCTTATGGCAAGGCTCGCACTGCTCTCGGAGTCCGGGCTTCTGTTGGCGCCATCTTGGGGTCAGGCGCTCGGGTCCGTCGATCGGCGCAAGGCAGTGGGAGCGCCCTGGGTCCCCAGGCCAGCCGGCGGCGTGTGCCGCGTCTTCACACGGGGCCCCCGAGGAGGCAGGGGGGCTGCCGGGACCAAGATCCTCAGGCGAGGGGGGGAGAGAGATGGGCACTCACCGCCCTCGTTGCTAGGGTGCGGGCCACCAATTGGTACACCACCGCGCCGACAGCGCGTCCGCCGGCCCTCCTAACCTCGTGGTGGCAAGTCGGCCAATGCCGGAGGGTGATCAGGCTCCCGGTGAGGCAACAGGGTCGGTGCAGCGGAGCCCCGGCGCGGCGGCCGCCATCTTGCGCGCCGGGGTGCTGGAGCGAGAGAGGGCGCCTTCCGGTGCACACTCCTGGGGGCCGGTCCCGCTGTTGCTCCGGGACTCCTCGTGGGTGTCTGCTGGTCCCGTCTCTCGGGGTCGTTGGTCACCGGGTCGGCTCCCGGCGGCGTATGTGTCCGCAGGACGGAGCCCCGCCCGCCATCTTGAGTTGCGGCGCTCGGCTCTGGTTTCGGATGAGTCAGTCCGTGTCGTTTGTCTGCCGCTTTCGGGGTTCGTCCGACTGGCGCCCCAGTGTGCGGGTGACTCCCAGGTGCGTTTTCGGCAAGCTGAGGCTCCCGGCGATCTCAGGAACTGGGCAGGATGCTAGCCCGATCGCGGAGCCTCAGCAGGACACAGCCGCCATCGTGGCTTGCTAAGCCACGCCCCCCATGGATCCAAAGCTTGATAATGGATTCTAGGAGGGAATTCAATTCACCGGGGATAAAAATACTTCAAAGGGAGAAAATACATTTGGATAAAGGAATACGTTCCTCATTCATCATGAAGGGCTAGGCATCTCCCATATTTTTAGATCTCCTGGAAGCAGCCAGAGTATCTCTATGAAGGACGGAAGATTTCCACCAAGGTAGCATTAAAGTGAGTATTTAATTAAAAAAAAGGAAAAATCCAGCCAACATAATGAGAGTACGTAATAGATTCTCCAGCCGTGTTAGTAAATTTTGGGGAGGTGTATCATTTTTCAGTATCAATGATTAGGGAACGGGCACACCAGATAGCCTAGGGAAAATCTCATGGGTCATACATGGTCTAAGGAGGTTTATGGACAATGAATGTTGTAACAAAATGCTACAAGAAAATAGTATGATTTGTCAACAGGAGACTTGGCTATCTTTTTATGGTTTCCTACAGAATAGTTGCGAGCCTCAACATATAGACCCAGGACATCCAACAGGGGGCCTATTGCATTGTTTTCTGCAAAAATCACAAGTGTAAAAACAAAATGTGAATGGCCGCAAGTGACATTATATCAGTATTCTAATGCTGTTAAATATGATCTATTGTTAGCAAATAAAATATAGACTGGGTTGATAAGCAACTAAACCAGGAACATGTTGCATGGTTCTGAGAAGGGATCTCTCATCTGAGTGTGATTAGGTGATTAGTAATCATGCCCTTGTCATGACAATGGGCTCATAATATACTGGCGGACAAACTTCTGAATTGCACACTCTCCAGTTGATACACCGATCAGTAAAAGGTTCCCCATGGCCAGTCTTTATTCAGGTTTGGTTCTACAAACTTTAGAACAATTTTAAGATTTTGCAGGTAAGTGGGAGTGATCACTTGCCCTTAAATTTGGGGTTACAATTTGAAACCTTGAATAGGCATCAAGTCTTACCCATTGAAATTGAATATCCTAGAAGGTTGACTACATTTACAAATGAATCGCTGCTTGCTTTATTATCTAATTTGCCTCTGGCTGAAGATATAGGAACTATTAATCTTGAAAGCAAAGATATATAGGATTAGCGCAATAAGATCATAATCAAAGTAGCAGAATTCCTGGTTGTTTCACTAAAGAAAAAGGCATAATTTCTGCAAGCAAAAGATAAAAAGATGTCATGCATTGGATGGTTTGATTCATTATGTGAAGACCTAACAAACTGAGAAAAGTAAAGAAATTTAGGTGAGAAGGAAGAAACCCATCAAGAGAAGTGACTATTCATAAAATACAAGCAGAGTACACCAAATTATTTAAAGAAAGGAATCAGGAGTACTAAAGAACAAATGGGATAGAATATCGCAATAGCGTCAAAGGATATGAAGCCATTTTGTTAGCTTGTGAAGGTAGGAGGGAACAAAAGTAAAATCATTTTGGTCATCTATATCTCGGAAGAAGCCTGGGATGACTACCTGCTATAGCTGTATTCAGCAAAAAGTGAGGTAGGGAATGGAAATTGGCTGACCCAGATGGGGATCTGTTATTTAATGCATCCCTGTCTGCAATTAAAAAAATGAGAACGGGTGTAGTAAAGTGGATTATTAGTAGGTGTAGATAGGTACCTTCACCTAGTAATAATACCACAATCTCTAATACGATCCAGTCAAGTCAGGCATAACTTAGGAGACAGGTAAGTGTAAAGCATTTATTAACACCAAAACAGTAAATAAGGTTAAGACACAACAAAATAAAAATCTAACACAAATTTATAAAACTCGAGAATATTATTATCTTTGAAATGGCACCAAAATAACAAAAGTCCAATATAGGGAACCAGAGATATGAATTTGTAATTATTAAATAAAAAAATTGTATTCTAGCACCAAAAAGCTTAAAGCTCCACTCAGAGCTATGTGGCGTGCTGGATTGGGATCAAGTCATAGTTTTAGTCTGACCACAATGGAGCACGGTTGGATAGGTTGAGCTCTAGGTCCTGGTCAAGATATTACTTTCAGACTTAGCAGCATATTTTTATTTTTATAACTGTTTATATTAGATTTTGACATATTAAGGTTACAAAACATATATTGCCGTTATAAACATATATGAATATACATGAGATGGATATGGTAAGCATCTTTCATTCCGTTTTAACAGGGTCCTTACACAGCAAGTGCATATAACTTTTCAACCCACAGTGTTGATAACAATTCGACTCTCTAAGCCGTATTGTGAAGCACACTCCCCCCTTATTTCCACACTTTCAGACTTTTTTATGTTTGCACGTACTGATGCAAAACTTCATAACAATTCGTAAACAAATAGGTCCAAAGGAGCACAGGATCCTGCAACGGCATTTTCCAGTCACAGAGGACCCCACCGAGATACCGATTGGGAGAACCTTGCCTGCTTTGCCTGATCCGCGCTACTGGAGTAGCAGAAATTACCCCTTGGCTAGCTGCACGATCGGCTTGGAAGCCGGAAACCACCGCGTGAGAGCAGAGGAGTGAGAGGCGCTGGCCCCGGGACTGCGAGGACCAGCATACCACATCTACAGCTGGTCCTCTTCCCGCGAGTGCCGCGCCCCCCCTCCGTGACACGCCCCCAGCCGAGCCCTTCAACTTCTCGCGGCACCCGCTTTGCGGGTGCCACTCGCTAATTGTTTTTGCAGATTGGGAGAACCTTGCCTGCTTTGCCTGATCCGCGCTACTGGAGTAGCAGAAATTACCCCTTGGCTGGCTGCACGATCGGCTTGGAAGCCGGAAACCACCGCGTGAGAGCAGAGGAGTGAGAGGCGCTGGCCCCGGGACTGCGAGGACCAGCATACCACATCTACAGCGGGTCCTCTTCCCGCGAGTGCCGCGCCCCCCCTACGTGACACGCCCCTATACCTTAAAAGCGATCTATCGCACGCGCATCGCGGGACGCGCGCATGTCGGAGTCCGGGGCGAAGCCCGGGCAAAGGGCGGGCCGTCTGTGGCCGTCCGGGGACACACGTGGACGGGACGGGCCCCCCCTCTTTCATCTCGCCCATCTTCACAGAAACCATCTCTCTATGGTAAGAAACTAGGGCAAACTCAAATAACCTACAAACAACAGCAGATATATCTGTTTGCTCGTGGCAACATACATAATAAAAACTATTTAACGTTTATAAGGTTAATAAATGGGCTTCAAAAAACTACGCTCCCGTACGATATTTATGAAAAGAATGGGGACCGAGAATGCAGTACGGAAATCCAATGACAAAGCCATAAAACCTGGTCGTATAATTCAAACGCCGGCAATCAGTACATACTTCACTTCACTTACACCTAAAGTCACTCAAGTATTGAATACATCAGGCCAAGAAACCTCTCTCAACGCTTCCGTAAACACAAGGGAAACTGAAAGCACTCCAATGATGCCTAATTCACAATCTAAATTGGGTCAACCGGACCCCGATTTAAGTACCAAATTATTTTGTACCCCAAAAGATCTACAAAACCTCGAACAGGAACCGTCTATTCTAAAAACCTCAACACCTATAAAAAATAGAGGGACTTCAATGTTATTTGGAGACTCAAATGTTACCAAATCAAACCTAGGCCCACAAAATTCGGAGCATAGAACAAGCCATAACATTCAGGAAAAAATATCTCCTCCTATCACCTTACCTGACCTTTCATCGGATCCTTTCAATTTTAATACAAACAATAACAACATTAACACAACTTCACCTATATCTAAAGCCTTGTTTTCGCTGCAAGAGATTTTGGAATCAGTTCTCTCTTTCCTGGGAAACATTCTAGAAAATTCCGACCAAACTTTGGACGTTCAAATAGGGATCTTAAAACATCTAGTTGATGAGAAAAAGAAAAAAGATTTCTTCATAGTAGAGGAAAATAAAAACTCAGTGACAATCAATCCTGAGCAACATGACATATTAAAAGAATATAATAAAGACCAGAAGAATAGAACACTCGATTTTGGTACTCAAACTTCTAACACTCAAATACAACAAAAACAAAAGACGGATAATTCAAATGACTCAATTATATATTCCCTAAAAAAACTCTTCAAAGAAAAACATCAGCAAAAAATCAAACATTTCCCAATATTTTCAAAAAGAAGTGAAACAAACACTCTCGTCAATGATTCTGCACTTGATATTCAGGAAATCCACATCCCTAATATAAAAAATCAAGAAGATGGAGAAATGACAGCTAAAAAGAAACAGGAAAATAATTCCGAAGGAAGGAAAAGAAGGAGGAAAAAACCATTAAGAATGATTCAGAAAAAGAAATCTTACAAATTAAAATTTCGAAAATCAGTCATATTACAAAATCTAGAAGAGGAACAAGCCGATTATATAATAGCATCTGAAAACACTGAAAAGTTAGCAACCAGTAAAAACTTAGAAGAAAAAACACCACAATTGGATCCAAGAGCAAAAGAATATGTCCCTATCAGACACCCAGAGGAACTAGATCAAACTAATAACAAAAAAATCAGGGAAGTCATAAACAGGTACAATCAAAGAGAGAAAGAACCTTCTTCCAAAATCCTACAATTTGAGGAACTTTTTCCTAGCGATTCAGCTCCGCTTAACAGAGGAAGGATAATACATCTATTACGACATATTGAGCCACTACAATCATTGAGTAGTAATGAACTTGATTTAGTAACCTTTCCCATCAAAGACAATACTAAACTAATAAGGGTAACATTCTGGTCGTCTGTTCTTCCAGAGATTATACTTAAGGAAAAGGAGACACTACACAAACACGGCTATGATGTAGTGGAAAGAAAGGAACAAATGGTCAGTAAAGCTATAACCGGGTACAACGCTCAAATACGAGCACTCTCTAATTCACAAGGGAAACAATTCCAAAGAAATTTCGAGGTGACAGAAGATCCAGAAATCACGTATTCCGATTTACACTCTGTAGGGCAAGAAAAACTAAAAATTTTGGTGAATAAAGGTCAACGGGCAGTATGGTACCAAGCTCCAAAAAAAACCAACAATCACAACAGCACAAAATCCTGGGCCTGGGTGTCAGAGACTCTGAATAGTAATAAAATCAAGAGCACTCAACAACAATCTGTTTAGCACCGGCATAAATATAACCTCCTGGAATATCGCAGGTGGAATTAAGAACAAACTGTCCACAGCTATGGGAAGTCTTCCGGATATCCTGTTCTTACAAGAAACGTGGGCAGTTGAATCCATCACTTGCAAAAATTATTATGTTTACGAAATTCCAGCAACAAATACTTATAGAGGTCATGCTAAAGGCGGTTTGGCCATTTTACTGAGTGAAGAATTTCTCTGGGCACAGGAACTACTAGAAACTAACCTAGAAAACCTACAGTGCATTAAAATCTCCGCTAAAAAACACAGCACGGCCCACCCTAATACAATTCTCCTCTTTAACGTATATGCTCCTCCGGGTAAAAAGCATGATACAACATTCTTAAAAATCATGGAAAAAATCGAGACTATAACAGAAAACCATCCTCATTCATCCTTTCTAATTGTCGGAGACTTCAATAGTAAAATCTCTAACTTAGAAATTAATAAATGGGCAAAACAACACTTAGAAGAAGGTAAGGATATCACAACCCCGCAATTCCCGGAGGGCATACTTACCGATAAAAGAGGGAATCTGTTATTATCAACATTGACAAATCTTAATGGAGTAATAGTGAATGGTAACATGGAAGGGGACATTCCAGCAAACTACACCAGGCGGGGCAATGGGACTCCATCTATTATAGACTACATAATCAGTAGTACGGATCTGCTAGATACAGTCACACATTTGCTTAACCAGTTTTGCCAAGAAAGTGACCACGCTCTAATGCATTTGACAACAGATTGGCTACCTAAATCTTCCGCAGCCTGTCACATTATCTACCACAAAAGCAATATAGTGATAAACAGTGAAAAAAGACGTATTTTCTGGAACTCTTCGACCATTGACAAAATCACCTCACTGATTGATCATTCTCAAATTTTAACGAAAATATTCTCTGAAAACCCTGTTGAAAACTTTGAATTTATTATAAAAGATTTTAGAACTCTTATCTTAAATATGACAGCAAAGGACGCAGCAGGTACCAGTAAGAAGAAAGACAATAATAGGCGCACTTCTAAGAACTCTGAAGTAAAGAAAAAATTAAATAAATACATACGCGCCCAATATATGAATCCTACACCATATACAAAAATGGAAATAAACAAATTGAAAAATCAACTGAGACGTGAGAATCAAAGAAATAAAAAAACTCTACAAGATCGTAATTGGGTCGACATTCAGATTGCAGCGAAAAATAACAACCAGCGCAAATATTGGTATCTAATAGGAAAACTCACTGGATCAAAAAAGAATTTACAGCCAATACCGGTCCCTCCAAACGACTGGGAAATTTTCCTGACAGATCTTTATAAACCAAACTCAATTGTCCCATCTGAAAGTAGTGAGGTTAATAACAAAGGAAATGACAAAAGTCCAATAAATAAAACGACAGCAATATCGGTTGAACTAAACATACGTAATGCAAGAACTACGGGTGCTTCTGGCCCTGACCAGATCCCAATCAAAGCACTACAAATTGCCCCGAAGGAATGGAGTCAGTTGCTATATCCCCTTTTTAGTTATATTTTAGATACTGGCCAAGTTCCAAAATCATGGCAGGGAAGCATTATCATCTCCATCCACAAAAAGGGAAGTAAAACCCATGCAAGCAATTACCGTCAAATAGCACTTATAGATGCCGTGGGCAAAGTATTCGCAGCAGAAATTTTACACCGTCTGAAAGAATGGGCTTTTTCGTCAGGCCAGATTCCGATGTTCCAAGCAGGGTTCAGACCTAAACATTCGGTAACAGACAATATCGCAGTTATCCAGGTCATTCTCGACAAATACGTAACCCAAAAAAGCCAGGTTGTTTACGCTGCTTTCATAGATTATTCTACAGCGTTCGATCGGGTAGACCGACCAACGCTGTGGAAGAAATTGAGGAAGCTTGGTATACATGAACAGCTGCTTCAATCTATTGTAAGCCTACACACCAACACTTGGTGTCAAGTCCAAATGGGAGGAGAAAAAGGATATACGAAAAAAATTAAAACCGAAAATGGATTAAAGCAAGGGTGCCTTTTAGCCCCAATCCTATTCTCCCTCTACTTAAGTGACTTGTGTCACTACCTGCAATTGGGCTCCAACCTACCTCCAAAAATAGCAAATCACAAAATAAATGAACTGCTATATGCTGATGACATTGTGTTGCTGGACCTTACCCCTTTTGGCCTACAAACATCACTGGATATCCTGCACAACTACTCCAAAGAAAATTATTTAGTCCCAAACATCAAGAAAACAAAAGTGCTAGCTTTCTCTGGGAGGAAACAAAGCGCAAGATATTTCTGGAATTTAGGAGGAGAAAAGATAGAAGAAGTTAAGGACTATCCCTACCTCGGCAGGACCCTTTCTAAAAACCTAACTAACGCAAAGCAGATAAATAATTTACTAAGGAAAACAGATATACACGCCGCGGTCCTTCAGAGACTCTATAGCCCAACAGGAAACAGACACTTTTCCTCACTGATAAACATCTACAGAGCAAAAATACCACCTGTACTATCCTACGCGACGGAGTATATACCCATAAAACAATGGGCTTTCATGGATCGCAAAGAGGGAAAGATTTTAAGAAAAATTATGAAACTGTCAGACGCAGTACCAGTTCAAGCACTGAGATTGGAATTATCAGTCACAAGCTCATATGCTGTAGCAATTGCAAATGTCATTAGGTGGGCCTACAATCTATTGCATGCAAAAGAGAACACATTAAGGTCACTGCTGAAAAAAGAAACCTTTGGGTCTGACGCTAAAAAGCAAGTCTTCCTAGAGAACATGACTGAAGCATTTCGTATTGCAAATATTGGCACTGAAGTGTTGCTTACCTGGTCACCAGCACAACTAAAACTGTTTTTAAAATGCTTCACCCCAAAACTAAGCTACGAAGTGGACTCTAGACACTGCAATAAATTACCCACCTATAAACCCTTTGTTGACCTATTAGAATACAAACAAAGCCGGTCCTACATTGGGCTAACCTTGACTCATGGTGCAAGGAGAACAATTGCTATGCTTCGATTGGGCATCCTTCCCGTACTTTCATATACCTCAAGATGGCTTCCGGGAGGATCTCCTTTATGTACATTGTGTGCAGGGGGTGTTCAGACTTTGGAGCATGTTTTATCTGTATGTCCGAATCAGAATGTAATTTTAGCCCGTACTAGATTTCTATAACCTATATATCGTTCCTGTAGAATCTTGACGGTGAGGGAACTTATAAGTCTGTGCAAACAACCTCCGAATGAATTTTTCTGTTACAATTTGTATAAATTTTTGAAATTGTTTTTATCTTTGTATTGATAAAATTGAATATCTTTTAAATATGTAACATGTAGATAATATTTGTGGTCCTCTGTTGAGTACCAGTACAAATAAACTTTTTGACTTTGACTTTGTAAACAAATAGTATCAGTGCTATGGTCCCTGCTGTCTTCCACTATAACAACCTAATGTGAGTACAGGAGGAATAGTAGGTAAGGAGTGTGCTTGCAGGGGATGAGTCTCACAGGAGTCCACTGATGGTGTACTATTATTATTACTGCGCCGGTGTATAGTCCTCGGCAGCTTGTGTAGTATGTGTGAGAAGGTACGCTTTCAGAGGGTCCCAGATGTCCCTAGGGCATGACGGTCTAGGGAGTTACTCTGCATAGTTAGTGATCTGCTCATGACAATATATCAAATCAGTGAGCCAGTCTTTGAAATTCTGGCGTGCGACCTCTGCCCCCACGACACGCAGCTCGGCGCTTCGTCATAAGTAAGGCTATGGCGAGATATTTGCGGTACAGTTTGGCAACATGTTTTGTGTAGCCAAGCAAGGCGATCAGGTGGGTGTGCTCTAGGGTTTGCATGGTCATCTAATCCAGGGTGTCAAACACAGTTTCATAGAACGTGTGCACTGCGGGACATTCCCAGGCCAAGTGTAGAAAATCTGCCCCAGGGGCTCTACATCGCATGCATTGGTCGGAGCCTACAGTTTGCATTTATGTAATATAAGCGATGTAGAAATTTGTTGTGCGTGATAGGTTGCCTATGGCTAGCAGCAATTTCCTCCTTATGTTCGCAGCAGTTTGTCCATTGTTCATCAGTAAGTTCATATCCCAAATCACAATCCCATCTCGCTCTGGCAGGGCATGGGGTCCTCTCTTGTGTTGTGTGTACCATGTGGTATAGTGTAGAAACCATGTGTCTTGGTGAGTCGACTCGTAACACCCACTGCAGAGGAGCCAATATGGGGGGCTTATGTGGGAAATCTGGTGATAATGTACGGAGGCCTTTTCGTAGTTGTACATAAAGGAAGACATCCAAGGGAGTTGGTTGGGCCTCCCTAAATATGTGGGTTAATGCTCGGAACTCTCCCTTATGATACAGGTCGCCCCATGTGGAGAAGTTGGTCCGTCCCAGGAGCATTTGGAAATCTTTTTCCTGGAGGAGTTGCATTCGTTGATATCAATGGGAGCAGTGGGGAGTAGAGCATAGGGCAGTTTTTTTTGCATCAAAATACAATGCCTTGCATTCAGTGTGCAAGTAAGTGTGGTTGCCATGTCACGTCAGGCAGGGGGTTGAATAATATTCCGTCCAATGGTATGAAATCTGCCAGCCAGTGCTCCACCGCAACCTGCGGCATGTAGCGGGGGATGGACCAATAATAAGCATAGTGCGCTTGTGCACAAATGTAATACAGCTCAAAGTCTGGGATGTCAAATCCCCCCTGCACAAAGGGCCTGGTAAGTACGACCATTGCAATCGGGGTTGTTTGCCTCCCCATACTAGTCTGATCATTTCGGTTTGCAACATTGTAAAAAAGGTGCGTCTTGGATTATACAGTATATTTAGGAATAGGTATAGCACCTGGGGGAGAACCACTATCTTGATCAATAAAGCCCGACCCGCCATCGAGAGGGGCAAGGAGATCCAGCGTGTGACATTGCCTGTAATGCGATCTAACGTTCTGCCATAATTTAACCGCATAAGCTCATCTCTATCTGTGGTGATGCGAATACCTGGATAGCGCATGTCTGAGTGACACCACTCCAGAGGGTAGTCTAAGGGGAATGGGCTGCCGCAGGGGCGAGGGGTAAGATCTGTGATTTCCCCCAGTTTATGTGTATCCCTGACATTTTCCCAAACAGTATGAACTCACGGAGAAGTGGATTAAGGTTAGTCTGTGGGTCACAAACATATAAAGTGATGTCATCTGCGTACAATGATATCAAAATGTGGTGCATATAGCAATGCAATGCTTTGTCTTGATGTTGGTGCAACTTGGCCGCCAAGGGTTCTATTGCTACCGCAACAGTAGGGGGGAGAGCGGGCACCCCTGTCGTGTGCCCCTCGTGATAGAAAAGGCAGGCAATATGTGACCATTTATGCAGACCCTGCCTGTCGGAAGGTTATAAAGCAGCTTGATCCAAGAAAGAAAGATTGGGGGAAAGCCCATAAACTGTAGGACTCCCAGTAAGTTATCCCACTCTACTGAATCCAACACCTTAGTGACGTCTAGGAAACAGCCGCTAATGACAGGTCGGGGTCCACGTTGTGGAGGATTGCAAAAAAGGTTAGTAGGTTGTAGGTGATCGCTCTGCCAGGTATAAAGCTGGACTGATCCAGGAAGGCTAATTTGTCCATGATCAAATTCAATCTGTTTGCTATGACCCTCACCAGGATTTTGGTGTTACAGTTAATAAGTGACAATGGTCTGTATGAGTCACAGTAGTGAATAGATTTCTCTGGTTTCTTCAGAGAGATGATGTGCACCTCTCGCATAGATGGGGGAGTCTGCTGTTATATAATGCATCTTCAAAGACCTCTTGGAGGATGGGGGCCAGCAAATCAAAATACATTTAGTAGAATTCTATAAGAAGCCCGTCGGATCCTGGTGTTTTCCCTGACTTCATATGCATTATGGCTTCCTTTATTTCGTCCAATTCAAAAGGGGCGATAAGGAACACCTGTTGAGTGTCGCCCAGCCACCCCAACGCTACGTCTTTTAGGTAGGCATTGAGATCGAGCTCATCGTGTCTCTGTGATGTGTACAGTGAGGCATAGTGTGAAGTAAAGGTGCATAGTATATCCACAGTATTCCTGTATATGTCATCCCCTGGACCTGTAATCTCCAAGATGGTATTTGTGCAACGTGGCCTACGTATAGTTTCTGCTAACACCTTCTCGGGCGTCATCCCTCTCCATATCTCTATGCAACCTAGTGCTTGCCCCTATATTTCGTTTCTCTGTCAGCAGTGTCAGTGTATTCAGTGATTTTGTCTCTAAGTTCTTGATTCCCTTGTCTATCCATTCTGGTACTGAGCCGTGTCTCTAATTGCTTGATATCCATTTCTAATTTTTTCAGGGATCTCTGTATGTCCCATAGTACGCCCGAGATTTTGGATATGCAGTACCCCCTAATTGTGACCTTGAAGGCCTCCCATACTGTTTCTACGCTGTTCACAAATCCCTTATTTCTCTGTAAACATTCCTGTATTTCTAGCCCCAATTCTTCAAGATACATCGGTTCCAGCAGTGTTAGTGGCTGGAGCCACCAAGTCCTTTGTGGGGCGTCATATCCAGGGGGGTTAAATGATAGACTTACTGGAGCGTGGTCCGAATACGTTCTGGCTAGATGTTTAGTCATGGCAATCAGAGGGCCTAGGTCTCGTGTAACAAGGAGGTAGACCAGGCGGGCCCAGGATGCGAACTGAGTTGCTTGGTGTGTGCCTTCAATTGTATGTGGGTTAAGGTACCGCTAAGCGTCTATTATACCATTGGTTCTATTATGTTTTGCAACGCTTTGTATGAGCCATTGTAATGTTGCGGGTGGTGTTGGATCTGTCCATTGTGGGGTCCAAAGCGACATTGAAATCCCCCCAGCAGATTAGATGAGTGGAGACTATCTCCAATATTTTCCCCCTAAATGTAGTGAAATACTCTGGTGAATCTATATTAGGGGCCATAACAGCAAGCCAGGGTGGAGTCCGTGCTAAGTCTGCCCGAATCCAGACAGTAGTGACCTTGCTGATCTTGCGCCGAGCCTGCTGGGGCAAAAGGAAAACCTTTTTTTATAATTATTGCAGTTCCCTTAGAGTAGGAAGAATATGAGGAAAATATTTCTACGTTCTGCCCATTTACTGGCAAAGGAATTAGTGTGTCTCAGATTAATGTGGGTCTCCTGGAGCATGGGTATGTGTGTACGGTACCTCTCTAAATACGCCAGAACTTGGCGGTGCTTTCTCAGGTCTCCCAAACCCCTAACATTCCATTTGAGGATCCGCACTATTGTGGAGCCTGTTAGATTAGTCATGGGGGCTGGTGTGGTGAGTAGAGTTTCAGGATAGGTGCCATATGCTTGTGAGGTGGATTAGAATAAAAACAATACAATCGGACATCACATGTATTGTACAAGCTGCGAAGAAACTGAATTAACAACCCTATGGCCTCCCCCTCCCACTGAAGCATCACAATCATGCCAGGGTTACATGGCACTCCCCCCTCCCCTTTCCCCCAACTTGCCCGGAAACAAATGCTAGCATAATTCCAGCATAACACATTGGGGGAGCGCCCTCGGGAGGGAACTCCCTGGGGATAGCACATACTCTCCCTGCCCTCAGAGAGCCCAATGTTGGAGTGGCTCAGCCCCGAGAGGGCAGGGGTTCCCAGAGTATATTGTGTCCCATGATCCCTACTGTCACTTATCTGGTGTTGGCCTCCAGGCGGGCAGGCACGTCCAGGTGTCGAGTTCCATTGTTCAGACTTAGCACCACTAGTGCACGTTTCATTCTGTGAGGGGGTTACCGGCATTTTGTGTGTTATTCTGCATTCTCGGGGGCGACCCTTTCAAATTTCAAGGTTATTTTACTCTGTTTCTGGTGATTCGATTCTCGGGGATGAGTTAGGTGAACCTGTGGAGTTATTGTGCGTCGGAGGTGCTTTAGAAATTCATCCACTTGCTGCAGCTTGGTGAAAAACGATTGTTTCCCTTGATGAGTGACTCTCTGGCGTGCTGGGTATAGAACAGCGTAGTCAATTTGGGCCTCTCGCAGTTTCTTTTTAGCAGGTACGAATTTGCGTTGTTCATGCTGCACGGTTGCTGTAAAGTCCGGATATATGGTAAATTGGTTGCCTTCAAAATTCAATTGCTGCTTTTCCCTAGTTGCTTTGAGGGCGGTGTCCCGGTCGCGGTAATTTAACATTCGAGCAATGATTGGGGGGCGTGCTGCCTGGGGGGGTCTAGGCCCCAATGACCGCTGCGCCCTTTTGGCAAGGAATTGAGTCGAGAAGGATTCGTAACCAATTGTGTCTCTTGGTAGACGTTCAACATAATCCTCCATTTTCCCAGTATTGGTGCTTTCCGGTGTTCTAATCACGCGTATATTGTTTCTGCGACTGCATGCCTCCAAATCTTCATTCTTAGCAGCAATAACTCTCAGCAATTTATCCTTGGGAGTCACTTTTGTTTGGAATTGGGAGGTTGTGTCTTTGTTATCTAAAATGCGAAGTTATGTCTCTTTTATGCGGTCTTCATGGCCTTCCAGTTTATGCACTATGGCGTCCATGTGGTTTGACAAAGAATCCATTTTGTCACCAATGGCGGCTAGACCATTTCGCACTTCTAATAATAGGGCTTTCAGGTCTTATTCAGGCGCAGGAGCCGATCCCGATGCTGGTGCTTCAGTGTTAGCAATGGCATCTTCCTGTTGCATGCGTCCTCCCTTTCTGGCCTCAAATATAAGTCTTGGTTGTTTTGGGTCTGCCTTTCCATGGTTTGTCGTAATACAGCCCTTAGGGTCTGGTCTAGATCAGAACAATGCTGTTTGTTTGTTCAGTTGTCACTTTGCGCAGCCACCTGCTTTGCCCTTCTTTGTTGTCCAGTAGTCGGCTGTATCGCAGTTGCTTGGGCTCTGTGTCTCTTGACAGTTTTAGAAATTAACCCCCTTTCAATGTGTCAGTGGAGTTGAATGTGGGTCAGTGCAGTTAGCTCTTCACAGTATTGCGTTTTCATCTTTCCTCAGCTCCAAGTGACCTATGCAGGGTGGGCAAATGGGCGCGCTGTTTCACAAAGCTGGCTTTCCTTCCCTACCGGCAACGGTAATGCAGCTTCCCGGGTGCTCGCAGGGCCGGTGCCAGCATCCACCTGGAGGCACAATCTGTAAATGGTGTTTGTATGGTGCTGCGCGGAGGATGAGTTCAGGGGCTGGTGTTAACCTCTCTGTACACAGGGATTCGGGTTACAGATGCGCTTTATTCTGGAGGCCTACTTCATTCACTTCGCCTCAAGTCTCCCAGCCCAGCAGTGTTTTCCAGTCAGCAGCAGCAGCGGCCAGGGTAGTTTTACATGCTGCAATACAGTGCAGGGTAACATCTAGAGGCCTCCGTGCCTCTTTACCAGACCAGACACAGTCCAATATGGGCGGCAATGGCTATGCGGCCTGCCACTGTACCTGGTATGTATGTTGGCGTCCGCACCAGCAACACGATGCAATCTGACAAGCCCTCCACCAGTTCTTTCAGCCTCGATTAGGTAGCGCTGTGACGCGGGAGCGTGGGAGTCGTTAAATCTCTCATGCTGCGCTGCCCTGTTTTGCTGCCACTATCGTTTCTGCAGGCGAGGCATTGTCACCTCGTGGGGGCCTGGGGTTCCCATAGTGTGTGCAGCCCAGGCCCTGTTCCAGGTGTCGGCACTGTAGCAGCAGTGCTCGCTAGCATCCGGAATTCCGGTGCCAGGGGCGTCCTACCAGCACCAAACTCACGCAGGACCGTGGCCAGTACGTCTGCTTTCTGTTGCCATGGTTTTTAAGCTTCTGTGATCGGCTGAGCAAAATATTTGTGTGGATAAATGCTCCGGGCTGCAGGAGCCTCACTACGGTGCGGCCATACTGCTTGTGTGCCACCTAGCGCCCCCAAAATAGCGGCATATTTACAAAAAAAGTGATGCTGGGCAGCACAGCAGAGAAGCACCATATTAATGCAATGTGGCAAAACCCTATCTTTCCCCCTGCACTGGTGCCATTTCTGCAGGCTCTGTTAAAGGCAGGGGAAACCCAATAAACCCTTGTAGGCTTGGGCACAAAGTAGTTAAGGTCAAGGGGTGCTACAAGGGATTTATTTAAAACAGATTTCAAATCATTAATGAGTTGTACATATGTAACACACTCATATGTATCCACAGGATAACCGTCTTGTTTCAACTGTAACAAATATATTGGTGGAAGGCAAAAAGAACATATAGAGCAAGAATCGTATTGAATGTTCAAAAAATTTCTCTTTACTGTAACAAAAGTAGGGAGACAAATACAAATAAAGTGAAGCAAAAAAGGTCATGAACAGAGATCAATCAAATTTGCACTACAGTTCATAACTGAAAACATCAACTCCAGGTATTTAAAGACACAACCAAAATTAATTGATAAAGAAGGGTTGTGAATTGGTGACAGGGCAACAAAACAGGAGATGATGGAGTGTCGACGTTTCGGTCTAGGTAGCATTCGTCAGATAGACCATCATCAGGACGGTGTTTTTTATGCAGGAAAAACTCCCTTGAATCCTACAGTGGATTTTTTATGAGCACGGAAACAGCAGTGGCATATGGCAAAGATGTCGCATATGAGTGCGGGAACAGCAATGACGTGTGGCAAGAATGTCCGACACGGAGCTTCAACTTGAAATTAAAAGAATTTGCGTTGAAGCTGGTTGCCAGATTTCACGTAAGGATATAATTTCAAAAGTTCTTGAAATAGAGTTGAGAGCCGGCAAAAGGACGCGTCGTCGTCAGTTGTCGTCGTTTACCAAACAACTGAGTTGAAGCTCCGTGTCGGACATTCTTGCCACACGTCATTGCTGTTCCCGCACTCATATGCGACATCTTTGCCATATGCCACTGCTGTTTCCGTGCTCATAAAAAATCCACTGTAGGATTCAAGGGAGTTTTTCCTGCATAAAAAACACCGTCCTGATGATGGTCTATCTGACGAATGCTACCTAGACCGAAACGTCGACACTCCATCATCTCCTGTTTTGTTGCCCTGTCACCAATTCACAACCCTTCTTTATCAATTAATTTTGGTTGTGTCTTTAAATACCTGGAGTTGATGTTTTCAGTTATGAACTGTAGTGCAAATTTGATTGATCTCTGTTCATGACCTTTTTTGCTTCACTTTATTTGTATTTGTCTCCCTACTTTTGTTACAGTAAAGAGAAATTTTTTGAACATTCAATACGATTCTTGCTCTATATGTTCTTTTTGCCTTCCACCAATATATTTGTTACAGTTGAAACAAGACGGTTATCCTGTGGATTTCTGCAGGCTAGCACAAACACAGGCACCCTTGTACCATGGTGCAAGTGTGCCTGTGTTAGAGGCGGGATTATTTGTGTGCATGAAGGGACACCATCCTGCACAAAAACAATCTTTACAGACATTTTCTTCTTTCTATGTGTGCTCCGAAATGAAGCACAAATAGAAAGAGGATAAAACAAGGAGAGATAAAGATATTTCTCCTCATGAGGACTCCCCTGGGAGGGCTATCTTTGTGGCGCATTCCCAGGTTTCGTAATTCTAGGAATTGGTAAAAAAACATGGGATTTGCGTGGGAACGCATCCCTTGAGCAGAGTAAGACAAAGCAGCAATTTGTGCTGCATTGCCTTACTCGAGATTCATGAAGACATTCAAAGCCATGCAATGTGGCTTTGCGTGGCTTCATAAATCTGACTTAGATGTAAGCTTCGGCGTAGTGGTCGTAGCGGGGCTACGCGGAGTGCAATGGAGTTGATAACAAACTCAGTGGCACGCTGCTTAGCTCTGCTACACCACCCGCCACCCACCCGCCCTTTCATTAACTATTGCTCAAGTTTTAAAAAATAACTTTAAAGCATCTTACCTATTCAACGGCGTCCCCGGCTGGCCTCACCTCTGTTCCTCACGTTCACAGTAAAAACTGCGCATGAGCGGGCACCCACACATGCACAGTTATCACCAGGAATGAGGAGGCCAGCCGGGGATGCCCCAAACACCGCAGATAAGGTAAGGTGCTTTAAAGTTATTTTTTTTAACTTTAGCAATTGATAATATTAGGGCTGGTGGGAGGCGGAGCAGGCCAACTCCGCTCTGCTGCGGAGTGTGCGGGGTTTTGCCTACTCCGTGTTCTGGCAAAACTCTGCACACGCCGCCGGCGGAGCAAAATTCTCTGACCATGGTTACTTGGAGGCTTGTGTCATGCATGTACCACTTTGGGTGGTGCAAACTTGCCTCAAACCTATCATAAATATGCCACTTTGCATTTCTCTTTTAATGTTTCTCTCAACGTTGGCCCCTCAGGTTCCTTGGATCCAGAGTTCGCTTTAACTGCAGCACATTGCCTCAGTGAGTCTCTGGAAGTCTTTGTCCTTGGCGTAGAAAGCAAGGAGCTCTGGAGCTTTCAGCAGGACAAATCAGCAGGGCCAGGTCAATTCTCGATGTCGGTTTGATTATTGACGTGGAGCCTGTCTTCTTCTGGAGCTTTTTATCAAAACTTTGTAGAAACTTAGCAAACTTTCAGAATATCTTCTTGGTTGTTTCCTTTGGGAGGACAATTGCCCAGCAGCACTAGCTAGGGGGTCAGAATCTCTGGATTGCCTCTTGGTGTCTGGGACTCAGTCTCCCCCAATTCACCTGGACAGTCCAGGAAAGTCCAGTTGTAGCTGGTCAGCTGTAATATTCCTCTCTTTGTCTGATGCAGATGACTTCTTTCAGCAGTTTTCTACATGTTCAGGGAATCCACTCCTTTTTCTTGAATCAGGCACAGTCCCTACTTTGTGGAGCTTTGAGAGTGCAGCAGGTGCAGTCCTTCTGAGTGCAACTCTTCTGTGGTGCAATCCAAATGTCTTCATTCTTCAGATGTTCTAGGCAGTGTTCTGAAGAGCTCCTGCAGATCACCCATATTTAGTCTCCACTCTGGGCTAGCAAGACGGAGGGATACCCCAAACAATAGGAATAAGTTACCAACCTCTACTATGGCCACTTCCTGTGAAGTGTGGCATATTTATGACGCAGAATACATTGACTAAACTCCCTTTTAACCGCTCTCCTAATCTAATTAAGGCAGCCCCCATCTAGCTGGAGATCAAGGATATGGGGGCTGCCCTGGGTCCAGTGACATATATTCTTCTGCCTTTGAAATCCAGCTTATCTCCTCATCCCCCATCCACTCACTGGCTTCTCAAGAAAGCAGATCTCCTCCCATCAAATTGGCTGTTTTTTTACAGCCCCAGGCCTCTTCACACCTACTCAGGTAGCATCTTGGCTCAGGCTGAAACGGATGACCAATCAGAAGATACTGCTACTGGGCTACTTTAGGTAACTTCAGGATAGTATGTTCTAAATCTGCTTTCCTGTAATAGTTACAATAAATCTGACCTTGACAAGTTGTTGGATTTATTTGCACCCTTATTTTGATACTTTCAATGATGTTGCTAGCTGGCTCCAATCAAAAGTTAGACTTTAATAATCTTAATGACGCCTGCCAATGCGAGAAGCACTACAATAGGGAAACATTATTTTTGATGTTTTTGCCTAATTGGGCATTTAATACATATTTTATATTGTCCCTGTTTTTTATAACAAGACACCCTGCCCTTGGGCACCTAGGGCTAACCTTGGGGGTGACCTATATGTAATAAATGTTAGTTTTAGACTTTGGAAAGACTTTTAATTCTAAAGTCGAATATGGACACAGTTGTTTTACAGTAGTTCATACTTAAGTGCATTAAAGCCACTGGAGATACCTAATCCTACATTGCCTACCACATTCTAGGCTGTTGTGGTCAATTAGTATTACACCATGTAGTGTAGTTCCTATATTCCCAATAGGCTCTGCGGATTGGAATAATATATTCAGCAGTGTAGACGTAGGACTGAGGTCGACTACGTCTCTACTGACTATATTAGACTTAAGGTTTGCCAGCTAGCTCAGAGGTCACTAGAAACTTTCTCGAATAAACGAGGAGGAGTTTAACCTCCCTGGATAGACAAGAAGGGATTAGCTTCCGACAACCATATAACATGACAACTTTGCTCCCTCAGAATAAGAGTGTATCTCTAGAGTCCTGTGAAACCAATAGACAGCTATTTCACTCAGTCAGATGTGCGTACTTAGTTTCACCAGAGTGCAGAGACAAGAGAGACGGGTGTTTTCAATAAAAGGTGTAATTTACTGAGCAGTCTTCGTTGTCATGCAAGAGAAATGAATTGCCATAATTGCAATACTTAATATAAAGTAAAGTGCGTACAGTAAAAAGAGTATTATGAAATAATACTGTAAAAGCATTGATATGGTTTCTTAGCCATAAGATACTTTAAAATGGATAAAATATATACATACATATATGCATTGACTAACGTACTCAACTGGTGCTTCTAAAATACGCCTACCCCGGTGTGACCTAAGCCTAATACGTGGGAAGGAGTAAGGAAGTAGCAGTGTAAGTTAAGTTGGTTTTGCCAAGAATCTGACTCAAGAATTCTCTTTAAGGATTTTGTCAGCTCCGTACTTGGGTAATAGAATGGAGGAGGTCTGGTATCTCTCTTTCAGGACTCGATATCCCAGAAGCCCGTGAAGGCGGCTGAGAACACTGGAGCTGGATTTCTCAGCAAGACAGCGTCTCTCTCAGTGCGTCAAGAAGGAGGGGCAACGTCCGTGGGCTCTCACATCAGCTGGGCTCTCGGGCAAGTAGTTAGCTGCTCGGCTCCAAAACCACCACCGTGTGTTGGCTTAAGGCAACGTTGGTATATTTATACCTGAAAGGTGCAGAGTTTGACGTAAGGTTTGGACATAAGACGTCTATAAAGATCTCACTAAGAACTGACTGTTCCTTTAGTGGCCGCAGGAGTTTAACGACAAATCAAAACAAAAGCAAATGGGGATTTCCCCGGTTGCTGGAAGTTTGGTGTGTCGAAAGAACTCATTGTGCTTTCTAGGAATCCAAGGAAGTAGCTTCTGCTGTGCTTTGGACTGCAAGGGAGTCTGTGGAATGGTGTGGCTCACTGGTTAGAGGCGGCAGACCCGGAAGCAGAGAACGGCCCGCGACCAGGGTTCAATTCCCGACGTGGCAGGGTCGTGAACCAGGGTCAGCGGACTTGATAATTCTCGCGTCTGTGCCCACTCTAACTAGCCTCCACAACGGCCCCTCACAAACGCCGGGGATGCCTGGTTTCACCTTGGAAATATCCAGGAGAGAACATCTCACAGGGAAAGCCAGGATGGGTTCCCCAGCGGTCTATAGCGCCAGGACACCTCCGGGTAGCAGTGCGCTTTACAAGACCCACACACATTTACAAGGGCTATTTACTTAAATATGGATCTGGTTCCTTATGCCAATATAGGGATATTATTGATTACAGCCGTACAAGGGCATAAAATAGCAGTATTGATTCAGGTTCCTAGATAAAACACAATACCCACTCCACAATGTAAAGTCCATCATTACTAAAACTAAGCAATAGTAAACATTTAAAGGTGCATGTGTATTCCAACCCACCCCAAAATACATTTTACGCATTTGAAATGGTGTATGCGAAATACACGAAAATGATTATTGGTACTGTACGCTTTTCAAGCAGTGTAATCATTCAGTTAAACATGTTTATATATATTAGCTGAACGATTTGCGAAAATAACACATGAAATGGCTCTTATTACAGAAGAGAAGGGTCGAGACCATTCCATCACATATAAATACAGTTGCTGTAAATGTGCTAGAGGCTTGAGGTAATATATTGTCTCTAGAGTTTCCTAAAAATAGAAGGTCTGTTCTTTAAGAATAGTTCTACTTTAGGCAGAGTACATGTGCCAGAAAAAGGTAAATATTTTGGAAGTTTGAAAAATAATTTCGCTTTCAGGGGAAAAAATAGTTCCAAATGTTTTCAGTAGCTTTTCTTTATCAAAGCTGAAGGCCGAATTCAGAGTTCAGGGGAACGCTATGTGCTCGTTGCTTAAAAGTTATTCTTTCTGTTCAGGGGAGAACATCATTTCAGACAGACTCGCAAAAAATTGGTCTACGACATCAGGTGAAAGTTCGACCAAGTTTGAAAGTGCCGCAACAGTGCAGTCGTGAGAATGATTGCTGTCATCGATGTCAGGATCAGCAATGCTCACAGAAGGTCGTACCTGGGTGATGCTGCTCTCATCTCGTACTTCACTGCCACCTAATCGTAGTGGTGAAGTCTCAACGAATGCCATCATCAGAATGGGTAGCCGCTTGGGACAACACGATGCATGAGCCGTTACAGGACTTAGCAAAGTATCTGTATCCAATGGTACTACTGATGGTAGTGTAAGACAGACGTCCAACACGCATTCTTCTCCACATAGCATACATCGAAGCACAGGTAGGATGCAATTTTGCCAGATTGGTCTGAATGAAAGAAACCAGGTCATATTCAGATCTCTTAGCCCGGCTAATCCAAGGACTTTAATTATGCGGTCCCGATAGCGTATAGCTAGGATCGTTTCTTCCATCGTTGCTGGAGTCTTGTCTGCGACTTGGCTTGCCATTTCGGAGTAGAAGGGTCAAAAATAAAATTCCTGCTACGAGTCCCAAAAGTAGTGATAGGTCGTCAAAGACAGAATGGACAAAATTTGGAAAAATGCCCAGAACTGCTTCGAAGGGTGTTAACAGTCCCGAAAAAATTGTCTTAAATATATGTGGGATACCACTGGCATCAGACATAGGGGTCGATTAGGATCGCGGACGTAAACGTGTTCCGTCCGCCGAGGAAGGTGGCAAGATATTCCGGACAGGTCCGCGGATAAACCGCAATAGCAATTAGGATAATATATGAATGAAACACCGATCGCGGCGGACGGAGCAAACCAAACCCCGTCCGCGGCGGTCGGAGTACACCTGAGACCGCCGCAAGCGGACGGAACCTAAAAAACACCAACCGCCGCGTACGCACATGACCGCAAGAACATCCACATCTCCCGCTATACCTGCGTAGTGTCCGTGTCTGCAATTAGGATAACTCTGCAAGTACCCCGGTAGCCACCGCGATCCACGTCCGCTGCGGTACCAATGCAACGACAAACCGTGCTCCACAGCGGAAGGCCAACACGAACAACATCCTTACCGTCAAACCAATGCCAAACAGTGCGACGGAAGTTAATACCAAACACAGGAAAATGAACGACCACCCACCTGAAACATCAAAACCAATCACAAGACACAATGACCCACCCCCAAGTACCACATAATGCACACCACTCAACACACCCACCTAGCAACTGACTGCCAATAACCATTCAGACAGGACCAAGACACAGACTATAAAATAACTCCCACTCACTCCCGAAATCCTCTGCATCACAGCATAGCTGCTAGCAAGAGACACCAGAGAACATACAGCACTCACCGATATATTACACATAACCAACACCCAAACACACCCACTACACAAAGACCCACCACACCATTCCTACACACCACACACCTGCACCTCCCAACTCACTCAAACCCACACCCCGAGCACAACACACCATGGCACCAAAAAAGAACCCCAAATTCACAGACACCGAGTTAAAGGTAATGGTGGATGAAATCATCCGTGTAGAACCCCACTTATTCGGGGCCCTAGTGCAGCAGACCAGCGTAGCCAGGAAAAACCACATGTGGGACCGGATAGTCACCAGGGTGAATACGTCTAGGACCGTGCCGAGGACCAAGCAGGAGATTCTGAGGCGGTGGCATGACCTCAAAACCCGAGTCAAATCCATCTGTGCAAAAAACCATCTCCAGGCAAATCACACTGGTGGTGGAACCCCCCCGGAGCCCTTACCCTACACCGACTGGGAGGACAAGGTGCTGAGCATCCTGCACCCAGAGACCCTTAAAGGAATTGAGGATGGAGAAGAGGCTGGTAAGTACAAACCAAGCACCACGAGCACAACAACATGGTGTGCCTCACACAACTCAGAAGACACATCTCCCAGACCCCAACCCATGCATGCAGTCCGCATACTCACCAACGTCTAAACCACTCCAACAGGCCCCCATGTCCATAGGGATGGCGGTGGTGGTGGGTGGGGTGTGTGAGAGGACGGCACTACAACTCCCAACAGGCCCTCATATCCATAGGGCTGGCGGTGGTGGTAGGGTGGGGTGTGTGAGAGGTCACTAGTCCAACTCCCAACAGCCCCCCATGTCCATAGGGATGGCGGTGGTGGTGGGTGGGGTGTGTGAGAGGACAGCACTACAACTCCCAACAGGCCCCCATGTCTATAGGGATGGCGGTGGTGGTGGGCGGGGTGTGTGAGAGGTCACTAGTCCAACTCCCAACAGGCCCCCATGTCCATAGGGATGGCGGTGGTGGTGGGTGGGGTGTGTGAGAGGTCACTAGTCCAACTTCCAACAGGCCCCCATGTCTATAGGGATGGCGGTGGTGGTGGATGGGGTGTGTGAGAGGTCACTAGTCCAACTCCCAACAGGCCCCTATGTCTATAGGGATGGCGGTGGTGGTGGGTGGGGTGTGTGAGAGGATGGCACTACAACTCCCAACAGGCCCCCATGTCTATAGGGATGGCGGTGGTGGTGGGTGGGGTGTGTGAGAGGTCACTAGTCCAACTCCCAACAGGCCCCCATGTCCATAGGGATGGCGGTGGTGGTGGGTGGGGTGTGTGAGAGGTCACTAGTCCAACTCCCAACAGGCCCCCATGTCCATAGGGATGGCGGTGGTGGTGGGTGGGGGTGGGGTGTTTGAGAGGACGGCACTACAACTCCCAACAGGCCCCCATGTCCATAGGGATGGCGGTGGTGGTAAGGTGGGGTGTGTGAGAGGTCACTAGTCCAACTCCCAACAGGCCCCCATGTCCATAGGGATGGCGGTGGTGGTGGGTGGGGTGTGTGAGAGGACGGCACTACAACTCCCAACAGGCCCCCATGTTTATAGGGATGGCGGTGGTGGTGGGTGGGGTGTGTGAGAGGTCACTAGTCCTACTCCCAACAGGCCCCCATGTCCATAGGGATGGCGGTGGTGGTGGGTGGGGTGTGTGAGAGGACGGCACTACAATTCCCAACAGGCCCCCATGTCTATAGGGATGGCGGTGGTGGTGGGTGGGGTGTGTGAGAGGTCACTAGTCCAACTCCCAACAGGCCCCCATGTCCATAGGGATGGCGGTGGTGGTGGGTGGGGTGTGTGAGAGGATGGCACTACAACTCCCAACAGGCCCCCATGTCTGTAGGGATGGCGGTGCTGGTGGGTGGGGTGTGTGAGAGGTCACTAGTCCAACTGCCAACAGGCCCCCATGTCCATAGGGATGGCGGTGGTGGTGGGTGGGGTGTGTGAGAGGATGACACTACAACTCCCAACAGGCCCCCATGTCCATAGGGATGGGGGTGGTGGTAGGGTGGGTGAGTGCGAGTGGCGACTGAATATTTAACAATATGAAAAAAACACGTAATGCCCACAGAACTCATCTTCACAATTTTGTTTTGCAGGTGATCGTAATCTCACAGGTGGAACCACGACCCGGGCTCCAGACTCGCCTCACTCAGGGGACGATTGCCCAGCCAGCTCCGGTGCGGAGGATGGTGCGGGCACAAGCAGGCAGCCAGGGCCATCTGGCTCCTAGGTGATACCAGCACCGACTACTACAGCCTCTGCTATTCCCACCACACCGGCCACTGTGACCTGCACAGCCACCACCAGCACCAGCACCACCACCTCCACCACCACCAGTACCACCACTCCTGCCCCTGCCACCCTGCCTAACCCACCGCACGACGCCGGGCCTGCGCCATCCCAGCCACGCAGGGAGAGTGTGCGGCAAACCCGAGAGCCCAGGCCACATCAGGCAGGCAGGAGCACAACGCAACGACGTTCTGAGGAAGGACACCCACCCAATGCCGTGGCACAATCATTGGAAGCCCTATCCAGGGTCCAGGAAAACTATGAACATGGTCAGGCACAGGCAGATCGTGCCTACCAGGACTCTGTTGGGGGCCATTGAGAGGCGGCTTGGCCAACTTGTAGACATCATGTCCCAGAACACAACCATGTGGATGGGATGGATAGCCGCCAACACCACCCTCCCCACCCCCCCTCAAACAACGCCACGGGCAGCAACACCACCGCCAGCGCCACCGCCACCTGCGCCCCTGGCAACGGATGCAGAACCAGAGCAGCCTGCGCCCCCAGCTGACTCCGTCCTGTATCAAAGACGGAGGGGCCGTCCAAGGCTGGAAGTGGGTGAGAGCAGTGAGGATGCTCCTTCCACACGCTCCAAGAGGAGCAGACAATGACTGTGACAATACCTGAGGCAGCCATTCACCCTGCCAACTATCCTGTCCCACCTAGCCAATCATTGGCACAGGCCTGCTGCACTAGGCAGACACCACCCTATGTGGTGTCAGCACGGACATTTCATCTGCCATTACCTTTAACTCACACTCCCCCACCCCTTCACTCATTTGTAAATATGCACCAACACCAATGCACAATCTGTAAATGAATACCACTTACTCACTCAATGATGTGTTGCCTCCATGTTTATTCAAATGATTGCATCAGAAACAGACGTTACCAGGGTCAGGGATCCAAGTCGTACTGAATCATGCCGCAGTGGGAGTGACCTAGGAAAATACAGAAACCGCAAAGACACGTCAGGAAACAGATTCACACTCATCACAACACACTGCAGTGCAACATTCCACAAACCACACTCATCACAACATGATTGGCTGAGAGTACACACATCATGGAGACTTGCATGTCCAAATAAACACACACACACACACACACACATGCATACATCACATTGCAGAACACACAGATGATGCACACCACAATGACACAACACCAGCAAACATACACAGGGCATACACAACCAGCACAAGAGGAGCACACTCACATTCAAGGGAAGTAGCGATCAATGAGCTGGCGCCTCTGGTCCACATCTTCCTCCTCACCACTATCCTCATCAGTCGACATGGGTGGGTCGGGAGGGCGAGGAACTTGCTGTTCATCAGGGTCCAAGAGCAGTTCAATGTTATAGCGCACAGCCAGGTTGTGGAGCATGCAGCAGGCAATGACGATCCTGCATACTTTGCCTGGTGAGTAAGGCAGGGCCCCTCCAGTCGTATCCAGGCACCGAAACCTAGACTTCAGCAGGCCAAATGTACGTTCTACCAATCGACGTGTCATTCCATGGGCATCATTGTATCTCATTTCTCCCGCTGTAGTTGGATTGCGTATGGGACTCAGCAGCCAAGGCCTGTTTGGGTAAGCAGAGTCGCCTATGTTGATGGAAGAGAGAGAGAGACAGAAACATCACAACCAGAATTGTTGGGCACACCATGCCACACAGATATCACTCCTGTCACCACAGCATACTCGCCAACAAGCCACGCTTGTGCCGGACGCAGATTTGCCATCATTTGGGGGACAATGCTGCTCCGCATGATGTGGGCGTCATGTGCAGAGCCTGGAAATCTTGCACACACATGTGAAATGATGTTGTCGGCCTGGCACACCACCTGCACGTTGAGGGAATGGAAGTGCTTCCGATTCCTATACACCTGCTCACGTGCCCGTGGTGGAATGATAGCGATATGCGTGCCATCAATGGAACCCACAACGTGTGGTATCCGACCCAGTGCATAGAAGTCTGCTTTGACCGCTGCCAACTCTGCCGCCTGTGGGAAATGAATGTAGTCATGCTTGTACAGCATCATGGCTCTCAGTACATCCCGAAGTACCATGCTGAACATGGACTGTGACATCCCCCCGGCATGTCCAACTGTGTACTGAAAGGTGCCTGTAGCAAAAAAGTGTAGTGCCGCCATCACCTTTGCCATGGGTGTAATGGAATCTGGATAGGTTCTTCGTGGCTGCAGGTGAGGAGACAATTGGTTCACAAGCTCCATCAATCGACGTCGATCCAGCCGGAATTTCCTAATCACCTCCTCGTCAACCATATCCTCCAGCACAGTGTTTGGTCGATGGACATTTGGAGCCCTCCTGTGTGGCAGTAGATGGAATGGAAGTCAATTCACATACAACGCATGTCTGTGCAACTCATCCACATGTCAACGAACTCTACCAACACGTAAAATGCAGTGTATAATTGTCATATGTGTGACATCTCTGATTGTCACTACAACATGGATTGACGTAGCAACAATGTGCAGCCACTAGCAACATGATGTGTCTCAACATGTGCAATGCTACTTCATCTCAGGTCAACATTACTGCCAACAAGACATGTGACATGACCCAAATGTGTATGCGCCACATCACATACACACATGCAAGTGCATGCACACAAACGAAAAGATACACACACACCATTTCATCATGCACCAATGGCAACACCAATAATGGTGGGCATACGTACATCACATGCATGGTGACACAATAGGCAACACATATGCACTGAACAAATGTGTACCCCCACCATAGTCATTATCTCACATATACCACTCACTGACAACTGAATCTGAATGTGCCGATACATCCGGGATCTACTGTGTAGATGTGAGGTACTCCAAACTTGTGTAGGGAAATACCCGATGTCGACATGCACATGTGATGCACATTTGTGGCACACCGATGGCCATGGTATGGACACACATGGGATAGAGCATGACATGTGGAGTCACACATCACGCACACAACCGTCATCAGGCAGCTGCAGACAATAGAACAAGGTGCATCGTCAGAAAAGATACAATGATTGGCGCTGCCATGGCGGTGCACTGCTTCCGCTGTTTACGACTGGGCATACGTGGCCCGTGTTCCCTCTTCCCATTGGCTGCATGTGCACAGTCCAGCACGGTCACACACCGGCAACTGCATGTGCTAGGCTCCGGGACGGATGCTTCACTTGCAACAATGTTCAATCACTGGCGTCAACATGGCGGGGCACGTATTCGGCGGGGGAGGTGCAGGCCAACACATCCATTAGCTGATGTCATCCATTAGTTGGCGCCAGTGATTGAACATTGTAGCAAGAGAAGCATCCATCCCGGAAGCTTCCACATGCGTGTGCCAGTGTGTGACCGTGACGGTCTGTGCACATGCAGCCAATGGGAAGTGTGAACAAGGCCCGCGTATGCCCAATCGAATGTAGCGTATGCTGTGCACCGCAGCACCAGGGCCAGTCATTGGCCCATTTCCAAACACGCATCCAGGCCTGACCAATGGCTGGTGCCGTATGCCACTGACATGGCCTCAGGGCACTATATATGTGTGATGTGCAAAAGCACACATTCTACGATGACCACCGACTGCTGCCTGTGACCATCACCTCCACCTGCTGCTGCGGAGCTGACCACCGACTGCTGCCTGTGACCATCACCTCCACCTGCTGCTGCGGAGCTGACCACCGACTGCCGCTCTAGTGCCATACTCCGTGAACTTGCCATGTCGAGAGTCAAAGAGATCCGGTCTCGTCCCTTCACCGCCGCGGAGCTGGATGTCCTCGTGGACGGTGTGCTCCGCAACTTCGGATGCCTGTACGGCGCACACGGACAGGTGGTAAGTGCAGTGGGGGACATTTTGGTGTGCATGAGGTGGTCCATTACACCTGGACTCTGAAATCTTGGCGGAGTGATGTGGGACCAACACATTAGTCGAAATGTGCATGGCTGCTGTGAGATACGTGTTGCCCTATCTGTGTGACTGGCCAACTGTCCACTGACTTGCACCCTTTTGTCTCCCATCATGGTAGGTCAAGCTGCACCTTCGCAAGGACGTGTGGAGGAGCATTGCACGTGATGTACGGGCAGTGGGGGTGTCCAATAGACGACATACACACTGCCACAAACGCTGGGACGACATTTCCAGACTGAGCAAGAATGTAGCGGAAGTGACACTAGGGATGATTCCAAGAACGCCACGTCTGGCCCAACGCTCAATGACCCCTCTCATGCACCGTATCATTGCTGTGACGCATCCTGACCTGTCCGAGTGGCTGCGTGTGGATGAACAGCAACGTAGCAGTAAGCATACTGTCAGTGTATGTTGCTTGTGAGTGCAATGCATGTATTGTTGCCCAGACACATTAGTGACTTCCGTGTAGTGTGTGTCTCGTTGCAATGGCATGTTGGTGACATTGGCGCAGTGAAATGTCACGTCCAGGTCCAGCATGTTGACATGCCACTCGCTAAGCAGTTGAGTGTTGATACACATGCTTTAGTGCTCCGTCACCCCATGGCAAGACTGGTGTGCAGATGTACGTGATCATGGCCTGTCCGCATGCTGTACATGTTGCACGGCCAACACCACTTATTTCCTGTGAGGATGACTGGTAGTGGTGGCCCGTGTGTAGGTTGGGGGATTGATGTACTTTGTCATCAATGGCATTAGGGATTCCGTAGCAGTACTGTACGTGAGTGTGCCCATGACTTACACCAATTTCCTGTGCATTTCAGCATTGGCAGAGGGCACTCAGCCACAGACGGAGAAGATGATTGAAGGCAATGCATCCGGATCAGACGTCGCGCACACGCAGACTGACACAGAAGAGGCCAGTGCCGGAGAGGGGGACTGGACCGTCCCTGAGGGCTCGCATGTGGAGACAACATCGTCATCATCTTCCGACAGTGTTGGTGAGTCAGCACTGTTGTCACAGACTGGGAGTGGGCAATCAACACCTTCGATCTGGACACAGCACACAGGGCCCACCCTGGCTCCAACTGCACCATGTACTGTTCGTGCACGCAGGAGTAGGGGGAGCAGAGTGGCGTTCGGTGTCGGCACCGCTGCCCCAGCCTCGGTGAGCCAAAATGGTCTTTGTGCTGAGGCTGTTGATCTGCTGCGACATCTGTGTGTGGGGCAGACCAATATGATAAATGCTTTCCAAGACCACGATAGGAAGTTGGGGCAGGTGGTGGCATTCATGGAAGGGATGCATGGCGATCTGGCTGGTCTACACAGGACAGTGCAGTCATTGGCTACCAGTGTGTCGTCTGCCATTGTACAGTGGCATGTACTGGGTGCTACTTCTGTTCCCCCATCTACTACACTGGATGTCTCAGGGGGGAGTGAATATTCTGACCAGGACTCAAATACAGGTTATTGCACTAGAAGCAGCGTCAGCCAGCACGTCAAGGCATGTAGGGCTCAGACACCATCCCCTAGGTCAGCAAAATCTGTTCACAAAGACAACGTCAGATACACTGGAGTACACACACGGGATCCACAAGAGGGGTTGGGTGAAATGGCTTCACATGCTGCACAGGCATCCCACACAAAAGGTACTCCCAAGGCAAGGGTCACTCCCAGTTCCATCGACACTACCTTGGACAAGGACAGTCAGAAGACGAAGGCACCTCATGAGAGCAGGGACACTCCCAGGGACAGGTACACTAGGAAGGAAAGAGCCACTCCCAAGGACAGGGAGACTAGGAAGGAAGGAGCCACTCCCAAGGACAGGGAGACTAGGAAGGAAGGAGCCACTCCCAAGGACAGGGAGACTAGGAAGGAAGGTGCCACTCCCAAGGGCAGGGAGACTAGGAAGGAAGGACCCACTCCCAAGGGCAGGGAGACTAGGAAGGAAGGTGCCACTCCCAAGGGCAGGGACACTAGGAAGGAAGGAGCCACTCCCAAGGGCAGGGAGACTACGAAGGAAGGTGACACTCCCAAGGGGAAGGGACACTAGGAAGGAAGTTGCCACTCCCAAGGGCAGGGACACTAGGAAGGAAGGAGCCAGTCCCAAGGGCAGGGAGACTAGGAAGGAAGGTGACACTCCCAAGGGCAGGGACACTAGGAAGGAAGGAGCCACTACCAAGGGCAGGGACAAGGACAGTCAAAAGACAAACGCACCTAAGAAGAGCACGGACACTCCCAAGGGCAGGGACACACACAGGGAGAAGGTGTGTTCTGGGGATAGGTACACCACAGACGACAAGTCTGCTGCCAGGAACATGGCACCATCCAGGGAACAGGGAAGGTCCACAGACAACATTCCTCCTACGGAAATGGAACATCCAAGGGACAAGGCATCTCCCATGGACAGTGGCGCTATCAAGGACAGGCATACATCACCCCTTGATGCACTGAGGCTGCTGTTGTTGAGGGAACGGAATACAGATGTCTCCGCGGTGGAGTCACCCCTTTCCTCCATTCCTATCAGGGCCCGTCCGGAGCGGAGAAAGGTGGACCCTGTAGTAGCATCCCCCATGACACATGTTGCAGAGGCCAGAAGGCAGCCACACAGCAAACGACAAGCAGGCTCCAGCACGTCCCCAGAGAGCATTCCCCCAGCAGCAGATGCACCACCCATGGTGGGTGATATTTCTTTTCAGTCCGACCCACTTGCCAGTCCTGTCCTGTTCAGGGTGCAGTCACATATCCCCTAGAAACGTAGACACACAGCATTGACACATGCCCACCCCAATGTCGGTCATTTGCAACTATCCCCCGCTCCCAGAGCCACCCTGCCTCCTGGCCCATACAGCCCTGTGGCTCATCATTTCAGCGGTACCAGTGGCGCAGCTGCAGTTGACTCGCATGTGTCAGATAGTGGCACTGTGTCTGTTGTTTGCTGTCATGCATCATGTAGTAGCACTGTATCAGTTGTGCCCTCTCCTGTTACTGGTGCTGCCAGTGTGTCTGGGTCTGTGGCCAATGTGTCAGTCACTCGGGCTGTGGCAGTGTCTCACACTCCTGTTTGTGGTGATGGCAGTGTATCTGGGTCTGTGGCGCCTGTGTCAGTCACTCGAGCCGTGGCTGTGTCTCACACTCCAGTTTCTGGTGCTGCCAGTGTATCTGGGTCTGTGGCCCATGTGTCAGTCACTTGGGCTGTGGCTGTGTCTCACACTCCTGTTTGTGGTGCTGCCAGTGTATCTGGGTCTGTGGCCCATGCGTCAGTCACTCGGGCTGTGGCTGTGTCTCACACTCCTGTATCAGGTGCTGGCAGTGTGTCTGGGTCTGTGGCTCACGTGTCAGTCACTACATCTGTGGCTGTGTGTCACACTCCTGTTTGTGGTGCTGGCAGTGTGTCTGGGACGCATGTGTCAGTCACTCGAGCCGTGGCTGTGTCTCACACTCCAGTTTCTGGTGCTGGCAATCTGTCCGATGCGGGTACTTCACGCAACCCACCTGATAGTGTGATGTGAGGTGCTGTTGACTTCACTCACATGTCATTGGACATGGTGTGTACATTGTCCATTGTTAACACTCTTCCACTGCTGTGGTCCTTGGGACAGGTTCATTGTGATTCGTACTTGTGGTGCCTCAGATACTGCATTGTGCCCTCTCATGTGCTGCCTCTGATGGACCTGCTCTGGTGTCCACAATGCCCTGTTGCTGTTCTGATAATGCTGTCTGCCCTCTCATGTGCTGCCTCTGATGGACCTGCTCTGGTGTCCACAATGCCCTGTTGCTGTTCTGATACTGCATTGTGCCCTCTCATGTGCTGCCTCTGATGGACCTGCTCTGGTGTCAACAATGCCCTGTTGCTGTTCTGATACTGCATTGTGCCCTCTCATGTACTGCCTCTCATGTACCTGCTCTGGTGTCCACAATGCCCTGTTGCTGTTCTGATACTGCATTGTGCCCTCTCATGTGATGCCTCTGATGTACCTGCTCTGGTGTCCACAATGCCCTGTTGCTGTTCTGATACTGCATTGTGCCCTCTCATGTGCTGCCTCTGATGTACCTGCTCTGGTGTCCACAAGGCCGTGTTGCTGTTCTGATAATGCTGTCTGCCCTCTCATGTGCTGCCTCTGATGGACCTGTGCCTTGCCATGGACTGTTGGTGCACTTAGCCCCTCTCATGTACTGCCTATGATGGACCTGTGCCTTGCCATGGACTGTTGGGGCACTTAGCCCCTCTCATGTACTGCCTCTGATGGACCTGTGCCTTGCCATGGACTGTTGGTGCACTTAGCCCCTCTCATGTACTGCCTCTGATGGACCTGTGCCTTGCCATGGACTGTTGGTGCACTTAGCCCCTCTCATGTACTGCCTCTGATGGACCTGTGCCTTGCCATGGACTGTTGGTGCACTTAGCCCCTCTCATGTACTGCCTCTGATGGACCTGTGCCTTGCCATGGACTGTTGGTGCACTTAGCCCCTCTCATTTACTGCCTCTGATGGACCTGTGCCTTGCCATGGACTCTTGGTGCACTTAGCCTCTCTCATGTACTGCCTCTGATGGACATGTGCCTTGCCATGGACTCTTGGTGCACTTAGCCCCTCTCATGTACTGCCTCTGATGGACCTGTGCCTTGCCATGGACTGCTGGTGCACTTAGCCCTTCTCATGTACTGCCTCTGATGTACCTGCTCTGGTGTCCACAATGCCCTGTTGCTGTTCTGATACTGCATTGTGCCCTCTCATGTGCTGCCTCTGATGTACCTGCTCTGGTGTCCACAATGCCCTGTTGCTGTTCTGATACTGCATTGTGCCCTCTCATTTACTGCCTCTGATGTACCTGCTCTGGTGTCCACAATGCCCTGTTGCTGTTCTGATAATGCTGTCTGCCCTCTCATGTGCTGCCTCTGATGGACCTGTGCCTTGCCATGGACTGTTGGTGCACTTAGGCCCTCTCATGTACTGCCTCTGATGGACCTGTGCCTTGCCATGGACTGTTGGTGCACCTAGCCCCTCTCATGTACTGCCTCTGATGGACCTGTGCTTTGCCATGGACTGTTGGTGCACTTAGCCCCTCTCATGTACTGCCTCTGATGGAGCTGTGCCTTGCCATGGACTGTTGGTGCACTTAGCCCCTCTCATGTACTGCCTCTGATGGACCTGTGCCTTGCCATGGACTGTTGGTGCACTTAGCCCCTCTCATGTACTGCCTCTGATGGACCTGTGCCTTGCCATGGACTGTTGGTGCACTTAGCCCCTCTCATGTACTGCCTCTGATGTACCTGCTCTGGTGTCCACAATGCCCTGTTGCTGTTCTGATACTGCATTGCGCCCTCTCATGTACTGCCTTTGATGGACCTGTGCCTTGCCATGGACTGTTGGTGCACTTAGCTCCTCTCATGTACTGCCTCTGATGTACCTGCTCTGGTGTCCACAATGCCCTGTTGCTGTTCTGATACTGCATTGTGCCCTCTCATGTACTGCCTCTGATGTACCTGCTCTGGTGTCCACAATGCCCTGTTGCTGTTCTGATACTGCATTGTGCCCTCTCATGTGCTGCCTCTGATGTACCTGCTCTGGTGTCCACAATGCCCTGTTGCTGTTCTGATAATGCTGTCTGCCCTCTCATGTGCTGCCTCTGATGTACCTGCTCTGGTGTCCACAATGCCCTGTTGCTGTTCTGATACTGCATTGTGCCCTCTCATGTACTGCCTCTGATGGACCTGCTCTGGTGTCCACTATGCCCATTCTCAAGCCTACACTGTGATGTTACCCCGATTATGTGTAAATAAACTTGTCAATCATGTATCATGGTTTGTCGGAGTCATTCCTGCGTGTGTGATGCTGGTGTGTATCAGTATTTACTTCAAGTCAGTGGGTTCAGATACATGTCACTCCCCCCTCCCTACGTCACGACCCTTGCAGGTTCTCCCATCCACACGAATCAGTGGGTTCAGATACATGTCACTCCCCCCTCCCTACGTCAGGACCCTTGCAGGTGCTCCCATCCACACGAATTAGTGGGTTCAGATACATGTCAATCCCCCCTCCCTACATCACGACCCTTGCAGCTGCTCCCATCCACACGAATCAGTGGGTTCAGATACATGTCACTCCCCCCTCCCTACGTCACGGCCCTTGCAGGTACTCCTCTCCATACAGCGAATGGTTTGTAGCCTACCTGCGTCGTCCTCGATTGTGGGCCAAGACTAGGGTGTGGTGGATCGCGAAGAGTATCGGGTAAGCGTGTAGTGCTGGGTCCATGTCGGCGAGTGGCTCGTGGTGGGTATGTTCGCTGTGGGGCATCCGCAGTGTTCAGGCAGGTTGTTTTTCCGCAGCGCTTTTATGTGTATTTTCCGCCATCTTGATTTGGAGGACGGTCCTAGACGTCAGTCCGTACGGCGGAGTCTCTGTATTGGTTACGTCTGCCAGTGGTCGGGTGTAGTTGGGCGGCGGAGAATGATTTTCTGCCGCGGACGGATTTTGGCCCACCTTTCCTATCCTGATCTGGCGGACGCAGGACGCAGGAGTGTCCGCGATGGGCGGATGCAGAATAGGCATGTTCCGCATGCTCCAGGGCTGCGGAGGCACTTCCGTCCGCCATCTTAATGAGCCCCATATTTAGGATTTGGCTTAGCATTTCTACGAAATGCACGGGGCAATTTGTTGATAAAAGGGTATGTATCTCTGCCGTTGTCCTTGCAACTAGAAGATCATACGTTTCTTTTGATGACGTTAAAGGCCAATTAAATGATGACTCATGTTATGAGTTACTCAATCACAACCCCATTGGTCCACTTACACTTCTAATTAATGGACTCTTACTTAACTGGAAACAATCAGGTCTTCTGGATGACAATGAGTATCTATACCTCAAAGTCTTCAGACCCACTTATCCGTGGTTGTACACGCTACCCAAAGTTCACAAAAATTTACCTTTTCCTCCAGGAAGACCGGTAGTATCGGGGATTGGAGGTCCCACCGAAAGAATCGCAGAATATGTGGATCTTTTCTTGGGGCCTCTAGTCAGAAATCTTCCGTCTCACATACAAGACTCTAAACATATCCTGAGCATTATGGCAGACATGGAGTGGCAACAAGGCACCATACTAGTAACCCTGGATGTGGTGTCTCTCTACACCAGCATTAATCCGGTACTAGGTTTAGAAGCCATCAACAAACTTATATCCAACCGACCAGCTTCTCTCTGGGCACACACCAACATGTTACTACAGATGATGAAAACCATCCTAGAGAACAATTTTTTCATTTTCGATCGGAAATGGTATCGGCAGAAGAAAGGAGTAGCTATGGGCTCCAAATTCTCGCCCTCCTTAGCCAATCTCTTCATGGGGGCCCTGGAGGCCGACATGATTTGGGGCACCAAGGGAAACCAATTTATCGACTCAATAGTGTTTTGGGGTCGATACATTGATGATTGCTTCTTACAATGGTCAGGACCTGAAGAACTACTCCATTCCTTCTTTGAACACCTAAACAAGAATACATGGGAAATAAACTTCACCATGAAACACAGCCACACCAGTATTGAGTTTTTAGACTTGGAGTTTTATGTAAAAGATAACCAAATACACTCCAAACTTTTCAGGAAGCCAACATCCTGCAATTCAATACTCCATGCCGCCAGCTTTCACCCTGAACACCAATTGAGTTCCATCCCATATGGAGAATTTTTAAGAGCTAAACGCAACTGCAGTGAACCCAATGAGTTTGAGAAATGCATCTCAAATATGAAAGATAGATTTTTAAAAAGGGGATACTCTAACAATTCCCTTAAAACAGCAGAACATAAAACTAGGACCATCCAGAGGCCTGATTGTCTAAAGACACGCACTGAGACTGAGTCCGCTGGACATCAAATCAGACTAATTACTGAATATAATGCACTTAACCATACCACTAAAAAAAGCTTCAACAAACACTGGAAACTGCTAACAGATGATCCAGTGTTGAAAGAGTTTCTTCCAGACAGACCTGCCATCACGTACAAAAAGGGTTTCACGTTGAGAAATAAGTTGAGCCCCACAGTTCCCTCAGGCACCACGACACAAGATTGGCTATCGGCGAGAGGTCTGGGTTTCTACAAATGTGGTTTTGTTCCATGTGTATCTGGGGGAAACATGGCACCACTACTTTCAGCAGTCCGGATGGAACTCTGTACAAAATCAAACATAATATCACCTGCCTCACCAGATTTGTTGTCTACATAATTGAATGTAAATGTGGGAAAATTTATGTGGGCAGCACCATCAGGGCACTCAAGGAAAGAGTTGCTGAACATATGCGGGCTATACAAAAAAGAGATCCCAGGTACCCAGTAGCCCTACACGTAGCAGAATGCCAACCCTTAGAGGATGACTTCAAAGTGCGTGTTTTTGGAATTGACATGATTCCCCTCAACATCAGGGGGGGCAACAGAGAATTGACGCTAAGGCGCAGGGAGGCCACATGGATCATGCGTCTACAGACCGTGGAACATGGGCTCAACTACGATCCTGAGCTACAATACTTTCTAGGTGACTAAGTAGTCACCTTGGGGGATCCTACTGTTGGAAAACTGATCAGTTATACATCCAGTTAGTGTTTTTAACTCAGATGTAACAAATGCATACACTCTCTTACATACAGGTTCATATCCTGTAGAGCTATAATGTCACCCAAATATGCATACCCTGCCATTCATGAAACAATGTCTTATAATGTGGATATGATAACAAACATGTCTTTTGATTGTTCTGTAACCCATCGTAATTGTCGAGATAGCAAGTGTCTCAACATTTCGCTGGGAAGATTTGACATGTTTTATACCAAATCTGTCTGTTAACGTGAATAATGTGATTTATGTAGCCACCAACACACGTTATACGACCAAGCAACCTCACCTGGTGGAATGTTACTCTATCCTTTCACATTAACTTTTTATTCACACCCTCGTTAACTATACCCTATACCGGTGCGTTAATTTTCTACTCTGCGAACCTACGAATTTAATACCGATTAAGGTATCTTCTGATTCCCCTTCCAGCGCCGCAGCACACTGATGACAGGTTCGAATTGTACATGTTTTGCAGCGTGATAAGGATAGGAATCCCGCCTTCTAACAGGCATCACCAACATTTCCGGTGTTATCACATCATACGTAGACACATCTAATTATACCTACGCGTTTTGCCAGTACTCGAACCACATGTAAACAATATCCGCACTTCACCAACGCAGTATTTCATGACAAGCACCATACAAGATTCCTCTGACAAGACTTTATCGTTTTTCCTTAGCCAGAACAGGTACATGTACCAGAGGTGTTTTCCATACATGTTGGTACGCTAGCGCCAGATACAGAAGAATATTATTCTTCCCTTTCCAAGATGGCGGCTACATTTCAACGTAATTTCCAGACCGACATCTTCTATGTCGAGTACTTCTACTTAACAATCCCTCCTCCTCCGGTCAGGCATCCGCTCTCGACAGACGGCCACCGGGAAGCAACGGAGGAGGGATTCCGAATCTCGGGTAAGACACTGCCCCCTTCCTCATTGACTGCATTTCTCTCGGCTTGGTACCGACTGACACACGCGTTGAACTAACGTGCATATGTCACTTACTACCCCTAGAGCGCACCGCCTTTCCAGAAAACATACACGTTTTTGGATAGTTTCTCGACTGAGGGATCCCCTCCCGGTCAACACCTGAAACACATCGTTTTTCAGGTATGATACTTTATTTTTGCGCAATGTTTATTTTGTCTGTTTGAACTACACTTTAAATAGACTTACAGGGTTTCAACCGATTTGTGCTTATTGTTGAGTTTATAACCCTGTCATTTCGCCTTGTTCTTTTTCACAGTGTTCTAACACTGAAGTTAGTAATACGCCCGAAAGGTTTTCAAATGAGTGGAGATCACTCGTCTTGCTCATAATTCCACTGGATAACCTACCACTACCTATCAACAATTGTTAGATACAAAGAAATCCCAGTGGTAAGAGTACTTTTATTTTAGCATCCCTTTCATCCATGACTTTTATCAAGCCATCCATAGTTTGGCTCCCGCAAGCCCTTCTTTGAAGGCGTCCCTTATGATGTTTTATGTTTTTTTCTTCCTCCTCTCACTTGTACAGTCTCTCTCGAGTTTACCCACGTGAGACATCACCACAATTCCAGACTAGTCTCAACCCACACGCAGGAGTTGAGTCCTAAGGTAACAACCGAACCTCGCGGAGAGAGCATGTTTTCAAACACATCACTGTGGACTTTTCACCTTCTCTGAGTCCACAATTAAGATCCACACACTGCGGTATGAACTTGTCACCAACGCAAATTTTCACTCGTTTTTCACTTCAGCCTGGCCTCACAATTCCATCTTGACACGTCTGAACCCTAGGCATGCAGGTCCACCGTGTGTACGTAAATGCTTGCCACAATTTCCTATAAGGAAATAAAAAATCTTTCACTCATAATTAGCGAATCTCATACCACAGGCACCACCACTCAAAGAAAACCACTCACTTCTTTTGAGTGTCACTCAATCTTTTTTCTTGAACGTCATCACCTACTACACTCACTGCGTGTTATTTAAGACGCACATTTCTACTGCATGCGTGATGCACTTGATGTCACTACATGCAGTTTACTTCTGTGATACGACGTACCACTGAATATGTATACACTATGTTTTTGTACCACCAGCCCTGAAGAGTCGTGTTGACTCTACGGCACACGACGAAACACGTGTCGGCATATTGTGACATTCCTTACGTCTGGACAAAATAAATCTTCGCCCTGCTGGGATAAGAAACACACCAAAGAATCTGCTTCTACTGTATTGTTGTTATCTGTTTTATTTATGCTCATTTGTGTCACACTATCTTGTGGTTGCGAGAGCTTCGCTGTATAATGATCGAATAGCCTTTGACTTCTTAGACGGTTAAGGGTGTTTTTCCGCCTGCTCTTAACGCACCACATAGCTACCCATTTTTACACTACACACAGTAACGTTAGATTTGAGGCAGTTCGCCCAAGATATCTGAACTCCTAAAAACCCCCTAGCAGCTCACTTTTCATCTCGTCAGATAGGGTGCCTCCACGTTACCATTTCCAAATCTTTAGCCTTACCTGTAATTTCTATCTGTCCGGGACATTATGGACAGAGACAAGGCAGCAGCAGATCTCTTTGAAAACCTAGCCAAAGGCATGCCCACACACCAGGCATCGGCCACGGCAGGTCCTGCACGCGTAGAGGGTTTGAGAGACAAGTTCTTCAAATTGGAGAAACTAAAAAAACAAGAGAATTCCCGTTGGTGGGATGGAGCTACTCTTAAACACTATCTAAAGCTCAAACTAGTCCCCAGGGGACTTAGGTCCCAAATTTTCCCAACCTACGATGACCTAGACAGAGATCTTATGATCAAATGGGAAGACTCACTCAATCAGAATTCCATTACACTGATGGATATTCTCATTGAGAGTGCCGACCGCAAGACTGCGAAACTACAAGCAGAGATCTCTATTGTTGAACAAGAAATTAAAGATCTAAACAAACCCGAAGCCACAGTCAAATATTACACCTTACTAGATGAGATTCTTCTCAAACACCAAACAGAAATAAAGAACAGAAAGGCACGTCAGATCAAAAGGGATGAGGCAGATTATAAAAATGGCAGGATCTATACCTTTGATCGCAAATATGATTCCCTAATCCCTAAATCCAAACCAGGCCCACAATCTGGTAGAACCACAACCACTAGCTCTGTCAACTCCAGCACCACTTCCCTAAGCTCTACAGGGCTTAGTGACATTGAAAATGAGATTCTAGCGAACTCGGAACCCCATAGTTCTACCTTTTTTTTAGAAATGGAACGGGTGAGGAAAGGCAGCAGGACACAACCACCAAGAATCGCCATAGACCCAAACCCCACAGGGGCAAACGTGGGAACAAGCGAGGACTATCGCAGGAAATTGAGGTCAGGGACACAGAAATATTAGCTACATCTAGCGAGAAAGTACAGGTCATAAACTTGTCCTCATCTCCTTTGACACCAGACATGGTCTCCCTACTTAGCAGAGGCCTTAATTTTAATCCCTATGCCACCGGGGACTTGTGCCAAACCAAGATAGATGTCTTTAAATTCATCCGTAACCTCAAATTAAAAAAGCATTTTGCTGGATTGGGGAACAGGCAGAGTCAACCTAGACTTATTCCTAATGTTCTTGATGATGTTTCTTTAACCATTAAAGATGTACAATGCACACACTTGCTTCTTTCTTTGACAGACAGGGAGGACAGTCCTCTAGAAATGGAAAAACTATTAGAGGAGCTGAACGTTGAAACCGACTATAGTATGACTAGTGGCTTGAAAAGCAAATCCAAATGGACACCCACGTTACCAGGGGGGCAATTCAATCGATAACTTCCACAGACATGTCCTTGAGGATTTAAATAGAACTAACACCAAAAAACTAAACACCAAATTCAAATACAAGGACAACCTAACTAAAGGGGAACGGTTAGCACTCTCTAACTTAAGCGACAATCCTAACATCATCATCAGGGAGGCGGACAAAGGGGGTAATGTGGTGGTCATGGATCTGATTGATTACAACAATGAGATCCAGGGCCAATTAAATGATGACTCATGTTATGAGTTACTCAATCACAACCCCATTGGTCCACTTACACTTCTAATTAATGGACTCTTACTTAACTGGAAACAATCAGGTCTTCTGGATGACAATGAGTATCTATACCTCAAAGTCTTCAGACCCACTTATCCGTGGTTGTACACGCTACCCAAAGTTCACAAAAATGTACCTTTTCCTCCAGGAAGACCGATAGTATCGGGGATTGGAGGTCCCACCGAAAGAATCGCAGAATATGTGGATCTTTTCTTGGGGCCTCTAGTCAGAAATCTTCCGTCTCACATACAAGACTCTAAACATATCCTGAGCATTATGGCAGACATGGAGTGGCAACAAGGCACCATACTAGTAACCCTGGATGTGGTGTCTCTCTACACCAGCATTAATCCGGTACTAGGTTTAGAAGCCATCAACAAACTTCTATCCAACCGACCAGCTTCTCTCTGGGCACACACCAAAATGTTACTACAGATGATGAAAACCATCCTAGAGAACAATTTTTTCATTTTCGATCGGAAATGGTATCGGCAGAAGAAAGGAGTAGCTATGGGCTCCAAATTCTCGCCCTCCTTTGCCAATCTCTTCATGGGGGCCCTGGAGGCCGACATGATTTGGGGCACCAAGGGAAACCAATTTATCGACTCAATAGTGTTTTGGGGTCGATACATTGATGATTGCTTCTTACTATGGTCAGGACCTGAAGAACTACTCCATTCCTTCTTTGAACACCTAAACAAGAATACATGGGAAATAAACTTCACCATGAAACACAGCCACACCAGTATTGAGTTTTTAGACTTGGAATTTTATGTAAAAGATAACCAAATACACTCCAAACTTTTCAGGAAGCCAACATCCTGCAATTCAATACTCCATGCTGCCAGCTTTCACCCTGAACACCAATTGCGTTCCATCCCATATGGAGAATTTTTAAGAGCTAAACGCAACTGCAGTGAACCCAATGAGTTTGAGAAATGCATCTCAAATATGAAAGATAGATTTTTAAAAAGGGGATACTCTAACACTTCCCTTAAAACAGCAGAACATAAAACTAGGACCATCCAGAGGCCTGATTGTCTAAAGACACGCACTGAGACTGAGTCCACTGGACATCAAATCAGACTAATTACTGAATATAATGCACTTAACCATACCACTAAAAAAAGCTTCAACAAACACTGGAAACTGCTAACAGATGATCCAGTGTTGAAAGAGTTCCTTCCAGACAGACCTGCCATCACGTACAAAAAGGGGTTCACGTTGAGAAATAAGTTGAGCCCCACAGTTCCCTCAGGCACCACGACACAAGATTGGCTATCGGCGAGAGGTCTGGGTTTCTACAAATGTGGTTTTTGTTCCATGTTTATCTGGGGGAAACATGGCACCACTACTTTCAGGGGTCCGGATGGAACTCTGTACAAAATCAAACATAATATCACCTGCCTCACCAGATTTGTTGTCTACATAATTGAATGTAAATGTGGGAACATTTATGTGGGCAGCACCATCAGGGCACTCAAGGAAAGAGTTGCTGAACATATGCGGGCTATACAAAAAAGAGATCCCAGGTACCCAGTAGCCCTACACGTAGCAGAATGCCAACCCTTAGAGGATGACTTCAAAGTGCATGTTTTTGGAATTGACATGATTCCCCTCAACATCAGGGGGGGCAACAGAGAATTGACGCTAAGGCGCAGGGAGGCCACATGGATCATGCGTCTACAGACCGTGGAACATGGGCTCAACTACGATCCTGAGCTACAATACTTTCTAGGTGACTAAGTAGTCACCTTGGGGGATCCTACTGTTGCAAAACTGATCAGTTATACATCCAGTTAGTGTTTTTAACTCAGATGTAACAAATGCATACACTCTCTTACATACAGGTTCATATCCTGTAGAGCTATAATGTCACCCAAATATGCATACCCTGCCATTCATGAAACAATGTCTTATAATGTGGATATGATAACAAACATGTCTTTTGATTGTTCTGTAACCCATCGTAATTGTCGAGATAGCAAGTGTCTCAACATTTCGCTGGTAAGATTTGACATGTTTTATACCAAATCTGTCTGTTAACGTGAATAATGTGATTTATGTAGCCAACAACAAACGTTATACGACCAAGCAACCTCACCAGGTGGAATGTTACTCTATCCTTTCACGTTAACTTTTTATTCACACCCTCGTTAACTATACCCTATACCGGTGCGTTAATTTTCTACTCTGCGAACCTACGAATTTAATACCGATTAAGGTATCTTCTGATTCCCCTTCCAGCGCCGCAGCACACTGATGACAGGTTCGAATTGTACATGTTTTGCAGCGTGATAAGGATAGGAATCCCGCCTTCTAACAGGCATCCCCAACATTTCCGGTGTTATCACATCATACGTAGACACATCTAATTATACCTACGCGTTTTGCCAGTACTCGAACCACATGTAAACAATATCCGCACTTCACCAACGCAGTATTTCATGACAAGCACCATACAAGATTCCTCTGACAAGACTTTATCGTTTTTCCTTAGCCAGAACAGGTACATGTACCAGAGGTGTTTTCCATACATGTTGGTACGCTAGCGCCAGATACAGAAGAATATTATTCTTCCCTTTCCAAGATGGCGGCTACATTTCCACGTAATTTCCAGACCGACATCTTCTATGTCGAGTACTTCTACTTAACTATCCCTCCTCCTCCGGTCAGGCGTCCGCTCTCGACAGACGGCCACCGGGAAGCAACGGAGGAGGGATTCCGAATCTCGGGTAAGACACTGCCCCCTTCCTCATTGACTGCATTTCTCTCGGCTTGGTACCGACTGACACACGCGTTGAACTAACGCGCATATGTCACTTACTACCAATAGAGCGCACCGCCTTTCCAGAAAACATACACGTTTTCGGATAGTTTCTCGACTGAGGGATCCCCTCCCGGTCAACACCTGAAACACATCGTTTTTCAGGTATGATACTTTATTTTTGCGCAATGTTTATTTTGTCTGTTTGAACTACACTTTAAATAGACTTACAGGGTTTCAACCGATTTGTGCTTATTGTTGAGTTTATAACCCTGTCATTTCGCCTTGTTCTTTTTCACAGTGTTCTAACACTGAAGTTAGTAATACGCCCGAAAGGTTTTCAAATGAGTGGAGATCACTCGTCTTGCTCATAATTCCACTGGATAACCTACCACTACCTATCAACAATTGTTAGATACAAAGAAATCCCAGTGGTAAGAGTACTTTTATTTTAGCATCCCTTTCATCCATGACTTTTATCAAGCCATCCATAGTTTGGCTCCCGCAAGCCCTTCTTTGAAGGCGTCCCTTATGATGTTTTATGTTTTTTTCTTCCTCCTCTCACTTGTACAGTCTCTCTCGAGTTTACCCACGTGAGACATCACCACAATTCCAGACTAGTCTCAACCCACACGCAGGAGTTGAGTCCTAAGGTAACAACCGAACCTCGCGGAGAGAGCATGTTTTCAAACACATCACTGTGGACTTTTCACCTTCTCTGAGTCCACAATTAAGATCCACACACTGCGGTATGAACTTGTCACCAACGCAAATTTTCACTCGTTTTTCACTTCAGCCTGGCCTCACAATTCCATCTTGACACGTCTGAACCCTAGGCATGCAGGTCCACCGTGTGTACGTAAATGCTTGCCACAATTTCCTATAAGGAAATAAAAAATCTTTCACTCATAATTAGCGAATCTCATACCACAGGCACCACCACTCAAAGAAAACCACTCACTTCTTTTGAGTGTCACTCAATCTTTTTTCTTGAACGTCATCACCTACTACACTCACTGCGTGTTATTTAAGACGCACATTTCTACTGCATGCGTGATGCACTTGATGTCACTACATGCAGTTTACCTTTGTGATACGACGTACCACTGAATATGTATACACTATGTTTTTGTACCACCAGCCCTGAAGAGTCGTGTTGACTCTACGGCACACGACGAAACACGTGTCGGCATATTGTGACATTCCTTACGTCTGGACAAAATAAATCTTCGCCCTGTTGGGATAAGAAACACACCAAAGAATCTGCTTCTACTGTATTGTTGTTATCTGTTTTATTTATGCTCATTTGTGTCACACTATCTTGTGGTTGCGAGAGCTTCGCTGTATAATGACGTTAAAGGCACGGTTGTCTGTAAAAGAACAGACTTCATTCTGCTTAAAGTATCAATTTGTATAGAAGAGATATTCAAAGACGGCCAAATCGTCGCCTCCATATCTGGAGCACTGTTTGGATACAATACTTGCATACAGCAAGTGACCATGGAACTAACGCTTACGAGATAGGCTTTCCCTGGCACCATGCCACAACAGCTGTGGTCCATTATTAGAATATAACTCCCGTTAGAAAGCCGTCTAAAGAATGGCTCTATTTGTGTTGCAGGTGTGCCGTGCTGGTGACCTGAAAGGTTATTTGAAGTCCCCTCACAGGCCCCATGTAAATTAATACCTTGGCACAGAAGTATACCACTTAGTGATTGTTAACAATTGTTACCACTAAGAAATACATTCTGTTTCTTTTCACTATAACATGTGTGTGTGTAAGGCAATTTCCATGAGGACTTAATGTACCCTTTACCCAACCTTTCATACTGGCCTGCTGGTATATACTCTTGGCAGTATTTAAATTCGAAAGTTGTTATCGGAATTGTAATTATTCTGTGTATTATCCATTCAATTACAGGTCTTTCTGACATTGTCAATGGTAATCTCCCAAGTTTTTCAATGCTCAGAATCGTATAGTCTGCTCATTTTTGTGCCAAACTGATTTGTTTATCAGTAAGGTTAAAGATAGAGAATAATGACGTTGTGTTTATCAAACGCCATGGCACATAGCCTGAACGCAGATTTTGCAACGTCCAGCCTAACTGTACAATAGAACGTAATTGGGACTGACCGTGTTGTAACATTAGTAAGGCTTGATCTATTATATCGATAGCAGATGATACAATGCTGTCCAGTGAATATATTCTGGAGGACAGAGTCATTAACCCATTGTCCACAACAGAAAGTGATTTTTCCAAATGAATACGATCAATTTCTCGTATTTGTTCTGCTGTCTCAATTTGAGTTACTTTCCAAGCTTCGTTGTATGCAGCGTATATATCGGCCGCTATGAAACGTTTTTGACGCTGTTTGCGTGGTCCCAATATAAAATCACGCAAATCAGCACCGTCTTTAAGTAAAGTCAAGTGTTGCCTAATTACAGCCAGTGTGGATGTCTGTAGCCATTGAAGGCATAGTTTCCCTACACTGTATATTGTTACTATCCCTGGATGTTGTCTCTGGGAGTATCTAGGGTCGGTCTGGTCATTTTGAACCCCTGTTTTTTGTTCAGGAATCTATCTTGACAGTTATTTGTGTCTGTTGGCCAGATCAACCACTTTTTCCAATCAGGATGTGTTCTGTTTTGATGTTAAATATTGGATACGTCTATCTCAACATCTGTAGTGGTATTACTATCAGGTATTGGCTTTGGAATAGACGGTTTGTTTAAGTCTTTAATCTTAGCTAGAGCAAGACAAGTAGTCTGTTGAAAGGTGTCATTCAGAAATCTTATTTGTTCCGGGATCATGCAGGCTCTAAACAATGCTTCTAAACCTTGGACCTGCCAATTTTTTGTACCCCAGATGGTTTTCGTTTCAATGTTGTCTTTCCATAATTCAAAACCAAATGCAATCATTTTTTCATAAAATGTTTCAGAATAAATCAATTTAGTATTTGTCAACATTGTTTCTATCCCTGTCTTATTTAACAGTTTAAAATAAAACGTTTCTGCATCACTTGTGTTAAACCCAGAGAAGTATGGGAATTTCTCATAAAATGTTTTCAAACTGACTTTTGGTGGAGTTGCACAATGTTACCATTGATTATACTTAAAAACATTTCTAGGTTGAGCAGATTTATGTAAATAGTGATGTGCAAAGTGATTGTAGCAGTACATTTGATCATAATTCGATGAACCCTGTAAGTAATCATTTTCTGTCAATTTTGCTGACATTACTAAATCTGACATCATATTATTTATGCTTTCAAAGTCCCAATCATCAGAGAATGTACTTGGTTTTACAAAGTCACTTAATGAAACCTTGAACTGATGTGGATATTTCAAGAGTTCAACCGGGCCATAGATTTCGTAATCCGTTTTGTCCCAAGCTACCCCACCGGGTATTGGAATGGCTGTGACATTCACTGATGATAGTTCTCTTTTCTCGATGTGAGATGACTTGTGTGGCTTTAGGACCAAGTTGATGTTCTGATTTGCTGTGTCCATTGTACTGTATTTTCCCTCAATGAATTTTCCCAAACAAAGTACCTTGATGAGCCAAAGGAGGAGGAAAAGTACACCTTACACAATCCAAAATTCAATCCATGGAGAAATCAGATAGGTTTTGTTGAGTTGATGAAAGAGTTCAGTTAATTTGTCTTTGAAAGTTTTTGTTATTGGCATTTCTTCAGGTTCGCTTGAATCTTCAGAAAAGTTATCGAAATTGATGAGGTAGCCAGATGCAGTTCTGTCAATTGTTTGAATTGCTTCCAAATTTTCCTTTGCTTTTTCATTTTTTCTTTCGTTAGCATAGTCTGAGGCTACATCGTTGTAGACAGGTATTTCTTGACGAACTGTTTCAATGTGGGTTTCCAGAGGCACCAGTTCCATGGCATTGTTGCATAGTCCTTTTTTATTCACTGCAGGTTTCTCAAATGTGATTAGTCTCTCAGTTTGAGCCTCTTGGATTGTAGCAAATTTTGGTATTCTGCTATTTCTTGGGAGTCCAATGGGCCTACTACTTATTATTGGCCACATGACTGTGGTTTTACCAAGTCGATGGATACAACTCGGTTCTCCTTTTTACCAGCAAGGGGCGGTAGTACAACTGATCTTGTTCCTCTGACAGCTAAGACAGGTACTGCTTTTCTGTAAGAATGCCCAAATTCTTTCTTCACCACGATCTTGTCTCTGACCAGATCCCCAATCTTTGGAATCCAGACAGGCCTTGCTGGGACAGGTGGATTATCTTCAGTGGCTTTTGGCTGCTGTTTTAACTCTATGTTGCTCAGGTCTTTTCTTGTTTCATTTAAGTCCTGTAAAACAGCCAAACGATCTTTGATATCAAAGCATTTTCTTTCTATCACTGAAGTATGACTATATAAGTCCTGAATATGCATCCTAGTTCCGAACAATAGTTCGTACGGACTGAAACCTTTTAGAGAATTTCTTGGCAGATTGTTAAAACTATGTTGGACACTTGTTAAATGTTGGACCCATCCAACACCCAAACCTAATACCCTCGCCGTTATAGATTGCTTTATGTCCCGTTTTTTTCTTTCCACAATCCCATTTCCCTCAGGATGGAAGGGACAAGAGTACCGCAATTCAATGCCCATGCTGGTCATAGCCTTCTTATAAGCTCGAGATCTAAAAGCAGGACCCTGGTCAGAATGTAGCATGCCAATTGCGTATGTGCCGATAAAGACTTGCAAATCTTTTATAACAGTTCTGGCGTCAGCCGAGCGCTGGTGTCTGTATTTTTAAGTGAATCTAGTCTTAAAAGGAAATTAATGGGACCCTGGATTTTGCGTATAGATAGCCTTATGCTAACTACAAGAATGGCCATGGCAATACTCCGGTCGGTTCACTACTGCGATCTCTGTTGCAGTTTGGACAGCTCTTTGCAAATTTGTAATGTTGCAGGCTCATCCCCGGCCACCAGTATTCTGATTGTAATTCTTTCAGAGATTCCTTGATCTGTTTGTGCCTTGGACCTTCACCCATGTGTGCGTCTGCTATTAATAAGACTCTCCTGTTCGTGTTCGGAATTACTCCATCCCCCACTCCAGGGATTCAAGCAAAAGGAACGGAGTTTGCATCAATTATGTATGTATAATTGAGTGGATATTTCACGGGTAGTACTACACAGTCGCCTTTTGAAGACGTTTTTCCCGCCAGCATGGTTTCCCCGTCTATGCATTTTTCTGAATACTTTTTAGTGGCTACGGAAGCCGGTTTAGTTGCTTCCGCTGTGGCTGTATTAGCCAATGAATTCCCTGCAACGTGAACGCCATCACGTTGATGACTTAGTGTAAGTATCACGTGAGTCTTTCATAGTTCTTTCTGCAAAAGAACTACTTGTTCCCAAAGCTTCTTATGCTTTATTGTGGTACCTGTGTCATCTTTGTAATCGTTTTGAACCTAGCTCTGCAAGTCATAATTGTAAGATTTGATGCAAAAATGTGAATCGCACACTATTAGTGTCGGGAATTTACGATCCGCATTTTCAAGCGCCATCTTTAAAGATCTGATTTCAGCTCGCTGAGCCGAACAGTTTCTCAGTGATTCAGTTTTTGTTATTTTTGGTCTGAATTTACCACAGCGCCAGCGACCTTTAACAATCGCGCATGCTGAATTGTAGGATTTATTATCCACATCATAATGTTGTGCAAATCTGTCCATATAGATTACACAAGAGTACTGTTGGAGAGGCAGAATTTCGATTGGCAGAGGATATTCTTCTTCATATTTTAGATCTTTCCATTTTTTCATGCTCGGGTCAAAATAGTATTTCACGTCTTTTGCAGCAAGAGAATTTTCCCACTGTATCCATTTTGGATCTAATGCCACCGTTTTTATATTAACTGGGCTTAATAACGCCTCAAGGGCTGATTCTGCTGTAAAAACAGTTATTCTTTTGCTTGGACTTGGGCTCTTTCTTTTGATACAATAGTTTGAACCCTATTTACAATATTCTCTGTAAGACCGAATGTTTTTTCAGCTTCTGTGTACAAATGTGATTTGTAAGCTATTGGTACCGTTTCTCCCTCATTAGAGGTCAGGTACGTGAATCTGCATCTTCCTGGGATGATTCTGATTGCAAGGTTGCGTGTGTTGTCGCGAGTTTGTAATTTTGTTTTAGATAACCTGTCTGTTTCAAATGATATCAACATTTCTGTGTGTTTCTGAGTCCAATTGATTGGTTTAAAATCAGGTTTTATTAATTCATAGAGAGGTTTAACCCTCTCTGCATAATTTAGAATGTAAGTTCTTCCGAAATTCAGGAAACCTAGTATTGATTGTGAATTCTTCAGCGTTTTTGGTGCTTAGAGTACAGCGCACTTCTCTAAGAAGTTGGCTGCTATGCTTTTGCCTTCACTTGATATTTACTATCCTAAAAACAGGACAGTTAGATGGGCAATTCGTGACTTTTTAAAGTTGAATTTGTAATCCTCTGCTGCGAACCCAAGTATTATGGTGTTCACTCTTTTCAAGTGAGTATCCAGGTCATCATTTATGAGATAGATGTCATCGACATAAGATAATGCCTCATCATCATACATTTGTAGTAACTCTGTTACCCTTGCTGAGAATAATCCTGCGCTATTCTTGAATCCCTGTGGGAGTCGACAGAAATATTTCTGTGACCCCATTATTGAGAAAGCGGTTAAATATCTGTTTTCAGGTGCAATGTTTTGACAAAAGAATCCATTAGGGATGTCTAATGTTGTTTTGTATTTTTTGCGAACAATGTTATTCATTAGTGCTGCACTGTGTGAGTTTTGTTCTGCAAATTTTTGCAACATGAGTTAAGGTGTCTGTAGTCCAAGACTAGACGATATGAATCGTCTGGTTTGGAGACAGGAAACAAAGGATTGGTAATTTGAGAGGTGCATGTTTCAATCACCCCTTGGTATTCAAGTTGATCTATGATCTCCCTGACTTGTTTTTTAGCTTCCTGCTAAATTGGGTACTGCCTTTGTACAGTTGGTTGACATTTTAACTGGATTTTGTGAGGAGGAGAGTCCTCATCCCATCCTACATGATTTTTATATAATGCAGGTGCTTGAGCTACTGCCCATTTTCTTGAATATATATATTTTCTATGAATTGGAATATGATTTGAGAAGGCAGGCATAATCATTTCTTCGCCACGAGGTCACTCCCTGACAAACTCAGGTGGCCAGTCTTTCTCAGATAACAGGATATCATAGCCTTTCGAAAGGTTATCCCAAAACAGACCCCTTACTTTCCTAGTCTTTTCTCCCTCTATACGCAATGTTATTTCATATATTTTATGAGGTTCGCTAACTCTGGTATCTGCAGTTTCCACCTGAACGTATTCATTCGTGTCCACTGTCTCCAGATGATTCATCAAGATCTTGCGAGCTATGGTCACTTCTGCTGCGCTGTCTAGCACTGTCTGGGCCCACTCTCCGTTTTTCAGCTGTGTCCTCAGTATCCTCTGCATGTTTGATTATTTTAATACTAGCTCCCTTCTTTCTTGGAAATTGTAAAGTTTTACTTTGAGCAGGTTCCTTGTCTTTGGACTTGACGTGCTCTTCCCTGTGTTCTGACAGTCCTCTTCTTCCCGATTTCTGTGAGGAAGTCTGAAAAGATCGAGAGGGACGTGTATCAATATCTTGATATCTATCAGGCTTTTTCAAATTATCCCTATTTCTAAGGTTGTATCTTTTTATCAGAGGGCTCCTTCTGGGGAGACTTGTGCCCTTGGTCCGGAGATCTTTCTCTCCGCCGAGGAGACCTTCCTCTGGACTGGAATCTTTTTTCTTTGGGAGTGGATTGTTTATTTCCATCCCAGCTCTTCTTCGGAGTGTTTAGATTATTTTTAATAAATATCTTTTCAGGATTTTCAGTTAGTTGGGGTTTTACCGGTTTTCCACCCAAACTATCTCTACCTAGTTCTTCATAGGATTTTTCTATGATCTGGCAAGTTCAATTGGTTGGTCTGCTATATCTGTTTCCTTCAATTTCTGGAGGTAAGTTATATCCTCCATTGCCAATTGAACTAACTCTCTATATGCCTTTGTTAATTCTTTTGTTTTACCTAAGAGTTCTTCGCTTGACATTTTATCAATGTCTTGATGTGGTGTGTAGCTGGCTAGAACCGGCCACGTTGCTCCTTGTCTACCTAGTGGACCGAGCCTGGTGATGTGATCATTATGTTTTAGGGCGCCTTTAAACCAGAGCAGGTGCTCTTAGTAGTTTAGTGGGATTTCAACATCCTCGAAAGGAGTGTATTCATCCAGAGGTTCCTCTATTTTGTAATAGTGGAATTCGTGTGTTGCAGCGTTTGCTGCTGGAAAGTTTATCCATGAATAGAATACCTCTGTCTGCCGATATTCATGGACCTCTACCACGAATATGACTGTACCACCTCGTGGTGTCAGTCCGTTTTCTATAAGTTTAATAGTTATAGTTCTTCTTATATTTGCCGGGATGATAATTGCACCCGGTTCATTTTCCTTAAACCCTGTAACATCGAAACCTTATTGATTTGCATCTACTGCAGCTTCACCGGTTTCGTTGTTGTCGCCGTTAATTGACATTGTTTTAATGAAAGTTTGCAGAGCAGGTTTCCAAGGAAACAAAGATTATGTGCACAATATTTTGGAACACTGTATCCTTCAACGTTGACTAAACCAAAAACTATACATAGGAATCTCTTCCTACTAAGTTCCGGTGGATTTTAACCTTTTACCCACTCCAGACGTCTTTTGGAGTATTTACGGGAAAAAGGGTCTGTATGAAAAAGCACGACTGAGTTACTCTAACGTCTTGCGTTAGTTTTATCGCCTTACCAAACGTTGGGCACCATGTAGTGTAGTTTCTATATTCCCAATAGGCCCTGCGCATTGGAATAATGTATTCAGCAGTGTAGACGTAGGACTGAGGTCGACTAGGTCTCTACTGACTATATCAGACTTAAGGTTTGCCAGCTAGCTCAGAGGTAACTAGAAACTTTCTCGAATAAACGAGGAGAAGTTTAACCTAGCTGGATAGACAAGAAGGGATTAGCTTCCGACAACCATATAACATGACAACTTTGCTCCCTCAGAATAAGAGTGTATCTCTAGAGTTATGTGAAAAGAATAGACAGCTATTTCACTCAGTCAGATGTGCGTACTTAGTTTCACCAGAGTGCAGAGACAACAGAGACGGGCGTTTTCAATAAAAGGTGTAATTTATTGAGCAGTCTTCTTTCTCATGCAAGAGAAATTAATTGCCATAATTGCAATACTTAATATAAAGTGAAGTGCGTACAGTAAAAAGAGTATTATGAAATAATACTGTAAAAGCATTGATATGGTTTCTTAGCCATAAGATACTTTAAAATGGATAAAATATATACATACATATATGCTTTGACTAACGTACTCAACTGGTGCTTCTAAAATACGCCTACCCCGGTGTACCTGACCTAAGCCTAATACGTGGGAAGGAGTAAGGAAGTAGCAGTTTAAGTTAAGTTGGTTTTGCCAAGAATCTGACTCAAGAATTCTCTTTAAGGATTTTGTCAGCTCCATACTTGGGTAATAGAATGGAGGAGGTCTGGTATCTTTCTTTCAGGACTCGATATCCCAGCAGCCCGCGAAGGCCGCTGAGAACACCGGAGCTGGATTTCTCGGCAGGAGAAAAGACAGCGTCTCTCTCAGTGCGTCAAGAAGAAGGGGCAGCGTCCATGGGCTCTCCCATCAGCTGGGCTCTCGGGCAAGTAGATAGCTGCTCGGCACCAAAACCACCACTGTGTGTTGGCTTAAGGCAACGTTGGTATATTTATACCTGAAAGGTGCCGAGTTTGACGTAAGGTTTGGACATAAGATGTCAATAAAGATGTCACTAAGAACTGACTGTTCCTTTAGTGTTCGCAGGAGTTTAATGACAAATCAAAACAAAAGCAAATGGGATTTCCCATGTTGCTGGAGGTTTGGTGTGTTGAAAGAACCCATTGTGCTTTCTAGGAATCCAAGGAAGTAGCTTCTGCCGTGCTTTGGACTGCAAGGGCTATTTACTTAAATATGGATCTGGTTCCTTATGCCATTATAGGGATATTGTTGATTATAGCCGTACAAGGGCATAAAATAGCAGTATTGATTCAGGTTCCTAGATAAAACACAATACCATATACTTTTAAAGGAGAAAGCACTGTCCCTGGGACCTGTTTAACAGAGCCCAGGGCACTTTTAGAGTCAGTAACCATCACCATCAGTCAATAAATGGGGTTGATCAGGACACAAAGGGTGACTTTCCTACAACTGGTATAAATCTTACCAGTGCTGTCTGTTTAGTCAATGTTCTGACAATCATACTAAAATCCAACCCAATTGGTGGGATAACTTTTTTCATATTTCCTGTAATGGTTTTTTGAAGAAAGGAACATTTTCTGAGAGTTGGAAAGGAGCTATTATTAAGCCAATTTCTTAAAAGAATTACCCATTTAAACCAAAAACAAAATCACCAAATTAGTCCGATTGATGTAGGGGCTAAGATATTTGCCAAACAAATCCTCCTGTATTTAAAGGATTGGATTGAGGTGAACAGCTTAATCCTTATTGAGTAAATTAGATTTGAGGGCAAACACTCCACTATTAACCATTGTTGTAGTCTTTGGGCCAAAAAGCAATAAAAACAAGAGTGAATTTGTTCTGCTGCTTCGTTGATTTTTATTATGCTTTTGATCTAGTTAATAGGAACTTATTTTGGCACAAAAATGCCAGGGATGGGTATTGCTAAGAGTCACCTTGCAGTATTGAAAGAACTACACCATGAGAATTGGGCAACGTTGGAACTAGATTTTAATGGGTCCCTCTCAAGGAAAATGACTTTAAAAAATGGTTACATTTTGGCTCCTAGGCTGTTTTCACTTTATTTGGCTGATCTTGCTGCTTGTTTAAACATGTCACACTCTTCTTCACCCAAGAATGGGTGGCCGCCAAATACCTTAGTTTACTACATGCCGACAACCTTGTTATTTTAGATGTGGCCCAGGCGGGTCTCCAAAGAAAGTTGCATGATTTTAACAATTATTGCAAGGCAAATGATTTTATATCAAATGGTGACAAAGCAATGTTTTAGTAATGTGGGAGAAAATCCAAAACATACAACTGGCATATCAGGGGTATGTTGGTGGACGAGTTCCCTACATACAAGTATCTAAGGATGATGTTTTCACATACCTAGCAGTGGAATTCTCATCTAGACTGCCTAAACGTAAGAGCATGTACACCTGTGGGGATTGTGTTAAAGTTTAAGAGAGAACATGATGGTCCTTCACTATCCTCAGTGATTGCAGCTTAAAAAACTGTAGTAACTCCTCAATTGTTGTATGGTGCAGAGGACTTAAGCATAGGTTTGTGGTATGGCTGGAATAAAATGGAGGGCAGATGTTTAAAAAATCTCTTTGTCTTCCACATCGTCAATCATGGCTTAACCTTGTGGAATCACACTTTCAATTCAATTCAATTCAATTCAATTCAATTGATTTATATAGCGCGCTACATACCCAGAGGGTCTCAAGGCGCTTGAAGAAGGGTGGGGAGTTACATGTCGAAAATCAAGTTTTAAGTTGCTTTCTGAATGCTAGGTGGTTCTGAGTGAGGCGAAGGTGAATGGGAAGTGAGTTCCAGGTTTTAGCCGCCAGGTAGGAGAAGGATCTTCCTCCCATGGTGGTTTTGTTGATGCGAGGTACAGCAGCAAGGGCTTGGTTGGAAGAGCGTAGCTGGCGGGAGGGGGTGTAGAAGGAAAGTCGTGTGTTGAGGCATTCGGGTCCAAGATTGTAGATGGCTTTGTGTGTGTGGGTGAGGAGGCGGAACGTTATCCTCTTATTGACGGGGAGCCGGTGGAGGTTTTTCAGGTGACCGGAAATGTGGTCTTTACGCGGGATGTCTAGTATGAGTCTGGCTGATGCGTTCTGGATGCGTTGGAGTTTTTTCTGAAGTTTTGCGGTGGTGCCGGCGTATAGGGTGTTTCCGTAGTCCAGGCGGCTTGTAACCAGTGCGTGGGTGACTGTTTTCCTAGTTTCGGTGGGGATCCAGCGAAATGTTTTTTTGAGCATGCGAAGAATATTGAAGCAAGATGATGAAACGGCGTTGACTTGTCTGGTCATCGAGAGTGAGGAGTCCAGGATGACGCCCACGTTCCGTGCGTGGTCCGTCGGGATGGGTGCTTTTCCAAGGGCCTCTGGCCACCAAGAGTCGTCCCAGGCGGAGGGGGAGGTACCTAAGATATGGACTTCTGTTTTGTCTGAATTCAGTTTCAGACGGCTGTGCTTCATCCACTCGGCTACTTCTTTCATTCCTTCATGTAGGTTGGTTTTGGCGGTGTTAGGGTCTTTGGTGAGTGAGAGGATCAGTTGAGTGTTGTCAGCGTAGGAGATGATGTTGAGGTTGTGTTGGCGTGCGATGGCCGCGAGGGGGCTCATGTATACGTTGAAGAGGGTGGGGCTGAGTGAAGATCCTTGTGGCACACCGCAAATGACTTCAGTGGCCTCTGACTTGAATGGTGGGAGGCGGACTCTCTGAGTTCTACCGGCAAGGAACGAGGTGATCCATTCCAGTGCTTTTCCTTGGATTCTGATGTTTCTGAGGCGTTGTAACAGGGTGCTATGACAGACTGTGTCGAAGGCTGCGGAGAGGTCGAGGAGGATGAGGGCGACTATATCTCCATTGTCCAGTAAAGTTCGAATGTCGTCCGTTGCTGCGATGAGTGCGGTCTCAGTGCTGTGTTTGGCTCGGAAGCCGGACTGTGAGGAGTTGAGGGATTTGTTGGTTTCGAGGAGGCGGCGAGCTGGTTGTTGACAGCTTTCTCGATGACTTTGGCCGGAAATGGAAGGAGCGAGATGGGGTGGTAGTTTTTGAGTTCAGTGGGGTCAGCTGTGGGTTTTTTCAGAAGGGCGCTGAGTTCGGCGTGTTTCCAGCTTTCCGGGAAGGTGGCGGAGTTGAGGGAGCAGTTGATGACGTCTTGGAGGTGTGGTGCTATGATGGAGTCTGCTTTGTTGAAGATGTGGTGAGGGCATGGGTCTGTTGGGGATCCTGAGTGGATGGAGTTCATCAGGTGGATGGTGTCCTCAGTGGAGATTGGGTTCCAGTCATTAAGGATGTTCAAGGGGGTTGAAGGTACAGCAGAAGGTTGGGTGGGTTGGTCTCCGGGTTGGTTGTCGAAGCTGTTGTGGATGTCTGCGATTTTGTCGTGGAAGAACGAAGCTAGGGAGTCGCAAAGGGTTTGCGAGAGAGTGATGTCGTTGGAGTTGGCGGTAGGGTTGGTAAACTCTTTGACGATGTTGAATAATTCCTTGCTGTTGTGGGCGTTGTTGTCTAGTCTGTCTTTGAATGCGGCTTTCTTGGCTGTCCGGATCAGTTGGTGGTGGATGCGAGTGGCGTTTTTGAAGGCGTCCCTGGTGCTGGTGTTTGGGTCTTTTTTCCAGGCCTTCTCGAGGGAGCGACAGAGTTTCTTGGATTTCTTAAGATCATCGTTGAACCAGGGGGCGTTTTTGCTGCCTAGTTTGATTTGACGTTTTTTCAGAGGTGCTAGGTTGTCGGCGCTGTTGGTTAGCCATTGAGTGAGGTTAATGGCTGCTTGGTTGGGGTTCGAAGAGTGGGCAGGGGGTTTTGAAGAAGCGATGAGGAGATCTGGTCGATGGTGATTTTGTTCCAGTTTCTTTGCAGAGTAGGTTGAGGATGGTTGTGGGTTGTGGTCTTTTTGTAGACAAAGTGAACGCAGCTGTGGTCCGTCCAATGGAGAACTGTGGTGTAACTGAAGGAGATATGTTTGCTGGAGGTGAAGATAGGGTCGAGTGTGTGACCTGCGTAGTGAGTGGGGGTATTAACAAGTTGTTTGAGTCCGAGGTTGGCGAGATTGTCCAGGAGGGTGGTGGTGTTGCTGTTGTTGCTCTTTTCCAGGTGGAAATTGAGGTCTCCCAATAGAATGTAGTCTTCGGAGGGGAGGGCATGTGGGGTGATAAAGTCAGTGATGTCTTCACTGAATTGTGCACGGGGTCCTGGTGGCCTGTAGAGGAGGGTGCCTCTGAGTGTGGTCTTGGGGTCGGTGTGGATCTGGAAGTGAAGGTGTTCGGCGCTAGGGAGGTTGACGTCTGAGCTGGTTGAGATGCGGATGGAATTCTTATGGACGATAGCGATGCCTCCTCCTGTATGGTAGGTGCGGCCCTTACGGATGATCTTGTAGCCTTCCAGGATGGCAATGGTGATGTCTGGGGCTGAGGAGGCGTTCATCCATGTTTCTGTTAGGAAGGCGACGTCCGGAGAGATGGTGTCTAGTAGATTCCAAAGGTCGATGGCGTGTCTGTGGACCGAGCGGGTGTTGAGCAGGATGCATTTTCGGTGGTTGGTGTCAGATCTCTGTTTGGTGTTCGTGGATGAGGAGTTGGTCTTGATGCCGTCATACTTGCAGGAGTTGCATGTGAAGGGTTCATGGGTGTGTCCAGGAGCGGCTTGGGCGCAGTTGGGGAGTCGACCGGGGTTTAGGGCTGAGAGGGTGGAGGCGTCGTATGTAATGCGGGTGGGGTGGGTGGGACGGGGGCCAGGGGGTCTGGCGCTGGGCGCGGTCCAGGCGCGGACGGGCTTAGACGGGCTTACCTTTGGCGCACCTTCGGCGCGACTGGGGCGCGACCGCTGCGATTGAACGCTGCGCGAACAGACATCTGTCATATGTGGATGGAGGAGGGGGAGGGGCGAGGGGTGGTCAGCTGGGAGGCGGGAGCTGGGCGGGGATCTGGTTGAGGAAGGCACAGGAAGCAAACAACAGCAATAACAAAATGGCCTCAGCCAAGATCTAACCGGATTGGGGCACAGAGATCAAATAGCACGATCCTGATGTTAAAGGCACCGGTGAGATCAGGCAGACAGCGCAACAATTTCCACAATACCAAGTGATTAATTGCAGCGTAGTTAGGCAGGCGGAGCGCTACGGCAGACTAATGCACAACAAAGTCCCAGCCTCTCAGGCAGTTCAGTTCACACTTCAATGGGTACTTGCAGAAGAGCGAGGTGGGGATGCAGAGGCACTTCAGCAGGCAGGCAGAGCGGGGAGCAGCGTCTGGAGCGACCGTGTCTGTTGAGAACAGGACGGTCACAGCGCTGCAGCGGGGGAGCGGGCAAATGGTGTCAGTGGGAGGGGTGGTCAGCTGGGAGGCGGAAGCTGGGCGGAGATCGGGTCGGGGAAGGCACAGGAAGCAAACAACAACAACAGCAATAACAAAATGGCCTCAGCCAAGATCTAACCGGATTGGGTCACAGAGATCGAATAGCGCGATCCTGATGTTAAAGGCACCGGTGAGATCAGGCAGACCGCGCAACAATTTCCACAATACCAAGTGATTAATTGCAGCGTAGTTAGGCAGGCGGAGCGCTACGGCAGACTAATGCACAACAAAGTCCCAGCCTCTCAGGCAGTTCAGTTCACACTTCAACGGGTACTTGCAGAAGAGCGAGGTGGGGATGCAGAGGCACTTCAGCAGGCAGGCAGAGCGGGGAGCAGCATCTGGAGCGACCATGTCTGTTGAGAACAGGACGGTCACAGCGCTGCAGCGGGGGAGCGGGGCAAATGGTGTCAGTGGGAGGGGTGGTCAGCTGGGAGGCGGGAGCTGGGCGGGGATCTGGTCGGGGAAGGCACAGGAAGCAAACAACAACAACAGCACTAACAAAATGGCCTCAGCCAAGATCTAACCGGATTGGGGCACAGAGATCGAATAGCGCGATCCTGATGTTAAAGGCACCGGTGAGATCAGGCAGACAGCGCAACAATTTCCACAATACCAAGTGATTAATTGCAGCGTAGTTAGGCAGGAGGAGCGCTACGGCTGACTAAGGCACAACAAAGTCCCATCCTCTCAGGCAGTTCAGTTCACACTTCAATGGGTACTTGCAGAAGAGCGAGTTGGGGATGCAGAGGCACTTCAGCAGGCAGGCAGAGCGGGGAGCAGCGTCTTGAGCGACCGTGTCTGTTGAGAACAGGACACTTATAAGCTTTTAGAAAACTACAGTAAAAAGGAGCTAAAGGAAAAAGCCACTAAGGAGTCCAGAGTAAAGGATTTGAGCTACTTCAATCCAAAGCATTTGACTATGTACTTTAAAAAATTCTTGGCAGGAAGCAACGCACTCCCCTATCTCTCGGAACTCCCAAATCCAATCTGGTGCGCAGATAATTTGCAATTTCGGTTGGCTCTAAATACTGGGGGGCAGATTTATGTTAACTGGTGCATCCCCAGGGATGGGCCAGTTAATGTGCGCCATAGTGCGCCACAGCTACGCCACCCATGGTGCGCTGCATTTACAATGTGGCGCACCATGGTGCAAAAACGGCACAGATGCGTGACGCATCTGTGCTGGAAATGTGGCGCATTGCTGGAGTTGCGTCGCAAGCGCGACGCAGCCCCAGCAAGGCTCAGGGGTGCCCCATCTTCAAAATTCTGCATCAAGACCTACGCTTCAAGCAGGCGCAAGGTTTTGACGCAGCATTGGCCAGAAAGTGACTGAGTGAAATCTTATAGATTTCACTCAGCCACTTTCAGGAGGCGTTCCTGCGCAGGAACGCCCCCCCACCCCCGTGCAGGAACGCCTCCTTATGGCGCAGGGCTTTACAACTTGATGCATCTCCTAGGTGCGTCACGTTGTAAAAAGGGAGCATTGTTTGCACGGCTGTTGCGTCAAATAAAGTGACGCAATTGCGGCGCAAAGAGGCGCAAGGGCATCATAAATCTGGCCTGGGTTTTCCTTTTTCTTGGATAGTGAGAGAATAACAGATGTGGAATGTTTCTGTGAGTATGGGTTGAATACTAAATGTTGCAGTATGCATGTTTTAATATACTGCATTTATTTTGTTAACTAAAGGCAACAGTATATAAGGCTTATTTTAAATAAAGATAGTATAAACACAAGATCAGATTCTATAGAAACAGTATAGGATAGGCGATTTTTAGATGTTGCCAGTGCAACAGCCAGATTTTTAGTAGCCGTAAGCAAGGAGAATAGATGGGGAAAGGAAAGATTCACATCAAGAATGGGAATTGATTTATCTCTGGAGTATTAGGGGGTTTAGTATAGGATTTTAATAATATTTTTTAATCATTGAGTAATGTATATTTTTATTATTAGCTTTATTTTAGCTTTATTTATTTTATGTGTGCGTTGTATGTATTTTACTTGATATTTTTAGTAGTGATTATTGTATGTATGAAGTTGATGTTTAAGTACATTTTGATTTAATGGACTGAGGTCCAAATAAACTTCATATTTCTCTCTTTTAAAAGTACATTACCAACTTTCCAACTACATTGCTCCCTGCCCACAGGGCTATCTTGGGCCTACCTTACATGTAATAAAAGGAAAGGTTTGGGCCTGGCAAGTGGGTGCACTTGCCAGGTCGAAATGTCAGTTCAAAACTGCACACACAGGCTGCAATGACAGGTTTGAGACGTGTTTGCCGATTTACTTAAGTGGGTTGCATAATTAGTGCTACAGGCCCACTAGTATCATTTAATTTTCAGGCCTGGGTACAGGTAAGACTACTTTACTGGGGAGTTCCAAGTAAATTAAACATGCAAATTGGGTGTAAGCCATTGTTACCATGTTTTAGGAGTGAGCATGCACACTTAAGCACTGGTCAGCGGTTTTAAAGTGCGGAGTCCTAAGGCCAACAACAAAAAAAATAATAATTATGTAGGAGTAAGGCAAAAGGTTTGGGGCAAGACCACCACAATACTGACAGGTCTAACAGTAAGGTATTGGAGGTAGTCAGTAGGCCCCTTACTGATGATGTGAACTTCAGATAGGGTGAAGAGGAGAACATCTGAAAGCGGATGTACAAGCGACAGTGGACAGATTCAGGATTGGTCTGTGGCAAGTGGTGCTGAACAACCTCGAATACCTTTCAGACCAAAGACCTTGTAAGCAAGTGATATGCCATGTGTGACTAGACACTGACATGTGCTTTTACGTTCAGTATGCCTATGATCTGATGAATAAGAAGCAAGAACGCAAAACTATTGTCAGCATTGAAGTTCATGGTGTAGTTATGTTAGATCAGATGCCATTTAGTATTGGTGCACTCGGATGTTTGAATGAAATTGATTACTTTGAGACTGATCTGAAATGCTGTGAAATGTTATTTAGAGGTGAAATAAGATGTTTCTCTTGTATGTGAAGTTATTATAACTCTTAGAAAAAGACACGAAAAAGAAATATAACACTGTACGATATTAAATGTGTTTTCCTATAAAGTACCTTTATTAACGTTGACGAATAGCCTGTAGTTACCTACAACATGTCACCTTATGACCCATTTGCTTATCTATGGCTAATATTGACAAACGGGGCTGTCTATGGGCTTTGGCCTTACCGCTCTAATAACTTCCTTGATAAGGCTGGAGGTGCCCTTGCGGTGTTCAGGTGAGGACGATAATGTTTGGTAGCACGGATAAATGTTGACGGCGTATCCCTAAATACCTTACAAGACTATATTGAGTTCAATTTTAATAATAGTAATTTTCGCCAAAATAGTAAAAAAAAAAAAAAGGAAGTACCTGAATTAAGCACAAGCTGGCGAACGTACGTGGGTGATGAGAATAAATAAGAAAAATGCTAAAATGGTAACATTTTTAAATTGTTGTTGTCGTCTACAAACTGATAGATGACGACAAATCTATAGAGTATTTTCAGCGCATTATTTCCCCATATAGGACTCCCCTGTTCGCTCACTCCACGCACGGCCAGGGGGAGCAAACACCCTTAAACAGACGTTGGTTGGAGGCAGCAGTCGATAACCAGCAGAAGCAGCAGGTGGGTGGGGGAAGCCCTTTGGCCTCTGGTAAAAGCTTCCATGTCGAGTGAGAGAGATCGCGTGCGCCACTCAAGAAGCAGGGCCAGGAAAACACGATGACCTCCTGCCCTGTTAAGGAGTAGTCCCAGGAGAGGAAAACATTGTCACGTGCAGAAACCCACTGAGATGCAACTAAATTCCTCATAAGGGAACCGAGATCATTCGAACTGTTCCCTCAAAAACACAAGACAGTTTGTCCACAATTGAAAAACATTCCCAGATTCTCCAGTAAAAGAAAGACACCTGAAATCTCATCCATACTAAACATTATGCATAGCAACTTACTTTAATGCTAGAACTGGGAAAAATGCGTGAATATCAGTAACACAGGTTGGACATAAAGCTTTAAATAATGACGTGTTGAACGAAAAAAAGTGTGAGGGGAAATGGGCGTAAAACACATACGGAAGGAAGACCAAGAGAACACAAACAAGTTGGAGGATTAGAGAAAGGAAAGTCCGATATTAAGGAACAGAATCATATACAAATGAAAGGAATTGTATGGAATAGGTCAGGCTGCAAGGGCACTCCTTCTGAATCATTATCAGGGCAAACAATGAAACTGATTGCAATGAAGGCTTGTCTTGGAATGGCGTCAGATTTCAAATCCAGGTCCCACGTACTTTCTTATTTTCCCTGCAGCTGTGAACTGCAAACACGTACAATGTTTGTGGACTTTGGCTGTGCATTCATACCCACTCCATCAAGGTAACGTAACCAACCACAGCTTCAAGTTTTACGTACAGTAATTTTGGACACTGTCCTGCAATGTACTGCCTTTAGTTGTACCAATGAGCAAAGGTTGTTGTCTGCTGGTTTTTCAAACTCCAGTATTGACTGCAAATGCTCTGTACATCCGTTGCTGGAGTTGTCGAGCGAGATTCATCAATTTAGAGAATGTTATATTTAGCATAATTGTGCCAAATCTTAAAATTAATTTTACATGATTAACATAGGAGCGAGATGACAATTAGTATAAACATATTATAAAAAAATGTATTCCATACCAATTGGAAACTTCAGTTAAAATTTCTTTGTAAATGCTGGTTCATGGATACCCTCTTTATTTGTTAAATATTTTTTATTTGAAGTTCCATTAATCAATAACAATACACATAATAAATATAAAACAATAGCAATAGAACTTACATCGTATATTGATTACTAATAACTTTAAAACCAGGAATAAAAGCTTATGAGTATAATGTAATCATCTAATTTTACATAAATAAGAAACGGATAGGGAAAAAATAGAGTAGAGAAATTAAATGAAGAGAAAACAGAAAGAAGAAAGAGGAAAGGAAAGGATAGAAAGAAACAGCGAGAAAAGTAGAAATAGGGGAACTAAAATGCAGGTGAATGAGAAGATATATATGTAGTAAAATTAACTAATATAGATCTGATTTATTCTTTTGGTGTATTGATAATGAAGAAACATTGGCTATTTGATGCTCATTGCAAATAAAATTCAACCATATTGATATAGATAATTTAGAAGTGTCTATCCAACAGGAAAGTATAGCCTTTAAAAGAAGTGCAATAAAAAGATCAAAAGCAGAGGTTTATGTGACATATGGTCAGGTGACAAAGACCCAAATAAAACATTCTAAATTGGTAGCTGAATAGTACGTTGGAAAATCTTTCAACATTTGTAACCATATAATTTCCAAAAATTAAACACATAAGAACATAGCAGAGTAAATGAGTTAAAGTACCCTAGGAGGTAGAACAAAACCAACATAGTGAAGAAATAGTTGGAATAAATTTTAGAAATACATTCAGGAGTAATGTAAGCTCTATTACAAATAAAAAAGAGAGATTGAGTGATACGTGTAGCTTTAGAGGTGTTAAGAACTTTAAGTCTTTTTTTATGCAAAAAATGAACAGCAGAGAACAAAGAAAGGGCCAGTCTCCCATAATAATTCAATGTCATTTTCTAATGCTACAGTAGTGGGAGATAATCAAATGTACATAAAAACAGCTTTGTGAATGCAGCCGTGAACAAAATATTGTGTAATGGTGTCAAGAGTGTGGTTGGTGAAGGATCAAGTGGAAAAATATTAGTCATTAAAAAAGATTGAATAGCAGACGGTATTAAATCATATTTCTGTACAAAATAGTTTGCCAAGTTATACTGTGTTTTTTAGTTGGGGAAAAGATATAACAGAGTTATGTATTACCAGCTGATGAACAAACACAATACCCTTCTATTTCCAATGTTTGAAATAAAATGATTTACTTTTTTTTTCCCTCATATAACCGCAGCTGTTACAATCCCAGGTGACACTGAGGAACCAACCTCACACCTGATGCACAAACAGCGGCCCAGCCACACCAGCCTCGACTTAAACACCTGTATCTTTTTGGTCTTAAGATGCAATCATAGGACTTCTCAGCTTTCCGAATCCGACACACCACTCCACCTTAGAAAGTCTGCCCAGATAGTATCCGCTCTACCTAGGGTGCAGCCCAAGTCCATCCTGCAAGTCCAGTGCACAGCTTTAAGCCAGTCGTCTGGGAGAGGAGCTGCCGCTTATAGCCAATGTTTGCAGATCTCCCTTCTCACAAGAAGCACAAAGAAAAAAGCAAGCCCCTCTGCCACCTGCCCAAAAGGCCAAGTGACTCTGTATCAACTCCCATCAGCTCCAGCGCGAGTCTCATGTCAATCCTGAGTCTCAGGATATCTGCAATAATATTGCTCACATTGTTCCAGAACCCACTTATTGACGGGCAAGTGGCAACATGTTCTCGTCATTCGCTTCAAGATGACCACAACTTTTACATGTTGAAATCAGGGAATACACAGATCTTGCTAACCTCTTGGGTGTCCAGAATGTTCTATTAATAGTATAAAAATTATTCTTTTTTAGATTGGCTGGCTTGACTATAGAATACAACATTTTCACAGAGATTTGCCATAAATTTGTGAGCTCGGACTCTTGAATTGCTCCCTTCCAAGTTCCATACAATGCCTCTGAAGTTTCATCCTCAGCTTCCTAGAACTTCCGACATGATATAGAGACCTCCTTACTTATGGGCTGGAGAACTTCAACCTCTCAGGCACAACTCAGGCACAACCAATCTCCGAATTAGCACTTAGATACCAAGAAGTGAGTTGTACATATATATATATACCTCAAAATGGAACCCCGGTTTTTGTCTTCAATTTTTTCCAAAAGAACTTACCGCCATATTCATGAAAATCGGCATTTGCGATTCTGAAATAGCGAAAAATAGCGAATCGCTATTCAGAAATCGCAAATCCGAATTCATGAAGAATTGCGATAAAAAAAAGCGATTCGCACGCGATCGCAAAATCCGATAGCGATCCGATCGAAATTGCGATTAATCGCAGATTAATCGCAATTTCGGCCTACCCGCGGCTGGACTGCGATCTCGCAAATAGCGATATCGCTATTAGCGATATCGCTATTTGCGAGATCGCAAACTCGCGAGATCGGGAAAACGGGAAGTCGCATTTCGAGCCCAGTGATGACATCACAACCAGGAAGCTGCCGGTTCCCAGCACCATTTTGCACATTGAGGCAGAGAGACAGGGAGCAGAGAGAAGAGCTGCTGCACATCTCGGCTAGTAGAATGATCCACAGAGCCACAACCCATACCATGGCTGAGGAAGCTGCACCAGGGACCAGCAGCTCGTCTGGGAGGAAGCGAAAGCTCAAATTATCCGAGCAGGAGCTGGAGCACCTTATCGAGGGAGTTGTGGCTAACCACGACCAACTGTTCGGTGCCAATTCCAGGAGGGTCCCAGAAATGGAGAAGAGGCGCATTTGGCAGGGGATAGCCTCTGCAGTAAACTCGGTGGGAGTGGCGGCCAGGTCCCTGGAAGAACTTAAAAAGCGGTGGTACGACCTCCGAGGCTGTGCCAAGGAGAAGGTGGCGGCGCGCCTTGGGGAGTCCTCGGGCACAGGAGGAGGAGGTCCGACGGTACCACCGAACACCGCCCTGGAGGACCAGGTTGAAAACACCCTGGAGAGGGAGGCCTGTGTGGGTTTCACTGCACTGGACTCATCCGGCCCCACACAAGACACCCAAGGTAAGTGGCATGCGACTGCGACCCTGCCCCCTATGGATGTCCATGACCAAATAGGCCCCCCCAATGTCCCATAGGCATGTAATTGTTGCACATCAAGGATTGTCCTGAAGCATTGTGGGAGATGTAGTCTGGCCACAATGTAGTTGTACCACAATGCAGCCAGTCAGGTCCCAATGCACACAAAGCCACTGCCATTCAGGGAATGTCACCCAGCATGCATGTAGCAACTGCACGTCTGCCAGATGCATACAACTAATGGTCCTCCACTTACCCCCACAGGTGGCGATACCAGTGACAGTGACAGGCTGGTGATCGACGACAGCGTCCTGGAGGTGCCAACAGCTACCCAGGCACCAGCCCCCACCGCTGCAACTGTACCACCAGCAACTACCACCAGCAGCGTCCCACCTGCAACTGCTGCAGCGCCCTCATCCGCTGCCATCGCAGCCCCCATTGTGCTCCCTGCCACCGCTGCTCCTCCCAGAGCTGCAGCCAGGTCAGTCACTCCTGTGGCCCCTGCAGCGACTGCTACAGCCACACCAGCAGGCACACCCCCTGCGACGAGCACACCTGCAACACCGGTGGCCTTACCCCCAGCAGCTGGCGCCTCAACATCCGGGGCAGCGCCACTGTCCACTCAGCCCCCAGCCTCACAATCCGGCCAGCAGGGCAGGCGTGGCAGGTCACGCCGGCGCTCCGCAGCTGCTACCAGGCGGGCCAATGGTGATGGACAGGCGCGGCTCAGCATCGAGCGACGGATGCTGCACATACACCAGCGCCAGGCACGGCATCAGGGGGCAATTCACCTCCAACTATACAACATTGGCCGCAACGTGGCATGTGTTGCTACCCACATTGAGGGCATGAGGGCCGACCTGGCCGGTGTGGGCGATGGAATGGCCCGCATTGCTGCAGCCGTGGAGGCCAACACCCGTGCCATGAATAGAATGTACGGTGGCCAACGCCGGCACCACCGCCAACTGTTGACCCAGCTTGGCACCTACAGCAGGGCAAGCTATGTGTCGGCAAATGCCACATCCCTATTGGCGCGGCGCTGTCTGACACAGCAGCACACTGTCATCCAGTGCAGTGTGGACATGACGAGGGTGCTGGAGACCCTCACCACGGCTGTCGTGGCTCTTCACCCTCCACCTATTCCATCTGTTGTGGGGGGTGATGATGCGAGTGAGGGGGCGTCCAGCCTGAGCTCGCAATCAGCCTCACAGGCCCCACTACCCACCCGCAGCACCAGGACCACCCCATTGCCTGACGCCCCGGAGGAGGAAGGCCCTCAGAGGCGTTGTGGAGGGACACGCTCTAGGCACACCTAGAGAACTGTAATCACCACTGGCACAGGCTGAGGTCAAGCCTGGCAAGCACAGCAGTATGGCGTAATACTGTTTGTGGGACTAATTTGGCACAGACCCTTATATTTACTTTTGTGAATAGAACACGTACTTTGATTTTGACCTTTGGCACAGACCCTTATATATACTTTTGTGATTTGAACAAATACATTTATTTTGACCTTTGGCACAGACCCTTATATATACTTTTGTGATTTGAACAAATACATTTATTTTGACCTTTGGCACAGACCCTTATATATACTTTTGTGATTTGAACAAATACATTTATTTTCCTACACACATTAGCGTTGTGTCATCATTACATTTTGCATGCATTGTTGATTAGTGGGGTGATGGCAGTGGTTGTACTAGAAACTGTTCACTGTGATGTGGTTGCGACGTCTGTGCCCTTCTGCTGGGGTCTCCCCTTGTGCATGGCGCGCATGTGCAGGTGGCCGGTTGTCCCCCTCAGATTCACTGCCAGAGATGTCAACAGGTATCCGGCGCTTGGTTGCAATGTTATGTAGTATTGCGCAGACAGCCACTATGCGGCAGCACTTTGCAGGACTGTAATACATGGCCCCACCTGTCTTGTGCAGTATGCGGAACCTGCTCTTGAGCAGGCCAAATGTCCTTTCTATGCAATTCCTTGTCCGTATGTGAGCAATATTGTAGCGCCGTTGCTGGGGTGTAGCAGGGTTGAGGTATGGGGTCAGGAGGTATTCACGGAGGGCGTAGCCACTGTCACCTGTATGAGAGGAGCAGATGGTGATTGCCTGTGCTGCGCTGTTACATCTTTGCAATGTGACATTTCAATCAAAGTGTACTTACCAAGTAGGTGTCCTTCCCCAAACTCTCCCCTGACCAGCCGTGTGTGGAGTCCGCTGTGCCGGAAGATAAAGGAGTCATGGGTACTCCCTGGGTACCGTGAGACGATGTCAGTGATGTATGTCTTGGCATTGCAGACCATCTGGATGTTGAGGGAGTGGTAGCACTTTCTATTGCGGAACATATACTCCATGCCAGCTGGTGGGCAGATGGCGACGTGGGTACAGTCTATACATCCGAGCACATGTGGAAAATGGGCTACATTGTAGAATTGTAGCTTTGTCATGTCCAATTCCTGTTGGCTGGCGGGGAATTTGATGTGACGGTGTAGCTGGGTGAGCATGGCGTCAACAAAACTGTTGAGGCAGCGTGACATGGTGGGCTGGGATATTCCCCCAGCAGCCGCTACTACCCCCTGGAAGCTTCCGGAGGCCAGGAGGTGCAGGCTACACAATACCTGCACATGTGTAGGCACCGCATTGGTATGGTTTGTTGGGTGCTGCATCAGGGGGTCAAGGTCCTGTATTAGCTGCATTATCATTTCCCCATTCAGCCTGTATTTAGCATATATCTGCTCTCTGGTTTGGCCCAGCAAGGTGACCCGCTGGCGGAATATCCTGGCCTGGATCCTGCGTCTCCTCCGTGCTAATCGCTGTAGCCTGCGACGCCTCACCACCATGTACATTCCTGGCATTGTGGGGCTCCTAATGCTGCTGCTGATGGTCCTTATGTGTGATTGGTCAGGCCAGTACCTGTTGGTGATAGGACAACGGTTTTTTGAAAAAAAAATTCAATGGCTTTCATGGTTACCACCTGCTTTGAGTTGTCCTTATTTTGCGCCGTGCAAATAGCGATTTTTGGGTTTTTCGCTAATTGCGATTTTTCATGAATGCCGATAGCGATTAATTTAGCGAATTCGCTATTATTTTCGCAGATTCCGTGGTGTGTCGCTATTTCCGATTCGCTAATGCTCTGCGGCAGGGATTCTGCGATTATATTAGCGAATTCGCTAATATGTGTTTGCGAATTCGCTATTTTCTTGTTGAATGCCGATTACGGAAATTGCGCCCGCATTTGCGTTTTCGCAGCGATTGCGGGCGCAATTTCACTTCATGAATCAGGCTGTTAGCTCTTCCTGAAGCTTAGCTTCAACAAGGTACTTTCCCATATTTTGTTTCTATCTTTTTTTTAGGAAACATGAGGGGAAACAATTAAAAAGATAGGTTAATTTTGGTAAAACCATCATTTTAATCAAGTTCACCCGCCCATAAATCAACAGTGGTAAGTTTCTCCAACTCATAAGGAGCGATCAATCTCCTTTGCCACATTTCTCATATGATGTGATGGAACAATCCCCAATGAATGAACTTTTGCGATGTCCAAATACTTAAATTCAGTCACCTCCCGATCCCAATTGCTAATATTTCAGCACTAGGGGCTCATTAGGATTGTGGTTTTTCCGCATCCTCGGAGCCGGTGGAAGCCACCGCCGGCCCAGAGGATGCGGAAAAACCGCAGCGGACTGACCAAAGACCCACCGCCACATTAGGATGGCTGGTGGGTCCTGGTTTCCGTCCGCAGCTTTTCCGCCGCGGCTGGGTTACAACCGCGGCGGAAAAGCTCTAATCTGGTGACGGTGTCTCTCAGACACTGTCAGGCAGATTAGGATGGGATGTAAAACATGCTTTTCCGCGGCGGCTTTTCCGCCGTGGAAAAGCATGTGTAAGTTCACTGCGGGGGCCCGTTGCGGGCCCCCTAGGTGAAGGGTGGGTGGGGGGTGCACATGGGGGGTACCTTGTATGCAGAAAGCGGCAGGCACCGCGAGGTGACGGCCTCTTTTTGCATGCAAATGCAATGACTGCATTTTTAACATTGCCGCGGGTGCAGCTTGAAGCCGCACCCGCCGCAATGTTAAAAATAGAGGATGTGACCGCCAGGGTGGCGGTCACATCCTAATCGCACAGGAGGGGACTCCGCAGCCCATGCGGACGTCCCCTCCTCCTCAGTGATCGCGGACGGACGCAAGTCCGTCCGCGATCATAATCGGCCCCTAATCTCTAATTTAGTTGTATTCATGGAATAACCTGACAGTGCCCCAAATTATTCTATTATTTTTTCCAAACTGGGCATTATTTGAAAGGGGTCTGATGTATAGATTATTAAATCACCTGTGTAGAGTGCTATCTTATTCCTTAATTGTTGGATGGAAAAGGGGTTTACCTGGGGGCCTCTTCTAAATAACTGGGCAAATTGTTCAATATAAATATCAAACAAAGGAGGAGAGAGAAGTCACTCCTGCCTCGTACCCCTAGTAATCCTAAAATTCTTTGTCAGAGCACCAATAAATACAATTTGCACTGGCAAGTTTGCATACATTCTCTGAAGAGTCAGAATAAAACATGGGCTAAACCTTAATACTGCCAAGACATCCCACAAATACACCCAACAGACATGGTCAAAGGCCTTGGCAGCATCTATTGAAGCAACAGCCATTGGATTTGAGTGAGCCATGGCCAGATCGATGCATCTAATGAATTGCTGATTGAGATCATAGATTTGATGGTTAGGGACAAACCCATTCTGATCGGGATGAATTATTTGTGGAGCCAGTTCAGCCAACCGACTTGCCAAAATACTGGCAAAAACATGGTAATCCGCAATTAGAAGAGAAAGTGGCCTATATGAGTCTTCCTTGTTAGGATCTTTAGCGGGTTTCAAAAGCAGCAGTAACGTGGCTTCCCTCAATGACTTCGGAATCTTGGGATTCTCAAGACAGATAGAATCAAACAATTTCCCCCGGAACTGAATCACCACCTTCTTTTGTATGTTATATGGCTCAGTGGAAATAATATCAGGCCTGCAACTTTCCCATTCTTAGTCTGTCTCAAATGCTCCCAAATGTCAGCCTCCATAATTTGTTCTTCAAGATACTACCATTGTGTCTCTGTAAGACCCCGGAGCACCTTATCACGGAGCCACCCCCTAAGATTCTACAGGTCTGGAGTAATCTCCTCATTCAAAAAGAACAATTAATGGACAGAATGCAGAACAATATCATACATTCACTCCAGTACAGGGATCTGGGCTTAAATACATAGTTTTTTTCTCATCATGCCATTTCAGTTTGGACCCAGCCATATGCAAATCAGTCTTGACCCTGCGCCAAATGGGAAAGTCCAGTCCGAACTGCCAGGCCAGGTCCTCCCTGTACTGGAAACAAGCATCCTATGACAGGTTTTGGGGTTTCACCCCCTATCAGCCAGGATAGCTTGACTCCAGTGGCATGGAGAGCACGGGACCCATGTCTGGGCATACCCATCCCACTCTGGGTGACAAATGCAAAAAGAACAGTTGATGGACAGAAAGCAGTACAATGTCATACATTCACCCAGGTACAGAGAACTGGGCTTAAATCCATAGTTTTTTTTATCACCATGCTATTCCATTCCAGAAATCTCCTTGGCATATAATGCAGGAAAAAGGGAAACCAGATGACCTTGCATCTCCCCTGCATTTTTGGAGGTGTCACCCTGCGAGTTGATGATTAACTCCTTAATATTATTCCATGACCGCTATGATCAAGATTTCCAGGCTAGACGTGCTCCTGCTGTCTCCCTGTATTCAAAGAGATTCATACTCTTGGCTTGTCACCTATCCCTACACTTCTTTTCCAGCTTGAGATTGAACATTAGGTGGGCATCCTCTAGCCTCTTTCTCGCTCGATCCCTGCCCAGGGGGTACTTTTTTTTTGTTTTACCTCATTCGCCACTAACATCACTTCACTTTGCACCCTAGATGTCTATATCGTTACACAACAACCTGAGAAAGGTAGGCAATTGGAAATTGCCTACCTACAGGTATCATTACCTACTTGGGTGCTAATGAAAACCAACTGAGATAACTCTTCCACATAGCTCCAAGAGCTAGATGACAATCGTCCTGATACTTCCAGGGCCAAGCTGAGAGTAACCGACTTAGCCTGAAGAGTATTAAGGCAGCATAATCATAGGACTCAGAAGAGAGATAAAAAAGAAGAAAAAAAAAACTAATAGTCTAGTTCTGAGCCCAATCTGAGTTGCCACAAGTCCCATACTGCTGTCCTCTGCTTACTGCATGATCTAGCTAGGTCCAGCTTAGAAACCGCCAACACCGAGGTCAGCCAATCTGAAAAGGAGGGGGGAGTGGATTCTGTCCATCTTTTACAGATTTGTCTCCTGGCAAGCAGGATAGCATAGAAAAGCAACAATCTGGATGGGCCCATAACTTTGTGTGTGAAGCCAAAAATAATCAAAGATAAGTCAATGTGACTTGGTCACCCCAAAATGCTCACCAAAAAATTTCCAACACTATCCCAAAAGGTAGCCAAAGCGGAGCATTCTTTAAACATGTGAGTGTCTGAAGCCAAAGCCAGCCCACAATTTGTACAGCTGACCGGTGGGCCTTTAATGATTTTAGAAAGTTTTTTGGGGAAGAAATAAGCCCTGTCAATGGTAAACAGGTGGTTCCTTTTCAGCCATGCCGGTATGACTATCTCATAGAGGATCTTACAGGAATTCTGCCATAGATAGTCACAATCTTGTGCAGGTAAGGAACTCCCCACAGTTCCTTGGCCAGTTTCCTCGGCCAGCCTGATACCAAAAAGAAACCTCCTTCCTCCCACGTGGCTTGGCCATAGGCTGATGTTCTAAAAAGCTGCCACTCCCTACTGGGTTCCTGTGATTTAATTTTGATTGGGCCCAAGTTTTCAACCAAAGATATTTAAACCTTAAGAGGCCTACACCAACTTTGTCCTTAAGGTGTTCCCATGAAACCAGAATGCCGTCAAAGACCAGGTCCCCTCAAACTGCCAGCCCAGCTTCTCTAAAAAGTACAGCCAGCAGATCTCTCGGACACTCAGGGGCACCAGGAGAATCCCAAAGAGAAGCCTGGCTAGAAAAATAACTGAACGCAGCCGACCCCCAAGTTTAGCCCAAGTCTTGGCAAAGCCCTGAAGAACCTTCAACTTGACCTATTAAAAAAAATGTGGGTCATCAAATTTGAACAAAAATCCCACCTCAGGTAAGTTAGCTCTCCTAAGCATGGCAATAAACATCTCCCCACACAGAACTAATAGGCATCTTCAAGAGCATATGCGAATGTGTAAGTTGAAAGGCCCAAGCATAAAGCTGGAGAACGGGCAGGACGAGGCTTCCTTTCTCTCTACTCTGCCTCAGCTTTTTCCATGCTATTCTTGTTGATTTGTACACCCAAACAAATGAATTAATATCCCGCTGTAGCTTGTCTATAGCAGATTTTTCAAAGGGAAGGGGAATGCAATTAAAGAGAAAGGTGACCTTAGGGAGTATCGACATATTAACTATGTTGACCCTCCCAAGAATGGATGAAGGAAGTTGAGCCCAGAATTTCATCAGCCTCTGGCACTCCCTAGCCACCATAGCTAGATTGGTCTCAGCAATCCTTGTGATATCTTGCACAATGTTAATCCCCAAATATCTCATTTTAGAGATGATCTGGTGCTGATGCTGTGTCCTCTCATGGTTCCAGAACATGATTTCTGTCTTCGAGGCATTGATCTCTTAGCCTGAGACAAGACCAACCTCCTGTGCCAGGCTTACCATGGCTGTAAATGCTGTTTGCAGGTTGGCCCAAAAACTAAAATATCGTCAGCATACAGGGCGACCTTCCTCTCCCACTCCCCTTACTTAAAAGACTGGATCTAAGAATCATCCCTGAGCCATTGAGCAAATGGCTCAATATATAAGTCAAAGAGGAGAGGGGAGAGTGGGCAGCCTGCCTGGTCCCCCTCGAGATCTTAAAAGGATCAGTACTATTACAACTAACAAAAAGTCTAGCTGTTGGTTCCTGGTATATCAACTGGATTGTTCGACAAAACTTTTCCCTTAGGTTAAATTTCCCCAAGAATTCAGCCAGATAGGTCCATTTCACCCTGTCTGATGCCTTAGTGGCGTCTAAGGTCATAGCTGCTAATGGGAGAGAATTTGTGGAGGTCAGGTCAATCACCCCTATAAAGTCTTAAGTAAGATCTGATAACTGCCGTCCCCTGACAAAGCCCTTATGATCCAGATGGAGAATGTCCCCTGCCACAAGTCCCAATTTAGCCAACAATAATGAAGCGAAGATTTTTATAGTCCGCAGTCAAAAGTGAAATGGGCCTGTAAGACCGACAACTTGATGACTTTTTCCTAGGTTTCAGGATCAGAATAATTATGGAGTCATTCCATGAGACTGGGAGCTCAAGGCCTTCTGTAATAGCTGATTAAAGAGCATTGTCAGAGTTGGGACAATCTTATCAGGCAATTGCCTGTAGAGCTCGGCTGGGAGCCCATCGGGTCCCCCGGCTTTCCCAACCTGGGGGGACTTTGTGTCTGGATAGTAACGTTCAATGCCCCAATTTCCTGTTCTTGGGCAAAACATTCTGCTCTCTGTGCCCTATTTGTGGCATACCCCACATTTTGCAAAACCCCTCTTATGAAAGATTACATGTTTCCCACACAATAATGAGGAAGGTTAACCCCATCATGTCAGCAAAGAAATAATCGCTAATTTGCTACCATTGTTTTCAGGGTCAAGGTAACTTTTGCATCAAGGAGAAGGGCAGGATTAACCATCCACAAGGGGTTCTGCCTATAGGCAGGACATTGGAAAACCATAGTTACAGCAGAATGATCAGAGACATGCCCTGGCAGAAGTATGTATTCTTTTGACCTTATCTGGTATTGGTGGAGAAGTGTGGCTCACTGGTTAGAGCAGGCAGACCCTGAAGCAGAGGTCAGACCCGGGACCAGGGTTCAATTCCCGATGCGGCAGGGTCTTGAGCTCAAATGTCCATGGACTCGATAATTCTCGCTTCGGTGCCTGACCTAATCATGGGTTCCCACTCTGCAACTCTGTGCATTAAGCTTGCTTAATCTCCACAACGCCCCCCCCCCCCGCGGCGGGATGCCTGGCTTTCACCTTGGGGCTGCCCTGTAGGGGCTATCTCACAGGGAAAAAGCCAGGACGGGTTCCCAAGGCAAGCGCGGAGATACCCCTTCGGGGGTCGATTCTGGCGCTATATAAGAAACATAATAATAATAATTGCTGTATAAACAAAGAAATAGTCAAGCAATATTTCTTGCTATGAAAAGTATATTCCCTTGTGTGGCCAATTTGGTGGCGCCACACATTCACCATCACAGATCTTGGAGCATGCTTCTTAGTGCCTGCCTAGTTTTAGGTGTAGAGCTACCTTCTCTCCTAGTAAATCCATTTAGGGTAGGATCATGCAGAGTATTAAAGTCTCACCTCAAGACTATAAGTGATTCTGCCTCCAACAAATTCCACTCCTGGGTCGAGAGATATGAGGGGTCGTCAGCATTTGGCCCGTAAAACCCCCCACAAATAAGTTCATAGTTAGAGCATCTCATACCCCCAAGACCTATTTATGCTTACTATTCGTTAAAGATGATAGCATCTCCACCCCTGTTCCTTTCCTCAAAAGGATGGCTACGCCCTTACGGAGCTCTACCTGATCCGTAACTGCATAACTCAATCTTCTACTCACTGTCGCTGTTAAATGGGTCCCCTGCAAGATCATTATGTGAGCCCTACTTTCTTCAAGATACCAGAATACCAATCTCTGCCTTCACTATGATCTATGCCCATTAACATTCCAAGTTAAAAAAAATATCCTGACCTACCCTCATTATCCTTTAGGAAAAACTGCTCATATGTATATAAGTGAATAAAACCGCAATCTGGTGATCTCAAGGACTTATTTGTTTTGTTTTTTCCCACTGCTCCCCAACAGTACCCTTATACCACTCCACCCTTGGGGAACCCTCCCTCTACTATTTGGCATTTTGAATGCCAGTGGGCTTCCCCAGGGAAGGAATACCACACAGAGAAAAAAAATACACTCACATTCTAGGTGCATCCCCAGACTCCCCATCCCACCTCTCTGCTGCCCCTTATGGACCCTTAGGTGTTCTTCTTATGTTTCCTGATTGCATCAATAAGACCATCCACCTGTTCAGGAGTACGAAAGTTATACATCTGGTTATTCCACATGATAAGCAGCATTGCTGGGAACTTCAACTGTGCTTTATCCGCCAGTTTATGGAGCTCTTCCTGCCTTTTACCAAGCTAACACAGCCTTAGGTCTGTGATCTTACATACATATGACATAATAGTGAAGGAGTAATATTTAGCAGTGCATATCCCATCTTTCAAATCAATGCCCAAGATGGTCACCTTTGCTGTAATAGTAAGGAAGTTTACCAGGATCCCGACTGGAGCCTCAGGGTTTCTTATGCTTCCTGATTGCATTAATCAGACCATTCACCTGTTCAGGAGTACAAAAATTATACATCTTGTTATTCCACATGAAACGCAGCATTTCTCGGAACGTCAATTTTGCTTTAGCCCCCAATTTATGGAGCTCTTCCAGCCTTCTACCAGCCAGAACAGCCATAGGTCAGTGACCATACATACATCGGTCCTAATAGTGAAGGAGAAATATTTAGAAGGAATATGCCTCTTTACGCTGCATCCCATTATCACACATGCTGTCACAACGCGGTCGTAACAACGACCGCATTGTGGCATCGCATACCATCCGCAAGTTGTTACAACGACTTGCGGAGGGGGCGCTGGATGGTGGAATAGTAACATCTACTATTCCAACTCCAGTCTGTGCGGACTTTAGGAAAGGTGTTTTAAATCCAACACCTTCTCCCCCCTCCGCAAGTCGTTGTAAAAACTTGCAGAGTAATGGTATGCGCTGTCACAACGCGGTCATTATAACAACCTCGTTGTGACAGCATGTGGGGGTCATGGATGCGGGTGAAGGTGCTTTACCATTTAGCAGTGCATGTCCTGATTCAGGTTCATTTTTAATGGTTCCCAGTGCACTCTTTGAATCTCAAGTTCTAGATGAATGGCTTGCCTGTCCTTGTGAACTGTGTCCCATAGTAATGCAACCACAAAAGGACTTGATAGCAGCCCCTTCCTCCATTTATAGGACATTAAGGATATAGAGCGTGTTCCCTCTAGAATGGCTCTCCATCCTTCCCAGATCCTCCCTCAGGCCTTGATTTTGTTTTGTCAGCAGTGAAAATTTGCCTGCATTTTTCTATACATCTTGATTATCCAATACCATTTCTTCCTCCAGCACTTTAGGTTGTGCAGCCAATTCATCCAGATTTTTGTTCAAGGCTAGACCGGGGGCTTTTATTCCAAATTGATAAGCCTCAGAAACCTCAAATTTCTTCTTAATTTCAGTCCTTAGACTCAGTGGTATAGTAGCTAACAACTCCTCCTCCAGTATTCGTACAGCCTAAGCCCCATCTTCTCTGCTAGTCCCACCGGAACACGCCTGGGTGGCAGAATTACTCACCTGGAGCAACTCATCCACCTGCTGTGGGATTTCGGAAGGGGCTAGCACCTCAAATATATTCATAGTAGGGATCTGTGCAGACATCTGAGTGCCTCCATTCTTACCTAAACCTACTACTATGATACAAGCATCTATATTATGTGTACCTATTTATATCCCCATCTCTTCTGAGGCTCTCCTATCTTTGTTTTTCAAGGTAAAGTCGGGGTCTCCGGACAATCCTCTTAAGGCCGACTTTTTCATAAAGTTCCAGGAGTGTTTCCTACCAGGGTGTCAGAAGCTGACCAATCTGTCTTTATCTTCTGCTTCAGTCCCGAAATCCTAGCTGTCCCTCTGCTGAAAAAAACATTGGATGCTTTTAGGCCTGAAAACTTTCGTCCGATCCCCCTCCTCCCGTTCTGTCTAAAATTGTATGTAAACTCTGTTTCTGGAATTCAATATGATCCTAGACCACTCTCAAAATAGTTTTAGGCCTCGGCACAGCACAGAGTCCATTCTCCTTGCAGTTACTGAGCAAACGTGGGCCTCCCTGGATGAAGGCAGAACTTCTGCGCTGAATCTGCTCGTACTAAATGCAGCATTTGACATGGTGCCCCACAAGATCCTGCTACATCGGCTACAGGAGATCGGCATCAGTGACAATGCCTTCTCCTGGTTTACATCTTTTTTGGCTGGTAGGACTTTTCAAGTCATCTCTCCGCCCTTCCACTCCTACACCCATCCGCTATGCTGTGGTGTCCCCCAGGGCCAAGCCATGAGCCCCACTTTGTTCAATGTTTACATTTGGTAACAAAATCTCGCAACATCTCTCTGGTGTCATATGCCAATGACACGCAGATGGTGCTTTCCTTTTCTAATGATCATAGTCAGGAGGACCTGATCAACCTCTCCTAATGGATGGCTGCCATCTGTCTTCAATTGAACTCCACTAAATCAGAAATCCTTCTTGTAGGTAGAGATACACATCTATGGGTACCCATTGTTGATTTCCTGAGTTTGGTCCAGCCCCTCTGCCAAAACCAGAGGTTATGAACCTAGGTGTCCATGTGGACTGCACCTTATCCTTTGACGCCAAGGCTAAATCAGCAGCAGGCACCTGTTTTGGACTTTCCGGCTCCCACACTCACCAGATTATAGTCTAGTCTACCTTTCTAGCTAGGTTGAACTCCTGCAACGCGCTGCTCCTCGGTTCCAACAAGTCAGTGATTAAAAGGCTCCAGCGACCCCAGAATGCTGTATCCCGGATACTGTTTATGTTTCCTAAGTGTTGCCCTGTCTCGGGCCTCCTTCGCCATCTACATTGGCTGCCTATGGAGCAGATCATTCACCTTAAGGTTCTTTTTACCACTCACAAAATCTTCAAAGGCCTCTGCTCTGCTATTTGGAGTGATCTGTGTCTTCCTTATGTGCCTGTCCGTGCCATGAGCTCGGCTGATCTCCACCTTGTTCTTGCGCCCAGGGTACGTAGGGCCAGAGCTGGCGGGGGCTCTTTCAAGGCTCTCACCCGCCCTCTGGAATTCCCTGCCTCCTTATACCGGTGCATTTCTGACCATTGGGCCTTTAGAAGGACCACAAAGACCTGGCTATTCTCTGATCATTAGTTGCCCACCTGCCCGCTGCACTCTGATCATTAGTTGGTCACCTGCCCCACTCCAGCCTGCTGACTTTAGCGCTGGGACACCCCGTTGCTGGGGCAGCCATGCGCTTTATAAATACTTTAACATAACACTAAACAGCTGCTTGTATGCTTTGATTTGGGGCTGTTGCAGCCATCACTCTAAAGAAGAAGTTAAGGGATGGGGCGACTCTTGTCTGGGTGGTTTCCCTTCCCCTAGCACCTGGTGTCTTATTAGACATTATAAAGGATTTTCCAAACTTTGGATTCAGACCCCTCTGTGCTCCCCTAGCAGTGTGGCAATGAGGTTTAGCAGTGTTTTCAGGGACTACCAACAAGGGGTCTCCCTCTGTACTTACCCCATAACTACTGGCAATATAAGTGTGCAGCACATACCTTTAATTTTGCTCCTGGTCTGTACCTCCTCTGATTCATAAGCAACCACATGGGCAGCCCAAACCACCTGATTCAAGGGCAACTATTGTCTGATCCTAACAAAGGTTCAAGCAACAACAATTCATAACATTCACAAAAACATTAATAAATCAATATTTAAATAGCAATGAAAAAAAGCCCAAAAAGGAAAGAAAAATATAGAGGGACCCATATACAATAATATTTTTTGAAAAAATATGACAAATGTATTCTTTTTTATAAATATCAAAATAGGTGAAACAATGACGCTCAATACAGTGTGCTGGTACAAGGACAATGTGTAATACAGACCAAACAGGTGGCAGGCAGAAACTTTTTTCTTTACATCGTGATTTTCCGGGCTTATTTAAAAGTGACCTGAGATTTCTCAATAGAATGATCGTGTTGAGAAAGAGATCGCCTATTTACACTAGAGACGCATCTACCCTGTCTTTACATCTGATGGATGGGGATCAAGGTGCACAAGTGTGTAACCCTAGGGGATTGACACTTTGACATTTTTCTATTGTAATGAACAAATTGTTGTGTCCTTTGGCATTAGGATTACACTGATACAGACGTTGTTTTTATTGTTATGGCCCAATGCAGCCTTAAAGTATTTTGGTGATTGAGTCACCCTTGACTGGGCATGATCTGCTAAGTTATATGTATGGATGCAGCTCTCTATAATAAACCTATTATACCAAATGTAAGAGGCTTGAAAACAGTGATGAAAATCAAAAACCCTTTGAAAATAATGTATGCAACAAATTCTGTGAATATTTTAAAATAGGGTTATTGGAAATAAAAGAACAATTAGACATGTAAACCACATCATTAAATGAGAAATCCTTCAGTCAGGAGCGTTCAAATACAATCCATCATGGTATGAGAGAGTCTTAAAAGTCATTAATTAAGTCATAACATTGTCAGATTAAAAAAGCAGAGTGATATAACTTAAAATCAGGAAAACTGACACCTCCTTCAATCTTTGGACATCTAAGTTTAGGCAACGCAAACTTGGTACCAATAGAAATAATTTGAGAAAAGTGGCAATTGGGTATTTCAAAAGGTAACATAGGTAATGTATAAAGAACGTGTGGTATAATCATCATCTTGAGGGTATCTAATCTACCCCACCATGATAAATGAAGGGGAGACAAGGATGTGAGTAATTTCTGAATTTGGAGCTTTCAAGTATTAATATTGTGGGTAATTATGCTGGAAATAGTAGAAGAAAACCAAATACCCAGGTATTTAGTTCTGGAAGGGCACCATGCAAAATTAGTATTGGCAAACATGTATTGATAGAAGAATTCAGTGGTAAAAAAGGATTTAAAGAAGAGAACCGATAATTCAGTTTCAAGGGAATTGTGTTTGAAGCCAAAGATAAGTTTATCACAACTAATGTGTTCAAGGAAGGGTTCTAATCAAAGCATAAAAAGTAAAGGGGAGAGGGGACAACCCTGAACCCCTTTGCTGCTAGCCCCTCATCCCCCACCTGTGTTAAGCCTTTTATTGGCTATTTGGGGTAGTTTGAACATAGGCCCCTGTAACATTTTGACCACATAAGGTATCTACCCCAAATTTGTGTCCTTTTCATCTAATATCATGGGGATCCTAAAGGTACCCAGGGTTTGTGGATTCCCCTAGGGGGGACCCAGAAATTATCCAAAATACAGCTACATTTTGTTTTTTGGGGGGGAAATGGGAAAAAGGGCTACAGATGAAAGCATCTGTTTTTTTACTTGCAAATGGTATAAATAAAGGGCTTATGGTGCCAAAATCACCATCTTCCCAGCTTTCAGGAACAAACAGAGTTTTGTCAGAAAACCAAAATGTTTTACAGAGTTTTGGCATTTTTCTGAGACCATGCCTATTTTTCTATTTTTTTATGCTTTCAACCTTTTTCCAGTTAATGTTAGAAATGGGTATGAAAGCAATAATGGATCCTAAAAAACTATACATTTTAGAAGAGAAGACAAAACCTTGAATTCAGCAAGGGGTCATTTGTGTAGATCCGTCAAGGTTTCTTTATAGAAACTAACAATTGAATATAGGAAATAATGAAAATTAGTTGACAAAAATAGCCATTTGTGCCAACGTTTTCACCTGTAACTTCTTCTAATTATGACAGCTGTTTAAAAGCAATATACCAATACATTTGATGGACCTTTCTGGTTGTGGGGATCTATAGGGCTTGTATGTTCACTAAGAACCCGACGAACCCAGAGCCAATAACTGAGCAGCATCTTGCAATGGTTTTTTATTATGTACCGGGTATATAGCAATTAATTTGGGCAAATATATACATAGAAAAATCGGTATGAAAGACACCTATGTGTTTCTGAAATTGGAACAAAATATAGAGTTTAGAAACAGTAGATATATGTACATTTCTGAAATTGTGAGTACCCATACTAGCATGAGAATTATAGGACAGTGTCTCTAACCCGTTTAGCGCTCGGACTTTGGACTTTGGCAGTAAGATTGAGACAGCGCTTGTCTGTTTTAAAAAACTCTGTGTTTGAAATAAATTGTTTATTGTATATAGTGTATTGGGACTAGCGCCTTGCTAACTGCTGTGCTTTTGGTAAAATTCACCTTCCCCCTGCACCACACGCCATACTGATAACTGCTGGAACCCCCTCCCTGCATCTCTCGTGAGGGCACTTCCGGTCGCCCTGCTGGAGGAGCGGTTAGAGCTCTAGTGCTCTACTTCCTGCAGGCTACTTAGCACTCGCAGGCTCACGGGCGCGCAGCGATCGCGCGCAGCCCCGCCGAAGACCCGCCAAAGAGCTGCCCGTCTGCGCCCGTCCGCGCTAAGGCAGCGCCAGGCGCCAGTCCCCCTGGCTTCTCGTCTCTCGGTAAGATGTGTTACTCGAGAGCGGACTTGCTTGATCTTCAGCACTCTACGTGCACCTGTGCTAGACGCAACCCAGCCCACATACGACATCCTTTACTATATCCCTCTCAACTTTGCTCTTTTATAAAAACTACACCCAAACCCCCCAAGACCCACACTCTCAGGATAGGTCATCTTAATGTGAGATCTGTGCATAAACACCACTCTGAAATCTCTGACCTCCTCACTGACCACTCTCTCGATGCCCTGTTCATGACTGAGACGTGGCTTCTTGATGAAATGGACTCGGTCTGCAACTTGGCGACTCCTACAGGTTATACCATCCACACTGTGAATAGGAACACGAGAGAGGGGGGCTTGGCCCGAATAATCAAATCCCACCTTGATTGTCAATTCAGCAAAACAGATATTAAGGGCTGTGAAAGTGCGCGTTTCTCGATCAAAGCCAACCCTCAGTTCTGCGCGACGGGGCTCTTAGTCTACAGACCCCCTGGTGCAGATACTCCCTTCATTAGCTCACTCCTTCAGTTTTTAGACACCAACATCCTCAAATCTGCTAATTTTACAATCATGGGTGATCTTAATCTTCACCTTGATAAAGACTCTGAGCCCAAAATGGCCACTTTTCTTGCTGATCTTGCGGCTTTCCAACTTACTCAATTTGTGAGGGGCTCCACTCACAGAGCGGGTCACCTCCTTGACCCCATTTTCTCCAATATCACTAGCTGTTCCGCAGGCACGCCTATCACTATGACCTGGACCGATCATCATTTAGTTACTCTGTCTATCCCATGCACCTTGAGATCTGTAGCGCTACCTACCCCCTCAGTCCAGAAACGACCATGGAGAAAGCTTCATCTTGAAGACCTACACAATCTTCTGGCATTAAATCCTCCACCCCCTACCGAAGACTTAGACGTAAGCTATGACCAGTTCTGCCTTTGGATCACTCAAGCACTTGATACCTTGATCCCGGCCAGATGCACCAAGGCTCGCACCCACACAGCTAGTCCCTGGTATAATTCCGAATTAGCAAGCCTGAAAAAAGAATGTAAAAAGGCAGAGAGGAGTTGGAGGAAAAACTACGATGCCAATCTAAAACTAGACTATGTCATGCTGCAAAAAACCTACCACCGTAAGATCTGCAGAATAAGGGCGGCATACTACGCCAATGAAATCAACAACAGCTCTAACACCTCGAAAGCTGTATTCAAAATTTTGAAAGATCTTACCGCAAAGAAAACGGTCAACACCACTATCATCTCCCCTGACCTCTGTAATAATATGGCCAACTTCTTCACCAGCAAGATCATGAAAATCTACGACACCTTTCCTAAAGGCCCGCAGCCATTGGCCATTTTTGATCCGACTAGGCCCTCTCTCTCCTCCCTACCCACGCTTGAGCGAGAGAGCTTCCAAAAAATCTGTAAAAAGACTAAATCGGGCTCTCCAGCAGATCCCCTTAAACCGGATACCTTCTGTGAAGCCCATGAATCTGTCACTGAGCACATCAGAGATATCATCAACCGGTCCCTTTCGACCGCCAAAGTTCCCTCCAAGTGGAAGCAGGCCTGGGTTTCTCCCATTCTAAAAAAACCCACTCTAGACCCCTCGCTCCCTGAGAACTTCAGACCTATCTCCCTGCTTCCCTGGCCTGCCAAAATTATTGAGGCACACGTCAATAGCATTCTGACAGATTTCCTCCTCACCAACAACATCTTGGATAACTCTCAACACGGGCTTAGAGCTGGTCATAGCACCGAGACCGCCTTACTCAGTGTCTCAGAGGACCTCCGTACCATCCTTGACGCCGGAGGCACGGCAGCACTGGTCCTGTTGGACCTTAGTGCTGCCTTCGATACGGTGTCACACGAGGTCCTCTTGATGAGATTGGAGGAAATTGGTATCACAGGGTCAGCTCTGGGATGGTTTAGAGACTTCCTTTTTAATAGGTCTTTTAGAGTCTCTACCCCTCCACACATCTCTGAGGAACATAGCATTGGACAGGGAGTGCCGCAAGGCTCTTCCTTGAGCCCTACCCTGTTCAATGTATATGTCCGCCCCCTGGCAGAGGTGGCTAGAAGAAATGGACTTGCCCTGGTATCTTATGCAGACGACACCCAGTTGGCGGTGTCACTTATGGACAACAGTGGTCTGGAGGCACAACACTTTAAACAGACACTCACTGACATCACCAACTGGATGACGGCGAATTTTCTTCAATTAAACGCCGGGAATACGGAGATTCTCCTCCTGGGCAAAAACACTTCGTCCTGGGGTGATAACTGGTGGCCGGATGCGCTAGGCCCATCCCCTACGCCTAAGGAATGTGTTAAAAACCTGGGAGTTTGGGTGGATTCTGCTTTAAAGTTCACGCACCACACAAAAAAAGTTGCCGCCACATGCTTTGGCGTCCTGCGTAACATCCGGCCCTTTCTGAAGTTCTTTGACAGCCGCACTCGCCAACTAATCGTCCAGGCGACCATCCTTTCCAGACTGGACTATGCCAGCTCCCTTCTATTGGGGGCGAATCTAGCTGAAATTACTAGATTGCAAAGAGTTCAGAATGCGGCTGCCAGGGCTCTGGTTGGTCTCCCGCGCCAGTCCTCGGTATCTGGAACCCTGAAGAAATTGCACTGGCTCCCGGTGGGCAAAAGGGTCCAGTTCAAAGCATTGTGCCTCGCCTTCAAAATCCTTAAAACCTCTTCCCCCCCAATGCTTCGCCCACTTCTGTCAGAGTACATCCCGAGGAGATCGCTCCGGTCAGAGGGGCAGCATCTTGTGATCATTCCCCGCATCAGACTGGCCAGAATGGGCGGCCGCTCTTTTAGCTTCCTAGCGGCCAAGTTATGGAACAGTCTTCCCGAAGCTATCCGTGGGATACAAGATCTCTTAGCCTTCAGAAAGGCTGTCAAAACACACCTCTTTCAACAATAGCTTCATCCTTAGCGTCTCCACCTCACTGTAAACTGTTTTCTGTCCTTCCGCAGCGCCGGGACGCCCCTTTGCTTGGGCAGCCGTGCGCTATACAAATCACCATAGCATAGCATAGCATAGCATAGCATTTTTCAAAATGACTTCTTCTTTACACATTGGAATGCAGAAACGCATCAAAAGTCAATGGGTAATAACAGTTGCTCTACTATCTCTGTTACTCTTAGTCTCCCGATAAAAATGGTACCTCACTTGTGTGAATAAGCCTAGGGTCCACATCAGGAAATGGCTCAAAACGCAACATGGACATACTGTATTTTTATAGTGAAAACTGGCCGTTTTTTTGCAAAGTGCCCAGCTATAGACTTTGAACCCTAGCTCTCCCGGCACCTCGGGAAACCTAGCAAACCTATACATTTTTGAAAACTAGATACCCAGGGAAATCCAGGATGTGGTGACTTGAATGGCTCTTACCAGGTTCTATTACCCAGAATCCAGTGCAAACCAAAATACATGTTTGAAAAAAAGCACATTTTCCTCAAATTGCTGTGGTAGAAGGTTCTGGAAAATGCGTCAATCCACAAAATTCCTCCCACCCCGTGTTCCACGTCTTCTGAGAAAAATGGTACATCACTTGTGTGGGTAGGTCTAGTGCCAGCGACAGGAAATGGCCCAAAACGCAATGTACACAACACCACATTTTCTTTTTTTCTTTTTTTAATATTTTTATTACATTTTGTGTTACAGCACAACAAGAATCCACTTTCCATACATTGGAAAACCATCATAATCACCTTTCTGGAGATTACAGACATGACATAAAGATTGACTCATTCAATTATTTTAAAATTAAACAGATAAGAAGCGAAGTGTATAGGAAGAAAACGAAAAAGAAAACAACACAGCAATAGTAATAACCTATTGTAAATTTTCCTACCACCTCTGGATGGGTTCCCCGATTCGCCTCCCAAGAGATCTGCCCTTTTTACCCTTTCTTGCATAGATCCCCTTCTCTAAGTTATACACGGCAAGCAACCTGGCTAACAACTGGTGCAGTGTTGGAGTCACTCTATTTAACCATGACTTCGCTATACACATTCGTAGAACTGACATAGCCATAAATAGAAACTGAGCAGAGGGCACTTGTTCAGGCTCTCCATTAATACCAAATATGATCCATGTCAGCGTAAGTGAGATCTTGATCCCCAAATACCTGTCAAAAAAATTTTCATGGCCCTATGGAGTAAGTACAACTGACGACAGGAAGCAAAAATGTGGATTGTATCTGCCTCCAAGCCATCACAGCGTGGGCAGCTAATACCTACAGTTCCCCCCACTGAGCTATCCTTGCGGGTGTATAATATAGGGAGTATATTGTCTTATAGTCCTGGGCCTGTAGCCCATCTGAGCATAGTATAGTCAGTCCCAGATCCAATGGGTCCTGAAAGCAGTCCTGCTCTAACCCTAGTTTCTCTGCCCATGTAGTACCGTATCTCCCCAGATCACCAGTCTTCATTGCAGAGAGCTCTGAGTAAAACCTACGAATAGTGCAATCTGCCCCGCTTTCTATAAAATCTTATTTTTAGTAAACCATACACTTCCTACCCGTTTATTAGCAAAAAAACTCCAGACCTGTAAATATTTGAAAAAGCTCCTTCTGTCAATACCATAAACAGGCTGCAGTTCTGCGAACTGGAGAACCCCATCGATCCCCATCAAATCACCTAGTTTCAAAATTCCCCGTCTTCCCCAGTCAGCCATGACTGAATCCGCAAATATTCCCCCTTACAGGGACACATTCCTGAGCATGTGGGTATATGCATTAAACCTTCCAAGTTCAGCTTTCTTACAGAAGGCTGCCCATATCTTGTAAGCTGCCTGCAGTGTTTTGAACCTCGTTCTTTTGTAATAGCTGGAGTCAGCACATTTAAGAAAGCAGTTCCCTGCTTCCTCACCCAAAAGTATTGCGTATATATCCGTTGACCCAGACTTTTGGGTCCCCTGCTGCCCCAACTAGCAACCTCTGCATGTACTGAAGTGCCCAATCAAACATTTTAAAATCCAGTACTGCCCATCCGCGTCTATCCCTTAGAAGAGTCCCTCCTCATTTTACCATGTGCCCATATGAATCTTTTGACTAATTGTTCCAGTGACAAAAACCATTTGGCCTAAAAGAAAAGTGGAATTGCCCTAAATAAATAAAGAAACTTAGGTAAAATAATCATTTTTATCACATTTGCGCGCCCAACTAGCGACAACTGGAGGTTATGCATCCTATCAAGATCTTGTTTAACTTTAATAATCACAGGCTCAATATTCCTATCCACTGTCAAGATCTGCCGAGATACTCATCCCTAAACATACAGCCGAGTCAACCACCCGCCCATCATTACAAACTGTCCTGCTATTCTTAATTATCTGGGGTTTAGCCCCATTAAGCGCATAACCTGAAGCCTGCCCAAATGACTGAGCTTCTTTCTTCCCCTCTTCTATAGCACTAATAGTCATTGGAGTAACAATTACTACGCCATCTACGTATGCCAATGTTTTGAAATCTCGACCTTGAAATTTTAGTGGCGGAATCCTATAATTTAATTCCAACTTACGCAACAGTGGGACGATGTATAAAGCGAAGAGGAGTGACGAACAAGGGCACCCTTGACGAGTCCCCCGCTTAATCTGGAGAGACGCAGTATACCCTCTATTAATTCTAAGTCAGGCTGTGGAACCTCTATAAAGAGCCTCAATTGCTCTAATGTATCCCTCTCCTATACCACTTCACCTCATAACCATCCAGAGGTACTCCCAGGAGACCCTATAGGACGCCTTTTCTGCATCCAGTAACAGAACAGCCATAGGGTCCCCTGAGACTTCCACTGCATCAAAGAGGGTAATAACTTAAGGTATGTGCTGTGTTGTACCCCTCCTTGGAATAAAACCATCCTGGGTAGGGCTAACCAATCCCCCTATCTCTCTACACAATCTTAGAGTCAAAGCTTTAGAGAAAAATTTTGCATCTGCATTCATGAGGGTTATAGGTCTATAAGATCCTGGCTCTAAATGAAGTTTGCCCTTTTTCAAGATTATTACTATATCTGGCCCTGCCCAAGAATTTGGTATAGAGACTCCCCCTTGTTCTTGCAACATCGTATCCCCCATGTCCAAACAGACAGCCTCTTGGAAAACCTTATAGAACTCGATAGGTATCTGATCAGGACCTGCCGCTTTACCTGATGGGAGATTATTTAATGCTGTGATTATCTCATCCAGGGCCATAGGAAGTTCGAGTGCCACCTTCTCCTACTCAGGAAGCCAAGGAGCTGATATATCTTGGAGATACTGCTGGATATCTGTTAAATCCCTTGGCTGGTCCTCATTATATAATCCTGCATAAAATAGCCTAAAAACCTCCTGGATTGCTTCAAGGTCAGTTACTGTAATTCCTCTGCCATCTGAGATATCCCTTACTTTCCCTGCTGCTGCCTTCTGCCTCGTGCATATTGCTAAGGTGTGCCCCATCCTCTCACTTAATTCATGGCATTGTTCTTTCTTTATTTAAAAAGTTAGCTGCCGCCTTGCTAGCAATACTCTCAATTGCCTCTGCTTTAGTCGCTACAATTTTGAGGAGCGCTTGACCTAAAGGCATCCTTTGATGAATTGCTGTGTTCAGCTCCTCCTCTGCCTCCGCCACAGCTTTAATACGTTTTTAAAATTTTAAATCTTCCTGTTTTTGTTTATGTAAGCTAAAGCTCAGGGTCTCCCCATGTATGCCTGCCTTAAATGCATCCCAAGCGACACCAGACGAGTTGCTTCCTCTGTTAATCTCCCAGAAAGCTACAATCCAATCATTCATATGTTTTATGTAACTCTCGTCCTTGAGCAGTGCTCTTACAAACATCCAGGTGCTTTCCTGTCTAACTGCTCTATCAAGTTTTAGAGTTATTACCAATGGATTGGGATCGGAGATGATCCGGGGGAGTTTCTTGATCTGGGTTCTTGACATTAAAGAATTAGAAACAAAAAAATAGTCCAATCTCACAGAAACCTTATGCAGCCCTGATTAATGTGTACTGCCAGTGCCTAAAGGGTTCAGACGGGCCGAGACATCAGTTAAAGAATTATGCTGAGCCAAGTTTACTATTGTGCGACATGTCTTTTTTTTTATTGCCAAGATAAAAGTGCCCACACTTAGTCCATAATAGAGCCAGCCCATTAATATTGAAGTCTCCGCAGAAGATTGTCGGCTCTCGCCATAAGGCCACTTCTGAATCCAGAAACTCGAAATTGTCCGGGTCGTCCTCCGTAGACCCATAAAACGACACAATGGTAAATGTTTCCCCATTTATTGGGCTTTCAAGGAGAGCCCATATACCCCACTGATCTTCAATCTTTCTTTTAACTGTAATATCACTTCTTTTACCTAATATAGCCAGGCTCCTGATCTTGGAGCATTGTTTAGTATGCGCTAGCCGGGGAAAGCCCAGTTGTTCCAACAGGTAGCCCCTTGTCCCCTCTATGTGCATCTCCTGCAAACAAACAAGATCTAATCGCATTAATCTCAATACAGCCATCACTTGCTGCCTTTTAAGGGGATCATTGAGCCCACAAACATTGTTTGAGGCAATTCCTATACTCATTAAAATACATTGAATGCCAGTCCCGCCTTCTCGGCCAGTGAATTAAAGAACCTTGGATATCGTGTTGTTTAGTGCTGTATGTGCCCCCCCTTGTCCCTCCTCCTCCCCCAGGACCCCAACCCTGCCCGGCCACCCACGAGACCCCCCTTGGAACCACCCCCCAGGCCCCTTACAGGCAAATAGGTCAACCATGACGTGTGTGTGACCGCTTAGCTTGCAGCAATCGCAGCCTCCTCCCTTTCCATTGTTTCAATCAATTGTGCCCCTAAATCATACCATGTCAAATCATATCTTCAAATGCCTAACAAGGAAGAAGAAAAAGAAACAGAATTAATCCCAAAAGCTCTGAGATGGTCAGGAACAGGCAATAAGAAACCCCCTAGTGTTGTCTACCCCTTGACTCCGCAACCTCATCCCCCCTTCTGTCTTTTCAGTTCATCCATGTTCTGCTGGGCTTTAACCTCAGAGAGAAACATTCTGACCTGCCCTTTTGTAATCCACCTTAAGCCTTGCAGGATATAGCAAATACGCCTCAGAGCAAGACACTGGAAAGGAGCTATCAGCTGCCTTAGCCTCAACCTTCTTTCTATGGCAACATGGCAGAAGTCAGGTCGGGCAAAGAATGTGATATTGGTAAATGTATGCCTGGACTCAGGCTTCGCCTTATCCTTGTCTAAGAAGATAGTTACCCACATAGACCAAGATTGCCCTAGGCCTTTCCACCTGTGATGCCCCGTACTCTTTCCTTTGAGTCAGAGGAAACTGGTGCGCTCTCTGTACCTCGCTCTCCCTATTCCAAGAAGCCATCTCCGGGAAGGCGCCCTTCAGTAGGTTGACTACAAAGATCCTAACATCCTGCTTTTCCACCCTTCGTCCACCCCCAGCAGTCTTATGTTATTCCTCCGCTGGTGGTTCTCAAAATCCTCCAGATTTCACTGGACATCCTCAACTGCCTTTTCTTGTGCTTGTTTAAAAGTTTGCCATCTGCTGACATCATCCTCAAGTCTTACAGTTCTTTCCTCCACGTGGGCAACCCTACCTGCCATGTCTTCGTACAGTATATTCATTTTCTTCAGGGAACTTTGTATCTTTTTCATTGCCTCTTTGGCCCTCCGACTCTCTATCCTAGCTTCTCCCGGCATTTGTTTCAGTGTGCTATAGAGTAGATCCAGTGAGGTAGGCTGAGGCTGAGGGGGACTATTTGATGCACTCTGCCCCACTTTTTTGTTCACATTGCCATTATCTTGGTACATTTGTGATTTGGCTTAGTAGTCCCAGACGAGCTTCCAGGCAACTTTGTTTTAACTTTGGACCTCCTTTTCTGCTGGGTGCCCTTTTGAACAGATGACCGTATCCCCAGATGAGCTCCCTTCACTTCAGAGCAACAAGTCTGAATCCTCATTCCATGAGTAAAGAACAGTCTCCCCCACGCGAGCCTGCAGTCCCTCTATCCTGTATTAGCACCTGAAATTGGGACATATTTGCGATATCGGAGCGGTTTGAAATGGGATCAAGTTCCTGAGTACTCACTGCTTCCTCTGATGAGATCAACTCCGCTCCCGCTGAAGCACTAGCATTTCCCTCTGCATTGATGCAAGATTCTGTAGCTGCAGAGCCTCCTGTGTTGCCAAGGTGATCTTTTTGAGCTACGCCCGTCAGCTCTGTGCTCAAGTTCCCGCTCCTCAACACTCCACCAGGCGGAGCCTGCAGTGCTGTATCAGCGCGTTGCCTGGATACCGAGCTTCCAGTGTCCTCGAGGCCGGCTTCGCTGTCTCCCGTCTCCGTGTTCTCCAGCAGTTTTGCAGTAAAAGCCTCAGCTAAGGTAGGCTGTCAAAGTGAGACTTCTTTTGCTTTGAGTGCGTCCTTCACAGTTTTTTGTGGTGGAGCTTTCCGACCGACATCAGCAGAGTCTTTGCTAACAACGGTCGTGGAGCAGCCACCATTGCTCTACTGATCGATCAGCATCTTTGTGAGTGTCCTAAGAACCGTCTCCGTAGAACACTGCGCTGCACTCAAAGCCGGGGTATCCTTGTTTGGCTCTTTGTTAAAATCTTTAGAGTTTCCTGGATCCTTTTGATCTTTCGCTAGTTTCGGCCCACGCAGTGCCATCCTGTGCCCCACTCTCGATCGCAGTAACAGCGCGGCTATTCTTGCGAGGCTGTGTTGGATCAATGCAGCAAATGAAGCTACTGGGTGCATTATCCACTTTGTACCACAATCCTGTTGCCACACTACCGCGGGGTGAGCCTGTAAAGCAGGGAGCCACAGCATCCTTCTTAACTCCCCATCCTACATCGGAAAGGAAGGAGAGAGATCTGCGATTGTGTGCTATGGCCCATCAGCGGCCATATTGCTTCCTCCTCAATTCTTTTTTTTCCGACACACCAGATTTTCACAGTGAAAACTGACCCTTTTCTTACAAAGTGCCTAGCTGTAGCTTTTGAACGCCAGCTTTGCCGGCACCTAAGGAAACCTAGGAAATCTATACATTCTTTAAAACACACCACCCAGGTGAATCCAAGATGGGGTGATTTGACTGGCTCTCACCAGGTTCTGTTACCACAGAATCCCTTGCAAACCTAAAAATGTGTAAAAAAAACCACATTTTCCTCACATTTGTGTGGTGGAAAGTTCTGGAATCTGCGTGGAGCCACAAAATTCCACCCACTCCGCATTTCCCTAAGTCTTCCAAGAAAAATGGTACCTCACTTGTGTGGGTTGGCCTACCGGCCTTGACAGGAAAAACGCAAACGCGGACACATCACATTTTCACAGTGAAAACTGACCCTGTTTTTTCAAAGTGCCTAGCTCTAGATTTTGAACCCTAACTCTGCCAGCACCTAGGGAAACATAGCAAACCTATACATTTTTTAAAACTAGACACGCAAGATAACCCAGGATGGGGTGACTTGACTGGCTCTCACCATGTTCTGTTACCCCGAATCCCTTGCACACCTAAAAATGTGTCCCAAAAAACACATTTTCCTCACAGTTCTGGAACCTGCATTAATCAATAAAATTCCACCCACCCCGCGTTCCCCAAAGTCTTCCAAGAAAAACGATACCTCACTTGCTGTGGGTAGGCCTAGTGCCCGTGACAGGAAATGGCCCAAAACACCACATGGACACACCACATTTTCACAGTGAAATCTGTCAGTTTACTTACCGGAGCTTGAGTCTCCACAGTAGCAGAATGGCTGAACGTAACTGTCTATGATTAATTTTTCCCAACTTCCCAACGTCTCTAAGCCAGAAACAATTCTACCCTCAGAAACGAGGGGTAAAGGTAATGGGAAGAAAAGAGAGACTGCCACTGGTGTGCCTTCTCTGGAAGTAATTCCCAGGAGAGATTATCTGTACTTGAAACCACAAAGCAGATATTACTACAGTACAGAGAGCTACAAATACCTTTAATTCTACTCTATATTCCAATGTAACTGTACCTGAAATAACAGTGGATTTTGCCTCTCTCTTGTTCGTAGTAGATTATAGTAGTTGTACGTAGCAAGTAAACGTTTGTAGTTGGATTAAAGTAGTAGCAACTAAGTCAATATTGTCCTTTTCTTTTTACAGAAGTTCCTGCTGGTCGGGTAGATTAGTTGCTGAATTTGTTGGTAAGTACAAATATATATTATAGTTACATCCAACTTCTCAATAAGGTGCTATTAGTAGAAGGTTCTAACAGTCTCTGAGCAACCTTCGTAGTTAGTCTTTGTATTAGTAGTTGAGCAATTAGTTATCGAATTTTCTCTGTGCTATTGGTCATTGCGCAGTTTGAATGAGATTAATTACAGCGCTAAAATTTGATTAGTCTCTCTCTGTCAGCAAATGTCGAGCAGGTCTCTTTTCTGTAACACAAGCTGACTGAAATACAGTTCTAGTGGCTAACACGTACCTTAAATGGATACTGCACCCTTGTCAAAAAGAAGGTAGAGTATTCTGAAAATTAGCACCGAGCATCTCCCAGAAATGGGAAACGCTCTATGCTGCAGAAGAAATACCTATGATATCCATGGAGGCAACTGGGAATTTTTAGCTGCATACAGACCTCCAGGCTAAATGGTGTTACTGGTGGAGTTCAAATGCTAGTGATAAAAATCCTGAACTACTGAATCAAAACACGGGCTCCTCACTGGAAAGATGGTTGAAGTGCAAAGTGCAATAGGTGCACATGCACAATAACCGCTGCTCTGCTAATAAAGGGGAAAAACACTAGAAAGCTAACCTGCAACTGTGTGAGCCCACTATCTTGAAAAATCAGCTAAGGGAGACGAAGCCTAAATCATCAAATGATTAGGACAGCCTTGCTGCAAGTTGACCCCACTTGATTGAAGTGTGTATGAATTAATAAGAATGCTTTATCTTGAAAATGGGCCCAGAACGACACGACCTAGACAAAAATAGCTCAGTCCTGACAAAAACTGACCCTTTTTTGGCAAAGTCCCAAGCTGTAGATATTGAACCCTAAATCTGCCTGCACCTAGGGAAACCTAGCAAACCTATACATTTTTTTTAAAAACTAGACACCCAGGGGAATCCAGGACGGGGTGACTTGACTGGCTCTCACCAGGTTCTGTTACCCAGAATCCCTTGCAAACCTAAACATTTGTCCAAAAAAAACAAATGTTCCTCACAATTCTGTGGTGGAAAGTTCTGGAACCTGCTTGGATCAAGTGAGGTGCTATTTTTCTCTGAAGACTTTGTGGAATGCGGGCTAGGTGGAATTTTGTGGACTAGAAACAAAACAGGTCCCTGGAGTCTGGATAACTGTTATGGCTTTGATAGTAAACAAAAGTACTTCCTTCCGTTTAAAGCTTAAGAAAAAAGAACCACTGGTGCCACAGGTATCAATATACAATCATAGAAATTACTAAAACAACAAATTAAAAAAAATATACATGATTTATTAACTGCAATGCATTGTTCTGTACAAAAGTTTCATGAGAACAGGTTAAAAACATATCATTTTCTTGATCACATAAATAGGAAAAAAAAGTTGTCTACGCAGCATTTCGGTTTGTGAAATTTACACCTTCTTCAGGACAGTTTTTCTATATAATCGAAAACATACAATTAATTCACCACATTTTAGCACTTTACAGAAAATTTAATTTACACAATGGAAACTATATATAAGACTCACGTCTTAAAAGAATTCATTTAAAAAACATTTTTACAGGCACTGTTATTTGCTAGGGTTCAGAGCTCCGTAGCAGCACATTTTTTGTCTACAAAGTGTATTTGAGACACACATCATTTGATCGGCACATCTATACAAAATGCATCAATAAGTTACAGTTTTCAAATTGAATTGCTTATATTCAATTAACATTCTTCTTTTACAAGCGTAAATATGATTGCATAGCTCCAGTGATGTGTATTTTACACAAGACACCACAGTGCATTGAAGCTCACACTTCCAGTTCTGGGGTCATGGAGTCCATTTCATCAATTATAGAAGATCAATATCCTTCTGATTAAAATAACCTTGGAAACAGAAGGGGGAAACCGAACTCAATATGCTAGTTTCAACATTAAAAATATATCAAGCCTCTTTTTACAGGTTTTTTTTACCTTATGGTTATCAAGTTTATACAGTGTATATATGTACACTGGAGCCACCGTTGTCTGTATTTGATAGACGGTACTGCAAAAGCAAATTAAATTTACACTGTGAATTGGATGGACATTGCTTCCTGCAATCTATCATACCCAAGAATTACTCCAAGTGACTCACCGATAAAAATGATTATGACGGCTAGGGTTACATGCGTGATTGAATCAGGGCATATCCCGGTACATCAGGGGATGTCTTCTTATAGTGGCATTTCAATTTACCATCTGTAAGCAATATCAAAAGCTAATTACTAACTATATCCCTAGTGAACTCCCGCATGTATTAAAGGTTCAGACCCCAAAGTAAACCGTTGTATCATAGATGGAATTTATAAACGTATTGGTTAGAGTATCCACCTATTGGGCCCATATTATCAAGGTTTTCTACTGTTCATGTAAGTTAAAGGACCACCACCCTCGAAAAGGTCAAAAGGAAGCTAGCCCCTATTGTGTCCCTTTTTTTGTAAAAAACTATGGGTGTGGCGATGAGCTCCGGTTGGTATTCATGTCATGAAGCCGCTGTCATAAAAGCCGAAATTTTGTTTAATTTGGGGTTTTTAAACTTTTGTTTACTCTTGTTAGTAAGGGATCCCATTTCTTTACCTAGCATTCAGATCAATGCAAAAAGAACTATTGATTGACAGTATGCAGAACAATGTCATACATTCATCCCAGTACAGAGATCTGGACCTAAATCCATTGTTTTTTTGGTCACCATGCCATTTCAGTTTGGACCCAGCCATTTGCAAATCAGTCTTCACTCTTTGCCCAATGGGAATAGTCCAGCTCGAACTGCCAGGCCAGGTCCTCCCTGGACTGGAAACAAGCATCCTCGGACCGGGTTCGGGGTTTCACCCCTCTTCAGCCAGGATAGCTTAATTCCAGTGGCATGGAGAGCACGGGACTCACGTCTGAGCATACCCGTCCCACTCGGGGTGACACATGCAAAAAGAGCTATTGATGGACAGAATGCAGAACAATGTCATATATTCACCCCAGTACAGAGATCTGGGCCTAAGTCCATTGTTTTTTCCTCACCATGCCATTTCAGTTTGGACCCAGCCATATGCAAATCAGTCTTGACCCTATGCCCAATGGGAACAGTCCAGCCTGAACTGCCAGGCCAGGTCCTCTCTGGACTGGAAACAAGTATCCTAGGACCGGTTTCGGGGTTTCTTTCCACTTCAGCCAGGATAGCTTGATTCCAGTGGCATGAAGAGCACAGGACTCATGTCTGACCATACCCTTCCCATTCAGGGTAACAAATGCAAAAAGAACTATTGATGTACAGAATGCAGAACAATGTCATACATTCACCCCAGCACAGAGATCTGGGCCTAAATGAATTGTTTTTTGTCCCACCATGCCATTCCAGTTTGGACCCAGCCATATGCAAATCAGTCTTGACCCTGTGCCCAATGGGAACAGTCCAGCCCGAACTGCCAGGCCAGGTCCTCTCTGGCCTGGAAACAAGTATCCTAGGACCGGTTTCGGGGTTTCACCCCTCTTCAGCCAGGATAGCTTGATTCCAGTGGCATGGAAGAGCACGGGACTCACGTCTGAGCATGCCCGTCCAACTCGGGGTCACAAATGCAAAAAGAACTATTGATGGACAAAATGTAGAACAATGTCATACATTCACCCCAGTACAGACATCTGGGCCTAACTCCATTGGTTTTTTTTGCTCACCATGACATTCTAGTTTGGACCCAGCCATATGCAAATAAGTATTGGACCTGTGCCCAAGGGGAGCAGTCCAGCATGAACTGCCAGGCCAGGTGCTCCCTGGACTGGAAACATGCATTCATGGACCGGTTTTGGGGTTTCACCCCTCTTCAGCCAAGATAGCTTGATTCCAGTGGCATGGAGTGCACGGGACTCACATCTGAGCATACCCGTCCCACATGGGGTGACAAATGCAAAAAGAACTATTTATGGACAGAATGCAGAACAATGTCATACATTCACCCTAGCACAGAGATCTGGGCCTAAATGAATTGTTTTTTGTCCCACCATGCCATTCCAGTTTGGACCCAGCCATACGCAAATCAGTCTTGACCTTGTGCCCAATGGGAACAGTCTAGCCCGAACTGCCAGGCCAGGTCCTCCCTGGACTGGAGACAAGTATCCTAAGAATGGTTTTGGGGTTTTACCCCTCTTTAGCCAGGATAGCTTGGTTCCAGTGACATGGAGAGCACAGGACACACGTCTGAGCATACCCGTCCCACTCGGGGTGACAAATGCATAAATAACTATTGATGGACAGAATGCAGAACAATGTCATACATTCACCCCAGTACAGAGATCTGGGCCTAAGTCCATTGTTTTTTTGCTCACCATGCCATTTCAGTTTGGACCCAGCCATATGCAAATCAGTCTTGACCCTGTGCCCAATGGGAACAGTCCAGCCCGAACTGCCAGGCCAGGTCCTCTCTGGCCTGGAAACAAGTATCCTAGGACCGGTTTCGGGGTTTCACCCCTCTTCAGCCAGGATAGCTTGATTCCAGTGGCATGGAAGAGCACGGGACTCACGTCTGAGCATGCCCGTCCCACTCGGGGTGACAAATGCAAAAAGAACTGTGGATGGACAGAATGCAGAACAATGTCATATATTCACCCCAGTACAGACATCTGGGCCTAACTCCATTGTTTTTTTTGCTCACCATGACATTTTAGTTTGGACCCAGCCATATGCAAATAAGTATTGAACCTGTGACCAAGGGGAGCAGTCCGGCATGAACTGCCAGGCAAGGTCCTCCCTGGACTGGAAACATGCATTCAAGGACCGGTTTTGGGGTTTCACCCCTCTTCAGCCAAGATAGCTTGATGCCAGTGGCATGGAGAGCACTGGACTCACATCTGAGCATACCCGTCCCACATGGGGTGACAAATGCAAAAAGAACTATTTATGGACAGAATGCAGAACAATGTCATACATTCACCCTAGTACAGAGGTATGGGCCTAAATCCATTGTTTTTTTGCTCACCATCCCATTCCAGTTTGGACCCAGCCATATGCAAATCAGTCTTGACCCTGTGCTGAATAGGAACAGTCCAGCCTGAACTGCCAGGCCAGGTCCTCCCTGGACTGGAAACAAGCATCCTAGGACCGGTTTCTGGGTTTCACCCCTCTTCAGCCAGGATAGCGTGATTTCAGTGGCATGGAGAGCACGGGACTAAAGTCAGAGCATACCTGTCCCACTCGGGGTTACAAATGCAAAAAGAACTATTAATGGACAGAATGCAGAACATTGTCATACATTCACCCCAGTACAGAGATCTGGACCTATATCCATTGTTTTATTGCACATCATTCCATTCCGGCCCATGGAAGACATGGCTTGGCAGTTCAGGCTGGACTGTTCCCACGAGGCACATGGTCAGACTGATTTGCTTATGGGCATGTCTGTACTGGGGTGGCGGAGTGAGCTAAAGAATGATGATGGATTAAACCCAGATCAGTTGACTGGAGGTGAGTGCTTGCAATCTTTAACACTCCCTCCATCATCCCCTTTGGTTTTGCTTTGTTCGTCCTAACTTGGCAGGGTATGCCCAGACGTAGGTCCCTTGCTCACGTTGCCACTGCATTCAAGCTAGCCTGGCTGATGACAGTTGATTAGCCAGAAACCAGTCCAAGGATGCTTGTTTCCGGTCCAGGGAAGACATGGTTTGGCAGTTCAGGCTGGACTGTTCCCATGAGGCAAAGGGTCAGACTGATTTGCATATGGCCATGTCTGAACTGGGGTGGCGGAGTGAGCTACAGAATGATGATGGGATTAAACCCAGATCAGTTGACTGGGGGTGAGTGCTTGCAATCTTCAACACTCCGTCCATCATCCCCTTTGGTTTAGCATTCAGATCAGGCAGAGACATTCAGCTCTCATGTTCAGTTTTTGAGTACCTCTAACCTGCAATAGCTGTTATTACTATGAACTACAGAAACATAACATCAGGGAAGAGGAAGTATTCTCAGTGGCTAGGCACACAAATACCATGTAACATGAACTAAAATGAGTGAAATATAAACACAGACCGCATCACAGGCTTGAATTACATTAACATTCTTGCACACATTGCTGAGTAACAACTGAGGGATTTTCATTTATAAAGTTAAAGACTTGACTATAGGGCCTCTCAGCTTTAATGTCAGCTTGTAATTACTACTGGTGCTGACTAGAAGTAGGACATTTCCACACATAAAGCATAATCATAAATGTAAAAGTAAATGCTTCTTTTATAGGTGCATGTTTAAGAATCTATGTTGCTCCTTTTATCTCACAATTTCTGTCCTTTAACCCCTTGCGTGCGGCGGGAATTCCCAGCCCATGCTGACTCCGCCTTGCGCGGGCGGAGTCATGACGGAACGGTTCCGTCATCAGCACAGCTCACCCGTAGCTGATGACGGAACCGCTCCGTCATCAGCATGCAAGGGGTTAAGTGGGATGAAATAGGCGGGAGGCGGTCTTCAAAAGAAACATGGACATAGAAATCTAATTAGGAATAATTTCTGAAATATGTGGTTTATTTTATGAATGGAGTGGCTTAAAATCTTTGCCCTAGAATCCTGTTCTTTACATGGAGTGCCATCTGCTGATTATTTTTTGGGTCTTCTCAGTTTTCCATAATTGCATCGAGACATATTACACAGCAACAAATGTGTCTAAAACCAGCCAGACCTATTTGCTTTGCAAATGCTTATTACCAGGATCATATAAATGAGTATCACCTTTGATAATGTTGCAAATGATTCAATTCAAAGAAACATCAATTCTGAATTACAAAATTTTGGGGGAAGGGGTAGCTTTGAGTGAATCATTTAACCAGTTCTTCCTTTTGCAACATTTTCCTCTGCAGTCACTCATTCTGTTGGATACTTAGGACCTTGTGTTCGAACACTTTCCGGTCAGACTCTCATTGACTTCAACGGGAGCCGTGTTCCTAACAAGATCACAGGCTCCCATTCAAAAATGGGTTGGTTGGTGAAACCGTTTCACCCTGTGGTAGGCACCCCATGGGGCCTGCCACACTGTGCATGCAGGGGAAGGGGGACCCATGGGTACCCCCTCGGGCCAGATTATCAGGGCCCCGGGTGAAGGGATCTTGCTACGGGCCCCCAAAGTCAGATTTCAGCAGCCGATCCGTGTTGAAACAACGACTCGGAAAGGCTGTCCGATTCCAACATTCTAATTGCTTGTCCAGAAATACGGCCCGTAGACCTGTACGAGTCGGCTCTGACCAACACTGTTGGCCATTGGCCAGTGGAGAAGTGGAGAAGTGTGGCTCAATGGTTAGAGCGGCAGATCCTGATGTAGAGGTTTAGCCCAGGACCAGGGTTCAATTCCCCGCCTGGGTGGGTCTTGGGCTCAAAAATTCCACAGACTTGATAATTCTCGCCTCGGTGCCTATTCCAATCCCAATCATGGAGTCCCACTCTGCAACTCTGGGCAATAGCTTGCTTAATCTCCACAACCGCCCCCACAACGCTAAGGATGCCTGGCCTCCACCTTGGGGGTGCCCAGGAGTGGACGCCTCACAGGGAAAGCCAGGATGGGTTCCACAGCGGTATTCTTACAAGCGCCTTGAGACCCTTGCGGGTGAGTAGTGCGCTATACAAGAATCAATTTACATTCGGAACCGAGTTGGATAGTTCAAACTCTTTTAGGACATCATGATCGGACGTCCGAAAATGTGTCCCAGTTGGTCGGAAATAGAGCGTCCGAATCGGATATGACTGAATTGGATGCCGTTCAGAGCCTTTCCGGATGGCATCGTAATCAACCACTTAAAATATTTTTCTACCCACATCTTTCTGAAATCCTCCATCTTCATTTCTCACACATCATCTCCTTTACCACTGTCATTTCACTCTGACCTTTTACACATACTTCTTTGCATCACCTCCACTGCACTGTGCTCTTGCGCACGCACACCTAGAAGATTCTTAGTTCAGTGTATCTTCTACACAAGAGTCATATGGTGCATGGAAAAAACTACAGAAACATTGCTGTAAAATGCAAACATTATTAGTGGATGCAAGCTGGTGTAAAACATTTGAAATTAAAGAAAGAGCTGCCCTCTGACCTGAATTAGATTATGGGTTGGTATTGAATTGATGAGAAATTGAGGGTTGTTTTGGAATGTAAAGTTAATAACATGGACATAGGGCCCGATTCCTACCTGCTTCAAAGTTAGTATCTTTACCGATGGTAATTATGCAGCAGGGAGGCATTAGCAAGGACATTGTACTCCCATTTCCTTGCCTCTCACCAACAGAAAGTCAATCTTTCAGCCAATTGAGTTTTAAATGATGACAGCTCTCATTTGCTTCTCCTGGTGTGTGGAGCAGCATGAGCGCTTCCACACAGCTTCTCATCAACAGAAAATAGCAGGGTGTGCACACAGGCACCCCTCCACGGAGGATAACTCCCCAACTCCATTTGACACATTTTGACCCCCCCCTCCCCCCTTCCCAGATTGGCACCCAGTGCAGTGGTACCACCCTAATGCGGGCCCGAACAGGCCCACAAACAGCCACAAAAGCAGCCACCACTCTGACCTGCCAGACCAGCCCATCAGCCATTGACTGATCACCTTACAGGCCAGTCCAAAACCTGTTTCTGTTATGACTGGAGCACAGTCGTTCCTGGGCTGATCAGGTCTTAGCTTTCTGGTCCCACCTTCCTGCTGTCGAGGGGTGCATCACTCACCCAGGAGAGAATCCTCTTGCTCTCTGTCTTCCAAGCACATGACTCTTTCCTTCTTGCTGGAGTGACACATAGAGAGCCATGGTAAGAGTTATAGCAGCACATTTGAAGCCATTACTTACCACTAGGATTTTCTAGGCCACTGTTTCCTTTGTTTTCTTGACCCTGTTCAATATCCTTCAAAATTAACCTGGATGAACCATCCAGGTAAATTTTGAAGGATATTCCCAACCTTACAAGATGTAATTTTACTTCCAGTTGCTATAAACAATTCCCCGCTTTTTTAGGTATAAAGGATCGCAGTGAAATTGAATACTTCTTTATGGTGGGGCAAGCTAGAAGGTATAAAAATGGTTCTAACCACACGAATATTGTGTTTACTATCAATTTTACCTATGTCATTTCCAGGCACATTTTTTAAAAATATTATTAAAATTCTCACTAAATTCCTTTGGAATAATAAACCTTCATGGATCCAAGACAAAATATTACAAGTCTTTCAATTGGACGAAGCTTTTGGTATTCCAAACTTTCAGGAATATCACCTCTCCTTTTTAACTACAAAAGGATTAATTGGTTTTCGAAACCAGGGCCATATCTCACTCCCAAATGGGTTATTATACATAGGAATATTGCTGCACCTTTTTCTTTATCAGCTATTCTTCCCATGGATTTTCGAAAACTAGGGTGTCACTCACAAGTTCTCAGCACAACGAAGCTTGCCTTAGCTTATATGGATACACTATTTGTCAATAACATTGTGTCCTCTAAAAAAGTATTAATATGGTATAATTCTAAAATCAAACTACATACACCAGTATCCAATTGGAAAAAAATGCCTATATGGGAGAATATTTTGCATTTCTGACATTTGGCACAACAATGCTAAAACAGAGGTCATAGCATGGAATCTGGAGAGGAAATCTAGCATATGTTAAAAAAAGAGATATTTAGGCATAGAAATCAAACATGATATCAAGGCTCTCCCGGAGGTAAACATCTTAAAAGTAGTGAAGGAAGCTTGCAATCTGATGGTGAGCTGGTCTTACTTACCGCTAACAATTTTAGGGAAACTAAACCTCATAAAAATGTCTATCTATCCTAAATTCACCTTTCTATTCCAGGCAATTCCCCTAAACTTTAAGAACGAGTGGCTGGCAAAGATGCAGGGTAAGATTAGTAGATTCATTTGGTCCTCAAAAGACCCTCGGATTGCCTGGAAGAAACTAAGGAGAAAAAAAGACAAAGGTGGTTTATCTCTACTGGACATGCAATATCATGCCGGGCCCTTTTTATTGAAGAATGGAAACATATTACAATGGGGCCAGATAGCTCAGACATTGCCAGAAAAGTAATGCTATTGGATACGGATCTATGACGTTACAACGCGTTATTTTACAACGCAGACCGTTACAACGCAATTTTTACAACGAAGGTACCATTACAATGCATGCCATTACAACGCATGGCATTACATAGCAGATACTATTACAACGCATGCGATTACATCGTAAGTATAGGTAAGTATATCTTTTAAAAAAAAAGTAATAAATTTAATTTAATTAATTTAAATTAATAAATATAATTTAAAAATTTTAAAAACTGTAATTTAATATATTTAATATAATATAATAAATGAAATATAATAAATGTATAAATAGTAAATAATATAATGTAATTTATTACAATAAATATAATTTAATTAAATTTAAAATAATACTTAATATAATTTAATTTAATATAATTAAAGAAATTTAATTAATTTAAAAATTGTAAATAATATTATTTAATTATAATAAATTAAATAAATAAAAAAAGTAATTAATTTAATTTAATTTAAGTAATGTAATTCAATTATTTTAAAATTGTAAATATTGTAATTAATTTAATTAAATTTAATTAAATTAATTTAATTAATTTAATTTATTTAAAGCCGTAATACCCCTGTACCCCAAAAACCAAACCTAGCCCTAAAACCTAAAAATACCCCTGTACCCCAAAAACCAAACCCAGCCCTAAAACCTAAAAATACCCCTGTACCCCAAAAATCAAACCCAGCCCTAAAACCTAAAAATACCCCTTACCCCAAAAACCAAACCCTGCCCTAAAACCTAAAAATACCCCTATACCCCAAAAACCAAACCTAGCCCTAAAACCTAAAAATACCCCTGTACCCCAAAAACCAATCCCAGCCCTAAAACCTAAAAATACCCCTGTACCCCAAAAACCAAACCCAGCCCTAAAACCTAAAAATACCCCTCTACCCCAAAAACCAAACCTAGCCCTAAAACCTAAAAATACCCCTGTACCCCAAAAACCAAACCTAGCCCTAAAACCTAAAAATACCCCTGTACCCCAAAAACCAAACTTAGCCCTAAAACCTAAAAATACCCCTGTACCCCAAAAACCAAACCCAGCCCTAAAACCTAAAAATACCCCTGTACCCCAAAAACCAAACCCAGCCCTGAAACCTAAAAATACCCCTGTACCCCAAAAACCAATCCCAGCCCTAAAACCTAAAAATACCCCTGTACCCCAAAAACCAAAACCCAGCCCTAAAACCTAAAAATACCCCAAAATTACTTAAATTAATATATTAATATTTTATTTTAATTTTAATATTAATTACATTAATAAAATAATGTAAAATAAAATTAAATAAAAATTATATACTTACCTATACTTACGATGTAATGACATGCGTTGTAATAGTATCTGCTATGTAATGACATGCGTTGTAATGGCATGCATTGTAATGGTATTTGCATTGTAAAAGTTGCGATGTAATGGTAGTGTGTTGTAAAAGTTGCGTTGTAACGGTGCAATACCTTAAATTTCACCCGTTTCTCCACCGTCAGCCAGTGTAGGTCTCGAGGAGTCCCTGAGACAGAGGAGAACTTAGGCACACAACAAAGCAGTTGAAGCAGCGGCATTTTGTACTAGTTAAATTCTCTGGATCGTTGCTGTGTCGGTTCCCAGGTAAAGAACATTACTGTGGTCCAGTCTAGAAGTGATGTCTTTTGCATTATGATGCATACATATTTACTCCACCCTAACCTGGCCCAGTAGCCCATACCAAAAATAAAACGCATGTTATTATCATTTTATTTTTCCTTTTTCTATTGCTCTGATCCCCTTATTGGAGACGTCGCCGCTGCAAAAATTCCAGTCGCATGAGAAACTTAGCTGTCCTATCAAGTGTCACAGCTCATTCCACAAAAGCTTGATTGCGTACAAAATTTAGGGCCTTTTGGAGAGACTACGGAATGGCAGAGACTTCACTAAGTTCCAGGCAGTGTCCCTTGTGCAACATTTTATTTATTTTTAATTTCTGTATTGTTATCTTACAGTGCACGTGGACTGAGAGTAGTTGGTAGTAGAATGCTTCACTTGAAATAGGAAAACAGGAGAATACATAAGTCTGTAGTCAGAATTTAACACGTCAGGGAAACCGCAACAAACTAAAGAATATACAGTGTGCATTGGGCTCTGGGTAAGCTCGGGAGGGCCGTGTTGAGAGTTAGCTAGGGAATTGATGAAAGAGATATGGTTTTGAGGCGTTTCCTCAGGGTGGTGAGGACATGTGTGTAATTAGTTCTAGGAGTAGAGGGCAGAGTCCAGGCCAGGCAGTAGTGGTGGCCCATTGAAGGATATTTTCAGTGTCGAGCAGTTCTGAATTTGGAACTTCAGGGAGTATATTGACCTGACGTCTGTGGCCTCTGAACATCAGAGATGGGTAGTAGACCTTCCAGTTATCGAAGGTTGTTGTATTTGTACTTTTATTGGTAGACATCAGAGTGTGGATTGCATGTTTGCAGGTATGTGACGTCTGTTTTTTGATGTGTCATGCCTGATATGACAAACTGTGAAAAACTTCTCCATGATTACTTTGGGTCCACAGGCCACAAATGCCACTCAGCAGTTGGAATGCCTGCAGGTGAGGTATGTGTCAATCAGCATGACACAAACTGAGCAGTGCTGACAAGCCTGACCATCAAGTGCCAAATAGTTTTTGCAGGGGCGATATGTATTTTGTTGGAATTGCATTTTCAAAGTTTTGTCTGCTATGACAAAACCGTTGGCTGCTGTTTTTGGGCATTTAAGGAAAATTAGGTGACAAGTTCTTTTTTTTTCAGGTCATAGGAATAGACGTTTGTGTTTTAGCAAACTTGTTTATGGGTGGTATGAGCATGAGAGCCTAACCAACATAAAATCCAACAGTTGTTACTTAGGTTGGTAGTGACTGGGTCAAACATTCCTATTTAAATGAGTACAGGATGGACTATAATTGGCTCCTGAGAGAGGACGAAATCAGAAGACATTCAGTCTGTTGGGTTTAGTCATAGAAAGTTAGTGGTTATCTAGTATTGCAGCTGTACAAGACAATTTCTCAGAGTCATGATGTCTTCGATTTGTGATATTTTTAGATACAACTGAGTGTGGTCTGCATTCGTTTTTGATGATCAGATTCAAGTGCCTGGTGTAAAGATTAAATATGGACGGGGCTAGGATGAAACTTGTGGTACAACACATGATACATGGGGGCAGATTTATGATGCCCTTGCGCCTCCTTGCGCCGCAATTGCGTCACTTAATGTGACGCAACGGCGGTGCAAGCAATGCGCCCTATTTACAACGTGACGCATCTAGGAGATGGAGTTGGAGGCGTTCCTGCGCAGGGGGGGCGTTCCTGCGCAGGAACGCCTCCTAAAAGTGGCTGAGTGAAATCTATGAGATTTCACTCAGTCACTTTCTACGTCAATTCCTTACGCCTGCTTGAAGCAGGCGCAAGGGTGACGCACCATGCATTGTAGAGGTGGCTCCTGTGCATTGCAGGAGTCATGTCGCACTTGCGACATGACTCCTGCAATGCGCCGCTCGTGCGCCGAGAGATGCGTCACGCATCTTCACTGTCTTGCACCATGGTGCGCCGCATCTTAAATGCGGTGCACCATGGGTGGCGGAGCAGTGGCGCACTGTGGCGCACGTTAACTGGCGCATCCCTGGGGATGCGCCAGTTAACATAAATCTGCCCTTTAAACTTTAGCCTGTATGTAGTCCCTAGTCCCCACTACTTGGTGAGGACAAAGGCAAACCAATTCAGTATCTTTCCCAGTCCTGCCAAGTACCATGCATCATGCTTTATCATTGCGCTCATCACCTCCAGGCTCGACTATGCCAACATGCTGTACGCGGGAATTCCTGCATGCCACCTCCACCGACTACAGCTGGTGCAGAATCAAGCTGCCCGCCTGATTTTCTGCCAGCCCAAACATCAGCACGTCACTCCCCTCCTCCGTAGTCTGCACTGGCTCCCTATTTCCAAACGTTGCACCTTCAAATTGGCATGCTCAACCTTCAAGGCCCTCTCAGATGCAGCCCCCGCGTTCATCTCTTCGGGCTTGACCCATCACATCCCTTCTAGAGTTCTTCGCTCAGCATCACTTAATCTCCTTGAGGTCCCCAAATTCAAAAGAAAAAAGCACAGTGGTTTGAGCTTTTCTGTCCAGGCCCCCTCCACCTGGAACTCCCTGCCACCCTCACTCCGTCTCTGCCCAAAGTACGACTGTTTCCGCAGACTTTTAAAAACCCTGCTCTTTCAATCCGCATATGACTAACCCTCTCATCCTGGATCACGTTACCTGTCAATGAGCGCCAAGAAACCAATGGTGATAGTGCGCGTTACAAATAATTTTAACGTAACGTAACGTAACGTCATGGGCCGCATCACCGCACTAAAATGCGAGTCCACGCATGTATTGCCCCTCCGACACTGTCAAGTCAAAACGCTATAATTAGCACAGAGGAAAACATGGCTTGGTTGTATCAAATATCTTTATGGTCGATTATCAGGCTTCTGATAGCCGTCCGGAGCAACTCGGGTTCTGTCTATCAGCTGGACAACATGCTAACATAGTGAAAAAAAGTTCATGACTGGCCTGCCGAAACAAAACATGGATACTCCATTCCAGGCAGCGCCGACCATGCCTTGTTGTTTTCCGGCTCCGCAGGTCATGAGGAGATCAGTTAACCTTGGCCATTTCAGGTGGGTCGGCTGTCTGCAACTTTCTTTTTCCTTAGGAACGCCCACCACCAATGAAGAAACTGTAGCCTGGCGCCTTTCCTTCGTTCGCAGACCCCTACTCCGCCCTCACAATCTATGCATTAGCCAGGTCAGACTCTGCTTGCAGGGACTCAAGTCCTCAGGCTGGCCCATCACCCTCCGACCCAGGTGCCTGTGGCCACAAGACATGGGTACAGGGCCCTGGCCTGCCCTCCCTGTTGTTGTAATTAATAAGAACTGCATTTAATGTATAAGCAGGTGACTCAACTCGAAGGGTAATCTCAGCCCTGAAAGTATTTAACAATCCCTTCTAATTGAGCCACGCCCTGTGAAAGCAGCCCCCTCTACCAATGCAGCCCCAGATATCGGCGCGTGCACACTGGAAAGCTCCTGCCCACAGCAGTGCATATTGATAGCTCTTGACTGAGGACCCCAGCGGACCAAGGTCATCAAAGTGACAATGACGGAGAGTAGCCTAGCGCAGTGGCAGTGAGTGGCAGTTCATCAACCAGAGAAGCCAACTTTCTCAGCAGTACAGACAGCCACCTGCAGCCAGTCTGCAGCACTACTGTGTGCAGCTTGAGGGACTCTCTTTCCAACAGCCTGGTTAAAGACGCTCTCTGAAGCACCCTAGTACTGCAGGAGGACCCATCATGGTGGCACAGGTAAGAGCCAACAGTGCACTTAATGGGATGTCTGCGAGTGTCGGAGTGGGGGCAACATATTATGTATTGTTCAGGAGCACATATAGGGGATTCATAGGACTCGGAGGCAGGTTGGGAATTCAGGCATTGGGCGATGGCAAGCAGATTAGGCCCAGCTGTTAGCTGGTGTGTTTTTATCCTCTGTGTGATCATCTGCAAATCCACCTGCCAGGAACACCTTATACAAACCAAAGCTGCTGTAGCCTTAGAAAGCTGTCAGCCTGCTCGGCTCACTCTCATGCACAGAAGGACAGTGGCATCCTCTAGAGATGCCAGGAAGGGCACTCACTATGAATGAGGATGTGTGGGAGGTAGGGGGCGAGGTGGAGTAAAGCAGTTCTGTTGCTCCGGTGCCTCGGTCATTTCACATTAATTGGGCATATAGCAGTCCCCGCGGGCATCAATGCATTACACTGGCTCCTCGGCTTTCAAGCAGCCCACGTGTGTGTAAAGGCTAAGGCAAGAGGATGATGTTTTGCAGCGCATCACGCAAGCTGAGTTGCTTCTAAGAGTTAGGGGAGGTCAGATTGTGGAAGGGGTTGTTGACGGGGCAACATTGAGCACTCCAAAGTTAAAAGCAGTGTGAGTTTCACTTTGTCATAAATGTTTTCTGACAACACACTTATCCAATCTTTGGCCTCTCTGCAGAGCACAGAACAAAGGTCACACTTGTGCCACTTGGAATTACAATTATAGCTGTGAGTGACTGAAATGCTTAGTCTGAAATTATTTGTTACTGTTTATTTCAGTGGGAGAGGTGCCCCATACTTTTGTGGAGTGCCTTGTAAGCATGGGCGAATTTTGCGAATCTCGCGTTCGCGAACTTTGCGGATTTGCGAACTCGCAATCCGCAAAATCAGCGAATTCTCGCGAATTTGCTGATTTTTTTTTGTGTGTTTGCGCGGGTTTCTGCCAGTTCGCAAGGGTTTTGTACACTTTCGCAAATTGCGAACTTACCTGTCGGGTCGCAAGTTTCGCGAACTTGTTGTTTCTACGTGTCCAGCCTGTTTGGGACACTCTTCTTCATCACTGCCACTCTCTGTAACCACTGCCACTCTGACTACTCATGCCACCCTCTGGCCCACCCATGCCACCCTCTGTTTCATCACAGCACCCTCTGGTTGTCCAGTCAGTGTACATTATTGTGGCAACGCAAGCACACCTTCCCTGCCTCAAGTGACCTGAATTAATTTGGGGCTGATTAATGTGTCACAGAATATTTTTTTAGCTGGCACCTGCTTCCTTAGTGCTTCCTGATTAGTGATCTTTTGCACTTGCTAAGTGCTTTCATTGTTGCAAAATTAGTTACAACACCTGCCCTGCCCCAACTGACAATAATGAATTAGGGGCTGATTAATGGATTTGAACTTCCAGCCTGGCTCCTGCTTGTCTCCCTTAGCTGTAATTCAGGACCTTTGTGGCATATGTGTAACTATTCTGAGGTTCAGAGCAGGGTCACATAGTAGTTGCAACTGGCAACTGAACTCTGGAGGGGCCCCTCAGGAAGCACTACAGGAAATGGCTACTAATGATGAGCCTGAACTTTTGAACCTGGTAAGTAGTTTCAGTTTTGCTAAGATCGTATTTCTGCAATTTTGCACTTATTCGCGGGGCGCGAAGTTGTACTGGGAAGCCGCGAACTCACGCGAACAGTGCGAGCAGTGCGAGCAAAATCCGCTGCTCGCGGATTTGCGGATTTTGCGGGAGATTCGCGAATCTCGCGGATTGCGAATTTACCGAAAATCCGCAAAATCCGCGAGCGAAACGGATTTTCCGCCCATGCTTAGTGCCTTGGTACAGCTAAGTGATTACCTGCAGGGGAAGAAGCAGGAGCTGCTGGACTTGGTTCAGTATTGTATTACAGGCAGAACTTTAGTGGAAAAGCACTGGTAAAGGTATTTGAAGGTTACACCACTGGAACAAGAGTCATCAGGACATGGACAATGAAAGCACCTAGAACGTTAAGAGGAAGATCACGAACAAGACAGAAACGTTGCTTATTTAAGAGTCGTACGTTGCACACATGCACAAGTTGATGTTCAGGTGCTTTACAACAAACCATACTTTGTCTCAAGGGAAGGTTACACAACCGAGCCAGTGCAAAAAAATCATAATATGCAAAACTGAAAAAAAGAGCTCGTATTCAAAAGCACCACTCGGCACACATTGGTTATACATAATGTATGCAGTGCATCATGTGGACAGCTCACACTCAGTGGGGCAAGACATGCACCACATAAATACTCCGTCATGAGTTATGTCTTCCGCCTTGGGAGTGCAAAATACAGTTCCATCGAGTTCAGGTGCATCATCCATTTATGGGGTGGATGCAGTAAGTGCCGGTCTACATTTGTAAAAAGTGCATCAGGCCATGACCTGCCCTTGGATAGCGTTCAGGAAACACACCTCAGCTCTGGGGAATGTCCCAGAAGAATGGATCTGTCAGTCTTCAAGATCCAGGAAGCACTTTTGTCACTGAGGACAATGCAAGAAGCCCAGTCATGTCAGGAGTGAAGGCTGCAGAAATAAACAGGTCTACTTGGTACCAGGAGGAATAGAGTAAGCATGACGGTGGAAAAGGCACAGACCTACTGTACTGAGGACTCCTATGTGTAAACTGGCAGAAACAAGCAGTCCTTTCTGCTTGAATGCTTCCCTTTTTAATTGTTGTCCTGGAAAACATACCTAGACTGAAATCACCATAAATGTTTCCAAAACTTAGCCCACTGACACATATTAATCAAGGTTTCATGCTAGGTCATGATCCACAAACATGGGTTGGTTTAAAAGGGTGTCCGGGCCCATTTTTGGTCCCAATCCCCTGCTTGGAAGTGCGCTAGAAACCGGGTCCAATGGAATGGGTGAGGACCGCAGAGTGTCTGTCACTGCAGGAGGCCCTAAGCCTGCTCAGGAATGTGTCAGGGCACAGTGTAACTGATCCTCACACTGCAGGGTGGCTGGAAGGGTTATAGAGTTGTTTCTGCACGCACCTCCTCCAACATGAACCAGGGACAGTCGCAAAACTATATTTTATGAGGATTAGCTGTGAGTTACTGCTTTTTACTAGGTTAACTCTCTTCTATTTGTGGTGCTTTACAGTAGTTTTAAGATCTTGCTAGAGTTTCTCTTTGCTCAAATGGGTGTAATTGCTGATATTTATATGTTTCTCTTATCTAAATTGCTTGATTTTGCTCGCAAGAAAGTGTCACTGATAGTCATTGAATGTCACATAATTGCACTGAAATTATGAAAATGTCACACATAGCAATCTGAAACATTGGCAGCAATGCTTTCCTCGAAAGCCCATGCAATATTCTAATGTTCTAAGTAGCCGCTATGGTTCGTCATGTCGAAGGAAGCAGATACGTGCCCTAAGCAGATCCCCCAAATGTTGAAGGGGCTGCGGTTCTATTGGGAACCGTACCGCATAACTTAAAGGAAGTGTACTGCATAGACATTCACCCATTCCCAGCCTCTACTATTTAGGCCTATCACATACACACACATTCCACTTCGTGGACATTGGGGAGGGCAATAGCCTTAGCTATACAAGCCATACTGGGTCTGTGGGATAGGGAGGAGGCCCCGGATTCCGAAATGTGACCACACCGCCTATGGGCCCTAATGGGGATCGAAATAAACTCAACCTTCGAGAAATCCTGGGGATCATGTCTTAGCTTTCTTAAGTAGTGAGAGTGTAGGGATCTTACATGCCCTAAGTATCTGCAAGTGATCCGACTGATGACCACGTCCGGAATGGTGGACACGCCTTATGACATTATTTAGCGGGTAAGAAAGTCAAGCAGATTTTTCAGGGCGCACTTCACTCTTTCTCCCACTCCATGGACTGCTCCGGGTCTTTTTATGGGGGTAACGTGGGGACTGCTTGCTTGAGGGGTGTAATTTGAGCATTGATGTATTCGCTACTAGTTTCAAAGTTCACCACTTCCACAAACTAGTCCACACTCCTCGATACTTACACTTCATTTAATAGAGTGGGTTCTTAATTTTATCAAATCGCCACTATTTTCTTGTAAATCCACTCTCCGGTATCTATCATTTACTTGGTTTGACCCGTTAAGGAACACTTTGAAGCTATAGCCCTCCTACTCCACTTTTTTTAGCCCAGACCTTTGGAAACCCTGTTCAAGGGTCAGAAATACTATTTTTGTTTGGTAGCAGATTTTCTTTTACCCATACCCAACAAAAAAAAGTGAACATTCATTCCCACCGTACGAGTGTGACTGAGTCGAACCCTCTCCAATAAGGAAGTATAGAGCCTGGCATTTTTGAAAAGCTGAAGTCTGTGCCAGAAATACCAAAGAAAGAATCCTGAAAAGCATGTTATGTTTTTTCTTTCATTGGCCTTCCTTTTCCATTAGTGATCCACAGCCAAGAAACCGGTTCAGCAGTCCTTGTTTAAAAGGGAAGGCTTTCCCTTTCAAACAGGTCCTTCCTGAACTCTGGGGATGCCTTTTTGTCCATGTCCCCCTGCAGGAGTGGGCGAGAATGCCTCGTGGCATACTGACATCCCAGATGGGTGGGTGGAGGGAGATTCTGTGCCTCCCCAAGCAAGAAAAAAAGTAAATCTATGCAATGGGGGGATCTTATCAAAGAAGCTTTATGCAGTTAGCATGTAACTTTTAGCTTCAAGCATGCTGGGCATATCCAACTTCTGCTGGGATATCGATACTCCATGCAGAATAACAGAATAACAGAACATGCAATGTCCGCGATGCAAGAAATAGACTCCACTCCCCTTCCCTGGACGGACCACTTCTTGGTCCTATTCCAACTCCCAGGACCCCTCAAGAAACCTCAGAAACCTCCCTCCTTCACTAAAGGCAGGACTTGGTCCAAACTACCTATCGAAGAGTGGGCCAACACCCTGACATCTACCACCCCCACTCTCGACACTATCCCGGACAACGCCGATAGCGACTTCAGAAACTGGATCACGACCTCTCTTGACTCCGTGCTCCCCCTCAGAATGCGCGAAGATAAGACCAACAACATCGGCTCTGCTCCATGGTACACCCCAGAACTCCGCCAGCTCCGCAAGAACTGTAAAAGAGCTGAACGGCTTTGGAGAAAAGACTGGCACAACGCCAGCAAAGAGGCATACCACTCCTCAGTTAAAACCTACAAAACCGCAATCAAGCTCTCCAAAGCCTCTCACTATGACACCCGGATAAAGGAATCATCCAATTCCTCCAGGGAATCTTATCTCATTGTGAAGGAGCTTCTGAAAGTTCCCATCGCTTCCTCGCCCACCACCCCTCAGGTAGATAGAAGTAATGACCTAGCCTCATACTTCAACAACAAAATTGCCCGCATCATCACTTCCCTCCCCTCCCTCAGCTCCCCTTCCCGCAGAAACACTATTCAGCCCCCAGACGAGACGGGATCACGTCCCCTACTCGAGGCATTCAAGCCGATAACACCCAATGAGGTGGAAACGACATTGAATAAAATAAAAAGTGGATCTCCTTTAGACCCTGCACCTTTAAGATTCCTCAAAAACGTGGCCCCCGCTATCACCCCTACAATTACGGAGCTTATCAACTGCTCACTTGCCCAAGGATCAGTCCCCCACAGCTGGAAAAAAGCAGTGGTGAAGGCACTCCTCAAAAAACCCCAGCTCGACCCTACTGATATGGCAAACTATCGGCCCATATCACTCCTTCCAGGGATTAGCAAGATCACCGAGAAACTGGTGAATAGTCAACTCTCCAGATTTCTCGAGAATAATAACATCCTGCGGCAATCCCAAACAGGGTTCCGTCCGGGACACGGCACAGACACCGCCCTGATTGCCGTCATTGAGGAGGCAAGGCGCATTCTAGACTCAGGGGGATCAGTGGCAGTGATCCTCCTGGACCTGAGTGCCGCCTTTGACACGGTCAATCACCGTGTCCTTCTTCATCGACTGGCTGCAGCAGGGCTTACCGGGATGGCACTCAAATGGATAGAGTCCTTTCTCACTGAACGTACGTTCCAGGTTTGGGATGGCGAATTCCACTCGGCCACACTTCCACTCACCAGCGGGGTTCCTCAGGGCTCCTCCCTGAGCCCCACACTTTTTAATGTGTATATGGCCCCCTTGGAAGACGTGGTAACGCCATACGGGATAAAAATCGTGAGCTACGCTGACGACACACAATTGGTCGTCTCCCTCTCCCAACTTGACGACCACCCAGACAAACTTCCAAACTGTCTCACAGAAATTCACGGGTGGATGTGTGAATCGTCATTAAAACTCAACGGCTCCAAAACCGAGGTGATGCTCATGGGCAAACAATGGGCGACCATCCCCCCGGCAATCTGGCCAGACGTGTTCGGGGAAATTCCCACCCCGAAACACGAAATTAAGACCCTTGGAGTCTGGCTAGAACCCGCTCTCTCAATGAAGACCCAAGCGGCTAAAACCGCCGGAACCTGTCTGGGGCTTTTGCGAACTGTTCGCAAAATTCTCCCCCTCCTACCGCCCGTGTCCAGGAAACTAATAGTACAGGGCCTCATACTGTCACGGCTGGACTACAGCAACCTGGTCTACCTGGGTGCACCGGAAGCCACCGTAGCGAGACTGCAAAGAACCCAGAACGCCGCAGCCCGCCTAATCATGAGCGTACCCCCTAGAGTATCCGCCAAACCCGCCATCAAGGCGCTGCACTGGCTGCCAGTCCGCCAAAGGGTGGAGTTTAAGGCCATGTGCACAGCCCATAAACTAATCAATGGATCGGGACCTGCGATCCTTAGGGGTCTGGTCACCCCCTACATTGCATCAAGGGCCCTACGGTCGGAGAACGAGCACCTGGCCAACATCCCTAAATTCAAAAGAACGCGCACTGGAGGCCGACGATTCTCTGTCAAAGCGTCCACCGGCTGGAACTCTCTCCCACGCTCCCTCAGACTGGAACCCAACTACCTGACATTCAGGAAAAAACTTAAGACCCTTCTGTTCCCTAAATAATCCCCCTCTTTTCCCCCCCTCAGCAGGACTCAATATTAACAGCGCGGGGATGCCCTCGGGTCACCAGGCGCTATACAAATTGCTAAATAAATAATAAATAAATAAACATGTTCTTCCGTCTCCCGAGTTAACGGCATGCAGGGCGCCTGTTTGAAACCTGATCTTTGGCCCAATTACTAGTACTCCTTAGCTGTAAGCAGCCCTTGTGGAATCGCACATAAAAGCTTTTCTCTGAAGGTGGCGAGATCATATCTAGGGATAGTTCAAATTTAGGGCTTGGTTTAGGAACTGATTAGTTAAGCGTCCTGAGGCTGCACTTGTAGCATATTGATCCTTCTAAAATGCCCAACAACCCTCTGCCTTTCGTATATCCTCAAGGTAGTCCCACATTCTAGCCAACAAAAGTGTCCTTCACCAAGTTGCAATTTGCTTCAACCAAGGGAGTTTTGTAGCACTTTTCGTCTTCAACAGTTCCTCCAATGCCTCTCGATAATTGATTAACTCAGGTGTAGACCATAATCGTGACCAACACATCAGGAGTTTTAATAGTGATGCATCTGCAATTCTTTTTCTGCCTAGATCAAAAAATAAAGGTGTGTTGGTTGGGACAGAGATAAGAGATCTAACAAGTTTTTTTTTTGGCTACTGCCAGTTTATGAGTATCAGTGTAGCCCCAAATTTCAGCTCTGAAAAATGCAGCACTTTTGGGCATTGGCATGGTAAACCTCCAGGGCTGGAGTTAATGATTTTGACTGTGCCTGCTTGTGAAATCTCAGTATGGCTTTATATCTTTGCAATATAAGCAAGTAGCTTTAGCTGAGCAGTAATTCCCAGCACAGCTTGTCAGTCAGCTTGACGCCCAAGTAATCATAGATATGGACCCTCTCAAGTGGTTCGTTGGTGCCATTACCAATGTTACTTCTGGAATTGTTCTTCCCAAATACCATACATTTTGTCTTAGTTGCATTAAATTCAAGAAGCACACAAACCCAAAAACGTATATAATGCGTACCGAAGGCATGTTGGAGTCTTTGAGATGAGTAAGGAATCATCACGTAGATCAAGATTGGTATTTTCTTCTCATTCAGGGTGGGGGAGTAATTTCTGCAATCCGTAATTTGCTGACCACGTAGTTTTTGTATGGGTAAACAGAGTAGGTGTGAGGGCACACCCTTTGGCATGTCCCACATTGGATAGATATTCTGCTAGTTAACTTTCCCTGTTTCCCCCATTGGACCTGGGCATAGTTGTCTATATGCAGTCTGGCTATCAAATTTGCCATATTTTTAGGCCATAGGGAAGAAAACCACTAGACACCAGGGATAGTTTCTGTGTGTGTGTGTGTGCGTGAACTGGAGATCAGCTGATGGTCTGTGTGTACTTGGTGTGTGTGGGCTAGCGCTTGGCTGTCGATGAGTATAGAATGGTGCTTAGCTGGTGGTGTGTGTAAAGTGGGACTGGGCTGGCAGTGAGTATGGACTGGCACTTCTCTGGTGGTGTGCGTGAAGTGGCACTTGGCTTGTGGTGAGCATGGACTGGCACTTGGTTGGCAGTGTTTTTGGACTGGTGCTTGGCTGATTGTGTGCGTGAATTTTCACTTGGCTGGCAGTGAGCATTTGGGCTTGTGCTTGGCTGGCGGTGTACGTGGACTGGCATTTGGCTGGCGGTGTGTGTAGACAGGTGCTTGACTGGTGGTGTGCGTGGACTGGCACGTGACTGGCGCTGTCTGTGACGTGCCACTTGACTGGTGGTGTGAGTGGAGTGGCACTTGGCTGGTGACATGCGTGAAGTGGCACTGGCTGGCAGTCTGCGTGGACTGCCACTTGGCTGGCGGTGTGCATGGACTGGCGCTTGGCTGGCGGTGTGTGTGAAGTGGCACTTTGCTGGCACTGAGCGTGGACTGGAACTTGGTTAGCAGTGTTTGTGGGCTGGTGCTTGGCTGGCGGTGTTTGTGGACTGGCATTTGGCTACCAATGTGTGTGGCTGGCATTTGAATGGTGATGGGCAGACTTTATAGTGTTTTAGAATGTTAACTGTTTTATTTCTTGTCACCATTTGTTATCGTAATGTTTTATTTCCCCTTTTTATTCTAGTGCAAAGCTTTTATTTTTCTTTGGTGGGGGTTTTGTTTGCGGTTTCCGCACTGGGAGATCTGCAGTTTGTTAAGAAGAGGTTTTTTGTACTATTTACTTAAAATTAGAATAATTGCCCTCCATGAATGTGTTTTTTGTAAATGCTGTAATAATGGCAGCATATTTAGGTTATGTTCATGTGTGAAATTATACTTGGATTTGTGCACAATGTGTATTGTGTTGTCTTGTGTGTTATTTTCTTTTGTTTGTCCTTTTTGTGTCATACAGAATAGATGCTGGTGAGTTATGTTAATGTTAATGTTATAACAATTTATTATGCGCACAGCGACTCCAGCGAAGGAGCATCCTGGCGCAGAGACAAGGAGCAAACATAACACAGCAAGGCGAAAAGCAACAGAAAAGTGCTGAACCAAGGGGACTAAAATAGAAATGTTTTTATGGCTCTACGAAACGACAGCAAGTCTTCTAACTGCCGAATTTCAACAGGGAGGGTGTTCCAGATTGACGCAGCTCTCACCCTGAAAGAACGGCCGCCCATCCTGCTGAGCCTAAATCTGGGGACAACAGCAAGGGCCTGACCTTGCGATCGAAGGTTGCGGGTAGGGACATAGAAGGAGATAGAGTTGGCCAAGATCTCAGGGCCTATGCCTCTAAGAATTTTAAAGGTCAAGCACAATACCTTGAAAAGTATACGCTTCCTGACCGGGAGCCAGTGCAGGGAGCGGATAACATGAGACACCGGGGAGAACTTAGGGAGACCAACAATAGCTCTCGCTGCGGCGTTCTGCACCCGCTGCAGGCGAGTAAGCTCAGCCTGATTAGCCCCAGCCAGCAAAGAGCTGGCGTAGTCCAGACGAGAGATGATCGTTGCCTGGACCACAAGCTGTCTGGTCGGGGCGTCGAAAAACTTAAGCACCGGCCTAAGCCCTCTTAGGAGACCAAAGCAACAGGCTGCGATTTTTTTGGTGTGCCCTATGAAAGTGAGACCAGCGTCTAGCCAGACCCCGAGATTCTTCACCTCCGGCACTGGGATCGGAGTGGGGCCAAGCTCCGAGGGCCACCACTGATCGCCCCAAAGCTCCACTCCCTTCCCGACAACCATCACCTCAGTTTTTGTGGCATTAAGCTGGAGACAGTTACCTGTCAGCCAGCTGGCCACCGCCTTCAGGCCGGACTGAAGCCTGGGGGCGTCCTGTTCCGCATCCCCGCTGAGAGTAACCGCCAGCTGTGTGTCGTCGGCATATGAGACCATGGTTAGGCCCCACTGCCTAGCGACATCAGCCAGCGGTCTCACGTAAAGATTGAACAACGTGGGACTCAGCGAGGATCCCTGCGGAACCCCCATGGCCAGAGGCTGGAACCCGGACTTGAAGGGAGGGATGGCAACACAGAAGGAGCGGTTGTCTAGGAAGGAGCGGAACCATTGTAGCGCCTGGCCGCCGATACCAATCTCCTCGAGCCGCCCAAGGAGGATGCTGTGCGACACAGTATCGAATGCGGCGCTGAGATCTAACAAGATCAGCGCCGACGTCTGTCCAGCATCCAACCTTGCGCGAAGATGTTCCACCATCACCAGAAGGGCTGTCTCCGTGCTGTGCCCAGCACGGAAGCCATTCTGTGTGGGATCGAGAGCATTGGACCGGGCTAAGTGTTCAGACAGGGCCAGGTTGACATGGGCCTCTGTCAACTTAGCTGGCCAGGGCAGCAGCGAGATGGGACGGTAGCTTTCCGGCTTAGACGGGTCAAGAGATGGCTTTTTAATAATCGGAGACACCACCGCCTGCTTCCAACTGATGGGAACAACCCCGGTCTCTAGGGAGAGGTTGACAAGAGAGCGTATAGCCACACGCCCCACAAAGGTCTGATCTCGAAAGAGCGCAGGCCTCACAGGATCGGATGGAGACCCAGATTTAACTTGCGTGGCAAGTTTGTCAAACCCTTCCAGAGTGAGAGGGGGAAGAGTGAGGAGAGCGGGCTGGTAGGGTGTCTCCTTAGGGCTACCCAACGCTGTCCCCGAGTCTAGATGTCTCTGGCAAGTGAGTGGTGTCATTGTACTTTATTTAGGTCTTTGTGTGATTTTAATTGATTTACTTTACCTTGCAATAGCTAAGCCAGTAATTTTACTTTCCGCTGATAAAGCCATACTTTGATTATAACTTATTTGACAGTGTTTGGTATTGTTGTCTTATTTGTCAAGCTACTTTTGTTAGTAAAGATTATAGCTAGCCGCAACATTACCACTCTGCAGGTTATTGATATGCTTTTCAAATCTTCCTCTGACCATGATTATGAGATTGACTCTGCATCTGAGGCAGAGGAGGAAGTCCAGGATTATGGCAGTGACTTGTTCTGTCCGAGAGGTATCATCTGATGATGAAGCAACTCTCAGTGTGGATGACATACTGCTTTTAGAGGAAGACACTGATATGCCAATAGTGCAGGAAAACACATCTGGATTAAAGCCTGGGGCCGAAAGCCTTCACATTTGAAGAGCTGAACTCTGGGTTTTCCCAAACATGGTGCAACCGGCATTGCCTGCCTTTAGTGGTGTCTCAGGGTGTAGAGTGAATACTGAACACCTCTTTGCCTATACATGTCTTTCAGTTGTTTATGAACAATGTATTTTTGGATGAGATTGCTGGCTAGACTAATTTGTATGATGAACACTATTTGTGGGACAACAGTGCCAGACTTTAGCCCCACCTTAGAGGCACCTGGTAGACTCCCACAAATCTGGATGAGTTGAAGAAGCTTTTGGGTTTATCTTTTTTGATGAGCTTGAAAAGGAAGCCAACGCTGCCTTCATAGTTGTCTACTAGTCCCTTCCTGGCAACAGCTACATTTCCTGCAACCATGAGTCATGATCAGAACATGGGATCTGTGCACACGTCAATTATTAAACTGTACAATATCGACAGTTGAGTTACACAATTCCGAGACAAAAATTGTTGATTCAGTCTTGATTGTTGTGATCTTCAATTTTAATTTTGCAACGCCCAGCCAACACGTGTTTCGTCAGGGTAGTATACCCTCGACTTCGTCAGGGCTCCAAGTGGGCAGCGATAATCCAATGACTGTTGCAACAAGTTTGTATGCTCTCCGCCGGTTATACTTCCGTCCCGGCTGTGAGGTATCTTGCGGTACTCGAGCTGCGGCGTCCGATTCGGAACTATACGGGGCACACACAAGTGCCTTACAACTCAGATACTTGGATACTGAGATTATACCTGCTGAATTTCAAGCGGTGTCGATCATTTAATTCTTCAAGATACCTAACAGCCGGGACGGAAGTACAACCGGCGGAGAGCATACAAACTTGTTGGAACAGTCATTGGATTATCGCTGCCCACTTGGAGCCCTGAGGAAGTCGAGGGTATACCACCCTGACTAAACACGTGTTGGCTGGGCGTTGCAAAATTAAAATTGAAGATCACAACAATCAAGATTGAATCAACAATTTTTGTCTCGGAATTGTGTAACTCAGCTGTCGATACTGTACAGTTTAATAATTGACGTGTGCACAGATCCCATGTTTTGTTGTATTTAGGACCAAGGTCCGACTTGGGGGTTTCAGGCTATTCCTCCTTTCTGGGGCACCGTCGCAGATTGAACTACGGAAATCATAATACGTGACACACAGCAGGCGCCACCATTGATCGTACCTCAATTAGCCTTTTCTGATTTGTCATAATGAGTCATGATCAGTATTTGCTTCTTCTTTGGATGCTGCACTTTGTTGATACTGATTGAGCATTGCATCAAGATCACCCCAATTGTTACCATCTTTATAAGATTCTTCCTGTCCTTGATCACTTTATAGATCGATTTTAAGAGATCTTTGTTCCATGGAGAGAAATAGCTAGGGATGAGTCTTTGATCTTGGTTTTCAGGCAGTACATTCGTAGCAAGAGGGCCATTATCAAATTAGGATGTATATACTGGGCAAGAGTAGGGCTGAATATCTCTATAATTTCAGGGTGTACACCGATAGGGATTCCAGTATTGAACCCCATTCCCTCACCCCGGTTGTCTGTCCAGTTTCGGAGTTAGCGAGAAAATTGTGTGGGAAATTAGTAGAGGACATTTTAATAAAGGTCACCATTTATACGCAGATAACTTCTACACTTGTGTGTAATTGTTCAGAGAATTGTTCAAAGTGGACACTGTTGCTTGTGGCACAATCTGATCTAACCGTAAAGGTTACCCAAAAGAGCTTGTTTGTAAAATACTTGAGAAGAAGCAGTGCAGTGTCTTGTGTAGTAATGAACTTCTAGCTGTGAAATATTCTGACAGGCTAGAAGTCTGCATGCTAACTACTATACATGATGAAAGTACTTCACCTGTGACTGTTTGGGGTCGGGTTTCTGAAGTAGCCAAACCTGTGTGAATTTTAGACTACAATAAGCATATGGGAGGTGTCAATAGAGTGGATCAGAGGTTGGAACCTGCACTGCTGATCGTAAGGCTTACATTTGGTGTAAGAAATTGGCTATCCCTTTATTCCATTTAGCAACCTTCAATGCTTTTGTTGTGTTCAAGGAGTGTCTCCAGAGTCAAAGATGGCATTTTTTCAGTTTCAGCAGTCTGTGATAGTCAGCCTTGTTGTAGTGGTGCAGGCAAGAGTTCCTAGAGTTGCAGCAGTGGAGGATGTGGCTAGATTGACTGTCCTGTAAGTGAATGGATAAGAATGGAAGAAGTTTGGCATGATCATTAATAAAAACATGGATTATACATGAATTTCTTGATGAACAGTGTTTTATTGCGAGAAAAAAGATTTTCTCTCAAGGCTGAGCGACTTAGAGTTGGCGCGTAAGTGAGCCACACACACTGCAAATTACATACTTGTGCTATTTGGGGCAGAGCACATTATCATTCCGCATGCCACAACTTTACAACCAAAAATGTCAACAGTAATAAGTACAAGGAGGTGTGCATTCTCTCACTTTGTTCACTAGATTGAGATATCACCACTTTTCTGATCACATTCCTCCCATGTCCAAAAATACTTTCCCAGTTAAAAATGTAGAGTCTGTGCCTGAAGTGGTATGCAGAAGGAGAGTTTTCTGTACTGCCTAGATTGTCCTTATAATCCTGGACTGTTTGTGCCCACATGTTTTGAATTTTACCACACACAACAGAGTTTTGGGGTGCAACTCCGAGCATAAATGTAAAATGACTGGTCTATATTGTTTTATATTGTTTATTCAGACTTCACAGTTGGCATTAGTGTGGTGTATTTAGTTAGAGTTGTTGTATTTGTAGTTATAGTTTTGTGTCTACTTACAATTCTTTTGTGTTTTTTTTTGTTACAAAATAAAATGTGATGACAGTGTGCATGGACTGGCACTTGGCTGGTGGTGTGCATGGACTGACATTTGGCTGGTAGTGTGCGTTGGCAAGCTCTTGGCTGGTGCTGTGCATGGGCTAGTGTTTGGCTGGTGGTGCACGTGGACTGATTTTTGGCTGGCAGCGTGTGTGGACTAACATTTGGCTGGCGGTGTGCATGGACTGGCACTTGGCTGTCAGTGTTGTGGACTGGTGCTTGGCTGCTGGTGTGTATGAGCTGGTACTTGGCTGGCGGTGTGTGGGAGCTGGCGCTTGCCGGGGCGGTGTGTGAGAGCTAACATTTGGCTGCCAGTGTATGACTAGTGACTTACTGCTGGTCACTACACACACTGCTAGCCAAACGACAGTGCACACACTCCATCAGCCACCAGCCATTGTGATTGCTGTCCAAGTCATGTGGGCATATGAAAGTGATGGGCCCTTGAATGGTGCTGTCCTTTGATATGAGTGTTTTAATGTGTTGGGTCGGGAGTTGGTGGTGTGAATGGTCTTGTGTGTGTCATGTATGAAAGGTATGTGAGTGGCCTGTAAAGGGGATGGTGCCTTGTTGCAACTTTACAGCCCCTGAGCTGGGAGGCATTGGTTCAGTTTTTTTACCTTTAAATTACTAACAGAGCATTTCGTTTTTGTGAAATCTCTTGGTAATACAATTTTACGTTCCAAACCTTCACTTACTCTCATGCTAAATCCAACCAGTTTGAGTGTGTACTTGAGGAATAGATTGGTGTGAAGTAATATTTATCTTTTCTGTCTTTCTCTACCAGGGTGTACATTGTCTCTACATTGTCTGTTGGTGTGAGTGTTGTAATGTGCTAGGCCCGTGGCTGGTGTTGTAAATCAAATAAAATCGAATCAGGTGTTTGTTAAGCACGATTACTCACCCGTAAGGGTCTCAAGACGCAGGAGGTGTGGGGGGTTCGCAGATTCCAGTCCATCAAGAAGGGGGTCTGTCGAAGAGCCAGGTTTTGAGGTTTCTTGTGAAGATGGGGAGCGATGTTATCTGTCTCAGGTGGAGCGGAAGGCCGTTCCAGGCACTGACCGCATGGAAGGAAAAGTAGCGGTCTCCCGATCTAGTCTTTCTGGTGCGGGGGACCAAGACGTAGGAGAGCTGGGCTGATTGTAGGGTCCTTTGGGGTGCGTGGAATTTGCGTCGGCTGTTCAGGTATGCTCGTCCGGTGTTGTGGAGGGCCTTGTGAGCGTGGGTTAGCATCTTGAAGAGGACTCTAGCTTTGATGGGGAGCCAGTGGAGTGTGCGCAGGTGCTGGGAGATGAGGCAGTGGCTTGGCAGGTTGAGGACTAGTCTTGCGGCAGCGTTTTGGATGTTCTGTAGCTTGCGGGTGAGGTTTTTGTTTATTCCCGCATAGAGTGTATTGCCGTAGTCAAGCCTGCTGGTGACCAGGGCGTGAGGGACTGTCTTTCTGTGTTCGAGGGGGATCCATTTGACGGTCTTACGTTGGAGGCGGAGGATGTGGAAACAGGAGGATGAGACGGAGTTGATCTCGAGGTCTATTTTGAGCTCTGAGTCCAGGATGATTCCCATGTTGCGTGCGTGGTCCGTGGGGGTGGGCGGGCTTCCAAGGGCGGGGGGCCACCAGGTGTCATTACAGGCGTCTGGGTTTGGGCCCATGTAGAGTACTTCCATTATGTTTGTGTTTAGTTGTAGTCAATTGTTTTTCATCCATTTGGCGACAGCTTCCATGCCTTCTCGAAAGTTGTGTCTGGCGGTGTTGGGTTCATTGGATAGGGAGGGAATGAGTTGGGTGTCATCTGCGTATGACACAATGTTGAATCCGCAGGTTCTGACGATAGGGGCGAGCGGAGCCATGTAGACGTTAAAGAGCGTAGGGCTGAGGGAGGACCCCTGGGGGACTCCGCAGGTGGTAGGTGTAGGGTATGAGAGTAAAGGGAGGTGTCTGACCTGCTGCATTCTGCTGGAGAGGAAGGAGCGGATCCAGTCAAGGGGCTTGTCTTGGATCCCTGCGTCATAGAGTCTGCGTATTAGGGTGCGGTGAGAGACTGTGTCCAACGCCTCTAAGAGGTCAAGGAGGATAAGGGCTGCTGTTTCTCCTTTGTCCAGTAAGGTACAGATATCATCTGTTGCAGCAAGGAGGGCAGTTTCCGCACTGTGTTTTTTTTCTGAAGCCGGATTGGGAGGAGTTGAGGATGTTGTGTTCTTTGATGAATGTGGCGAGTTGGGTGTTGATGGCTTTCTCGATGACTTTCGCTGGGAACATAAGCAGGGAGATGGTCTTGTGTGTGTCACATATGAAAGCCATTTGAATGGCCTGTAAAGCGGTTGGTGCCTCATCACAGCTTTACATCTCATGAGCTGTAAGTCATGGATTCAGTTTTTGACCTTTCAATGATCAACAGTGTATTTCATTTTGTGAAATCACCTGTCTCCTTTCACTCACCCTTGTGTCAATTCCAACCAGTATGTGTGTGTACTTGAGGATTTGATGGTTGTGCATTAATATTTGTCTTTTCTGTCTTTCTCTGCCATGGTGTACATTGCCTTTATGGAAAATCTACCAACTCTAGATATTTTTGTAAAGTAGACACCCAGGGAATTACAGGGCGATGTTCCTTTCATGGATCTCAGCAAGGTTGTTTACCCCAGTGCCCTGCAGACCTCAGAATGTGACTAAAATCACACATCTTCCTTGCATTTCTATGCCATATTCTTTTAGAATCAGAAGGAAATCACAAATATCCTACCACCCAGTGTTCTCTAAGGTCTCCCAATGAAAATGCTACCTCACTTGTATGGGTGGGCCAAGTGCCCGCGACAGGGTAGGGCCCGAAATGCATTGTGGAAACATCAAAATTATCTATCACGAAACAACCTGGTTTTAGAAGGGACCACCTGTGTTTTTGTTCCTAGGCCCAGCGGCCATCTAGGAAAACCTACCAAGCCAAGGCATTTCTGAAAAATAGTGACCCAGGGGGAGTCCAGGGAGGTGTGGCTTGTGTGAACCTCCCCTGCAAACCTCAAATTTAAAAAACAAAAATCCAATTTTCCTCACAATTTTGTGTGGGAAAGTTGTGGGATCACGCACGCAACCTCAGACTCATTCTGGACGCTGGACGCAAAATGGACCGCCAAATCAACGCTGTCACTGCCGCCTGTTTCCACACCCTCTGTCTCCTACGAAAGACCTTCAACTGGATTCCCCTTGAACACAGGAAAACCGTCACCCACGCCCTCATCAGCAGCACACTGGACTACGGCAGCACACTCTATGCCGGGATCAACAAGCACCTCACCGGCAAACTCCAGAACGTCCAAATCGCCTCCGCCAAACAAGCCCTCAACCTACTGCACCAATGCTACATCGCCCAATACCTTCGGACACTACACTGGTTTCCCATCGAGAAGAGAATCACCTTCAAGCTTCTCACCCATGCCCACAAAGCTCTCCACAAAAACCAGACCTGCCTACCTGAACCACCACTCGTTCCACGCACCTCAAAGATTCCTCCGCTTAGCCCGGCTCTCCCTTGCTACAGTGTCCCACATCAAGATGACCAGAACAGGAGGTCGTTCCTTCTCCTTCCTCATGGCCAAGGCATGGAACACCCTCCCTCTCCACCTCCGACAGACACGAACACTCTCCAAGTTCTTGAATCACCTCAAGACCTGACTCTTCAACAAATCGCCATGACCATCCTTGAGCTGCCCCCCTTCACCCCCCCAGAGTGACTTGAGACCCTTTCGTGTGAGTAGTTGCGCTTAACAAACTCTGATTGATTGATCAACGGGCCGGCACAAATATCCTACCCCCAGCATTTCCCCAGATGAAGAAAATGAGATTTCGTTTTAGCTAAATTTGAGGTTTGCAGGGGATTCTGGGTAAGACAATTTTGGGGGATCCACACAAGCCAAACCTCCCTGGACTCCAGCTGGTGTCTAGTTTAGAAATATCTGGGGTTGGTAGGTTTCCCTAGATGGCCGCCGAGCCCGGGACCAAAACACAGGTTACCCTCGAGAAAATCCAGGTTGTTTTGTGAAAGATCATTGTGATGTCTCCACAATATGTTTTGGACCATTTCTTGTCACTGGCACAAGTGAGGTACCATTTCTATTGGGAGGTTTTGATGGAATGAGGGGTAGACAGAAGATTGTGGAGCCTTGCAGATTCCAGAGCTTTTGATCACAGAAATGGGAGTCAAAGTTTAAGATTTGCAAGGGATTCAGGGTAAGATAATCTGGTTAGGACACAGAAGTCACCCACTCAGAATTCCCCTGGGGGTCTAGTTTCTAATAATGTACAGGTTTGCTAGGTTTCCCTGGGTGCCGTCTGAGCTGGGCCCAAAATCCACATTGCACATTGCAAAAAGGGTCAGTTTTCAGTGGAAAATGTGACGTGTCTATGTTGTGTATTGGGATGTGCCTGTCGTGGGCAGTAAACCTACCAACACAAATGAGGTACCATTTTTATCAGGAGACCTAGGGAAACATAGAATAGTAGAACAAGTGTTATTACCAATTGCCCTTCTCTGCAAGGTGTGCCTTCCAAATGTAAGACAGTGTGTTACATAGAAGTCATTTTGAAAAATGCCCTCTAATTCACATGCTAGTATGGGTACCCACAAATTCAGAGATGTGCAAATGCCCACTGCTTGTAAAATCCATATCTTGCTCTCATTTCAGAAATACATAGGTTTCCGTGATAACTGTTTTTCACTCTCTATATTTTACCAAATGAATTACTGTGTACCCCGTACACAATGAAAAACCATTGCAAAGTTAAACTCAATTACTGGGTCTGTATACCTCGGGTTCTTGGTGAACCTACTACCGCTATATATCCTAACAACCAGAAAGGTTGGATGTAACAGTATTTTACTTTAAAAATCTGCAATAGTTAAAAAAAGTTTCTGGTAAAAATGTAGGCAAAAATGGCTGTATTTTTCAACTCTATTTCAATATTTATTTATTTCAACTGTTACTTTCTATAAGAAAACCTTAAAGAAACTACACAAATAGCCCCTTGCTGAATTCAGAATTTTGTCTGGTTTTCAGAAATGTTTAGCTTATTAGGATCCACTATTGGTTTCATACCAATGTCTACCACTAACTGAAAGGAGGGTGAAAGCACAAAAATAGAGACAATGGACTATGTCCCAGTAAAATGCCAAAACTGTGTTGAAAAATCTGGCTTTCTGTCAAAAGTATGCCTGTTCCTGAAAGCTGGGAGGATGGTAATTTAAGCGCTATAATTCCTTTTGTAAACTTTTCGCAAAGAAAAAAACAGAGACTTTCTTCTGCAGCACTTTTTGTCCATTTTTTCCTAAATATCACAAACTGTTGCTGTATTTTGCAGAATTTCTCGTTCAACTCCGGGGGAATCCACAAACCCTGGGAAATTTTAGAATTTCTAGGATGTTTGAAAAAAGGACGTAAATTTGGCATAGATACCTTATATGGCCACAACGTTATGAGGATCTAAGCGCAAACTATCCCAAATAGCCAATAAAAAGGCTTAGCATAGGGGAGGAGGCCTACCAGCAAAGGGCTTAAGGCATTTGTTTAAAAATAACTGCATCTAACACCTGGAGATGACAGCAATGATAAAAAAAGAACTCAAGAACCTAGTTAAAAAATATAACTGGTCACACATAAGACATTACTAAAAGAAATGAGAAAGGTGAACACTAAATTCAAATCTACAGATAGTAACCTTCAAGGGGAAGAGGAAAAGTCGAAATGCATATAGAGCGAAAGTAAACATATACTGAGGAGAAACATACACAGAAAGTAGGACAAAGAAAGAGAAAGCATTTTCAAAGCAGCCTGAAATGAAAACACACCTAAGGATTCATTGTTTGATAAGGAAGCAGCATAATTTGGTGATCATTACATTTTTGCACCAAATATTCATCTGTGTACTCAAATATTAATCAGTGAGCAAACGTATTTATCAGAATGTTAGCAAGTGCCTATATTTACTTAGAGCAAAAGACACTTTTATATAATCAAATTATAATTGCATTTATTGCTAATGCTAACTGTATTCATTGACTGCCATTCTCCTAACGTATGTTCAACTGTGTCTAGGCCTTAAGCCTGACCAGATTCTTCGTAAGGTCTTTCCTCGTGTTCAGAATAAAATGTTCTTCTTAAGTTCTTACCATGTTTTATTTAAATTTTAGGTGTCCTATCTACTGTGTTAGTTAGAATAGGCTTTTGTTTAAGATGAAAACAGATAGATTAGTGAATAGTAATTGGAACCTGTCCATGGACATGCAATGCCCTGGGATGGGAGAGAGCTTCCTGTAGCAGGCAGAATAGACCGTTGCTACTTTCAAGGCCATGCAGATGTGTGCTTCTTTGTTTGGTGATGGGAACGTGGGGAGTTGACCTGGTTGGTCCAACCAGAGGCAGGTAGTTGGACAAAGCTTCAGGAATTTTCTACCGTGTATAAATTGTGTGTCCTTTAGTATAATTTAAGTGATCCTGTCTTTCCTGAGGGAAGATCAGTCCCGAATTTTGCTGATTGCAGATACTTGTGGTGTAGAGCTTCATGCCTGCACACCTGCGCCTATTTCCCCTGAAACTTAATTTTGTTCTACAGATGCTGACAACTTCCTCTTAATTTCCCTTTTCCACTTTTTTTTTTTTTTTTTTTTTTTTTTTTGAAAAACCTTTATTGACCAAAAAAAAAGTACACCGCTATTCAGCCATACATCCCGGAGGCCAGGCAGCATTGAAGTGGCATATAAGTCATGTACAAAACAGCACATAGGATTAATCAGGTTTAATTTTATAATAGAGAACTACTAAATAAACTTAGAGGAGTAGGGCCCCAAGAGGCCACTAAAGAACTAGGTGCCGAAGCACCAATAGGTAAGGAACAGAGAAAGAAAGAGAGAAATGGCCGAGGACAGCGCAGACCTAACGTAAGGGCACTTTGGGGGGGGGGGGTCAGGGGCCACACATCCAGATCAGCACAAGATGTAACACGATGAGCTGGGGGGGGTAAACGGTACAGGATGTCACAACCAGAAGTACGGGAAGGGTAGTTCTCTAAGGGGAGGGTAAGGCGTCCACCTCAGGCTCAAGCGGGGGTTCACACAAGTCACCCCGATAAGAGTTCCAGGCTCCCCACACGGCCCTCCACATTTTCGGCTTGCCCCTGGTAACATACACCGTCTTCTCTCTCACCATACACCAGTCCATACTTTCCATCCAACGACTGAGGGACGGGGGAGCAGGCGCGCCCCACTTCTGGGCAATGTCCCTCTTGGCCACCATATTCCCCAAAGTCACCCACCGGGTTTGGGCCACACTGTAGTCATTCGGGCACCACACGTTGAGGAGGCAACGTCGCGCCTCAGCTGGCAGGGCCACGCCCGTCACCTCCTCCATCACCTCATGCACACGCATCCAGTACCGGGCCACACCGGGACACTCCCAGATAATGTGTAGGAAGGTGGCGAGTGAACCGCAACCCCGCCGACACAGGCCATCCGTAGAAAGCCCCATGTGGATGAGCCTGGGGCCGGTAACATACACCCTGTGGAGAATTTTCAGCTGGACCAAGCGGAACCGCGCCGATATTGCCACCTCCCTGGGGGACGAAGCCGCCGACTGCCATTCCTCGTCATCCATCTCTATACCATCATTCACCCAGTGCGTCCGCAATCGCTCAAGCAAATCCACCCTCACGTTGATCAGCTTCTTATAAGTCAGGGAAATGGCGCCGTCTGGCATGTGGCCGTCCAGCACCCGATCCTCCAGGGGCGAAGACTCGGGGATGGCTACGCCGTCTGCGACGTGAGGGGAGAGGGCATGGCTTAGCTGGGCGTGCCGGAAAAATTCCGTCGGCGCCAGCTGGTACTCCTGTTGCAGCGAAGCAAATGTTTTAATGCCGCCCCGCACTACCATGTCACCAACTTTAGATATACCGATGGTGTCCCACCGATCGAAGCCTTTGGTCTTCCACAGCTTCCCCAGCACGTCGGAATCGTACAGGGGAGTGGCTAGTGTGACCCTATCCTTCCAACCGAGAGTGTCTGTCACCGTACGCCACACGTGCACCATGTTCTTGGCGGGGCCCGTCAACCGACGATCCAGTGACTTGGAGTAAAGAGCCCTATAGTAGTTGCCATCGCCCACTAACCATCGGTCCATAGCATAGCCCGGACTAACCGCTGGACCATATAAGCCGTGGTTGACCGCCGCGAGCTGGGACGCCCAATAGTACCTCCGCATATCCGGCAGCGCAATGCCACCGTCGTAGCTAGGGATGGTCAATTTGGACAACGATATTCTCGGCCGACCGTCCCACAGCAGTGCCCGTTGCAAGGATTCAATCTCGCCGAAGTACTTAGCAGGGATCGGGTCCTGTGAATTCTGCAGGGCGTACAGGAAGCGGGGTAGCGCCATCATCTTAAACAGGGCCGCCCTGCCCATCAAAGAGATGGGCAGTTTCTTCCACAATGCAACATCTCTCCGTAGGCGCTCCAGCGGTGGCAGGAGGTTGCGCGCGTATCGGGCCCGGGGGTCAAGCGACACGTAGATGCCCAAGTACCGGAAGCCCCGCTCGGCCACCTGGATTGAGCACCCACGGGGGAGGCGCGGGGTGTCCCCACATATCGTGTATAGGGAGGATTTGGACCAGTTGATGACCAACCCCGAAAACGACCCGAAGACTCCCAGCAGGTCAAAAACCACAATAAGCGATCGACAAGGAGAGGTAAGGTAAAGGAGGATGTCGTCCGCGTACAGCGACACTCGATCCTCAAAGCCAGGCGACCACGCAATCCCGGAAACATCTGGGTGCATTCTAATCTTAGCCGCCAGGGGTTCCAGTGCCAGCGCAAACAGAAGTGGAGAGAGCGGGCAGCCTTGTCTGGTACCTCTGTGTAGCGCAAAAGATGCCGAAAGCCTGCCGTTGACGGCCACGTTGGCCAGCGGAGCAGAGTACAGCAATCGGACCCATCCAATGTACGAAGGCCCGAAGCCCAGCTTAGCTAGGACTGCCCACAAGTAATCCCATTCGAGGGAGTCAAAGGCCATAGTAGCGTCAAGGGAAGCCACCACCGCCGGATCGCGAAGCAAGTGGGCACGTGCCAAAGCTGCGTGGAGCCTCCTCAGGTTAAGCGCCGTGTTCCGGTGCGGGATGAACCCGGACTGGTCCGGGTGTACCAAGTCCGAGATCACGCCCACCAGCCGGTTGGCCAACACTTTAGCCAAGATCTTGGGTTCAGCGTTTAACAATGAAATGGGTCTGTACGATCGGGGCAGGTCCCGCGGCTTTCCTTCCTTGTGGATTACCACTATGGTGGCTAGCCTCTGGTCGGGTGGAAGTTCTCCCTGCACACGGGCCTCAAGAAACATCTTACGCAACGGTGCAGCCAGCGCGTCAGCCCTGAGCTTATACAGTTCCACCGGGATTCCATTCGGGCCCGGTGCTTTACCCGATCGCAGCGAGCGAATCGCCAGGGCGATCTCATCGTCCGACAGGTCTCGGTCCATATCCTCCCGTTCAGGGTCAGATAAGCAAGGAAGGTCAATATCGTCCAAGTAGGCGACTGACGCGGACATCGGGAGAGAGGTTGCGGAGGTATACACCTGCTCAAAATAGTCAGCGAAGGACTCAGCTATAGCCGCCGGGTCCGTCAAGGTTATGCCGTCCGCACCCACTAATTCCGGGACTACCCGGGACGCCAATGCCCGCTTATCGAGCCAGGCCAAGAGCTTACCAGCCTTATCGCCGGCATCATAAATCCGTCCCTGCTGTTCCCTGCTCAAGGCCTTCGCTGCATCAGTAGCGGTGGCCCGAAGTTCAGACTGCTTAAGAGAGAGGGCATGGACCAATTCAGGCGACGAGCCAAGCTCCAGCTGGGCACTAAGGTCCGCGAGCTCAGATTCCAACCTTACCACGTTTTTATCGCGGCGGCGGCGCGCTTCAGCAATCAGTGAGAAAGCCTCACCACGAAGCACGGTTTTAAAGGCCTCCCACAAGGAGACGGCCGAAGTCACGGATCCAGTGTTCTCCACGAAATATCGATCCATAGCCTTGACCAGGAGAGAACGGGTTTTCGGATCGCGAAAGTACCACGGGTTAATAGGGGCGACCCGCGAGGATGCCGGAATCTGGAAGTCGAAGGAGATCCAGACCGGAGAGTGATCTGAAATACCCCGGGCCAGGAGGCGTGCGGAGGAAACGGACTGCGCCTGGGCCGCCGGCGCCAGGACGTAGTCCAACCTGGAGAAGCTACCATGTGCGCCCGAGAGAAAGGAGTACTGTCGCTGTGTAGGGTGGAGCAGACGCCAACAGTCAACCATCCCCATGGAACATACAAAATCAGACATCCAGGATTGGGAAGGGCGAAGACCCCTGGGAGGAAAGCGGTCCAGTTCCCCTGAGACAACACAATTGAAGTCCCCACCCACCAGCACCAGGCCTTCGGGGAGTCCTAAGATGGCGCCTCCCAAATCCCTGAACGTAGTCTCCTGCAACCCCGGGGGGACGTAAACCGAAACCAAAACCAGCGTGCGGCCCTCCCACCTACCCACCAAAGCCACATATCTGCCTCTATCATCAGTCAGCACAGACTCCACCTCCAACGGGAGGGACGCACGCACCATGATGCCCACCCCCCTGGAGCCCGAGGAGAAACCTGCGTGAGCCACCATTTTGTAACCCCGTCTGTCCAGGGCCTTACATGCGTGACCCACCAAGTGGGTCTCTTGCAATAGTACTACATCAGGAGAACACCGTTTAAGCATTTGCAACACTACACCTCTCTTAATACGATCCCCCAACCCGTTAACATTCCAGCTAAGCAAATGAAGCAGTTTACCCCCCATCGTCAAGGACCATTCGCGACCCTCCCCCAACCCCCCATTTCAGTGCCCAGTGCAACAATACTACACAGTAGGAATACCTCAGCCAAGAAAGGAAAATAGAGAAAAAACAAGACCACACATCCCAACTACCCCCCACCCTGCACCCCTGCATCAAATTAAGATCCACCCCAACTAGCAGTGTGCCTGTCGCCCCCAAAACTAACCTACAGAAAGCCCACGAAGGAGAAAGGAGGCATCCCATCCCCTCCCGTCACCCCCCATATCAATAGCAGAATGAGTCAATAAGTACAACAGTTGTCGAAAGTCGAAGCACCTCACGGCGTCCCGTGCCTCGGGAGACAAATGAGCAGAAAGTCACTCCTGTGCAGCAGCACCTCCGGTGGCGTCCTCCGTCTGGTCGGTAGCTTCAGGTCGTTCCTGGGGCAGGGTGTCGAGCCAGTGTCCCGCATCCTCAGGGAATTCAAAAAAGAAAGTCCGGTGGTCGCGCTCAACGCGAAGCTTAGCAGGGTACAGCATAGAGTACCGCAGGCCCATATCCCTGAGTCTCCGTTTCACTCCTGCGAAGCTCTGCCGCTGTTTCTGAACAGCCTGAGTGAAGTCCGGGAAAAAGTTCACTTCTGAGTTCTGGAAGTGGAGCGGGCCCATCGTCCTCGATGCCTGTAGGATAGCATCCCTGTCTCTATAGTTAAACAGCCGCGCAATGATGGGGCGCGGGGTCGCACCCGACTTGGGCGGCCCACCGGGAATCCTGTGGGCCCTCTCCACCGAGAAGAACTTACTCAGGCCTCCCGGTTGCAAGTTCTTGACCACCAAATCCTCCACAAAAAGTTCAGCAGAGTCCTCCTCGGCTTTCTCCGGCACTCCGGTGATACGGACATTCTGGCGACGCGCGCGGCCTTCGAACTCGTCCAGCCGTCGCGCCAGTACGCCATTAGCCTGTTTCAAGGCGCGCACCTCCGTCTGTATGTCCGAGACATCCGTGACCAGGCTGGAAGTTTTGAGGTCCAAAGATTTTACCCGGTCGTTTGTCTTCCCAAGGTCCGTCCTGATAAGGTTCAGGTCGATTTTCAGGGAATCGACCTTGCTGGACAGCTCCTCACGAAGCGAGTGCATCTCCATCTTCACCCCCGATATCGCTCCCATGACGTCCCTGAGCGTTATGTCGGAGTCGTCCGGTGATTCATCCCGTCTCGGGTCTTTTGAATGTACCACCTGCACCGGCGATCCCTTAGACTGGGAAAAGCGCTCGGGAATAGTAGACTGGGATTGGGTCGGCCTCCGATTGAGCCGTTGCGTCTTGCCCACATCCGAGCCACCCTTGCCCGCCATGTTGGCAGCCACGGGACAGGGGGGGATGGGACACCAGGGGCGAAGGAGTCCAGCTGAGTTCTCCCGATGCACACAAGGCAAAGTGCAGTGTTCAGGGTCGAAAGCCGCCAGCAAGGTGATCGGCACTCAGGAACGTCCCTCGGGCGTGAGGGCCGCTGGCCGGGAGGAGCTCCGTGGGGACACCGCTGCAAGCCACCCTGGCATCAACTACGCTGAGGCGCCTCCGGGAACATCGACACAACTCGAGTCAGGAGTGTCCGATTTTCAATCCGATTGCGGGTGCCGCATCGGGCCCGGCTCAGCAACCGATACCCACCATCGTGGGACAGAATAGACAGCAGGATTATTGCGGGAGATCGGGAGGTCTTCGGAGCTCCGAGCTCACGCGGCCATCTTGGTTGGCAGCGAAGCTCCTCCCCCCTTTTCCACTTTTGATGCATTATTTAGATTTTAGAAGTTTCTTTATGGAACCAATATATTTTTGTATTTTGTACTTTGTATCTTGTTATATTTTACATTGTCCTTTTAATGATATACAAAGTTAGGTTGCCTGATCACATTGATATATGTGCTTACTTGATAACTTGATTTACTGATTAACTAAAGCACAATTTTGACGTATTTGTTAATAAATCTTCATGGCTTGAACACCATCCTGGCAAGAGAGGAAACAGAAGAATTACTTTGAGACTGAAAATACAGTCTAAGAAACAAATGATATATTTCGCTGAGGAGACCTCTAATTAATGGTTTTCAAGTTCATTCCATCTTCAGCTGTATTAGTGAAATCCCACACAGCGAAACATTTTTTATTTCGAAAGGTGCTCTTTTCTGTATATATATCATATGCTGAATTATCAGTAAACATTAAAAAGCCTAATTTAGAGTTTGGCAGACAGGTTACCTTATTCGCCAAACCCGTGGTCTACTCGCCTCATTTGGAGATAAGTGGGCCTTAGGTATTCTCTGCCTGGAGTCCCCAATGGCTCTGTGGAAGCAATACTTCCTCCAATAAACTGATGGAGTAGGGACTGTTAAATGAAGGACATTACATTGGCTGCCCTATTTAGAGAGGAATGTATAATGTCTGTTTTTTGGCCGTCACTGCCAGGAAACACCTGGTGGTGAGGAAAAGAGAAACATACTCCCAGCACCTTGTAGAAACAGCCAGTTTATTGGGGGGGTCATAATTCTTTTTGTCTTTCAGAAGCAAACTCCCGCTTTGGTATTTTGTTTGTGAAAAAGAAAGTTATGCTGCCCGTGGCCATCCTTCTTGTACATCGAAATGAACCAGAGTGACAGCGGTTCTTTCAATGTACAGAGATGACCACTAGACTAGTGGTCATCTCTAAAATTGGTAAATGGTTGTTGTAGTGGTAAGTGTTTAGTGTACATTGTGCGGTGCATTGCGCAATGTCTATTCAATGTTCTTATTTCCTCGGGCATTTCACGCGCTTCATATTTTGCCTTATGTTATGTTTCAAATGTGAAGACTCACGCATGATGGGTTCGTTCTGTGGAGAGTTCTAACGATGTAACCAGTCACCGTTGGGCTTTCTAGTGGTTGGATGCATCATGTGCTGGGTGGAGTAATTATGGCAATAAACTACGACTTCTAAACCTTCTGGCTTTCATGGATTTCCTCATTTAACATTTGGCCACGATCGGGAAACTCCACCCACACCCACGCAGAATATTTAAAATAATTTTCTGCAAACTCAGATTTTCGAGTGGGGGACCTACCTTCCAGAAATCCGGTTGATCTCATTCAGCGAGAATATTCCGGTAGAATTTGCTTCAAAAGTCCCATTTCCTTCTGATGAGGTATGAGGAAAACTATTTCTGAAGCGCGATTGGTTAATTCAGAAGCCCGTTTTCTGGCTTTCCTATTCGATACTCTGTGACTTTCTCTCTTCATGATTGGTCAGTGACATTTACAAAATTTAGCTTGTGACTCCTGTTTGTGACGCCTCCGATAATTTAAGGAACCAACCTCCTTCTTTTTTTTTGCCCACGCTGATTGGTTCAGCGTAATTTCTACTATGATTGGTTCATCGGAGTGACACTCCTTCCAGTCCGTGTTGTGGAAAGTGTATTTCATCAACACCAGCGCTTTGCTACAGCGACTCACACACTTGATTATTTGTTGTAATTAGTGTATTTCTACAGCGATACGCAAGCTTGCCTCGCATGTCATTATACCAACACATCAATGCAGTGATACACGCGCTTGTCTTTTCAATTGTTGTCAGTTAAACCTGCGTACTGTTTCTGCGATATGCACGCTTGCCTGGTATCCTAGCAACGTTTATCTACATCGCATTTTTTCTTTTTTTCCACAGCTACACGCACGCTCAACTGATAATTTTAAGCCTGCCTGTGTGTCACTTTTCATCAGCGATACACACGCTTGAGTGTCTATTATTATCGTTAATATTTATAATTTATTATTTATCATATGGAGTTAGCAATGATCATTATTTCATTTGCTTTATTGTTAGCAATGATCATTATTTCATTTGCTTAATTGTTAGCAATGATCATTATTTCATTTGTTTAATTTTTAGCAATGATCATTATTTCATTTGCTTAATTTTGTGTTGTGATTTTCACAGTCTTTACAGCAGTAATTGTAAGTTTTCAATATTTTCTTACAAATCCAATTGACCTCGCATTAAGCATTGAGCGTTCCACAATCTCTAGTAAAGTGATGATGGATACAGCAAATGGCGGAGTTAACTTGATCAACCCATCTGATTCTAACTAGGACAATGCTATTTGTGCAGTAAATATGAAAAACAAAAATGTTAAGTTTCCTCAAAAGAAACAAGCTATATTTTGTTATAGATGTGGATCCAAAAAACCACATTGGAAATTTTCCAGGATGTCCTGCCATCTACAAACATTGTGTAATTTGCAAAAAAGTGGGACACTTTAAAGGGGTATGTAGAAATGTTAGGAAGCCACCTAATGTGAATTATATTGACTCCGATGTTGATTATTGTAGCAACTCTATCAGCAACATAGTGGTTACCTTAGACTGTGATGGTGAAGTTGATTCTATAAAAGGTCCTTTATGTTCTGCAATAATCGATAATGTTCCTTTACAGATTATGGCAGACTCCGGATCCCCATTCACCATACTGAGAGATACAACTTTTTATGATTTGTGGAAAAGAAAGGTTGACCTGTTACAATCCAAAATAAATCCAAAAGTGTTTGTGGAAAAGGACATTAACATGATTGGGTATTTCTCTGGGTTAGTCCAATGTCTGGGAAGAGAAACCATGACTAAAATCTATGTTGCAGAGAAAGGAAAGAATATAGTAGGTTGGAAGGATCTTGCTTGCATGGGTTTGTACTTAGTTCCTGGGGACGATAATCCAGTCAAGGTTGGGGAACTACCTGTGTCTAGTATGGATTGTGGCATGCCTATGTCTGATTCTTTTACTTTAAAACAAAATATTGATGAGCTCAAGTCAGTGTTTAGTGACACTGTGGGCAGTGTAAAAGGTTTTGAGCACAAGATCAGATTAATTCCGGGAGCTCAGCCTTTTTCTCATAGAGTTCGATTTGTCCCTCTGACTGTTAGGAGTAAATTTAAAGATTCGTTGAAAAATGTATGCGATCAAGGTATCATAGAACCTGTTGATTCTTCTCAGTGGTTGGGCCCCATCGTGGTCACGCGCAAAAAGTCTGGCGAGATTAGGCTCTGCGTGGACTTGCGCGCCTTAAATAAAAATATCATCATAGATTGGCACCCCCTGCCTAAGATCCTTGAGTTACTCGCAAACCTCAGTGGTGCTAAATGGTTTTTGTTGATTGATTTGAAATCAGCATAACATCAGGTTGCTTTATCAAAAGAGTCCCAAGAGTTAACTACTTACATCACCCCCTTTGGGGCATACAAGTTTTTGCTCCTTCCGTTTGGATTGGCATCGTCCGGAAGCGTTTTCAAAAAAATATGGATTCTCTTTTTCACTAAGTTGTGGGTGTTCAGGCATATCTTGGCAACATTTTAATTTTTGCAAAGTCTTCGGAGGAACATAATATAATTTTGAGTCGTGTCGTTTCAATTTTGATGTCTAAGAACATGGCCGTCCGCAGTGACAAATGTAAATTCGCAGTTAATGAACTTGAATATTTGGGACACACTGTTTCCCAACAGGGGATTAAACCAACATTTTCGGGTCATTAGGGCCATTGAAGATGCCAAACACCCTACAGACAAAGATTCTTTACGGTCCTTCCTTGGTCTGGCAGAGTATTACGCAAGGTTTGTTCCATCTTATTCCCAATTAGTTGAACCTTTGCGCATGTTATTAAGGAAAGGCAGTAGTTTTGTTTGGTCTCCTGAACTCGATAAAGTTTTCAGTGAGGTAAAAAATATGATTGTGTATGCTCGATCTCTCCATGCTTTTAGAGAGGATTGTACTTTGATTATAACAGTTGATGCCAGAATGTCTGGACTTGGAGCAGTGCTTACTCAAAGAGTGGAGGGTCATGAACAAACTGTTGCTTTCGCTTCTAGGTCACTTAAGTCTTTTGAAGAAAAGTACAGTACTATCGAAAGGGAAGCATTAGCATGCATCTGGGTGGTGCAAAAGTTCAGAATGTACATTTTGGGGTCAGAAGTTTGAATTGGTTACAGACCATAAGCTTCTAATTTACATTTTCAACAAAGTAGGTTCTTCTTGTATGTCTGCAAGGTTGATGAGACTTGTTTCCAAATTGCAAGAGTTTCATTTTGAGGAGAAACACATTAAAGGGGGAAGAATTTCCTGGCTGACTGCCTTTCAAGACTGCACATGGTGAAGGATTATGATGAGGATGTTTCAGCTGAGGATATTGAATGTGTTACTGTGGTGGATGCAGTGTGTGAAATTAGTTCAGTTCTATCTGAAAAAGATTGGAGGTCTGCTCATGAGAAGGATGTAATTCTTCAGAAAGTCATTGATTATTCCACACACCATTGGCCTGAGCCTAGGTGTTTAGAAGGTGAATTGCGCAGATTTGCCCAAGTCTCTGAAGAACTATGAGTTGAGAATGGAATTGTTTGTAGAGGTGACAAATGTATTCCCTTCTTTCAAGTTACGTTCTTCAATTATTAATGAAGCTCATCAGGGTCATTTAGGGGTTACCAAGACTGTCATGAGGATAAAGCAGCACTACTGGTGGCCCTCTTTGGATGATCAGGTTAGGAAGTTGATTGATGCTTGTCCTGAATGTCTTTTATTGGACAAACACTGGCAAACTTTGAAAGTTCCCCTACATCCAACTGAGTTTCCACATACTTCGTAGAAAAGAGTCGGGCTAGATTTTTCCGGTCCATATTCTGTTTTGAGACAAAAAAATAAATACGTGATTTTGACAATTATTCTAAATGGATGTATCACGAGTTCATTAAAGCCCCTGATTCTGATTCTACAATCTCTTTTTTAAGGAAACATTTTACTGTGGAAGGTACTCCTAGAGTAATCGTTACTTATAACGGCACACATTTCATATCTGAAAAAAGTTTGCACGTTTCTATGTGAGTTGGACATTGAACAGTTAAAAGTCACTTTATACTCACCTTCATCGAATGGCTTGGTGGAGAGAGGGAATAAAGTGATCAAAGAAGGGGTTCAAACTGTATTGGCATGTAATCTTAATGTGGATGAATTAATTAAACAAAAAGTGTGGCATTACAACACCTCACCGCACTGTACCACGGGAGTACCTCCATTTACTTTATTGAGGAACAGGGAGGCTCATTCTGTTTTGTTTCCTTCTTGGCTTCAGCATAAGTCTGGTGAGAGGAAGGTTGATCTGGGTGCTATTTGTAAAAAAGTAGATGACAAACAGAATCAAATGAAAAATAAATTTGATAAGAAAATTCATTCTGTGAATGTGGATATTTTGGTTGGGGACTGGCTTTTAATTAAAAAAACAGATAGAATCAAAAAAGGTGAATCAAAGTTTCTCGAGCCAGTCCAAGTCCTTAAAGTCAGTAAGGGGGCTGCATTTGTTGATGGGAAGGGTTGGTGGAACAAACGTCAGCTGGTAAAAGTTTCTCATCGACAGAGTATTTAGATTGGAGTCATTGGCTGGATGTTTCTAATCAGAGTACTGGGTCCATTCCAGCTGTTGCATCACCTAGTCATTCAAATGTTCAAAATGTTGCTACGTGTTCTTCTTGTGGCAGGACTATTAGAGTCCCTAAAAAGTTAGACGGTTTTTTCGGACTTTTAAAACATAATGTAATTTTACCTTCTCCTTTCTTTTGTTTAAAAAAAAAACAATTCTTTATTTTTTTATTTTTGCTATTGTAAGGGGCAAGGTGGTGTAGTGGTAAGTGTTTAGTGTACATCGCGCAATGTCTATTCGATGTTCTTATTTCCTCGAGCATTTCACGCGCTTCATATTTTACCTTGTGTTATGTTCCAAATGTGAAGGCTCACGCATGATGGGTTTGTTCGATGGAGAGTTCTAACGATGTAACCAGTCACCATTGGGCTTTCTACTGGTCGAATGCTTCATGTGCTGGGTGGAGTAATTATGGCAATAAGCTACGACTTCTAAACCTTCTGGCTTTCATGGATTTCCTCATTTAACAGTTGTCCATCAGGGCAGTGAAGATAATGTCCACCACCACACTAACGATCTGTACTGCATTTACCAAACTCTAAATTAGACCCATAGTGACTAAAGGTAGACATTTAGGCCACGATTTACTAAAGGTTTTCTCTGGTGCTCACGTAAGGCATAGTGATGAAAAGTGTAACCAGGCATCTCAAAGTGGTGCAAACAAGAGCAATGCCGTCAGTTGACCCTTGCACTGTGCCCACACCCCTTTGAACCACACTATTGTTTATGTATAAAAGAGGTGCCTGTCTGGGGCTGGCCAGTGAAAAACATTGGGTTCTGATGCAAAGCCATATCTAATAAATTAGCATGATATGGCTTTGCCCCAAATAGTAATACTAAAAAAAGCACGCACAACCATCGGGTGAGGCAATATATTGCTGAATATACCTATATGTAAAATGTGTACCTTTCCCTAAATCACACACATTACACAACCCCTATGCTGTTGGTCACATCCAGGAATTTGTAATGGAAGATGTACCTCCTGAGCAAATGTAAAAATAGACACTTCTGGCTCGCTTTGGTACAACAGTTTGAGGCTCAATGTGACACAGATCAACAAGATTTAACATGTGTATTGCTGGTGATGTCTTCACCATTTAGCTATCACTGAGGGCCTGATTACGATCTTGGTGAATGGGATACTCCGTCACAAACTTGAGGGATATCCCGCCCCCCATATTACAAATGTCATTATATCCTACGGAAGTTGTAATACGGTGGACGAGATAGCTGTCACATTTGTGAGTAGTATCCCATCCGCCAAGATCATAATCAGGCCCTAAGTCTGGTACTGTGCTTTTTTCTGACCTTCACACAATGCAGCACTGCAGTTTTTACGTAGAACTCCATTGCTCGAAAGATGATAAATCTGGGCCATAATGTTACTGTGTTTAAGAATAAAAAACTATCATTTATTCTTCCAGTTCGTGACATATTTTATTGTTAGTGCATGTAGCCTCAGCAATAACTCTATGAAATGTGAACTTTCAAAATAAACAATGTTAAAACATTTTGTTTCTGGTTTTCGCTGAAGGTTTTAATCTGATGTTTTATTTTTTTTAATGTACTCTGTTTTAAAGCTATGTGTGTGTTGTTGAACACGTGTAGTCCCATTATTTTGCCACTTTATTTGTTATTTCTAGACTTAAACGCCCTGAGTAAGTGTTGCATGCCACTGGTTGTGTGGAAACTCATGACCAGGGAACACCATTAACAAACAAGTTACTCTCCTCCTTTTACATATAGTTATTTTGAGGATTAAAGGAACCATCAGAAGATGACCTACACATTCCATAATGCTCAGTTAAGGCTCGTCTGCTTTAGACACCACCTTACTCAAGGTTCATTTTCTTTTAGGAAGACCCAAATAGAATATAGTCTACGCACCACCTCTAAGTCGCCTTAGCTATCAACTCTTCAACGGCATGTCAAATGCAACACCAAGATTCTCTGAAATCAGTAAATACATGTTTATTTAGCCACAGCTTCACAAGTTTCTCAGAAAACGTTTGTGGTAGAGTCCCACCAAATACACTCACAATCATGACTTCTCTGGCGATCTTTACTTACTGAGACGTACCACCCCACCCCTCCCCCCACAGAAAGAAAGCCTGATGTGCATTACATTATGTTCCACTTACTGTTATAGCGCTACTTTAATCAACCATAGTACCAAGGATTGTGTGCAAAAGAATGACTCCTCACCGCCTTATAGAGAAAACATCTTCAAACAAAATGTGATAAAAGGGTTTTCATCAAGTATGCAGTTCCCTTGGAATTAAACATTCACAAGTGAAAGCAACTAAAGTTTCACGATTTTAGAGAGAAACATAGGGTGAATGGAAAAGCCAGGGTAATAACAAAAGCTGTGACACCCAGAAAGGAAGTACGCCTGTTGTGTCCTAATGATCATTCAATTACTATGGCCGGGCTCGGCTTTAGTTTCCTTATGGCACCATTTCTGGTCTAGTTTTAGTGAGTCATAACCATACATGCTTAACTTCCTTAACTTCTTTCTTGGAAAACATTTTCACAAAGTTCAGCGTGATTGACACCAAAGGGTTATCGCCATTGTGTGACATTAGGAAATGTACTGATGCATAAAGACACTTGATATGTCAGGAACTAGAGTAGGTATGCAGGTACCTACTGTAGTTCCTGGTTTTCAGTGCCCAGAATGGATCTGTCAAAATCTCCCTGCAATTCAAGACTGCTCTTTTGCAAGTGTCACACCACTTTCTAGTAACTAAATGCATATGATATTCTCCTGGCCAACGTAAATCCACAGTTAAATATACAATTTTAAAATGGGTATTTAAGAATACATTCAGACTTTTGTCTTAACAGGAACGTTTTGTACAAATTCTTTCACATCGTCCCCTTGGAGATGACAGGTGGGCTCATTGTATACGAGTAATATTTACACATTCCAAAAACAAGCAGATACATGTTTTATCATTAGAATGAACAGCAGCATTAATTGGGTATTTTGGCAGAGGAAAATAGAGTTGATGTATACATAAGCACCTCCTTGACTTGTAACTATTAGAGGTGACAACAAGCTTCAAGAAGGGCTCCGTCTTTGTAAATGTAAATGTGTTGTATTTGTATAGCGCGAACAGTAACCCGTAAGCATCCCGGCGCTTGTACTCCTACCACAAGGGAACCCCTCCTGGCTTTTCCTTGTGAGGTGTCCACTCCTGGGCATCCCATGGTGAAACCAGGCATCCCTTGTGTATCAGGGGCCGTTGTGGAGACTAAGCAAGCTATTGCCCAGAGTTGCAGCGTGGGGCCCATGCTTAGATTTGGCACTGAGGCGAGAATATCCGGTCAGAGGAATTTAAGCCCGATCCCGCCGAGGTGGGAATCGAACCCTGGTCCCTGGCCGGCGCTCTGCATCAAGGTCTGCCGCTCTAACCATTGAGCCACACTTCTCGACTTTGAACTTCTAATTTCTGATAAAAGGTAATATTGAGAGTAAATCCCCTACACCATTTGACTCTTCCTTGCACCAGCAACTCTGTTCGGATGGAAAAGGTCTACTGTGTTGAACTCAAAGTGTGCACCCCGGCCCTGAGTACATCATGGAAAGTTTACCATATTTTTGCCTCCTACTTACGCACACATGATAATCCTTCATGTGAGCTGCCTGATATTTCTGTGACGAAAAGTAGGAGTTTCTGGTCTTGAGGTGTATACCATAAAATCTCTCCTGACTCAGCGTAACTAACATCAGCCCACCAAGCTGTAGAACATTGACAGTGGCAGGGAATGCATTTTAGCTCTCTCTGCCAGGAACTCACCTCCTGGCCTCACCTGCATTTTAGAAATTTGCCTCCCATTACCTTACCTGGATAGTTTGCTCCATCCCTGTGGGACAATATCCAGATCACATAACCTCAATCCTAAACACTCTAAATTGGTTTCACATAGGGACCAGAAGATTATTCTTGCTAGCATGCATAGTTCATGAGAGAAAATCCATCCTTTTCTGTGTGATCACCTTGTATATTTTGGCTTTTCCTCTTTGCTACATTTTTGCTGGTACTGGAGCTCTGGTATTGCTGGTATTGGAATTCTGGTTGCTCTACCCTTGCCAAGCTCTTTAAACATGGGTGAATTGGCTTATTCCGAAGTGGTATATTTAGTTTAGATAAAAGTCCCTAGTATATGGTACAAAATGCCTACAGGCCCTAAGTTAAATGTCACTGGTAGAGGGTAGCATCTATTGTGTCATTCACTGCAGTTGCAGTGTAAAATATGGCTTCAGGCCTACCATTGTAGTCTGTCTGTGGCAGTTCAATACTTCTATTCAATCTGGTAAATTAAACACTTTTAACAGGTAAAAAAAGTTTTTTTTTAAAGAAATCAGTCATCCCATTTAGGCATTGTCACCCACAAGGGAGGGTGCAAGGTAGTTAAAAGTAACACTTGTAGAAATGTAATGTTAACATTACCTTACAGTGACTAGCACCCAAAAGCAATTTATTTAGTGTAGCTGGCATAACCTTACTATGTAGAAAAGAAAGAGTACAGAATAAATCCTAAAACTGTATCTCAGGAATAGGATGAGCTAGAAAAAGAATTAAACAACCATTTTTAATAGTATTATAAAACCAAATCAAATGGTGAAGTCAGACCTTCGATAAATATTAAGGAAAAGTAACCTTTAGAAAGTTACCTTTTCCCTGCCTGAAGGTCTTGGTGGCGAAGTTTAGCATTTGAATAGTTGTGAAAAAGCCTTGAAATGCTTCCCATGCACAATAGGCTGACCTGAAGTGGCATATATGATCACTCTGAACCACACAGAATATGCAGGGTGGGGACCATGAGCATCCTTTTTATTTTTACAGTGTCAAAACCTGTTAGAATGTTGGGAGAAATTAGGTTGTTGGTCGAGGAGGGTTAGAGCCTTTCTCGAACATGAGACACAATCCCAGTTTGGGTGATCCACAAATAGTAACTAAAATAACCTGTGCTTAAATTTCTGGTAGCTTGGCACAAAAGCAGCTAGGCTTACCTTGTAAAGTACTTATGCAGCACTCAAAGAGTAGCAACTTGAAAACAACATATAAGAATGATTCCTCTCCAATTTAGAAAAATAGAGTACATTTTAATAAACTATTTGCCACAGAAACATTAAAAATCATTGTTTTCACAAATCTTTCACTGTATATTCATCAAGTTGAATGTGGATTGTTCTTTCTTTTATCCCATCAATTGTAAAATGCGCCTCATGCATAAGTAAAGAAGCATTTGATCCTCACAACGACCAGATGGTCTTTCGTGTTTACAATTGCCTGAGACCCAAGGTGTTTATAGGTAGGGGCCAAACCCCCTAATGTAGACTGAACTTTCTAAAAGTGTCATTTTTAGAATTGTGATTTAAAATACAGCTTTACCATTAAAGAGGATTTAAACTTATAATTCCTCATACACTAAACATGACTTTCCTACCTGCTCCCAATCAAAAGTTATGAATTATTAAATACAATAAGGTAATCTGATGCTATCCCATTAGTGAAGAATGAATCTATGAGTTTTTCAACAACCAAGACATGTAAAGCCAAAAAGTACATGCCTAACTTTTTTATGAAATTCACATTGCCCTGTGGGCTGTTTGCAGCCTACTGTAGGGTTGACTTATATATATAGGTTATTTTTCCAAGTCAAATTGGCAGTTGTAAACTTCTAGCAGGCTGCAATTGCAGGCCTCAGACATGCTCTACAGGGCTACTTAAGTAGGCGGCACAATAGGTGCTGCAAGCTCATTAGAACCATTCAATTTATAGGCTCTGGGTATATGGTATTACACTTTACTAGGACTTATAAGTACATTAAATATGCCAATCAAGTGTAAGGCAATTGTACCATGATTAAGGGCATGAGCACAAGCACTATATCACTGGTTAGTAGTGTTAAAGTACACAGAGTCCTTTAAGGCTAACAAAACAGAGTTAAGCAAAATAGGAGGGGAGAAGGCGAAATGTTTGGGGGAGACCACTGTAAGAAATGAGCTTACTGGTTGGGTGGGGTAAAGCCCTACTCAAGCAGAATCCACATTCCTTGTCATTAACGTATGCTCAACTGTATGGTAGTTTGGCAAAGAGCAGTCAGGCTTAACTCAGAGACAATGTGTAAAGTATTTTTGCAACACTTTAAACAGTGAAAACACACCACAAAATACTCCCATGCCAGTTCAGAACAATAGAGTAAATTACAATAAATGAAACAAGACAAAAATGACAAAAATCAAATAAGTGGAACCGGAGATATGCAGGTTTTAAGATTTCGGTCTAAATAGTGCCAAAAAGTAAAAAGCTTCAACTCTGGATATCTGGTCTTGCCAGTCTGCAAGTTCAGGCTGACCACAATGGAGCATCGTCCTCATACAGGTGCCCACTTAGGTGCCCTGAACAAGAGTACCTTAGGTCCTTGTTGTAGAGATTTGTGTATTCCCGCACAGAGGATGCGTCATGTAGCCAAGGCAATGGATCGGTTCCAATGTGCTGCAGAGCTGCAATGCGAGATCTTGTGTCATTGCCAAGAATCCCGTCAATGAGGGATTGCGATGAAAAGTTTGGCATTGAGGTGCAGCCAAGGCAACACATTGGTTCAGAAGAGCTGTGAGGCTTCTATGCGAGAACCTGCATCATCATCGAGACTGCTGTTGATGAGTCACTTGTGATGTGAGGGACTGTGTCTGGAAAGCTTCTCACAGATGGAGGTACCGATGCAGGCTGATGTTGATCTGGAGTCCTTGCATTAGGAAAACCCTTGCTGAAGATATGTGTCGGTTCTACTCGAGGTTGGTCGGAGGAGCTGAGGAAATGTGTTGGGTCTGCTGGATCCACAGACGGGCTGGCAGAGCACCTTCGTGCCCACTTTCAAGGGTCCAGGACTGGAGAGCCACCCCTCAGCAGGGTCAGGCTCACAAATAGCAGGGTCCAATTGCTGTGTTCAAGGTTGTTGGAGCCTACTGTCCCTGTCACTCTAGTTAGGTGTACAGCCAACTAGCCCTTGGAATCACCATGGGGTCCTGGGTTCAATAGATAGAGTCCAGTCCTTCTCACCCTGGCAAGAGGGCATCACAGCAAGGAAGTAGTTCAGCAGGGTAGCAGTCCAGCAGAGTAGCAGCCCTTTAAGCAGCACATAAGCCCCTATTCCTGGCAGAGTATTCACAGGTCCAGAATTGTACTGAAGAGTTGGTGCCTGAGGCTCAATATTTAAAATTATTGTTGTTTTTGAAATGGGGAAGCTTCTAGATGATTCCCTTTGAAGTCCCCAGGCATCCTGCCTTCCATATCCTGGCTCCAGGCTAACTATAGGGGATATGTAGCCTTTTGTGTGGAGGCAGAATGCAGCCTATTCAAATCTAAGTAGGGCTATGCTTAGCTTCACCCTCCCACTTATGCAGAATATACAGAGTTGGGGCTATGATAATCCATTTTGAAATTACGGTGAAAATATCCTTATTGAGTGCCAAAGCCTGCTTGACAGGTCTACTCGGTTTACATGTAACACTTTGTAGTGCACTTAAAAGGCTGAGAATAAGATGGCAAGATAATTGTTTTGTATCCACGATCTAGTTGCTAAAGGCCCTGATTTGGTCACCCAGACTTCTGTGTCTTGGTTTATCATATAACACTGGGGATGGGAAACAGGAGGCTAAACATACCTCTTAGTATCCACTATCTGATTACTGGAAAACACAACTTTTGTTCTGCCAGATTTCTGTCTCTGGGTTCCTTGTGGGTACAGCGTCAGCCCAAAGCTGGATTTTAAAGCTAGATGCTGGAGGACCCTAGGATTACCATAGGTCTCTCCTCCCACACACAAGCCTCTACAGCCTTCAGAGCCCAAGCTGAGTGTGTCTGAAGACCTTTGCCCTGTTGGAAACACCCAAAGTGGGTAGGCTTCGCCCAAGGACCTTTTAGCCCTTTGGTTTAGCAATGCCTGGAAGTCATTCCCACACCCTAGCTTGTGCCAGATACAAATCTGGTATCTCCAGGCACTCACCTCAAAACACTTCTTGGCCTGAGGAAGAAAGGAAGATGGCTGAACTTGTGGTCTGTTGTCTGAGATGCTGAATGACTGGACCTAATTCTTCTTGTAGCCAGGACAAAGAAGAGGACTCCAAGGGCCAGTTGACTGACCACCTGTTAATACAACGCAAATAAGCTACAACGGATTTCCTACAATGGCCCAGTTTATTGGCAGCAACTGTACAATTAGACCACGGTGTTGACCTCTACCTGACACTCTGTGATTATCTGAGTACCTCTCCAGAGGTGCTGGAGGGCATTAGAAGTGTACCCCTGTGGGGATTATGACTCAATTACTAAATTTAAAAGTAAAATATTTGACCAGGAAGAACCTGCTTTGTCTATTGAACCTGCACTGTATCGCGGTCAGCCTCAAATTGCACCTAGGTCCCAGTTTTCTGCGACCATTGATCATATTGTGTTTCTTGGTGCCCCATATCATTCATATATCCTGTTCTCCTTACTGGAGTATTATTTTATGTGTTGGTGTCATTTTCTTATTAAATGTTACTTTGTTTTTCTAATTCAATTTGCGATTTTTAATGTTTTGCATTTTGGGCATATTACTGTTTTGGCACTACATAAATAATTTACACATTGCCCTATATTATGTCAGTCTGTTCTGTGCCATAGCTATCAGGAGGTTGCACTCAGGTTATTTTAGTGACTTTGAGCGTTCGCTCTGACATGGGTTCTGATTGATCCTCCAGATGAGTAGTAACCCCCAAAATCATAATCCAATTTCTTAAAGTTCATAAGGGAATTTTTCAAGAGGTTCACAAACAATTTTGCGCATAAATTGTCCATATCAGGAGAATCACAATCACTCACAAGTTTAAACTCAATGCTGCTTTTACAGGAAGTATTTCACGATTCTAGAACTCTATCCTGCAACTATGAGGATGAATATTTCAAATGTGAAATAGGTTTAAGTCCATTTTTTACAACACTTCCAACTATGACTGGATGTGAGGTGGTCCTCCCAAAACCCAAAATAGACAACAGTTTCATACTTATTGAAGATTTGAATTCCATTTACCACTTCAGCTTTTTTGTAGCAAGGTTTTGGGTATATTTAGCTGTGCGCTCCTTGAGTCTATCTCACTGTGTAATACACCGGTGGTCCCTCAATAACTTTATCACCTTTCATTATTCATTTCAGAACTCTCCAAATGTTAAATACTTAACATTCCCATATGTTATGTAATACTTACCTTACAACATGTACTTGTACGTACCTATGATCGATGGAAAGCGTCCTGCTACACTAGTGGGTCTGGTTCATGTTAGATAATTAATATCCTGTATCATGAAAGAGATCATTGGCATGAATTCACTGACACAAAGGCAAAACAGATGGTCAATTGTGTTCATTAAATCAATATTAACAGTTGTAACAGCAGCATCTCTACCAGTCAGTGCATTTCTGTCCAATCATGCTATCTCCTCTAAACACGTTTAGACTTTTATAAGACCCCCCAACCCTTCACTAAGTTCTACCTGAATGCAAAGAACCCAGTGAGCTAAAATGTATGGGTGTGTGAAATCTGAACAATTTGCTTTTTAATAGTTGCTTGAAAATCGGCAAACTTTACAAGATCGGATACATTTTTGTGCTTCATTTTAATATGATTACGTCCTTGTGTTAATTTTTGCTGTAAGGATGCACTGTGCGCCCAAAAAAGTGCAAGAGCACAAACGCATTGCAAAAAACAGCAGTGTTACTTTGTTCGTGAGCATTTACTGTAAATGTAAATATATTCACAGTAGATTTTTAATATCAGTAGCACATAATAATGCAAAGTGGTGAAATGCCATAAAGGCATAATTTCAGCAATTGAACATAGCAAGCAGCATTAAATTCTTGTTTTGTACTTTACAATAGCATCCAGAGACCTAAAATGCTGCTGTTAGCATTGTTTCATGGGACACACTCCACTACCTCATATTGTCCCACTCTTTAGAAAACTACCACAAACGCAACAAACTAAGTAGAATTGAGTAGATTTTCGATTCAAAATTATTGTCCAATTTATATCACGAATGAGCAGATTCACACCCCAAAAATATATATTTTTAAAACACCAAGAGGTGGAGTCCATCGTGAAACTGTCAGAAAGAACTAAACGTGTAGTACGGATACATCCCAACCCCCTCTCAATCCACAGCCAAATGAATGAAATAGCATGTTAGCAGTAGACCCAAGGAGCAAGAAATGGCATAAGAAAGCAAGGAGACACACTGGATATTGACCCATGAGTTAACGTTTATCCATCCACTGCCTTCAATTCGGGTAGCTCTGATATATCAAAAGAAGATACATGTAATATAATATCAGTCTTGTTACAGCGTACTATCTCTTCGATTACATACAATGCACCTAGAATATCCCTTTGTTTCTTGCTCTCTATCTTTTAATTTTCAGGGAGGTAACTTAGGGGGTCATTAGCATGGCAGGCGGATCGCCACCACCGTGGTGGCGATCCGCCCGCCAGAACACCCTTCTAGGCCGGACTGCCTGTTACCTCCTGCCACAGTAGCATGGCAGGGGGTACCGCTGAGGACGGATTTTCCGCTAGTAGGCTATCGTCCGGATTGCTACCGGGAGGAAAAGGCTCATAATATGGTGGTAGTGCCTTGCAGGCACTGCCATCCATATAATGATGTTGCATTTTCAATGCCTTTCCATAGCAGAGACTCTGCCATGGAAAGGCAAGTAGAGTTATTTTTGGGGGCACATTGTGAGACTCCAGGGGGGTGGGAGGGTGGGGGGCTGCACTTGGGGGGTACCTAAGGTACCCCCCAACTTTGGCATGCGCAAGCTGGCAGGCACCGCGCGGTGCCTGTCACGTTGTGCATGCCAATGCACAACATGCATATATTGCATTGTGGCGGGTGCTGCTTACAGGCAATTAGGATGACTTGGTGACGGTGGCATCCTAATTGCCAGTGCAGCGCTTGCCACACCGCTGGCGGCCAGTCCCAGCACTGCTAGAGTGGCGGGTGGACTGAAGTCCGCCCGCCATCCTAATGGGCCCCTATGTTCTGTCTTAAGAAAACACACTCACTGTTTCAAAACAACATTCAAGATGGCAGTTTTATAAACTGCAATGTAGCAAACATACGTTACATCCATTACAATGTTAACGTTTACAAGGGCTACAAACAATTTCCTAGACCATAGCGCTACTTTTATAGAATATGTGCATCAAAAGAAAAATAAATCAACACCTTTAAAGTGATGAGGATTCTTCCCTATTATCAGCTTGATACAAAAGGTATGCAAAAATGCGAGCTCATAAGCCTTAAAAGATAGTTCTGAAACAGTACTTATTTAATGGAGTTTATCTCTATAAACATAAACAAATATTTAAGAAATTCTCTAAATTCAGTTCAGGCTGTAATTACAAATTTGATCACAAACAGTTTGTAAGGTTTTCTATACCTATTGCACAAAGGCCCTTGTAGCAGCAACAATTTATACCCATTGATTTGCAAGACTAACTTACTGCTGCATTTGGGGGAGCTGGTCCACCGTATCTTTAATATGTCTGGTACGAATGGAATAGTGCACTTTTTAAAATATATTGGCTCGAGACGGGTTAGCACATTTCAGATGATATTCATAGTTATTCCATTATTCATACACTCCAGGTTGTGAAGCATTATTGAAGGTCTTCCACTTGTCCTGCTACTTGTAGCAGGAATCCTGATTTTTATTTTTCTGCTCTGCAATGGACATCCTAGTTCAACCTGAAATAGAGACAGCATTGCTTGTGCTGTGATGCTGTGAGTGCATAGTACACTGCTTTGGCACACATCGGTTTCGAGAACTAAATGAGCACTGGTTCTTGTGTTTCAAGCCTGTTTGGCTATACTGCGTACAACCTTTATTCCGGTGCCTGCTTTGCAGCCATGATTGTGTATTGGATCTATGCCTTTGATCACAATTGGTTGCGCCACTTGACATTGAATACTGATGGACCCCTAAAAGGCCCATTGGTATTGTTGTCCCCAGCGTATTACATTGCTGATGAATGCATTCTTCGAGCCACCCTAGCATGTTTTGGCACTAGTGAAATGAACATCGGCTCTACAATACCCTATCAGGATGCAGTCCCATCCTCAGCGGCCGCTGTCGGAACTGGATGGACTCACCTTTGTTCCGTAAACCTGCTTCAAGCTGCGCCTCTGAGAATGTCATCTGCGGTTGTGGGCAACAGCAATGTTGCGTCTATCACTCGGAACACATAAACAATTGGCTTTTTTCGTGTCCTGGGAACTATTTGGCATGTTTTTAAACAAAATTATTCAAAACTGCTTTTGCTTTATTTTTCTTGGCACCATGGCTTTCTGAGTGCTTGTGATATAAAAAAAATAGTACAATGAATTCTTAAGGCTTTTATATGAATATATTAAAGGGAAGCTTGTGTTTAGATTATTTTAAGAGTAGTTTTAAACCTATTAACTTTATTTCATGATGACCTGCTGGTTTTTAGATACCTTTTATATATTGACCCTTAGTATGAGGAGTGGGAGTTATGTGCCCGGGTTAGGCCCATGTAGATAAGTAGCTCATTTCGTACATTGTCTTTTTTTTACAATCACATTTCTCCCGTGACCTTTTGCACATAGTTGTGTGCACGACAATGTTGGATTAGTTTCTCTGAAACGACTTTGTTTACACGTCTAGCATCGCATAACATTATCACAATGCCTCGAACATCATGTACAAGGCCCTTCTACTCACTAGGTACAAATATCATTCTATCATCATCCACAGGCGACAAGGCTATATACACATCCATAACATCGCAAATCTATACACACATCACAAGGCTGCTTTCTATTATAAATGAAGAGCATTCCAAAAGATTAGCAGAGGACGCACTTCAGCTGACACAGAGGGTCACTGTATGCTGAGACTTCACCACGCAGATGTCTGACATCTCCTTGAGGGGGTTTCCAATTTGTGACCAAGATGGGCATCTGGATTTTCACCCACCAGGTAATAGGTTTGGATCATCCTGTGGGGGGATTCTTGGCTTCACACCTATACACATTCTAGTTACACTCAGAGTATGGTTTACATAGTAGTAGTAAGCATGATTACTACCTTGTTTATATGCATTGTTTATATACTTGCATATATACACTGTTTTAGCACCATGGCAGAACTATATCCACTATTTGCACATTTAGTGATGGTAATCACTTTCATCTGCTTCTGTCTACACAAGAATGATGTGGGTTCAATAAATATATTGAAAACTTCCCACTGTGTTTTCTCTGTATATTTCTCGGAGTGCAAGTAAGTGACTGAGCAAAATGCTCTGATCTGTTTCCACAATCCCTGAGGGGTCAGGGTTGTCATGTTCAGTGGTTGCCAGAAAATATTTGCTCCCTGGTAAGGCTAGGGGGCTTATGGTGGCACTGTGAGCTAGCTGGTCTCTGGGCCAACATTTCCTACGGGGTGCACGGAATCAGTCTAAGCACCATTTCCAAAGTTTATGATGTTCAACAAACACGCATGTCCTACGGATTAGTGAAAACTACATGACTGAAACACAGAGGAGTGTAAGACAATTGTTGTGCACATAATTACCAATAAATGACACAAGACTCAAAAAAGAGATCCACACCATTTTTATGAAAATAAGTTTTGCTCAAGATTTATTTTAAGACCAAGAACTTCGAAAAAAGGCAAGTACATTTTTAAATAGAAACTCTTTTCAGTTTCAGTCTTTGCACTGGTAACCTGCAGAGGAAAACTATAATGTGGTTTTACAGATAAGTAAGCAACATAGGAATCTGGTCTTCAGGTTTCAGGGTCAGTCATCAGAGGGTAAGGTTCAGCTAAGCGCAAATACTGCACCTCCAGCAGCACATGAACGGCCAGGTGCAGAAGTCAAATCTGGAGGTCAGGCCAATGTTACCCTATGAAGACTGGGGTGCTTGAAGACAAGCTGCTTACAGGTAAGTAAAGCGGTTGCAGGGCTCAAGCTTCGGATGTTTGGGAAAGCATGGGGGTCCAAGGCAGCATTAAACACACCACCAGCAGCACAGGGGTGGCCGGGTGCAAACATGATGTTGGGTGCACCAATACAAGTAAATGGAGAATCTAGGATTTGAGAACAGACTGCAGGCATTTAACAGGAGACTTCACGTAACACACCAAATAACATCAGCGGTAAGTTTGGATGCTGTATGTCACAGGGACACCGTCAGTTGAGCTCCTCAAGGCCCTGGGACTTTGGGTGCAGGGGTGTCCTTTGACATCGGGTTTCTCTCACAGGACCCATTGGCAGTTGGGGAGAGCCTTTGAATTGACACAGCAGGCCTCGTTGTGGAGTCCTGGAGGGGTCAGCCAACTCTGGACTTGGACTCAGGATCACTGGCGAACCTTTTCTGGATTGGTGGGCCACCTGGACACAGGCTGGAGTCGTCGGGTGCAGACTGGTCAGAGATCTCAGATCTGGAGGGCACCTTAGTCCTTTGTGTTGATTTCTTGAGGACAGAACCACTGTCCTCTGTTATTATAGTCTTTTTCAAAGGCAGACGGTCCTCCCAGGGGTTGTGGAGGTCGCTGGCTGCAGGACAGTGTGGTTCTTTTTGCAAAGTCCTTTAAGCTGCAGACAGGCTGGAAATAGGCCAATGGAGAGTTTGTGAAAACTTAGCCACACTACACTGAGTTCCGCAAGCAGTGGAGTGTATTAGGTCATGCCGTTCACGCGGATTTTGTAGCACTGGATGTTTGTTCCACACTGGAAAATCAGTGTGAATGGCACCATGAGCAGTGCAAGCAGATGTTCTACTCGAGCAGCAGCTTTCTCAAGGCAAACAGAAGGTTTCTCACCACAACCACTGCTTTAAAAAATCTCATTGGGAGGTGGTCTGTTGTAAGATTTTCCTCGCTTGCGCTTGTCAACTTAACATTGGTGAGTGTGAGCGAGAAAAAAATGCCATATCGCAGAGTAGGAAAAACGTTGCAAACTCCTTGAGCAGAGCAGAGCAGAATTTCACACCCAGGCCTAGCTTGAAAGCCTTGGGCCCAGTCAGTGGCCATCATCAGTCTTCTCTGCACAGCGTCTTCTTTATCCTTTTTCTTTTTAGGCCAGCAGAAACTAGTTTCAAGGTCTTGGCAACCACCTAAATACTAGATTTAGGGTCAGTTTAAGGGGGTGACAGGTAAGGTGCCCATAGGAACCCTCAATTATGCAACCCCCCTGTGGGAGGGCTGCATAGGCTGGCCCTGATTGGAGGAGTCCCACCATCTTCAAAATTGCTGGCACTGAAAGATGTGCTTTACCTTGCCTCTTTCACCTCAGGTGTGAAGTTGGTAGAGGTGGGCATACCTTCTATTTTTCCTACATTTCCCACCCAAAGTTGGTATTTAAATGGGGGTCTGCCATCTGCTGCTAGTAGCAGAGGCTGGGGTTCACATTACAAAGGTGTCAGGTCTTTAAAGCTTCCTTCTTGAGCATTGTGCCCATCCTTGGGGAGGTGTGACACCTGTGCCCAGAATGAGCTTTTTTCTGGTCACAGAAAGCGGGTATTCTGGACCCAGGGGACCAAAAACATGTCTGGTGGTGGTAGGCTGCCTAAAACTAGTTTGTGGCCACACCAGGGCTCGTAGGTTTTCAAGGGGCATCTCTGAGGTGCCTTCTGAGCACAATACATTCAATAAATCTCACACTGGCATCAGTGTGGGTTTATTGAGAAGAGCAGTTAGGTACCAAACACTCCTGTGCTCAGAGAAGCCATCAAGGTGCTGTGGATTCCCTTACACTTACAATATTAGGGAATAGACCCAAATATTGTAGGGGCATATGTGCTCATGCAGGTATGTCCACGCCTGAGATATAGTGCACCCTGCATTAGGGCTGTAAGGCCTGCTAGTTGGCATAGCAGTGCTTGTTGGCATAGCACACAGGCAGTGTGCCATGTCAACTTTGTTGCTTTGTCTGAATCAGGGCATGCATGCTGCAGTGGCAGTCTTCATGGCCTAGGTGAAGAGGCCCTAGGGGACCTTCTTCAGTCCCAATGACCGTAGTACCCAGGAACCATTTATTAGGTACTTAGAGGGGGCCTGAAAGGCCAATTGTGTAACAGTTTTAGGGAAGAAGCACTGGTACAGGGGACCTGTTTGGCATGGCATTTTCTGAAAATGTTTGCATGTTTAATTTCACCTAATTAAATAGGTATTAGGTGCAATATCTAAAATGTGTTTAACGGTGAAACCAGTGGATTGCTCGACGGTTTATACACGTTCTTATTTCAATCCCCTTCTTTGGAACAAAAAATAATGGAGACCAGATGAGTAATTGCGATGGTCTAATAAATGTGTTGCAATAATATTGATCTACTCACAATGTAAGTTGTTTTGATACTAGTTCAGGGAGTTCAAATACTCCACTACAAGGTATGGGTGTGCATGGTGCTACATTGATCTTACAATCATAGCTTGTACATGGAGGTAATAGGCTTGCTTTTTTTCCTATAAAATACATCAACATTATTACAAATTCATAAGTTTTTTGCACATTTAATTTTTTGAGACTTGTGAACTAAAAAGTCCTCAAACAATCATACCATGCCTCTCTGACAAAGTTATGTTGATTGGCGCATTCACATGGTCCACACATGATTGCATGGTATTTGCTACCAGATTTTGAACAGACTTAAATTCGACACTTGACAAAACAGCTCCTTCATTGTACAGAAATCTGATTTCACACTGGCAGTGGGTTTTCTACATCTGGTGTTACTGATACTCGATTCTTCATATCCTAGGTTTACTTCAACAATCTTCAACAAAATGGCCCGTCTACAATAGAACATTAATTTTGTATACATAATCTTTCTCTTTCTTCATTATAGATATGAGCTTTTGAATTGCTTAGTTGCTTAGATTATGGAAATTATGATATTATAATCACTTCTTACGGATCCACGGATGGTCTAACCGTACTACCATATCTTTGAATTTAGAACCTTTAGTAGAAAGGTTGACTACTAGCACTATTGACTAATTGTGCTAGTATATCCTCCAACTCATGACCTTTTCTCTTCAGGCCTACCATTGTCACCCACTAAACAGTTAAATGTGGTAATATATCTTAACAGATCTTGATGACATGGTTTAAAGTTTAGTTACTCATTATTCTGAGGAAGACTATGGGCTATATTTTGAATATAGCAGAATACTCTACCACAAATATGACAGAGTACCCTGTCTGCCAAATTCATGGTCCACCTGTTATGTTTCCAGACAGTAGTGCCCTTGTTGGATTTGCCATAAGAAACCTTACACTGATGGCCCCCAGGTGTTGGAGCCATCGGTATCAGCACATCAAACCATCTGCCCAATTGTAGTGGGTGGTCTAATGTTCTTTTTTCTCTTCTTGACTACCAGTAAATTCTTGGTAATCGCAAAAAGAAACAAAAATGACCAAAACACCTTGAGAGAAAAATCCCTGGGTGTGAGGGCCATTTGTGTTCTGTTTTACAAAAACAAAATCTCACTTTGGAAATTTGCGTTTGTAGAACAAAACAGTTTGCTGAGTCTAAGTTTTGATGTGTAGTAAAGTCATCATTTCTGCCCTGATAACTCATTCTTTGTTTGATGCTGGTGGTTACTGACTCTACCAGTACCCTGGGCTCTGCTGACCGGGCCCAGGGCTAGTGCTCTGTCCTCTAAAGGTATTTGGTAATTGGTATAATTCTAATTGGCAAAGACAACCTACCTGTATGTCCATAGCATATGGTAGGGCATGTAGGTTTAGAGACCCCAATAGACTTAACAAACTTAAGTATGCACTGCTGTGCTGTCTTGTGTCATTTTAAAGACAAGCCTATCTTGCAGGCTTGTTTTAAGATAAAACTATATCCAAATTTCACTTTGTCCAAATTTCACTTTGGGATTAATAGATTAATAGTACCTTCAACATCCAAAACTTGCTTTGTATTACATTTAAGATCTGCCCTAGGTGCCCCAATGGTAGAGTGTACTGTTGTAAAATGCAAAGATAATATAGAATATGTTTTATAAATCTTGGTAAGGAAAAGTAGCCAAAGTCGTTTTTCTCTATTTCAGTGCTGCTGGCTCCGTAGGCTAACATGGGAAGGCTTCATTAAACTTAATAAAGTGTAAGTTGTTATTGGTGCCAGCTAGTCATATCATTCAAACAATCAAAATGATGGTTACAATAAATCACATACCTTGCCAAGGTTGGATTCAGTATAACTATTACAGGAAAGCAGTTTTAGAACTTACTATCCTTAAGTTACCTAAACAGCCCTGTAGTAGCCTCTTCTGATTGGTCACCCTTTTATTTTCTGAGCCTCGCTGCACTATGAGTTGGTGTGAAGAGGCATGGGACTGCAACAATACACTGAAAAAAATAGAAAGGGAGGTCTCCTCACAGATCCAATGTAGGGACGAGGAGAAAGGAGAAACAGGAAATCAGAGCAGTCCCTATTATTAACTACAAAAAGGGAATACTATTATCCCAACTATACCACCATAGCTCAAGAGATCTTTGCATTGATATCCACTCAGAACAGTTGTACATAATAGGCAAACAATAAAAGTCAGAGTTATACACAGTTTATTTTAAAATACACAAAAACAAGTATCAAATACAGTGCCACAGTGCAAAATATTAAAAACAAATTTTTATGGTTTTTGTCAGCACCCTACCGATAGTTCAATGGTGCACACATGATTAATACACGAAATTACAATTAAAAGAAGCAAATAGCTATTAAAAACAAGTTGTCGACGCAGCGTTTCGGTTTCTATGATGACACCTTCATCAGGACAGGGTTTTTAACAAAGCGTACTCTTATGAATTAAGAGACGTCTTCCTCTTTAATCAATTCGAGGTAGTAGTCCTTAGTTCGTCATAGGACATCGTATACACAAATAATAGTGGACGATCATAATATCTTTTAGTGTCTTCACCATACACTGGATTTTCTTTTTCAATGAGGAAAAAGGAGCCACCGATATGAGGGACCTTTGTATGGAGTTCCCTGTGATACAGGGGGTCAGTCCAAAGTGTAACACGTGACTGGATGCCTTCCGGTTTTTTAATATATTTAAAACCAAGTTGCAGATTCGTTTGTTCACTCCACTCAGCGGGTTTTTTTTAAAATTGATTACCACCTTCTATCTTGTATTCGGCCTCCCTGCTCCTTTTTCACTCGTGTTCGTCCGTTTTGTTTCAACAACTTGGTTTTAAATATATAAAAAAACCGGAAGGCATCCAGTCACGTGTTACACTTTGGACTGACCCCCTGTATCACAGGGAACTCCATACAAAGGTCCCTCATATCGGTGGCTCCTTTTTCCTCATTGAAAAAGAAAATCCAGTGTATGGTGAAGACACTAAAAGATATTATGATCGTCCACTATTATTTGTGTATACGATGTCCTATGACGAACTAAGGACTACTACCTCGAATTGATTAAAGAGGAAGACGTCTCTTAATTCATAAGAGTACGCTTTGTTAAAAACCCTGTCCTGATGAAGGTGTCATCATAGAAACCGAAACGCTGCGTCGACAACTTGTTTTTAATAGCTATTTGCTTCTTTTAATTGGAATTTCGTGTATTAATCATGTGTGCACCATTGAACTATCGGTAGGGAGCTGACAAAAACCATAAAAATTTGTTTTTAATATTTTGCACTGTGGCACTGTATTTGATACTTGTTTTTGTATATTTTAAAATAAACTGTGTATAACTCTGACTTTTATTTTTTGCCTATTATGTACAACTGTTCTGAGTGGATATAAATGCAAAGATCTCTTGAGCTATGGTGGTATAGTTGGGATAATAGTATTCCCTTTTTGTAGTTAATAATAGGGACTGCTCTGATTTCCTACTGCAACAATACAGCCATTTGGTTGTAGGAGATATGTTTCCTGGAATATCCTGGGAGAGGAATGGTCCGGGAAGATAAGTTGGTCTTCAAAGGCAGAAGAACATATGTCAGAAGACCCAAGCCAGCCCCTTCTTCCCTGACTAACAGCCAGATAGGAGCCCCCCCTAATTAGATTAGGAGGAGGACTGAAAGGGGGGGAGTTGAACTCAGATGTTAAGTCACAATTTTGGGTTGGGTTACACAGATATACACAACAAGGAGATAATCTTTCCATTGCATTCTGGGTCAAAAATATATATCACACTTTCCAAGAAGTGGTTTCAGCAGAGGGAGGTAGCTTTACCCCAATGGTTGGTGGGTCCCACACTCCTGCCAGCCCGAAGGTTAAATATGGGAAAGCTGCATAAGCTCCTCAGACCACTTTGTGGAACACTGCATTCTGAGTCAAGCATATGCCACATTTCACAGGAAGTGATCATAGAAGAGGGAGGTAGCTTTTCCCCTGTTGGTTCAGGTGTTGTCCCCCCCACTAGCCCATAATGGAGGATACATATGGAAGAGCAGCAGGAGCTCCTCCGATCACTGCCTGGAACATCAGAAAAAGAAGGACTGCACCTGCTGTACTCACAATGGTTCACAAAGAAAGGACTGTGCCTGACTCAAAGGAAAATGAGTGGACTCCCTGATCAGCAATAGGTATATCAGAACTGGAAGAGTCACCAGCCAAGACAAAGAGAGGATCGTCCCAGCTGACCCGTCACAACTGGATGTGTCCTAAGTTGTGCAGTTGCATTGTGGGAAATTGAGTCCTAGCCCCAAAAGGCAACCCAGAGTCTCTGAATAGTTGGCTGGTGCTACTGGCCCTTAAGATTCCCCAAAGGAACTCAGAACCAACAAGATTGCAAAGTCTGAAAACTTTCTGCAAAGTTTTACATAAAAGCTCAAGGAGGAGACTGGCTTTAAGGCGAGAGTCAAGCTACCGCTGTTGACTCCCAAATTGGCCTCACAATGCTGGTTTGTCTTGCTTTAAGCTCTGCAGCTCCTAGCCGTCGAGGACAAAGACTTCCAGATCCAGAACCGATTAAAACCGAGGACTCATCATTCAGGGAAAGGCTCCAAGAACAAGACTAAGTCCGAAAGTAAACTTTTGACCTGGACTTAGCACTCTGTTTTTCCGACCCGTGCTCCATCCCGGTCGGCCTAAAACTTTGGTTTTGTCCTGGTCCAACAGGACCAGAAAGCTGTCAGTGGTGCTTTATGGTTTTTGGCGCTAGAGTGCACAATTTGTTTCCTTACATTGGATTTTTGCTGGTTTAGTGTCATTTTGAAGGAAACTTATATCCCAATTTTGGTGAATTGGTAGTGGATTTTTATTGTGTTGTGTCTTTTCTTTTATTTATTTACTATGTTGGGGGTATTAAATGATTGAGGGGTGGGTTGGGTTGAACATGTATTACTTTACTGAGACTTGACTGGACCTATTTGTGATTGTGGTAATATTACTAGCTGAGGGTGCATACTCTCACCTACTAATATCCCAATTTCCTACACTTGATGAGCAGTGGTCTAATCCAGGACCATTCTTTATTTGAGTGAGGCAGTTAAAAAAATGAATTGACCTAGTGCAAACATTGTTTTTGATTTTTCATTTGTACTAATATTAATTGATTCACTTCTGATTTTTTCAAAATTCCTCTACATCTGCAAAGTTTTTGTTTTTAAATCCAAGCTATACCATGGATCTTGATCTAGCTAGCATAAAAACTCTCCAAGTAGTAGATTTTAGGGACTAATTTAGGGCTAGAGGATTACTAGCACCCTCCAATTCCAGCAAGGCAGTTCTGATAAAGGCCATTGTGACCTGGGCAGAAGCCAAGCTAGAGGATCAACACTCTAACATAGAAGAGGATACAGAGAGAGACATACAGGGGGAAGAAATGAATAAGACCTCAGTAATGAGGAAGTTGGACACCTTTCCCCACACACAGTAACAAGGGCATTATCTGGAGCTAGAGGTGGAAGAGGATCCATAAGAGGGAAAGAGAGCTTGAGGCACAACTGGCTTGTATAGCCCTAGAAACAAACAAGCTGGTTCTTGTCAAGATGAAGTGGGAATTTGAGGAGAGTAGTACCACAAGGGGTGGTACAGAGAGGAAGACGATGCATCAAATAAGGGAGGAGTATCCAAGGGGGGTGGGTTTGACCCAAGGCTACCCAAGGGAATTGTCCCTAAGTATCAGGGCGGTGACAACATGGACAAATAGCTGAAAGCTTTTAAGAGGGCCCTTAAGATGAGGATAGTGAGTGCTCAGTACTGAGGTTCACTCCTGTGGGAACTGATACCAGTAGCAGGGAGAGATAGACTCTTGACCTTAGAGTGAGAAGAAGCTGAATTATATCCCCAAATGAAGCAGAGTTTGATGAGAAGGTTTGAATTTTAGGGACACCCAGAAAGTCAGTACCCAATCCTGGGTTGACTTTGTAAAGGCGCTAGAAGACTAGAAACAGGGAAACAAGGTAAGTGCCTATGTGGGGCAGTACATGTTCATGAAGGAGCACATATTGGACGACTGCCCTTCTGGGAAGGTATACCAGTATCTAGTTGACACTAAACTATCTAGCGCCAGTGGACTGGGTGAGACAGCAGATGAGTCGGTTAGCACAAGGGTGACCAAGAGGAACCAGGTAGGTGATCATAAGAAAGGAGGACAGGCCCCCTCCCAAGGAAAAGCAAAGTACAACCACAATAAACCAACAGAAAGCATTCTAAAAAAGTTCCCAAACACTAGCCCAAGCAGGGAATCCCCAGAACCAATCTACTGACAAGGGACATAGGTATCAGGGAGGAAATGTTAACCACTATAAAGACATAGTCATGTTTTGATTGCTTGCAGTCAGGGCGCAAAAGTGGAGATGTAGTCTGCACAAAGAAGACCCCACATTGGTGGTCAGGCCAAGGAGATTGCTAATGTAAGTGTGGGGGTGGACGTTTGCTCAGAGATAGGAAAAGGGTATGCAGGAGTGACCTTAGTTTCTGTGGGTGGGGTGGAAGTTGCAACTCTGACAGCCCTACTTTAAATCATGGAGTGGTACAGGCAAAGGCTTAAGATCATTATGGACTGAGGTTGAGGTTCTTAGGGTTACAGTGTTATGTGGCATTTTAAGCTCCGAGTGAATTTTCCCGATTCATGCCCTTATATAGGTACAATTGACATTTCTCTAATATAGGCATAGAAATCAAGCCCTTATTTAGACATAACCCATGCAGACCAAATGCAGGCATGGCTACTTCCACCCATACCAAACATCACAACGATTTCTTGGAAAAATGGCTAAAGCAGTCAGGGACCTTCCCTTGCTTGAATATTGATTTACCCAAGAACTCATGTACTTTGCAAAGAACGACTATCCCCTAGGGGTTCTTTCCTGACGTTATTATGCCCGACTTTACATCAAAATATGGCATTCCTAGACACCTTTAAGGTATAAATATACCTTCACTTGCTCTAGCAAGACACAGTGGTTTGGAGCAGTTCGATTATCTACTTGCCCGACGCAGCTCGCTACAGCAAGTGCTGAAGGAATCTGACCCTCTACCTGAAGCACTGATCAAGAGGCTGCCTTTCTCTTGCCGAGAATCTAGCTCCAGTGTTTCCAGGCTCCCCTTGCGGGGTGTTGGGAAATCGCGTCCATTGACTGAGATACCAGACCTCCTTCATTCTAAACTAAGGTATGGAGCTGATTAGAACCTAGAGAAATCTTGGATAGGTTCTTGGCAAACAAAACTAAAATCTATGCTACACAATACTTTCTTCTTTCCGCATACTAGACTTAGGTTTGGTACATTGGGGTAGGCGTATTTTAGAAGCACCAGTTGAGAATTTTTAGTCATTGTTATTTATGTTCAACAACAAGAGCCCTCATGCTCTGAGAAGGCACACAGCACTCTCTCTACCGCCGGTTATTCAAGCCTAGCTATCACTCGCAACTCCATTCTTTCACAATTATACTTCCAATGTCAACGCGATTCAAGCCAGGTATGCCTCTTCCTCTGGACTCAGCACAGAGGAAATGAAGAACCTCACCACTCTCTCCATTACACCATTTTATTCAATGTAACACCTCCCTAAGTGGGCGTGGCACACTCTTGACTCCCAGCAGCATGTTGGTATTTGCAGTCCCAGAAGAGGTGAGTAATTTATATCCTTAAGTAGGCTCAGTTCCCCTGTATTGTTGGCTGTATTATCTTCCTTTAGTAGAATGGAAGGTCGGCTTGCGAGTATGATCACCCCGGGAGAGTGCGCTCACCAGAGGGAATAGTTTCCTTAATTAGCCACTCTGTGCTCATCTGCTTATCCAAACTGAGACAAAGGCAGTGCTCTTCTCCACAGCCAAGGGCAGCCGTGTAATTCAATGTTCAGCAACAAGAGTTATCATGCTCTGAGAAGTCACATGGCACTCTCCCCACCTCTGGTAATTCAAGCCTCGCTGTCACTCGCAACTCCATTCTTTTACAATTATACCTCCAATGTCGATGCGTTTCAAGGCAGGTACGCCCCTTCATCTGGACTCAGCACAGGGGAATGAAGAACCCCACCACTCTCTCCATTACACCATTTTATTCAATGGAACACTGCCCTTAGTGGGCGTGGCACACTCTTGACTCCCAGCAGCTTGTTGTTATTTGCAGTCCCAGAAGAGGTGAGTGATTTACATCTTTAAGTAGGCTCAGTTCCCCTGTATTGTTGGCTGTATTATCTTCCTGTAGTAGGATGGAAGGTCAGATCGCAAGTATGATCACCCCGGGAGAGTGCGCTCACCAGAGGGAATAGTTTACTTCATTAGCCACTCCGCGCTCAACTGCTTATCCAAACTGAGCCGAAGGGGGTGCCCTTCTCCGTGGCCATGGGCAGCCGCGTAATTCAATGTTCAGCAACAAGAGCCCTCAGGCTCTGAGAAGGCACACAGCACTCTCCCCACCTCGGGTAATTCAAGCCTCGCTGTCACTCCCAACTCCGTTCTTTCACAATTATACTTCCAATGTCGACGCATTTCAAGGCATTTACGCCCGTTCATCTGGGCTCAGCACAGGGGAAATGAAGAACCTCACCACTCGCTCCATTACACTATTTTATTCAATGGAACAACGCCATTAGTGGGCGTGGCACACTCAGAACACCCAGCAGCATGCTGGTATTTGCAGTCCCAGAAGAGGTGAGTAAGTAGGCTCCGTTCCCATGTATTGTTAGCTGTATTATCTGCCTGTAGTAGGATGGAAGGTCGGATTGCGAGTATGATCACCCCGGGAGAGAGGGCTCACAAGAGGGAATAATTTCCTTCATTAGCCACTCCGCACTCATCTGCTTATCCAAACTGAGCCAAACGCGGTGCTCTTCTCCACTGCCAAGGGCAACCGCGTAATTCAATGTTCAACAACAAGAGCCCTCATGCTCTGAGAAGGCACACAGCACTTCTCAGAGCATGTAATTCAAGCCTCGCTGTCACTCGCAACTCCGTTCTTTCACAATTATACTTCCAATGTCGACGCGTTTCAAGCCAGGTACGCCCCTTCATCTGGACTCAGCACAGGGGAAATGAAGAACCCCACCACTCTCTCCATTTCACCATTTTATTCAATAGAACACTGCCCTAAGTGGGCTTGGCACACTCTTGACTCCCAGCAGCATGCTGGTATTTGCAGTCCCAGAAGAGGTGAGTAATTTACATCCTTAAGTAGGCTCAGGTCCCCTGTATTGTTGGCTGTATTATCTTCCTGTAGTAGGATGGAAGGTCAGGTTGCGAGTATGGTCACCCCGGGAGAGTGCGCTCACCAGAGGGAATAGTTTCCTTCATTAGCCACTCCGCGGTCATCTGCATAAATACATTTATGTATGTATTTATATATGGTTTAGGAACCATACAATGCTCTTACAGTATTATTTTATAATATTGTTCTCGCTCTATGCATTATACTTTGCAGTCTGCATTACAATTGTAGCAGTTCACTTTTCTTGCATGAGAAAGAAGACTGTTCAATAAACCTTTTATTGAAAATGCCTGTCTCTCTATTTCTCTGCAACTCTGTAGAAATGAAGCATGCACAAGTGACTTGGTGAAATACTTATCTATTGTTTCCGCGACTCTAGAGATACATTTCTTATTCTTGGGAAACAAAGTTGTCGTGTTTATGCACTTGTCAGAAACTAATCCCTTCTTGTGAATTCGAGAAAGTTTCTAGTGACCTCTGAGCTAGATGGCTCTCACTATTAAGTTTAATATATTCAATAGAGACCTAGTCGACCTCAGTCCTACGTCTAATCTATAGGATATATTATTCCAATGTGCAGAGCCTATTGGGAATATAGGAACTACACTACAACAGGAGCCAGTGTTACCATGGTGTTACACAACTTTGTTTCCCCAGAGCAGATCCTTTCTGGTGCGTTTCACTAGGTTACCTATGCAGACAACAGAGCCAATCTCCATTCCATGGAAATGGTGAGCTTGGAATGGGGAGGTGTGACTGGCCCTAAGAAGGTCATTTTGTCTCCTGCCATCCCAGTAGAGTGTCTACAAGGAAGTTATTTGAAGTTTCTGAGCGGTCAGAGGTGGAAAGGCAGGTCCATGCCAGATGCTGGACCTCGCTGAATGAACTTGTGCTGTGATGAGGGCACACGCTCCACATCAGGGCAATATTGGACACTTGAGCCCTGGAAGAATGGGACAATCCTTCAAGAAAAAAGAGTACGGGCAAAGGGTCTGATGAGCCAGCCCAAGTAGCTCAAGAGGTCCAGAATGAATCCAATCTTGACGCGCAGGATCAGGTACCATAAGGAGGGATTCTAGCCTTTTAAGTTCTGGCTGATTGGGCAGAGTAGCAGGAAGCTGGTGGATGTTCGAGAGAGGAGCTGTGCCAAGGACAAAAGGATTGCTCCACTCTGGCGGGCCTGACACAGACTGCCTCTATCTCTTGACTGGGAGTGAATGTTTGATTTGCTGTGCATTCTGTCCATCATCTGTGTGTCTTTTGCTTTCTCGCCCTAAGTGTGCCAGGCATGCCCAAACGTGGCTCCGGCGCTCACTTTGCCACTAGATTCAAGTTAGTCTGGCTGATATGAGGTGATGCTGCAAAACCGGTACCAGGATACTTGTTTCCGGTGCAGGGAGGAACTGGCTTGGCAGTTCGGGCTGGACTGTCCCCATGAGGCACAGGGTCAAGACTGATTTGCATATGGCTGGATCTAAACTGGAGTGGCATGGTGAGCAAAGGAACAATGGATTTAACCCACATCTCTTGACTGGGAGTGAATGTTTGATTTGCTCTGCATTCCGTCCATCATCTGTGTGTCTTTTACAGACTGCCTCTAGGCAAGAGAAAGATGATGTTAGTGGTTTTCACAGAGTCTATTTGGAGGATGGACTCATATATGTTGAGGTCAGGGATGCTAAACCAGGGGCAAAGAGGGGAGCAATGGTCCCCCAAAAGAATAGAGAATTCCTCCTTATATTGGCACATGACATTCTCTTAGAGGGCATTTGGGAAAGGCCTGGAACAGGTAGGTCACCAATTTCTATTGACACCCTATGTCCAACAAGGTAAAACAGTTTTTCAGCGACTGTGCCACCTGTCAAGCCAGTGCCACAGAAAGGGGTTGGTTTTAGCCCCTTTGAGGTATTGTTTGGCCACCCTGTAAAAGGGTGATGGAGTTTAACTAGTGAAGCTTGGGAGAAGCCTCTCTATGAACCCAAACAAGATGTGCTGTATTATGTGCTATGCCTACAGTCCCACATATCAGAGTACATAAAGAGAGCAAGTAGCAACTTGAGGCCATCCAAGAGCGTATTAAGGTTTGATATGTCCAGAAGGTTACTGTGCAAGTGTACCATTCAGGACAGTAGGTTGGGTTTTGGAGTCTGTGGCTCCCAGGACCCTCCAGGACAAGTGACTGGACCCCATCCCATTCTGGAGAACCGTGGCACTCCCAGTATTCCCTAGCGGGTACTCCATGTCAACAGATGAAAGCCCCACCATGCTGATGGTCAACGATGAAGGACGGAAGGGTGAGAGCGAGCCTCTGTCATACCTTCTCAAATGCACAAGATGGGTCAATGGAGAAAGTAGTTATCTTCCCGAAATGACAGACCAGCAACAGAAAGACTGCAGACAAGTGTTGGAGAAGTTTGATTTTGAAGTTGAATTTGTAAAGTGCATAAAAGCAAAAAGGCATCAAAGCGCTGTCACTAACAGGTGCAAATGAGGAAAGCAAGCAGATGCATTCGTTTTGCAAAAATAGCCACATTTTCACATGCCTGTGAAAAACGGAATAAGAATTGAGACTCGCAATATGCTTAGGGTTTGTATTTCATAACCTGGCTGCTGCCACCTTAAAAGCCTTAATCGGTCATGATAGAGATCATTTTCTCTACAAATTCGTACATCCCAAATATTTTAAAAAGAACAAACTAAAGACATTGAAATCAGCTGCAAAAACCTGGTATGGAATAAGAATTATCTTAAAAATCCCCTACTACAGCAAGTACACACCAATCTGGGACTCTCCAGGCACCCCTGACTGTGTAAAAGACAGACTAGTGACCCTGTTAAGAGAAGAAAACATAAATTTTTGCAGTCTCTGCGAGCTACAGCGAGCGACGCCAGAGGACTGAGAGTACCCCTCCACCATCCGCTCCGAGGTGGAGGACGCCGGCTGCTAACAAGGAGCAGTCCCCCCAACCACCCCCCCCTCCCGCCCCGCATCGCCCCTAAGCACCGCAGCGCAGCACCGGAGACAGGTCACGGGCTCAGGAGATGGATGAGCCTGGTGTGTATGACACCACCGCTGACCAGGGGAGCGACTGAGGATAGCCCTGGAACCAACAACAACGGGACCGACTCGGTGACAGAAGGCTAATGTCTGCCCCCATCGGATCCGTTGGAGACCGGGTGTTTACCTACGCGGTGTAGGACCTGAGGCACATTGTGGATTAATGCAGGACTGCTGAAAGACTCTACGGACGGACTCAGGGGACACACAGAGACTTGAGGTATTTGTTTGTCTCCTTCCCGCCTGCTCACTTTTTAATCTACGTCCGTTGTTCAAAATGGCTGGAGCCATAAACCTGTAACAATAAATTCCCCCAGCCTCCCCCCGTACCTCTGGCCATGAGGCTCCTAACTTTAACTGCCCCACACAGCATTCCTCCCAGATAGCTGTAGCAATGCGGACTCGGATGGAAATTGAAACTCGTCCCCCTATGCTGAAGCAATAACAACAGACAGAGGACTTATATTTCCACCTCCCCAGCAGACATGAAGGAAAAGGGAAGATGCAACAAACAAAGGACTATGTCTCTATCCCACCTACTTGGCGGACATATTTGACTGGTCTCTTTCAGGGACGGACTTCCTGGACTATTCATTCTCTGCCCTAGCTGAACACTCGCTAAGAATTGTACACTCTAGAATAATCACAACTACTGAGCACTTGGCTCAGTTACGTATCTACACCTTCTTGTGATAGAATGCCTGCCTATAATTGTATCATTTTACATTTAACTATATTCTGAACATGTGTAATGCCCAGAATGCTACCTCATACATGAAAGAATGTCTGCCTACTATTGCAGCGCACAGCCACCCGCCAGAACTCTTTCACTCAATCTTTCATTACTATTATTAATTGCCTGATTATTCACATGTTGGTCTTTGTAGCCTTTTTCACCTGCGCTATTTCATACACAGGCTGGCCTTGTAGCTACTTATTTGTACCATTTATACTATGTGACCTATTGATCTACCTGCCCAACTATGCTCCCCCATGTACTTCTCTTGTAAAGCGCTCTGATATCCGCGAGGATCATGTCCGCGCTATATAAAACTTTCAAAATAAAAATAAATAAATAAATAAATAAATAACTGGGGACAGTTAATAGAGAACAATAAAATCAAAGAATGGGAGATCCTAAATGAAAAAACTCAGGGATCAGCAGCGAGATTCAAATACTACCAATTAATCAGTTGGATATAGGACATAAAGTAAAATATACAAGGGGATGATGATATCGAGCAAAAGTTAATGAGCATGAAACCATTCAAGAAGGAAATATCATTTTGATACTGGGCCCTCATAAGAGCTGGCGAAACAGAATACAAAGCCCCAAATGAAATCGAGGGAAAAGCCTTGCCAGGGCTAGACATCCCCCACTACTGGCAAACCTCAATGGCAATTTATGGGCAGTTGGTAAAATCTGCCCCAATGAATAAAAATCATCTATTCACAACACACAGATCGTATTGGACTCAAAAAAGATTGAAAAAGATCAACAGTAATAAGGTAAAAAAAGTGCCCTAAATGTGGGGAGGAAAGAGCAGATGATCTGCACATGTTCCAGTACTGCATTTAGTTGGAGGAATTCTGGAAACAAACGGGTAAGACTCTCTCTGATGTGCTGGAACAGCCCATAGAGGTAAGCATGGAAGCAGTTATTTTAGGGATCAATCAAAATACAAGTTATTCTATACAGAATAAAGATCAGTAACATAGCTTCTTCTTAATAATACTGCTAGCCAGAAGGGACATATTTATTAATTGGGTAAAAGCTACACCACCAGTACATAATGAATGGTTACATTCCATACTAATTGTATACAAACTAGATAATCAAGGGAAAAAGAGTAACAAATTGAAATTCTGGAATATCTGGGAACGATAAATCCATTCAAAACAACAGAGTACCCAATGATTCAGGCAATGGTAACAAAGATTTCAATCTGGGTCTTGAACTGAGTAGTCATCGTGGCTAGCTTCCCCGACCTCCTAATTATCTTGTGCCTGTAGCTGGACAAAAAGGGGCCCCAGAGGACAAGGCTAGTTACACCCAATATGCAACAACGTAAGGCCATGGCGCATTTGGTACAGAGGACATAAAGGGGCCTCTGACTGCACCAAACTCCCCAAAAAACTTTACGTGATGAGACCAAAAAAAAATAAGCAGGTGGATGAAACAGTATTGATTTGGCAGTTTATTGATATCGGGGAGTCCAGGATGATGCCATGGTTTTCTGCGTGGTTGTGGGGGGTACCGAGCACTGCAGGCTACCAGGAGTTATTCCATGCGCAGGGGTTAGAGCCCAGGATGAGGACTTTGGTTTTCTCTGAGTTGAGATTGAGGCAGCTGCCCTTCATCCAGGTGGTGTCTGCCTTCATCCCATTGTGGAAGTTGCTCTTGGTGGCTGTGGGATTGTCTGTGAGGGAGAGAATCAACTGGGTGTCGTTGGCGCAGGAGATATTGTGGAGCAGTGGCTCAACATGGCTTCTAGCTGTACCATGTCGATGTTGAAGAGGGTGGGGCTCAGGGAGGATCCATGGGGCACTCAGCAGATGATCTCTGTGGGTTCTGAGGAGAACAGTGGAAGTCTGACTCCATGTTTGGCTGGTGAAAAAGAAGCGGATCCATTGTAGGGCTTTGTCGAGGATGCTAGTGTAGTGGAGTTAGAGAGAGTGCGGATGTCATCTGTAGCGGCAAGGAGAGCACTTTCAATGCTGTGTTTGCTTCTGAAGCCAGACTGGGAGAGGTACAGAATGTGGTAAATGTCGATGAACTCAGAGTGGTGGACGTTGATGGCCTTCCTAATGACTTTGGCTGGGAAGGGAATCAAAGAGGTGGGTGTGTAGTCTTTGAGGTCTGTCAGAATGGCAGAGGGTTTCTTCAGCAGGGGGTTGATCTCTGCATGTTTCCAGTCTTTGGGGAAGGTGGCGGACCCAGTGGAGCAGTTGATGGTGCAGCAGAGTTTGGGGGCAAAGGAGGAGCTGGCTCTGTTGAAGATGTGGTGAGGGCAGGGATCCAAGGTTGCTTCAGAGTGAATGCGTGGGGAGGGTCCAATTGGGGATGTTCTACTTGAGTCTGGAGCCATTGGGTGTGGTGGTTGCCGGTTGTGTGGGCGGGTCCTAGGTTTCAAAGCTGTCCTAGATCTCCTTGATTTTTCAATGGAAGAAGGTGGCGAGGTGGGGGCAATGTATGCTATCTTTGTGCTGGTTTTGGCAAATTATTTGCTATTGTGTGTATTGGTGTTCATGCATTCCTGTATGGCTGTTTTCCTTTTTGTTCTGATGAGGTGGTGGTATGCTGTGACGGTGGGTTTGAAGGCTGCATGGTCTGCCAAGATCTTGTTGCTCCTTTTTTCTCAAGGTGTCTGCAGGTGTGCCTGGACTCTTGGAGGGCAGAGGAGAACCCGCTGGTTTTCTTGGAGTGTTGCTAGCATGAGGGTTTCCTGAGGAGAGCCAGTGTGTCGACGCAGTTTGATGTTCAATGGGGGAGGCTGCGTGCTGAGGTGTTGATGTCCCTGGATGTCGGCCGTGGGAGATGGTGAGCTGGTCTTTGGTGACTTTGTTACAGGGTTTTGCAAGGGTGTCGGTAGACTTGGTGGTGTGTGGTGGGTTTGGTGAAGGAGAAGAAGTGGACGCAGTGGTGGTCGGACTCTTGGAGGACAGGAGAGAACCAGTTGGCTTTTTTGGAGGGCTGCTAGCCTGAGGGGAACCAGTATGGTGGCACAGATTGAGGTCCAATGGTGGAGGCTGCGTGCTGAGGCGTTGGCATCCGCGGATGTTGGCGGTGGGGTTTTGCTCTGGGAGGTGGAGAGCTGGTCTTTGGTGACTTTGTTCCAGCTTTTCCGAGGGTGGCAGTAGGCGTGGTGGTATATGCTGAGCTTGGTGAAGGAGAAGTGGACGCAGTGGTGGTCGGTCCAGTGTAGCTTGGAGGTTTGACTAACAGAGATGTTGTTACTTGCGGAGAAGTTGGGGTAAAGTGTGTGTCTTGCTGAGTGGGTTGGAGAGGTGACTAGTTGCTTGAGTTCAATTGCGGCAAGGTTCTCCAGTAGGGAATGAGGTGTTGCAGTCATTGAAGTGTGCCTGGTGGAAATTGAGGTCACTGAGGAAGATGTAGTCCATTGAGGCGAGAGTGTGGTGAGTGATGAAGTCGGCTATGGCTTCACTGAAAGAGGGGCAGGATCTGGGAGGTCTGTAGGCATGGGTGTCATGGAGGGTGGTGCTCGGGTTTGTCTGGATCTGGAAGTGGAGGTGTTCCATGTTGGGGGAGTGGTCGTCGGAGCTGGGTGTGAGGCGGAGGGTATTTTTGAGTACGGTGGTGATGCCTCATCCTCGCCAGTTGGCGCATTCCTTGTAGATGATTTTGTAGCCATCAGGGATGGCAGTTGCAATGTCTAGTGCTGAGGTGAGGTTCAGACCTGTAGATATATTTTGCTTTACCCCCTCAAGAGAGATCCAGTTTTCAGTGAAGCCCATGTCATCAGTCACCTGACAACTGGTCCACATGTTTGTTGTCAGGTGAATATTGTGAACAACACTTTACTGCAAAGTTTGTCCAACCAATTGCAGCACATCATGATGCAGTGCTGGAACAGCAATTCTGGCAAAATATGGCCAACTAGGAGCCTTCCATTTCGGACTGATGACTGCCACAAATTCTGAGAACCCCACTTTTCCTACAAAAGTGAAAGAGAGGGGGGGAGCTTGCCTGGCTCCAAAATGGCTGCAGAATAGCAAAGCTCTGGAGCCCCTGCTACATAATCCTTCAAAATCCTCCCAGAGACTGATATCGGGACACTCCGCTTGTAACAATACCTTAACATCCTGTACTCCTGAAGCTACGGATGGATGCCAAGACTCTAGGAAGGTGGCCAGTGCTGAGTAGACCTGTGTACGATAGAGACCGGGCCCACATATGCCGGAGCCAGAGTCGGGGCTGAGCCGGGTCAGAAACAGTGTGTGACACGGTAATGCATAGGGCCCCCAGCGAGCTTGAATACATAGCGTGGAGACCCACAAAAGCAGGTATGCCCTGGACCCGGGACTGCATGCCACTACTAACAGCATGAGAATGAGATGTCTGAGTACCACCATTCAAGATAGTATTGAGCAGATAGCGTGCAGGCCACCTCCCAAGACACTGTCTAGGTCTAACAAGCTCACCAGGCATCTCTAATCAGCACAGGGTTGCCCCGACATCAATAGATCTACAGCCCTATGATCACAAGCACGAAGCGTTGAGGCATACGCACGCATTGGTGATAGGCACTCTCCCCCCCGCCCACGTGGACCAAAGGACACTGACATAAAGGGGTTAATCACAGAGTTGGAGAAGGAGTTGGGGACAGACGCTGCTCATGTTTACAGTAGAGCCCCAATAAACAGTAGCTGAATGCAATAGTATTATGGATACCCTGGAATAGATGCTCAGATCAACCTTGGGACATATCGATCTTCGGCAGGACTGACTTACAACACAAGAACGTAAAATATCGGCAGTAACTCAGCATACGTGAATTAGGAAACCGAATCAGCACACAACAGATAAGACCTGTTACCCCCCAGATACACACATCACACCACTGATCCAGGATGCTGCAATGGGAAAAGTAGACAAAACCCAAGCCAATCTCCCTTTTGAGTCAAGGAAATCCACCAAGTCTAAGGAAGCGGAGACTGAGGCAGTGGCTAAGGGTTCAGAAGCAGCTGATCCTCTGGAGGAGGACTACCTGGAACAAATTCTGATGGCCATGCATAGAAGCCTGATTAAAATGGATGGGAAAATAGATGCCCTTATGTTCTGGGTGGACAGAATGACAGAAAGAATGGATAATCGGAAAGATTGGATAATGCTGAGAAACGTGTGTCAGACGCTAAGAATATAATTAATGCACACTCTGATGCACACCAGAATACTGACAAAATGCTGCAGGTATTAAAAGCAAAGACAGAGGATTTGGAGGCAAGATCCAGACAAAACAATGTAATAATAGTGGGTGTGGCCGAATCAACCAACATAACAAATATGAAGCTATACGTGGAACAATTTCTGACGGAACTGTTAGGTAGAAACACTTTCTCTGACATATTCTTAGTAGAAAGCGCCCACTGTTCTTGAGCTCCAAGACCAGCTTAGGGGGCCCCACCTCGTCCAATGATGGCTAAGCTATTAAATTACAAAGACAGAGACATGGTACTTTGTAAGCCAAGGGATATTCAGGAGCTTTGGAATGAAGGATCAGAACTAGCCATATATCCTTATTTTAAGCGATATGTACAAGAGGCTTGCCAACAGTTTCACTTAGCAAAGAAAAGATTAAGTGAGTTAAACATGAAGTACAGTAGGCTATACCCGGCCAGGCGTCAGATCATGTCTGAAGGGAAAGCCCACTTCTTTATGGATCCCAAGCAGGTACTTCAATTCTTTGAATGTAAAGGATGTCTGGAAAGCAATGACCCAATGAACATCTCCCCACAAGAAGATGGCAACACTCAAGAGACAGGAGAATAAACAGTCAGGATGGATGGGAAAATGGGGTACAGTTACCCTGAAAGGACCAATTGAAATAAACAGTGTAAAACAGATAATGCAAATTAGACGCTGAGACACAGGTACCAGTGGTCCATCTTCAACTCCACCACTATATCTTGCTTCTCCCCACCATATGGGATTGAGGAGATGCAAGGCTGTATTAATGTTGTGGGGATTGGCATCAGAAGCCCAGTTCAGATGTAACCCTGTGAATCCGGTAAGACTGTTCTAATCTCTGTGTATTGAACCTTAACAGGCACATGTTCACCGGTGTTAGTTAGAGGGCTGAGTACAATACTAAATGTAATATAGAAATGTCCAAAACCAAATCATCATCATCATCAAATATCTTTATTGAGTATTAGAAAACACCATAAAAGTACAGTTTAAAATAACATAACATTAAATACACATTTACATTGATTCCATTGCGTACCAATAACCCTTGTCCCTCCCCCACTTTGTGTTAATTAATTATCTTGTGGCCCCTTTCAACAGAGTTCTCTTGTCTTTCTTAATTTAACTGACATTCTTAAAAAGCCCGTAAATGAGAGTAGGGTCAAGGGGTCCTGTGCCATTTGTAGGATTAAAAGGGCCACCTTAGCGTATCTGTTATTTTTTTTCAGTAGGCTGACTAAAAAGCAGCACCTGGGCACTGCATACAAGGGGGATAGTAATACAAAATGAAGGGTATCCTGCGAGATCAGTGATCGCAGCCGCAGGGACCCTTTGGCTCAGCTACAGTTGTAAAACTTGCCGGATCGGCTAATAAAAATTGTAAAAGGTTGAGCCTAAAACGTGTGATTAAAAACCTGCCCTGAGCGTTGTGTATAAGGGCGAGGTATGGTTCCATTCCCTCTCTGGACCTCACTAAACTCTAATCTTTGATTGACTGTTTCCGCCATTCCCTCTCTTCTCTTGTGTGGGCATTGTGCATCAGAAACATCCGCTTCACCCTGCCCATATCTCAGCCTGCAATTCCGACTGGGTTCGCAAAGAGATCTTCACAGCCAATTTTTGCACAGGCCCCCTTTAGGTACTTCAGCTATGGGATGTTCATTCCCCTGTCTCATGCAAGACAATCCATGATTTTTTATCTTGACAATGAAGCCTCTGAATTGTCTCAGATCTTTACCCCTGCTTTCAGAGGTCTGACCTGGAGCCTGTCCTCAATTAACCAGGCTTCCCCCAATTCTGCATGAGCAAGACCAGAGGGGACGCACTGTGGGATTTTGAGGAGCCTTCTCATGAACTTATTCTCCTCTACTTGTAATTTTCTGGCGTCAACAAACCCCCAGAGTTCTGCCACATATGCAGCTTCAGAGTAACAAAATTGAGTTATAAAGTCTCATCATTTCGGCAGGAGACCAGCGTCCTAATCTACGCCCAAAACTCGTTATTGCCCCTGTGCTAGACAGTAGTTTGCTACAAAGCTCATCTATTAGTGGCTTAAAATTTAAATGCCCATCAAATAAAATGCCCAGGTACGAGAATGACTGCCCTTTTCCAACTTATGATCACCTATTCTGTAACTAAAATTTTTCCTTGACTTGGTGCCGGTTTCCATTACATATGACTTAGTGAGGTTAGCTGACAACTCTAGATTATTCATGAAGTCCACAAAACCATCTATTAGTCGCTGTAGGCCCAGTGGTGTGCGTGCCAGTAATTCTGCGTCATCTGCATAATGCAGGACTGGGATTACTCTTCTGCCTACTCTAGGGGAATCCACATTTAGGCTGACTAGGGCTTGTTTTAAGCCGTTTATATATATGCAGAACAAGAATGGGGCCAGGATGCATCCCTGCTGAACACCACTAGCGCAGGTAAAGGATTCAGTACATCTGCCCTCTAGAATATATCTGACTTTGGCCGAAGTGTTCCAGTGTAGAGCTTTCATAATCTTGAATATTTCTTGATCTGCTCTACAGTGCTCAATACGGCCCACAGCTTCACCCTGTTGACACAGTTGAATGCTGCGGTAAGGTCCATGAAGGCTAAGTAGACTGCCTCATTACTGGCGATAGTATATTTTGCCACCAATAGGTATAAATTTAAACATATGGTAGATCTTTTAGCCCTGAATCCGTACTGTACATCTGAAAAGATATGGTGTTCCTCAGCCCAGTTCATCAAAAGATCTAAAACAACTAGTCCCAAAACTTTAGCAGTAACATCTATAAGAGAAATGGGGCGATAGCTCTGTGGGTTATCTCTATTCCCTTTTTTGAAAATTGGGACAATTGTGACCGTGGACCACGAGCGAGGGAGCCCTGTGGCTATGCTAGCATTTATTATTCTTGTTATAATCGGCACCCATAGGTTCACCTGGCTTACAAAAAGGTCCGGAGGAATCCAATCCGGACCTGGTGCTTAATTTCTGGTCAAACCCAAAATACCAGCGGTAACTTCTTCCAGGGAAAGTCAAGTATTACATTCTCCCTCCCTTCCCGTTATGCAATGACTCACAGTTACCCCGGTTGTAGAGCCCTCTGAAATGCTCCACCCATTGTTCCGGGAGGATATTACAGGCTATCTGCGGACTGTTCCAATCTTGGAAGCAGGGATTATTAATTATCTTCCAAAAGGTGTTCATATCTTTTCTTTCAGCCGCTTCTCTCAGGTACTCCCACGTTTGTGTCTGGAGGGCACCCTTCCTACGTTTGACTGCCTTCTTGGAATTTAGTCTGCACTGCGGTACCCTGTATTTATCCCTTGGGTTAAATCTTAGGGCTGCTCTTAATTTTCTCTGTGCGGCGGAACATTCGTTGTCAAACCATCTGGGGTCATTTTTTTTGCTTACCTGCACCTGTTGTCTTTTAAAGGCTGACAGTCAGGTGGACCATTTCCTCAAATGATTCCACTAATTGCGACCCTGCCACTGACAGGTCAAAGCATTCCTCTAAGAGTTGCTTCCCTTCTGTTACTAGTGATCTGTAAAAATTTTCCCCATTAATACGTGCCCATTTGAGTTGCATGCCTTGATCGGTGGCTTTTACTAAATTGAGCCCCTTTCCCTTTTTAGTGACCCTCCTTCTTACTGGATCTGCTAAGGACAGTACTAGGGGATTATGATCACTAAAACCGCTCATTTCAATTGAACATCTCAGTAACCACCTCTTATGCAATTGGGACACTAGAATAAAATCAATGAAGGAGCTACATCCCCTCACCTTAAAGGTCGGGGTAATCGGGTTATTAGATTCCACCACCAATAAGTCCATTGTAGGTTCGAGCATATGATTTTCCATTACACTGGTCAGCTCCCTTTCCTCCGTTGTGTGCTCAAAATGTAGACCCTCCTCTAAGTTACATGAGCTCCAAACTTCTTTGATCGGTAACAATTTGGGGTATAAATGGCAATTAAAATCCCCTGCTATTAAAAACATAGGTTCCAATTGCCCCTGCTTGTGCTCCCTCATCCGGCTTAGTCTGCCATCCAGCTCTGTCACTCTGTTACCTCCCGCATTGCAGAAATTCACCAAAATATATTAAGGTCCCTACTTCTGATCCCCAGGCCTGTCATATTTTCTGAGTTCCAGTTCAGGTCGGTCCACCTCCTCCCAGACACAAATCTACAAATATCAAAAGACATCCCCTCGCTCTTCCAGTGCTGGATTTGCTTGAGGGATCCCAAACGATTTGTATCCGGCAAGGTGAAAGTTGGAGTGCTCTACTTCCCAGGTTTCTTGGAAACAGATTATTTTAAATTTGCTAATTTGTTCCAACCATTCCTGGTTCTGAAACTTAGCTGAAAAGTCAGCTACATTCCAGGATATTAGTTCTATGGTGCTCCCTGACGTTCTTACATCTATGCAATTGCCAGTATTTGACCTCCAGGTTTCCTGGGATACCTCAGCTCTAGGAGTCTTGGTATTTTCTAGGCCAGACTGGTATGTGTTTATTGCAGTTTCTCTTTCCTGCTCCTCATCTTGTGATCTTTGATTTGGGTAAACCACAACTACCACCCTTTCTAGACCTGACTTCTCCCTCTGTAGTCAGTCGTCTTCACTCAGGTGTCTTCCCCAATGAAGTGGTGCATATCTGTTATACATTGGTGGTGGTGAACCACCCCCTCCCATGCTAGTACCACCTGCCGGTCATATAGATTTCGTCCTCCTGATGCTACAACCAAGGGCTCGTTCCTCGCCCTCCCCTCCCCTCCTCCTCCCCATCCAGGATGATCGGTCTTTTCCATGTGGCCTTCAGGGTTCTTCAGATTATATATATGGTCTGCTGGCATATAAAAATAACTGAGATTCCTAGCCACAATGGAGGATCGTTGGTGTGTCTGGGCTTCCCCAAAGACGTGATCCACCACCCTAGGGTCATTAAAGTTAATAACAATGCAATCTCCTCTTTGATTTTTTGGCATTCCTCCTACTCAACTCACTCTTCTTATGAAGAGGATCTTACATTTTACATCTCAGGGCAAAGGTCTGTTGCTGTTTAACCAATATATCGCCTTATTTTTTAGTTGGTCGTACCGTTCCACCTTACCCTCTTCCAGTTCTGGGACACCTGTCAAAACCACTACATAAGGCGTACAATCCGGGGGTAAGTGTAGGTGTGGGCATCGATTCCTTGCTAAATTTTGTATCCCTGTCTTTGTCATTAGTATTATTTCCCCCGTGTGTCTATGAAGGCATCATGTTTTTGCCCCTTAGTGTCCCTCCCTTTTCATTTACTATTCCAATTAGATTCACCACTGTGCTTTTGGGCGGGGGGTCTATGGGGCTAGGATACACAGCCGGGTGCCTTCCTGCCTCCCTTGTTAAGTCCACTTGACTGTACCGGACTGTTATCTTATTTAAAATACCTCCCAAAGATGACATTATCGGTTCTTTCGTTTTCTCAAGTCTATTTTCAAATATTGCAAGTCTGTTGAGTAGTGGCTCCAAGGAGGTTGATCAGTTAATGATGGATCTGTGTGTGGCAGCTCTCCCTGTAAGTTTGAGGTCTTGGACTTCATTCCTTTTTGTGATGCCCCTCCTCGCGTGCCTTCCCGTTTTCTCTTGGCGGTTGCTCAATGAGTTTGGTCAGTAAGTTTGGGTGGCTCTTAGTGGATTTCTACTGTACACACAGTTTTGTTCTGCATTATTCCAGGCAGTGTGGTACATACCAGATGGGGAGAGTTCGGCAGATCTCCAACCTTGTTGGGGGATGTCAAAGTTTGCAGTGAGTTTTCATCCCCCAAATGGGGGCCCCTTGCAGATGCGCGCTGACAGTGATTTTCCGCCGTGCACGCGTTCACAATCCCCCCCAGAGAGGATCATTTTGCAAACATCGGCTCCAGGGACATACGTCGCTCACTAATAGCAATCTCGTGCGCGAGTACAGATGTGGCCCTAGTTATAAATTGGTCAAGGGTCCCTGCGATGTTCCCCATTCCGTCCCCTTTCCTCCCTTTATTCTCACATGCAGCCATTTAAATAATGTGTAAGTGCACTTACACCAAATAGAATGAAAGTAATTTGAATTGAATCACATACTGTTCTTTAAGTGCACTTACTGATATACAGCACGAGCGTTGGTATACCAGGCTTAAGAGCCCAGCCCAGCCTCTTCCAGTCTCGAACAGGCCCGCCCTTGGCCCGGGCTTCGCCCGGCGCGCGCCCTCGCGCGTCCCGCGGATTGGATAACGTGATTGGTTAAATAGGCACTTCCAATGGGAGGAGCGTGGTCATGGCAGCAGGCGTGGCCCTCGGGCTTGTGGGACCTTGAGTCCAGCAAACAACAGCAGTCTGCCCCGCTAGCAGCACTTTCAATGAAGCGTCTCCCCAAAATCAAATAATTAATGTATAGACGCATTGAACTAGAGATTATTTTGCTAAAATGGTGTCAATAGCTCAGCTGGGCATCGGGCAAGGCAGGAGATATGCAACATCCACCCTCATGTGTTATACACCTTTTCTATTAGCATCTTGTTACAAGGGTTTAATAGCATGCAGGGAAGGGACACGGTGGGAACACATTCATCCAAGCAAAGTTCAATTGCTGTTGACTGGGAGGGTTGTATTAGGGTTTGTGTTTAAGTTTTAAATTGCAAAAACAAGAGTAATGTGCTATGCATGTAGAAATTCTAGTGGATTGCAAATTATGTGTACATATGCAATATATCAGTAATGGCAAAAGATGTAGCAAAGCCAGCACGCAAATACAGTTGATGAAATTGAATGTGATAAGACTCAATGACCACAGGAAATTCAGGAAAGTGGGTTCAGCAACGCAAAACAAGCACACTCGAATAGATCATTGGTTTGCATCCAGAAGCTTTGCAACCTGGACAGTGAACTGTACACCCTTATTGCGCTCATACTAGGATCATTTACCGAAAGTGCTTGATTTAGAGCTTTTGGTCTACAGGGTTGCGGCGTTCACGTGGCGCTTTAACCCTCACTCCTTACTAGACCGTGTATTCAAAACAGAAATAGTCACATCAATAGAAGAAGTCCTCACAACAACCTTGGGGTCAGTAGATAAGCATGCTGTAGTGTGGGAAACAATCATCAAAGTCTATATTAGAGGAGTTGTAATTCCATTCATTCGGGGGTGCTGCTGAAGTCAATACAAGGGAGACGCTCACTTCTGGAAAATGAACTTGGGGTATTAGAATCAGAACATTAAGGAAAAGGGGACTTCTCCCTGCTAGGGGAAATCAAATCTAAATTAGCAGAATATCATGACATTTCTCATAGTGAGGAGATACACATGGGTAAATATGTCACGGCCTGAAGATACGGGGGCTACACTAGCTGCCCTCATGCATGTAAGATGTGGGGCAGTGTGGGTTTCTGAATATCTGGCAGACTACACGTAGTATACTGCAGGATGAGGGCAACATCGCAGATGCATTTCACAAATTTTACTTAGATCTGTATTTCTTCATTGCTCAAGTTTACTGCCCAATGGAGGGAATGTGATTTATTATTTAACACACATAGCTATGCCATGGCTCACGGCGGAACATAGGGAGCACTTGATGGCTCCATTAGATACATTTGGGAGACATACTAAAAGTAGCCTTCTACAAGGTGTATCATGATTATCTAATACCCCACTTGTTCACACAATTTGAAGAAATGGCGCAAACAGGAGTCATGCCTCCATCGATGCGCGAGGCTGTAATAATCAGGCCTGGGCATAGTTCACTGAGTTTTGCTAAGCTGGACTCTGCAAAGTGACAAAAAAACTCAGTGGAGTTCTTCAAGTGGTGTATTGTGGTGCGAACAGGTCTTCCTGCCGCTCGGGTAGAAATTCTACCAAAGCGGCAGCCCGTGCTTATGAACTTCCCATACACAAGAGCTAACAGGGAGAAAACTCAGCTGCTCTACACAAAGCGGAGGTTTCTCCACTTCGTGAGCTATGCAAAGTGTGTAGTACAGAAAACTCCACGAACCGAGCAGAGTTCACAGCGCAGGCTTAGTAATAATCGTGCTATTACAGCCGGAAAAGCCTCCGGACACGTGCTCCCCGCACAGACCACTTTCCCTGTTAAATGTCAACACCAAACTGTGCGCTAAAATACTGACAAACAGGTTGTCCCCCCCTTTTGCCCATACTGGTACAGCCGAAACAGTCCAGCTTTGTCCCTTGGTGCAGTATCATGTTGTATCTTCACACGATTTTTGGTACAATACAACAAATAGATCCAAAAGTGAAGGCCGTGACAATATTCCTGGATGCAGAAAAAGCGTTTGATTAAGTTGAATGGGAATTTCTCTATATGGTTCTCCGTCGAGTGGGAGTAGGGGAGATTTTTTTTTAAACTCTGTGAACTGCTATATACGAACCCAGTGGCACGGGTTAAAATTAGCAACACAGTCACCATACTCTTTAGCACCTCTCGAGGCACCAGACAGGGGTGCCCTCTGTCTTCCCTATTATATGCTCTGGTGGCAGAGCCATTGGCGTGTGCCATATAGGAATATCACAGTCACAGGGGAATCCGCTTTCCGGGCTACAGACTTACCATCTTGACATATGTGGACGAAACGCTAATATATGTCAGGAACCCTAAATATAATATTTCTCCCATTCTGAAAGAAGTGGTGCGATTTGGAAGAGTATCAGGAGTTTGTGTTAACTGGGAAAAATCAGTAATAGTCCCCCTCGCCCCAGCCAAAAGGCAGGTCCCCCTTGAAATTTCCAATGGTATGGACCTCAGAACTGATCAGATATCTGGGTATCTGAATACATATAGACCCCTTGACAGTAGTTCTTGAAAACTATGGGACAGCAAGAGCAAAACTTGAGAAAGACATAGATGCTGGAATAGACTATCACTTTTCCCAATAGGAAGCATTGCTATTATGAAGATGGTAGTTGTTCCGAGATTTCTATTCCTATTCCAAAACATCCCTATATTATTAACACGCACATTTTTCACTTCACTATGATCTCTCATGATAAAGCTGGCATGGGCGGGAAGAGAACCGCATGTGAAGTCGGAGACACCCTGCCATACCTGCCACCCTGCCATACAACATGGGGGGATTAAACGCACCAGCCCTAGAGCTATATTATAAAGTGGCCAAGACCTCATTTGCACAATACTGGCTGCACGGGCCGGCAAACTTACCATACTTTTCCATAGAAGAGAGAGAGAGAGAGAGAGACGCTGTTGCCCCTCTACACTTCCTCAAACACTATTCTCCACCCCCAGAAGGAGGCACCAGGACTTTGATACATTGAACACCACATTGCGTGCCTGGTGGGATCTCTTAGAGAGACAGGTAGGAGTGATGCTGTACTCACTGCAAACGTTAGTGGAGTGGTGCTCATGGTTCACATTGGGGAGGCCCAGGCACTTGAAACACTACTGATTACCATGATGGGAGACTTATTTGATGAAGGAGCAGCTAAGAGCTGAGATGCACTAAGAATGGAATCGTTACAACCCACAGCTATCGCCAGATTCCAATACTTTAGAGTCAGGCAAACTCTAAGTTCCCTACTGGGAGATGACATGTCTGAACCCCGGATTTGCCAGCAGTAACATAATTGAAAACGGAAAAGTCCTCTGCGAAATTAATCAGACATTTATACGCCCACACTCAGGAGGCCAGTAGACCCACTATGGCCAACGCATGGCTAGAATGGCAGAGATATCTAAATATAAACATCACGGACGACTGTTGGAAATTCTGCTGTGACATGATCAGAGAAGTCTTTAAAAAATGAAGACACGGGCTAATACAGTTCAAGTATATAAATCGAATGTATTACACCCGAGAGATTACATAGGTACGGGTTGCAGGAGACTGCAGCATGTCATAGATGACCGGAACAGAATGCGGGATTCATGCATGTGGCATGGCGCTGCCCCAGAATATACTCTTTTTGTGAGAAGGTCACAACAGAAATTGGTAGCATAATAGGCACAACACTCAAAGGGATCCTTTCCTAGTACTGCGGGTCATAGTAAGCAAAAAGGAAAGGCAGACCGCAAATTGACATCTATTGGTATGTTGCTGGTAAAACATTGGGTAGCGATAAGATAGGCAAGAGGCCCTACCCCGACTTTAGAAGCATGGCACAACAATAGGGCGTATTGCAAGCAGGCCCTATGATGAAGCATGTCACATACTTTGTTATGTGAGTGAGGAAAGTTTTCTCAAATTAATGAGTTTGTCTATTTTGGCATAAGTTTTGTTCTTTGTTTTGTGCTCTCCACCCCCTTTGTGTATGTACTTTAGATCCTGTGGGGGCTCGGGGTGGTTGAGTGGAATTGGTTGTCCCTCTCCCCTCTTATGTGTTAAATGATATTGAGAGCGGCAGCCTAGCCGCAGGGGTATTTCTTTTATGTTTTTTGCAATTAATTTTTTCACATAGAACGCATACAGTGCTAAGCAATTTCAATATTTCTCCACCTTTGATTTTTTCCACCCTTTTTCCCACCCTTAATTCCTCACAGGTTTGAGGTTGGGGAGGTTGTTTAATCGAGGGATGATAGTCATTGGACTTGTTCCCCCTCTACTTTTGACTAGATGGCGTTGATCCCCGGACTGTCCTTTGGGGAGGACGCGGTCTCTGATATTCTGGCAGGACCATCTCTCTTAGGTGACAGTACAGTCTCTGCAGTATTGGCCCAAAGGGAGGGTTGAGACACCCTTCTAGAACTTAAAAAAAACACAAGTAAAAACGATTCTACATGGGGCAATTCTCACTGAATACCTAAGAGTTAATGCCACTCCGAGGGGACTCCTTGTTACCAATGAACCTCTAAACTTCTTGGAAGATGCGGAATTCAGACGGGACTGGGCACTTATCTCTTGGAAATGCACCCGCAATTGCTTGGTGCTAATTATCCGCACAGCAAAACGACTAGCAGATGCCCTACTGATACAAATTCAAACAACAGAAGCTGGACTCCAAGCGAGTATTGTAATGACAATTTTGATCATAAATTAGATCAAATCAACACAGAACTCTTGAAGTACAGAGACCATCTACTTCATTCATAAATCTCAAAGCTTCAGAAAGATTTGAAGAATTTTTCAAGGGAAAAGGTGTACCCTTACACTACCACGGAATATGCAAAACAGAAATTGGCAGAAGGGAATAAGAGCAACCAACAGGGTCGTTCCTGCCATTATACCACCAGTAGCTCTAGTGAGGGCAGTGAGAATGAGCAACCTCAGAAAAGAAGAGGCAGAGGACGGGGTTTTTGGCGTGGCCAAAGACCACCTTTCTTCCAGCAACCCTTCAAACAATACCCTAATCAGGCCTAGAATTGGCCGATGATGGGGTACCCTCCAACTGGAACTTATCAACACCAACAATTTGACACCCAAGATTCCAAAATTCGGAATTTCAGAATACTCAGTTCCAGAATTTTCAGGGGCCTTTTTTAGGGAGAGGAGGGTAAAAGGCAAACAGAAGAGCCAAGCACGAGTAACAGGGGCCGACCAAGACCCGTAAATTACTCAGCGCTTGACAAGGAGCATGGCACAGGGAGGCCTACCGAGCACGAGCCGCGGACCTCCCTAGTGGTTAATCTATCCTCCTACCCCTTGTCTCCCCTACAAGAAAAGGTCCACAACAAGGGTTTGGGATTTGATCCAACTAATCATCTGGACCTTTTCAAACTCCTACAGGATTTGGCCAATTTCTTTCGAAATCTACGACTGAGAGTCTTTTTTGCGGATCAGGAACCCCGTGAGGAACTGAAAGGGGACACGCCATTTCGTCCGAAGTCTACTTTCATTACACAGCTGGCTTCACTCCCTCCTCAGGTAGCCACCTTTGAACAGGCAGTGGTCCACGATTTGGATATTTCCAACTTGAAACAACAGCGCCACTTCTCTAACCTCTCGAACTGTGAGAGACATGCACTCAAGGAATTGGCGGACAACAGAGACATCATTCTGAAACTGGCAGATAAAGGCGGTGCAACGGTGATTCTGGACCTAGAAGCTTACCGGTCGGAGTGTGTCCGTCTGTTGTCCAATCCAAGGACCTACCAGAGATTTATGGAGGACCCCACCGAACAGATTACGAGGGAGATTATGACCATGGTAGAAGAGGCCAGGACCAACGATTGGATAACGGGACTTGAAACGGAGTTTTTAATTAACAAACAGCCAAGAACTCCGTACTTCTATGTCCTTCCTAAAATCCATAAAGCGGTGAGACCACCTCCCGGAAGACCAATCGTCTCTGGGATGGGGTCCCTGCTGGAGCCTCTTTCGCAATTCTGCGATTTATTTTTAAAACCCATGGTACAGAAGCTACCTACTTACCTGCGGGACACTTTGGACATTTTAAACCTTCTAAAGGATGTCCCCTTCGATCCAGACATCGAAATTCTAATAGGGTTGGATATAGAGGCTCTATATACCAACATTCCCCAATTGGAAACTCTCAGAGTTCTGGAGTCACTCCTGTTTGAGGAAGAATGGCCCTATGAAACACCACAAGCTTTCATACTACGTCTAGCCGAGATAGCCTCACGAAAAACTTTTTTGAATTTGAGGGCGTGATGTACCTCCAAACTCATGGAACTACTATGGGGAGCGTATTTGCTCCCAGCCTGGCTGGTTATAGGTTGGGGCCTTTGAGAGCCTGACGATTCTGGATGCGAATGGACCTTGGACTTCACAATTGCGGATGTGGCGACGTTACATCGATATATCCTGGTAATCTGGAGAGGCGACAGAACATCAGTTGAACGCTTCTTAAAATGGCTCAATGAGCAGAATCCGTTCCTCCACTTCACCTCCAATGTCACCAAGACCAGTCTCCCCTTTCTGGACCTAGTGATAGAGCCTAGTGAAGGTACTTTAAAAACCAAAGTATTTCACAAACCAACTGACAAAAATGCCTTGTTGGCTTTTGAAAGTTTCCATCCCCGTTCCTTACGGGAGAATTTGCCGGTGGGACAGTTCTTCCGAATACGTTGGAACTGTTCGGATAGAACTGACTTTATTGTAGAATCCGAAACCCTAACGCAGAAACTACAATAGAGAGGGTATCCCCCCAGGATCATCAAGAAAGCCAGGAAAAGAGCTTTTAATTCCAACCGCGACTGTCTACTCTCTAAGACCATCAGACCTCAATCTAACAAACCAGTGTTTGTGTCTACTTTTAACACAGCATCTCAACAAGTCAGACGACTGTTACTAAGAAGTTGGAAAATACTGAACTCAGGGGGCCTGAGTATAGAGAAACAACTTTTTTCTTTCAAGCGGAGTCAGAATCTGAAAGTTCTCCTCATACACAGGAGACCTAGGGACCTGACTGTCACGAGGAACACCACGACTGCGGCAGGCTTGCCGCGCTTGACGGGTCATACGCGGTGTGGCTCATGTAGCGTATGCCACCTAATGTGAAATACCCATTCTATTGACCTTGGACTTTAAACACCCTGGGAACAAAGATCCCACACCAACTATAATTCCCAGGGGGTAATCTACTTGACCTCCTGTCCCTGTAATAAAATGTATGTAGGGATGGCAAGTAGGAAGGTGCAGACAAGGATTACGGAACATCGCAGCACTATCAGATGCGGCAAAAGTAACACCAAACTTACTGCACACTTCCGAGAACATAGACATAGTATAGAGAACCTTAAATGGACTGTCATTGAAAAAGTACCGCTAGGGAGACATCAGGCAAATGAACAGAGAACCCTACTACTTTGCAAGCTGAAGTGGGTCTATCGACTTAGAAGCCACCTAGTAGGGTTAAATGATGACATCCCATGGCAGTCACCAAGAAGTTAAAATATACTTATTTTTTTTTTAAATATATTTTTATTTTATACTTCAAAATAAAAGCACACATTTTAAAAGAATACACAAATTTCTCACTTACATTTGTTCATCTCACAGTATGAAAGGAAAGCTTAAACCAATACAAAATAAACTCAAGAGAAGGAAGCCATTGCAACAGTGTATCGTATTATAACATTTTCATAAAAATCAGAAAATCAACAACAAATCCTATCAGCCTATTCCTGTTCTCCACTTCTCTAGGGGTCCCCATATTTTAATACCTCGAGCTCTCCCCATCCTACCTTTTCTTGCATATATGTGTTTCTCTAAATTATGTATAGAAATAAGATTTGATAGCCATGTTTGCATGGATGGGGGACTCTTATCTAGCCATACTCTAGCTAACATTAGTCTAAAGACAGCAGATACCATAAACATAAACATTGCGTCGCCTGGATCCATTAGAGCATTTTCCGCGTCAACTCCCAACATAATTAAGCTTGCTGTAAGGGTTATCTTTATCCTTAGTGAGTTATCTAAAAAATACTCAATATCCTTAATTAATGTATATAACTGAGGACATGTAGCAAACATGTGGACAATATCTGCCTCAGTGGAGTTACATCTGGGGCAAGTAATACCCTCAGTACCCCCCCATTTCGCAACCCTGGCTGGAGTGTAATACAATGAGAACAAGGTTTTGTAATGTTGGGATTGCAGGGGGGCAGAGCAGAGCATGGACCGGCCTAATTCCAGGGATTCGTTAAAGGATTCAGAAGTAACCTCTATTCTTTCCCCCCATTTATCCCTATGCTTATCCAGGTCGTCCGGTCTATTTTTTGACAAAAAAGCATATATTGACCTAATGGAGTGTTCCTCCCCGTGGTTATCCCTTCCATCAATTCATTAGGTTGAAAGCCCACCGGCCCCCCTTGTTTGTTTCTTAAAAAACTCCTAACCTGAAGGTATTTAAAAAAGTCCCTTCTATTTATTTTGTATACATTTACCAAATCCACAAATTGTACAATCGCCTCTGAATTTCTTAAATCCCCAATTTGATGTATCCCTTTGTCTTCCCAGCCTGCCATTACTGAATCAGCGAAAATCTCTTCAGGGAAGGATTTATTTTTATATACTTTGGTATATCTATTGAATCTTCCCATGCCTGACTTCTTCAAAAAGGAACTCCAGATTTTAAGTGCCGCCCTCAGAGTCTTATATGTCTGTCTTCTAAGATAACCCAAGTCCGTAAAGTACAGGAGGCAGTTTTCTGCATTTTGGCCTAGTACCGCTGTGTAAACTTCAATTGACATATTAATGGTTTTTGATAACCCCCCGCCTCCTCCTATTTGTCCCTGCATATACTGGATAGCCGCAGCTAAATAATATAATCTAAAATCTGGTGCACCCCAGCCCCCTCTATCCCTTGGTAAAGTAATGAATTTATAAGCCCTACGAGTTTTTCCTTGAGCCCAAATAAACCTGTTTGCTAGACTCTCCAACATAATGAACCATTTGTTCTCAAAAATTAAAGGTATCGATCTAAATAAATACAAAAATTTAGGCAAGACCATTATTTTCAACACATTAGTGCAACCAACCAATGATAAGTGCAAGTTATTTATCCTTTCCAAGTCACTTTTCACCTTCGCTAACAGCGGAGTCATATTGCGCTCGACTATCTCCTCCAAATTTGCAGAAATATAAATCCCTAAATAAGTTGCGCTGTTAACCACCCTGTTATCCCGACTAGTTGCAAACCTGTTCATAATTATCTGGGTTTTTGTTATGTTTAGGCTGTATCCTGAGACCAGCCCAAAGACATGCGCCTCTGCTTCTACTCCCACCATAGCTATATCCGGATTCGGAGTCAGTATAGCCACGTCATCAGCGTAAGTGAGAGTTTTCACAGTACAGCCATTTAATGACATAGACTGTATTGCAGGGTTTCCCTCTAATTTGCGGAGTAGTGGCTCTATATATAGGGCGAAAAGCAGAGGGGAAGACTGACAGCCCTGCCGAGTCCCTCTTTGTATATGAACTAGATCTGAGTGCCCTCCATTTACTCTATATAGGGCTTGAATGGCTAGTATATACCCTGGCCCTATACCACACCACTTCATAACTTCCCATAAATATTCCCAGGCGACCCTATCAAAAGCCTTCTCGGCATCTAGGAAGAGTGCTGAAATAGGGTCGCCTGTGAACTCTGCCGCATCAATCATGGTGATCGCTGTCCTAATATGCTGAGTAGTACCCTTCCCGGGTATAAAGCCGTGCTGTAATGGGCACACCAACTGTTCGATACAACCTGCTAACCTCTTTGCCAACATCTTTGAGTATATCTTAACATCTGAGTTCATCAGTGTGATTGGCCTGTAAGAGCCAGGGAGAGTTAAACGCTTCCCTTTTTTAGCAATGACAATTATATCGGCCCCTCCCCATGAATCCGGTGGTTGCCCCCCCTGTTGTACATATAATATAACCTCAAACATATAGATCAACAAACATTCACGAAATACTTTCGTAAAATACTCTGAAAACCTCTCTTATCCTATCCGGTTCTGTGACAGTAACTCCCAGTGGATCCAATATCTCTTTTATCTCCGCAGCTGCCCTCTGCTGTCTAACTTTAACTGCAAGGATATGGCCCACTTTCTCACTACACTTGTACGCCTCTTCTTTTTTAGCCAGATATTTCTCTGCCATCTTTCTAGAAAAGTTTCTACAGCTTCTGCCTTTAATGCTACCAATTTTAGTAATAAGTGCTCCAGACTAGATTTAGATTCTACTGCAACAGCTAATTTTCCTTATACTTATGTTGGAGTCTGAAATACTAGAACTATAGAGGGCCTAGAATGAATACATTTTTGGTACAGTATTGCCTTTTACCTCTTCTGTATGTGGATGGTGACGTCCATCTTCCGCCACCTAGCATAATTAGGTACTTTTTCATTATTCCTACTCAATATCAACAGGAGTGACCCCTGCTGCCTCCTTGGTTCATGCTCACCACTTCTTGCCCTCCACTCTCCCCCTCTTCTAGAACTCACTCTCAAACCATCCGGCACCTCCCAATAGCGGTATGGGCTCTACAATTCTTCTCCTTTATACAATCTGATTCTCTGAGCGTTCCGGATTCAGTAATAGCGGGATGCAAGTCCCTCAATTTTCTACCTAGCGATCTTATTTTTTAAGCGTCAACAAATAACAACACTTAAGATCGATTAACAGCTCTGGCCATTGAGCAAACAGTGTTCCTTTGTTGTTCCGGTTTTCAATTAAACCCATAACTTTTACAGACAAACTCACTTTCCCTCGAGTGGCCACATGGGAAAACTACATTTACCATCATTCCCATTTTTTGTTCTGTTGAGTACGTCATAACACGTCGGGCTGGTGCTCACGTGGGACGTCAGGGAACGTAATGGAGGTGGTGACAAGGCCATTTAAGCTTCCGAAATCCCGCGCGAACGCTACCTTCACAATGTTTCGGAAAGCAGTCCGATTTGGCAGAGCAGACCAGGAACAGTAAGGAGGCTGAAAAGAGGGAGGGGGAGGAAGTTAGAGGGAGAGAGGAAAGGGAGGGGAAGGGTGACTATGGACATCAATACGAAACATTAAGGGCCACCAACAAGGGGAATATGCAAGTGTGTGGCTATCACTACGGACTAGAGGATGAGTCCGACTTCCTTGAAACAGGGGTTCATTGCCATATCATCCTCTTTCCTTTTTCTATCAATGTGATATATATAGGCTGTATTCCTGGGATACCCTCCTGCCGGACACCATTTCGGGTTTATCTACTACATAAACTCGGTGAGTACAGAGGCGGGGACAGACATCCACGCCCTATTCTTGATAATATTTGATTGGGAGAGATATGTGTATGTGTGTTGGGAAAAACAGGATTATCTATGGTGATTGTGGATGCACATACCGTTTTTATGGAAACATTAGCAATGCTACTTATCAAGTACCTGGCATTGTTAAACCCGAGGGACTATTAGGAGACCCGGGATAAGGATGAAAAGGGCGTACTCTCTCCTGGAAATATAGGGAACTTTAACAAATGATTTGTGATGTTTTTGTAATAAGGGGATGAGAAGAGACTATTTATGAGTATAGCATGCCTATACCGCTTTTCTCCCTTTCCGTAATAGTGAATGTTCTCCCTGACTATTGGGAACATTCTCTGCACATGACAAGAAGAGCTAGGATCTAGGCAGACCTGCTCATACGTCACGGCACAATAACCGAAATACGGTGGGCCATAGGTGGTACAGGAAGCGGCAACAGTCCTGAAGAAGACCGGGGTGACCTTTCGAGGCACAGTAAGTCGGTCAAAACATGTTGACCACAGCAGTAATAGGATGGAAGTCTTGAGAACCCTCATTTTCTCACGAAGAAATTACCCAACAAACTGCACCCTTCTGTCGCACCATTGTCTGAAGCCACTTGGTGATTGGCACTGTCTTCACACATTATATGTTACGTGTTTTATTTGTTTAGTTGTGTTGTGTGGAATTTATTATTGTTTCCCCTCCCTTATGCTCCGTCCTGTGTGTGGCTACACCAGGACATATTGCAAGCAGGCCCTATGATGAAGCATGTCATATACTTCGGTATGTGAGTATGGGCAGTTTTCTCAAATTAATGAGTTTGTCTGTTTTGGCATAAGTTTTGTTCTTTGTCTTGTGCTCTCCACCCCCTTTGTGGATGTACTTTAGATCCTGTGGGCGCTCCGGGTGGCTGAGTGGAATTGGTTGGCCCTCTCCCCTATTATGTGGTAAATGACAACAATATGATTTACTGTAATACCTACTCAGAGGCATCCAATGAACTTCTCCCACTACATAATAGACCAAAGAACATATAGGGGCATACCAAGCATATATATTGTAGCCAAAGAAACAGGAGAGTCAGAAGAAGATATTGACTCCCCCCACACAGTGCACATGAGACATGTGAAACAGAGACCACATTGGATCCTGAATTCAAAGTAAACATTAGAGGAGAGGTTTCTATATAGATCTCAATGATATAAGCAAAAAAATAGTAAAACAAAATGTGGCTTAAGTATAATGGAATGGAATTGTCTGACACCATTCTATTGCACAAAATGGATGTAATTGGAAGATATAAGATATTGGTTGTATGTCTCAACATGAATTAGCACGCAACATGTACAAGTAAAGATGTAATGTAATCCAACCAAAAATATATTTTCTGCATTTCACTAATATATAAATAAAAGTTAAAGGGAGAAGGTCCAGAGCTAACATTTTTGCTTGCTTCCCATTGTACAAACATGCAGCTGGGTGTTTGTTGCCCCTCCTGCCCGAACATGCCCGTAACAGTATCCTGTATTTCTTTCTTCTTTTTGTGGCCACTGATGCAGGTGACTTTTAAGAAGTAGGCGGTGATAGACTTGGTGCATGACATGGTGCACGACATGGTGCAGCAGTCACTGTATGCTGCAGTATCTTCATTTGACTCCGCGTCTTGTGTCATTGTGAAGTTGCTGAGGCGGGTGATTCTGCTGGTGCACTGCTTTGTGTGAGGATATCACCCTCTTCTTCCTCGTCATCACCTCCCGCTGTGATTGGACTTGCAGCTGAAGTTTCCCGGCTCTCCTCACCTTTACCATCACAACCACGTTCAGATTTGTTTTTAGAGTGCTTCTTCCACTGGATTGTGTGGTGTTTTTTCATATGGGTTGTTTGGCCACCAGTACCATGATATGTACCAGGCGTACCTTAACAAACAGTCATTTGGCGAATGATGCAGACTGCAATGGGCTTCCCCTCTTTGCTAACCGTAAAAAAGTCCCAAACTGGGGAAGAGTACTTCTTACTGGGCCACTGCCACAGCCTGAAGAAAAACTAGAGGTAGGTGGGCATGTCATTGATTGCCTCACTGCAGTGCATACTTCCACTGAGGTAGTGGTTAGTGCAAGTCTCAGCTGTGGCTTTGGAAATATGAGAAGCGATGGTTCTACCTGTGCCGTATTCCTTGGAGCAGGTTGAATAGCAACGTAGTCGTCCTCTTTGTCACCTTCCACAATGACTATCTGTTGGACTTGGCCCTTTTTGCAGGATCATCCCTAAACTTTTTGCCTTTCACCTAGTTTTTTTGCTGACATGGTGTTGGTGGTTTTAGGCGTCTGTACACTTTAGCACTGCTATCCAGTGTAAAGTGTGTGTGCTCTCTGTGATAAATGTGGTAAGATTGGTCTACACCTGTTTGGCCTATTTAATTTACATGTCCGTCCCTTGTAAAGTGGTATCTCACATACCCAGGGCTGGTAAAGTATAGGCTACTGGTGGGCTTGCAGCACTGATTGCGCCACCCACCAAAGTAGCTTTTCAAACCTATCTTAGGCCTCTGCCATTGCAGGGCCTGTGGGCTCAGTATTACTGCCGCTGTGACGTGGCACCTAAAGTGTGTGCCATGTCTGTGACCCCCCTTTTACTACATGTCAGTCACCCCTAAGGTAGGCCCTAGCTAGCCCTATGGGCAGGAAGCATTGTAAGTAAAATATAAGACATGTACCTTAAGTGTGTGACATGTCCTGGTAGTGACAAACAGCCATTTTGGTTTCTCACTGCTGTGGGGTTGCCTTCCCATAGGAATGTATTGGGGATTTCCTGATATGTGTTTCAGTGGTGATTCCTGATATGAGAGGTACAGCGTGGTCAAATTTGGTATATTTGGAATAGTGATAAACAATGCAGCGCAAAGGTGTGCGTAGATTTATTACAGCTATTTTAGAAATCTCACTTTTAGAAGTTGGCATTTCTGTGTGCTATGTGTCTGCCTGCCTGATGTGAATTGAATGTCGGGCTTTTGAGTGATAGGGGCTGGTGAGGTGTGTGTGGTTCCGGGAGGGGCAGGGTGAGTCAGCTCTAGGTTGAATGGGACATATGCCCTTGGAGTATGTGGGAAGAGAAGTCCCTGGTCCCTGAGTAGGATTGTGCCTGCCCTAGTGATTACTGGCTCCGCCCCCTGTGGTGTGTCTGATGGCCAAGCCCCCATCTCCCAAAGAAGGGTGTGACCACTGTAAACAGAGAGCTCTAGAACCAGTTCTAGCTGGTCCCCCCCCCAAGCCCCTGTGCCAGTGCAAAGGAAGAATATGTGTATAAATGTAGGGGCTGTGGCCCCATGAAAAGGTGCTGTTCTGAACTTACTGGGGGCATGCTGCTGCTGGGGACCCAGGAGGAACCACCACGAGGGCTTACCTCCTTGCTGGGGGGCCCTGTGTGCTGGCCTCCTTGGGCCCCCTATGCCCCTTGAACGAGAGCGCTGGGCAGCTGCAACATTGGGGGACAGTTCGTTCTAGGTGAAGATTGGGGTCAGCGCATGCCATGCCCTAGCGCCTGTGCGCACTTTGATGGTTGGTGCTGAGGCAGCCAGGGGGTCCTTTGTGAGGTCCCCCTTATATATCTGACTGTGCGGGACATAGGGCACTTGAGCCCAGAGGAAGGCCTATTGGCCTGGGGGTCAGGTCTAATGTTGATAGGGCGCAAAGCCCTCATGTGATTCCCCTTACATCATGATTTATGCCTAATGCTTATCCATTAGGTGTGCCCACTGAGAGTGGTTATGGTGGGGCACTGTTGCTAATGATTTATGATAAGGGAAGTGACCCCGGATGTGATTCCTAATGTGATGATAATGCTAACGTGATTTAGGCATAATATGGTTTAGGCCTAATGAGATGCATAAGGAGTTTTTATGCCTACAGTGATGCAGACATAATGTATTTATGTTGCAGGTGATAATGCTAAGGTCAATATTGTACCAGTAGTTACTGGTTGTGTTTTGCATTTACTTACCTGCATTCTGATGGTTCTGACCGTGGCCCGATTGGCCTGTTTCTGTATATAATCCCCTGTGAATATTGCCCATGCCAGTTGGCACTGTTTAAATGTGTGATTAGGTTTCTAATGTGTTTATGATAATACAAAGGCTATTTTGTATATGACCTTGTGTGGAGTTTCTTTTGTGGTGTGCCTAGTTTGTTGCTGCTGACACATTGCCTCTGGGATAAGCCTGACTGTTCGTGCCAAGCTACCAAGGGGATAAGCAGGGGTTATCATCAGTGTGTAACTCCCCTGCCCTGGAATGCTCCTAGAAAGGTGTTTTCTGCCTGGCTTTGGCGCAAGCCTTAGCCCACCAGAAATCCCATTTCTAACACTAGTTCATCATTGTCATCCTCCTCATCATTTCATAATTCTAAGGCTTTTATTAACTTTTCTTTTCCTTTGCCTCTCATGACATCTCCTGGACTCTGTCAGGGTCCACTATGTCCTTATCATCATCATCATCAGAAGTGGTGCTTGGAGAAGATGGTGGAGTAGTACTCTTCTTTTTCCTTGCTGGAGATCTGGGAGCCAATGATTCTAAAGGAGGAGGTTCTTGCACGGCAGGAAGCTCAACCTCCAACTTCAGTAAGATGTACTATTGCAGGCAGCAGCTGCGGTTAACTTTGTTCTGTTTTCTGATAAAATTGGGTACTACGTTGCAAAAGGACCAAATCTAAATCAGCATCATTGTGTCACTGGAATTGCATTGGCCACCTCACTTACAGACATTGTCTTGGGCTTAAGTTGGGATGAAGCTGTTGATGCAGGAGTGCTACTCTCAGCTTGCTTCTCGGAGGCCAGTGTGGCAGGCACGGGACGTGGTCTAAAAAAGGTTTGGGTCGACAAGTCACTGGTGGGAAGCTGCTTCTTCTCATTAACCACTTTCTTGGAAGTATCTTTCTTTGGGGCTATCTTAAAGCTCTAAGTTGTTAGTTCCAGTAAAGTGCACAAGTGGATGTGAATGGAGGACTGACGTGTGATGTCACTGCAGAGGCCATCTGTTTGACATCACGACAGGTGATGTCTCTTCTTTTGTACAACTAAAAGCAAACAAGCAAGAAAACCATTTAGTGAAACGTGGCATTGTTGCAGTCTGAATTAGTACAGACAAAGGCAGTATTAAGTGTGGTTGTTTACTTAGGTAATAACCCCCCATAGCATAAAATGTAATTCCCCATCAGGATAACATACAATATACAGATACAGCTCTTTCATTATGCCTATACATTCAAAAGAAGACACCTTTAACACTCAGGGAACTGCATGGGCAAATGGAATTTCGATCTTTTAAAAAATGAAGGTTAGTGTGCAACCTATATCAGGCAATGTTGTCCAAGGGGAATGGAATAACCATTACATAAATTAATGATGTTGATGTGTCTGCAGTGCACCGCAGCCAGGGTGCCCAGGAGGAAATTGAATTATACCTAAAAAAAACTGAATGCTGTTGTGCTGCTGTGCGGCTGTGGTGGATGGATGGATGGATTGACCAAGGCAAAATAAAGAACAAAACTACAAATGTTTTCATTTAACATTACCTAAAAAAAATAAACATTGAATAAAAGATACAGTTATTTTTCTTGAAAATGGCAGTATGTGTATTCCTTATTTTGGGGCAAACACAGCAAGCCTTATATTAATGCTAGCAAGTATGTGTCCATCAATCTCTTCATAATAAAGAGCACTGGAGATACAAATGGGCAATCACCTGATCCTGCCTGAATATGATAGAGATCCGACCCTGGAAAGCTCCTGCGGCGTGATGACTGCTGGGCACATCCTTGCTAGCAATATTATAAGGCTTAGAGTTCTGCGAAGGGTTTGTGAGTGTTCAGAAGTGGATGGCGCACAACAGGTAGTGGTTGAGTCGAAAGAGATGGTGGTTATGGTTGGTGCAACTAGGTCAGAGAAAACCCTAAACTCTGAAAACCAAAGGTGGAGGAACTCCTCCCTGGTAGTCAAATGTACGCAAGGTCCAGTGCACACAACGGGTGTGTGTGATAACACCACCACCATTGCAATACAGATCCCCTGCTACTAAGCTTTAACCCCTGCGGCTACATATGGCATTACCCGCCACCAGCGCAGCTTTATACTTTTGCTAAATTGCCACACAACAGGCACCGCTGAGTGCGCTACTTTTTGTGTGTCAAACCCGACTAGGATCGGGTTGGAATTATCACCGGTTCCCCGACTCCATTCTATACGACTCGTTCACAGCCCTGAAGAGGCACGGGTTAATACCCTTCTTGACGAAACACGTGTCGGCTGGTTTCTTGTTCCAACTATCCACATTCCAATAAAACGACACAAAAAGAACACGCTTGTGCGACTCCATCCTTGTTACTTGTCTGTAATCAATCATATCACACACATCCGTTGTGTGCACTGGACCTTGCTTACATTATTATAAGGCTGGCTGTCTTTGCCCCAAACAGGACAGGCAGATGCACAGAATAGTTAAAGTAAGAAAATGACAACTTTCTAAAAGTGGCTTTTCAGTCCTGCAATTTAAAAACCAAATCCACTCAATTCCAATTTTCTACCTGCTCCCAATTGAAAAATACTAACCCTGGGCGGAGTTCGCGGAGTGGGGCTTCGCGGAGCTACGCGAAGTGGGCGAGAAACTACGCCCACCTCCGCACTCCGCGTAGCCCCACTCCGCAAACACCACTGGCCGCCAGCCCCGCCACCCGCCTCCCTCCCGCCCTCCCTAAATACTTTGAAATATATGGAAAACTCAAAGAGTGCATGTCCTACCTTTTACAAACATTGCACCCTGCCCTTTGGGCTACCTAGGATCTACCTTAGGGGTGCCTTACATGTATCAAACGGGAAGGTTTGGGCCTGGCAAGTAGGTGAGCTTGCGATGCTGATAAGACAGTTTAAAACTGCACACACAAGCTTCACAGTGGCAGGCCTGAGGCATGTTTGAATGACTACTCATTTGAGGGGCACAATCAGTGCTGCAGGCCCACTAGTAGCATTTGATTTACAGGCCCTGGGCGTATGTAGTGCACTGTACTAGGGACTTATCAGATATGCCAGTCATGGTGAAACCAAAAGCCATTATATTTTAGATACAGAATACATGCACTTTAGCACTGTATAGCAGTGGTAAAGTGTAAAGAGTCCCAAAACTAGCAAAAACAAAGTCAAGAACAGATGAAGAAGGCAAATAATTTGTGGATAACTCTGCAAAAGGGGCCAGGTCTACCAGGAATGTTTCTACTAATGGCGCAAACACAGTTACTTGTGTGATCACCTGAGTCTCATCATTTTATAGATTAAGGAATACGCGAAATGGTGCTAATGCAGCTCCTTCCCATAACTGGAGTAGGGACTAGATAAAAGCAGTCTTTTGTTCATTCACAAGGTGAAATATAATAAAGGGCTTTGTATTGAAATTGGGCAAATAAAGAAGGATCAAGACAACTTAAACAAACTGAAGGATGCTTGTAAATATTCGGTGCACAGCTGACATGACTGTAGGACTGAAGGAATCACTTATCCCTGGAAATACCTTTCCTCTGCAGGTGCCGGGTCACAAAGGTGGCGTCAACGGGCCTATCCTATCCGTCGAATCTGGACTGGCCCACCCATTTTTCTTTGTGCTCAGTACTTCTGCACCACCCTGGGCAGATCCTACTCCCCTCTCACCATGGCAACCAAAATATACATTGATTAATACATGACTGTTTTACCAACCAGTAATAAGTGATAATGATTCAGGCTGACTCTGGCGACTCCCTCCCCTAATCACATCCCTTGCTTCTCAAGTCGCTGAAGGGGACAGCCCTTGGTAAACCTTTACCTTGGAATGGCTAGCTCGATATAGAGCTGAATTGTTCTGCGCCAGCCTCAGCTGACTCAGATGTTTGCTTGGAGTACATTGAAAGGCTTTGTGCATTCCTTCAAATTATCACACTTTTGGAGTCGATGATTACACCAGGGAGTGCGTTCTGATTCCTGCCTGGGAGGGGCAGCTTAGAAAGTGGAGCAACTCGGAATTCTCTAAGTTAGACATGAGCCCCACACGTCTCATTACTTATTTATTTATTCAATTCATATCATCATGGACCCTGTCACTGGGGCTTCAGCGTTTTAAACAGAACTTTTTCAACACGTCACAGACTTCCATAACATCAACATGCTACAAGAGGCGGAAATGAAAAAGATAACAAATAGAGAGGGTCAGGACGCCGGTTTGGAGTACCGACGGTCAGAGCGGTGCTTCATCTTTCCTTGAGCCTCTGCCAGGTGGGGTGAGGCCAGCCTGCCTTACAGATTTAGTGACATGCACAGACTGTAAGGGCACCCAGGGCATTCAGGTGACCGAGTGCACTTGTTTATGTTTCTTTGGTGTTAAGTTTTATTTCTATTCACTTCTCTTTTGGTGCAGTAGTACTTGTTGCGAATTTGGTCCTGATGAAAGCTAGGACGCAATAGTTCTCATATTGCTGAAACTAGTTGACCACACTTACCACAGGCTGTCTACATAATTGGACAGCTTGCGGATGCACTGTTTTTAACATTGGTATGTTAAGCACACCTGGAATAAACTATTATCTAGTGCTTTTTCTAAACCAATTTTAAAACACACTTTTTTCTTGGTTTCTTTTCTCCCCACACCTTTTCTGCACTGCACACCCCAGTCCCACTTTGACAGCCACTCACCAACATCAAGTGGCATACCACACTGTCGTCTCTTATACCGACGGAAGGTACCCCCTACCACCGGGTTAACCTCCAGGTAGAGCACTTATAACCTCTGACGGGTGGTACGGATAAAATCCAAAATGATGAAGGGCGGATCCGAATGGTGACTGATGGGTATTTTTTCCTATCCTTTGAGAGCTTTCTGTGACACAACCTGTGAGAAATAGAGGGCCCCTGGTTAGTTTTCTGTACTTTTGGGCACATTTTCTTAGACCTTCTGGTACTTCTGTTGTATACTAGTTCCTTTGGGGGATAGTACCCAGAGCTTGGTCTTTAAACTTCCCCTAGGTCCTCCTCCACCGTATTGTTCTTTTGTCATATTCTTTGTCACCATTTTTCCCCCGTGATGAATGGTTATGCCTCTTCTTGTGTTTAGACTACCCCCAAGAGCATAGCCAAGTGTTTTTTTTAAACATCCACTGCTCCCGTTTTTATGACCATTTTAGTGCTTACTTTTTTCGTTCTTTTTCAGCACTCTAAAAAGTGCTTGTGATTTTACCAGATCCATCTATGTCCCACCCACCCTGTCCACAGATCACCCTCTCCACCTCCCCATCAATGCTTTTCTCTTCGATACTGCATTCCGTTTCCCTCACCTCCTCCCTCCCATCTCAGCTTGCTCTCTTGCACCTCCCGGTGCTTGCTTTATCCACAAATCCACCCCTCCCCCATCACTGTCACTGCTTTAAACCCCCATTGTAGTCTATTTCCTTCTAGTGAGTGGTGGTGTTTTGTCTTTTAATGTCCTGTTAGTGTATAGTTGACAGGCTGATTGGAGCATGTGCATATGGCTGCTATTACATGGCACACGTGCAGTCTCTGCTTATTTTCCTCATGTGTGGGTACTAGGTGTGTGTGCATGTTTTACACCAAATGTGGACGTTCAGCAATTGTGTTTATAGCTGGAAAATCAGACCACAAGTGAATCAGGTATATTTTATTATAGGGCATGTCAGAGCTCTAAAATATCTTTGTCTTCTGCTGAAATTGCATAGCCATGTTCCTCCTATGCAAAATTTTTGAACTGTGTGTGTCTCACCTTGTTGTTTCTTATTTCATAGGGTGGATTCTGTTTCCGACAGGACACTTTCTTACATTTTCTGCATTCATCTGTGAAGTTTTTCCCTGTGCCATTGTTGCTTAACTTTAATTCTCTTCAAAGGAGCCAGGCTGAATCTTGATGTCAGCAAGGTCTGCCTACCCCCCAGTGTCCATGGGAAAAGTAGTCCTTTTAATGTGGTTGCCAAAGCAATGTATTTCTTCATGTTCACTACTGTAAACCAGCCTAACCCTGTAATTCTTTCTGTTTCATTTTGTGCAGTTATATATAGCGCTAACTCCACGTCAAGGTAGTGGAGCGATTTACATTAGTACCAGCTACTTTTTTGTGTGCAGTTTTATATAGCGTCAACACCACCTGAAGGTATTGGAGCTCTTCACATTAGCAACAGTTCCTTTACACAACCACAAGGACACATTCATTTTGGAGGCACAGCTAGATTAAGTGACTGGGACAAAATCAAGGATGTTAAGCCGACGCCGAAACTAAAAACCGGTTTCCCAACTACATAGATAGCAAGTGTGGTCCTTTTGCAACACCATCTTCCTAGAGAACGCCACATCGCCTCCCTAGCCTTGGTCTCATTTCCACATTTTGTGATTACGGCCACATCACTTAACCCCTTCGACGCTGATGACGAGCTGGGCTCGTCATGGCGTAGCCTCCTCGCACGCTGATGACGAGCCCAGCTCGTCATGTAAAGTGCATTTTTAAAAATGCCAGCGTGCGAGCGGAATTCCGCTAGCGCGCATGGTGTTCTCCCGATGACCCCCCACATTTGCTGGTGGTTTCCCGTCTATCTCCTCCCTGTCACTGCTTGCCCCGCTAAACTTCGTTGCACAGATCCCCTCCTACCCTGACTCTGCTTTTCACATTTTTTGTGTGCAGTTTTATATAGCACCAACACCACTCAAAGGTATTAGGAGCACTTTACATTAGCACCATTAACTTTTTTTGAGCAGTTTTGTATAGTTACTTTTCATGAGGACATCATAAACTTTTGGCAAATCACTTATCTCCCCAAGGCAGCCCGCATTTGCTGGTGGCTGCCCAAACACCTCCCACCCATCACTGCTTGCTTCACTGAACTCCATTGCATTGATCCCCTCTTCCCCTGACTCTGATTTTTAAAAGTTTTTTTTGTGTGTGCAGTTTTATGTAGCGCCAACACCACCTGAAGGAATTGGAGCATTTTACATAAGCACCAGTTAATTTTTTTTGTGTGCATTTTTTTATAGCGCCAACCACCACCCAAAGGAATGGAAACGCTTTACATTAGCACCAATTGCTTTACACAAGGACACGTTCATTTTAGTAGGCACGGGGATATAAAGTGATTTGCCCACAATCAAGGATGATAAGCCAATGCCAAAACTCAAACTTGGTATCTCAGTCCCATTGTCAGCAGCTCTTGCCCTTACGCCATATCCTCACCCAAGAAGAGGCCACTTCATCTCTCTAGCCTCAGCGACACATTTTGTGATTACGGACAAATCACTTAAGGCCAGATGTAGGTAAGTATATTTTACCGATTCATAAATACCGAATCGGTATTTATGAATCGGTAAAATAGAAGGGGGGAGATGTAGGGGAAATCGGTAATTGAATTACCAATTCTGTAAAAATCGGTATTTACCGAATCGGTATTTACCGAATCGGTAAATACCGATTCGGTAATGCCCATTGATTCCTATGGGCATTGAAGCCCATAGGAATTAATGGGCATTACCGAATCTGTATTTCACAATTCGGTGAATACCGATTCCAGCAAGGGTGCAGGGGGTGTCACTTTGACACCCTCTAGCACCCCAAATACTGGCATGTGTGCCATGTGGCAAACAGACATGCCCTAAGGGCATGTCTGCTTGTCACATGGCATAGGTGTGCATGCACACATGTGCATGCACACCTGGATTTCGGTATTTTACCACCCAAATGGATTGGGTGGTAAAATACCGAATCTGTAAGGCCATTGGGACTCAGAAGAGTCCCACCTACATCAGGAAGTTACCGAATCAGTAAAAATACAGATTCAGTATTTTACCGATTCAGTAAATTTACCGATTCGGTAAATTTACCGAATCGGTAAAATAGGGCCCCTACATGCTAATTACTAAATACCGGTCGGTAACGGCCGAAATTGGCCGTTACCGACCGGTATTTCGGCTTCTACATCTGGCCCTTAATCTCCCCGTGGCAGCCAGCATTTGCTGTTGGTTGCCCTTCTATCTCCCGCCCATCACTGCTTGCCCCCATTGAACTCAGCTGCCCTGATCCTCTCCTCCTCTGACTGTTTTTCACACTTTTTTGTGCAGTTTTATGTAGTGGCAACACCACCTGAAGGCATTGGAGCACTTTAATTAAGCACCAGTTACTTTCTTTTGTGCATTTTTATATAACGGCAACACCACCCAAAGGTATTGGAGAGCTTTAAAAAAGCAGCAGGTCCTTTTTTGTGCAGTTTTATTTAGCGCTAACACCATCCAAAGGTATTGGAGTGCTTTACGTTAGCACCAGTTACTTTTTTTATGTAGTTTAATATAGTGACAACACCAGCCAAATATATTGGAGTTCTTCATATTACCATCAGTTACTTTACACAAGGACACATTCATTTTTGTAGGCACCATGGGATTAAGTGATTTGCTCAAAATCAGGGATGTTAAGCCAACGCTGAAATTCAAACCTGACCAACTCCATAGTCGGCAGCTCTGGCCCTTACACAACACCTTTGCCCGAAAGGTCACCATATCATCTCCCTAGCCACACTACCACATTTTGTGATTATGGATGAATCACTTATCCTCCCTGTTTCTAAACACAACAATCATTGGTAAAGCCAGTAGGTTTTGCCTGTGCAAAATCCATTGTTTTTATGTCTCCGCTAGACAGTGCATGTGCTGTCTCAATGAGATGTGTTGTGTTCTATATGTGGGCTTACAGGCTGCCCATCTCCTATCATTTGTAAACTTCATTGCACTCTCATTTGCCCTGACACCCTTCGTCATGGCATGCAGGAGTCATGCCCTCTTCCCGTGTTTTGTGCCTCCATAGTGCATGGACCAAATACATTTCTCCTTACACCTTTTTTTCTTTGTTTCCAAAGACTCCAAAGGAGTATTTGTGTATTCAGGCCATCTCCCTTGTACACATAAATGCATACCACTAAAATGCATGCATGTGTACATACAGGAATTAATTTCTCAAACAGTTGTTAAAACAGGAACACCACTTGCTTATTTTTTTTTCATGATTAGATGGTATTCGAGTGCTTGCTCTGTCCTCCGTCTTGCCATGGTGCAAACATAAGCCAATGCTTTTGGAGAGCTTTAGGTGCTCTCCAGTTACATTCCACAATGACACATTCATTTTTGTTGCTGACCCTCCTTCAATTGAGGTATATTTTTCACCCTCATTGTTAATTCCTCCTGCCCTCTCCCATCATTCCTTGCCCATCTCTCTATCCCCTCCTCCTTCCCTGCTTAACACATTCACCCACTACATCACTTGTCGCAGTTGTTTTTTTAAAATTTTTTTGCACTTTCCAAAGGTATTAGAGCCCACGTTCTGTCGTGTATCTAGCCATGGTGCTTAAACCAGCCAATGGTATTGGAGCGGTTTAAATGCTCACCAGTTACATTGCACATTGACACATTCACTGTCGAATGCAGGGGGAAGCGTACAACATTTGCCTAGGTTCACAGACTGTTCAGCTGATCCTGAGATACAAACCTGGTTCCCTAGTTCCCCTATCAGCAGCTCTGGCCAGTACACCACATCCATGCTTCACTTCAAAGTTTCTCAACTGTTTCTCACTATCACTTCCATATTTGTTCAGCAACATGCTTTCAACACCGAACAAGCATTATTAGAGCCAATAGATCTCATTAATGCCCGAGTTATTGGCCTTGTCAGTGAGAATGTCTTTTAGCTGTGTTGTCTAGCAGCACATCTACTAATCAGCATGGCTGAAATTGACTGGAAAAAAACAGCTATGATGCTGACAGCCCAGGCAACGCCAATTCGTTAGAAGGGCAGGACTACAAACTCAACATAGAGCGCTGCTAGGAGTCAGCTCAACATCCTGTAATTCTGAGGATTCAGTGACTTTCAGCCATGCTGAATAGCAGATGTGCTGCCAGACAACATGGCTAAAAGACATTCACATTGACAACGCCAATAGCTTGAGCTTTGCCAAGACCTATTGGCTTTGCCAATGCTTTTTCTTTTAACATGTGGCCTGCCTGCATGGTGGCACGCCGTCAGCCTGCCTGATGCTTCAGTGAGTACATAAACTAGTATTTGCAGATACTCTAATTACAACATCAAATGCTCGAGAAGTAGTTCTTGAGGCCACACATATTTCACAAAGCAACTGTATAACCATTTACATATGGAAGAGTTATTCTTCTCACAGAAAAGAACAGCATGAGGAAGAAAGAAAAGGATAACACTGCTATATCGACAAGCATGCCTTTGTGCAAGTTGGCCTGCCAGCAAGAACACATTCCGCTGTGTGGAACCCTAGGAACCACAACATATCAAACGCTGTGCACAGTCACTTACATGAATTCAAGCCTATCATCCATGTGTCGCCCTGTAAAGGAACATGACCAGGCTGTTCCCATATCTCTATGGAGATGTACATGATATACCTCAGTAGTAATCCATCACATTGTCTGTCACTAACCAGATTTGAACTTTGCTATCTTTTGCTGACTTTGCTGACAAAGTCTTCTTATCCTGGGCATGAAACAAATCTATTAATGTAGTCAGAAGTAAGCCCAACACTTCTCTAAGAAGCACTCCTCTCTTTCTTAGTCAAACTGTAGACTTACTCTGCTTTTTGAAGTGTGATGCATGGCTCCGTGAGCACGGCTGATTCGTGCACAATGAGGCAGATTTATGATGCCCGTGCATCGCAATTGCGTCACTTTATTTGACGCAACTGCGGCGCAAACAATGCGCCCTATTTACAACGTGACGCATCTAGGAGATGCGTCACGTTATACAGCCCTGCGCCATAAGGAGGCGTTCCTGCGCAGGGGGGGCGTTCCTGCGCAGGAACGCCTCCTGAAAGTGGCTGAGTGAAATCTATGAGATTTCACTCAGTCACTTTCAGGCTAATGCTGCGTCAAAACCCTGTGCCTGCTTGAAGCAGGCGTAGGTCTTGATACAGCATTGTGTAGATGGGGCACCCCCGAGCCTTGCTGGAGCTGCGTCGCCCTTCCGACGCAACTCCAGCAATGCGCCACATTTCCGGCACAGATGCGTCACGCATCTGTGCCGTTTTTGCACCATGGTGCACCGCATTATAAATGCGGCGCACCATGGGTGGCGTAGCTGTGGCGCACGTTAACTGGCGCATCCCTCGGGATGCGCCAGTTAACATAAATCTGCCCCTAAATGTTTTCTTTGGTATTTCCCCTCCAAAAATCCTGAAGGAGGAATTTCTTTTTGAAAATACGAAAGAAGGTGCTCCCCTCACCATGGGAATCCTCTCCTGTGGTGAGGTTAGCATTTAGCAGTTTTCACTACCCCTTGTTGTCGAGGTTTTTTAGGCTGTGACGGGCAGTGAAAACTGACTTCTAATTTTGCCTATCTAAATCAAATTCCAGGTCTGCCTCCGACAGCCCTTCCTCCAGAGGAGTTTAATCATGGGAAGATAGAGCAGTCTCAGCCATGATTAAACCTATTGTCTGCCTGCATGCAAATCGGCTGGGTAGACCACATTCTTGGCGGTAAGGATACTACATCATCATTAAAGTTCGGCGGACGGGTTATTCCATCACAAACCTGACGTCTATCCTGTCCTCCTTATTACAAGTACATTATATCCAATGGTACTTGTAGTACAGTAGACAAGATATTCGTCATGTTTGCGAGGGAGTAACTCATCCGCTGAACTCTAAACTAGACCCTGAGTCCTGGGATTTGGTTAAAGGCTAAACCCCATTGTGAAATCAGAGTCGATTGCTCATCCTTTTCATCTGTAATGAGTATGCTCCAGGTTGCAGAAACATGTATATTTTCAATGCCTTCTTATCCCCAAAGTGGGACTCATTATAAGTGCCAAACTCCCAATCTGGCTGGTGTCAGGAAGTATGGCTCAATCTGGAATATCAAATTGTGCTTTTGATATAGTTTTGGTAATTTTGCTCACAGCGAGTCCAAACAGAGGTGGCATGGCATGCAAAATCAGGATGGATTGGGATGCGGCCCGAGTAATTACCAATGGCTGAAATTAATTCAAGCATTCCATCTGTCACTGTTTTGTATACTTGTTGCAAAGCACATCCCTAGCATTGGTAGATCTTGTAAATTCAAGTAAGGTTTTGTGGATGCTTTCAAAAACTGGCAGCTGTCTGAAGATGCAGGAGTCACGAGGTTTTGATGGGATAAGCAACAACGAATGGCACCAGTGCTATCAACTGATGAAATAAGCTATTCAGTAAGCCAACCTAGAACGTGTTGCAGCGTTAGAAAGGACTTTATTTTGTCTTGTCCCCACACTTCTTCAATGTTTGGTTTTGCTGCGTTTCAATCTCTAGTACACTATAACAATAGTGACAGTGGTTGAGTGTTCCCCTAAAACAATTACTCATGACTTCTTTACTCCAACAGCTTAATACATTTTACTGTAATTTCAACATAAATTGGTAGAGGAAATGCACCCACGGCGTGATAGCTAAATGCCATATGTGGGCTGCAGTATGTGGCTCACATATGACATTTGTCACAACAGATCCTGTTTGTGCCGGAACATTTTGCAGTGACAAACATGCTAGCAGGTCCTTGTAGTGATAATATGTGGACCTTTGGAGCCATGACTGGATACAGCATCTAGCCTTGTCTTGCTGGAGTATTTCAAGAACTAAAAAAGGTACTAATCTCAAAGGTAAAAACTTGGCGCTGGGGTGAGTCAGCAAGCGTAGCCCACAGGTGGAGTCACTTTGGTGAATGTTCAATACTACCTTGTCCCATTCAGAGTTTTCTGGCACAAAAATGGAAGGTTTCAGCAGCAGCTTGAGGAACGTAACAAGCATGATGAGCATCAGAGGATGATGAACTGAAGAAGATGGACCCTCTCAGGTTTTGCCATTATGCCTGGCCCTAATAGAGCACAATATGAAGTTATACATGTACTAGACGGTTATCATCAGGAGAAAGAAAAAAGGTGTCAGAAAATTGTGCTCTACTGAGGAGAAAAAAATGAGAGTGAAAGGATTTCACAAGGGAGATAATTTGATCAATTCAAATGGAAGGACCCGGTGCTATCTTCAACAGAAAATGGTCTTCCTTTCTGAGATTACGGCCTACCCATATATATTAAATACAATATTGTTTACACAGCAATAATATTAATTTGTTGCCACAGTGTAGCCACATCTGTGATTCCAGTATGGTGGGTCGCGCTGGTGTGTAGGCCGATTAAGGGGGGTTCGTCGACGTTTCGACCCTGGCGCAAAAGGGGTTAGTGAGATCCTCTGCTAAGGGTCTTCATCAGGACGGGCAATAGTGGTATCAAAATGTTAATGTGATAGAAATTCAGTAGAAAACTTCATAGGAAAACTTAATCGTTGTATAATTCATATTGAATCAAACTTGTACTCGACACCGCCTCATGTGAAGGCTGTGCGTAGGCGTCTGGGCAAATTTAAAAAAAGGTTCTTAGTTGCAAACTCTCAGTCGTGAGCCCAGCGCGTCGCGTCCACCTGCCTCCCTGTCTGAGTGACCATCTAGTACATGTATAACTGCATATCATGCCCTTGAACCTTTTTGTTTTGAACAAAGTTTTGATAATTATGACAAAAATAAATGAAATATAATTGATCACTTTATAGTAGCCCGTTGTCTCACCTTTTCTTGTGTGCCTTCTGAATGTCATTAAGTGATAGGTTTGAATACGAATTGTCTAGTACGACTGTTTTCAAGGAGAATTGTGGCTGATTGCAAGAGGCTAGCAGACACTACAAGATAATGGACAGAATGCTGAAAATTTTCAACCACTCAGCCCCAGTCACACATCTGGGTTTAATCCATTATTCTTTTGCTTACTATGCCATCCCAGTTTGGACCCAACTATATGCAAATCAGTCTTGACCCTGCTATTCATGGGTTCAGTCCAGACCAAACTGCCAGGTCAGGTTCTCCCTGGACCAGGAACAAACATCCTGGGACCGGTTTCAGGGTTTAACCACTCGTAAGTAAGGGTCGCTTGAATCCTGTGGCACAGTGTGCAAGGGACCCATGTCTGGGCATACCAGCGGCCAGTTAGGGCGAACATAGAAAACACAACAAGATAATGGACAGAGTGCTCGAACTTTTCATCTACTCATCCCCAGTCTCATATCTGGGTTTAATACATTGTTCTTTTGGTCATTATGCCACCCCAGTTTGGACCCAGCCATATGCAAATCAGTCTTGACCCTCCTCCTCATGGCAACAGTCCAGCTCGAACTGCCAGCCCAGGTCCTCCCTGGACCGGAAGCAAGCATCCTGGGACTGGTTTCAGGGTTTCACCCCTCATCAGCCAGGCTTGTTTGTATCCAGTGACACAGCGAGCAAAGGACCCACATCTGGGCGTACCCTTGGCCACTTAGGGTGAACATAGCAAACACAACAAGATAATGGATGGAGAGCTGAAACCTTTCAACCACTCATTCCCAGTCGCAGATCTGGGTTTAATCCATCATTTTTTTACTCACTATGCCACCCTAGTTTGGACACAGCCATATCAAATTAGTGCAAGATGCTCCCCATTGATGCTTGTGCAAATTTAATCCTTCTCTAATTGATTGTGGAAATTGTTTCTGGGGATGCCCGAAACTGTTCAAACATAGGTGTAGTCATTCCAAATAAGAGCTCTTGGGCACAAGGGTCACTGTCGCCTTTGTCGCCCAAATGGAATGAGACACTTGTTTTAAAAGGGAAACAGAGATGAATGTATAATCTAGTATCGAGCTTGAGATTGAGGAGTAGTGGGTGGCTGCCAGAGAATTGTCGTCAGAAAGTCTGCTGTTGGTGGCTTTGATGTTGAGGTGTTCAAGGTCCTCCATTAGGCACTAGCCAGTTTTAGTTATGTGTACTAGTGTACTTTTTCCCAGCAGTGGTATGTCCAAGAGTGAAGTTTGGACAGACACTTCATCCGCAGTCAGGGAGTCTAATAGGTGTAGATTTAATCCACCAGAGATGATGATGTCTGCTGTTCTCGTTTCGTTTTTGCAAGCCTCAAGGTGGTCTAGCAGTTGCTGGGCTATTTTGGTTTTTCTTTTTGGGTGGATGTAGGCATTAATTAATATGATGTCTGAGATCCTGTGTTTTTCGTGTGGCGGGTGGTGCAGATATTTTTATTGCAGTGGTTGCAGGAGAGGCTGGGCCCACTGCGCAAGTTGAGGTCGTACTTGTGATGGAGACGTATATGGCAAATCTGCATTTTAGGAAGCAATATTTGGCAAAATTGAAGGTTGGAGGGAAGAAGCGCAAGAAGCCTTGCAGGTGAGGTGGCCAGCCAGGTTTCCTGCAGTGTGATGATGTCAAATGATTTGTGGTAGGTGTTGAAGTCTGATATCTTACTGATGAGTCCATTGATGTTCCAGGAGCAAATACGTAGTAGGTTATTGCCTTGCGCTGATGGTGGTTGTAGGAAGGGGGAGTCTCTAGTTGGCGCAGTGCAGCACTAGCGACAAGCAGGGACTCTCTCTTCCTCGTCAGGGCTGAGGGTTACCTTCAAGACAACCTCTGCTTACCCTCTAGGTAGTGTGGCTTAAGCAGTCTTAGGCTAATCTCAGGGGCACATAGGGTTAAACATTTGCAATATTACACCATCACAACCAACCCACCACACAATGACACCAAACTGTATTTGTAGTAAAAATATATTCTTTATATACTTTCAAAGCAGGCTTGTAAATACAGTCTTTCAATCTTTATATTGCGGTTCCAGTTTACTTTATGTTAGGTTGCCACAGTTCTTTCTAGCAATAAGCAATCTTGGTTTAGCGTTTCAAAACAGTTCTAGTTCTTATTCAGCTTATTTCCTCAAAAACGGGGATTCCAGGCCCCTCACGGTACTTTTCTTCATCCTGATAATCAACCAGGATTTCCCCAGCTGTCCGGGGGCCTCTCTGCGCCCCTCGGCTACTCCGCGATGGGAAAACGGGCCCGGTCTGCCCACTCTCACGCTTCTGGCGGGAGCGGGGGCCGGGGAGTCAGCGCCTGCCTCTCCGGGCGGGCTGCGCGGCTGTGTTTTCGGCTGACAGGGGGAGAGAGCGGGGGCCCTGGGAGCGCTTGTCAGTTAAGTCGTGTCTGCAGCGCGCAGCACACAGGAACCACTCAGGACACCAAGTAGTGTGAGGAGGTATTTCTTTATTGTTGTATTTCGTCCATCCGTCAGGGCACGTCCGTCCTCGTCATCGTCCTGCTGCAGAAATGCCCTTTCCTGTCCCTCTGCAGGAAGTGGTGTCCGGTGACCTGGTCACCACCCTGTGACCCACAGGGTCCTAGCGTCCAGCGTCTGTCGTCTGTCATGTCGTGGTCATCACATCTCCCCCCGTGTCACAACAAAACTTTTCCACATGCACAAATTCTAGGTACACTGTCCACACAGTGAAAAGCTTATGAGAGAGGGCAAGAGAGGGAGAGAGAGAGAGAGAGAGAGAGAGAGAGAGAGTCTCTACATTTCTTCTATCAGTCTCTTTGTCTTTTTGCACTCTCTTCTTGGTCTTTGTTCTCCGCTTTGTTCTTGTCCTCCACCTTCTTCTTTGTGTGTTGTCACTTCCCCGTTTGTTCCTTGCTCTCTTTCATCCACTTCCGGTGTCGTTATTGCTCTTTCTCCTTCTTCCATCTTGAACTCCTTGAAGTGTGAGCTGTTTCTTGTTACCTTTCGATGGTCTGAGACTGCGGTCACCATTGACCCATTTACTCCAGTCACTACCAGCGGATCTTTTGAAAAAGGGCTGTCAGATTTCCTTTGCTGTGTTTGTTTCACTATTAATAAGTCTCCTTCCTTTAGTTGGTGTTCAGCTGCATTTCTCTTCTTGTCAGCATATTCTTTCATTTTCTTTTTCTCTTTGCTGTCTCTTTCAGCGATCTCTTGTCTGTTGGTGTCTGCTATGGCCTCTGTCTGTGGTAGCCTTGTTTTGCTTGCTCTTCATTAGCACCAGTTCTGCTGGACATCTGCCCGTGGTGCTGTGAGGAGTGTTCCTATAGTCTCGTAGCACCTGACAGAGCGCTTGTCCAATTGAGATCTGTGTCAATTTTGCTCGCTGGATGGCTCTTTTGATGGTCCCCATAAATCGTTCTGCCATTCCGTTGGCTTGTGGCCACAGGGGAGTTATTTTCCTGTGTTTGACCCCCAGGTAGTCCATGAACCTGCGGAATTCTTCTCCTGAAAATGGAGGACCATTGTCTGTTTTCAGTGTTTGTGGTGAGCCCCAGGCAGCAAATATGTCGTCCAGCACTGGTAAGGTGGCATTTGCCGATGTCGATGACACTTCCCTCACTATTGAGAATCTCGAAAATTCGTCAATGACTACCAACAGGTACTTTCCAGTCTCCAGTGGCCCATAGAAATCTGCGGCTAGTTCGTTCCATACTGCTGATGGCAATTCCGACATCTTCAATGGTGTGGGCTTACTAGACGATCCAGTTACTTGACAGGTGTGACATTGTGACACTTCTTCCTCCACCATGCTGTCTAGTCCTGGGAACCACACTCTTTCTCTCAACATCTTCTTTGTCGCTACTATTCCTCTATGTGACTCATGTGCTATCTTGATTCTTCTCTTTCTTAGTCGATGTGGTATTACAATCCTTGAACCTCTCATCAGGACTCCGTTCTCTGTCTCCGACAGTTCTTCGCTTATCTTTTTGAACGCCAGCAGTTCTTCATTGTCGACCCCTTCTTCTGTGACGGTGTTGCTATTAATATGTCTCCATCTCTGTAGCCTCACTATCGTTCCTATTGCCATTATTGTCAGATCTCTTTTTGTCTCTCGCTCCAGTTCTTCACTTGTTATTGAAGCTGGGGTGTTTTTTTTTTCACGATGAAGTTCAGGTATTCTTCTGCCATTGTGTTATCACCGGTCCGATATGGGAGCGGGTGTCGCGACATGTAATCAGCTGGGTTTTGGTCTTTGCCTGGTTTGTGTATTATTTTGAAGTTATAGTCCATCAGCCTTATTCCCCACCTTTCTATTCTTGGTGGTATTTTCGCTTTTGGGTTGCCGTAGATAGTCACTAGCGCTTGGTGGGCTGTCACTATGGTGAACGGTTTTCCATATATGAACATGTGGTAGTGCTCACATGCCCATACTACTGCCAAACTCTCCTTCTCTGGTTGAGAGTATGCTCTCTCAACATCGGACAGGCTTTTGCTTCCGTATGCTACTATCTGTCGAGGCGAATCTTTCCCAGGTTTGTGTTGTGCTAGTATTGCGCCAAGACCTACCGGGCTGGCGTCTACTGTTAGTTCAGTGCATAAGTTCGGGTCGAAGTACGCCAAGTGGTCTACTGCCGTCACTGATGCTCTTATTTCTTCAAACGCTTTTGTGCATTCTGTGGTCCATTCGAATGGGTGCCCTTGTTTTGTTAGTTCTCTCAATGGTGTGCTCACCGTTGCGAAGCCTTTTATGTACCTCGCGCAGTAGCTGGCAAGGCCAAGAAACGAGCGTACGTCAGCGACGTCTTTTGGTTCACTCGTTCTTTCGAGCGTGTCTATCTTACTCCTGTCTGGCCTCATTCCTTTCCGTGAGAATATGTGTCCAAAGAACACTAATTCTTCTCTTCCCAGCTCGCATTTCTTCTCGTTTACTGTCAGGCCTACCTCTACTAACCGTGAGCATTCTTCCCTCAGTGCCGTGTCATGTTCTCCGTCTGACTTCCCAAAAACCAGAATGTCATCGCTGTAGTTTAGACTGTTCGTTATCGGTCTTATTATCTGCCTGATCGTTTCTTGGAATATTTCTGCTGCTGAAGATATTCCAAAGCTCAGCCTTTTGTAGCGAAACAGTCCTAGGTGCGTTGAGAAGGTCGTTATGTATCTGGACTGCTCGTCCAGCTCCAATTGATGGTATCCCTTGCATAGGTCTAGTTTGGAAAATTTTCTCATTCCTGTCAGGCAGCTTATCATGTCGTCCAGATGTGGCCCTGGATGTCTTTCTCTTTCGATGGCTGTGTTTGGTACTCTCATGTCCACACAGATTCTTATCTGTGTGGTGTCTTTCTTCGGTACAGCCACTATCGGGGACACCCATGGCGTTGGTCTTTCTGCTGGCTCACTGATGTCCTGTGCCAGTAGGGCCTTTATTTCTTCCTCCACTTGAGGTTGTAGATGTATTGGTACCCTTCGGTGATGCTGTGCAACTGGCCTGACAGCCTCATTTATGTGCAGTGTTATTTGCTTTCCTTTTAGCTTTCCTAATCCTTCCGTTAGTTTTGGGAATTCTTGTAGTATGCTCTCCTTTTCCGACATGTGATACATCATTTTCAGTAGGCCCATTACTTTTGCAGGTACATTGCTTAGTAGACACGGTGCGGGAATGTCTCCTCGTAACACATGTATTTCTTCTATGACAGTCTTGCCCTTATGTGTCATGGTGTCCGTGAATTTTCCCATGTTTGTTACGGGATTTTGTGCACCCCACGTAAATACTCTTACGCTTGATGGCTGTAGCGGCAGCTTCTTCTTCATCTTATCATATTCTGTTGCACACATGATATTGCACGTGGCTCCGCTGTCCAGTACAAAGTTTGTTTGATGGGGCCCTACTTCAATGGTCACCCAATCCGTCTTCTTTATTGACTTCCTGTCTATTAGTCTGATGTGTTCCTCTTCATGCCCTTCGTCCGTGGTCATGAGATATAGGCATTCTACTTTTCTTGTTGTTTCATCCTCTTCTTCTTCTTCTCCTGACTCCCCCGACGAGTTCCTCTCCGTCGCTTCCATGTGTCGTACATGTTTTGTTGTTGCTGTTCTTGGCTTTCCGGGCCTGCCACGTTCACTTTTGAATTGTCCACCTTGGCACATGGTAGCAAAATGGTTGCTTCTGTTGCATTTTCTGCAGGTTTGACCAAATGCTGGGCATGGTCCTCTGTGAGGGAATTCCAAACCGCACCTGTAGCATTGGGAACTTTGTTTCTTCCCCGCCTGTTCCTTCTGTTCTCCTTTCCAGTTCCCTTTCTTGCTGGTGTCTGACATTCTATGTATTTGTTCTCCCTTTCGGTCCATCTGTTTCGCTTGTATCATTGCTCTTGCTTCTGCCCTCGCTAGATCTAGAATTTTTTCTGCGGTGGTCGGTTCTTTTAGTAGCCTTGTGCGAAATTCCGTGTCTCGGCAGCCTTCTATCAGTTTGAGGCGAAGTGCCTGTTCATTGTCGTATTTTTCAAATTCGCAATGGGCTACTAGCTTTCTCAGCCTTGTTGCGAAGTCATCCATTGACTCTTCTGGCTGCTGATATGCCATGTGAAACGAATATCTCTCAAAGTCGACGTTTCTTTGCGGGTCGAACTTGGCCGTCAGGCATTTTATTAATTTTTCGTACGTTTCTAATTCACTCTGTGGCAGTGTTATGAGGAGATCATCCACCTCATCCCCCACTAAGTTTAAGAATAGGTCTAATTTTTTTTCATTTACCACGTCAGTCGCCTTCATGTATCGTTCAAATTTTACGATCCATTTTTCCCACCGGATGCCCACTTGTGGCTCCGATACAGTGAAAGGAAAGGCACTGGTCTGCGGTATTGTGCACTCTGTGACTTTGTGTCTGGCATTTCTTTAGACTCTTTTATTTCGAGCTATTTATGTTGATATCTTTCTTCTTTATTTCTTTCTTTTATATTCTTTTCTTATGGTGACAGTGTTGTCCCTTTTTCAGTGTCTTTGGTGCTTTTTTGTGCTTTTTAGTCGTCTTGCCTGGCTTTCTGATGGCTGCCCTTTGTTCTTGATGCACTTTTCCTTTATTGTCCTTCACAAAATGGCCGCCTTGCTTCTCGCGAGATTTCGCGATTGAAATCTCGCTTTCGCCTGACCTTAAAATGGCTGACTGCTGTGGCCGCGTTTCTATTGGTCCTTTCTGCCTGTTTCTAAGATGGCCGCCGAGATTTTGATCGCTCTCGCGATACTACGCGCTCAGTTTTGTTTGGCGCGCTCTTCAATCTCTCCCCGGCGCTTCTGCCGCTTCCCGTGGCTCCGCTTACCGCACTTTGTTTCTTTCTTTCGTTGGACGCTTATCGGGGTGGGCTCCCGTGTAGCTCCTTGCGTCAGCAGCGACCGCTCAGCAACCGCTCTGTTGATCCTGTGGTCCCGTGGTCGCGTGGTTTCACCGTTTCCAACCACCTTCGTCGCCAGATGTCGTGTCTGCAGCGCGCAGCACACAGGAACCACTCAGGACACCAAGTAGTGTGAGGAGGTATTTCTTTATTGTTGTATTTTGTCCGTCCGTCAGAGCACGTCCGTCCTGGTCATCGTCCTGCTGCAGAAATGCCCTTTCCTGTCCCTCTGCAGGAAGTGGTGTCCGGTGACCTGGTCACCACCCTGTGACCCACAGGGTCCTAGCGTCCAGCGTCTGTCGTCTGTCATGTCGTGGTCATCACAAGTTGTTGCATGCTTAGCTATTAATTGTCCGTGAGACCCATCCATCTTGCCGTAGGGACAATGGGCCATATTTTGTTGTTTCTGCCACCCGTGTTGTTGCTATCTTTGCAGAACAAGACCAAAGCGACCCTCACCTCCAATCTTGGGGATAAAGAACATGCAGGTATTTCTCCAGGCAGACAGTTGAGCATCTATTCCCCAATCAGCTAACTGTGGCAGTTACTTGAGTACTGCATGTTGAAATCGCTATCGACTAAATGTCACGAAAGTTGATTCACCATCAGTGTCCCCGTGAAGATCCTGGAATCTTACCTGCTACAGGTCATCTAACTTTGGGCAAAAGATGTTACATGTTTAAAAAGTCAGAGGAAGTTGTTCCTATTCAGGATGTCATGTGCACCATTGATATAGTATCTGGGGGTGTGCACAACCACAGTGACACCGGGGGATCTGATCAAGGCTGGTGAGCTTGCTGGTTTCGATGCATGTTCCAGTTTTTTTGGGGAGACTTCTGATACAGTTTCACAGATAAATGCATGTATATGGTGCTCCGTATGACCTTTTATTTGCTGGAGGAGAGGTGGCTTTCCCCTCGTCGAAGAAGTTTGAGTGAAGAGCTAGTTTCCTTTGTCGCACCATGCTGAATGGACAAGGCTCCCTTGTATGAGCTTCAGGGGGGGGGGTAATCCTATCAGAGGAAGGTTGGAGCTGATGCTGGGCCCAGCTGGTAATTTGCTGATTAAGGCAGGTCTTGTTGCTGTCTTTTGCCATTATTTTTGCAGTAAACTGGCAGACTGTTCCTCGAACACTGTAAAAAATGAGGAGGGCTACAAAGAATTAGTTCTGCTTGCGGTCTATTAGCTCTTTGAGCTTGGGGTGCTGGCTTCCCGAAAAATGGGCTTATTGCGTGAGTGCCACTATTAGCAAGCAAATGGGGATGACCAGGACCCCACAAGACGCATCCTTCCTGTCTGAGACACTTCTGCGAGGGTAGGAGGCTCGTACTCCATGGAGGCTAACTATAGGCATCACACTCACTGCACTGAGCTCACTTCCGGGCTCCACACTGGACTTTGTTGATGTAAGGGTGGCTTAGTCTGCGCTTTCGAGGGAGCTGGAGAGTTAGGCTGGTGCTACTGAACCAAGTGGTTGGGCGAAAGATGAGGCTCCAACTAACTCCCTGCAGCCTCCACTCCTGACCTTTTTTTATTACGTCAAGGAGGCCCAGGATGGCCCTGGACTTCTCCCCCCGCCACGGGCCAAGCTTTGCAGCCTCACTTCTCAGCACCCAGTGTCCTGGAGGTGAGGCACACCAGGCATTTTGGGGGCATTCGGCAACTGGTGTCCTATGGGAGAGAATGCCCTAATGAAGCAATCCTGGCCCCCTCCCCGTCAGGTCTGCTGTCCACTATTTAGTGGGCCTGGCCATGCACGTCGGTTCTCCTGCTCTCCTACACTCTGCACCAGCTCAGCTCCAGCGACCCGCGGCTCGGTCTCTTCTCCTCCTGTGCAAGTGCATTGAAAGAAAAATGGGGTTTTGAAGGCAAGGATGAATAGTTTGATGGGTTTGTGAGTATATGGATGGATGAATGGGTTTGTTACTACATACATGGATGATTGAGCAATGAATGGATGAAGAGTTTGCAGCTGATGTGGAAAGGAGAATTTGTTTCTAAGAGCATATGTCACATACCTCATAGCAGCAAGTTGTGCAAGCAAAACAAGCACTGACGTCCATATACTTGGCACTGAAACAAATCCCATACAAACAATGACTGTCTAAAAGTAGTTTCATGGTTCTGTTGTGCTCTCCTAATTCCTCAGCCCTTTTGACAGATGAAAATCAATATGCTTAACATGGTACCCGGAAGAAAAAAGGAAATCACAAGTGGGGGAGTGAAGGAAAGTCTTGCACTAGAAAGCAGTGAAAACACAAAGAAAATAAGCATTGGCAATGCCAAATATTTTAGCCTTAGTACAAGGAATATTTTCTCAAGCCTCAGCAGAAATATGTACCAATTGGGAATCAGCAGTACAAGCTTCCCTCACATGTTGACAAGACCACTGGTGTATCACTAGAACAGGCATTCCTTGCTGGCAAATTAGGAGCAAACTTAGCAACAAGGGTACAGCCTACTTGGCTGAAAGACAAGATTCAACATGGAGCTCAGCACAGGAAGTTTCTATCACTCAAAACTAATGATAAGCATGATGAGGTAATATCAGTATGGCATCAAAAGTTAACTGAGAAACGTAGGGATCAAGAGAGGGGGCTCAGGATCAACTGTGGAGAGCAGAGTCAAAGGGGTAGAGAGTAGAGGGGTTCATAGGGTGGAACAGTGATTAGTCCAAAGGAGCTGGGGCAGCGCAAGAGAGCAGGGAGAAAAGTATGTGGATCAGGGGAACAGCACCAATCATGGGGGAAACAGCATAAGACAGAGTGTGATTTGTCTTCGCACTTCCTCCAAAACTCACACGCTTGGCATGAAGCGAAGTGTATTAGGTTCCTGGGTTAGTTTGTTAAGTAGAGGGGGATGCTTGGCCTTCAGCTTTTAGTGGCTAGTGTTCTGGTGTTCTAGTTCGCCAACCAGAACTATAGACACATCATCTGCAAGCCAGGCATGACCTGCGGGGTTACAATAAAAGGGGAGATCCTGTACGTGAGGTCATTCTCCCAACTGCACCATACTGTGTCTTAGTGTCCTTTATTATATATATGCCTCCAGCCCTAAAATAAGCTAGGCCTTACCCCCACCGACTGTTTCCCAGGCCTTCAAATTGGCAATGAATGGGGCTGTGACCCTCGCCTCCCTCAATTTGCCTTGCCTTCATCACCTGCCGCGGGGTGAGGTGGCTGCCACGACGAGGAGCTGCGACCGCCACGGAGCCGAGTTGCCGCTGGTGTGACGTGATGCCCCCCAGCCCTGCAAAAACCATGAGCGCTGCCTGGTGTGGTGCCCAAGGTGTCCCGCTGTACTGTGGAGGCTCCACAAAGACCCCGGCACCTGACCTACTCCTCTGACGTGCCGCTCTGCTGCCGCGCTGCTCGCTAGGCAAGCGCTGTCTCCGCGGGGGTGGTGCTCAGACTGCCATGCCCGGGAGACGAGGAAGAGCTCCTGAGCCGTCTGTAGGAGAGTAGGGTCTGCTTCCTATGGTCACCCCCACGTTTTGCTGTGATTCTCTGGTTTTTCGACTTTAGTGTGGCTGTGGGCCTGCTAATCAGACCCACAGCCCAGCTGTTCTCTCTCTAAATTGAAACCATGCACTTTAGGTGCATACCAGATTGGTTACTGGGTCACTCTTGTGAGCCCCTGTATAGTGTACCATAGGTACCCACGGCATAGGTGTACCCTAGGCCTATCAGGGGCTGCAGCATGTATTGTGCCACCCCTGGTTTGCCTTCCAAACTGACACCACAGGTTTGGCGCAATGTCTCTATACCACTGACTCATAACATCCTCGCTGAAGCCCTCACCTGGGAAGGGCAACTCAAGATACCCTGGATGAAATATATTAGAAACTGTTGTAAAGAACTGGGCAGATTGGACCTTTACTTAACACCCCAGTATACCACCAAGAAAGATGTTAATTTTGTAAAAGACACTTTCAATCTAAAACGACAACTTGACAGGGAAGAAATTGAGTTAAAGAAGCCCAGCGTAAGGAGTCACACATTAACCAAGACTTGTGTGCTCTCTGAACCGTATTTATCATGGAACATATCTAGACATGAGCGCTTTCTGTTGAGCAGATTCCGTTTTGGTCTCTACCATTTGCTCTTAGCTGTACCGAGTGGAGCCCATAGAGGTCAAGTGTTGCCAGCTTGCGGCTGCGACAACAAGTCTCCGCAAGACTTGGCTCACTTTTTATTCCTGTGTTCTTATTATTCGAGTCCACAAAATATGTTTTTAAAACCTTTGCTCAAAAAGTTGAACTTTGTGCAAATTAAGCCTGCACTTTTATACCTTCAAATGTTGCACGACAATAGCACTTTTTTTACCTGCAAGTTTTTAAAAACAGCCCTGAAGTTTAGATTAAGTATGGAAGGTTGATCCCAAAATGAACTGTAATATATATGTAATCGTGTCTCGATTAAGTACACTCATACTGAACTACAGTATCCTCTTAATCTTCTCGTGAATTGCCATTTTTAGACGTGTTTGCTGAAATCCTTTTTTTATGAATGAATTGTATATCAACGTATTTATGTGCTTTTATGACTGCATTCCTGTCAGTCGAATAAAGAATTTTGACATTGACATTGACATTGACACCACAGGTCTGTTCACACAGCCTGGGTAAGGTGGTGTAATCACCCCTTACTTAGATATAGTATACCTATATCTACCTTTACATATAATCCTTGCAGTTAATGCTAACTTTGGTTTGGCTTTATCAAAACACGTTGTGTAAGGTGTCAAACACTTTGGAATACTACCCCCCCGCCAATTCTGGCAGTGGGGATAGCATTCCACCCTTCTAGAGGGAAAAAACACGTAAGTTACTGCTTTACCCGGTTAAAGTTAAACAGAGACTCAAGCATCACAAAATGGATGCTGCTGCCACAGACACGAGTCTGACCTCCGGTTGCTGGGGAAAACACCAGCAAGGGCGGCCTGGACAATAGGTTTCCTGTCCAGGGAGAGGCCAGCACCTCCCCAGACAGGGGTTTTGTGTATTGGGGTAGGGATGGCTGCATTCAGTGAATGCTTCTAGACACTGCCTGGGGCACACAAGGTGCTCCATGCATAGCCCGGTTCAAACCAGTTGCTGGGGCACTCCAGCCCCAGCTGTGACACAAAACTGGACAAAGGGAAAGGGGTGTAACCACCCCCTTCTCAGGTCCACCCATAGGAGGGACCTAGTCAGGTAATCCAGTCCCCATCCTTAGTATAAGTATAGTAGCTGTGTCCCTGGGACTTTAGATTATCCTGGACAAATCTTTGTAAGACATATCTTGGACCTTCGACATTCGATTCTGAGTGGAAGATGGAAGACATCTCCCTTGTGGTCAAGGAGTGACCACCCTGTTCAAACAGGCACAAACAGCAACTTTGCCAGTCTGCAGTTTCAAGGCTTCTGCCGGAACCTTTAGACTCTGCGACTTAAGGACTCAACTACCAGACTTCTTTGACCCGACCCACATCCACAGCAAAGCTGCGACTCGTGGCGGACACGAGAGACGTGGGACCGGACATCTTGGACATCCTGCATTTTGCTACCTGCACTCCTTTCCTGAAGACTCAGTAAGTTGTACATTGGGGTACAAGAGGCCCCATCCCCAAGCATTATTTTAACTGAAGCTCAGGCCCCCACACTCGACGAGTGTCCCGTGGGCCCCGCCATTACATTTGTGCTTGAAGCATCTTCCCAGCTCCTTGACTGTTGGCTAGTGAGCCCCCTGAAGATGCCATCTTGAATCTAACTTGTGAACCTGGTTGCTCCAGGTTTTCTCCAGCTTTCCTAAAAAGGAGAAGCACCACAGGCCTTTCTGGTCTGCCACAGAGCCAATCTTGACATCCTGCGTGGGTTGCGGTTGCCAAGGCTTGTTGGGTCCAATCTGGATACCAACACTACAGTCATCTAGATCCATTATTGGACAGCTCAAATCCAGATCCTGGTTATCGTCGATGCCTCCTGAACCCTGTGGCTGAAGAGACAAACTCACCTTTCTTTACCTTCAAGCACCCGACATCGCCTGGTTCCTTCATGGTACCTTCCTGGTCACTGGCGATTGAACAAGACTCTGTCCCCTCTTCTTTCAGGTTCTTCACATCTCCGATCCACCCTTGGATCCACCCAGACACTTTTCCTCTGGTCGCCTGCAGCACTTATTTGCAGCTCTCCATAGAAAACGACGACGAAACCCGACACGAAAAGGCACCTATGCACCCGGCCTTCCTGGGTGAGGTAACACAAGTACTCCATGGGTCTTGACTCTCAAAGTGTCCTAGTTTTAAAATGGCTCCGTCCAAGTCCATCTGGAAGTGTCCTTAAATTGTAACTTTGCAACTTTTAAGAACTCCATTGAAAGTCAATGGAAACCCTCGCCTGTGTTTAGACACTGCATGCGGCTCCCGTGGGTCTCCTACTTCCTAACCTTTGGTTGCTTAGTGTAGCCCCAGCGATTTTACAGGCTCTAGGCCTGATTTCTAACTCTCAGGTGGTACTTATATCACTTTCTTAGTATATGCTTTGTGAGGCCCCTAGGGCATAATGTATACTGTGCAACTTATCGTATAATAACTGTGTGACTTGTATTGTATTTTTACCTTTGACCTCATAAAGAGTGCAGAGGGGTTGTGTTTAGATTAAATACATATATATTTGATATATACTTGTATGGTGTCCTTTCATTTGGTATTCAAGGGATTATATATGGTAAAACAACTTGCTTAACTCGCCTACTGAAGTCTTAGCCTGAAGACTGCTCGTTCATGCTACCACTAGGATAGCTTTCTATAAGGTTGACTTTACAACCACTATCAATAAGGGTTGATTAGTCTGGTACAAGGTGCCCACTAGAACTAGTGGACATCATATGCCGGGCTAACTTCTCACAGAGGTGTCCAGCGGTTGGGATAAGAGCTTGCAATTTGTTTTACCAAATAATCTTGTAATATCATCTGAAAGATCATATCAAGGTACCTGTAGGTACATATAAATCAAGTCTTACATCCATAAGTTCTACCAAACTTAGCAGTTGTAGGTGGTAAGGGCTTAGCACACCCTGACTACAACTCCTAGAGAGGTCCTAGTAGGAAACCATTTAGTGTAGGTAGGTGCCCACATCACACCTCACTAGAAAATGTCCTTGGAAGCAGGCCCTAGTGGACCTCTTCAAGAAGAAACCCAGAGGGTGCCTTCTAAGTATGACTCATTCACTTTTCATGAACTGAGAAGCCTGTGTGCAGTCAGAAAGTTGAGACAAACCTAACCACATGGTAGACAATAAAGAGGTGATCATCAAGCCGGCAGATAAAGGTGGCGCCATTGTGGTACAAGATACCTTGAAATACAAGAAAGAGATCCTTAAACAATTAAACAATGGAGTCAGTTATAAAAAACTACCTGGAGACCCTTCGAAGGATCTCGCAGCTGAAATACAACGAGTCACCCAGGAAGGCCTTGATCAAGGTTTCCTATCCGAACTTGAGTACCAATACCTCAACCAAAGGAATCCCCGCCTACCTACCATTTACACCCTGCCTAAAATTCATAAGGACATGACCAACCCACCAGGGCGCCCAATAGTGTGCGGGTGTGGTTCAATACTTGAGCCCCTCTGCCGATATATTGATTTCTTTCCTAAACCCATCGCTGAGGGCACAAAAACATACCTACGGGACACAAACCAGACTATCAACATCATAGACAGACGTATTTTCAATCCTATGGAACAACTACTAGTCACCTGTGATATTGTTTCACTTTATACCAGAATCGCTCAGGAAGAAGCACTTGATGTCATTTCCAGGGCCTTAGTCTGCTGTGAGGCACCCATATCGGTCCTTACTGCCTTTATCATTCTACTTCTTAAAATCGCCATGATGAGAAACTTCTTCATCTTTCAGAACTGTTTTTATTTACAGACCTAGGGAGTTGCCATGGGGGTTGCCTTTGCCCCCGATCTGGCTATTATCTTCTGCTATTAAAATCATTGATTTCATCACACTTCAGAATTAAAAAACAAAATGAGCTCCATTTGTGCTTTCAAAACGTTGGGCATGTAATACATTTTTTACATGTGTTCAAAATGATATAGGGTAAAACGTCAGTTTTTATTTTTAATACGTGCTGACTTTCACTATCTACATATTCTACTGTTAACGCTTTAAGTTTTATGTATATTTGCATATGTTTATTATATATGGTTTTAATAAAATCATAAACAATAGAATTTAACTAATTTATTCATTCACTAAATAAACTTGTTCTAAACCTCTGGGAGCTGTCCGAACAAACATGAACGAATATGGGCAAATGGACAGGTCCATTAGACTGATTACTCATGGCACTAAGGGCATTTTCTTTCCTTTTATCTTTTTACACCAACTAGATGGGGGTGATAATACTTGTAATTGTAATGAAATGTTTTGCATGTCACAGTGATACAATTGTTACTTTGGTTACTTTGTTACACAAAATGGCAATAAAATTGACAATAAAAAAATAACCTCTGGTAGCTTTGTAAATAGCTATCAGGCTTAACTTAGAGGCAATATGTAAAGTATTTGTGTAGTGCTCAAATAGTAATAAAGTGAAAACACAATACAAAAAATATACCAAACAAATTCTGAAAAACAGAGTCCATTTTAATAAATATAATGACACCAAAGGTACAAAAATCCAATCAGTTGAGCCAGAGAAATGAGTTTTTAATGTTTTATTTTAAAAAGCACAAAAAAGCACCAAGGGCCAAACATGGTTATCTTGTCACACTAGATTTGCTTAAAATCAAAAGATAAGGCTGAACGTGATGGGATTGTATGTCTTGTACAGGGACCAGGTTCATCCTGGTGAACTTTACCTTCTGACTTTAAAACTTTATGAGCGAAAAAGTGGCCATCAATGAATTGTTGGTAGAGCAAGATGGATCCACATGGGGCTCAATGATGGTGGGTTGCTGAGGAACAGGGCCCTGGTAGGATCATCAGCGAAGGAGGGAAAGCTCGGAGCATGCAAAGCTTGAAGTCTGGGCCCAGGAAGGCTTTGAAATTGATGGGTTGCTGCTCAGAGTTGATCCTGATGGAGACGTGTACGTTTGAACTGATAAATGTTTCTAGAAATCAGATCTCTTTCAGTGGGGCAAACCAGCAAGCTGACGCCGACCGGTGATTCAATGTCGAAGGCTGTGGTTTTGACAGAAGTCCTAGTTTGTGACAGTTCTCCAGGCAGGAAGTTGCTAAGACGTTTTTGCATCCAAGATCTCACTGTTTGGGGACAGGATGAGTACCTTCTAACACCAGCTAAAGCTCCAAGAGCTCAATCAATCAATCAAAGACATTTATAGAGCGCACTACTTACCCGTAGGGTCTCAAGGCGCTTAGGGGGGGGGGTGCCGTTACTGCTCGAACAGCCAGGTCTTGAGCTTCTTCCTGAAGGAGAGGTGGTCTTGGGTCAGGCGCAGGTCGGCCGGGAGGGAGTTCCAGGTCTTGGCGGCCAGGTAGGAGAAGGACCTTCCTCCTGTTGTCGCTCTTCGGATGCGTGGGACGGCGGCGAGGGCGTGGCTGGCTGATCTGAGGTGGCGTTTGGGAGCGTAGAAGTTGATTCGGTTGTTGAGGTAGCTCGGGCCTTGATCGTGTAGGGCTTTGTGTGCGTGGGTGAGGAGACGGAAGGTGATTCTTTTGTTGACGGGGAGCCAATGCAGGTCTCTCAGGTGTCCGGAGATGTGGCTGTTTCGTGGGATGTCGAGGATGAGTCTGGCTGAGGCGTTCTGGATCCGCTGGAGTCTCTTCTGGAGCTTGGCGGTGGTTCCGGCGTAGAGGGCGTTGCCGTAGTCCTGTCGGCTGGTGACGAGGGCCTGGGTGACAGTCTTCCTGGTCTCCGTGGGGATCCACTAGAAGATCTTCCGTAGCATGCGCAGGATGTTGAAGCACGACGAGGAGACGGCGTTGACTTGTCTGGTCATGGAGAGGGAGGAGTCCAGGATGAAGCCCAGGTTGTGTGCGTGGTCCGTCGGTTTGGGTGCGGTGCCCAGGGCGGGGGGCCACCAGGAGTCGTCCCAGGCGGAGGGCGAGGAGCCCAGGATGAGGACCTCCGTCTTGTCTGAGTTCAGTTTCAGGCGGCTGGTCGTCATCCACTCGGCTACATCTTTCATCCCTTCGTGCAGGTTGGCTCTGGCGGCGGCGGGGTCGTTGGTCAGGGAGAGGATCAGCTGGGTGTCGTCGGCGTAGGAGATTATGTTGAGGTTGTGTTGGCGTGCGATGGCCGCGAGGGGGCTCATGTAGACGTTGAAGAGGGTAGGGCTCAGCGAGGATCCTTGAGGGACGCCGCAGATGACTTCGGTGGCCTCTGACTTGTACGGTGGTAGGCGGACTCTCTGTGTTCTTCCGTCGAGGAAGGAGACGATCCATTCCAGTGCCTTCTCCTGGATTCCGACGTTGCTGGGGCGCTGCACTAGGGTGCGGTGGCAGACAGTGTCGAATGCCGCGGAGAGGTCTAGGAGGATGAGGGCCGCTGTTTCTCCGTTGTCCATCAGGGCTCGGATGTCGTCGGTGGCGGCGATGAGGGCGGTCTCGGTGCTGTGGTTGGCTCGGAAGCCGGACTGTGAGGGGTCAAGGGATCCGTTCGTCTAGAGGAAGGCGGCCAGCTGTTTGTTGACGGTCTTCTCAATGACTTTGGCTAGAAACGGGAGGAGCGAGATGGGGCGGTAATTCTTGAGTTCGGTGGGGTCTGCTGTAGGTTTCTTGAGTAGAGCGCTGAGTTCGGCGTGCTTCCAGCTCTCGGGGAAGGTGGCGGTGTCGAAGGAGATGTTGATAATGTCCCGCAGGTGGGGTGCGATGATAGCGTCGGCCTTGTTGAAGACGTGGTGAGGGCAGGGGTCGGTCGGAGATCCGGAGTGGCTGGGGGGCACCACTTGAGGGTTAGGACTCATTATGACAGAGGCCAACAGCAGGGTCAAAGGCAGGGCCAGTTGGTAGTAGCCAGCTGCACAGTTGCAGGAAAAGACCTCTGGAAGCTTGTTGTGACCATGCAGCTCAAACAGGAGGCAATCCCACTAGTAGTTACTTCTGGGGTCCTGGTTTAAGGCAAGCAGATCCAGTTTCTTTAGGCTATTTAGACAGTAGGGCAGTCTTTCTTCTGATTCCCCACATGCCGAGTAGTGTTTCAAAGAGAGGTCTGTGGGATACAGGTTCATGTCCAGTTCCAGTCTGTGGGTAGAGGGAAGCTTTTGCCCAACTCCTAAGCCAGTTCTGATCAGTTCCTCTACCCGACCTGTGTTTGGTGCCAACCTGACTGGAGAGACAAACAAGACGTAGGCCCACATGTGAGCTTCATCTGCCAATAACATGGTAGTCATTCTTTGAAGCACAGGCGAGGGCTGGGCACAGCTCCACCCCAGGCCATCCTGTTAAGTGTGAAGTTCTCCATCCAACTCCCAAGGCCCTTTGTCTGCTGTGTTCGAGTTACACATATATCACTCCAGGGGAGTCATCCCAGGCCAGGTAACTCAGGGCATACAGCTTTGAAGTTTAGGCAGAAACATTACAACTTTCTAAAAGTCAAATTTACCCAAAAAGTAATAATGCAATTTTTTCTTTAAGTTGAATTTTACATTTCTATTAACATGAGTCTTTCAAGCATCTTTCTAGCAGCTCCCAAACTGAAATCAAGCAGTACAAGGTGCTGCAGCGTAACCCTGTGTTACATCTATGGGAGGGGGTCAGCCTTTCACAGTGAAAAACAACTTTGTCGGTTCACTGCTAGTGCATGTGAAAACTTTGTGAAAACTTTAAATATACATTTCCTACATTTAAAACAACAAACACCCTTCCCTGTATGCATTTAGGGCCTACCATATGGCTGACTTTTATGTATTAAAAAGTATGGTTTAGGCCTGGCAAAAGTTTTATTTTGCCATGTTGAAATGGCAGTTTAAAACTGCATATCAAGCAACATGAGCAGGCTTAGAGACGTGATTTATAGTATAGTGCTACTTTAGTGGGTGTCACCAGGGCCGGACTGGTAAGTCCGGGCACCGGGCAATCCCCCGGCAGGCTGGATGGGGGCCGGTTTTGGGACAGGGGGGCTGGTTCTATTTTCCGTGCTGGCAGCTGCCCCCTCCCCCTCTCTTCCTAGTATTCCCTCTCTTTCTGTCTTGCTCCTCACTTACTGAAAACTTTGACTTGAAGAAATGGTTCACAAGCTCTCTTTCCTTCTTTCATTTAGTTGCTTCCTTGTGAAATTGATCCTAAAAAGAAAAACACTCTGACCTTTTTATTTTTCAAAGTGCAGCTTCGGGATGGAGAGAAATAAAAGGTTTTAAATAGGAAAAATAAATACATAACTAAATAAAGCAAGACAGAGTGGTTGCAAAGTGGCCAGATTGGTTTTATTCATATCCAAACACATTAGCCTCACTTTACAAACTTTGCAGTGAAGCGCTATTTTTGTTTTTTCTTTGAACAACACTGTTGCTCCCAGGTGGGGAAGTGCACCATTTCTGGATGTATTGCAACACCTGGTTGATGGTTGGATTGGAAAACAAAATGTGTGCCATGGCTCTGTGTTTATGGATGCGGTATTTTCAAACCAGACTGCTTACGTTTTGTAAGGATATAAGCAATGGACGCTGAAACGGTTCCCTTCTGGGCCCTGTAGTCATGTCCTAAACTTTTCAGGTAAAACCACTCGCTGATTTCTGAATAGTGAGGTGAGAGATAGTTTAGGTAACCATATTGTTTCTGCTTACATTTCACGTGCTTTACTTAATCTTTCATTCCCTATGAGTGTTTGCTCTTACTTTCTTTTTTTTAGGCAGCATATTACTCTTATCAAGTGCATAATTTGAATTGAGCCACATCCAAGTATTTATAGCATGGCACAATTACTTTGTAGCTGAAGGCAGTGCGAGTTTCTCTCATTTGGGCAGTATGGTTTTCAGTGGGGGAGAGGATGTGGCACTATGGCCAGAGCTGTTGAATTTGGTACTAGGGAACCGGCTTCAGCCTTCATGACCAGTCCACCAGACCACTCTACTGAGGGAGCATATTAACATGCTAGACCTTAGAAGGCCCCACTAGACATTAGAAGGCCTGATGTCTTAGCACAAGCAGATGTACCCTAGTGGTGTAAATTGTCAGTTAACCTTGATGGCCTGTCCACCACATTCCATACTGAAGTTCATCTCCAGTCTTGCGAGCAGGCCTACGAAGCAGCACTCCCTAGAGGAACAGTGATTCAGTCACTGTGACTCTGTCACTGAGGTCACATGAACCATAAGCAGGTTAGGGCGGTACGAATGGTGGGACCACACTGGGTACCTTCTCATGGGATATTGCTTTATGGAACTTGAATTCCTGCGTTTATAAAATGAAAATCAAAACTGCATGCACAGTGCGCATTGTTGTATATAGGACTTCTGCAAGGCAGAGTGAATTCTGGTACTGGCAGTCCTGTATTTATTTTTATATTGGTGTTCTGTTATGGTATTTTAAAGCGAAATATTTATGATGAGAATTCAAACCACAGATGATGCTTGTATTGTGTCCTCCCACATCTGTGTGTGGAAAGTTGTTTTCCTTCGTATGTTTACCACTGGTTGATGAAATTGTGATTCGCTTTGAAAAGCAGACTGTAAAATGACCACCTGATGCTTTCACTCCCACATGACCTTTTAGCCTCAGTGTAGAAGTAGACCTCGGCAAGGCCTACCGGTGATAGGGGTTCGCCCTTCTCTGCACACAAGTCCTCAGACCAATGAATAGAAGTTGGCACAGAAACTGAAATAGCAAAAATAAATTTTATTAAACCTTATGAGGTGGAACTACATTCATACAACACCCTTCGGCAGTGAATGGAGTAGAATAACCATGGGTCTTTTATACCCACACAGGAGCTCAAAAAGAGGCCGTACAAGTTCACATAGGAAGAGTTACATACATAGATGGTCATACACAGAATGCACAGTCAACAAAAAAGGAGGGGCCATGAGTTGCTGACTTTAGTTAACCCCTTCCATGCTCATGACGAGCTCAGCTCGTCATGAGGCACACTGGAGCTGTGCTCTTGACAAGGTGAGCTCGTCATGATATGCTGCTTTTCAAGGTTTTTCAGCACAGGACGGGAAAAGCCATAGCAGCCAAGGTGTTAAAACAACCTGACAGTAACAGACTAGAGGAGGTGCATGGGCAGCTACAGACTCTTCTGAGCATGTGCAGAGTAGCAGGGGCTAAGTATAGCCAGTTCTTGAGCAAAGCACAAGGGCAAGCAACAGCGAAGATGGAAAGAGCACATGGCGATCACATGGTCAGTCAAGATGGCTACCGGAAACAAGATGGCTTCAGCTAAATGCGAACTGCGATCTCTGCCAAATTTCCACAGACGACCCTTTTAGGATTAGCCAAAGATATCTATAATCTAGAAGAGTCTAAGTATACATCATGTACATGAATCTGTATCGTTTCATCAACTTCTTTGTCTAGTACACATTGGGCATTCATTTGTTTAACATCACGTCTGACAGGTGTACAAGCAGTGATACAGATGGAGCAAAGTATTGGACGACATTGTATACATATATTATAAAGAACAAGTGGTCCTTGACAGAAATTTTAACTTGTAACAGAATTACAACCTTAGTTCACGCAATTCTTTAGTCCGCTTCTAGATTAAATCTATACAGTAGGTTCAATAGATACATTAGCCCAAATTGTCAAAAAAGTATCAAAAAAGTACCCAAACATTTGAGAATTCAATTGAATCCAGCCGGATTCTCTGATTTAATATAGAATTTGAAAAAAGTATTTTCGCAAATCAAAATACAAATATTTACATATTATAATCAACAGAATCTTTCGTAGTATAAAAAGATGAACGTGCACAGAGAAAGATAAAGGTTTGTGCTCAAGTGATTGATCAAGGAGATCAGAAAAACAAAGTATAGAATTGTTTATATACAAGAATGAGCCTGCCCTAACCAACACTTGTAAAAAAATGTGATTCTTTTTTTACAAGCTCCTAGTTTTCAACAACATCCTCCATTGTCCTTGATTTGCACTATTGGCAAAGGGATTAGGAGGGAGACGGAGGGTAGAGGGGGAGTGGGGGGCAAAAACTAATAGATGCAGGCTCCAAGGGGAAAGTGTCGACGTTTTGACCCACACGTAAACTGGGTGATTATGTTCCTCAAATCAGGGTCTTCATCAGGATGGGATGAGGGAGTGGGAATTTTCAATGTGCACGCAGGTTAAAATAGTCAATGGGCACCCCTGTGTGGTGCACTACCATACATGCGACGTTTTGTCCGCATCAGGATTATTTAATTGGGCGCACCAGTATATTTACGGGCGGGGATTTCCAGTCAAATAGTAAAGGTGTTCACTCGATTATATTCGAGAAAACGCGGAGAATTTCACTCTTCTCTGCACACTGCTGACCTCGCTACTTCGTCCTCGCGTTTGGGGAATATAATCGAGTGAACACCTTTACTATTTGACTGGAAATCTATTTTAACCTGCGTGCACATTGAAAATTCCCACTCCCTCATCCCGTCCTGATGAAGACCCTGATTTGAGGAACATAATCACCCAGTTTACGTGTGGGTCGAAACGTCGACACTTTCCCTTTGGAGCCTGCATCTATTAGTTTTTGCCCCCCTCTCCCCTCCGTCTCCCTCCTAATCCTTTTGCCAATAGTGCAAATCAAGGACAATGGAGGATGTTGTTGAAAACTAGGAGCTAGTAAAAAAAGAATCAATTTTTTTTACAAGTGTTGGTTAGGGCAGGCTCATTCTTGTATATAAACAATTCTATACTTTGTTTTTCTGATCTCCTTGATCAATCACTTGAGCACAAACCTTTATCTTTCTCTATGCACGTTCATCTTTTTATACTACGAAAGATTCTGTTGATTATAATATGTAAATATTTGTATTTTTATTTGCGAAAATACTTTTTTCAAATTCTATATTAAATTAGAGAATCTGGCTGGATTCAATTGAATTCTCAAATGTTTGGGTACTTTTTTGATAATTTTTTGACAATTTGGGCTAATATATCTATTGAACCTACTGTATAGATTTAATCTAGAAGCGGACTAAAGAATTCCGTGAACTAAGGCTGTAATTCTGTTACATGTTAAAATTTCTGTCAAGGACCACTTGTTCTTTATAATACTTGATACCGAGGTCCTTTGACTAAATTGGGTCACCCCTTGTTTTATAACAATCACATTGTATACATAGGCAGGATGTCAGTAGAATTGCAAGTAATATACACAGAACTGTTAACAGTTTCCAGCCTCAGGTGATGAACAATGTCCATAGCCAACCGGTTAAAGTCCATGTTCCAGTATCAGGGTGAATCTCAGCAGCAATCTTATGCAGTTTAGAGATCGCATCAAAAACTGAAGGGGTATGATCTGGAATGTACATGCAGCAACTACTCCCGATGATGTGACATGCACCACCTCGATCAGCCAGGACTATGCCCAGGACCGTATGGTTTTGGAGTGCCACAATCTTCGCAATCTGTAGTTCGTGATGTTTCCAAGTGCCATAGCTGTCTGGTTGATCACAGCCTCTATGACCGGCATCAAACATCTGATTTTCCTACTGTTCAAGGCAGCACCAACAAAAAAGAATAGTCACAAATTAAAATCAACATATTGCTGCAGTGCGGTGTCAGTCTGATCCACCTCGTTGTGATTTGCTGTCCTCTTAAATCTATTTTTGAAAATGTAAATAAACAGTTTTGAGTCCTTGTGATGTGATGCAGGAGCCAAAAATACAGGTGGCAATAAAAAGGACACATAGCAAACTCCAGACCATCCAACAGGTAGATGGTAGTATCCCTTATTTCCCCATATAAAATAGGTATTATGTGAAGACGTGAAGCTACTATTATTAATACCAGCAATGTTCAGAACTAAAGTACATTCACTTCTCCCCATTGGAATTTTCCCAACACTACTCACACATAAATCGCTCGGGCTCTAGTAACAGCTGTAACAAATGGTCCATTACCCTTAGCAGTTCGAGTATTTGGGTAAACATAATGTGAAAAAGCATTCCCTCGTCGGTACTCCTCCATCTCCCATACAGTCCCTTTAGTCTGCGGATCACCTTCCTCATCAGGATAACACACTTTATTAAGCTAGTAGTTCAATCCCCCTACACCAAAATCAGTCATTTTAGCCACCTCAGAAGCCAATAGAAGTGCAAACTAGGCTCGACAAGAACCATTGTGAGAAAATGGAAGATGAATGAAGGGTGTTCCTCCCTTTTTCTGATGAGCTGGCATCATTCCACACACCCAACAGTTAGTAATGCTCATAGCATTGTGCGTGTGGTGCAACATCTGGATGAAAGTGTTGTTCAGATAAGATTGGCTATGCTTCTGCTCTTGATAAGGGAGAGTAAAATAGTGGTGTTCAATGGGTGCTAGAGTAGTGGCAGTCAGCCGAGCAGGAGCAACTTCCTCTACAATCCAAGTTATCACTGCCATAGTGATCACGATGACAGTACACCCAACAATACACATAATCCTCTTGTCACAGATCCTCGCAGCAGTTGATGTCTTCTCCATAGGCATATTCCTCTTGTTGTTGAAATAACAAAACAGTTGGAGCTCTAAAGTTCTGGGCAGCTGTTGGTTTCTTCACTGAGGGTTGAGACGGGTTTCACTACACAAAAGATTCCCCCTCCTTTCAGCTCAGTTTCTCACTAACCCAGGATGATTGCTCAACCAGTCTTTTTCAACAATGAAGTTTCTTTCCGGGCCGCAGTTGATATTGAAATGCTCCAGGAATCATATGGTCCGGGAAGTCTTCCTCAGGTTCTTCAGGTGATATGGCTTGACCTCTCTCTGTGTCCAGGATGTCTCGATGGTCGATAAGGGCAGCAGGTTTCACCACGGTAGACAGCACTTTCTTGCAGTGGGTAGAATGCACCTACGTCCTCCTGTTTGTCACTCGGACTGCAGTTCTCGTTGCCAGGAGGACCTGCTCTTGGCCGCGCCACCTAGGTTCCAAACTGCTCGATCTCTGGAAGGACCGGATCATCACATGATCGCCGGGCCGCAGTTCGTGGTCTTCACCTTTTGAACTGTCAGGAAGTGCTTCTTGAACCTGTTGATGAATAGAAATCAAGATGTCAGTCAACTGTGACAGGTAGTCACTCATCAAGACACAAGGTACATCATGTATGGGGCGTGGCTTAGGAATTCCCCAAATATTCATAGGCCTTCCAAATACCACCTCATAAGGTGTAAGGCCAGATTGCGAATGTGGCACTGATCTAAAGGACTAAGCATGGGCGAAAGAATTCGCGTTTTTTCCCGCAAAATCGCAAAAAAATCCGCAAATTCATAAATTTTCCTGCAAAATCACAGATTTGTTGGCGATTTGCACTGGAGTACTTTCTACTGGCTAATCCAGTAAGTGCTCCCTCATTGCGTAAATGTATAGTGCTTTTACTACACTGCAGCTGCGTAAAGGGCCAGAAGACGTGTCTGCAGGGACCATGTGTGCCTGTAACACAGGCACAGGCACACATGGTCACTGGAGACACATCTTCTGGCCCTTTACGCAGCTACAGTGTAGTAAAAGCACTATGGGGCAGATTTGCAAGCCGCTTGCGCCTCTTTTGCGCCCCAGTTGCGTCACTTTTGTGACGGAGTGGCAGCACAAAAGATGCGCCATGGTGCTTGGTATTAACAACGTGACGCATGTGAGAGATGTGTCATGTTGTAAAGCCCTGCGCCATCAGGAGGCGTTCTGGCGCAGGGGAGGGCGTTCCTGCTCAGGAACGCCTCCAAAAAGTGGCTGAGTGAAATCTACAAGATTTGACCTAGTCACTTTTAGGCCAATGCTGCGTCAAAACCCTGCGCCTGCTTGAAGCAGGCTCAAGGCTTGATGCAGCATTGGGGAGATAGGGCCCCCCAGAGCATTGCTGGAGCTGCGTCGCGCTTGCGACGCAGCTCCAGCAATGCGCTGCCTTCACGGCACAGATGTGTGACATATCTGTGCCGTATTGCCACATGGTGCGCCTCATGGTAAATGCGGCGGACCATGGGGGGCAGAGCTGTGGCGCACAGTAACTGGTGCATCCCTGGGGATGCGCCAGTTATTGTAAATCTGCCTCTATACATTTAGCCAACAAGGGAGCACTTACTGATTAGACAGTAGAAAGTACTCCAGTTGAGTAGAGGTATTGCACAAAACGGTGGCATCTTCGTGGACAAACACGCAGGGCGGGATTAATTCTGCCCCCTGTAAGACTCGTTTTTTGTGCCCTTATGCCCTCTGTTAGACTCGTTTTTCCCTTGGTTTTCTACCCTTCTGCCCTCTGTTAGACTCGTTTTTTGTGCCCTTTTGCCCTCTGTTAGACTCGTTTTTGCGCCTTTCTGCCCCCTGTTAGACTCGTTTTTGTGCCCTTCTGCCATCTGTTAGACTCGTTTTTCCCTTGTTTTTCTGCCCTTCTGTCCTCTGTTAGACTGTTTTTTTGTGCCCTTCTGCCCTCTGTTAGATTTGTTTTCCCTTGTTTTTCTGCCCTTTGTTAGACTGCTTTGTGTGCCTTTCTGCCCTCTGCATCACCACATCATCACTCAGCGCTACCCCAGCAGCACTCAGCACCATCACATTATCACTCAGCACCACCACATTATCACTCAGCACCACCAAAGCACCACTCAGCACCACCACAGCTTCCCTCAGCACCACCACATTATCACTCAGCACCACCACATTATCACTCAGCACCACCACAGCACCACTCAGCACCACCACAGCATCACTCAGCACCACCACAGCATCACTCAGCACCACCACAGCACCACTCAGCACCACCCCAGCATCACTCAGCACCATCCCAGTGTCACTCAGCACCACCACAGCACCACTCAGCATCACCACAGCACCACTCAGCACCACCACAGCACCACTCAGCGCCACCCCAGCATCAATCTGCGCAACAATTCAACAACAACTGGTTCAAATATGCTCTCTAAATGTGTTAAGCTTTATTAGAAATGTCACAAAAAGATGTTAATATTTCACTTCTGTTCTTGGATTTTCATCACAATAAAATACACTGAACATAATCTTCACAAAAGTTATTTACAAACGTTTAAGCTATTGCAATTATAAATTAAAATCACTTTCATTTAAGTATTAACTATTTTAAAAAATTAAAAGCCATTGTAATTTGTAATATCAATACATCTAAGTTACGTAAATACAAACCTGTTGCATTACAAATGCTATAGGTGTCACATTTGCGAAAGTTATAACTATTGGCATTGTAAATGACAAAGCTATTAATTTAGCTATTTTCAAAACCAACACATAAATAAAAAAAAATTGTCATTTACAAGACCAATAGCTCAAACTTTCCTAATGCGACACCTATTGCATTGCAAATGCTTGTTTTTATATCTGTCAGTGCTTCCTGTTGAGGTTTAATTTTCGTGACAGGCGCCTCATTGCCTACATGTAACTATTCTCTGACCCTGCTTCAAGGGTCAGAGCAGGGTCAGTGAATAGTTTTAAGTAGGCAATGAGGCTCCAGGAAGCACTTACAGGCTTACAGCAGCTGGTGCCCAAGTTGAAGTTAATTTCTTTGTAACCCTTTTGTAAAAGGTTAAAAAAAATTAGCTTCAACTTTTGCACCTGCTGCTGTAACCCTGTAAGTGCTTGGCTGAAAATTCGTCCCCGCTGATTCGCGGGTTTTACCGCGATTTCGTGAGATTCGCGGATCGCGAAATCGCGGAAAATCCGCAAGTTCTGCGAGCGAAATGAATTTTCAGCCCATGCTTATAATGGACAAGAATGCCAAGGGTAGTGCATCAGGCCATTTCAAGAATGTGGAAGCCTGAATCTTAGCTAGCTTAAGCTTGAGGGTAGCATTGTATCGCTCCACTAGCCCTGCTGATTGTGGGTGGAAGGCAGCATGAAACTTCTGCTTAATCTCTAATCCTTTCAGGACATACTCAACAACTTGCCCAATAAAATGGGGCCCGTTGTCACGCCACAAAAGTTTGAAAACACCAAATCTGGGGTAGAATTCTTTTAGAAGCACCTTTGCTGTAGTAAGAGTTGTATTATCTTTCATAGGGTACGCCTCTATCCACTTACTGAAGGCACATACCACTATTAGAACATATTTCAGATTATTATAGGGTTCAATCTGGATGTAATTAATTTGCAAAACTTCAAAAAGTCCAGTTGGTGTAGCAAACCCTCCTGTAGGAGTTTGTGTCCCTTTTTTAGGATTGCACTGGAGACAAATCAAGCAGGACTGCACTATCTTTTTAGCTGTGCCGGCAATTTCTGTATGCTCCCAAACTTGTGTAAGCAACTTCGGCTCCAACGTATGCAGGGCCATGTGCCATATGAATCATAGGCTGTAAATAGAGTGTGGGCAGTCTCCACTTAGTCATGTCTTTATTTCTCCAACTACCGAACAAAACACCTGCCAGTACTGTGATTACTATTTAATTTCAATAACCTGCGCGCAAAGAATTAAACTGAGTGTGGGGTGAAAATTAAATTTCATAGATTTAATCACTTTTATTTTAACGAAGGATTTTTAGAACAGTTCGTTGGTTGGAGTTCAGCAAGATTTCAAAACAGTAGAAAACACAAACAATACAAAATACAATATTCATAAAAATAACATTATCATAAAAAACTCATTAATGAAGGGACACAATCGTACATAGTTGATCAACATTTGCATTCAAACACTCACTCTCTCATCCAAACCATACATACAGACATTAATATTTACAATTTACAATGTCACAAAGCAAAATTATACAAAAGTAAAAGAATACACCATAGAAATATTTTTTCAGAATTGAGTAACCTATTTAAAGGTTTTTTTTGCAGTCCTATTTGCAACTCAAAGTCTTATGGTGTAAAAAAACGTTCTCCTGGGAACGTCATGCAATTGTTTATAATCGTTTGCTATATCAACAGGCTCTAACTCTGTGGAATGCTTTCTAAACCAAGCAATTACTTCTGTGGTAAACAGTTCTACAAAATATAACTGCTCTCTATCCTGCTATTGTTGTACATCTGCTGCAAGATCTGAAGCAGAAATGTTATCACTGGCGGCTTTGCGAGCAGCAGATCTAAGAGTGGCTGCACAATCAGCCGTCAGAAAAGATCGAGTCTGTCGGTGAGCATCTGATCCTAACCGATCCTGATAAAGGAGCAATATCATCATCAGAATCAAGGGTAGGGGCAGAGGAAAAATGATATGGAGGCGGGGGGTTGAGATAACAAAATGGAATCATCCTGCGGTTAATTAAGTAGAGGGTAAAGGGGGCGCCGGACAGGGTATTGGCCATTTACCTGTAAACAACGCTCCCTATCCTCTCTATCTTTTATCTCCTTCATTTCTCTATTTTTCAGTTCCAGTGCTTTTGCATAGATATTTTTGCATTGTTTTTTTTCTACCAAAGCTTGCTCTCTTCTCTCTCGTTCACGTGCTTCTTTCTCCCAAATTCTTACACAGTCATACATATCTTGTCTACTTTTGTGCTAAAACATACATTGTTCCACATACTGAATCAAATGACCCATTTATAGGCCATCGCTACTCAGGATCCTTGCTAGTATATTTATTCCATAGTGTGCTGTACATTATAGAATAAATACCATTTTTAATATGCATGTCCCTATTTGGTGTCCCCACGAGGGGAGCCGGCTGATTCCGCTCTAGTTCCATATTGGTACCTCCAAGAAAGCCACACATTCTACGAAGTGTGCTAAGAACAGGCATGCCAAGAATATTGTAGCATATACAATAATATTTGCCAAGTGGCACTTAATTCAATGTGTGCCGTTCAAGTTTTCAAAAGTTAGAGAAAAATCTCCTCATTACCTGCCTATATAAATTGTAATTTTTATATATCCAAGCAAGTTCCAAGATTTTGGCCAAACAAACAAGAAGTGTCGCATCAAACGACCTTACCAAGCAAGAGTCTCCAGACTCCAGGTGCCGAGTTCTGAATCGATCAAAAGGTCTCTGCACAGCGAACACCAGAAGGGATCTCAGTTGCGGACCGGCAAAACCTGGATGGTCAGATCTCAGGCAGTGAACATCCGCAGCGAGATTCCAATCCTCTGTCAAGACCACTCCGTCGGGCATCTGAGTCACCAATGAGCCCCACAGGTTGGGTGCCAATCTGTAGAAGTAGAGCTCAGCAAGACCTACCAGTGCTAGGGGTTTGCCCTTCTCTGCACACACATCCTTAGACTAATGAATAGAATTTGGCATGGAAACTGAAATAGCAAAAACACATTTTATTAAACCTCAAGTGGTGAAACTACATTCACACAACACCCTTCGGAAGTGTATGAAGTAGCACAAGGAGTAGAAGAACCATGGGTCTTTTATACCCACACAGGAGCTCAAAAGTAGGTGGTACAAGTTCACATAGGAAGAGTTCCATACATGGGTGATAATAATAATATTTTATTTTGCTTGATTAATTAAAATCTTTGCAAATACATGTCCAAAAGGTTCATTGCACAGATAAATACCTATAAAAAACTATAAAAGGCTGCATAGTATAAAAGGTAAACAATTGCATATTCCTAATGTGTGCAATCAGCCATTTAAAGAAGAAAAAAAAGGATTCTCATAAACTTTTACATCTCATTTAGTACTAACAGCCGTGTCTACTACAACTTCTCAAGTAGATGGCACAGCTTAACCAGGTCCATTGTCCAAGTTAGAGGCTTGGTAATTAAAGTGCAAGTACAGCTAATACAAGTTAGGGAATTGATGTACTTAAGTAGCATTTTAGCATGTTTCAGATAGCGACAAGATCTTAAGTCTCTTAGTTACCAGTTCAACATTTTTGTAAGCCGACAGTTGAGCTGAACGTCAATAGGATTGAAGCAGAGATTCACTGCCTGCCTGCAGGACCAGATGCCGTAATGCCTAAAAAAGGGACGTAGCAAGGTGAATCTTATGTCCTTTAAATTGGGACAGTAGCAGATTATGTGAGTGATGTCTCCCTTCCCACTTCCGCATAGGCAACAGGTCAGAGTGCCACCTTTCCTTTCCCAAGGTGGAAGATGGAGTTTGATCGCAATTACCCCCAACCGTAAACCTTAGAAAGTTTTCCTTCCTGCTTATCTTAATTCTGGCACTCAAGTAGGCTTGGGGTTTTTGCCTTACATAGTCACTGAGCACTATCCAGCCATGTCACTTATTGGTAAGAATTGCTTTGTCTTCTAGAACAGAAAGCGTGGACGTTGTTTCTCTCACCGCTTTTTTGAAGGACTGGTGATCCGCTGGAAAGGCCCAAGTTTCGGTCAAGCCTAGTAACTCAATAGAGTCAAACAGATAGTCCCTGGCTGGACATTTTTCTAGATTGTGCAAGGCTTTCCAGAGGTGGGAGTTTAAGGATCCGGCCTCAGCACTTTGGATTTTGGGCCAACTTTTAACGTAGGTACTCCTTCTTTCCACCGTTTGTCATGGGATCCCGAATTCTAGCCGGATTTGTGCCAGGGAGACATATTTTGGGAGATGAAATATTGCTCTATAGGAGTTAGCTGTTATGATGTCTAAGGCTGCTGCCTCTTTACCTTTGAGAGCCTCACTCCCGTATGTCAATGACGGCAGCAATTTGGCCCTCAGAACCTGTAAAAAGGGGTCAAGAGTAAAGTCGGGAAGCTGTCTCTTCAGGGACTTCAGTGCTAAATATGTTGTGATCCCCTTTCTTCGCATGGACTCTAGCTGAGGTTTAAATGAGCTATTATGGTCCATTAATATTCCCAGGTATTTGTAGCTTTGTACTTGATCCAAGCGTTGGCCATCAAGGAACCAGCTATTGGTCTTCTTTTTATGGTAATTTTGGTCTTCTTGAGGGAGTTCCGGTTAGAAAAACTACTTGTTGTGTTTAGTAGGTGCTGAAGCCCAATTGGTGTCCGACTGATTAAAACTAAATCATCAGCGTATAGCAAGTTTGACATTAGCTTGTTTCAAAGTTTTGGAGCATGGGATACACAGCTGTCCATCTCCCCAGGGAGATCGGCCAAAAATAAGTTAAAAAGGATCGGGGCGAGGACGCACCCCTACTTGAGGCCTTTCGAGGTCATGATTCATTTTGAGATGTGTGACCCTGTCCCTAGTTTGACCCTGATCCTTGTGTCAGTATGCAGCTGCTTTAGCCGATCCAGAAGTGTGTTTGGTATACCCCAATTTTCCAGTTTTCCCCACAGTTTGGATCGATCGACATGGTCGAAAGCGGCTGTGTAATCAATAAAACACAGGAAGAGGGACATTTTAGATGCTTTTGCTGCATCCATTAACAACGTAAGAGCCAGTATATTCATTGTAGTACTTTGGCCACTGCAGAACCCAGTTTGATTAATAGGGATGATGGATTTATCTGAAGCCCAAGATGTTAGCTCGTCCAAGATTGTTCCGGCGTAGTATTTGACTTCTACGTCAAGCAGGGAGATCAGTCGATAGTTATTTGGATCATTTCTTTTGCCTTGTTTGAAAATTGGGCTAATGATAGATCCTTTCCAAGATTCTGGAATAGTGACTGTGGTGTTTAAGTCCTTAAACACTAGAAGTAGGGCCGTGCTACAGAAGATGGCGTCATGTTTATACAGTGCCGGTGGGATCCCATTGGGGCCGGGTGCCCCTGAATCTCTTCACTTGGTTCTTAGACCTTTTATCTGTTTTACCGTGGGAGCATATCCTTCCTTTTCATTGGGGTATGTAGAGTCCAAATCACTAGCCGGCAGAATCCCCTGTTGCTTGTGGATGTTAGTGCTGATAACCGAGTGAGCTTTGGTTGTGCAGTTTTGTGTCACTTTTCCCTTATTGGGGGATTTGATGTCCGGTAACAAGTTGCCAGCAGCCTTGTTTGGTTCCCCTCTCCTTTGTTGTTAAAATGGGCGGAGAGGTAGGCTACCCAGTCGGCCTCTGTTATATTGGAACTAATTCCTGGGTGTTTCGGTCGCTCTATCTTGTGGATTGTTTGCCAGAACTTTGCGCTGTTGTGTTGCTTGGCATCATGCAATAATTTGGCCCACGTTTCATCATTGTTTTGCCTTATCTTTCTCCACTTACTCATTTTCAATAGTATCTTTGTTTTTGGAAGGGTCGACTGCAACTCCAGGTTCCCTGGTGTTTTTTGCAGTTGTCGAAAGGTCTGCTTTGTAATACGTTTGAGGCTCTTGGTAGCTGGACTTGAATTTACTTTTGTTAATTCGTCTTCTGAGCGTCTTGATTTGGTCCTGATCCTAGCCGCAAAATTGCCACTAAAGGTTTGAATTAAGTTTTCCCATGCTGTTACAATTGTGCTACCAGTTTCTTTTTCTTTCTAAAGTAGGGTTTTAGCAGTGGCAGTTAGAGCTTCAATGATGTTGGCATTGCACCTTAAACGCTTTAGATTAGGGAGTTTTTCGTTTGCAGCCGGGTTCCAGGTGTCTAGTGTAGCAACAGGCCTCGCATTCAACAGTACTTCTTGTGGGAGGTGATCACTCTGAACATTGTCACCTAAAGGTTGCTATTTTGTCGAACATGGCTAGGGTTGCAAACATATAGTTCAAATAGGAGGATGTTTTTGAGGAATGAAAAGTGGCAACTGGTGGGTTATCCTCTAAGAAGCGGCCATTCAGAGCTCTTAGATTAAGGTGTTCTACTTCTTGTAGCAGATACTTGGCCCATCTTGTAGGTTTGGTAGTGCTTGCTTGGCCCTGGTTTGGTATCCCCCAAAGTGATGTAAGTTCATACACAGGGCCGTCGTCTTGGCTTGATCCAAAAAGATTTAAATTAAAGTCGCCGGCAACGATTATGTAATCAGTGTCTTGCTCATCCATAATCCATTTTATTTCATTTGACAGCTCTTTTACTGCTTTTTGTTTTCGTTTGGGGTGCACGTAGGTGTTAATTAATATAACTTCTTGTGTCGTATTTTTGAATTTTAGCTTTATCTGTATTGCATGAATGGGATTGGGTGATGTAATTGTCGCCTCTAAAGGCTTTAATGAGCCCATTGTGGTTATTGAAGCCAACATGATTAGTCCCCCTGAGCTGCGACCAAAGTTAGAGCCCTTTGTTACCGGGGCGAAATAGGAGGAATATCCATGGAGTTCCTTGCGGTTTCTTCCCAGGTTTCCTGGAGGAGTATTAGGTCAAATGTTTTCAAGTAGTTCTTCGTGATCGACCAATTTGGCTGCCAGGCCATTAATGTTCCAAATGCAGAGTTTAATTTGACCTTGCACAAGAAGGGCTGTCTGGGGGGTATCACACTCTTGTCAGTTTGGGCGGTCTGTTAATATTGTCTGTGTTATTTGTGACCGAGCTTGGGTGGTCATCTAGAGAATGCACAGTCAACAAAGGAGGAGGGGCCATGAGTTGCTGACTTTAGTTAAAACAACCTGACAGTAACAGACTAGAGCAGGTGCATGGGCAGCTACAGACTCTTCTGAGCATGTGCAGAGTAGCAGGGCCTAGGTATAGCCAGTTCTTGAGCAAAGCACTTGGGCAAGTGTAGTGACCGGATGTTTTGTCATATTTTTGAGTGATGGTGACTTTAGTCTACTACCATCCTAGTATAGTGGATAGATTCCTATTTTCAGCCTATTCTTAGGATAAGCCTATTGACTTTGACATAAGTATATGCCCTTTCATTATTTTAGAGCCTAAAGGCCTATATTAGTGGGTAGATCTTTTATTCCTGATACTATATTACCTATTGGTAGAGCTTGTTTATATATTTAGATGGAGCCATGCGTCTCATCATTTTCGGGACTACAGGGCCCAAGCGAGAGAGACTCCATTTTCTTTCCTGCCTCGGCTGCTCGAGGCGCTTGTAGGTCAAGAGTGATGTTTTAGTTATGAGCTGTTATTCACTGGAGAGGAACCGGTCAGAGCTGGCCTTTATCGGAGGAATGTAAGCAGAGCTCGGGTTGTAGACGAAACAACAGTTGGCCACTGTGGGAGCGTCGGGAGCCCGGAGCCTAGTACAGGAATCTGGTGGGCGGCAGGCTACTGTCTGGAAATTTCCATGAACGAGGAGCTCTTTATATTATCGAGGTGTAGAGAGGAGAAGCAGACAGATGACAGAGAGGAGCGGCAGACAGATGACAAAGAGGAGAAGGCAGTCGACAATTGACTATTGCGGATGACAGTAGGAGTCTGGAGTAATTGAGAGCTGATGATCTTTTGGAGAGACTGAAGTTACATCGTGAGTCAGTCTATTAGAGTAGTTGGAGAGAATTAAACAACGGAGTTATAATAATCAGAGTGAAGAAGTTAGTTGAACAGATGGTTTCCAGAGCGGCTGAAACTATATAATTAGATTGAAGTCGGAAGGTGAAGACGGTTCGTGAGAGGGAGAGAGGCAGAGCTGAGCCACAGAAACGAAGAAGACGAGAGAGAGAGAGAGAGACGGGTTCCAGTGCTTTGAAGGAGCATAGCGGTGCAGACGTGTATCCGTGGGTGCAGAGTAGAATCTGAGATGAGCCAAGACACAGACGAGAGAGGGACCCAGATGACAGCCAGAATCGGACTCCGTAATTATAAGGTGAAGTCTGTCCTGCTATTATAGTGTATCTATGCTAATTCTTTCCTTTACTTTTCAGGCTATGCTTAGATTGTTAGGTAGTATTGTGACTTTATATTATAATCTTTCCTTTGTATGTTATTGTGTGATAAAGGGACCCCAGTTTGTAACGAACACATGCTTAATTATTATTTCTTTGTGACAGAACTAACCTTTCTTTACAGCCAGGTGCTATCGTATGGAAGGATGGGTAATTCCCTTCCTACAGGTAACTGATGCGGGAGATTGATGTGAGTTTTATGTCAAGGAATAATTCTTAAGTGTGACAATTTGGCAGTTCTTGTGTGAGAGGATCGGATTTCCTATCTATCACCTGAGGGATATTAATTATTTTCCTATTGGTGTGTAAAGAGACCCCAATACATAGTAACTGCACTTGAGAGTTGTTTACCAAGACAGAATTAACCTTTCTTTTTATCCAGGTACTGACAGGTAACTGAGAAATGGAAGACAGGGTAGTTTTGATAGGAAATAACTTCCAGTGAATATTAGGTATTCAGAAACTTCCCCAGTAGAGACAGAGAAGAAGGTATTAATAGGACAGAGATCGCTCAAGATAGGGCGTTAATGAGAGCACCAATTTGGATTGGTGTGTAGTGAGATCACTCAAGATAGGGCGTTAATGACAGCACCGATTGGGGATGGTGTGTAGTGAGATCGCTCAAGATAGGGCGTTAATGAGAACACCAATTGTGGTTGGTGGGGTATAGTGAGCTGCTCTCCGCCATGAGAAGGAGGGTAGAATAGTCCGGGCCAGATTGTCGCGGGCTATAAGGTAAGATCATAGGATGGGACATGGAATTCAGTAGTTATTAGTGACTATTCTTAGTAACCACATTAGATCTAGCAGTGTTTTTGATGATATAAAGTGTATATTGCTAGTGCCCCATTCCCGGGTAAGTATTCAGGAATCATTGTAAATAGGGTCCGGGAAGGTAAGGTGTTACGGTTTGGCGGGGTTGGTTGTATCTAGGTGAGTGGGTGATTCTTGGTCTGAGAATCCCGTCATTACAGCAAGCAACAGTGAAGAAGGAAAGAGCCATGGCGAGCACATGGTCAGTCAAGATTTCTGCCGGAAACAAGATGGCTTCAGCTAAATGCTAACAGTGATCTCTGCCAAATTTCCACATCAGCACTTTGCATGAAAATCTATACCCAGGTCCATAACTGGAAAAATAAAACGACATGTCCCAGAATGCAAGGTAATGTCAGGGAAACAAGAGTAGCGCCTATTGTCATGGCATGTAGTCTTCTGGCTTTTTATGAAACAAAAAGGGTCTTGACTCCTAAACTCAGCAAGGCTGAGCCAATATACACTAAAGAAACAAAACACTTGTCAGTGCTGAGAAACTTATTTTTCAAAACCAACTAAAGAACACAGCATACATGAAAATAGCATGGACACTTGCTTTATGAATTGCAACTTTTGTTTTTAATTTTCTTCTGAAGACTATTTTAGTTTTTAGTCATTTTTAGTTTTGTGCATGGGAATACAAAAAAGAGTTTATGTACATTTATATACAAACATGAAATAAGACAAATTGGTATGTACAATGAATCAGACAAACTCACAAACAACACATTCTTGGCCGTCCATTCATACTGCTCCACATCCATACTAGTCCCGGTGCCAAAAAGAACCTATATACACAACAAATGAAGAGTCCTTTTTTTTTGTCGTATTTTACAAATGTTTGTAACAGTTTAAAAGGAAAGCAAACAGTCTTTCTGTGGATTGTCGAGAAATTTCCAATCTAAATTCAAAGGGATGACCCGGGACCGGGTCGGTCGACGCGTTTCAAACCCTGTGAGTGCCAGGGTTCTCCTCAGGACCAAAAAGTAACTACAAAGAAAAGGAAACAGTCATAAATCTTATGTTCTAAGAGATAAACACCTTGTTCGCTGTCTAGCTTCCCTCAGCCTACCTCTATTGTTGGGTCATGGCTCCAACCGTGATTGCAGACAATTGTATTCCAAATGAAGGGGAGAGGGAAGTGCTGGAACATAATAGAAAAACAAACAATAAGTGCGCTAAGTTTTGCCAGTGCTGTTGTCACACATGTCCGTCCCTACGTCACTCATTCATTCGGTGTCAGAATGTGTGCCTACCTGGGCGGTTATGCGTGATTGTTGAGAATTAAGTCCCCAATGGATCGGGCTCTGTCGTGAAGTTTCGCACGGGAATGCTGTAAAATCAAAAGGGGAGACGTGTGTTACTGCTTGATTTTTAGCGTGTCTATTGCGGTGAGTTGTAACGTTCGCTGGCCCCCATGGAATCATTCTTACCGTGGCTATGCACCGCGTTAGTTTTCGAAGTCCACTGCAGTTCGTACTTTTCCACTCCTCCCCCTTCAGTCTTCTGGGAGTGAGTGAACACACACATTGTTATTGGCTGTGGGTGTGGCTACGCTCTGAGGAGTTATGGGAGATGTAGTCCCGTTGGCGGTGTTGAAAAACTAAAGCAGTTTACGTGTTCGATTTGTAGATTTCAGAAATCTCATTTAGTCCGTTGACTGCTGTGTCGAATTTCATTATTAGCAGGGCTTCTCTTTGGTTTAATCGTGTCTCCAAGTTGCAACCTCTCGGATCATTTTCAATTTTCGACAGGACCGTCCACTTTAGTTTGGTTTTATCGTGGTTCTTGGCCACCCAGTGGTTCATTAAGGGTGCGTTTTCAACTTCTCTGCGTATTCTTGACTTGTGCTGGGTAATGCGTTGCCTGACTTCTTGAGTTGTTTTTCCTATGTATAACATTGGGCAGGGACACATTATAGCGTACACGACATTCCTTGTCTTGCAATTGGTAAAAACTTCATGTTTCCAATAGATGTTATTAAATGAGAAAACCGACTCGACCCGGAGTGGACTTCGAAAACTAACGCGGTGCATAGCCATGGTAAGAATGATTCCATGGGGGCCAGCGAACGTTACAACTCACCGCAATAGACACGCTAAAAATCAAGCGGTAACACACGTCTCCCCTTTTGATTTTACAGCATTCCCGTGCGAAACTTCACGACAGAGCCCGATCCATTGGGGACTTAATTCTCAACAATCACGCATAACCACCCAGGTAGGCACACATTCTGACACCGAATGAATGAGTGACGTAAGGACGGACATGTGTGACAACAGCACTGGCAAAACTTAGCGCACTTATCGTTTGTTTTTCTATTATGTTCCAGCACTTCCCTCTCCCCTTCATTTGGAATACAATTGTCTGCAATCACGGTTGGAGCCATGACCCAACAATAGAGGTAGGCTGAGGGAAGCTAGACAGCGAACAAGGTGTTTATCTCTTAGAACATAAGATTTATGATTGTTTCCTTTTCTTTGTAGTTACTTTTTGGTCCTGAGGAGAACCCTGGCACTCACAGGGTTTGAAACGCGTCGACCGACCCGGTCCCGGGTCATCCCTTTGAATTTAGATTGGAAATTTCTCGACAATCCACAGAAAGACTGTTTGCTTTCCTTTTAAACTGTTACAAACATTTGTAAAATACGACAAAAAAAAAGGACTCTTCATTTGTTGTGTATATAGGTTCTTTTTGGCACCGGGACTAGTATGGATGTGGAGTAGTATGAATGGACGGCCAAGAATGTGTTGTTTGTGAGTTTGTCTGATTCATTGTACATACCAATTTGTCTTATTTCATGTTTGTATATAAATGTACATAAACTCTTTTTTGTATTCCCATGCACAAAACTAAAAATGACTAAAAACTAAAATAGTCTTCAGAAGAAAATTAAAAACAAAAGTTGCAATTCATAAAGCAAGTGTTCATGCTATTTTCATGTATGCTGTGTTCTTTAGTTGGTTTTGAAAAATAAGTTTCTCAGCACTGGCAAGTGTTTTGTTTCTTTAATGTAGTCTTCTGGCAGCACTGCACCCCTGTAGCGACCACAAGCACCCAGCCCGAGGGAGAGACCACGGCACAAAGACGACGTCTATAATGGTAATGTCCTCTATGACTTATAGTAATACCCTCTTGACCAGAAGTACTAGCTTAGGTCTCTTAGTAACAACAGTCTTTATTTTCGCAGAATAATCCTCCCAGAAAGGAGGGATGCCCAAGTGAGAGATTAATCAATCCTTGCACATGTGACTGCAAGGAATAATTCCTGCAGTTAATATTGGATGAGTCTCCTGATATCACGACAGGTACATAGTGATTAGTCCCTATGAGATTTTTGAATGCTCATATATATGATTCTAAATACACTGAGATGCGTAATATTAATGGTCATGGGGAGATGGAGAGATGACCCTTTACCCCCTGTCAGAAGGAGGAAGACTTTCCCCTCTTCTTTTTCATATATCAGTTACATCTTTGTGTGGACTGAGTGAAAGAGGTATATGTTGTTTTATATGTTTGTGCAAATGTTTTTAAGTATGTATCACCAGGATATAAACACTATATTTATGTGCATCCATCAAGGGTTACCTGATTCTTTTATATTTTTTTTTGTGATTGTGTATAGATCCAACATTTCATGAGGGAGATATTATTTCTTGCCCTGAGGAAGGTGGATTAGAAGCAGTGATACCCACTGAAATGCGTCGACGCAACTGTGCAAAGGCGTACCGTAGATTGTGGAGACATTTGTCAATCTCATTGTCAAAACATTTTGTGCAAAAATGATATGTTGAACAAATGATCTTGATCTAGTGTATGGGCCTATTTTGATGATTAGAATTTATTTTTCTTGCAGGTTCTCCCATTAATTGTAATCATTTTTTGTGTAATAATTGTCATAATGCTTTTAACTTATTTATACACTGTATGATACAATTTTGTGCATTTGACCATATGTTTGGTTAATTTTTATAACTGTGAGCACTTGGCCTTTGATGGTGGTTTTGTTATGTTCTGGTAATATATTTGTCTGCATGAGTGTCTTTGCTATGGTGTATTAAGCTGCCCAAAGGGGATTCTTTCATGACTACGGCCACTTAGGAATATGCCTAACAAGCACTTTACTGATGGTTTCCTGTAGTAAAGTGTGCTACGGCAAAACATAAAGGGTTTAATAAAGAACAGCACAAAGGGGCATTTTCAAAAGAGGAAGAAAACCTTCCGAGAGTCCAAGCAGCCAACTGTATCTGAGGAAGGGCTCAATCATGACAGTGACCTGCTGGATGAGATCTTAGTGTCGATCAGAATTTGTTTGGAAACAAATCCGGTTAAGCAGTTGTGGAGATTGTTGGTGCTGATTGAAGCTGTTGAGGAAGGTTGTTGATGCTCGTTTCAAGTCCAGTGAAGCTTTCAGTTAGGCAGAGAGGAATACACTCTGACCACAAACAATGACCCACTACCCTGGGGGGACTATTTCGGGGCTAAGACTCACTCCCACAGAGGTCAACACAGAGGATCTGCTATGGTCAGTTGGGACTGGTCAACTGGGAAGCATAAAATTGCATCTGAAGCTTATTGTGGTCCTGTAGCTTAAAGAGGGGGTCAGCCAACTGGCCCTTTTAGTCACTTTTAGTCACTTCTGGGGTCCTGGGTTGAAGGCAAGCAGGTCTGGGCTTCATTGAGGCCCTTCAGACAGCTAAGCAGCCCTTCTTCTGATTCATTTCTGGTCCAGAAATTTTCTACGGGTAGTATTGGGGAAGCCACATTTATGAGGAGTGCCAGCGTGAGGGTGGGAGAAACTCTGGCCACTACCTACCTAATCGGTAAAAGGTTCCAGGAGTGACTTTTGCAGCACTTCCTCAGTGTTTTACTATAAAGTATCCTTCAGTGCCTCTTTCTACCTAAATCTAATAATGTGGCAGGGCATTTAGTCCCATAATCAGAGCGCCCAGGGAATACCCAGTTGCCTGGCTAAGATAATGGGAAAATTCTCCCTTGTAGTCACTACAAAGCAGTTCTGGGGTAGCTACCCCTCCCTTTGGGGTTGGAGCCCAGCTAACTAGAGAGGCAAAGCAAGAGGGCTGCCTGGTGTCAGGCTCATCATTTTCTGACAGAGTAGGCATCATTGAGGTGTAACTAGTTCTTGTGCTCAGCCCTTAGACCATCCTGTTAAAAGAAGGCCAAACACTTCTCCGGACCCAAGCCTTTTGTCCTCTGTCTTTGAGCAGTCCACATCTTACCATATTGCAACCATCAGCATCCAGATGACAGCTGGAACAAATGCCTTGAGAGGTTTAGGCAGAGACAGGTGACGTTTCTAAAAGTACCTTTTGCCCGTTAGTTAGACAAAATCTGACTTTACCATTAAATTGGATTTCGTTTAACTATAGAAAAGAGTCCTTTATTTAGTTTTCTAGCTGCTACCAACCCAAATCTACCCTGATAGGATGTAATAATGTTATTCTGTGTTTTCCTATGGACGGAACCAGCCTTGCTACAATGAAAATACTTTTAGGTGTTTTAAGGACACATGAAACACTGCACTTTTACATGTGCTGCACCATGCCATTCATCATGCCTTATGAGCAATTAGGCCTACCCCACAAGTGACTTAATATTTAAATGGAAGGTTCAGGCCTTTCAAAATAGTTCATATTGAGAAAGTCGAATTTGTAGTTTTAAACTGTACTGCCAGGCTACAATAATCCGTCTGAAATTTGGTTTACCTGGGCACTGCAGTGGGTGGCAGTACTATGTGCTGCTGCCCACTAGCGGCATTTAACTTACAGGCCCTGGATAGACTGGGTACCATATACTAGGGAAGTATAGGTAAGTTAAAGGTACCAATTAGGTAAATGCCACTTTCATCATGGTCTAAGGAGTAGCACGGGCACTTTATCACTGGTTGTCAAAGGTAAAGTGCATAGAGTTTGTCATGTCCTTTAGGTTAGTCCCATCATGTACGTACTGATTACATACATTGCATCCCATCCACACGACATAACGGTTTTCTACAGGTGACCTTTTACCAAGTATCTTACTTCTGTCTCTCCAACATCAGGCTCTGTGTACCATATCTTAATCCCTGTATCTGACGTACATAAACATGTCCCCAAGCACCGTATTCGGTACAAGGTTCACCACTTTTTTAATCCATGGCCAACAAACAGCTGTGCATGTTCTTATTTGTTTAGAAAAGGATTAGCAGGGGTTTAGCAAATGTTTTCAAAACATATTGATTCTAGAAAAGCTCCGGAGTGACCACATTAGTATAAAAGACCCTCACTCCCCCTTAGGCGGGCAGAGGAGAATTCCATCCAAGCTGAGACGAGGCTCTGCCAGTTGATCCTTCCACAAGCAGAGATCTGACATCCCTTGGGTGGTGCCACACTTGACGCAGAGATGGGGTCCTTCATTCAGAACCATCAGGTGAGGTGTTAGCACTTCAATGTGGAATTTTTGGCTCCATTAGGTTCCCTTGGGACATATCCTAGCACTTACGCATACATGCTTCACCTACACCTCTTGGCTAGGCAAAGTTTGGTAGGCTACGCATCGTAGGAGTACACCAAAGCTATTGTTTTATGAAATATTATTTTATTCATCTTATTAGCACTATGGTAGAAATGCATCTACTTTTTACGATATTGGTACTAGCGATTACATTTGTCTGCTCCTGTCTTTTGAATATCGCAGCTAACATGTTTCATACTCGACTGACGCTTGACCAATTAATAAATATTGAAACCATGCTAATCGTCATTCTATGTATTCTGAGAAAAGCAAGCACGAGTGACTGAGCGAATACCGTATTTTTTCCACAATACCTGAGAAATCAGGGTTGTCATGTTCAGTGGTTGCCAGCAACTAATTACCACACTGTGTACTACAGAGGGGTGATAGCTGCACTTTAGAGCTAGCAGGTCTAACGGCTGACTCATCCTGTGGGGGTGTCCAGAGTCTGTCTGCACAGCAAGCCCTCAATTTAGGTCATCCAAAATGCGCAGGTCCTGGGGGGTCCTAGGAACTACACAGAAAGTTCTAAGGCCAACAAAATAGTTAAGGCAAAAATCTTGGGAAATACCACACAAAACATGGTCCTTTCCATCAAAAACTAATTAGAGAGGTGTTAAGTCAGGAGGGTGTTTTTGGTGTGCCAAATTTCATCATGTCAACCCAGAGAAGCAACAAAAGCAGTGTTATGTCTAAAGCATGGAGTCACTAATTGCTCTTATAGGGTGAACGAAGGAGGAAGAATCCATGCTCCGGTCCACAAACTGCATAAACTGGTGATGCAACCTGGTGGAAGCGGAGAAGGAAAATAAGTTGAGTGAGACACTTGAATGGTGTAAGAAAAAGCCTGTTGTATTTTAGTTAATAATAAAAGTGAGAGAGTTAAAACCATGACAATCCCTTACATTGAACACCTTGCTACCCCCACCTTAATAAGATGATTTGATGAGGATCCAATGTTCTTGATTCACTCTTAAAGGTCAATCCATTTTTTAAAAAGTATTTGTGTGATGAATGTCACCAAGGAATATGTTGGAGTTGATGTCGAGAAGTGATGGAGTAAGAGCAGGGTAGCGAAGGGGAACCTTCAAGTTAGCAACTCAAGTTCAAATGGTTGTTGGGTTTTCTTGTGTAGTGCTTTCAGACAGGAATTCAATGGTACAACCATGCCTTTGGCTAGGTCAATGCATAAGGAAATGAGGACAGTTTAAGTGGCGGTGGTATGAATGGTAAAGTAGCTATAGATTGTCATGTAGCTGTTATTGACTGTGCTGGTAAATTTGGTGGACCTAGTCCAGTCCCCGATGGGCCATTTTCCTCTAGGAATCTGTCATTATAGTCGGCTATCTCACAAGAGGTCTGGAAAGCCTCCTAGAACTCCTCCCTAAAAGTTTTGTGTTGGACAATCATTGACTCTCATACCAAAAATATTGTTGAAGCGCTTATTCACCTAAGGGCATAGTGGAGGTGAATAACAGATGTTTATTGTTGCCCAACTCAATGGTACTCATTTTATCTACATCATCAGAACAATGAAATGGTGAGTTGAGTGGACCTGCCATGAGATCAAACACAGGCCCCTACAGTGGATGCATTAGTCCACTAAGCCACCAGACACGGCATGTATGCTTTGTGATTTTCTGATTAATCCATGTTACTGCTGTTCTCCTTTTATATTGGATTGTTTTTAACCTCACAATTTCGTTTTTTTTTAAAGGAGGAAATGTGTTATGTCATTTCTTCGCTATCCTTCTAGGTTTGTGCTCATGTCATATCATCCTCTACAGTTGATGAGGGTAGCTTTACAAACCTGTCAACCTCCAAAACACACTCACAGTGAGAGCGGCCGTAGCCTTGAGAGGGGTGAGACCATAATCTCATTACCTCCCTGTAGGAAATGGCCCTTTTTGCAGGGTTATCCCCAAAACGTTTTGCTTCTTTCTCCTCTATTTTTCCCTAACTTTGGTTATTGGCTGTAGTACTCTGGGCACTTTATTACAGCTGATCAGTAATAAAGTGCATATGCTTTCCCTGTGAATTGTTATTGTGATTGGCTATCCGTGATTGCATATTTGTCTTACCAGTAGGTCCCTATTAAAGTGCACTGAGTGTGCCAAGGCTGGCAATTCAAATGCTACTAGTGCAGCAATGATTGCACCACTCACATGAGTAGTGCTGAAAAGATGTCTTAGGCCTGCCACCGCAGTGCCTGTGTGCAGTTTGCTAACTGCCATGTCGTCCTGGCCAGTGTACCCACATGCCAGGCCTTACCCTTCCCTTTTCTTACACCTAGGACACTCCTATGGTAGGCCCAAGGTACCCTCCTGGGCAGGGTGCAGTGTATGTAAAAGGTAGGACATGTACTATTGTGTGTAACATGTCCTGATTTCGTTTTTCACTATTGAGAGGCTATCTTGCCCATAGGACAGAATGGGGAATGCTGTGTAACATGTTTACCTGCATATCTTCCCATAGAAGCAAGATAGAAAAGTGGAATCTGGTATCCCTGAACACAGAGTTTAATAACACATATTTTAGGAAGGATGGTTTTTAAATTCGGTGTTTGAAAATAGCACTTTTAGAAATTGGCTATTTTCTTGTTCAACCTTTCTGTGTTCCTCTGCCTGTTTGTGGGTTGACTGTCTGATTTGAGAGCGACAGGGACTGGGGTTGCTCCAGGAGTCTGGGGGAGTCAGTACTAGGCTAAATAGACCTATCTGCATGTAGAGTGGTGGGAGGAGTAGCACCTGGGCCTGAATAGGGCTGTGCCTGCCTTCCACAATGCTGGCTCCACCTCCTGTGGTGCTTCTGGTAACCCTGGCCCACACTGACAAAGGAAGAAGTAGTGCACTGGCAGAGTGCACCCAGAACTGGTTTGGACTGGGTCCAGGACCCCTCACACATAGAAAACAAACAATTTTGGGGTATAAATATCAGAGCTGAAACCCCTGAACTTTAGATTACTTTGGAATCAAGGAGGAACCTTTGCTGAGGAGAAAAGCTGTAGAGCTGAAGGAGAAGTACTGACCTTGCTGTGTGTCTGTGGTTGGCCTACAATTGCTATTTCTGCCAAAGGAAGGACAAGGGACTTTGCTGTGTGCTGGGTCATCCTGCTTGACAAGGACTGTGTCCTGAAAAGAAAGTCTCCACGGTCCTGAAATGAACTGGCCTCCTGTTGTGGAAACACAGGGATATAAAAGTTTCCAAGACTACTTCGTGATCAAGAGGAATCCCTGCCAATGAAGATCAGCTGAAGAGACTGAGGAGAAGTATTGCCTTTGCTGTGTGTCTGGGGTTGGCCTGCAGTTTGCTGTTTCTACTTAGGAGAGGACTAAAGGGCTTTGCTGTGTGCTGTGGCCTCTGCTTGAAGAAGGAATTTGCTGTATGCTGTGTCCATCTGAAGAAAAGTCCCCAAGGGCCTGAGAAGAAATGGCCTCCTGTTTCTGAAGTCCCAGGCCCAAAAAGACTTCACTCCCAGCTTCCCTGAACTTCCTTGCTGGGAGTTCCAGTCTGCCAGGAGGGCCTGTAACTGTGTGTGAGGCCTTTTTCCTGAAGGGAGCTGGAAGCCTGACACAACGAGAGAAGCATGACGCCGCCGCAGCAGCCACTGTCACATTATTGATGAAGTGTGTTGTCACTGCCGCTGTTTGCCTCACTGGAGAAGTGTGCCACCCCTCAGAGGGTGCCATTGTATCATTGGAGAACCATGTCGCAGGGCCGTCGCATCGCTGAGGGAGCGTGCTGCTGCTGATCGCCGCTGCAACACCAGAGAAGCGTGTCACCGAAGATGTTGTTCCATCAACGGAGAAGCATGTCGCAGGGCCTGCCATGACTCAGAAAACCACAGAGATCGCCGCACGGCCGTCGGGCATGCACGCATTTCCTCTATGTCATTGCATCACAGTAAAGACGCCCTTGCACCGGATCGTCCCTACGCATCGAGGCGTCATCTTGTCACATCGGAACCGGAGTACAGGAAGAATCGACGCATCATCTTCTCTGCTACGCTTTTGTTTGTTTTGGGTTACGCATCCCAGGTACTTTGTGAGTAAAGTGTCGCATTTCATCATCTACAAGTTTTTTTTTGCAACAACCTTTCTAAAGACATTCTGCTGAGTTTTTATATGTTGAATTTTTGTCATTTTGGTCTTGTATAGTTTAGATAAAGATGTTTTATTTTTCTAAAGTGGTTTGCTGTCCATTTGTGGTGTTTTCACTGTGTTACTGTGAGTGTTGGTACAAATACGTTACATATTGCCTTTGGGATAAGCATGTCTGCTTGTACCAAGCTACCATGGGGGTAAGCAGGGGTTATCTAAAGTGTGTATCCCCCTTACCCTGACTAGAAGCAAGGGTCCCTATTCTGACAAATGTACCTACCTCTGCCAACTAGAGACTCACATTTCTAACATTGGTGGCAGCGGTGAGGAATTGAACTTGTATTTGTACTTGACTCACAGTGATTGGTGTACATCACTAGACTAGTGCAGACCACTAAGCAAACACATACTGTATTTTCTTTTTCGTTATGTTTTTGATCTGATCCCTGAGTCATCCAAGCATCATGTCTCAAAATGTTGAAGCAGCAAGTGAGAAGGCAGGATTGGAGTTTTGCATTGAGAATTTGTATTCCTACAGAGTAGAGCAACTCAAACAATTTTGCAAAGATTTTGGATGTCCCATGAGGAGCAGTTCTAAGAAGGATGAGCTGCAGAAGGCCTTAAGGGCCTGGTGGAAGGCAAAAGAGGCTGAGGAGACAGGTGATGCAGAAGTGGATGAGGATGCACAAGGGGATGTTTTCAGGTCACACGATCTGCATGTTTCCAGAGCAGCCTTCAGGGCTGGCAGCAACTATTCAGCTAGAAGTTTTTCTCCAGAGGAGCTGGAGGAAAACCAAAGGGTTAGAGTTCATGAGTTGGGATTCATGAGACTCGAGATGAAACTATTGGAAATGGAGAACCAAAAGGCTGAAGTGGAAGAAAAGAGATTGCTTGAGGAGAGCAAGAAGATTTCTGCTTTGTAAGAATTGAAATTTACCTTGGCACACAAGGTAAGAATGAGGGAGCTTGATGCGGAGCTCAAGAGGCTTTAGGCCTTTAGTGTCATAGCCAAGTAAGAAGAAAAGTGTAGCTCAGGAAGTGAGCTTTGCTAGGTTGGAAGTGGAGTCCAGCTCAGATGGTGGCAACAAGTTTGTGTTATCTAGTGTTGAGGGAGAAGTATACACAGAGATTTGGTGCCTGACTTGAGGGAGGGGTTTGACATATACCAGGAGGTTCAGGTATATGAGGTAGCTCCAGTGGTGTGCGGTGTCCCTGAAGTAGATTAGGGAACTGACACAGGGGACCATATTCCTAGTGGTGGGAGGGACACTCTACTGACTCTAGATGAGAGGTGCAGGGAAAGGGGTTCTCCCATGGTAGAGGTCCTGGTATGTGAATGTGGAGACTGCCCAGAAGAGTGTGGGTTGAGTGACAGAGACAGTGAGAAACTGTCTTGCCAATCTCAAGAGAGTGGTGTGGGGTACTTGTGTGCGGCAATGGAGGGCCAGGCAAAGGGTATCTTGGTTAACAACTGTGGGGGGCTTTGTGATTCATTTGTTGGAGAGCATATTTTAAGTCCCTGTTTTCCAGATATATGTCAACACCCTGTGGAGTGTGAGTTCTCTGATTACAGGGATCTTGCATTGGGGGCAGACCTCTTGGTTGATTCCAGAGGGTCTTAAGAGGCATTGGGGAGTGATCCTAAAAGGAGTGGCTCAGGTAATTTCCGGTCCTGTGTGGTGGAAGAGGTTTAGAGTAGCCCAGATGGGTTCTGGTGTAGTAAAAGGGGTGTAGGGGCTCATGTCCTGTCTCAGTGAAGGAGTGAGTATGGGTATGTCTCAAGATGCCCGAAACCCAGTCCCAGGGCCTGGAGGGTTCCCTAAGGGAACACATGGTTGGGGGCCTAGGCTGTACTGGTAGACCAATTGAAGGGGATCTCCTAGTGTCAGGAGAACCCGGAGCATCTGTAAACGGAGCTCCAGTGGTTCTGGTGTCTGGTGGTGCCACTCCAGTTGGGAGGGTGCAGATTGAGGGGTGAGAGGGGGATATGTTCCCCAATGGGAGAGCCAGTGGGTCAGGACCAGCCAGAAGGGCCGAGTCTCCTAGGAGTGACCAGGCATGAGGCTCTCATCACTGACAGTGACAGTGGTCAGTGGCCCCTGTGGCTGGTTGTCCTGGTGGTCAAAGTTGCCCCTGGGAGGGGGGCAGGAGTCACAACCTTGGGGTGGAGTGGGCCACACCCGTGTTGGCCAGGTGGGTACTGTCCCCCAGTGCGGACACATCTGTGAGCAACGTATGGTTAGACGCTGCATAGATGGGGTCCCCAGGTGAGGAGAAGAGTTCCCCATGGGTTAGCCTGGTGGGCCCTGAGAGTATAGATAGAGAAATTCAACTGGATTCAGGAAGGCATAGAAGAGGAATAGACCCCTGCTGTACAGGCCAGGTTCCATGTTCTATTGCCCCAAGCAGGGAAGCACATCAAGGCATTGATTGGTCAACCATGGCTGTAGGCTGGAAGGGGGATCTGTAGGAAAAAAGCTCTTTTGCAGGGTTGTCCCCAAAGTTTTTGCTTCTTTCTCCTCTATTTTCCCTGACCTGTGGTTGTTGGCTGAACGACTCTGGGCACTTTACCACTGCTGATCAGTGCTAACATGCGTTTGCTCTCCTTGTAAATTATTATTGTGATTGGCTATCCATGATTGGCATATTTGTCTTACCAGTAGGTCCCTAGTAAAGTGCACTGAGTGTGCCAGGGCTGGTAATTCAAATTCTACTAGTGGGCTTGCAGCACTCATTGTGCCACCCACATGAGTATCACTGAAAAGATGTCTCAGGCCTGCCACCACAATGCCGGTGCACAGTTTGCTAACTGTCATGTCAACCTGGCCAGTGTACCCACTTGCCAGGTCTTACCCTTCATTTTCTTAAACCTAGGACACCACTATGGTAGGCCCAAGGTTCCCCCTGGGCAGGGTGCAGTGTATGTAAAATGTAGGACATGTACTGGTGTGGGTAACATGTCCTGATAGTGAAATACTGCCAATTTTGTTTTTCATTATTGAACGGCTAGCTTGCCCATAGGACAGCATGAGGAATGCTGTGCAACATGTTTACCTGCATATCTTCCCATAGAAGCAAGAATTTGGTGTTTGAAAATAGCACTTTTAGAAAGTGGCTATTTTCTTGTTCAACCTTTCTGTGTGCCTCTGCCTGTTTGCGGGTTGACTGTCTGGTTTGAGATTGACAAGGGCTGGGGTGGCTCCAGGAGTATGGGTGAGTCAGCACTATGCTGAATAGACCTATCTGCATGTAGAGTGGTGGGAGGAGTAGCACCTGGGCCTGAATAGGGCTGTGCCTGCCTTCCACAATGCTGGCTCTATCTCCTGTGGTGCGTCTGATGACCCTGGCCCACACTGACAAAGGAAGAAGTTGTGCACTAGCAGAGTGCACCCAGAACTGGTTTGGACTGGGTCCAGGACCCCCCATACATAGAAAAAAACAGACTTTTGGGGTGCAAATATCAGAGATGAAACCCCTGAACTTTAAACTACTTTGGAATCAAGGAGGAACCTTGGCTGAGGAGAAAAGCTGAAGGAGAAGAACTGCTCTTGCTGTGTGTCTGGGTTTGGCCTACAGTTGCTATTTCTACCAAAGGAAGGACAAGGGACTTTGATGTGTGCTGTGTTCCCCTGCTTAACAAGGACTTTGCTGTGTGCTGTGTCCTGAAAAGGAAGTCTCCAAAGGCCTGAAAAGAGCTGGCCTCCTGTTGTGGAAACACATGGATATAAAAGACTCCAAGAGTACTTTGTGATCAAGAGGAATCCCTGCCAAAGAAGATCAGCTGAAGAGACTGGGGAATTACTGCCCTTGATGTGTGTCTGGGGTTTGCCTGCAGTTTGCTGTTTCTACTGAGGAGAGGACTAAAGGACTTTGCTTGAAGAAAGACTTTGCTGTGTGCTGTGTCCATCTGAAGAAAAGTCTCCAAAGGCCTTAAAAGAGCTTGCCTCTTGTTCTGAAGCCCCAGACACAAGAGGACTTCACCCCCAGCTTCCCTGAACTTCCTTGCTGGGAGTTCCAGTCTGCGAGGAGGGCATGTAACTGTGTGTGAGGCTTTTTTGCTGAAGGGAGCTGGAAGCGCGATGCAACGAGAGTAGTGTGACACCGCCATCATCGAGGAAGCATGTCGCCACAGCGCTGTTCACCGTCGCATCACCATAGAAGGGTGCCGCCACTCAGAGGGTGCTGTCGCATCCCCGGAGAAGCGTATCGCAGGACTGTTGCATCGCTGGGGCAGCGAGCTGCTGCTGGTCGTCAACACAGGCGACGCGTGTCACCTTTACCGAGGTTGTCGTCGCATCACCAGAGAAGCGGGTTCCAGGGCCTGTCACAGCTCAGAAAACCAACGAGTTTGCCACACAGCCTTCAGGTGTGCAGGCATCACCTCTATGTTGTCGCATCACATTAAATACACAATTTTCTCGCATCGCAACGGATCTTATTAGAACCGGCTCGCAGGAAGAATCGACGCATCGCCTTCTCTGCTACCCTTTTGTTTGTTTTGCATTACTCATCCCAGGTACTTTGTGAGTTAACTGTTGCATTTCATCATCTACAAGTTTATTTTTGCAACATCCTTTCTAAAGACATTTTACTGAGTTTTTGTATGTTGGACTTCTGTCGTTTTGGTCTTGTTTAGTTTATATAAAGATATTTTATTTTTCGAAACTGGTGTGGTGTCCATTTGTGGTGTTTTTACTGTGTACTGTGAGTGTTGGTGCAAATACTTACACATTGCCTTTAGGATAAGCCTATATTCTTGTGCCAAGCCACCAAGGGGGTGAGGAGGGGTTATCTAAAGTATGTATCCCCCTTACCCTGACTAGAAGCAAGGGTCCCTGTTTGGACAAAGATACCTACCTTTGCCAACTAGAGACTCCAATTTCTAACACTCCCCGAAACCATGAACACTGAAACCATGAAAGATTTGGCCATTGAGGCTGGGTTGAGGCTTTCGACAGGCCACTGCCTGTGAACCCTCAGAAAACACAGACTGAGGCTTCAAAGGTTGTCGCTGATGTCCTGGGGAGGTTGCAAAGCTCGGATGGACATCAGCTGTTTTTATTCGTCCTTACACAAAATGTGAGTTGGGACCGCTCTATGCCGGAGTTTAATACTCATTCACATTGTCTGCCACTGTGTGATAATAACGGCTCCTCTCCTGGTGACCGTGGAAAAGCAGTCGATATCATGAAACCAAAAGTGGCGCCATGCATGCGAGTTGGCAGATCTACCTGTGAAATTCCGGTCTGACAGTTGGTGGAGGGTTGCGGCCGGTGAAACTGGTGTTGTGTGTCTGCTTGTTTCCAAGAAATGCATTTGTTTTCCATTTTCCTCCCCATGGAATTCAGGTGATCTGAACACACCTCCAGTATTAGTGTCAGACCTGGCAACTCACAGTGCTTCGGTATCGGCTCTCCCCGTGCGGTCTCTCGGTAGAGACGATATCGCCCAGTGATAGGCAATGTGAGCTGGAAGGTATGAACTCAGCGGGTCAACAACTGTCTTTGGAGGATCTTAGCAGCTGATGATCATTAAGTAGCTGAAAACACGCTAGAATGCGAGCAGATGCCTCGGGAACTTTTTTCTTTTTTTGTGGGGTGTGGGGGGGGGGTAATAGACGGGCGATAGAGGGCAGAAGTGTCTCTCAGGCAGTTCTCAGCATTTAGGCCACCCCTCCGAGGCCACGCCCCCTTTTCACATGGTGAATTTTATTTTCCAGTTCACATGCCCGGTATCTAAAACATGTAGCTATGAGTTTGCATGTCCCGTTTTAATGCATGTGATAGTTAGTTGCCCATGTCCATACATGACAATGACCAAGCTCAGCCAATGGTCTTATAACAGCATATTTTGCCCACTACACAGTAAGGAAACTGGTGACGCCTCATCGGGGAATTTAAAAGTGTTTGTTTTCTAACTAAAGGTGATAGCGTGAATGCAAGAGATAGGATAAGAAATACATTGTAAAATAAACAGACTCAAAGATGAATTTTGGAGTGACAGGATAGAGCGAGTATTTGGGTGACTGGAAGAAAACCTAACAAGGTGATTTGTGTGGTCCCTGTGATTCTTTTTCAGCTCAGAGTAGGTATTCTCCATAATTGGTTTTGTCATTTTATAGTTTGCAGGCACAATGCGGTTCATTAAACAAACAATGAATACCTATAACAGTACTATTTGGTTACCGCCCAGTAATTTGCGCTTTCAACCTTATGTCGTGTTGGCACCGATTCGCTGGCACAGTGCTCTGCCCTTTTCTCCACTACTTCTGTGTGCATATAGACTTTCTCTTCTTGGATCGCAGACTCGCCCTCCCCACTTGTTACATTATGGTTGATTAGAAGCATGCTCAGTATATCATGTAGCCTGGCAGGCTGCCAAGACGGCGAATGCAAAGTACAGGTTACACATTTTTTCCGAGTTTAAAGACTGCCTACTGATTCAAGGTGTAGGATCAACAGTGCTTGGGCACAAAAGCCCAGGCCGATGCAGGCGCTGGCTTTGTTCACAAAAGGGTAGAAAATAATGTCTGCTTCTTTGTTACTGCGCTCAAATATCCCTGTGTGTCAGAGAGATTGTCCAATTTGCAAAAAAAAATATTTTCAAAGTTAGTGAATGGCATATCAATAAACCATCGTGGAGCCGCACAAAACGGATCACTGTGGACATGGCGATTAGGAGTGTCAGAAGTTCTTAACATGAGCCATGTTTAAAGGGCTACTGAAGTGGCTGGCACAATCAGTGCTGCAGGCCCACTAGTGATTCAGAAAAGGGGGTGTTGATGAACAGAGTGTCTGAATTAAGCAGACCACTCTTACCCAGTCCAAAGATCAGGGCTTGATCCATCACCGTTTTTCAGCTCACTGCACCATCCCAGCTCAGAACTTGGCTATATGCAAATTAGTCTGACCCTGGCCCAGTGCATCATGGGAACAGGGCAGACCAAACTACCAAGCCAATTCTTATACTGGGAAGGAAACAAGCTACCGGGGACCGGTTTCTGGCATTTCAGCCGTCTTCGGCCCGGCTTGCTTGAATCCTGATGGTGCAATGAGCTAGGGACTCACATCTGAGTATACCCTTCCACGCTTATGGTGGACAAAAATGATTCAGAAAAGGGGGTGGTGATGAACAGAGTGTCTGAATTAAGCAGACCACTCTTACCCAGTCCAAAGATCAGGGCTTGATCCATCACCGTTTTTCAGCTCACTGCACCATCCCAGCTCAGAACTTGGCTATATGCAAATTAGTCTGACCCTGGCCCAGTGCATCATGGGAACAGGGCAGACCAAACTACCAAGCCAATTCTTATACTGGGAAGGAAACAAGCTACCGGGGACCGGTTTCTGGCATTTCAGCCGTCTTCGGCCCGGCTTGCTTGAATCCTGATGGTGCAATGAGCTAGGGACTCACATCTGAGTATACCCTTCCACGCTTATGGTGGACAAAAATTATTCAGAAAAGGGGGTGGTGATGAACAGAGTGTCTGAATTAAGCAGACCACTCTTACCCAGTCCAAAGATCAGGGCTTGATCCATCACCGTTTTTCAGCTCACTGCACCATCCCAGCTCAGAACTTGGCTATATGCAAATTAGTCTGACCCTGGCCCAGTGCATCATGGGAACAGGGCAGACCAAACTACCAAGCCAATTCTTATACTGGGAAGGAAACAAGCTACCGGGGACCGGTTTCTGTCATTTCAGCCGTCTTCGGCCCAGCTTGCTTGAATCCTGATGGTGCAATGAGCTAGGGCCACTAGTGTCATTTAGTTTACAGCCAGTAGGCACATATAGTGCACTTTACTAGGTAATTACAAGTAAATTAAATACACCAATTGTGGATAAGCCAATGTGATCATGTTTTGAGTGTAGAGCATATGCCTTTTAGCAAAGGTTAGCAGTGTTAAAGTGCCCAGAAGCCTAAAGCAAGCAAAATTTAAGTGAGTAAAAGAGGAGGTCAGAAGGCAACATGTCAGGGGAAACCCTGCCAAGGATGCCTGGTCTGACACAGGTCCTGCTCAGCTGAAGGTAGGAAAAGCTACCCAACCCCTTTGGAGTTCTCTTCACTAAAGCAGAAGAACCTGGAGACACTATCAGCATTGGCGTATTCTGTGCCACAATTGTGTTCCACCATAAAGTTCACTTACTGTAGGGAGATGGACCAGCCAAACAGTTTGGCATTCTCATCCCTGATCTGCTTTAAGCATCTGAGGGGCAGGTAGTCTGTTTGAACCCGGAAGAGAGTGCCAAGCAGGTATGGCCATTGCTTCTTCAGAGCCCAGACACCATCAAAAGGATTCCCTTCCAAGCGCATTCTACCTTTGTTCCCTGGGCAGTAGCCTCCTATTGATGAAGGCTACATGCTGATCCAGGCCCTCTTCATCTAGCTGTGACAGCAATGGTGGCCCTAATGCCATGCTCTGAGTTGTTCACCTACACATCAAAATATTGGGAGAAATTGGGGACCTTAAGCACAGATACCATGCACATGGTTTCCATCAGGGCATGAAAAACTTTCTGGCACGCCTCCGTCCAGATCACCTAATGTGGCTGCTTCATGGAGGTCAGCTCTGTCAATGAGGCAACAATGGTGGCACGTCCCTTGATGAATCTCCAGTAATGACCAGTGAGGCATAAGGAGGCTTTCACTTCTGTTTTGGTTTTGCAGGATTCCCAGGCCTGAATGATGTAAATTTTGGGCTGCAAGGGCTGCACCTTGCCACCCTCTACTTGGTGTCTCAAGTTGACCAAAGAACCATGCCCTAAATGGCACTTACTGGCTTTAATAATCAGGCCTGTGTTTTGCAGAGCCTAACGCACGTACTGGAGGTGGTTCAAGCGGTCTTCCCAACTAGAGCTAAAGACCCCAATCTTGTCTAGGTAGAAGGCACTTAAGTTCTTCAACCCAGCCAGGACCTGATTGGCCAGTTTCAGCAAGGAGGCAGAGAAATTGTTAAAACCAAAAGGCATGATCCGGAACTGGAAGTGCCCTTTTGGTGTTGGGAACACTGACCTTTCTTAAGCCTCCTCGGTCAAGGGAATATGCCAGTACCTAGACAGTAAGTCAAACGTGCTGAGTAACTTGGCAGCTCCAAGTCAATCGATGAGCTCATTAGCTCTGAGTATGGGGGTGTGCATCAGTCCTGGTGACTGCTTGAACCCATGGTAGTCATAACAGAACTTGACTTCAGGTTTGACACTTTACGGGGCAGCCTTGGGAACCAACACTACTGGGTTTGACCTTTGGCTGTTTGAGGGTTTCAAAAACCCCTAATGCTAGAATCTTGTAGCCTCCTCCTTGATGTTAACTCTCACCTTGTCAGTTAGCCTATATATTGCCTTAAATTGCTTTATAAATCCGCCCTTAGTAATTACCATAGACATTGTAGTGAAGCGCGAACAAGGCACGTAAATTCGACTATCCTGGAAGCTCAAAACTGCCCCAAGGTACTCTTTAAGGTGGTTAAAGAACTTTCTGGAGCTGCTTGTCAGCCTAAGCCCCCCATCTTGGCTCCAAACAATGTGAAGAGCTGACTGAGTTCTTCACTAATAAAATTGCCAATATTTATGCCGAGTTTGATAAACAGATTGATACATCCTCTACAAACTCCTCTACCAACGGCTCTTGTAAGGACCCTTCCTCACAGGCTCCTACATTAACTGCTAATACCATGGTTTTAGATAAATGTGCTCCACTTGATGCTACCACTTTCTGCAACATCTTAAGGGGCATTAAATCTGGATCTCCGAAGGATCCGTTGCCTCCGTCAGTCTTTCAAGCTCTGAATCAGCCCTCACTTAATCTCATTAGAGAGTTACTGAACATTTCTTTAGCTGAAGCCACGGTCCCGGGAGCATGGAAACATGCTATGATTGTGCCTTTATCAAAGAAAGCTAATTTGAACCCTGAGGAGCCATCCAATTTCCGTCCGATTTCTCTTCTCCCTTTATTTTCAAAAATTTTGGAGAAGCATATCAACACCCAGCTGACTAGTTCCGTGGAGTTTCATGATGTCCTTCACTCCTCACAATCGGGTTTCAGGGCAGGGTTCTCCACAGAATCCACACTGCTGGGTGTTACAGAAAACATCCGCTTACTAGTAGATAGAGGTGAAACTGTGGCACTTATTCTTCTTGATTTAAGTGCCACATTTGACACTGTTTCTCACTCCATCCTTCTCAACACCCTCCAATCTTATGGCGGTACTGGACTGGCAATTGAGGGGCTAGCTAGCTTTCTACGGCAGAGAACTTTTCAGGTTTTCTCGGCCACATCTAGCTCCAAAATTCATGCCTCTCGGTATGGAGTCCCTTAGGGCTCCATACTCAGCCATTTACTTTTCAATATTTATGTAAGTCTATTGGCTAGGATTGCGGAGCAAGCTGGACTCACAGTGTATTCTTACGCCGATGACACCCACATTATTTTTTCACTTTCGAACAAAACCAAGCATGATATTTCTGGACTCTGTGTTGGACTGACTAGCATTGCCTATTGGATGTATGCTAATAAACTTAAGTTAAACGGGGGTAAAACCGAATTACTTCTGTTCGGCAATAACAAATCCCTCTGGGGCCCTCAACATTGGCCCACTAAGATGGGACCACCTCCTATTCCAGTGCAATTGGCCCGTAATCTGGGCGTCATTGTTGACGATCAGCTGACGATGAAGCAACTAGCTGTTAAAGTAGCTTCCCCTTGTTTTGTGATTCTTAAGTGGCTATAAAAAATCCTATGGATGCTTCCTTTGCCTACACAGAAAACTGTAGTTCACGCCCTTATATCATCTAGGCTGGACTATGGTAATGTATTATTTCTGGGGGCAAGTAAGGAAGTATTACATAGGCTAAAGGTTGTACAAAATTCTGCTGCCCGTTTACTTTGCAAACTCCCATACAGAACCCCGATCTCAACCTCGCTATGTGATCTTCACTGGCTTCGGATTGATAATCGTGCTGAAGTAATCAGGGTTCCCAAGGCCTACATGCTCCGTAGATAACCCACTTACACTCAAGAACTGTTGGCACGGAAACTGTAAAAGTCATAGAACAAGTTTATTAAGATCCCATGGGGTGGTGGTACACTCATACAGCACCCTTCGGTAATGCAAGAGGTATCACACCGAACACCGGTGTGACCCCGTCTTTTATACAGTTTTGAGGTAATAAAAGATAGGCGGCACAAGTTACAACACATTTATGTACATATATGGTCATGTTTTGGAACACAGCCAGCTCATTTGAGGGGGCACAACTCCGCTGGTCAGTTTGGCGCACATTCCTGAAGGGTAACTGGTCAGTGGGGACTGCGCATGTGCGAGCTTGACCAGTACTAAAAATAGCCTGTTGCTGGGCAGACTGAAGTGGTCAGTGGTACGGACAACGGACTAAAGGGCACGCCGGCCACGAGGCCGCTTATGGTCTAAGATGGCCGCCGCAACATTCAAAATGGCGTTTTCATGTATAGCCAAGTTAAGGAGAAAAACATGTAGTTTCAGCTAATCGCTAACACGGCCATGCCAATTACGACAGACGATCCCTTTTAGCGTTTAGCTGAATCTACCTCATAGTGAACATAATCAGAATGTTCGTCCTCGATGTCTATTAACATTATTTGTGTCACTTCTTTATGAAGCATCATTTTGTCATGGGCAAGAGCTCGTCTTGATGGTATACAAGCTGATAGACACATAGAACATAGGGCTGGGCCACATTGGATACATAAGCATACAAAAAACAATACCCCCACAATTATACATAGAATCGTTAACAGTTTCCAGCCCCAAGCAGTAAGCATTGACCAGAACCATCCTGAAAGTGTCCAAGTTCCATTGTCCGGGTGTATTTCAGCTGCTATTTTATGGAGCTTTGATATGGCATCATAAACAGATGGAGAATTGTCAGGTATGTATACACAGCAGCTACTTCCGATAACTCTGCATGCCCCCCCACGGTCAGCCAGAACTACATCCAACACCATCCTATTTTGGAGCATAACTATTCTAGAAATCTGAAGTTCCTCAGTGATATTTCCTAGGGCAATGGCAGTGTCATTCGCTACAGCCTCGACAACACGTGTCAATCATCTTATTTTCCGGCTGTTCCACGCGGCCCCCACAAAGGAAAACAGTCCCAAATTGAAGTCCACATACTGTTGTAAGGCAGTATCAGTCTGGTCTATGTCATCCAGAACAACAGTCCGCTTAACTCTATTCAGGACAAAATCGTGATACAGGACGTAGTCATTGTGATACATTGGTGGGGCAATGAATACAGGAGGTAGCACAAACGATACATAACACGTGCCCAACCATCCCAATGGAAGCTGATGATAACCCTTCGTTCCACAAATGAAATACGTATTTCGAGATGCTACAAACGAGATGCCATTCGGGCTATCAAAAGTAAGTGTGGTGTCGCATTCACTTTTCCCTACCGCAATCGAACCTTTATTTCTAATACACAAATCGGCTTTAGTAGCAATGACGTTAATGACATGTGAGCTAGATACATTGATGTTTCGTTGATTGCTGTACACACGCGGGGCAGATACATTGTCGGGCCTGTACTCCTCCCATTCAAATCGAGTACCTTCGGCCCGTGGAAACCTATCCTTGTCATGGGAGCATATTTTATTCAGACGGAAAAGCACCCCCCCTTTTGTTGGCCATCTCAAAGTAAAGAGGAGGGTGTACCAGGCGTTGCAAGATCCATTATGCGAGAACGGGAGTGGAATGAGTGGGGTGCCCCCTCTCTTCTGGTGCCCCGGTAACATCCCACACACCCAACAATTGGAAGTATTGGTCATATTATGCGTGTGATGAAGAATCTGAATAAAACTATTATTCAGATAAGTTTGCCGATGTCGTTCTTCATGGTAGGGTAATGTAAAGTGAAAATGTTCAGATGGAGCCGGGGTAGTCGGCAGCAAATGTTCACGTGCAGGTACCACAAGTTCAACTACCAAGGCTATTACAGCTATCACCCCAATAGTCAAAACAAAGAGAATGGCACCCAAGATTCGCTTATCTCGTGATGCTGGTGATGCCATAGTTCGGAAAAGTTCTTACAGAGTCTCAAATAGTTCAAATTGTTCACAAAGTCTCAAATACACATGCGTGTATACCTAAAAAAAAAAAAAAATACGGTGCTGAACTCCGAGGTAGCCATTGTTTTCTTCTCCAGGCCGAGACGGGTGTCGCTACACTGGCAGAACTGATCCCCCCCCCCCCCTTGGAATTCCCGGTTTCCGTTTCACAAACCTGGAGCGGTAACCAACCAGTCATATACAAAAAAAAACCAAAACATCTTCTTATCGGGGACGCAGGTTGTAGTGCTCTCGTCCGGCAACAGCGTGGTCCGGGAAGGCTCCCTCAACTTCGGCCGACGTCACAGCTGGGCTCTTTTCCTTCTCCAGAATCTCTTTGTAATCAGTCAGCACAGCAGGAGTCACCAGATCCGGAGAGACACGGCGGCAGTGTGTCGAGTGCACCCACCGCTTCCTGTTGGTCACTCGTACAGCGGTCCGGGTCGCAAGGAGGACCTGTTCGGGGCCCTTCCACCTTGGCTCCAAACTGCTCGCTCTCTCAAACGATCGGATCATCACATGGTCGCCGGGGCGAAGATCATGGCCCTCTCCAGTAGATTTGTCAGGGAGCGCTTCTCGAACCTGTTGATGAATAGAAAGCAAATCATTTGTTAATCGTGCCAAATAGTCGTTCATCATAACACAAGGCACATCATGTATTAATCGCGGCTTGGGCACCCCCCAGATATTCATGGGGCGCCCAAACACCACCTCATATGGTGTAAGGCCAGTTCGTGAATGGGGTACTGATCTAAGAGAGAGCAGTGTTAGCGGCAAAGCATCTGGCCACTTCAACGACGTGGATGCCACAATTTTGGCCAGTTTAAGTTTCAACGTAGCATTGTACCGCTCAACCAGACCTGCCGACTGAGGGTGGAACACAGCGTGGAACTTCTGCTGAATCCCTAACCCCTTCAGTACATACTCCACAATCTTCCCAACAAAATGAGGCCCATTATCGCTCCACAAAAATTTGCAAACTCCAAAGCGAGGAAAGAATTCCTTAAGCAACACCTTAGCCGTTGTTAGGGCTGTATTGTCTTTCGTGGGGAAGGCCTCAACCCATTTGCTAAAGGCACATACCACCACTAGGACGTACTTCAGGTTGTTGCAGCGCTCGAGTTGGATATAATCCATTTGGAGTACCTCAAATGGTGCAGAGGGTGGAACGAACCCTCCTTTCGGAGTATGGGTCCCCTTCCCGGGATTGTGTTGTAAACACACCAGGCAGGTCTGCACTACTCTCTTAGCAGTATTAGCAATCTCAGGATGTTCCCAAACTCGTGTTAACAGTCGAGTGATTGCAAGGGCTCCGACATGTGCCAATCCATGTGTCATCTGAACCATCGCCTGCAAGTAAGCTGCAGGCAATTTCCATTTTTCCATTTTTCCATGTCCTTACTTCTCCAACAACCCTCATCATCTAGTACCCCATCTGCTGCCCATACCGCAAGTTCTGATTCAGTGGCTGATTTCTGAATATCCAAAATTTCTGCTCTAGCATCGCTCCATCGCTCAGCCTGTGATTGTGTGACATACATGGGGGAGTCAGTCCGAGACATAGCCGTTTGTCTCGCTATACTGTCTGCAAAGGCGTTTCCTTGGCCCACTTTATCAGTGATCTTTTTATGGGCGCTACATTTTATTATCGCTATTTTCTTTGGGCAAAGCAACGCGTTTAAGAGATCACGCACCAGTTCTCCATGCATGATATGTACTCCGTGAGAAGTCAAAAACCCACGCTCTCTCCAGAGTAGCCCGAAGTCATGTGCTACTCCGAAGGCGTACCGGCTGTCTGTGTATATGTTCACACATAGGCCAGCACTCAATTCGCAGGCTCTTGTTAAAGCTATCAGCTCTGCTGCCTGAGCCGATTTCTGTGGTATTCGTGCTGTTTCTACCACTGTCTTAAGTGTCGTGATCGCATAGGCTGCGGAAGTCGTACCATCTGGCAGCCTCAAACACGATCCATCAACCCACAGTTCCCCATCCACATCTGGAAGTGGCATATCCTGTAAGTCGACACGACCCTTTGTCTGTTCCTCGGTCAGGAAAACACAGTCATGATGTTTTTCTTCCTGACCCTCCTCGACCGGATAGGACAATAAAGTGGCAGGGTTCAGGGTAGCGCATCTTTTCAGTGTGATATGTGGCGCCAAAAGTGTAAGCTCATATCCTGTTAACCGTGCACTCGTAAGATATTGGGTCTTTGTTTGATTTAACAGAGCATCCACTGCATGGGGAACTAACACCAACAGTTTGTGTGATAACACAATTCCCTCACTCTGTCGTATGGCTACTGCTGTTGCTGCCACTGCTCGAAAACACCCAGGCAACCCTCGTGCTACAGGATCAAGAATGGCAGAGAAATACGCACATGGTCTCTGCTTATCCCCGTGTGCTTGCACTAACACTGACAACGCACACCCATCGTTCTCGTGCACGTATAATGTGAAAAGTTTTGTATAATCTGGTGTACCTAACACGGGTGCAGAACAAAGAGCCTGTCTCAATTGTTCAAAAGCATTCTGACATTCATCTGTCCATTGAAGGGGCATTGGTGTAGCTTTGGACAGTAACGCTAACAAAGGTTTTATAATGTGTGAAAACCCCATGATCCACTGTCTACAAAAGGACATTAATCCTATAAAGGCACGTACATCTCTCTGTGTGCGGGGGACTGGTGTGTCTAAAATTGCTTGAATTCGATCAGATGTTAATGCACGCCCCTCCTTAGACAAAAGATGACCGAGGTAGGTCACCTTGGGTCTACAGTATTGGAGCTTTTTCTTCGAAACCTTATGATTGTTCTGTGCCAAAAAGGAAAGCAACGCAATTGTACTTTTTTCACAGTGCGCATAAGAGTCTGCAGCAAGCAGAAGGTCATCCACATACTGGATGAGAACAACGCCAGTCTGCAACTCAAAAGAATCTAGCTGTCTTTTCAAAGCCTGGCTGTAAATGCTCGGGCTCTCAGTATAACCTTGGGGAACACGACAAAATCTATACGATTTATTATTTAACGTGAAGCCAAACAAATATCTGCTATCAGGATGGACAGGGATGGAAAAGAACGCGTTTTTCAAATCAATTACACTAAAGGTCGTGGCCGTTGGTGGCACCAATGTAAGTAGGGTCGTAATGTCGGACACCACCGGGTATTGGGGAATGACAATTTTGTTAATCTCTCTCAAATCAATAATAAACCGATAGACTTTGTCGTCAGTATCTCTCTTAAGGATCGGAAGAATAGGGCTGTTACAAACATTATAAGGAACCTCTTCTACCACTCCTGCAATGATCAAATCCTGAACAATGTGCGTCAAGGCAATTTCACCTTCTCTCCAAATCTTATACTGTGGCCCTCGTGGTAGAGAGACCCCCTCCTTAACAGTAATGTGAATAGGTGGAATACGCATCTCTCCCACATCCGTATCTGAGGTCGCCCATAACGTGTGCGGTAGAGAGGCCAAAGCTGGAATGTCTAAGATAGTGAAAAACCTATCTGGGTCAGGATAATTGTCATTCAGGATAACCCGCACTCCCTCAGGAGCGCACCGTATCGTTGCTCGAAAATATTTAAGCAAATCAATGCCCAGAATATTGTCTGGTGTATGGGGCGATAACAAAAATTGACCAAAACTGAAAAATTTATCAAGACATAGTGCAAGGGGCTTTGACAATGGGCTAGGAGAGGGTGTGCCATCGAACCCTACACATGTTATCATTTCGCCAGACAGGGGAGCCCTCGGAACCAAGTTTTTCGACAAAGCGCTACGAGTAGCCCCTGTGTCGACTAGAAAATGATCAGTAGAACCCAGAATACCCGCTGTTACGTATGGACCCTGCTGATCTACCGGCACTTCAACTGATTCCTTACCCCATCCTACGCAGTCCTATGCATGCACATAATCCTGGTGCTCCACATTCTCACCCTCCGAAATCTGATATTGATTCCGTCTATCAAACGTGTTTCGTTCATCCTGGCCACGGCCCCTGTCCTCAACCCTTCCACGATCACTTCCGCCACCTCTCGCTCCCGTATAACCTCCTCTCGACCTACCACCTCCTCGACCACACTGACTACGCTGCTCACGAAGTACCGGACAATCATCAGCCCAATGCCCAAACTCCTTACAGTAGGCACACTGATCCTCCGCTATATCCGTACGACCATACGACGTATTCCCCCCACCTCGTCTACCTCTATCATTCCCTCTGCCCTGTGTTCCCCGAACCTGCGCCAACATCACCTTCGTTTTCAATTCCTTCGCCTTTTTGTCAACACTTTCTTTAGCCTCCAACTCCTGCCGCTCATAATACTGAGCCATAGTTAACAAAGACGCAGGGGTCGCCGTGGCCCAGGAACTTTCACTCGATTTCAATCGTTTTGCAATCTCCGGGAGGAGATTAGCCACATACTTATCTACGAACAAATGCCGACCCGTTTCGTCTGTTAAAGATTGACCACTGTAATCATGGAATGCCTCCTCGAAGCGTGTAAAGAAATCTGAAACCGTTTCATCAGGCTTTTGTTTGCACGAAGCTAACATAGTCCAATCGATCTTTTTAGAAGGAACAAGCGTCTTTAATTTAATCAAAATAGCCGCCGGAAGGTCTAGAATCAACTGACAAGGCTTACATGCCGGTTCCCTATCTAAATCGGCAGCATTTATTTCTTTCCATGTCCCCCCAAGTATTGTTTCATCATTATTTTTACGAATTTGCCTCCACATATCAGGTGGAAGAATTAACCCAAAAAACAAATCTATGTCAACAAGAGTCATCACACAAGACGAAATAGCCCCTTCCACCCCTTCATAAAATGCCGCCGGATTTTTCTGAAGATCAGGTAGAGAATTTTTCAATGCCATAACATCTGCTCTATTCCAAGGCGTATATACCCAGTTATATATAAAATACCCTTTCGCATCCTTTGACAATTTATCATCATCTGTACCTTCCCCTTTAGGTGGAACATACAAGGGCGCGGCTTCACGCATAGGCATAACATGCAATGCAGAACTCTTATCTGAACCCCGGAGAGAACACTCCTTAATCTGCTCGTTATTCTCCGGCTCGGACTCCTTTTGCTTCCTTTTCCGCTCCTCCCGCAATCTGGTTGTTTCATCTCGCAGCTGGATCAGTTGCTTGAAAAGGTCGTCAACATCTGCAAGATCAAATAAACCTTTATCCAAATTCTCACGATGCACTGACAAAGCTTTAGGTTCTAACGTATCTGAAAGTTGACGATACGCGGCAACAACTTCATCCGCCAAATTAGACAGAAAATACAGTAATTCAAGATCCGTCCACCTACTCCTCTCCGCAACTACCTCAGCCTGAGAAACACAATTCTTATTCACTTTACGAGCCCAACTACGTAAATGTGCGGACCTCTCCGTAGTAAACCTGAGAGCGGATATACCCTTCTTTTCTGACTTATCCTGCCCATCATCAACCGAATCTTCAGCTGGAGCCGTCGGCGAACCGTACGGAGGCGGTGACCGATCTAGCAATGAAAAATCATCAATTTCATTATTAAGGACAGGATAAAGCGGTCGGCGAATAGGAAATTGACCAGTCATTTGCAATTTACGTTCCCGTTCCTCCCTCTCTCTTTTCTCCTGAGCCTCTTTTTCCTCAAGCTGTAAAGCCTTATCCCGAGCCGCCTTGCGCTGCTCTTTGTCCGCCAAGGCAACTTCACGTTTCATTCGCTCGCGCACCGCTTTCTCCCACATTCGCACACAATCAAACATGTTTTGTCTAGACCTGCGTTGAAACAAACATTGCTCCACAAACTGTACTTTACGTAAATCGAACGACCCATGTAGAGGCCATTGCAATTCAGGATCAGTTTTCGTGTACTTATGCCATAATTTGCTGTACATAATAGGGGGAAGGCCAAATTTAATATACATCTCCCTGTTCGGTGTTCCTTCTGGGGGAGCCGGCTGTGCTTCCGCTAACCTAATTGTGGTACCATTTCCAAGACAGCACATCCCTCGGAGTGTGCTGAAAACAGGCATGTTCAAAAAGTATCACGAAAGCGTGACACCGTATATAAAATGGCACTTACAGTACTTCACACAAATGTGCCGCTCAGAGGAAAAAAACAAAGTTAGAGAAACATCTCTACATGCCTGCCTATGTGAAGTGCACTACACATATAAATTCAAAGTTCACAAATTCACAAACGTTAGCTAACTCAAATCAAAGTCATAGGTCATAGGACTCCGGCAAGCGTCCGAGGACTACCTTACCGGTCACAAATCATAGAACTTCAGTAAGCGTCCGAAGACTACCTCACCGAACACAAATCATAGAACTTCAGTAAGCGTCCGAAGACTACCTTACCGAACGCAAACCTTACCCAAAATCTCAAATATCCAGATTCCAACTGCCAAGGTCTTGTGATCAAATCAGCCAAACGGCACTTTCCCAGCAACGCAGACGATCGAAAACTCAGTCGGAGACCGGCGCCACCTGGAAGGTCAGATCAGAAGGAAAGGAAGAAACACCGTGGGTGCCAAGACTCGGGTCACTCAGTGGCAGCGCGCGTCCATGGCGAGTTTCCAAGCCTTCGTCACGACCTCTCATTCGGGCATCCGAGTCGCCGATGAGTCCCTTCGTGGTCGCCAATTTGAAGTAATCAGGGTTCCCAAGGCCTACATGCTCCGTAGATAACCCACTTACACTCAAGAACTGTTGGCACGGAAACTGTAAAAGTCAAAGAACAAGTTTATTAAGACCCCATGGGGTGGTGGTACACTCATACAGCACCCTTCGGTAATGCAAGAGGTATCACACCGAACACCGGTGTGACCCCGTCTTTTATACAGTTTTGAGGTAATAAAAGATAGGCGGCACAAGTTACAACACATTTATGTACATATATGGTCATGTTTTGGAACACAGCCAGCTCATTGGAGGGGGCACAACTCCGCTGGTCAGTTTGGCGCACATTCTTGAAGGGTAACTGGTCAGTGGGGACTGCGCATGTGCGAGCTTGACCAGTACTAAAAATAGCCTGTTGCTGGGCAGACTGAAGTGGTCAGTGGTACGGACAACGGACTAAAGGGCACGCCGGCCACGAGGCCGCTTATGGTCTCAGATGGCCGCCGCAACATTCAAAATGGCGTTTTCATGTATAGCCAAGTTAAGGAGAAAAACGTGTAGTTTCAGCTAATCGCTAACACGGCCATGACAATTACGACAGTGCGAAGTTCAAAGCTTTGTGCTATATGCACAAGATTAAGTCGGGCAATGCACCTCAGTATTTAAAGGCTTTGGTCCATCAATACCGCCATCTCGCACGCTCCGGTCATCCAATCAGCATCTTTTTGAAGTTCCCAGGGTTAGACGAGTGAGAATGGGCGGACATTCCTTTTCTTGTCTGGCTCCTTCGATCTGGAATTCGCTTCCATATCATCTGCGCACTGACAATTTTTTCTCAAATTCCGAAAGGAAGTTAAAACATGGTTGTTCAATCAATAACTTTTCACTTCTTTCTTTGCTCTTTGCCCCTCAGTTTGTTAGCGATCCTAAGCGCCGGGAAACCTACTGGTAGCTGTTCCACTGTACAAATTCAATAAATAAATAAATAAATATATTTTGTTCTTTTCAGGTGTGATATCCCTAGTATCAATTTTCATGAGTACACCATGTAGTGAGCCCTGAGGTTAGGGATAATCTCAGACCTCTCAAAGCGTGGCTTGAACCGGTTCACATGCAGGACCCTCAAAGGTTTGCTGGGAGTCTGGAGGTCCTCCAAGTAGGGGACTTCACTCTTGCACTCCTTCACTTCATAAGACCCAAACCAATGGTCTTGTAGGGTCCGAGATTCCACTGGCTCATTTACCCACACTTTCTGACCAGGATGAAACTGAACCAGAGTGGTATTCTGGTCATGCAATCATTTTGTGTCCTCCTGCCCAGCTTCCAGGTTCTCCTGTGTGAGTTTCCAGAAGTGGGTTATCTGGTTGCAGAATGTCAGCATGTAGCTAACTACATCCTGGGGTGGAGTTTTGGGAGCAAACTCCCAGCTTTCCTTAACAAAACTGAAAGGTCCTTTCACTGGGTTTCCACATAGAAGTTCAAAAGGGCTGAAGCCAACCCCCTTCTGTGACACCTCCCTGTAGACGAACAAAAGGCATGGCAGTAGGTTGTCCCGCTTACATCTCATGGATTTGGGTAGACACATAATTATGCCTTTAGTGTTGTGGTTGGACCTTTCATCCAACCCATTGGTTTGGAGGCGGTAAGGAGTGGTAAACCTGTAGGTCACCCCACACTCCTTCCATAATGCCTTCATTTAGGTGGGCGTGAAGTTAGTTTCTCAGACAACTAACACATCCTTGGGGAAACCCACACAAGGAAAGATCACCATCAGGGCCCTGTCCATGGCGGTTGCAGTCACAGTCCTCAGAGGGATAGCTTCCAGGTACTGGGAAGCATTGTCCTCCCTCTAAGACCAGATCAAATCTGTTGCCAATGGCTGTCTTGGGATTCAGAAGCCCCACAATGTTGATGCCAACCAACTCAAAAGGGTTGCTAACAACAGGGAAAGGTTGCAGTGGGACCTTGTACTTCCTCCCTGACTTGCCACTTGCCTGGCAGATAGGGCAGGACCTGCAGAATTCATCTCAGGCCTTCATTATTTGAGGCCAATAGAAGTGGGTGGCATGCTTGTCAAAGGTCTTGTCTTGCCCCAAATGACCTGCTAGTGGCACATCATGAGCCAGACCTAGTAGGAAAGTCCTGAAGCTCTGGGGTACCACTAACACATGTGTTGTACCAGGCTCCTGATCCTTAGGCTCACTATAAGGGAGATCCTTCTCCCAGTTGATCGGGGGCTTGACAGAGATATCACTAGTTGCCTCTGGCAACTCGGGCTACTGCTGAAGACCCGCAAGAGTAGAGCAATCCTTTTGCTGCTTGCAGAACTCTTCCATGGAGGGACCCACTTCCTGCTGCCAGTGGGTCAGCTCAGGCTCGCTCCCCAGTTCAGCCACATCTTCCCCTAAAGGTACAGGGTCACCCCTCTCATGTTCTGTCTCCTCCTGGACAGTGGGAATTTCAGGAGCAGGCTCCCTGCACCCCTTGCCCATCCTATTTTTGACAGGTACCTGGGCCATTCTTCTAGGCTCTATGACCTTCTGATCACCCTCTCAAACTGACATGAACTGTGTATTCAGGCATACTCATTCAGGCAACCCTATCCTCTCCAAGTGTGGCCTTAGCTCCACCTCCTTCCAGATGGTGTGCTCCAGGCCATTGCCCAGGAGACAGTTTACAGGCATTGATGAGAGCACAGCTACCTTCAGCAGTCCTGAGACCCCCTCCCTATTCAAATGGAACTCAGACACCGGGTAGTGGCTCTCATAGTTGTCAGCAGCAGCAACTTGGTGGAACATATTAGGAACTACCTGTCTTGTAGACAAGAGATTACGCCTGGTGGCTGTCATGCTGGCTCCTGGGTCTCTCAGAGCTTCCACCTGCTGCCCATTGATGGGCACCCAGTGACTGTACTTTCTAGTATTGTCAGGGACGTGGGATCTCTGTATCATCTCTCCATAAACCAGGGACACTAGGGTCAACTCTACTCTCTCCCCAAAACTAACTGGGGAAATCTCCTTCCCAAGTGATACACTTGTCAGCCCAATTGACTGACCACCTATGGGGGGCTGTGCCAGCTTGGAACACTTTGAATCTCCTTTGCAGTTTACTTCTTGCTGACACTCATAATACTTCACAGGAGCCTTCCCTGCAGACTTATTCTCAGGGAAACATTTATTTTTCTTATCAGCAGGGGGAATGGAATTCTGGCCCATAGAACTAGTTTGGGGTCCTTTACAGAACTCCCAGCTCATTTTGCCTCCCACGTCTTTTGGTGAGGATCCTGCCCAACCATGTGGGGTTCCCCCAGATACCTTCCTGTGGACCCAGTTGCTGACCGAGCAGTTTGCCTCCTTAGGGAGCTCTCTGGGGTCAGTGAGCTTACTATCAACAATGTGTTGGCGCAGATCTGGAAAGCAAAGACAGAACATATGTTCTGTTGCAAACAAAATATACAGTCTCGGGTAATCTTTTACCTCACTGCCCTTCATCCAACCATCCAGTGCCTTGTACAAGGAATCCACACAATCTACCCAGGTCTGCTGGGAAAGTTTCTGGCTATCCCTGAATTGTTGTCTATATTTTTCAGGGGTTAACCAAACCTCCTGATTAGGGCCTCCTTCCTAGAGGCATACCTCATCCTGTCACTCTAGTCTAGGGCCAGTAGAGTGTCCCTCCCCTCACTTAAAATATGTCTGAAATCTACCACAGGGACCTTGTGCATTTGAGTGCAATGTCATAGACCTCAAAGCATCTGCCTATGTCATCGTTTTCCACAAAATCGCCCCCCAGTCAGAGGGGACAGAAGAATTGCTGCCACCATCACTGCTGGACTCCACCTGTCTGGCCTTAAGGTCCATCTCTCTCATGCACAGTTCCTAAGCCAACATAATTTTCTTCTCCTCCAAGGCCACCCTTTTTGTTTTACTCCTCCTCCTCTATGGCCAGTTGCTTTTGTTTTCTCTAAAATTTGAAATTGTCCAGCTCCAATCTTAACTATCTCTGCTCCCTCCTACTCTCCTGCTCCTCTTGGGACAGGGCTCTGGCACAATGATTTCTGCCCTGGAGGGAATCATCACTCCTGGATGAAGGTTGCCTTCCTCCTCCACAGACATCAGCCCAAGGCCTCCTGTTTGGCCCTGGTCAAAATCCTCCTCCTCATTCAATGCACTGTTGCAATGTTGGAATGGGTAAATACAATGTCAATGAGTATTATGATATGTGAAGGTCTGACAATGGTAATAGCAATAAATGTGATGCTGATGTATGCCACAACCTGTGCCTGTATGATAATGTCGATGCTCATAAATACAATGTCAGAGTTTGTCATAATCTTTGCCTGCACAACAGCTACAATACTAGCAGTTGCAATGTCAATGTATGCCATAATGCATGTGCCAATGACAATGTTATTACCAGTAAAAGTGATGTCAATGTACGTCAGACCTGAAGACCTGGCTATTTAAACAAGCGTACTGCTAGAACTCTACACCTTCTGATCCCTCTCTTCTGCTTTCTCTAGCGCCATGAAACCCCTGGGTGTCCGTGCGCTTAACAAATTCCGCATAGAAATAGAAATAGAAAAAATCTAGCAATGCTTAACTATGTCAATATCACTAAAAACAATACCAATTAATGATATGACAACTGTACATGAAGTATTTAGAATGTCACGACATATATGCTTCTATGTTGTCCAGTTCATCATGCCCTCGAGATATTTGAGGCCCATTTACACGATACACAGTGGCGCACCAACCATAATCTGACACACAACCAAATAGCAGAATAGTGCCTGCTGACATTGGCTGATTTTGAAATATTGATCCCTGAATTCGCAACTTGGACATTTCGATAGGGTGATCGCAGATTTCATGTTGTTGAGGTAATGTATGATGAAACAGTAACAATGTTAGATCCAAGGGTGAGCAGACAGATGGCACCATTGTGCATGTGAAATGTAGGAATATGTCTTAAATTGTGTTGGTCGTATCTATGTCTATTTTGAGTTGGTAATGACAATGTGATAAATGTAAAACTATTAAATAAAGTTTTTTGTTTTTTAAACTATTGAGAAGGTCGATGAAAATGACACCGGTAACTGTCATATTATTTTCAGGTGTTCCAGTGTTCACTCCATTGCTGTTGGATTTACCCAGGGTGACCTCCCCATCAATCCTGAGTCAGAGATATGCGGTCAGACAGGCCCTGCGACCCACATCTATGCCTATCAAATAACAGGTCAGAGGTGGAGCCTCTGTTAACCCAAAGATAAACGCACTCCCAGGGAATACCTTGATTGATCCCACAGATAGATAGTTGCACCACAAACAGGTCTACAGCAATTACCCCCCTTAAAACACATTTTGCCAAAGGCTCACATTCCCCAAAAATACCACAAAGCTAGATACCGCATGTAGATAGGAACACTCAGCCAATCGGGACATGAGAAGCACACTACACAAAGTGATCACACATTCCTCATGCCGGACATTTGGTTACATATACACTGGGCCACAATAGTTCTCACCGAGGTTGCGAGCCATCTATGCCCTTACCAGATTACCCAACTTGTTAATTTACGATTGAGATGTATTCAAGAATGCAGAAATCGTTTTATTGTACTTTGCAAGATGTGTATTAAGCCAGTCAAAACCTTGTACACCAAGAGACTTTCCTCAGATGCATTCTGTTGAATATTTCCCAGCAGCTGTGTTTTAATTAACTTGTCCCTGATTTTGTCAAAGACTGCTTGTTTTTTCATTTCTTTAAGGAAAATTCATGAATATGAGCAAGAGAAGCATGGGCTCCAGACCAGGCTACCAGTGCCTTTTGCAGCTCCACCTTCCTGGGGGTGCTTTTTACAGGAATACCAAAGTCATTGCAGAATTCCTTCAGTTGGACCACAGTGTAACTGTCAAGTTTGGCCGGCTCAACCTCCATTCCCGAAGAACCTCCAATCCAAGACATGATTTTAGAAAAAAGCCTCAGTGAGGAAAGAAAAACTAAAAAAGGCAATTGGAGAGAGTTGGAAAAAAATGCCAATGAGGATCAGAGACAATTGATTCAAATTGGTCTATATGCGGATAGTTGTGTACACCGATTACTGTAAGTTCCTGCTCAAACACAAGTCCTATCCTCACATCTGATCACCAATGTTAGAAATTAGGTCTCTAGTTGCCAGATGATTGCACCCTGTCCAAGTAGGGAAAACAATATTTTCAAGGCAAATCAGATACACAACCTAAAGTAACCTGTGTTTACCCTCTTGTAGCGTGGCACATAGTAGTCAGGTTTAACTTAAGAGGCAATGTGTAAAGTATTTGTGCAACACTTTAGTTACATTAACACAATGACAGCATCACAAAAAGACAACACTAGTTTAGAGAAACAGAGGATATTTAATATTTATTTATCAGATTTATAGTGCGCATGGCTGCCCCAGGGACGGGGCGTCCCAGCGCAGACCACAGACTCCAGGACAAGAACCAGAGATAAAAAGCTTAAGCCGGAAAGAGCCAGGTCTTTATGGCCTTCCGGAATGCAAGATGATTCTGGATCACTCTGATGGACACAGGAAGTGAGTTCCAAAGTTGCGCGGCCAGGCTGCGAAAGGAACGTTCACGACCTCTGGCTTTCCAGACACGCAGAGTGCACACCAGAGCTAAGGTGGCGGATCTTAAAGGACGTTGTGGTGCATAGAACTCTAGCAGCCCCGTCAGTCCCACCGGTGCCTGCGGTGATAAGATCTTATGCGCCAAACAAAGCGCCTTGAATTGAATGCGCATTTCTACCAGCAACCAGTGAAGTTTCTGAAGTACATGGGAAACCGAGCTAGTATGCGGAAGGGCCATCAGCATGTGGGCAGCTGCATTCTGTGCCCTTTGAAGACGCTTGACGCTAGACTTGTTCGTGCCCAAGAATAGGCAGTTCCCATAATCCAGTCTAGACAAGATTGTCGACTGATGGATGATTTGGCGAACTTTAGGAGGGAAAAAGCCCAACAAAGGATTCAGGCCCCTCAGAAGCCCAAAACAAGCCCCAGCCACTACTTTGGATTGGGCGTCAAGTGTTAGGCCATTGTCAAACCAAATGCCTAGGTTTTTCACTGTCTCCTTGGGCGAGGGGGCAGGTTTCAGGCGGTCCGGCCAATAAATCTCAAACCACAGCCCCTGGTCCTTCCCACACAGCAAGATCTCGGACTTGCTGGTGTTAAGCTGCAAGCAGGTCATCGCCATCCAGTCCGCAATCGCAGAGAGGTCCTCTTTGAACTTAATCAAGTTGGTACAGCTTTTCTTGGAAAAAGCGATCACTAGCTGAGTGTCATCAGCGTATGATACCAGTGACAAACCCCTTCCCTTCGCCAACACAGCCAAAGGCTGGACGTAGATGTTAAACAATAGGGGGCTTAACACTGAACCCTGCGGTACACCCTGGGGCAAGGCGCGCTCTTGAGAATTGAATGGAGGGACATGAACTTGGAAGAACCTTCCCTCCAGAAAAGACCGTAGCCACTCCAGAGCCATGTCCCTGATGCCAATTTCCTGCAGACGGTTTAAGAGTATCGCATGGGAGACGGTGTCGAAAGCGGCACTTAGGTCCAAAAGCACCAAGGCCGCTGAGTCCCCGACATCCAGGTTTGCCCAAATGGCCTCCATGACTACCAATAAAGCAGACTCAGTGCTATGGCGGGCAAGGAAGCCATGTTGGGATGGGTCAAAGATGGCATTCTGCTCCGAAAACTTGGATAGAATGGAATTCACACATGCGATTCAGCCACCTTTGCCAGGAATGGCAATTGGGAGATCGGGTAGAATGGAATTCACATGCGATTCAGCCACCTTTGCCAGGAATGGCAATTGGGAGATCATGTGGTAGTTAGCTGGCTCTGCAGGGTCCAACGAGGGTTTTTTGAGCAGAGGAATAACCTTGGCATGTTTCCAGGCCCTTGGTACAGACGCTGAGGTCAAGGAGAGATTAACCAGGTTGAGGTTCAGCGGAAAAAGAAGAGAATGGAACTGACAAAAGTGAACTGGCGTCAGTGGATCAGCTGGTGAACCTGATTTGATCTTTGAGCAGAGTGCCTCAAACTCGAGCTGAGACAGCAGAGGAAAAAATGACAGGGTGTTAACCCCCATGAAACCAAAAGTCCCCGGGTCCCCCACCGACAGGGTCGAAATAGGGGTGGGTAAACCCTGATAAATCTTATCGACTTTATTCACAAAGTACAAGGCCAAATCAGAACACTGCCGATCAGAGGAGATCGAAGAAGTCCCCGTGGTGCCTCTGCTCTTCATGCTCTTCAGCACAAAGAAGATCGTTTTGGCAGGGTTAGTACTGCCAGAAATTTATTGGCCACAAACTTGGCTCGAGCTTGCTGAATAAGCTTGTGATACTGTTTAATTGCACTGCGATATTCCCTTTTTGCCACCTGGTCATAAGAGCGCCTCCAGGCACGTTCCAACTGCTTGTAGCCCTTTTTGGCTGTGACTAATGAGTCACTAAACCAAGGGTTCGATGGCCTGCGAAATTTCCCTCCCAGCCTCGCCGGAATACAACTATCCAGGCCTGAGATTACCCACTCGTTAAAGCAGGAATTTGCTGTTTCCATATCCGGTGGCAACTGGGGCCTGTGGCTAGACAGCCATGTCGAGAGACAGCCAGAGTCGAGCTTGTGCCATGGGCGCTTTAAGACATGAGTTGGGCAGATCAAGTCGCCTTTTACCTGAAGTTGCATGTTAAAAGAGACCAAGAAATGGTCAGTCCATGCCTGTGGAACGGGCAGTAGAATTGTGAAAGGGCTTAAGTTAGAAAAGATAGGGTCCAGCAGGTGACCAGCCACATGAGTACCTGTTTGAACCGGTTGGATCATCTGATAGGCCTCCAAATCTGCCAAAAAGCTGGCGATCTCAGCCTTCCTGCAATTATGAAGATGGAGGTTGAGGTCCCCGAGAATAGTGAAATTTGCCGACCTGCATGCAAATTGCGCAACTTTGTTAAGCAGATCTTCTCTAAAGGGACAAGATGGACCTGGCGGGCGATAAATGAGGAGGCCGGTCATAGTGAAATTATAATTCAGTGTGATTTTAAACAGAGCGCTTTCATAACCAGCAGTGTTCTCTATGCCCAGGGAACAATTGTAGACTTCCTTTGTAATGATTGCAATGTCCCCCCTCTGCCGGCCTCTCTGCAAATACTGTATAACCTATATCCCGAAGGAAGGGCCAGCCAGGAGTCAGCCACCGAGTCAGGCGTAATCCATGTCTCGGTCAGGAATAGAACATCCGGGGCCTCCTCTGTTAGGAGATCGAAAACCTCACTGTGATGTTTGGCAAGAGATCTACAGTTCAGACTCAAAAACTTTAGGCCAATGCCATCTCCCAGAACGGAATATGAATTCTTAGACAGAAAATGGCAGGCATAGAACTTGCAGTGAAAAGCATCCTCACTTGGAGCCCAGACAGAAGAGGGACACTTAACTTCCAAGCCAATAGCTCGTCACGCGCATACACAATGCGAGCAGCAGTGAAAAGGGCAGAGGTCCTGGCGACTGGCGACGACCCGGCGCGGACGGGCGCAGACGGGCTTGCCTTGGGCGTGCCTTTGGCGTTCCAGCGGCGTGACATCATTTATGGGAGCCCCGGAAGTGGCCAGGCAGGTGACTCAGCAAACACTAGTCTGCGACCTCGTCGTTCCTCCCCCAAGATGGCAAACACACTACCTCCTTTGCCCCGAACAGTGGATCCCCGAGGGCAGTAACCGTGCAATCAGCTTTAAAATACGGAGCTAAAAGGTCATAATAAAAGCAATGAAGTCCCCACACAGTTAAAAGCACAAATAGGTATGAGCAGCGAAATTAATAATGCAGCGCTAGCAAAGCTCCCGGCTCATGCCTCAGGAGTCTGGTGACTGCGTGTGCGCCTGAGTGACGTGTTTTGTGGGACCCCCGGAGGTGGCCAGGCAGGCGAGTTAGCAAACACTAGTCTGCAACCTTGTCATTCCTCCCCCAAGATGGCAAACACACTCGCTCCCTTACCCCGAACAGTGGATCCCCGAGGGCAGCAACAGTGCAATCAGCTTTAAAATATGGCGCAAAAAGGTAATAATAAAAGCAAGGAAGTCCCCACACAGCTAAAAGCACAAATAGGTATGAGCAGCGAAATTATTAATGCAGCCCTAGCAAAGCTCCCGGCTCACGCCTCAGGAGTCTGGTGACTGTGTGGGCACCTGAGTGACGTCTCTTATGGGAGCCCCAGAGGAGGCCAGGCAGGCGAGTCAGCAAACACTAATCTGCGACCTTGTCGTTCCTCCCCCAAGATGGCAAACACACTCCCTCCCTAGCCCCGAACAGTGGATCCCCGAGGGCAGCAACAGTGCAATCAGCTTTAAAATACAGCGCAAAAAGGTAATAATAAAAGCAATGAAGTTCCCACACAGTTAAAAGGACAAATAGGTATGAGCAGCAAAATTATTAATGCAGCGCTAGCAAAGCTCCCGGCTCACGCCTCAGGAGTCTGGAGTTATCTGAGTGAAACAAGACCAAAATGACAACATTTCAATAAGTAGAAGTCGAGACATGAACTTTTAAAAATTAAATGCAAAGACAGTCCTTAGAAGTCAATAGAACTAAAAGCTTACTTGAGGTTGTGCAGGGTACATTCAAAGTGCAGGGCAACTGCGATGCAGGGCAGGCTGGCTGCAGGACCCATTGGGTGCACGCTCATAAATTACCTTGGACTTGCAAGCTTCTCCAATTGAGACTCTATGCATCGGTTCAGACTCACTCAGTTGGGTTGATGTGTCAAAGTCGAGGCTCGCAGTCGTGTCCTGCTTCATTTTCGAACCCTTACAATACAGGTGCTATGTTATCGTTGAGCCTAGCAGGGCTGTTTTCAGATCGGCACTGCATCGACGTTAAACCTCACAGGCGGGACCAGCATGTTGTCTACCCACACAGAAAAGTCATTGAATCACTATTGCGTGGGAGGGCACTGCGTTGGTTAAGATCGGCACAAAGTCATCAATGACTCGATTTGTAAGCAAAATCAGCTGCAGTTTTGAGGCCTAGGACTGTATTTCCACATGAGAGAAGGGAGAACTCAAAGATGGCAGAGTCCAGCAGCAAAAGCAGAGCTAAAGGAAGTCTTTGATGGCCCTGAAACGTTGAGAACATGGGGCAAGTCAGCAAGCCCTTGGAGAAACTTGGGTTCAAGGATGTAGACAGTAGGTCTAGTCCTTCTCATTTCCAGGCAAGAAGCAGCAGGCAGCAGACCAAGACAGCAAAGTAGTCAGCAAAGTGGCAGCCCCTCCGTTAGAACAGAAGATCTTCCTCAAGGCAGGGTGTCCTTTGTTCCAGCAAGGTTCTGAATTGGTGGTTGCAGGGGTCCAGTACTGATACCCAGTTGTGCCTTTGACGTGGGGGAGACTTCAAAGAGGCATTTGAAGAACACAAGGACTCTGCCTTTCCTGCCCTGGCTCCAGTCTCACTACAGCGGGGTATGCTGTTCATTGTGTAGGGACTGGCACAGCCCTATTCAGGTGCAATCTACCTCAAAGAAGGCTCGTCAGCCTGGTGATGGGCCATTATAATGCAAATGGCTCTCCCTGGCTTCCTTTATGTGTGACTGTCTAGAGGGAATGCACAAAGTCTAACCTTCACACAACCCAGACATGTATTCAGAGACCGGCAAAGGCACAGAATAGCTAAGTAAGAAAATGCCAACTTCCTAAAAGTGACATTTTCAGTCTTACAATTAAAGAACTCTATTTTAATTTGTGAGTCCGGAGACATCACATTCCAAATCTCTATCTTTTCACAATTAGAAATTATACTTAAAAGATGTTTTAAGGCAATCTCAATGTTAACCAATGGCAGAGATAGGCCTTGCAGTAGTGAAAAATTAATTTAGCAGGTCCTCACTACCAGGACATTGAAAACTCAAACGTACATGTCCTACCGTGTAAACACACTACTCTCTGCCCTTAGGGCTGCATTGGGCCTATCTTGGGACAACCTATATGTAATAATAGAGAAGGTTTGGGCCTGGCAATTATGTCATGTCAAAATGGTAGTCTGAAATGCACACACTGGTTCCCCTCTAAGTCATGTTTAGAGGGGTACTGACGTGGCTGGCAGGATCAGTGCTGCAGGCACACTAGAAGCATTTAATTTAAAGCCTGGGTGCACATATAGTGCACTTTACTAGGGACTTACAAGTAAATTAAATATGACAATTATAGATAAGCCAATGTTAACATGTTTTTGTGTAGAGAGCATATGCACGTTCACACTGGTTAGCTGTGGTAAAGTGCCCAGAATCTTAAAGCCAGCAAAAATGAAGTCAGCAAAAGAGGAGGTCAGAAGGCAAAAAGTAAGGGAAACCACTCCAAGGATGTCTGGTCTAACATGTGTCCCTCCCCCAGCTAACGGTGGGGAGAGCTACCCAACCTTTAGGCGTTCCCTTCACCAAGGCAGAAGAACCTGGAGAAACTATGAGGTCAGAAGGTAAAAAGTCTGTTGAAACTACGTCAAGGATGCCAGGTCTGACATTCCTTAACGTTAAAGGTGATCCTTGAATAATATGTTCTAACATTTTAACTTGCCATTAAAAAACATTTCCAGTGAATTTCATTTTTCAATATTATGCTCCATACTGCTTTATTGCATGTCCAGACACATGGAAGATGGTGCACTGCAGTGTGGCACTCAACTTTAACTGTGTAAGCTTTTGAGGGCTCAATACAAAAAAGAGTTTATGCTGTTCCTCTCGTAAATAATGCCAGTTGGAGACAAACAGTGGCTGGATCTCACTGTACGCTAGAAAGGGCATAAGTGGGGATCCATATGTTGGATCATAATGCCCTCACACACCCTTTCAGGTGTCATGCTTCATCATCTGGGTTGCTCCTCGTTGGGGCAGCGGTACAATCCCTAACGGGCTCCCTAAAAAGGGGCTCTTTGTCGGAGATCTTCTATCCAACTACCATATGGTGAAATGAAGGTATGGGGCCATTGTTGTGTAGATGCAGTGAAGTGAAGCAAAATAGGACTGGAAGTATCTAGAAGGACAACATTTTTATTCTGGGGGTCTTCTGTCCTAATTAAAACCAGTGTACAAGGCACTTGCCTGAAAAGTTTTCATGCGTATTCACGTCCTTTTTAAAGTGAGTGGGTCAACATGTTTGTCACTAAAGGTGTATTAACCCTGCGATTCCTCAGGACCTATGTAAAGAAAAAAGCTATCTATAATTAATGGGAAAAAGGCAAACAAAGTTTTGCACATCAGGGTTAATCTTTTACCCCAAATCTTCTTTTAACCTGCCTGGATCTACCCACTATTTGTTGTCCCCAGGCTTCAACAGTGCCCGGTGGAGCCAAACACAAGGCTCTGCTCCTGTGTACAAGGATTGCTGCGTTGTGTAGGCGTCCTCTGATCTACCCTCCTCCACCGGGTCCAAGGGCTGCCATAGTTACAGTCAGGTCTGGTCAGGGGTGCTCCCTGCAAGTATTGTACACCAGTTCTTTCACTATTTTAAGGATGCAGGTATCCTTTAATGGTCATCACAATATTTTTTGATTTGCTACCTGCCAATCAGATTGTTCAGTAAATCCTGCATTGCAGTAAGGGAGACATAATACACTTTCCAATGGGGCTTGTTAATTTTTCAAATTAATTATCCTTGGTGGAATTAAGGATCCAGATTGAGAAGAATTTAGAAATTAATAGTCAAGAAATACAATATTCTCTCTCTCATTAACCCTTTGAAATTATCTGAAAAATAATTACTTTTTTTTTTGTTGGGGGGAGTTTTATAAAGTGCAAATGTGGCATCAGAGCGCTGTACAGATAGCAGTCCAGTCATACATTTATGGAAAGACAATAAAAAGTCCATAAGAAATAAGCAAAGTGCAATGTTATATGTTATAAAGGGATTTATATCGCGCAATGTTACTCAAGAGTGTCCTGGCGCGTGGGGAAACAGTAACATGGGAGGCAGCAAGGGCTAGATGGATTGTTTAAACAAATGAGTTTTTAGGTGCTTTTTGAAGATGGCCAATTCCTTAGTGTACTGAAGGTCATCTGGTAGAGCATTCCACAGAGTGGCAGCCTTAACCACAAAGGACTCCCCAAGAGGTGCTCTCCGAAATCTGGGGATCACCAGCCGTCTTTGCAGGGCCGAGCGGAAGGCCCGGCTAGGAATATAGAAGGCAAACCTGGAACTGATATAGGCAGGGCCCGAGCCGTGTAGTGCCTTGTGAGTCATGGTGAGAGCTTTAAACTGCACACGCTGAGCAACGGGCAGCCAGTGTAGGTTGCTTAGCTGGTTGCGAACACTTAGGCACCTCGGGATGTTGAATAAAAGCCTGGCTGTAGCATTCTGAATGACCTGCAGCTTTCCCAGGAAGTACCCTGGGATTCCGAGGTAGAGGGTGTTGGCATAGTCTAGGCGAGACAAGATGAGCGCCCTGGCCACCGTCTCCCTGGCAGAGTGGGGTAGCAGGGGAAAAAACCTTCTCAGGGCTTTGAGTGTGCCAAAGAACACCCCTGAAAGTCTCTTGATCTGCTCATGAAAGCCTAGATCGCCCCCAAACCAAATTCCCAAATTCTTGGCAACTCCACAGTCTCCCGAAGGGCATGGAAACCCCGGAGGCCAGAGAGACTCTCTAAAAGCAGGAGGGAAATGGCCTGCACTTCAGGCTACCCTGGGCTAACCATAAAAATACAGATGACAAACACCGATGAGCCACCACAGTAAGAAGATCACCACCTTTCCATGTGAAGAGAAGCTGGGGGTCATCGGCGTAAGCCATAATGTTGGCACCCAGCTTCTCTGCCAAGTAGATCAGGGGTGTAAGGTAAACCTTGAACAAAAGAGGGCTCAATGTGGACCCCTGAGGAACACCGGTGGCCACTCTACTATCCGATGAGGAGAAGGGGAGCATCCACACCTGTTGGGAGCGGCTGTCCAAGAAGGACTTGACCCATTCCCAAGCCGTGCCTGTAATGCCGATGTCAGACAGGCGGGAAAGGAGCTGGAGGTGGGGTACCGTATCGAAGGCAGCAGAGAGGTCAAGTAAAATCAGAGCCGCCCTGCCGCCCACATCCAGGCACTCCCTAATGGCCTCCGCAATCTCCACCAGAGCTGTCTCGGTGCTAAAGGATGTCCTAAACCCGGATTGCGCCGGGTGGAGAGATCCCGAGGATTCCACAAATCTCTCCATTTGTTTAAAGGCCACTTTTTAACACACCTTAGCTAAGGCTGGAAGAAGGGAGATGGGTCGATAGTTGGCGAGAAGTGTGGACTCAGCTGACGGTTTCTTAAGGAGAGGGAGGAGTTTGGCATGTTTCCATTGCAGGGGCACTTTTCCAGATTGCAGTGAGTTATTAACCAGCACCATGACCTCAGGAGAGACTATCTCCGCCACCCCACTCAGGACCCCAGCAGGGCAGGGGTCTGCAGACGAACCACATTTTAATGATTTTAGGATGGCAAAGACGTCTCTCTCCTCTGCAGAGATAAAATGCGAGAAGAGCTGGTTGGGTGCAGCGGAGCAAGGGGCGAGTGGTAGGGATGGTGAGTATTGCGCTAGGGGGGTGGTCTGTAGGCTATCTTGTATTTTTTGTAACTTAGCAATAAAAAAAGTAGATAGATCGTCACACCATTTGGATGAGATAGGAGGGGTGGAGAGTTCAGCAGCGGGTGACAGGAAGCTGCGAACAATGGCAAAAATGTCCTTGCTGTTATTCTTGGCTTTAGAAATTCTATCAGCAAAAAAAATGCCTTTGGCTTCTTTAATGGCAGCGTAATGCTCCCTCTGGGCGGCATGGAGTGCCATCTTAGCACTGGGGCAGTACTCCTGGTGCCATCCCTGCTCTAATTTTTTACATCCTAGTTTCAGCAATATAAATACAGATACAATATATCCCTCAGCCTGGCAGTCCAAGATCCATGGGAGTTCACAGGAAAATAGACAAGCTGAAAGACTTCAGGACCATTAATGAATGGATGAATGGATTTACACTAAAGCAAGCAAAGACGCCTCTAAATAAAGTTCTAGTTTTGGTCACCATTCAGCATTTTCATCTGTAACACAGAAAACAATTTCAAAGTGGGAAACGCTCCCATTTTCACTACCTCAGATAGTTTGCACAAAAACTGACCTGTCAAAAACAAGTTTTTACTATTTGTTCTGAAACTTTTGTGCGGATTATTCAAATTGCTCTGAGGTTATAAGCAAAGTAAAAAGTTCCTTTTCATTGGAAATTAAGCACTATCAATGACTACCAAGTCGCTATTGCTGACTGTGTAGCAAATATTATTTACATTATTTAAAGGCATTATGATCCACTCAAGCAAAATCTTGAGAGGGCAATACTGCAAGTCTCCTCCATCAGCAATAATAATAAACAGCTGTGAAAAAGTGCATTATTAATTGGGATGGATGATAGTCAACTGCAAGTAGTAATATTACTGATGTTATGAGGTCCAGTGAAGGTTTCAGTAATTTAAGCCTGAGCTCGCCCCCAGGTAGCTATGGCACAGAGCAGATGAACTTAACTTAAGAAATTATATCAATTATTTTAAAAGTATCAAAACAGCTAAAAGGTAAATGAAAATAACAAAATAAAACCTGCACTCCAACTTACAAAAATAGAGTATAATTAAAGGAACACAATGACTCCAAAATGACAAAACTCCTATAAGAGAAAACATAGATATGATTTTTTAAAGCTTTAAATGAAAATGGCATCAAAGAGCGTTAAGAGCCTACTGAGGTCTTCAGGTGGCACTTGAATGGTGCCTAGGTGTGATTGAAAGTAGACCGAAATTGAGTGCAGGCCGGATATAGAAACCAGCTTCATACTGGTCATTCTGGCAGTTTACCTTCTGACTTAGGAACTGATGTAGATCTCAGCTAACAGGGTACTCCGTCACAATGGTGACAGACATCCCATCTGCCGAAATATAAATCCTATGTGATTGGTATGGAGTAGTTCATCTGCCAAGATCTAAATCAGGCTCTTTGTTTCTGACATGGAAGTCAAAAATCCTCAGCGGGGCAAGGCAGTAGATTATGGCTGAGCACATTTACATGAGGCTGGATAGCCGTCGGACAAAATCTCAGTGAAGCCTTTCTCTTTTGGTGGGAAAGCTCAGAGGCGGAGAAATTCAAATTTCATGCCCAAAGAAGGTCCTTGGCTGGCCGTATACTTTTGATATCTTTGTCTGATGAAGATTTCTATGTTCAGACTTAGTCACTTAATTGGAGCTGCAGAAGGTAGCAGGGCTTCTCTAGGCCAGATTCCATTTCTGTGATGTCCTGCTGAAATGGATTTGGTGCTACGGAAACCACTGAGTGGGAGCGACTTGAGTCTTTGGCCCATTGGCAAAGCACCTTCATCAGATCAACATGGCAGGTTTGTCCTAGCGTTCTGAAGATCTTTGAAGCCAAAAAGTTTTCTAAGGCCAAGGTTTTTCAAGATATTAGGGGGAGGTCACTTTGATGCAGCGAAGGGTTTCAGGAACTCAGCTTAAGACTCACTTTAGTAGAAGCCACCAGCAGGTGCCAAAACAGGTGCAGATGGAACTGGTCAACTGGACTCTCCAAGAACAGGGCTTCTAGCACCTTGCTGTTTTTCTGTAGCGTAAGAGGATATCAGCCAACACACCCTTGGAGTCCATTTCTTTGTCCTGAGTACAAGCAGGAGCAGGTGCAGTCTTTCAGGTCTCCTTGCAGATCTCAGCTGCAGGCGCAGTCCTTCTTCTATCTTCCACAGATCCAGTAGTGTTCTGAGGAGGCTACTTTGGGTGTCACAGTTATGCCTGGCACTAGCCGTTCGATGGGGGGGGGTGACTCCTAGGCCCTTGCTAATTTATAGGGAAAACGATGTCCGTGGTAACCCTACTCTTTTTTGTAGTAGTTCCTGTGTACCCTACTGTAAGCAATCCCAGTGCCTAAACCAGAATGGTGAAATCATTTGACCCTTTTGCAGAGCCAGTGTGTCCATCCCAGAGGTGTTACCTGGGAAATGAGCATCCTTTCTCTGTAGCAGTTCTGAGGATTACGGAAGAGACAGAAAGATTTGATTGCGACGCTGAGGAATCCTCTTAACTACTTAGAATATATAAGGGCGACAGTGTAATACACTGTACCATATGAGTACTTGGAATATACTTTTTGGGTTACTAAGAAAACATAGAGGCGCTCCAAATTACTTTTCCCGTTGATTTTTCCCTGTGAGGCTGTTTGATTTCTGTCATACAGATTATCTACCATAACTCTTTGGAGTTTTTTGGGCGGTTACGACAGCTTATACCTGGTCTTTGACCTTTCTTCGAGGGGATATCTTACCACATTTGGATCCATCTTCCAGATATTAGTTGGAAGTTTCTTATTTTGTTACATACAGGCCTACAGATGAATATATTGTTCGTTGTGAGAAGTCAACTGCTGCAAAATAACCGCTATTAACATTTATTGCTGTCATTTTTTACAAAGTGTACTTTACAAGTGATACATTTTTCTGCCCTGAGGAAGTTCCCTAAATGGGAATGAAACGCGTTGGATGGACTGTCTATCTCTGAGGATTTAAAAAAAAATTTAAATAAAGAAGTTATTTTTCTAACTAGCTTGGCCTGTTGGACTTCTTCAGCTGTGCGCCCTAGTTAGCCACAATATTCTCTGATCTGGAGCACAGTGGCGTCACTCAACAGCTGGTAGTTTGCACAGCGTACTCGCATAAAGGAACTGGCATGAGGTGCGGCATAGAAGGTCCGCCATTGTTGCTTTGGGATAATTGTCAGTTCTGATGGTAGCTACTCTCCCACAGGAATAGGAGCCTATCTGTTTGGAGTGGGGGAGCAAAAAAAGGACTACGCCCAAGCTCTATCTAAAATTTGCCTGTGAGAGGGTAGCCTGTCTCTTTGAAGCTAATCATGCTCTTGGGCACAACTCAGATTTTTATTCTTCCAGAGAAACACACTACCCCTCCTCCAAGGCCTTTGTCTCAGCTATGGGAGCAATTTCAGAACTTATTCATGAAGAGGGAGCTATTCAGTTGCCAGATGACAGTTGGGCTCTTGCAAATGGGCATCCAGAACTTTAAGGCAGGGTTATTCATTAAAATCCAACTTTAACAGTGAATTGGGCTTGTAATAAATATTTCTAAAAGTTCAAAAGTTGGAATCGGTAGCTGCTTCCTAGCTGGTTGTAAAATTAAATGTAATATTGTATCTTAATGCTTTCTTATGCGGCAGCTAACTCTGCTACAGTGGAAATAGCCTTTGAGGCCTTTTCACTATAAGGCATGTTGAACATAAAGGGGCACATTTATGAGATTGTTACGCAGTGCAACACAGAAAGTAACCTTGCTGCACTGCAGTGTTTGACAAGGAAAGGGCAGGAATGAGCCATATTTAAGTCCTTACGGCACACTCCTGCCTTTTCCCCTGCACTGGTGCCGTTTTGGCTGCCTAGTGCCTATGCAGACACCATTGTACCATGGTGACTGTTTACATGCAGGATTGTATTTGTGCAGTAAGGAGCACCTTCCAGCACTAAAACAATCCTGAGAGGCACATTCCTCCTTCTATGTGTGCTGCAGAAGGCAGCATACATAAAAAGAGGAAGTAACAAGGAGAAATAAAGATACTTCTCCTTGTTTCACCTCTCCTGGGATGGCGCATCTTTTTGGCATATTGCCAGGTTTACTAGTTCTAGTAAATCTGGGAATGGTCAAAACTATGGAAGTTACCTGGGAACAACCATGCAATGCCCATGGAATGCCTTCCCAGGGCAAGGACTTTACTCTAGATTTATGGACTCACTCAGGGGCTCAATAAGTGGCCTTGCACGGCTTCATAAATGTCTTTTCAGGTTTGTGTTGTGCATTTACCCAACTGTGTGTTGCAAATACGAAGCAAACCAGCTCATACATATGCCCATCCACATTTACATCTCCTACTTTTACATATCTATATACAAATAGGTGAATCCAATTGACTCACATGAGACACAATTCATCCTAGTGGTTGAAGAGAACAGAAGTACACAATGGTCTGTTATGTTTTTTTAACAGTTCTTTTAGTGGTCATTCACTTATGGTAAATCTTGTTTCTGGACAACATGTTTTGATCGACTAGAAGTTATTCAGGGCTTCAGGGTGACAAATAGAGATAAGCCCCTGCACTAGGGCTTATAATGCCTACTCAAGTGTGACTTAATAATATTTCAGATAAAGGTTTATGCCTGTCAAAAGGGGTTATTTAGACAGGTTGAGTTTGCAGTTTGAAAACTGCACAGCCAGTTTACAATGGTAGGCCTAGAGTTATGTTTGCACTCACACTGTAGTGGTGGCACAATGACAGCTGCAAGTGACTAGTGAAATTTGACTACTGGCCGTGCATACACTCTGTACCATATACTAAGGACTTTTTTATTTTTTATTTTAGTTTGAATAGAATCACATATCAATATATATATATATATATATATATATATATATATATATATATATATATTTATATTTATATATATATATATATATATATATATATTGATATGTGATTCTATTCAAACTAAAATAAAAATATAAGAAATCTTCCACCACACGCAGCTGCTTCTGTGTTCATATAGCCACTGAGGAAGAGCGATAACCGCTTGAAACGCGTCTGGCTAATACCAAGGGTGGCAGGAAGGAGAGAAGCTGCGCATGTTGCTGCCCGCAGCTGTGTGCGTTTACCCCTCCGGGTGTGACTTCCTCACTTGGGGCATCTCTTGGATTGTGTGTTTAGCGGCAGGTCCGGCCGCGAGGAGGTCCCGCTCCCTTACCGGGCGGATCCAGAAGCTCGCAAACGCGGACTCAGTAAGGAGCGGAGGGGGCCTAGCTGTGAGGAAATATTGGCAGCAGCGCAGAGTTTCTTCCATGTGCCATCACCCACTGGGGGATAGACATTGTTCAACACTCCACGAGAGGCAGCTGCACCCACTGGGGTGTACTATGGAAGTTAAAGTCGGGGCAACCATTATTGGACTACTATATCCAGGATGCCATGCGCCCAAAAGGGCGGGACTGTAATTTGAAATAAAAAATCTTCCACCACACGCAGCTGCTTCTGTGTTCATGTAGCCACTGAGGAAGAGCCATAACCGCTTGAAACGCGTCTGGCTAATACCAAGGGTGGCACGAAGGAGAGAAGCTGCGCATGTTGCTGCCCGCAGCTGTGTGCGTTTACCCCTCCGGGTGTGACTTCCTCATTTGGGGCATCTCTTGGATTGTGTGTTTAGCGGCAGGTCCGGCCGCGAGGAGGTCCCGCTGCCTTACCGGGCGGATCCAGAAGCTCGCAAACGCGGACTCAGTAAGGAGCGGAGGGGGCCTAGCTGTGAGGAAATATTGGCAGCAGCGCAGAGTTTCTTCCATGTGCCATCACCCACTGGGGGATAGACATTGTTCAACACTCCACGAGAGGCAGCTGCACCCACTGGGGTGTACTATGGAAGTTAAAGTCGGGGCAACCATTATTGGACTACTATATCCAGGATGCCATGCGCCCAAAAGGGCGGGACTGTAATTTGAAATAAAAAATCTTCCACCACACGCAGCTGCTTCTGTGTTCATGTAGCCACTGAGGAAGAGCGATAACCGCTTGAAACGCGTCTGGCTAATACCAAGGGTGGCAGGAAGGAGAGAAGCTGCGCATGTTGCTGCCCGCAGCTGTGTGCGTTTACCCCTCCGGGTGTGACTTCCTCACTTGGGGCATCTCTTGGATTGTATATATATATATATATATATGTATATATATAATTACTACTATACAAGTAACATAAGATACCTATTAAAATTGAAAAAAAGTCCCTCAAGGGCAAATTATTAAAAAGCAAATAAACAGACACCCGTACGAGTATAAAAAAGTGCACAGATAATCATAAAAATTTAGATTAGGATAGTTGATCCATAAAAAATGACAACGATCAAATGCATGATAGTGATAGAGTGCTGTTGTGACTCATTAAATCTCTACTTACACAATTACTTCATTCATTCAGTTATACACAGTCCCCGTGCAATAGCAGCTATGGTCTTAAAATCAAGCTTCTCAAGCCAGTTCAATTATAAGTACCAGTAATTAAAACAAGGCATCCCTACTCCCCCTGCTTTTCAATAAACAGGTAGAGGAATTACAGTACCATGTAATAGTAGACATGCCATGCCTTCCTATCCATTTTTAGAAATTTGGGTATCATCTGCATCTGCAATGTTGCCCTCAAGAAATCGCTGGTTGCAATGCTTCCGGGTCAGTGCCCCTCTTCTCCATTAAATCAAAAAACTGCCATGAAGCATTAAATCTCTTTAAGGGTCTGATGTACGACTGTTTTTTTTGTGGTCGTAAAGGGGTTGTAGGACTGTTTTCGACTGCAAAACATGTGTGGCCCATGTACCAACCCTATTTTGCGAGTCGCTAATCAATTAGCAACTCACAAAATAGGGTTAGTGACTTGGTATTAGGAAGGGGCATTCCAAGGGCGTCCCCTACAAATAGCGACTCCAAAACCAATGTATGAATGTTTTGCGACTGCATCACAGTTTTCCACCGTTCTCAGAAGGGTGGCAAGGCACTCACAAACAGGAAGGGGTCGCCATTGGGTCCCTTCCCCTTTTGGAATGCATGCACAATATTTTTTTAAGGGCAGCCAGTGGTCCTAGGGGCCACTCCTGCCCTTATTCTTTGAATGCATCCCATTTTCCTTTAAGGAAAATATTCTGCATTGAAAAAGAAACTGCTTTATTTAAAAGCAGTCCTAGACATGGTGAATTGCAAATTGCGACTGCCTCATTAATATTCATGAGTCATGCAATTTGCGACCCCATTAGGAATCGCAAACAGTGTCTCAGACACAGTTGTACATAGCAATTTGAGACTCGCAAATTGCGACTCGCAATTTGACGCAATTTGCAAGTCGCAAAATGTTACGGCCATACATCTGGTCCCTCCACCCACCTTGTATACACCTCCTCAAACTTTTTTGTTCTAAACCTTTTATTGAACCAATCTTGGTATTTTGGAATCCTAGATATTTTCCACTTCAGTAAAATCAGTGAGCGAGCAATGAAAGTTATCAATATAAACAACTGTCCCCATTTCCCAATGGCCCTGCTTTTTTTAAAGAACCTGAAGAGAGTCACACAAACATTCGCGTCTATGTTAGCCTGGGGACCCAGACTAAGCGTGGACTAAGCGTGGACAAAACCTTTTCTCAAAACCGTCCTAACATTTGGCAAGCATAGAAAATATGAAGCCAGGCCCCCATACCATGTTGCTGACATCGAAAGCAACAATCCTCAACAGCAGGGTCAATTCTATTAAGGGCTACTGAGGTATAATATGCAATCCACCGGAATAGGAAAGACATCCTCTTAAAATGTGCCACTCTTAAAGCCTTATGATCCGAAATAATCTTCCAGTCCTTATCTAAGAGGCTACATGGTGTAAACAGTTTAATTCTTTCTAAAAAGCTTATCACATGTTTCCTGAGACCCTGATCATGTAATAATCTATACAAATTTTAATTCCGTTGAGCATAGACTTTAAAAGCGAGTGTATAGTGGGGTGGATGTCTTGACCAGATTCCTAGCAATGTTTCCTCTAAAAAGAGTATAATCTCCTGGAAGCCGAAGAAGAAAAGCTTACAGCGATTACCACACCAAGCATGCAGTTCTTGCCATGTAATGCATTTACCCCTTAACAAAAAGTGCCCAAACTCCTTAAAACTGTGTATGTGACATTGTCAGGCCATATTACTTATACTTCTGTAATGTAATGTCTGTACATGGGGTAGCGCAAGCCCTTCCTGTCTAGTGTCTAATTGAAGTAAAGGTAGTTTTTCCCTAGGAGGCTTTGTGTTTTTAGACAAAATGCCTAAAAAGCGGTTCCAGTTCCATAACATAGCTCTTATTAACTTTTTTAGAACATTCAGAAACAAGCATTTACAATGCAACGGGTTCGCCTTTGTAAAAGTTTGAGCTATTGGCTTTTGAGCCCTTCTTTCTGTGATTCCACTGGAGGCCGGGAATTAAATATAGCGTTGGCACAGCCAATGGGTCTAGTGTTGGCCTCTGCCCTTTGGCTTATCAATGCTTGATTTGTCATGGATTATGCTAAACGTTCTTTCGGGGAAGATGCCAGAAGGCCAATCAATTACCAAAAAAAAACAAGTCAGGTCCCGGGCCGTGCTGTGATTGGGTGACGTCACGGGGGTGTCCCGGGCCGCAGCCAATCACAGCGCGGCCCGGGGCAAAGGGGCGGGGCTTAAAAAAGCACCAGAAACGCCCCCGAATCGCGTTTTCAAGAGAAAGCGCGATTGACAGCCTCTGTCTCCCAATGGCTAGCCTCCATTTATGGAGCTAGCCAATTGGAAACAGAGGCGGTCTGAACATCCCTACTGAAAACAAAAGTTTTCAAACTGGGAGGGGCACTTCGTGCCCCTCGCCAGGTCGAAACCTAAAAAAGAAGCAAAGGTAAATAGGCATTTTAATAGGAGATACTCTGTGACTAATGTAAGGGGAAGGAGTACCCATCTAATCAATAATCCCTTAATTTTCTTCAGCATTACTACATTATTCTATTGATAAAGCTGGGAGTAGCTATCCATTACAATGACCCACAAATAACGTATCAGTCTTTGGGTTGCAGGCCTGCTGCTGGAAAGAAATGGGGAGATTGCTAACTGAAGTATTGAAAAGGAACAACTTAATTTTATTCTGATTCATTTTATAACCCCCTATCCTTTTAAACTGTCCAAACTCATCCAACACCCTCTGGACAATCTCATTTTCATGCTTCAGATATAGGATATCATCAGCAAACATTTTTAGATTTAGCCATACCCGATACGGGGGCCTCAATCCCCTCATTATCCAAAATTGTGACAGCCAAGAGCTCCATAAAAGAATTAAATGAAATTCTGGACAGAGGACTTCCCTGAGCTGTTCCCCTATTTATATCTACTGCCCCCACAAGGTTGGAGTTCGCCCAAACCTTCGCTGGTGCCCCTTGATATAAATTCTGCAGCATTAAAATGAATTGAGCAGGATAGCTGAACTTCTCAAGGCATCTCAATTAAGCTGGTCAAATGCTATCCCTGCATCAACCCTTATTACTGCGGCTTGAATTTGGTTAGCAGAGAAATAATCCAGCGCAAGAATTAAACAGCTGATAATAGCAGGTATCACATGACTCGCCGCGAACCCATCTGATCTATATGTATTAATATCTGAGTTACTGGAATGATACAAATAGCCCATTTTTCATTGGAAGCTTATGATTAGCATTCAATACACTGATTGGTCGGTACGAATTGACATCCTTGGGATTCTTATATTTCTATAAGAAACGAAGGGGCAGATTTATGTTGGTAATACGCCAAGCTTGCGTCACGCAACTGTGGCGTAAACGTGGGGCACCCCTACGACCAATTTACAACGTGACGCATCTAGGCAGATGCGTCACGTTGTAAAGCCCTGCGCCACATGTGGGCGTTCCGGCGCAGGGTGGGCGTTCCAGGGCAGGTGCGCCTCGCAAAAGTGGCTGAGTGAAATCTATAAGATTTCACTCAGTCACTTACAGGCCAATGCTGCGTCAAAACCCTGCGCCTGCTTGAAGCAGGCGTAAGGCTTGAGGCAGCATTGGACAGATAGGGCACCCCCGAGTCTTGCTGGAGCTGCATCTCGCTTGCGAGGCAACTCCAGCAATGCGCCAACTTTACAGCACAGATGCGTCACGCATCTGTGCCGTTTTTGCACCATGGGTGGTGGAGCTACAGCGCAAAATAACTGGCGCATCCCTCGGGATGCGCCAGTTATCATAAATCTGCCCCGAATATTTGTGGACTCCTTGATGGACAAGGGAACCTCCACACCCTTTTAATAAAGATGAAAAAATCTGTCAAAAAGATTTAAGCTCACTTGTAAATGTTCAAAACAACTCACCCGGAATCCCGTCATTGCATGCTTTCCCACAAGTTATTGTGGCCAGAGGTTCCTGCAGCTCTGCGCTGATATATTAAAGGTCATATTTTCTACCTATGAATGTGCTAACCGAGGCAGCCTGGTGGATTGATAATATTGAAATATGCTAGTCTAAAGGAGTGAATATTTAGTTTCATACAAGGTCTAATAATGCTAAGGAAGAGTTTGTGACACCTTCTCTTACACCAATTCGCCAATAACCAGCTTCTTTAGCGCCGTTACATCCCGCTTAACCTATGTCGACCACGCAAGCAATGTCTAATCAGCTGACTCTCTTCATATACACGTTACTGAAATGCCCTGGAGATGTTAATTTCCTTCAAATAAAAAAAAAATCCATTACATTTTGCTTGTCTTTTTCAAGATGGTTCTCTAAAGCAAGCGGTAAATCCTGAGGCCTATTCTGGGCCTGAAGGGCAATATCAACAGCTGATTGCAACTCAACTATCCGATCTGCTTGCGCTTTATATTTCTGAGCCTTATGTGCAACAATCTCCCAGCTGCTTAACCCCCTACACTCTACTGAATGGTGGCTCCTGTGCAGTGAAGGTGCAGTTCACCGTCCTTTTATTGGACATGCTCCCTTTCCTTGCAGGGCTCTGCCTGGTAGCTGCTGCTCCCATAGCTGCTCCCAACTCTCTGGTCAGGAGTTTGAGTCCCTAGTGGTCTAGTAGCAGAGCATCACTGCTCTGCTGCTGGGCTGCCCTCTGTCCCTCTTTTTACGCTTTTTCCTGCCTTTTGCTGCCTTTTCTTCTGCCATTACTGATGCTTTTCTGTCCCCTTTGCATTTTTCTTTTTCTTCACCGCTCATGCCCCCTGATCTCTCACAGCCCCACCCCCCTTTATTGTCTCTTCCTTCTCCCACGTTACCCGTCTCCCAGCTGAACACCTCCACTTCCACATCCAGATAAAGACCAACCACAACACCACCCTCTGCAGCACCCTCCTCTACAAGCCTCCCGACCCGCCCAGCCCTCACTGATGCCATCATCGACTTCATCGCACCCCTACTCGCGACCTCAACTTCCACCTGAACACCTCAGTGACCAGAACATCGTATCCCTTCTGGAGAACCCCGCCAACATAGGACTCCAGCAGCTGGTCAAGGCTTAGACCCACGCAGCAGGACACATGCTCAACCCTGTCTTCTCCAGCCAGCAGAAACATTAGCTACAGCCACAGCACAGAACTCCTCTGGACTGAACGCCATGGAGTGAAATTCGCCTTCAACTCTCCCGGGGTGCACCACTGCCCTCACCACCTCCCCCGTCGTAGCTGGAACAAATCCACTGAAAAAGATCTCACCACCCTTCCCAGCACCACCACTTTTCAAACATCAGTAGACGCCAACACAAAATCCCATCAAGGGATCTCCAACTGCACCAACACGGTGGTTCCCCTCAAGGAGGCTCCTGGTAAGCAACACTCCAAGAAAGCCAACTGGTTCACTCCCATCCTCCACAATTCCAGATGCACCTGCAAATGGCTTGAGAAGACCTGGAGGAATAACAAAACCCCAGAAACCCACACAACCTTCAGAATCGCACTCACTGCACACCACCTCATCTTCAAAGCCACAAAGAAAACAGCGCTCCAAGACAGAATTTACAACAATGCATACAACAGAAAAGAACTCTTTGCCATTGTCAAGGAGTACGCCAGACCCAAAAGCGAGACCACAGAAGTCCCACATTCCTAAGACTTCTGTGACAAAGTCTGTTCTTCTTCCACCACAAGATCAGGCAGATCTATGACAGTTTTGATACCCAAACCCCTCACACCGCACACTCAACCACTCCGCACCCCAAAAGATTATGCTCACCTGGACACCGCTCACCACAGATGACACACTCAAGAAACCTGAAGAGCCTTTACTCCAGAGCCCCCTCTGACATTCCTCACACCACATCTTCCATAGAGCAGCCACCGCCATAGCTCTAAGCTTCGCCGCACTATCAACCGCTCCATAAAGACCACCACCTTTTCTGAAAACTGTCAACGTGCCCAGTTCAACCCCCCGCTAAAAAAACTGTCCACCAACACCAACAGACCTTTAGAACTTCAGACTCATCTCTCTGCTCGTCTTCCCTTTTTCGAGTTCATTAAAGTGAACCACATCCTGGACATCTCCCAATCTGGCTTCCATAGCAACCACAGCACTGAGACTGCTCTCCTCGCTGCCACCAATGACACCCATGCCCTCCTCGACCAGGGAAAAACGCAGCCTTTATCCTCCTGGACCTCTCGGCCACCTTTGATACAGTCTCAAACAGCAACCTAGTCACGAGACTCCACAAGACCGGCATCCATGACAAGGCCCTGGACTGGATCCTCTCCAGCCAGACACAGCAAGTCAGACTACCTATGTTCCTCTCAGAACCCACAGAGATCAGCTGCAGAGTGCCCATGGCTCACCCCTGAGCCCAACCCTCTTCAACATCTACATGGTTCTTCTTGCCGCCATCATCTGGAACCACAGACTCAACATTGTCTTCTATGCAGACAACACCCAGCTAATCCTCTCCCTCACCATCGAACCCATAACTGCCAGAAACAACTTCCATAATGGGATGAAGGCTGTTGCCTCCTGGACAAAAGCCAGCTGCCCTAAACTCACCTGCGGTAAAAAACTGAAGTACTCATCCTGGGACCCACCCCCTCAGCCTGGGAATGACTCCTGGTGGCCCACCGTACTAGGAACTTTCCCCATCCACACAGACCATGCTCACAACCTCAGCATCATACTGGACTCCTCTCTCACAATGAACCACCAGATCAGCGCCATATCCTCATCTTGCTTCCACACACTGTGCCTGCTTCAAGAGACTTTCAGGTGGATTCCCACCCATTCCAAAAGGATGGTCACCCACACACTCTTCACCAGCAGACTCGACTACAGCAACACACTCTACGCCAGCATCACCCAGAATCTTCTCTGGAACATACAGAGCATTCTGCAGCCAGACTGGTCCTCAACATCCCTCGCTGCGCCACATCACCGAACACCTTCAAAAACTCCACAGGCTCCCAGAAAACAAAAGAATCACCTTCAAGCTCTTCACACATGCCTACAAAGCCCTCCACGACGCAGGGCCTGCATATCTGAACTACCGCTTCTCATTCCACATACCCACCACACACCTCCACTCTGTCCATCTGGCCTTGGCCACCATCCCATGGATCCTCAAGCCCAGAACTGAACACCCTGCCCCTCTACCCCAGGCAATCTCCGTCGCTGACCCAATTCAGACAGGATCTAAAGATCTGGCTCTTCGACTAAACCCGTGCCCAGACAGATCAGCAGCCCTCCTCCCCCCACAGTACCTTGAGACCCTCGCGGGAGGTAGTCACGCTTTACAAACTTCTAATTGATTGATTGAAGCTGCCCCCAAGCAGCAGCTTTGAAAGCTTCCCACAGTGAAAATAGTGATGCCATACCCCTATTTAAACAAAAGAAATCCTGAATAAATGTTCTCATTTCTATAAGTCACTCTTAGTTAGAGAAAAGGTGTCGGTCCAGCTGCTACCTAAGCCTTTCCCCTTTAATTGTATCCAACTGTATTATAATAGTGACAGCGAATGGTTTGAAAATGAGTTAGCCCAAATTCTGAGCCCACTCATTTTATAGAAAGAGAAATGTTTAAATAATAAATACGGGATCGGTATGAAAACGAGGGGAGAAGCAAGTATGTTGTAACATGCCATGATGTTCACTACACCATGGGTCAATCAATTGGAAATTTTGCTTCAGCGCATCAACTACATTTTTAGTTTCAATTGGTATTTAGTTTTATTCGATGTATCTAATGCCACATCCTGGATATTATTACAATCCCCCACTAAGATGATTGGCCCCAATCCCCCCATTTAAATATTATAAATCTGCAATAGTGAGTCTACTTCATCAAACACTGGGGCATACTAATTGACCAAATGTGGAAGGTGACCATTAGTACAAACTTTCAGTCATAGCCACCTTCCATGGTGATCTCTACATCAGTTACCAGCCAATCCAGCCCCCTACTTAACAAAACTGTAATCGCCCCATACGGCCAGCCAGGCTGAAGCAAAATAGGCATGTGTATGCTTCTTTGGAATAAAAAGATCTGGGAAGTTGTTGTTAAGATGGGCCTCGTGTAAAAAAAGATTTCTGGGAAAAACAAGGCCAACCATCTAATCAACCACCTATATTTCCACTCGTCTACCATTAACATTGCACAAAATAAATCTAACTTTAAGACCCATTGCTTAACCACCATTTGCAAATGAATGTCGCTCCTATGTCTCTAATCAACAGTTATTCAAGTCCTGTCTCGATTCCGCTCTTTTTCAATAAAAGGGCTCGCCACCCCTGCGACCAACACCTACATCCCCACGTGACCCAAAATAACCCTAACCCCTGCAAGGGGGAATCGTGCACAATACCCTTCTTGTGGCTGCTTCAATCCCATGAGGTGCCATGGATCTGCACTGGGGTGCACATGTGACCCTCCCACAACAACCACTAGTGCCCCCACATGTAACACTTTGGCATCATCAATATCTTAACATCTCATGCATTCTAAAACTCCTGGAACAAGGCATCAATTAGAAAATATCTCTCCACATCATCAACATCATAGGCCTAGCTAGGATTATCAGAACTATAGCATAAACACAGAAACAATGATAATCATTTAGAGACCTTCTGCATGAGCTCCTGAGCCTCTGTTAAAGTAGTGAACAAATGGAACTGCCCCTGCACCAGAACCTTAAGCTTAGACTGTTGTGCAATAGTACCCTGAAGACGCTGCGCTTTAAATATATACAGCAATTTGACAAGGTCTTTTCGAGCTGCAGAGCCTGATATGTCAGCGTATATATGGCAATGGTGTCCATCAATAACTTCAAGCACTCATAATCTTCCAAGCTGAGATTGTGGTTTCAGGAGATATTTATTCAACCGTCTTTACAGATGCCCTTTTGCCAACACGTGTTTCCTCTATAGTTAACACCTGTTTCGTTTATAGCTGACAGTTACAGCAGACTTCATCAGGGCAATATATCTGCAACCTAAATATTTTATGTGCAGGAGTAGTAATCTAAAGTTCTAATCTCAAATCACCATCACCAGAGTCATGTGACCAAGATAGTTGACGCAAAAGTGTCTCAGGAAGACTATATCCAAGCGCAATGTTAGAGTTGAAAGCAGTACAAACATAGGTCTAGTGTCTATAGACTCCCTTAACTCCATCATTATAGATATGTTGAAAGAGTGGTGCATCCATGCAGTGCCCAAAGTCAGTTCTTATTGTGAAAGGTGGAAGACTAAAGGACTGGTACTCACTAAGTCAATTAGCATCAGTACCATCTGGTCCAAAATATATGAATCGGTGTAGAGTCAAATTCTGCAAATCAATATCGAAAGAACGGCATTATTAAACTTACTCCAGTTTAATAATCAGAAACGGTGTTCTTAAAATCAGAAATGTACCTGTGTGTGTAGCTCCAAATTCTAAATCCAAGAAATCTAAAAGGAATAAATAAAGTTCTAAACCAAAAGTCTAAAGGTGTCACAATGGCTTTTTGAGTAGTCCGGCTTCGATTGAAAGACCACCCTATTTAATTATTTTAAAATAACTGCCATCTGGTCCTTTAAGGATGGCTGACACAATATTCTGGATATAACTTCGTCGGGACTTGATGGATATCTTTCTGGGAATAACTTCTGAGACTGCGATTTCAGCTTGGAAGATTCTGAGTGCTTTGAGTTATTGATGGACTTTTGTTGGATTTGTTCTCTGCTGCGGGGGATTGTTGGGTTCCCCTCCTTTTGAAGCAACTGTTGGACAATTTTGAGTACATGACATTTGAGGATGCTTAATAATGTTTTCAAATAATTGGCAGAGTGCACCAAGTATACCTAGCCAAAGCTTGCTGTTCAATATGGCAGAGATGTATTTCTGCTGGTATAAACTGTTTTTTATTGATTGCCTTGGCCAATATGTGCTCTTTTACTCAGCAGTCCGAAAAGTTTACCAAGATAGTATGAGGAAATTTCAAGTTTTGAAAGCCCTGCACCGGGACACGATGAGCTTGTGTAAGAGTCACATCCCCTAAATGTTCCAGCACAACATGAGTCTTGATAAAAGAGTCCACCCTTTGAAAAAGCTGTTGCCCCTCACACGCCTCTGGAACCCTAGCTGTACGTAGGTTAGAGCACAGAGAATGTTTTTCAAGATCCTTAATTTTGTGCTCCATCAAAGATGTTTGCTTTCTGAACTTGCTAACTTTTTCCTGCAATGAGATGACTTTATCTTCCATTTGCAATAATCTGGACTTAGCTTCCTGCAACCTCTCCGTGAGTTGAGTCATATTTTCTTTATTTTTAGTCTCTGATGTGAAGCTGCTATTTCAATAACTTGCGAGGTATTGAGATCTTAAATATAATCCAGAATTATATTGAGCATAATTCTTATATCACATTAACCATGCTGCTGAATGTTCTACGGCTGGTCCTCTGGGGGCCAGGTTGTCACCCCTGCCTGTAACTGTGGCTGAATATTTGCCTCAAGGTTTGGATCTGAAGTGGGAGATGATGATACCTGGAGATAAATAACCTCCGCCTGAAGCTAATCCTGACTCATCCTTTATGTTGGGGTCTGCATTTCTGCTAAAGCTTGCATAGTTGTGGACTGAGGTGCCACTAACAGTCTGGGTGGCACCTCCTTTCCCTTTACAAGCAAGGGGTAGTCTTTAGCTTTGACCTGCTTCACGCCACCCATAATGATCATAGGTATCTCTTTATGTTCTCTTTTCTTATTAGTCTCATAATTAAGAACATGAACTTCAGACCTTGAAGGAGAATTGATTGAACCAAATGAAATTTCCTTCCTCTGCTCTGAAGTCTCACTTGCTGGCCCTGTCTCACTATCCTTCGAATTGGTGGTCGGATCTTCCTCTGAACTTATTGATCTCACTGCCATCCCAGTCTCCTTTCACATCCACAAACTAAGATTTTTCCTTGCATCTGCATATTTTGCTTGGCCAATGTTATTTTGGCTCTCAGGACTAGTCCAGAGTCCTGATTTCTTGCAAGGTTGCATGGTTTAATGTGTTTTCTCATATTTATACATATTTATGCTCAGTGGTTGGAAAAAGAAACCTCCACAGACACAGTACAGCATCAACTTAAGATATCTTAGGGCTCACATAAGGAAAAACCTGCCTAGAGCACTTAACCCCAGTGAGAATCCTGGCAGTTTAACGTAGCAGGCCACTCCTCAGAGGGGGAGTCTGTCCCATACGATAACAGTTGAATACCAAAGGTTCTAATATGGCCTCAATATGGCTGCCCTAAATCGACTAAAGAATCAAAAAGTCGGCGCTAGCTTTAGTGTCAACTTACTTTTCCTCTGTCGTCTTCCCAATCCCCCTGCTGTGGTATTCACATAGAATATCGGGTTGGAAATGTCGACATACACAAATATTGAGTGTACAGCAAAAATATCTGGGTCAGGAATATTGAATGTAAGGTAAGAAATATAGGGCCAGATGTAGGTAGCCCTTTACCGATCGGAATCGGCCGAAAATACCGATTTTCGGCCGTTTCCGATCGGTAAAGGGCTATGGAGATGTAGGGGCACATATTCGGTAATTTTACCGAATCGTTATTATTACCGAATCGGTAAATTTACCGATTCGGTAATATTTACCGATTCGGTAAAATTACCGAAAATGAAATGTGGGTAGCCAATTTTCCATTGGCACATGGCTTTCAGAATCGGTATTTTACCATGGAATACAAATCCATGGTAAAATACCGATTCCTGTGTACATGCATATCTGTGCATGTACACATGTGCCATGTGACAGACAGACGTGCCCTTAGGGCATGTCTGTGTGCCACACTGCACACATGCCCATTTTGGGGGTGCAAGAGGGTGTCAAAGTGACACCCCCTGCACCCTTGACAAATTTGGTATTTACCGATTCGGTAAATACCGAATCGGTATTTGAATTGAATCCTATGGGCTTCAAGGCCCATAGGATTCAATAGCAAATACCGATTCGGTATTTACCGAATCGGTAAATACCGAATTTCAAGGTATCGGTAAAAAATCCAGACGTTGGTACCTACATCCCATTTACCGATTTTGAAATACCGAATCGGTAAAATTCGGTATTTCAAAATCGGTAAATGGGATTTACCTACATCTGGCCCATAGTTTTCAATAATTAATATCATTTGAGTGAGAGGCAAGATGGCAGCTGCTTGAGGTGGGCGGTAGCGATGCTATGAACCGTGTACTTGATCAATAGTACAGAGCAAAGATCTAAGGCTAAAAGTGCATTGAAAGGGTACTGAAGACCCCAAAGGGAGAAACAGTTCTATGGCCCCTCTTATAGCAGCCGAAACTTACCATATCTCCGGAGGTTCCACTCGAATAGCTCTGATCCTTGGAGGCTTGCTTGCCTAGAGGCATCTTGTCAGCGCGGTTGTGAGGCACTTGGAGTGTGCCGCCTGCCATTCCTTCACTTCGCTGGCAGGAATGGGATCAAAAGCGGCTGGTGGAGCTCAAAAAGGGCAAAGAAATGGTGGTGATAGGTGCAGCTTCAGGAGCTGTGGAGCAGGGGCGGGAGCCCACAACAGAGCCAATGCCGCAGCAACACAGGAAACTCGAAAGCCCAACTCAACGCTTGGAGCCTTCCCCGAAAAAGAAAGGGACAGCGGGGCTGCCGGCAGTCAACGTCTGGCCGGCCCTACAGTAGTGGAGCTCCTGAAGGGGTTAGCAGAAAGACAAGGAGTTTGGCAGGCACAGAGATCATCGGGAGTGGCCGAACTGGAGCAGGATGACTCTCGAGCTACAACCTTTGCTGGTCAGGCTGACGATCCGATTACACCCAGCTCAGAGGACACCAATATAGGTATGCAGGTCTCCGTGACCCTCCGTGAGGGGGAGGGGGCCATAAAAACTTGCCAGAGTTGAATATTGGGCCAAACCTAGGGGCTACTAACTGTGAGCAGGGGGGCCAGAGCACAACTAACATCAGGGACAAACCCCTGGGGGATGGAAAAGGAGGAGCCAAGGATGGTCATAACATCTCAAGGTTTAGTTTAATGCCAAAAATACGCAAGCCCGTTCTCCCTGGGATACCTGACCAAACCCCCAAGTGTAACGACCATTGCCCGAACCGCAAACAACTGTTGGTGAATCAGCTGGAGGGGGGCAGGAGCTGGGTATTATGACCCTGAGGAAGAACCAAGTGACTGCTTCAATTCATTATCTGATGTAGCTGAGTGGTCACAGGATGGGTCAGAATCATCTGATGATTTCAGTGATGATGGTAGTGATCTAGAAACTGGCAAAGGGGTTCATGCAATGACCGCTCACAAAATAGCTGAGAAGATGGGACGCTGATAGCTGAGGGCAAAGGCCTGGCTTGGGTCAACACTGCTATGGAACGGCTAGCTGGCTCCTCCTCAGCGGCCCTTCAGGATACCAATTGGCAGATCTCTCCTACACAGGGCGCTATTTATCAGGCCATACTAACACATCAAGAGGAGAAGCGCCAGGAGAGCCGTAAGGCACAAACGGCACTAAGAAAAGTTCCAGGGGTAGTCAGGAGGCTGGCTAAAGTATGCAATACTATCGGGGAACGCCTGTCATCGACAGATCTAGCAACCACCGAACCTAGATGGAGGCACATGAAGCACAGCTTGTAAACATTCAATGGAAAGTAAAAGGTCATGAGAACCACCAGAGGCACAATAATTTATGCCTATTAGAAGTCCTGGAAGGGACTTAGGGCCCGATGTAGGTAAATCCCATTTACCGAATTTGAAATACCGAATTTTACCGATTCGGTATTTCAAAATCGGTAAATGGGATGTAGGTCCCAACATCTGGAATCGTTACCGATTCCTTACAAATTCGGTAAATACCGATTTTGGCAAGGGTGCAGGGGGTGTCACTTTGACACCCTCTAGCACCCCCAAAACGGGCATGTGTGCAATGTGGCACACAGACATGCCCTAAGGGCACGTCTGTCTGTCACATGGCACATGTGTACATGCACAGATGTGCATGTACACAGGAATCGGTATTTTACCATGGATTTGTATTCCATGGTAAAATACCGATTCTGTAAGCCATGTGCTGTTGGAACATTGGCTACCTACATTGCATTTTCGGTAATTTTACCGAATCGTTATCATTACCGAATCGGTAAATATTACCGATTCGGTAAATTTACCGATTCGGTAATGATAACGATTCGGTAAAATTACCGAAAATGTGCCCCTACATCTCGATAGCCCTTTACCGATCGGAAACGGCCGAAAATCGGTATTTTCAGCCGATTCGATCGGTAAAGGGCTACCTACATCGGGCCCTTAGGCCACAGATTTACGATCCTATGTGGTGGAGTTATTGCAGACCGTCATTCCAGAGATAACAGGATGGAATTGGCTGCAAGAAGTACAGCGGGCTCACAGAGTCCCCTTTGTTCAGAAACAACCACCCGGGAAGGCTCTAAACCACGGGCCATGCTAATTTATTTTGGGAACTTTTTGTTACAAGAGTTGATTTTTCAAAAAGCAAGACCTGAGGCGAAGAGATTGAGCGGTGATGTTTCATTTTTTGTCCGGCTGGATTTCTCTCACTCCACTGTTGAGAGATGCTGGCGGGTTTGACAACTGATCAGACCTTTTCATGATAAAAATGTACAAGCATATTTGACTAATCCTGCACGTTTAAAAGTGATCTGGGAGGCGCAGACATGTTTCTCTGTGTCTGAAATCAAGGCAAAGGAGTTTCTGGATTGTAATACATAGCCTTAAAAAAAAATGTTTAAATGAAAAGAAGAAAGAATGGAAATTTAAGGTGAGATACTGGATGTAGGCTACACTACACTTGATGGGTATTCAGTGGACTGTCTTCACTTTCATGTTTTGTAGATGGGGAGGGATAGGCGGATTGGTGAACGGTTATTACCAACCCCTCTTTTGAGCCAAGTGGTTAGATGCAGGATGGGGATATTAGGGCTTTTTTACTTTCTGGGTGTGTTGTTTATGTTTATTTCCCTTTTATTTGCATCTTTTTTCATTTGCACTGCAATCAAGACATATATTCATTAGGCACGGCACCCGGGTCCTAGGCATCAGTCGCATCTCTCCACAGACCATGTGGCGGTCTGATTGCTTCACAGGGTTGGGGAGGGGGTAGAGTGAGGGGTGTTGGGTAAGGGGGCTGGGGGAAAGTACAGGGAGGGTTGCCATTTTTAAAAGAAAACTCAGAACAAAAGCTAAGATGGTTAAAGGCAATTGTTTTTGCACTATTAACAATAAATTCAATGAAGATGTAATGAACAGTACATTGTTTCTTGAGTATAGCTTATAGGGCTGGAATAACTATATGCTCAATAAATATAGGAGGGCCTAATAATAGAGCAAAACGAAAAAAAAGTAGCAGAATTTATGTACATAATCTCCACAGAACTAGTTTGTATGCAAGAGATGCATTATATCTGGGAGAAGAGGGAACTGATGTCAATGAGGGGTTATAACCTATTGGTATGTTCTTCGCAGATAACTAATATCCGAGGTGTGGCCATTTTGGCCAAACCTCAGAAAGGACTGGTCAAGCGTAAGATTATGGATACTCAGGGAAGGTGGGCAGTAGTCAAGCAGGAGCTAGGGCTGTTGATCTGTGTAATCTATGGATCAAATAAAGATGACCCAAAGATATTCGAGGATCTCGAGGTGGAATTAGCTTCTTGGCCTCAGCTATTGGTTCTCTGAGGAGATTTTAATATACATCGCACAACTGATCCCCAGCAAGGTAGCCAATATCTAGGGAGGAATCCACGTGGGCATAGGGCAATTTTATCTCTTATGGATAGCCACAGCTTGGTAGATCTATGGTGTCTTCATCAACCTAGCGATCTACGATATACATACTATTCATGTCACCATAATAAACGTGTACGACTTGATTACTTCCTGAGTTCAGCAAACCTATTGAGTAAAAGTAGAATCAGGAAACTGCCTAAGGTAGGTTTAGACTACAATTTTAAAACAACACATTTCCTTTTCCAAAGTTTTTTTCGAGGATGGAAAATCCTGGCAAGTCGCTAAACTGTATAGCGACCTACCCTTCAGTGTGAAGAAAGTTTTTGTGCAGGTTACCAAAGTTACAAAACTCTTTGCAACAATTATTTAACAGGGGCACATTATCACACATGAGCTTATAATTTCAGTTATTTATTAAAGGTCTTGTTAAAATATCAGTGCAGTACTGGAATCATATTATGCATCTTTTAAAAACAATTAGTCACAATTATAAAAACATCTTTAGTGAAAAAAACATTCAAATTCACAATTTATTACCAAAACCCCCCCAAAAAAATGTTTCTTGGTCACACTACAGTTAATAGTAAACAAGCAAATTGTCGACGCAGCGTTGCGGTGATCTACACAATCTTGCATCTTCTTCAGGACCGTGTTAATTTCAAGCACATCTATTGGGTCTCCACAGGACCTCCAATAGTCTGTGCGATTAAAAACTCAGCAGATCTCAAATAAATCAAGCTAGGGATTATTTCCTTCCTGGCAAGTTATTTGGATGTCCAAGTGCGTTATCTTCCTGTCTTTGGTTGCTTAAGAGAAGGTCTTGAAAACTTCTTCTCTGTTATTTATGAAGAAGCGGTCTACTTTCCGCTGATAGTTTTTTCAAGGGTCTAGTGAGGAAGTCTTTCTATTAAAAGATCCTGGACTACAACTTGTGAATCTTGGATATATCCCAAAAGGTTTTATTTGCCCTTATTGGTCCTCTTTTTTATGCTTTGGCAGAACCACTGATTTGGAATTTTTAAATTGTTCCAAATTGTAAGATGGGTGATTCCAGCTCGACGTCATCCTTTCTCAGCTTCCTTCCTGCAAGTGACTTGGTAGTTTCAGACTACAATCCATTGATTCTGGAGATTGAAATCCATACAAATGGCAAACAGCGTAGGAAATGGACCTTAGACGGAAAACTGTTAACTAAAAATAAATTTGTTGAACATATTAAGAATTGGCTACAGGGGTTTTATGATGCCAACCGACAATAGTGTGGGACACCTTGAGGGCCACCTTGAAAGGGGAAATTATCAGCTATGTTGCTCAGGAAAGGAGATTATTCCAGATCAAAAGGAAAAGATTACACACGGAGCTAGCAGAGACAGAGCAGGAGCACGTGACACTTCTAGCACAGGAACAAGGCGTAGCCAGAACCGAGCTCAAAATCATCACTTTGAAGACGGAAATCAGTAGTTGGATAAACCGAAGAGCAGCTGAAGATTATCAAACACATAAGTCCGAAGCATACAAATATGGAGAATCAGTGGGTAGAGTACTGGCACTAAGTACAAGGCTGAGAGAAGCCAGAAGTAGGATAACCTTTTTAAAAAAGGATGAAGGGTTTATACAGAAATAGGTGATATTCCTGGGATTTTACAGGAATATTACCAGGATCTGTATAAAGCGAGGAGAGGCCACCTTCAGTTAACTCATCTACTATCCTTGAAGGGGATCTTGGGGTGATTCTAGACCAATCTTTAAGAGCTCAATTGGAGGCTGAAATAACACTAGAGTGGGTCATGGTAGCTATGCAAAGCTTGACCTTGGGGAAAGTAGCTAGGCCCGATGAAATGCCAATTGAATTTTATAAAATGCTTTTACCTCAATTAGCTCCCACTTTATTGGATTTGTTTCTGGGGTTACAATACATAGGGGTTCGGCCAGAATCATGGAAGGACATCGATATGGTGATATTTACCAAGAAAGGTAAAGATCCGAATAACCCAGCCTCATATAGGCCAATTTCACTAAGAAATACAGATGCTAAAGTGTATTTGAAAATCTTGGCAGCTCGAGTGGGTAGGGTCATAGCCTACCTAGTGTCGCCATGGCAGCATGGGTTTATTCCTGGCAGAGGGACAACGGATCGTATTCGGTGGGCAATAATGCTGTTTGACATCACGGCTGGGATAGGGAAACAAATCGCTATGGCACTCTTCAATGCTGAGAAAGCCATTGATTGGGTGGACTGGAGTACTTATGGTGGATTCTAGCAGCAAAGGGGTTCAGTCCAAAAATAACTACTGCTATTAAAGCTATTTACTCCTCCCCATTTGCACAGCTTCAACTAATGGGAGACGAATCAGAGGCTATAAGGGTTTCGAGGGGGACTCGACAGGGGTGTCTGTGCTCCGCCATCCTATTTGCATTATATGCAAACCTGTTGATTGAAACGATTATAAGCAACCGGGGGATAAAACTTATATATAGTGAAGGATACAAGACTAAGGTTCTCGTGTATGCCGATGACATTGTAGTGCTCACTACTGATCCCCAGAGAGCAATCAGGGAAATAGAAATCATGGCTGAGGACTTCGGTAAAATCTCAGAGTATTCCCTGAACAAAAATAAAACACTGATTATTTGTACAGATAATCTTATTTTTCAGGATACAAGATGTGTCAACTCTGCTGTATATCTAAGGGGGCGTATCAGTCCAAAAGGGACAACAATAGCCAAAATTAATTTTGATCCTATAACGGAGAAAATGTCAACCGACCTAAGGCGTATAAATGGGTTGCATCTGTCAATTATTGGTAGGTTCTGTATTTATTTTGATCTTTACCAGTTGTAATTGACAAAATAATGTTAAGGACTTTAGATGCAATGTTTATCAACTTTGTCTCGCAATATGGCTAGATAAGACACTCAATAAAACATCTTTCTCTCCCACAGAGGCGAGGGGGGTTGGCAATACCCAATATTAAGTTGAACTACTGGGTGGCCATTGTACAACAGATGTGCATCTTATTTTTGTCAGACAATAAAGAAGCAATAAGGCAATGGGGGGATAGCAATCTCCCAACAATATATGAATTTGTACTAGGTAAAAGGGCCGGTGGACTACTTCTATGACAACTAGAGCAAAGCTATTACAAAAAAAGTTTGCTTTAAGGTTGTACACTGTGCATGGAAGATTTGGAGTAAAATAAGTAAACCTGTGAAATTCCACAAATATAGTAGATACACTCCAGTGTGACGTTCCTCTGTCTTTCCCGTGCCGTTCTATCATGTAATGGGCAGACAGTGGGAGCATCATGGTTTGGCAGCAATCAGAAACATATTACATTCAGTTCAACTACTTCCCTTCAGCACTTTACAACAAAGGTTCGGTATCCCAGAAACTCAATATTTTAAATATGTACAAATTAGAGAGCTTCTGAGCAACACCAGGGAAGCTGTAAATATGGATAGGATAGCTTTAATGGAGGCAATCATTGGTGACGACAGCAAAATTAAACATATATACTGCTGCATGTTAGAAAAGCTTCCAGACGACTTTGAAAAAACTGAGATAAGCTGGGCTTTAAAGCTCAGTGATCCGGATGTTGATATAGATATTATACTGGGATTAGCCTCAAAACTACTTCTGTCAGCAAGCCTGAAAGTGCAAAATTTTAAAACAGTATTTCATTCATATTTTACACCGGCGAAACCTTTTGAATAGGAGAAGAGAATAGATGACAAGTGTCCCAGGTGCTCGGAAGGCCCAGTTACCCTGATTCATATGTTTTATGAATGTGCTGGCCTAATGCCCTTGATAAATGGGATGTCATTTTGTTGGGAAGGATTATTAGGGATCAAGATCTGAATTGGCCCAACACTTATGGTTATGGGGTATGAAAGCAGCCTTGAACTTCATTTAACGCAGACTTATTTTTTATTTGTATCGGTGGCTGTGGCGAGAATAATAATTGCAGCTAGGTGGAAGTACCAGGATCCCCCCCATTTCAGGCCTGGTTAGCTCGGCTGCTAGCAGTAGACAAGCAGGAGATGCCTCTTTATGAATGTAGGGGTAGACGTGATAGAAAACTAGGGAAAATTATCTGAGTCCCGATTATAGACTGGGAAACTAAGATGAACCATACAGCAGACCAACCAGGCCAACTGCTAGGGAATTAAATCCAATATTAAGAACAAGTGGAGGATTTATGACGACTCTCTGTTAAAGAGCAGCAATCTTTTAAGACAAGGAGTGGGCCGATATCATTGTAATGTATTGTGAAAAGTATATGAATTGTATTAATTAAACTGTTCTTAATAATGATAATTATTGTGCAAAATATAACTATGAGAATTGTAAAGCGTAAAGGAGATTATTTATGCATGCAAATGAATTTATATTGATCTGAGTTTTTAACAAGGAAATAGAAAAATAAAATAAAAATAAAAGGTAACCGTTTCACCCACCTGATCTTGCTGCTGAATGTTCTACTGCTGAGACTCCGGGGGCCTGGTTGTCGCCCCTGGCTTTAAGTGCAACTGAATATTTACTTCAAGGTTAGGATCTTAAGTGGGTGATGACGATACCTAGAGATCAATATCCTCCGCCTGAGACTAATCCAGATTCAGCCTTGTTGTAGGGATCTGTGTTTCAGCAAAATCCCACCTCGTCCCCCAGAAAACAACCTTTAATGCAGCAGCCAGAATGGTCACCGGAACTAAGAAATTTGAACACATCTCCTTTGCACTCAGAGAACTCAAATGGCTCCCAATTTAGTTGTGAGCCAGTTTCAGAACAGCCTGCCTCACCCACAAAGCCCTGCACACAGGCAAACCGGAATAACTGGCTGCCAAACTCAAATGGGCCAGCCAGTCCAAGAACCTCAGGAGCTCCAACACTCTGCTACTCATCCAGCTGAAAACTCGCAAACAAAAAAATGCGGCAAAATCGTTTGGCAGACACGCCCCCAAAATCTGGAACTCCATCCTCCCCACATCAGAACGATCCCCTCATTTCTAAAATTCAAAAATCTGCTCAAAGTCCTCTTCCTCGACCGCTCTCGAGCGAACCGATAGGAGCCAAGGATGCGCCCTATCCGGCACTCTATCTAACTTTAATTTTGACCGGTGACACTGACTCGGATAAAGAAAATCTTTTGGACACTCGTCTTGTGTGAACAAAGGAACTTTTTGTTTTTTGTTTGATCTGTACCCCCATGCCCCCTGCTCGACTGTGGCTTTGTTATGCCCTATACCGGGCTCATTCCACATGTTTTACTATACTCTGTACTGCCTATTTGCACATAATTTACTTGATGTGAAGTCCTCTGATACCCTCGGTCAAGCTAGCAATACATAAAACGAAAAAATAAATAAATAACGTTTATCTAGTTGTGGACTGAGGTGCAACTAATAGTCTGTGTCGCACCTCTTTCCACTTTACAAGCAAGGTTTAGTCTTTAGCTTTAACCTGCTTCACGCCAGCTGTAATGATCATTGGAATCTCATTATTTTTACTTTTCTTATTATTCTCATAGTTAAGAACATGAATTTCAGACCTTAAAGGAGAATTAATTGAATCAAATGAAATGTATTTCCTCTTCTCTGAAGTCTCACTTGCTGGCCCCATCTCACTATCCTTAGGAATGGTGGTCGGATCTTGCTCTGAACTTACTGATATCTCTGCCATCCCGTCCTCTTTCGCATCTGCAAACTAAGATTTTCCCTTGCACCTGCAGATTTTACTTCACAGGTGTTATTTTGACTCTCAGATCTAGCATTCGAGCAGAGTCCAGATTTCCTGCAAGGTTGCGTGGTTTAATGTGTTTTCTCATATTTATGCTCGCTACATACAGTCGTAGAAGCAAAATGCTGATCAGTGGTTGTAAAAAGAAATGCCCACAGACACAGTACAGCGTCAACTTAAGATATCTTAGGGTTCACATAAGGAAAAACCTGCTACCCTCATCCGAATACAGTGCAAGCCCAGAATACATATAACATCTAGAGCACTTACACCCTGGTCAGAATCCTGGCAGTTTAACCTAGCAGGCCACTCCTCTGAGGGGGGGTCTGTCCCAGACAATAACAGTGGTTATAATATGGCCTCAGCATGGCTGTGCTCAATCGATTAAAATACAAAAAAAAATTGCAGCTAGCTGGAGTGCCTACTTTTCCTCAGTTGTCTTGCCGATCCCCCTGCTGCGGTATTCAGACAGAATATCAGGGTGAAAATGTCGAATGACACAAATATTGAGTTGGAAATATCGTGACAGCAAAAATATTGTGTTAAAGTATATAGAATTTAAGGTAAGAAATAATGTTTTAAAAAATATGGAGACATTAATTTTGTTTTAAAAAATAAAGTTGTTTGAAATATCGATTTTTTTATTAGTGTTAAGTATTTTAGTTTATATTTTAAATGTAAGTAATGCTTGGTTCTTTCTATACGTATTGTTTTTATTTTTTATTATATCTGTTACATTTTTAGTAGTTATCAATTTTATTTTAATTACATTTTGTGTTTTTTAGTTCCGTAGCAGGTTGTGGTTTTATAGGGGAATATAGTGGGAAGTAATTTACTCATAATAAAGGAATAATTACTTTTTTATTAATTTAATTGAGATTTTATAGTGTTAATAGTGGGAAGTAGTGTATTTATAATTCATTATTAATTTGTTAATAGTTAATATGAATTAATTGATTGGTAATTAATTATGGTAATTTTGAAAAAAAGTTATGTGCGGGTTGTGGGGTTTATCGGGGTAAAGGGTGGGAAGTAATTTATTTTGACTAATTAATAATTAGTTGTTAATTTAAATTAATTAATTGTTTGAAATCAAATTGTGGAAATTGTGTAATTAATTTTAGGTGTGGGTTGTGAGGTTTATAGATGTAACGGGTGGGGAGCAATTTATGTTTAATTAATTATTAATTAGTTGATCATTAATATTAATTATAAAGTAAGTAAAATGAATCTCCTCCCCACCCTTTACACCTATAAAAGTAAAACTTTATAGGTGTAAAGGGTGGGGAGGAAATTAATTTGACTTACTTTATAATTAGATGTTAAATACTATTAGTTTTTTCATTGACAATAGGTTTTAATTGTATCATTAATTCATTTAAGAGTTTTGATTTTAGCTTTGGTGTGGGAAGTTAATACTTTTTTTGAGTTGTAATTTGTTTTTTAATTCATAATATTTCTTTTTGGTAATTAATTATGTTAATTATGGAAGTACTTTTTAAACATTTCAATTTGGGTTGTGAATTGTGTGGAGTTATAGGGTAGGAAAAAAAAGTACATTTATGTAATAATTGATGTTTTTGTTTATAGATAATTTCTTATTAAAAATATTTGAAAATTATTTTTTATTATATGTAATATAATATTTGTAGGTATTTGTCATATGTATTTAACATTATACTATGTTTTTTAAATGTTAATATCAAATATATTTGTATTTTAATTTTTAGCATATCCCCATATTTATTTTGTTTTTTAAATATTTTTGTTGTTAACATTTTGTTTGTTTTTAGTTTTGAACTGACTGGAGTGAGAATATAAATTTGTACCGCTCCACAATCAAACAATTTGTCTACTGTTGCACTAACTGGAGTGGGAATACCAATGTTTACCCCTCTGCTATCCAACACTCTCCCTACTGTTGCACTAACTGGAGTGGGAAATTTAAGTTTGAATATTTTTAAATAGTTTGGTGTTTTAATTGATAATGGAATGGTTTTTCTTTAAAATAGATTTTATGTTATTGCTATATATATATATATATATATATATATATATATATATATATATATATATATATATATATATATATATATATATATATATATATATATATATATGTATATATATATATATATATATATATATATATATATATATATTAGAGATTTGTACGTAAATTAAATATACCAATTAGGAGTACAGCTATTTTAAATATGTTTTAGGGGGTCAGAGCACATACACTGGGGCCAGGATAGCGATTAGTGGTGCTCCACTGCACATAGTAAAAAAAACTAGCTGCATCAGTCAAACAAAATGTCGGTGAGCTTACAAAAAAAGAGGTATTGTCCTAATATAGCAGATTCCGCAGTCGATCTGCGAGAATAGTTTATATAGTGCTGTCATTCCATGCACTCTTGTGTGACCATATCCAGAACACAAGGGGTAAAATTAGTGCAGTGATATAAAATTATATTAACCCCTTCGAAGCTAATGACGAGCTGGGCTCGTCATGGCGCTTACCTGCCGTGCGCGGATGACAAGGCCAGCTCGTCATGATTAATGGTCATTTTTTTTTTTTCAGCGCAGGACGGGAAAACGCCTAGCAGCCATGTGGTTAACTAGGTCTTGTGATATAACCTGAGTTGTTCTCTTCTGTCAAGTTAAAATAGAATAGAATCTGAAGCACTAGTCAGTATTTTGTGAACTTAGTTTGACTCTACTGTAATAATAGATATGTTTTTAGTACTAGGAAGTCGCAGGAACGGAAGGATGCCCAAATAGGACCAAATGCCCAGCAAGTGGAGCAGCTTCAGGGAGGGTGTTTGGGTGTTAAACTGAATTGCCAGGGATTGGTTGGGTTTCCAGTCCGGCCCTGCTCCCAATCTTACCGACCAAGATACAATTCTGAGCCTAGTCCCAAAGACATTCATAATTGCTTTCATGCTATACACAATTAAAACTCCAAAACTCACTTGTTTTAATTCAGAGTATTTCTCAACAGCCTTATTGCCAGGGATGCCCAATCACTAAACTGCACCAGCATGAGAAATATTTGACTTGGTAATAATTGCATCCCCTTCTCAACCTGGTGCTGTTCATCAATTAATTTCCCCTACCTCACCCCCACCCTCCCCGGCCCCACTCCGTTTTCATTCAAAAAGTATGTCTTGGCCGGACGGGCACAGTGTATAGCACTCCAGAAGTTATAGGCGGGATGGGATGATGGGGGAATTGCGTTGCCTGACATTAGGTCATACTACTGGGCGTCCCAACTGATGGCAATCATTCGTGGGCGCATGGGGATCGGGGGATCCGAGTTTCCACACAGATTGGTGAGTTATGGGACAAGCTGCATATCATAGGGCATTATACATGAACTCCAGGAAACTGGGCCTTACCGGCCCGACGGCACGCACATTTGAAATCTGGCATGTGGTCAATATAAAATTGGGCTTGCACAATAAAATCACATGCACAACTACTCTCTGGGAACCCGAGCAATTGGGGTGGCTGAGGGTGTGCCCCGTGTTTGATAAGTGGGACCTGATTGGGATCTCAACAGTGGGGGATTGTGGAAGTCTAGCTGATTGGTCACATTCACAGATCTACTAAAAGAGTATGACCTTGCACTAACTGAAACATTCAGATATCTGCAGATTAGCCAAACACTCAAATCAGCAATACCGGAGGGTGGTCTACTTCGTGAGACCACTAGAAGATAGATTGATACTTGACCCCATGGTCAAGAAGGCCATATCCCTAACATATAGAAACCTGATCAATAACCGCACTGATCTTTTAACGCGCCTGTGGCAGCGCTGGGAGGTGAATCTGGGAGAGCTAGAGGAAGAGGATTGGCAGACGCTCTGGCCTCCCCAAGGAAGGTAGCCATCCCCATGAGACTGCCGCTTGTCCAACTTATAGTCCTGCACTCCCTTTATTAGGCCGCGGGAGTCCTTGTCAAAATGGGCAGGAGAGCTGACCCATATTGCCTCAGACAGTGTCCCCAGGAGGGAACTTTCTTTCTCACTACTTGGGAGTGCCCAGTTGCCCAAACATACAGGAAAACACAGATCAACTGGAGAGCACCGGGAAAAAGATATTGGCGGTTACCCCAAAACTATGGCTATTAAACATATGATTAGCCACAGACCTCACCCAGACCAAGAAAACATGGATTTCACTGGGATGAGCCCTTGCAAAATGAGATATTGCACGAAAATAGGGCGTGGGTGAAATGCCAACTGTCAGGGACTGGGTAGCTGATATTGATAGAGCCATGATTGCTGCGAAGGATGTGTTCAATCATAGATGATAAGTAAAAAAAAGGAATCATCAATAGGCTGCCTGAAATACGCACAGGGGAAGATTTGCTTGTCACCCGCTGTGAAACTACAAAGTTGAATAAAGACTGTATGGCCCATTACTTATTGAGGGTGAGATGCTTGATTGATGAATCTATTCTGTAACAATATGCAGGGAATAACCTACCCGTTAATTACATCTGATTGTATACCATCGATGATTTGCATAGATGTGCTATTTGTTATGTTAAATCATTTTTAAAAATATATTTTTTTAAATGTAAGTCTTTTTTCTGGTGTAATTATGCTATTAGATCTATAGGTGTTGGAAATTACTTCAAGGATTCCTTCTGGATTTAACAAATTATTTTTACTTTACATCATTGCACTTAATTAATGCCTAATCCTCTTTAAAACATTGACCTACAGTCCAAACTTTTTTATATGTGTTGTTCAAAACTTCCATAATCCTATCTCCCACACTTTTTTAAAAAACAAATTGCTTTTGGTTCATTTTTCATTTGTCTTGTACAAATGCCAAACAATTTATTTTGAAGGAAACTTTTGAATCTCTGTTGAAAAGACACTTGAAAAGTTTATGTCGCAAAACACGTGTTGGCTTCAGTTGCTTGGAAACCTATTTAAAAAAATACCTGTTTAGACTTTAGCTGCATGCAAACCTATTTAAATCACCCTTCTTTGCAAAGTTCAATTGATTTAGAACTCTATATTGAATTGATTATAAAGTGAAAACGTGCCGCCTGAGAACCAGTTTTCTGTGTTTTTTTGTACACATTTCTGAAAAAACATGTGTTATTAGGCCACATGTTCATTTGCATTGTATGAGTATAAATATATATAGCAGAGTTACAATAGTGACTATGTAGTTATGGTTCAGCTGCAATGTGTATTGAAAATACATGTTTTAATTTGACAAATGTGCATAAAATTGTGCATTTGGTCATGAAACTGGCTGAGGGCCCGATTAAAAGTTTGGCGGCGTGGGAGCAGGACCATCATGCCGCCACCCCACTACACCGCAAACCTGTGTGTGCACTGCCCTCCAGATTACGACTTTTCCAGTTACTGACAGGGGTTGTTTGGCAGTCCAGCAGTGGTGCCATGAAATAGACAATAAAGAATGTAGGATGGTTTGAGCACTGCTAATTTAAATGTGTAGATTACACTTTGTTTACTGTGCTCCATGGTCCACTCCCCACTCTGGAGTGGGTAGTAGTAAATACGAATAAAGCAAGTCTTTGATCAGCTTGTCTCCCTGGGCACAAGTATAGGCTGGTATCTCCAGCGTAAGTTAATGAGATGACTGTTCAATGCTTCATTTGAATAGTTCCATTTTAATTATAATCTATGTTTTACAACAAAATCCATAATGTTGATTCACATCAATCAAAATATGACTTGAAATTTTCATCAATATAGCTTTCCTTTCATTCTCGGCATTTAAATGGCCTCCCAATGCATTTCGGCGCGACCAGCGCCTTTATCAAGGGATCTGTGGGTCAAAATGCGAGTAATTAGTACTACTTTACTGCCGCCAACCAAATAGTGCTATAATAGCTACCAACATAACGTAATCGTTACTAACATAAAATAAATTAAACCACACTGAATTAACTGTGTACATGGCATACTGTAGTTACACAAGTCCTTCCATAACTTCTCAATAATGGTGGTAAAATATCAACATATGCGATAATATTAGAAGGAAAACTCGTTCTATTTCCCCTGAAGCACTGTTGGTACAACTCTAACTGGTAGAGCATACAGCCATGTAATAGACTACTGTGCGTTAAAACTCTGCATACACTATTGTTTGGGCGTGTTTAATACAAGTGGAAACCGCTAATAGTTTAAAGGAGTGCGGTGTAATAAAGTGTCTAACTTGGCCGCCTAAACGTTACAATCTAGCTTATGTGAATTAAATAGGTTCATGTCGGAATGCTGACATGCTGCAGTTTACGCAAATGCCGCTTAACGCTTACCGATAAACACAGGTATATTGCGTCTCGTTCTGTCTGCTATGCCGCTATGCTCTGTTTGGACTCTACGGAGTGGCGGGAAGGAATCTCGGGGAAATGAGTAGGCGGTGTCTGTAACTACGCCTAAGTGCTGAGGTTGCTGGGACTTGTATTTTTAAAACCAAAGTCGGAAAAATATGGTAAAAATAGTTAACTAATTGCTCCATGTCAAGGAACCTGTAACATAAAGGTTAGATTTAATTACAGATAACAAGAAAATTCCACTCTTTCATTGAGGCCCCCCGGTCTCAAAGTTTTTAAATGATAAATCCGGTAATTTTCTCTCTTGAGGAGCTGGGTTTTGTTTTGGTGCCTTCATGTTTGTCCACAATTTCTAGAATGCGTGCCTTTAATTGTGTTATATCATGTTTGGCTTCCATGAAATGCGTGGCCACTGTTGATTTGAGCATTTTCGTTCTAATATTGCTTTTATGCTCATTGAGCCTGATTTTCAATTTGCGCTCTGTGTGTCCCACATAGTACAATTTACACGGACAACTGAGTAGATATATAACATTCATAGTGTTGCACGTTCCATTTACTTTGAGGGTAATTGTTTCTTTAAATTCAGGAGGTGATAACGAGTTACCTTTACTGATGTTTGCACAGTTATGGCAGTTCATGCATGGTTGGGTACCTCTGAATTTGGTGATAACGCTAGTTTTAGGTTTAGGTTTCAATAGTTGTCCCACATTCATGGACCTTGTGTGCGCAAACAAGGGTTCTTTTTCGAAAGCTCCTTTGAAGCTTGGCTCCACTCGTAGTATTGTCCAATGTTTCTTGATAATGTTTTTAAACGATTGGCTAGAGGTATAGAATTTACTAACGCATGTAATGCGTTGTTCCTCACTTATTGGTCTGTTGGTCAAAAGGTTTGAAATGAAATAGACACCACAATGGGAACATCAAAGGCAGTACCTGCATGGCATGGACTGGAGCAGTTTACGCTGTGCAGATACTGAGGTGCATGCACACAGAGGGCACAACATGTGTCCTCCCCAGCATGCACTCGATGGCCCTGAGGCAAGAGAGGGCCCTGTAGGGCCCCCTTTATTTCTTCTCCGCCATAGTTTTCATGGAGTAGGACCTCGCATGAAAACCGTGGCAGAGAAGAAACTCCTAATATGCTTGGCAGGACCGCCGCAGTCACACCAAGCATATTGAGTCCTCAAGACCACTGTGCGATCGCCTAGAATCTCTGATTCATGGTGGATGTGGGGGTGCATTGGTGGTCGGACCGCCCAAGTTGTATTTAAGACAGTTAGACCGCAGGTGCAGCAGTGCCCACTCTACCACTGTGCACCGGTGATCCATGGGACCGCTGTAGTTGCAATCAGACCCTAAGTATTGGCATACAGATCTGTAAGGGAAAAACAGTTAAAGAAAGGTTAAAATAAGATGCATTTACAAATTTTAGATCCCATAGGAAATGTTGCTTTCAGCTAGAGCAACATAACTGAACAGATTTAAAATACATTTTGAATGAATATAGAACTTTACTCAGAAATGTTGCGGTTTGTGAAGTAGAAAATGGCACACCGAGATGAGTTAACATTTTCGACATCATGCCGAGTTAAACTCATGAGCTAGAAGCTGGCTAGTTGTGTCAATTTCATTTAAAGATTAGGTGAATTTGATTGATGCATGGAAAACTTGTTTAATTCTTAAAGGTTGGCAGTAACCAGCCACCATTTTGTCTTCAGAAATAAGTACCATTTTCTCAGTTTCACCAGACCCTTAGATTTCACAGGCTTTAGAATTTGAGTTTAAAGAAATTCATAAATTATATTTAAAAAAGGCAACACCATCTTTGCAATTGGTTTTGTGAGGTCCTTGTAGGATGCAGAGGTTGTTTATTGTAGGGTCTGCCCACAAGCTAGGCCCTTCATCCATACCCAGCTGCACATAACCAAAATGGATGAAAATCAGGTGAAAGCAGTAAATAAACAGAAATCCACTTGAACAAAACACAGTTAAAGATAAGCTGTGGCTCACTGAACAAAAACACATTGCCCGGGTATATGTTCACTACCCAATCCACACTGTAAGAAATAGGGTTATTAATTAGGGGGGAATAGCCCCTTAACTAATAATCCCATTCCTTGTCAGGGTGAATCCCTATGGACAAAAAACAGGTGAATGTAGTATTTCCTAAATGAACAGAAATCCAGTGAAACAAAACACAATTAAATATTAGCTGTAGTTCAGAGAACACAAAATATATTGTCCAGTTATATGTTCCCCATAAATTGCACAGAGTAAAACATTGGATTATTAATTAAGGTAGGTGACTACTCACCCTAAGTAATAACACAATCCTTGTCAGGGTGAATCACTAAAGTCAATAAATTGACCAGAGCTTAACCCCCTGCCAACTATGGCCCATAGCAGACAGGATCAACTTTGAAGCATTGTGTAAAGTATTTATGCAGTAGAGAAACAGTATTAAAGTCATACCAGAAGACAATGATAATACCAAATCAATTTTGAAAAATAGAGTACAACTGCTATGGAATGTTGGTTCCCTGGTGGAGTCGGTGGTCCCAGGTCTGCATGACCACTGGGGTCATAATGTGACAGTTGCAAGACCGCTACTGCTGTGCCACCACAAGTTAGGCGGTCCTTGGACTGCCAAGATCATAAACAGGCCCTTCCACTTCTCACCACATTTAGGGGTGAGAGAATTACCCAAGTCTATCCCTCAACCTCATAAGGGTTAGGAGATAGATAGACGTTTACTCAGGACTTTTGAAACCACAGATCTTTATCATACATTTCATTAACTAAAATCACCTGGAAAGAACCTGATACTCATAACTCTTTAATATGCAATATTACGTTAAATCGGGCTATTTTGGACTTTATCTATTCTGTTATAAGAATGTTTTTTAGGACTTGACTAGACAGCGTGTGCACTGACTTGAAGAGACAAGGTGTATTTAATTGGTGGCTTCAGGCCGCCCACAGGCTTCCTATTTGTTTTTTTTTTAACCTTTTATTTATTAAATTTCATATAACAACATTACACCTTTTGATAACCATATGGTTAACTTGTGTTTGTCTGGTATTGTGTTCTCTCTTAATTCTTCGCAATATTAATACAGTAGGATCAATCCTGTATGGCATACAGTTATGGCAGGTTACATGTTCAAGAATAATACAGTGATAGTGCACTTGGAACATCAGAGGTACCTTTCAACAAGCATACAGTGCCATCCCAGCCACGACTCCAGGAATTCATGGATTTCGAAACCTTGAGCAGCAGTGGCAAATGAGGACACCCCCAGGTGTACTTCAACAATAGCGAAGAGCATGTCACAACTCTTCAGTATGGAGGAGGGGAACACAGGAGACAAGGGAAAGCATATGTCATAGAACAATCAAGAACAGTTTGCTATTGTGACTGAGTCCCTGCCCAACCGCCCCCATGCTATGACATATCTCCCCTGGGGATCCTCTATCGCCCCGCCAGTGCAAAAGGCACCTGCTTTTTTATTAATATGGCTGTGTCGTGAACATACGAGGAATAGGAGGAGAAAAGCCTGCTACCCGCCCACTTGCTAGCAAACAGGAATGGGAATTGTGGGTTAATGTGGGTCTCTTGCATCAGAGCGACGTATAACTGTTGCCTGTCTAGATAGGCCAGGATCTGTCTGCGTTTTCTTGGGTCTCCTAGGCCCCTGAGGTTTTAAGACATCACCCTCAGTATGGACTTATCCTCCAGGGCCTCCATGCCGTCTTATACTGCAATATCTTCTAAATTGCGAAGCTACACAGCGTGATGATTAATCAATTAGAGAGTTATAGTTCCAGAAAAAGTATTGCATGTTACTCTTGTCGAAGTATTCAACAACCTGTGCCCCTACCACCTCACCCACTGAAGCATCCCAATTATGCCAGTTGCATTTAGCCCTCCCATCTCCCCAGTACCCAGTAACCAGACCATTACTTTGAACGTCTTTGATATAAAACCAGAGTAAACCTGAAAAAAGGAAATAAAAAACAAAAACAACAAAAGAGAAACAGAGGGGATCTCCCGTATGGGGAAGTTCTGCTGGGTGGCCCACGGGTATCTCTCGTCGTTCCGGGTTGCTTGTGTTGCCAATCAAGTCCCTGAATAGGCTTTGAGGGTGTCTGGCTGCCTGTGATCTTTATGTCCCATCCGAGGGTTTGTCTCGCCCCTATCATCATGCGCCCCAAGTACACGGGATCTTGTTGTGTAAATGTCTGCCGCGTCGCCGCAGTGCTGTGTCCATGTTAAGTGGCAAGAAAAAACAACAAGCAACCACCTATCTTGATATACATCAGTCTATGTTCGGTGAGTGTGTTCTTGGTGAGCCTTCTGGTGCGGGTGTTGTATTCTTTTGTCTCTTGAGCTGCTTTAGGAATTCTTCAACCTGTTGAGGCTTTGTGTAGTACGTTTGTTTCCCCTGGTGCGTGAGCTGGTGGCGGGTGGGATAATGTAGGTCATAATGAATTTGGTCTTGTCTCAGCCTTTGTTTTACAGTGAGGAATTTGCGCCACTCTTGTTGGATGTGGGCAGTGAAATCAGGGTACATGGTGAAAGGCACCCCCTTGAAGTGCAGTTGTTTTTTCTCCCTTGCAACCATTAGGGCCACGTATCTGTCTCTATAATTCAATAGGCACGCAATATTAGGTCTGGGCAGGCTTCCGGGGGGTGGCTTCGGCCCAAAAGAACGATATGCCCTTTTGACAATAAAGTGAGGGGAGAGCGAGTCCGTCCCTACCACCGCCAACAGAAGCCTCTCAATGTACTCCTCCATTTTGCCCGTGTTGATACTCTCCAGTATTCCCAGTACGCTGATATTGTTCCTTCTGTTTCTCGCATCTATGTCCTCATTCTTGGCAGCTATGATCTTTAATAGCTTATCCATCTGCGTCACTGTGCTTTGGATGCGGGCCGTAGTGTCCTCCGCCTCTGATATACGCCGTTCAGTGCCTTTTATACGTGTCTCATGACCATCAATTTTGCGAACTATAGTATCCATGCACGTAGTTAGTGTATCCATCTTGTCTGCAATGTACGCAAAGCCCTGCCGGGGAACAGCGTTTACAACGCTACTTTTACCACGCACTACTTTTACCACGCAACTTTTACAACGCAAGTCGTTAGAACGACTTGCGCTGGGGGGTGCTGTAGGATAGGGAATGGTTTAATTTACTATCCAAAACCTCCCCTACTATCCACGGGGACTGGAGTTGGAATAGTAAATTGAACTATTCACTATCCAGCGCCCCCCAAAGCAAGTCATTGTAAAGACTTGATTTGTAAAAGTCGCATGGTAAAGGCATGCGTTGTAAAAGCATGCATAGTAACGACATACATCCAGCCCTGCCGCACCTCCAGAAGGATCGACTTAATGTTCTCACCCAGTGGGGGTTCCTGCTGCAAACCTTCAGCCCCATTGTCCGCCTCAGCTGTCTGCTGACGAGTATTTTTCTTTGCGTCAAAGGTAAGACGTGGTTGGCGCGCATCTGGCTTCCCCATCTTGAAGCATGCAGTGGTGAAAAACTAAAATGTGAGGCTTAAGGTGAGGGGCAGTATGATGTTCTCTCTGAGCAATTCACCAAGATCTGTTATTCCTCTTCTGCAGCGTGTGTGAATGTAATGCGCAATCATCCAGCACTTCAAAATAGGCACGTCACCAGGCTTATGTCAAGGACAGCATACCCCACGTCACTGTCTTCGGGGTTGGTTGTAGTGCCTTTCAGTTGTGTGGCTGCAAGCAGTGCCCCTTCTGTGGTCTTTTGCTTTATCTCCAATATGTAAGCTGCAACTTCTGCTCCTGCCGCGCAGTCTGCATTCAAGACATCACAGCACCACAAACATATAGAGCCTTGCATGCACCAATTGCCTGTGTGCCCAAGTAAACTCACCACATGGGATGCTGTGCGCCATAATTCCGACCCAGGAACGTCGCTTTTTCAAAGTGTTTCTGTGCCCGCGTTGCTGCTCATGGCCGGCCCGCCATCCGCGCAGTATTTAGAGCCAATGCGGCACCCCCTGTAAATGCCCCTCTCAGCCGCTTCGGTGCAGATATGCTGGATAGTCGCCTGATATGTCAGCGAGTGTCTCAGAGCAGGAAATAGAGGCGCTGCTTCGGGGGCACTCATCACCCTCTTCCCTCCGCCATTCCAGCACGTTGGCCTGCATACCTTGTGGGAGCCATGGTGCTTGCATGCACGTCTTCTCCCCAAAGCAGTACCAGGACAGTCAGGGACGCAACATGGTCTGTCTGCTCTATGAGGATAGCTGCTGCATTCCACCTCAGACGTCACAGAAACTGGCATTGTTTGTTCCTCATGCATTGGAGTTCACTCTCCTGTGCTATTTTGGGCAAGAATCATCGTCAGTACAGAATAATTGCAGTATATCGGCGCCGGACTGCGGGAGCCTCACATAATGGCGGCCATTCCGCTCGTGCGCCACCTAGCGCCCCCTCAGGATTTCCATTTCTTGGCTCCATCATCTGTCTCATATTCTTTGACACCATTTGTCCCTGGCATGCATGGTCATGCCTCTCTTTGTGTGTAGCCCTACACCCAGAATATGGAACAAGTACTTGTAAACATCCACTGCTCCTGTTTTTACAACCATTTTAGGACGTACTTTTTTCTTTTTTTTCAGCACTCTACACAGTGCTCTTTCTTTTACTTGCCCTGTCTCCTCCTGCCTGCCCTCAAGTCTAGTCCACAGATCACCCTGTCACTTTTTTTGTTTTCCCCCAACTCCTCCCTTCCATCGCTGCTTGTTCCCTCAAGCCTCCTGATACTTACCCCATCCACAATTCACCCCCTGCCCCTTCACTGCTTTTATCTTCATTGCTACTTTACATTTTCCCCATCTCCGTCCCCCATCTCTGCTTGCTTCCTCTCACGTCCTGGTGCTTGTCCCCTCTACAAATCACCCCCTCCCGACCCACTACTGCTTTATACCCCCATTGTAGTGTTTCTTTGCAGTCAGTGGTGGTGTTCTGCCTTTCAATGCCCTGTTAGTGTATAGCTGATGCGCTAAATGGAGCATATGTGCACGGCTGCTATTACTTGGCACACCTCTTAATTTTCTGCACGTTAGGGTACTAGGTGAGTGCATGTTTTCACCATATTTGGTCGTTCAGTAATGGTGTTAGGAGCTAGGCTGAGTATTGATGCTATCAAGGTTTTCCTGACCATCAGTCTCCATTTCAAAAGTAGTGCTTTTAGTGTATTTGCAGATGCAATGTATTTCTTCATGTTCACAACTGTAAACCAGCCTAGCATTGTGATTCTTTCTGTTTTTGTTTTGCAGCTTTATGTAGCACCACCAGCACCCAAAGTTATTGGAGTGTTTTACATTAGCACCAGGTACTTTGTGTGCAGTTTCTTATAACACCAAACACCACTCGAAGGCATTGGAGTGCTTTACATTAGCACGAGTTACTTTATACAAGGACATATTTATTTTTGTGGGCACAGTTAGATTAAGTGATTTGCCTAAGCATTGGTAAAGCCCGTAGTTTTCGCCTGTGTGAAATCTATTAGTTTTAGGATTCGGCTAGACAGCGCATGCGCTGTCTCAAAGAACTGTGTTATTTTCTATCTGTGGGATTACAGGCCACCATTTCCTACCATTGTTAAACTTAAACGTCGCTCCCATTTTCTTGGATGCCCTTTGTCATGGCATGTGGGCGTCATGCCCTCTTTTTGTGTTTGGCCCTCCCATAGCACATGGACCGAGTGCGTGTTTTCTTACACTACTCTCACTTTGCACAGTTATTTTTTCTTTGTTTTCAAGTACTCCTTGTGTTTTCAGGCAACTTTCCTCATTCACATAAACATATATCATTAAAATTCATGCACATGTACATATACTCATGCATTTCTTAAAAAGTTGGTAAAACATGTATTGTAAATTAATTGGCATTTATATAGCGCACTACTTACCCGTAGGGTCCCAAGGCGCTTCGACCGCTGCGAAACCCTTCCTGGCTTCCCTGAGAGATGGTCCCTTAATGGGTATCTCCAGGGTGAGACCAGGCATCCCCGGCGGTCTGGTGGGGCCGTTAGTGAAGATGAGGCAAGCTAATGCCCAGAGTTGCCGAGTGTGATTGCTGATCAGAGTGGGCACCGAGGCGAGAGAATTATCGAGTCCGCTGACCCTGGTCCAGAAACCTGCCGCCCCGGGAATCGAACCCTGGTCCCAGGCCGTCCTCTGCTCTCGGGTCTGCCGCCTCTAACCAGTGAGCCACACTACTTCACTACATGAACAGAACTTGTTTATTTTTATTTTTTGCATGATCCAATTGTTTTGGAGCACTCTGTCTTGTCATAGCACAAAAACAAGCCAATGTTATTCCAGCACTTTAAGTGCCCACTAGTTTTATTCAACTATGACACATTCATTTTTGTCACTGATCCTGCTTCAATTGAGGGATGTTTGTTCCCCTACATTGCTGCTTCTTCCGGCCCTCTCCTGTATTTGCTTGCCCATCTCCCCATCCCCTCCTGCTTCCCTGCTTGATCTGTCCTCTCCACCTCCCTTCTTGTATCTGCTTTTATTTTCATTTTTTTGCTCGTTCGTCTGGTATTAGAGCACTTGTTCCATCCTCCATCTTGCCATAGCACCAGCTATTAGTATTGCAGTGCTCCCGAGTCACATTACACCATGACACATTCATTGTCGTATGCAGGGGGATGTGTAAGTGATTTTCTCAGAATCACAAACTAATCAGCCAACCCTGAGATTCAAAGCTGGTTCTCTATCTCCCCTGTCAGCAGCTCAGGCCATTGCATCACATCCTCAATTCGCTTCAAAGATCCTCAACTGTTTCTCACTATCACTTCCACATTTGTTTAGTAAGAACTTGTCAGCACCGAACAAGCACTAGCAAAGCAAATAGATATCGGCAATACCCAAGCTATTGGCCTTGTCACCGTAAAAGTCTTTTAGCCATTTTGTCAAGCAGCACAGCTGCTGTTCAGCATGGCTGAAAGTCTCTGCACAACATGCTATGATGAGGTTAGTGCCGGTCACGTCATGGCACTTATCTGTGTTAGGAGCGGTGTTGGATTTGGGGGTCTTTAGTTGGCACAGGTAGGTACTTGTGACAAATAGGGACCCTTGCCTCTAGTCACGGTAAGGGGGTACACTCCTAAAATAACCCCTGCTCACCCCCTTGGTAGCTTGGCACTAGCAGACAGGCTTATCTCAAAGGCAGTGTGTAAAGCATTTGTGAACACATACAGTAATCAAGTGACAACACTGCAGATGGACACCACACAGGTATTATATAAAAAAATAAGTATTCTTTATATAGACTTATCACAAGACCACAAACTACAAAAATCCACAATACTGTACTTAAAATGGTAGTTTTAGCTTAGTTCTGTTCAGTTCTTAAAATGCGACACTTTGAGTCAATGTACCTTTCGATGCGTTGCGCTTCAACAACAAAAGTGCTGCAGCAATGGAAATGCGGCAAAGTTCCGGTGCAAAGAAATAAAGACGTGAAGACTTCCCGTTGCGGCACGCTTCTCGGATGATGCGAGAAGTATTGATTGGATGCATCAGCTGCAGCGGCAACACCCTTGTTCTGCGATGCGACGACAACAGCTCCGGCTGCGACACTCTTCTACGACGTTGCAAGAAGCTTCCACACAATGCGACAACTACAGTGGCGACAATCAAGATGCGACGGCAGCAGCTCGGACAGCGTCTCCGTGGATGCGAGGCACTTTTCTTGATGTGGTGCATTACGACATCTACAGCAGCGACATCCAAGGTGCGACCGCAGCGGCAATGACAGCGACACGCTTCCTCCTTGTTGCGAGATGCTTCTCTCGATGCGGTGCAATTCGACAGCTACAGTGGCGACATCCACGATGCAACGGCAGCAGCAGCGATGGATACACGCTTCCTTTTCATTGAGAGACGCTTCTCTCGATGCGGTGCAATATAACAGCTACAGTGGCACATCCACAATGCGATGGCATCAGCAGCGACAGCAACACGCTTCTTCCTCTTGAGTCACGCTTCCAGCTCCTTGCAACACGCAGTCCCTCAGAAGGCCCAAAACAAGCAGCAGGCACTTCAGAAGAACTCTGGGGAGCTGGGGGGTGAAGTCTGTTGTCCCTGAGACTTCAGCAGGAGGCAAGATCTGTTCCGAGCCCTTGGAGATCCTTACAAGTTGATAAAAATACACATAGTCCCTTTCTTCTCTATTTGGCAATCAGGCAACGACTGCAGGCCAATCCCCCAAGCAGCACTTCAGCTTAGGGATAGTCTCTCCTCAGTTTCTTCTGGTTCCAATCCTCAGCAAAGGTTTCTTCTTGTTTGTCCAAAAGTGATCTAATTTCTTGGGATCAGCGTTCCAATATTTATACCCCAATATCCTTTGTCCTATGAGGGCAGAGGGGCCTTTGCCCAGTCCAAACCAGTTCTGGAGCACTCTGTTTACATGACTCCTTCTTTCCTTTCACAGTGCATGGCAGAAACATCAGACGCCCCACAGGGGGTGGAGCCAGCATTGTGGTGGAAAGGCACAGCCCTGGAGCACTCTGTTGACATGATTCCTTTTCTCCTTTCACAGTGCATGGCAGAGACATTAGACACACCACAGGGGGTGGAGCCAGCACTGTGGGGGGCAGGCACAGTCCTATTCAAGTACCAGGTGCAACTCCTTCCTCCCATCTAGATGCAGATCTCTCTATTTACCACTGGGCGGACAAACCCTGTCTCCTGGAATCCCCCAGCCCTGTAACTCAAATTCCAGACAAGGAATATACATCCTCACAAAGGCAGGCCTGGATAGTTAGACAAGAAAATACCTACTTTCTAAAAGTGGTATTTTCAAACACAGAATGTTAAAACCAACTTTACTAAAAGATGTATTTTATCATTCTGATTTCAGGCATACTAAACTCGAATTTCTACCATGTTCCCTGAGTCTGTTAGGATTACAAAATGTAATAATCTAATCTGGCCTATGGAGAACAGGTAGCCTTGCAATAGTGAAAAATGAAAATGGCTGTAATTCACTATTTAGGAAATGCCACACACACCTGGGCATGTCCTAACTTATACTTACAATGTACCCTGCCCTTGGGCCTACCATAGGGGTATCTGATATGAAAAAGGGAAGGTTTAGGGACTGGCAAGTGGGTGCACTTGCCCAGTTTGCATGACAGTACCAGACTGCACACAGGCTCTGCAATGGCAGACCTGAGACAGATTTGTACAGGCTTCTTCTGTGGGTGGCACAACCAGTGCTGCAAGCCCACAAGCAGTATTTGGTTTACAAGCCCTGGGCACACTCAGTGCACTGTAGTAGGGTCTGACAAGTAAACCAAATCAGCCAATCATGGAGTCACCAATCCATACATCAATTTACAATAGGGAGAGCATATGCACTTTATTACTGATCAGCAGTGGTAAAGTGCCCAGAGTCATAAAACTGCCAACAACAGGTCAGAAAAAATAGAGGAGGAAGGCAAAAAGTTCAGGGATGACCCTGCAAAAAGGGACAAGTCCAACAAGCGGCAGGACAATAAACTCAACATGTGGGGGGGAAGAAACACAGGGTTGGTTCAAAATCCTGTGATTATGGACTTTCAGTGACTTTCAGTCATACTGAACACAGATGTGTTGCTAGACAACATGGCTATAAAGACATTCACATTTACAAGGCTGATAGCACTGGCACTACTGAGACCTATTGGCTTTGCGAATGCTTTCTTTCTGATGGCGTACCTACAGTCCGCCTCCAGTGCCCCTAGGTGTTTACATATTGAGATAAGAATGAGGAAAAAAGTCCTAGACACCAGGATTATTTGGAAAGATAGGCTGAGTATGAGTGGGTGTTCTCTTCTGATGAAAAAAGGTTTTGAGAGGACTGGAGGAAGTGCTTATGTGATTTACAGTAGAGATAGGTGAAATGTATATTCTGTATGTCAATTGAAAACATAGTCATTCAAAAACATTTCTTAACGTCTGATTCACCATAAGCTATACCGAAAACTTGGAGAATGCCTCCTTTGGGGATTTTCTGCTTCAGGATGTTGGATGGGCAAGTTATCCCACAGCAGCCTGCAGGTCACACATGGTGATCAATTATGAAATGCTGGGTGGTGGTGCAGGGGACTGTATGGGTTGCAAGCAGCTCTTCTGGGCCAGATGTCACAGGATTCAAGTGCAACGCACACCTCCGGGAGGGTGGCCCAGCTTGCATGCTCAGAGTCTTGTAGGATTTTATCAACTTTTAGCAATTTTATTCAGTACATGGTGTATGTCAGAACAAATGATCACACGGAGTTTACACTATATGCATACACTGCATGAGTTTGGAGTAATACGCATGTGCTTTCTCATGGTTGCAGTGTCACCACCACCACCCTCAAAAGCATTTTTTCAGGCACATGCTTCTTCTCAATGAGGGCTCTCCAATTAACTCCATGTCCAATTAGTCCATTTAGTCCAATTAGTCCTGTGGATGGTCTTGCATATATAGTACGCAATTTGTTTTAAAGGTTTGCATGCTAAAGGCTATGCGTGGTAACAGTGCATGCGTTGTAACACATGCATGGTTAAGGATATGCATGGAAACAGCTGCTTTGTAGTGGATGTTTACCGTACAAGAAGAGACTGAAACATCTGCTGTGATTCCATTACTCTTCTTAAATCAAACTATTTGGGAACACGCTCAGCATTTTAGTGGTATATCTAATGACTGTTCCCTAATATGAGTGGATGTATCGCACATTTATCAAGCAGTATTCTAGAAAGACATTTTGTTCAAGATTTGCACCGGGTAGATGTGTTTTTTGTTTGCTTTGTACCACTTGTCAAAAATCCATCCATCTTTTCTGATTATAAAGTGCACAAACTGAATGAAATGTCTTCATACTTGTACGCCTGTTTCTTTTAGTGTTTTGTTCTACCTTTATAACTTTTATATTTAATTTGCTCAAAATCGATTTACTCAAAGTGTAATATTGAGAAAAAAACATTTATATTAAGAATATCCTTAAAAAAGCACTGTTAATCATCTCCTTGTTGGCCATTTACTGCACTTTGCACCATAGCATCAAGAAGCAATTGAATTATTTTGTTGGCTAGATACAAGGTGAGGAGATGAGGGCTCCGTGTGGGCAGAGCTGCAAGTAGCACTACTCCAACCACTGCCTTGCACACCTATTTGCAGTTGTCAAAGTTATTTCCCACTGCAGCAAAGGCTTACTGAAAAGGTCCCTCTTGTATTTTTTTAGAAAAAAACATAATTGCAATCTTTTCAATTTATACATTTTGCAATGTTTTTTTCACAGGATTTCAAATTTTGAGTCTAAGGATTTTGCAAATTCATACATCCTTAACTACCTTCTAACTGAATTGATACAAATCGTTGATTGTAGGCCTGGGGTAAAATTGGGTCTACTTTGTGATATAGTTTGAAAAATGATTTGTTAAACTAGTTAATAGGGTAGTTGGGAATTTTAAGCTAGCTCTGGGAGTGTTGGGAGTTAGCTCATGAAAGCGTGGCAGGTTGTTTGTGTATGAGTAGGTTAGATGGTTGCACACAGTGTTCAGCAGACCTCAGCATTTTGAAACAATGGAGATTTCCCTCAATGGGGCCCCTAATCAATAGTTGAATACATGAAATTATAGTTAATTAGTTTGTGTATTGCCTCTATTGTAGTATATGCCTGGCTAAACATAGCATACGCTGTACCTTAAAATAATGTGACTAGAAGCCTATTTTATGAAATAATTGTGCCACTTTTTTTAACAGCTTTTAAATGATTGTTTTATTGTTTTTATAAGGATGAATTGTTGTGATGTACCTGTACTTTTATGGATGGTTTTTATATCCGAATAAAGATCTTTTGACTTGACTTGGCATGGAAGATGCGACTTACTTGTGGGCTTTCGTCCGTAAGAAAACATGGAGGTAGTTGTGTTTAAAGAAAAGTAAAGCTGCTTTCAAGAACAAAAATGTTTTAATTAATTTGTGAACTTCCTTTTTCCTGTACTACGTTGGAACACTTTCATAGGAATTAGAGTGCTTACCATTGACCCTCAATTTTGTCATGAGTGTGTGAACAATTGATGGCACCCTTAGGAAAGGAACCCTCAGTGCTCCTATATGAGCCGAAATAGAGGATCGCCCCACAAACTGTAAGGAATTATTAAAAACGCAGAAACCCGCCTGCTCTAAATCGAAATGGAGCTTTTACCTCAAGAAGGGGCAGAGTAGTCCCACAAACCTGCTGTCAGCACTGGAGACTCCTATTCATTTGTGAGTGTAAATGAAAAAAGTACATTCTTCCTAAGCATTACCAAAACATCTTTCGTATCCAAACGGTCTTGCTCGTGAAACTTAAACACTTTAGCAACGAAAGCGTTAAGGCACTTTAACATTTGCAATGCTCCTTTATAAGCAACTGTTTTCTTAATACAAAGACTGTTGACCAAGCGACCAATAAACTAAGGTGGAGGTTGAGACGATTCGATTCAAAACTTTGCTTCTGTGATCAAAGTAACCATAAAAGTACATCATAAATAGGAGTACACACTATAAAGACATTTCAGTACAAACAATACATAAAATGTAAAATCATCAAAGGCGGCAAAGCACAAATGCAGCACAAGAATATGGACATAAAACGGGTGACAGGCATAACAGAAAAGGGTTCTGTCCTCCCACTATTTGGTTGTCCAATGCCCAATGACAATGAAAACAAAGTGCAAGTGCCGGATTGAGAGAAAAATAATTACAATATGACAATAGATGCAGTGCAAAAGATGATTATTCCTAGGTTAAAAAAGAAGTAGTCCTGGTTATAATCCTATTTTGAAATTAGACAGACCACCTAATTTAAAACAACATTATTTATTTCTATTAAACACACATTTTCTTTTGATTAAAAGAGGCATTAGTACAAGTGGACGGAGAGTCCAAAGATTGCAAATATTCCAGAGCCAACTTCGAGCTTCTAATGCCCCATTGCCAGATAATTGGAAATAAAAAACGTTTGCTAAGATCAAGATACAATTTACAGAAAAAAGTGAAAAGTAACAGGCTCTGGGGTGAAGATTTATCACATAGGCACATTTAGAGAGGTCAAACTGTCCCAGGGGACAGCCTAGGTACCATCTCATGAAACCTAGGGGTCCATTACGATGCCTGGCGGACAAAGTCTGCCCACCACCGTAATGGAATGCAGGACCGTCCGCAAGGGGTCCTGCGGTCCAGCACTTGCAATTAGGATGCCACCGCCACTGTGGCGGTGGCATCCCCTGTTGACAGCATTGCGGCGGCGGTGCTCACAACACTCGCCACCACAATGCTGAGAATGCACATTGTGCATTGGCATGCACAAGGTGACATGCACTGTGCCTGCCACTTTGTACATGCCAGTGCAAGGGGGTACCATAGGTACCCCCCCATGTGCACCTCCTACCCCCCAACTTCCTGGGGGCCTGCTACAGGCCCCCAAAGGCAAAGACCACATGCCATTCCAAGGCCGCAATGCCACCATGAAAAAGCTGATCTCCGCTGTTATCCTCAGGGCCGGACTGGCTACAGGGCAGTTTGGAATGCTCCTGAGCTGCTGGAAGATGTTACTGCAGTGGGGACTGATTTCATACATGGAGACCTGCGTGCACTTCGAAATAATGAAAACAAAACAAATTTCGTTTCGTATAAGCAGGTCCCCATCAACGAAATTAGCCCCCAGCTCAGCAGCATTCCAAACTGCCCAATAGCCAGTCCGGCCCTGGTTATCCTAATATGGATGGCGGTGTCTTGCGCACAGCATCACCATATGAATCATGTTTTCCACCTGGTCGACAAGTCGACCGGTGGAAAAGCGGGGGACAGTCTTTCGGTCTGCCGCGAACCCCCCAGCCATCCTAATATGGCAGGGGTCTTTGAAGTGTGGATGATGGGTGGATCGCCCCGCTGGGCCATCGGTGACTACCACTGGGCCAGCAGGGGCGATTCGCCTGCCATCCTAATGGCCCCTTAGTCTGAAAATAGTTAATAACATTCTATCCCAGGATGGTCAATCCATTCTACATATGGTTCTAGACTCAATGTACCACATAAGGAGGCATACTTTCTAACAGAAACGTTGGTACTCTCATGGGCCTCCCGAAGATTATGTTTATTCTGCCTGAAGGACATTTTAACCTGGACCAAATCATACTTAGTCAGGGTTTATGGCTCATAGAATAAGCAAGGCACACCCAGATCCCTCAAAGATGACTTGATATAGTTAAACCATTCAATAATCAGAGCTCATTCACAGGGCAGACAATCTTTAATAATTTCCCTGTTAAAACAGCTGTGTGGGTTTACCCATATCAAGGGTGGGGACAATATAATGGCGTCTTCCACATAGTCTACACCAAGACAGGGTTTCGAACATGCTTGGTTAGCCTGCCTGAATGGACGGATCAGAGCTGCCTTAAATCAAACGCAGAAAAACATAAGTTCTCATGGTGGGGAAACAGCCATCCATCTGGTCCATAGCATGGTGGCCAGATGCTCTAGCACCAGTACCAACTCCAAAAATGGAATCTGGTTTGAGACCAATCTTACCTTTGATAGCCAGATATCCAAACTTGCTGGTTGAATGTGTTAGTATTTTGGAAATCTTATACAAGATTACAGGTCTGCTTCCGGAAGCGGCGAGGAAAACTGTAGTCTAAGCACTCCTAGTTTATAAAATTATTTATTGTAACATACTCTATTTAAGTGCCACCCAAGGTAGACTCAAAATGCTCCAAAGAGTACTAAGTGCAGCAGCTTGACTACTGCTAAGCATCCAGAAAGCAGCTCTCTGGGACCAGCAATCGATCCTGAGAAGTAAAAGAGTATCTTTAAAAGTCCTGTTCTTCTGCCATAGAATTCTTAACCGTTAAGTTAAAGGGTAAACTCAAAATCACTCGGACCTGGTGTGAAAAACAGTATAATAAAGGGTGGTCCCAGTAATAAAGCATCCAAAAGTGTTATTGAAACATAGTTTACATTACTAAAGAAATTAAAAGGAAAGTAAAATGTGAATCAGTGTTATTTAATCACACTGCACATGTATCTCAGTTATAAATGTCATTTGAAAAAAAATGTGAGTGCCCGATTGAGGGGTGACGCAAGGAATAAGGAGAGGTGAGTGATTTAAGTGTAGGTAGTGGGGTACGTGAAGTAGAATAGTGTTTTATACAATTTTACTATTCATTCGGCATAAACCGTCTTAAACCAACGCCCGGCACCCATGGCAGTACCCACCAAATGTATCATTGATCTACTCATGATAGCTATGACAAAGAACTTCTTTTTCTTCCAGGGCCACTACTACATGCAAACTAAGGGTGTGGCGATGGGGGCGGCTTTCGCCCCGGATTTGGCAATCATCTATATGGACAGTTTTGAAAAGTCACTTGTTTTCTACAATAACCATTTCACCATCGGGTGAAATTGTGGATACAGTATATCGATGATATACTAATGATCTGGAATGGAGACACCAGGGGAGCTGGTCCTCTCCCACAATTGGCTGAATTAATGCAATCCTGATATCCAATTCACAATACAATCCAATAATAATTAGACAGCTTTCTTGGACATCAAGATCTTTTGTGAAGATAACAAGCTCCACACCACACTTTACAGCAAACCTTAGAAACGCAACTCGCTCCTTAGATATGACAGCCACCACCCGAGGTCTGAAAGATAACCTGCTGATGGGTTAGTTTTTACATATCTGCAGGAACTGCTCTAAGAAGGAAGACTACATCAGTGAATCCGGTGATCTGAGCAACCGTCTCATAGATAGAGGATACCGGAGAAGGTTGGTGAGAAGGTCCCAGAAAAGGGCGTGGTTCAGCCCACGTGAAATCCTCTTATCTCGTAAAGAGAAGAAAGATACACAATCACAGAGACTTATCTGTGTAACCACATTTTCAACACAAAATAATGCCATAAAAAAGATAATCAACCAACCTTGGTGTCTGGTTTTAGACGACATTTATCAGCCTAACCTGCCCATGCACTCCTTCAAAAAAGCCAAGAGTGTAAAGGATCATGTGGTACGCTGATTTTTGGAAACAGCAACAGACCCAACGATTCAATCACTTTGGAACTTACCCTCTGTGAAGGGACATTACAAATGTGGGCACTGCAAAGCATGTCAGACAACGATTGTTACAAAAAACTTCATCTATAAACAACATATGATTGGTTTGGATTCCTTCACTAACTGTAACTAAACGAACTTAATTTATGGATTCATCTGCCCATGTGGACTTCTCTATGTGGGCCAAACGCAGCAGAAGATTAAAGCTCGAATACTTCAACATCAGAGCAGAATTCGATGCTCAGTACAGGGGGCGCCCATAGTGGAACACTTTAACACAAATGGCACACTCCAGATCAACTACAATGGTTGGTAATAGAAAAAGCCACACTTGGACCTAGAGGGGGGAATATTGCCTCAATCTTAAATATACGTGAATCAAAAGGGATGGTCCGTCTGGACACCATCGCCAACGGGCTCAATGAACTGGATTTGAGTCAAGCACAATTATCACGCCTCACCCCAGAGTAATTAGATGCGTGCTACTGACACCTGTAACTCATTCACTAACAATGCTGTTTGCTTTTGGTTAGTAAATGACCTGTAATGGAGAGCCATCATAACAATCAGTACTAGATGTGGGGTATTCTCATAAATATTTTGTATAATATAATGCAATCATTTTCCCTCAAATGTATGTATTCATCTTGTATGCAACCTGTAAGTTCTGTGGAAAACATACTATAAACATACATATTCCGAGCAAGACTGTGACAAACATGCCATGGAAGTATTGGACTTTTCTAATAATAATCATGTTCCTGTAGTGTTATGATAACTTATTTGTTTATAATCAAAACGTGCACATTTGAGAGCATACATAGATCGTAATATGATGATCTCAGCTGGAAGACTCTCTAATATAGTGATATAGTAACAATATATGCTGGAATGGTATGGCGGGGCACCTGCTACACTCCCAACTGAGTTGATGAGGTTTCACATCTTTGTAATCCACAGTGAGCTAGATTTCTCCTAATCTAGGGAACCGGCAATTATTTGAAATATATGACTGATATCGGTATTTCCCAATAGATATGATCTGTTCCAAGGGATGCGCCCTCTGAGGAATCTCTTACACAGTAGTGAGCCTTAGTCAGTCGAGTCTGTCTTCCATCTTGCTGAGTCAGACACCGGCACTTAGCGTCTGTCCTACGATAGACGTCACGTGGTGATTTACAGCCGACCGCTGGTTTTTTAAAACAAGTGACGTGCCCTGCTCGGTGTTCCTGTTTTCATTGCGCGGAGGGAGGCCACACGAGTAGCGATGATTTTATACCACTCTATTGAGTGTTCCAGTTTCCCCGTTTTTTATGTTTTTTCAGCAAAACTTTTTATTAATATTGGAACTGTTGCTGTCTGCTTTTCCTTGCAGATCCAGCACCGTTACAGCCTTTGGCCCTGCATTTAATCCTCACCGGACATTGCGGTGAGTCATGATAGTTATGCACAGTCAACGGATTTCTTCCCCCTTTTATTTACACTCCTTAGTGGGTGGGCCGTCTGTGCCCCTATTCCCTTATGATTTTAAATTTACCAACAATGCCTGTTTTTAGACTGGTTTGCTGCTGTATTAATATTACTGAGGTCCCTTAGAAGTGACCCTAATATTCCTCTTTTGTTTGTTCACGATTAAAGGCTAAACCTACGTGAGGCTACCAAATTTTCCGGTTTTATATAAGTAATGAACACCTACATGGAGATATAACAATATGGATTCATACTATTGTTATGACTGGGACCATTGATGAGCTCGACCAACCTAGAAGTAAGAGAATTAATAGCCATGCGCCACATGTGTATATTAACCTCAACATAGATGGAGGTTTTTTGACCTACACCTTAATATTACAGGTGTTCTTCGCTCGTCCTCACGTGAACCCCTTGGGAGGACCTCCTACATTCAGTCACGGTAAATATGGCGATTTGAACTTTACAGGTTTTTAAATGTTTTTAGATCGTAACGGATAATAGTATAATAGTTTTATATTATACCCTTAGGTGCCCCTTCCCCTTCACGGACACTTTAGTCCTGAGAAAGACCCCGGTAGTAAAGCTCTTAAGAACCTACATACAATCAGGTGTGGAAACGTCAACACTACTCTGACGCCAATACCATCAACAGTACCTGATCCACTGTGATCTGTTGTTTTACATGGCTATGTAATAGACTGTTTGAATTATTTCAATTGTCATACTGTTTGGCTGTTAAATGTTATGCCGCATGAATAGTAAAATTGTATAGCGCACTATTCTTTAACTTCCGCGTACCCCACTACCTTCACTTAAAACACTCACCTCTCTTTATTCCTTGCGTCATCCCAGAATCGGGCACTCAAAATGTTTCTTCAAATGACATATATAACTGAGATATATGTGCAGTGTGATTAAATAACACTGATGCAACTTTTACTTTCCTTTTGATTTATTTAGTAATGTAAGCTATGTTTCATGAACACTTTTGGATGTTTTAACACTGGGACCACCCTTTATTATGCTATAGAATTCTTAGCAGCCGTAGTCTTCGTTATCTGCAGACACTCATCATACCCTGCAAACCCAGTAGGTGCCTCAGATCCATTGGAAGGAGGTTAGCAGTTGTGTCAAGGGTGAAGAGAGCCCAGATAGGCGGCCACGCTTTTAGCGTCTTTGCCTCAGACTATGGAATTCTCTTTCACTTGACCTGAGGCTAGAAAGTTCAGAACAGACTTTTTGGAAAAAATTTAAAACCTGGCTCTTCAAACCTTGTTTGTCTTCCCCCTCCATTGTAGACCTAGCAGCTTGATGTCCCAGTGCAGGAAAACTCTTATTTTGGAGTAACCAGATACTATACAAATTACATAATTTAACAAGTTCCGGGTGCAGAACCAAAAATATAAAAAGCCGGTGGAACACCAAATAGCCTGCTGAGCACTCTTATTTTGTTTGCCCTGAAAAGTATTATTTATTTATTTATAAAGTTTTTATATAGACCGAACCAGACCCAAGAGGGTATCAGAGCGCTTTACATTTAGGAATGTTGCGTTAAGATTTACATCGGATACAAGAGCATAGTAAGATACAGTACACATAAACAATGATTCACGATTTTGTAGGAGGGAGGGGAGGAAGGAGTAATAGCGGGAAGACTACGAGGAACTGTTCCCAATGTCCGGCTGGGTAGGTGACGGTCAAGAGGGATACCAGGGCCAATCTCCTCATTAGCTGTCTAGCAGGTCCACCGTGCTCAGGTCTCAGCATTCAGGAAAAACAGATTTTAGTTTATTTGATTTGAGTTGAGAAGGTTATATAGTGCTGACTAGACCCAGAGGTATCAGAGCGCAAAACCAGAGGATTGTTGCATTACAAGGTATATCTAACAAGGTTTATAAAGGGCTGGCTAGACCCGGAGGTCTCAGCTCGCTGTTACAAAAGCGTAGTGCGGTACAGTCAACAAAGACGAGGATGAGAGAATTTGTAGGAAAGGAGGGGAGGAAGGAGCCATAACAGGAAGATGAGGAAGAACTGTGTCCGATGTCCGGCTGGGTAGGTGACGGTCAAGGGGGAAGTAAACAAAGCGTAAGCAAAACCTCTTAGAAGACCTATATTGCTTTTGACAAGGGAATAAATCCAACAGATATTTTCATATACAGGGATGCTATAGATAGCAGCCAAGACTTTTAGATATTACAAAACCATTATTTTATTTATCTTTTCTTTTGTCATTTTTTATCATTTTACTTTTTAAAGGTTTATACAAATATGCATAATATCATACAACATTACATACAAAAGTTCATAATGAATCCGAATACATTGGATAGGTTACTAACAGTGCAATTAGATAAAGTGCAATTAAAGAAGAGTTTTATCCCTATTGCTAACACATCTTAGTAACATGCAATCTTTCACACATACCAGTCATACAACCACATTCATAATTGTTTAAAAAAGAAGAAACATACAAGCAAACTAAATAGGATGAAATAATAACCCAAAGGTGCAGATGGTGGTACACTTTCCACAGTTGGTATATAAATTGGGGATTCCACCGGTTTTAAACGATGATCTGTGTGGTATTGACCAATCTTTGATATATTATCCAGATCTTGTTAGGATGTACGGGCTACGTACGTTTCGGTGAAACAATCACCTTCCTCAGGGCCAAGATGGTAAAACAAACAGTACTAAATACAGGCGATCAGTGAACAAGGATTAAAAAGAAGGGGCAATAAGTATTTTCTTTTCTGAAAACGAAAAAAAGACATCTATAAACATTTATGCATACTGTTGGTTTTACTTAGTCATTTACAAAATGTATACATTTGGCATTTATCAAACAAGCATCCTGTAAGAGCAATGGACGGGCAGATCCAATTATTTAAATTTAAAAGAAGGGACTGCTGTAGTATAGGGAAGAAAAAATCCAATTGAGAACATGAAAGGTATAGAGAGAAGATACTCTGTTAACCAACCAAGGTGGTGAGACATAAAAGCACCCAGTGTAGTCATAGAAAATAGCACGATTGTAGGAAATGAGCAGTGCTAAGAAATCTAACGAGTCACAGTGCATTCACCCAAGTGAAAAGTAAAATGAATTAACATGTATGGTGATTACCTATTGCAATTCACATATGTGTGCAGTAGAAGAGTTTCGGATCATCTCATGCTGCTACAAATGGGGTCTAAGGAAAAATGGTTAAACTAGTAAGGTGAAATGGGTTTACGCGCGAAGGATGTTACAGCAAAGAACTATAAGGGCATTACCTGCTGTGGCTTATGGGACGATATATAATGTTATTCCATGGTGTGTTAATAGTCTTGATGGTATCAGTGCATGTTAAGAAAACCGATAAACATGATTGTAAAAACCTCATGGGGTTCTGCATGGGATGAAATACGGACATTATATGTAAATCACAAAGTGGGACAGGAAAATAATTGTCTAATGATGGTAACAAAATAAAAGGGTACGAAATATACCTGGACTTGTGCTTAGAGCTTGCTGTTAACCAGAAAGTAGTGGTATGAAGTCTAATCTCTCCACCTATAACAAGTGTGGAAAATGTGAGGGTAAATACCAGGAATACAATAATGTTGTATGAGATCTAAATACGAATAAAATAAAAGTGTGCGGGACCTGGTAAACGCGTCAGAATGACTAGAACGGTTTGTATGGTGAAAAATACTCAGTACTGTGTACTGCTGACAGTGCTACGCAGTTAAGGCATGGGCAAAAGATGGAAGAACGACCAGCCACTTGGCGAGTACAAATGGGATGCCTGCAAAACAATATACGATAATGAGGGGGAACGCTGCTCCATGGGCAGTGTAAAGAACCAAATGGTAAACACAGACAGGCAAGCAGAGTGCAGAGACTACTGGAGTTAACTATGCCATCATATAAACACGGGATGGCTGAGCACACCCAGAGGAAGAAATTAACTATGCACATAAGCTGTGGCTGAAGGCGCAATCAACCATGATGGTGGAAACTTTCTTTTGAATGTAGAAACGATGGCCGTGGCAGGGGGTCCCAAACGAGTTCGCGCAGCATGCGTGTGAAGGAATTAAAAAAACGCCGGTTATATATACCCCGGTCGCCAGCAATAAAGATGTAATGGGCTACAGCTGAGCTGCAGATTAGCGAGAAGCAACATAGTTGTAGGACTGAGGAGGGCAGGCCGTAACAGAGCTTAGTGTAGGGAGAGTGTGTAGACACAAAGAATGGACTATTAGATAGATGGCGAGTACAATGGGCAACATAATAGTAGGACTAAACGGAGAAAGCCATAACAGGACAAAGTATAAGAAAATTGTGTGTAAGCACAGAAGGAAAGGCTATTTAAAAGGATACAAGAATACGGGTTGGCTAAAAATGACCCGGAAAACCCACATAGGTAATATTAATAAAGAAAGTTTATCAGTGACATGTCATTCAAAGAAAAATCTTTTTGAATGTTAGAAATACTATGTAGAATGTGGGGCATAATATTAATGAGCAAATAGAATCATCAAATGCACCTGAAATATGTACGAAAACCAATGGTTAAGATATACTGGATACTAATGTGATCAGACATATCAGAAGGGGACCTACGATATTTGTGGAGGTCTGTAGTTGCATACATAGAAAGCACACTTGACCAGCCAAAAAATAGTTGGTCTGTTTGCAGAAAGTAAAAATGAGGAGCCAGCGTAGTGTGACAGTAGGACATATCATAAGGTCACTATCCAAGATATCTCCTCATTGTGGCCATGACGTACTGTGTCAAGTTGGTATATCCAAAATGTCTCACGTTTTTTACGGACATTGGTAGGGTCTTTGCCTGGAGGTACATGGATGCGCTCTAAGATCTGCCATCTCATATCTTTTTCAGTGTGTCCATATTGCAGAAAATGCGGTACCATTGGTGCATTAGTTTTTTGTGTTCTTATAGCAGACTTATGTTCTGAGAATCTCGTGCGGAATTCCCTAGTTGTTTCCCCAATGTACCCTAACTGGCAAGGGCACATGATGAGGTATATTATATTGGATGTTTTGCAATTGGTCATTTCTCTCAAGTTTCCTATTTTTTACCATATGTCCATTTTTCTCCTGGGATTATTTGGTCACAAGCGTGGCAGCTGCAACATTTGTGATTACCTTTGGGTAATGGGTTTCCATCGAGAGTGGTCTGTCGTAAAGGATCTTTGTTTTTCCATCTGCTATGGACCAATTTGTCTTTTAAGTTCTGATTGCGTCTGAATGCTATGATAGGTTTACTTAGTTCTCCTTCTTGTTCATTGATGTTAAGGATTTTCCAGTTATTATTAATAACTTTTCTGATCTTATTATTGATGGTGGAATGATTTAAAACACACACAAGTTTTTGATTTGTAGGTTTTTCCGCAGCATGCAGCAAAGCGTCTCTGTTATAGTACTTCGCTCTTTTCATAGAGTTACGTACTAGTCTTTTAGGATACCCTCGTGATAGAAGGCGTTCTGTTAGCATGCTTGCATGTGTCATGAAATCTTTCATGGTAGTGCAATTTCTTTTTATCCTCAGAAATTCTCCAAAAGGGATGGAATCCTTTTGGCTGCTTGGATGAAAACTACCATGTTCAAGTATGGTATTCTTTGCTGTCGGTTTTCTATATAGGTCGACAGTTAGTTCTCCTTCTGTGTGTCGTATCAAGATGTCAAGAAATTCAACCTTATCCGGTGAATAGTTACAGGTGAATTTGAGGTTTCTATCAGCTAAATTGAGCCATTCGATGAATTCTTCAAACATGTTCTCTGAGCCAGTCCATATGAAGAAGACGTCATCGATAAACCCATGCCATCTAGAGATGTTCTCATAAAAAGGTGCGATTTCATTGAAGATGTTTTTAAGTTTTAATTCTCCCATGTATATGTTAGCTATGCTGGGGGCACAAGAGGCCCCCATGCTAACTCCTTTGATCTGGTGGTATAGGTCTTCTTTGAATTCAAAAAAAATATTTTGAAGAACTATTCTGAGGCATTCAAGTATGAACAGATTAGGTCTGGATCCTGGTTCTCTGGCTAGCAGTGCTGCTACTGCTTCAATGGCTTTGTCTTGAGGTATGTTGGTGTATAGCGATTCAATGTCACAAGTGACAAGTAACTGTGTGACATTGTTAAAAGGAGAGTGTTCTAGCACACTAATCATATGTCCAGTATCTTTGATATAGGATGCATAAGTAGTTGTCAATGGGCATAGAAAGGTGTCAAGGTATTTTGACAGGGGTTCCGTGCTGGAGTTGATCGATGCAACAATAGGCCTAAGTGGAGGGTCTGTTACATTTTTATGCGTCTTAGGGACACCATAGATGGCAGGGACCATAGGATTTGTATTGATGAGATAATCCATTTCTTTTTGACAGATGTATCCTTCAAGGTCAAGGGGGAAACCAGGGTCAATCTCCTCATTAGCTGTCTAGGCAGCTCCACCGGGCATCAGCCACGTTGCTCAGGTCTCAGCATTCAGGAAAACCAGATTTTAGTTTATTTGATTTGAGAAAGGGTATAAAGCGCTGGCTAGACCCGGAGGTACCAGAGCGCAAAACCAGAGCATTGTTGCATTACAAGGTATATCTAAAAAGGTTTATATAGCGCTGGCTAGACCTGGAGGTATCAGAGCACTATACAAGAGGAACAATGCGTTACAAATTACATCAATTACAATAGCGTACTAAAGTACAGTCAACAAACAACGAGGATGAGAGAATTAGTAGGAAAGGAGGGGGGGAAGGGGCCATAACAGGGAGATGAAGGAGAACTGTGTCTGATGTCCGGCTAGGTAGGTGGCGGTCAATGGGGAAACCAGGGCCAATCTCCTCATTATCTGTCTAGCAACTCCACCAGGCATCTGCCATGTTGCTCAGATCTCAACGTTTGGGAAAAACAGTTTAGAATAGATACATAGGCTATGAGGATTGAGGTAACAGAAGGACGCAGGAGGGGTTGCAGTGTGCCAACAGCTCAGAATGCGAGTGCCCCAGAGCCGCAGGAGCCCCCCAAAGTGGTGAGCCCCAGCCCCCATCCTCACAGGGAAACGTGTGCTCCTCTTTGTATTAGTGTTGATCACGCTTTGATTGCAAGAAGGTCTGCCATCTTAAGATCAAGCATTTGGGACAGGCATACCGGAGGTTTGTAAGGTGAGAGGGCATGAATTGCATTAGGCAAGGGAAGGGCTAACATGATTAACTTTGATTAACAATACAAAATACAGGCAGGATGGAGGTCTGTAGCGAAGTGAAACACAGTGTGTGTGACCCTCCCCCACTGATCAAAGCTTCTCTGTACCCATGTCGCTGGCACGCCAGTCTTCCGGTATGGCAGCCTTCCCCTACAAGGGGTTGAATGGCAGTGCTGCGCTTCGGGAAGGGAACGGGGAGGGTGTGGGGGGGCCTCTGTAGATAGTCTGAGAGGGTGTCAGCAATGTCATAGCCTCTGTCCCACATACTCAGATTGCAGCCCAAGCTCACTTCAGGGTCCATCCAGGTCACAGGCATTCTGTAACATTGCAGATCACTCCAGCGACCCAGAACTGCGAAGCCAAACTCCATGCGTGTATTTGTCCCAGTGGCCGCCAATTTGAAGTCAGGCACACACATATAGCAGAAGTCCTAAGTGAGGGCAGCAGGATGAACCTGCAGCGAAACACCCTCCATCTTGGTTTGATTGTGCTACATACCGCAATATATGTTGTGGCTCGATTAGTGGCCAATCCAAGAGAGCCCATGAAGGTGACAAATTCTTGAAACAGAATATTAAGGCCAATAAGGATTTTGAAGAGTATGACAGTGTTGTCCGAGTATAGGAGAACAGAAACCTTTTTACTGTCAATAGATGGGCCATCAAAAACTTAAGCTGATAGAGCAGAGCCTTAGCCATTCATATACAAAAGAAACAATAATTGGGCTTAGTCTAACCCCTCTCCTACCCCTCACCAAATCTTAAAATGGTCTATCCTCTCTCCTGAAGGGCCAAGCCTGACTTATGGGGCAATTTCATAATATTCAGGGCTCCCAGGAGCTGGATGATGTCGCCCTCAACCCCAAATCAGTCAAAATCTCCCAGGGTTTAGCTCTCACCACACTGTCGAAGGCACAAGCGAAACCAATAAAAGGCCTGGCAGATAGAGCCCTGTTTAGTGATGGTATATTTGCCAATCAACAGGTGCAAATTTAGACATTGTTTCGTCATACCAAGACCTTGATGAAACCTGTACTGTGCATTTGACAAAATGTTGGTCTCTCTCATCCAGTCCATAAGGAACTCTAGCATCCCTCTTCCCACCAGCTTCCCCGCAGAGTCCATCAGGGATTTCGGCTGGTAGCACTATGGGGATTGGGTATTGTCCTTCTTAGATATTGGGATGATAACGGCTGTGTGCCAAGAGAGAGGGAACCCAGTCTTGCAAAAGGCATTAATGCAGTTACAGAACATGGGGGGAGGCACAAATCAGGTATAGATTAGTGCAGTTCCATAGGGACACTGTCGCTGCCGGGGCCTTCATTGAGGGGCTTTTGGTGATTGCTTCTCTAAAGTGAATTCCAATGCTAGGGGAAATACAACTGCCTCCTCAATGAGGGGAATGTCACTCAAGGACCCAAAGACAACTTTAAAGTGATTGGCCCAGGCATCCTGGCTAATGGAGGTGATGGCAGAATTGAGTTTTGTGGCCGCTGCTTTAATATGTCCGGCGACAGCCCAAAAGGCTCTTGTGTCATTCAACCTATAGGCCATAACCAGTTTTCTCCATAAATCACTCTGAAGTCCTTTGAGGCATATTTACAAGAAAGTGGTGGCATGGGGGTTAGCTCCAAAATTGCTAATGCTGCGCTCCGCCACTTCAGAAAGGGAGAGATGTGCTGTATTTCCAGTAATGCAGCACACCCCTATGTTTCTCTCTGCACTGGCTCTAAATTCAGCTGCCTGTTGCCAACACAGGCACCCTTGCAATATAGTGCAAGGGAGCCTGCTTTGAGGGAGTGATTGTATATGTGCAGGATGGTGTCCCTTCCTAAACGTAAACAATTAATAATGGCTATTTATAACACCTATGTGTGGTGCACTGTGCAGCATATACATAAGTTGCAAATCGTCATTTTTATAATCATGGCTTATGTGCAAGAAGGGACACCTTCATGCAGATAAACAATCACTCATGGCAATTTGCTGTTTCTATGTGTGCTGTACAATACAGTACACAGAAACAGCAAAAATGCTAAGACCAGATTTTCCCTGGTCCTAATTTTGGCGCTGCCTCCTATTTAGGCCACTCTTGTAAATAGGGGGCAGCGTCAAAATCAATGGGTGCTGCGGAGGTGCGCCAACCACAACACCCATTGTCCACCCTTTTCATGTTAAGTGGCTTACGCCGCCTTGGAAAGATGGCGAAGTCCCTTTCACCACAGGAACTCATAAAAAGAGACATTCCTTTGGCGACTCGGGTTGAGAGGTTGAAAAGTTTCAGCACTCCGTCCAGCATCTTGTTCTGTTTGCTATGTTTTCCCTAAGTGCCAAGGGTATGCCCAGACGTGGGTTCCTTGCTTAATGTGCCACTGAATTCAAGCTAGCCTGGCTGAACAGGGAGTATACCCCGAAACCAGTCCCAGGAAGCTTTTTTCCGCTCCAGGTTATACCTGTCCAGCAATTTGGGCTGGACTGTTCCCATGAGGAGCAGTGTCAAGACTGATTTGAATATAGCTGGGTCGCAACTGGGGTGGCATAGTGAGCAAACGATCGATGGATTATACCCAAATCTCTAGACTGGGGGTCAGTGGTTGAAAAGTTTCAGCACTTCTTCCATCATCTTATTGTGTTTGCTACTAACTGCCAAGCACAGCTCACCAGACTAGGGGATGCAGTCCAGTACAGAAGAAATAACAAACAAGGGGTAAGGGAAACAATAAACAAGTGCACTTTTTACTGTCGGTGTAGATTTAAGTAGGGAGCTGCTCATCCACCTTGTGCACACAACCATAGCACATACTCGAAGATCCATGAAAATGATTGTTTTGAAAAAAAGCAACGCGGCACACCAAAAAGAATAAAAAAAAAATATTGCTTCTTTTACACCTTGGTTTAAAATAAATATCAATACTTCTGTCCACAGAGTGCCTTTTTTTTAAACCAACAGTGTAAAAACAAATCACCACGATGTGAGCGTACAACTGCTATCTGTTAGGAATTAATTTGTTGTTGAAAACATAAAAACACACTTCTAAATACTTAGATCTATCTAACTACCGCCCTCCTCTCTCCTTACAGTAAAGTATGCCAGCCACACTGTCTATTAATTAAATAAAGTTTGTCTTACCTTACAGCAGCTCTTCCTTGCTTCAGATCTTGACCCCAAAGATCCACCGACTGTGGAAATAAAGACTCCACTGAATAGAGTTCACCCATTGAATTCAATTGGAAACCGTGGAAAAAATGTACAAAATGTGCTTAAAAATGTAAATATATCTTTGTTTAACTTATTATTTTTGTAAAATAATATACAAATGTACCTGTGTATAAGTTTATTATTAGAAATTCTTAGTCAGATCTTTATATCTTTAAAATGAAAACATATTAATATTAAATACTTTTAAGTGTCCTATCTATTTTCTTTAACTACCATTTGTTTTAGACTGTATTTTAATTGTTATATTTTACACTGTTTTATGTAAACCTGTTTTAGTAATTTTCTTTTTTCAATTTATGACTCATCAATTAATTTATATTAAATAATATTTTCAAAGCACTACTGCCTCCTTCCTTAAATATCCTTTTCTATATGTTAAAATACTACATTCATAATATTAAATGTTTCTTATTTTAAATAATCTTAAATTACTAAATAAGTATTAAAACTTAATACATGAGTTTTTAAACACTTGCCCATCCAAAACCTCTATTTCCCTAGCATCCTGTGCCAGAGAAAATGTAGGACACCCTCTAATTTTTTTTATATTTCTTTATATTTTTAATACATTTTTATTAAATGTCATGTATGAAGACATTTGTTTTAATAACCGAGTATTAAAAATACTGCCCAGGTTTTAATACACCTCCCCGCCCAAACCCCCTATTTCCCTGGCATTCCATGCCAGAGAAAAGGCGTCACACCCATTAAAAAATATTTTACTTTATTTTGAAATTAGTTTAAAATTAGTAATAAATGTTAAAATAACATAATTCCTGGGTATTAACATTAATACCCAAGTATTAATGCACTTCTCCACCCAAAATCCCTTTTTCCCTGGCATCCTGTGCCAGAGAAAAGGTATCACACCCTCTTTTTAAATTGTTTTACCATTACTTAAACTAATACTCGGGTATAAATATTAATACACTTCCCCACCCAAACCCCTATTTTCTTAACATCCCCTACCAGACAAAATGTGTCACAAGCTATCAAAATTGTTTTAAATATTAAAACTTAAAATGAAATAAAAATAATATTTAAATTAAGTAAATATTACCAAATATGTACTTACCTAAACACTTACCTTAAAATACGATGTAATAGCATGCGTTGTAATAGTAAATTTGTTATAATGGCATGTGTTATAATAGTATGTGTTGTAATGGTACATTTGTTGTAATAGTTGCATTTTAAATGCATTAAGTTGTAATGGATGTTTCCCGTATATTAGACACACATGTCATTCAAGCAAGCAAATCAAATCAGGAAACAGCAGGGAGAGATCAGAGATGATCTTAGGGCATTGAACATTCCCAGTCACAGATCCAGGGGAGGGAGGGGCACCCTGTCCTTGCTCCTCCTGGCGCTGCTGGGTACAGGACAGGCATGTCCTTGAACCGGGCATGGCCCAGGCACCGTTGGAGCTGGTTGGTACTTAAATAGTGCGTTGGCGGGACACAAACTTTGGCCCCTGTTCTCCTAGGGTGAAAGCAAATGGTGTAGGCTGGGACAGCGAGTTCCTCATGGCAGTCTCCCAGCTCCCTCACAACCCTCCAAAAGCATTTTTTAAAGCATTTCTTCCTTTGCAATTTGAACATTTTTCAAGGTTTTTAACTATAAAATCTCAAATTCGAGTCTGAGGAATATGCAAATTCACACATACTTAACTAACTTCTAACTGAATTGAATCTTTAATGTCCTGAGCCACAGTCATAAAATTCTGCCAGAATAAGTCCATGCAGTAGTCTTCTCAAGTATTCTTCTTGATGCTTTATTCCAATTCTTGGAAAGTACGTACTTCAGTTCTTCATCTCAACAACAGATAGCTACAGATTGAGCTAGCATGTATTATGTCTTTAGGAATTAACCTAAGACTTCATCAGGGCACTTGGCATGTTCGCCATGCAAATCAACAGTCGAACACGCCACTGTGCCTGGAGATTCAAGGGGTTCTACATAATACTGCCGGATTCGGCATTTCTTCTAACAAGATTAAATAGTCTACCTCTCCAGGCGCAGAAATTATAGACTACTTGAAACTGACCTCAGCCAAGAAAAAGTCATGGGGCGATAAAACACGTGTTGGCTAAGAAGGCTTAAGATATTGAATTAAAGACATCTGAAAATACAAAGACAAGCATCATTGTGGTATTTTATGAAACTTAAACGTGTGCTGAGGATTTGTATATATATATAAGAGTGGTATGCTGGACACACACACGTAGGATTTGGTGGTCTGCCCTACCTTATGCACCGTGCAAGATTATCTGCCATAACTGATTTGTATTTGTGATAGACCTTAGAGCGCCATTTTGCCTATTGCTGACCACCGACTGTATACCTTGTTAAATGGATAACCTGTAAACGCCAGATAATTTTGGATGACTCCCCACAATTTGGTAACCTTGAAAGGATTAGGCAAGCTCAGAGTCCTGTAAAGATAATCAAAACTGCATCCAATCAAGTTAATGAAATACAATGAAGCAGTACTTGAAATGGAGAATTAGAAGTGCAGGTAATCTGGACCAGAGTACCTGTTTGTTTCTGAGAAGTGCCTGCACTGTCCAATTAAAAATATTATGTTTTTCTTGAGAAATGCAGGTGCTCAGTACTGGACAGTACCGGCCCAATTAAAGCTCTGTAATGAAGTGATCTACAATAACCCAGAAAAGCTGCAAAATATACCACTTCCTCCAGTATGTAAAGTAACCTTGGATGAAGTACTACGCTACGCTCGCATAGTTTGCGAAGCTTATGCTACTTTGCACTTCGCGGATTGCACGTAGCACAGTGAAAACACGCGTATCGTAGCGTAGCAGTCATTTTTTGCTTGCTCGCGGTCTTCAATGTCAAGTTGGCAACAAATGACATCCCCGCGAGACTTTTTCCTCATTCACAATCAGCAACATCAAGTTGATGATCACAAGCATGGAAAATAAACCTCCCGGCGAGATTCTCAATGTGGGGAGGTCAGGTTTCTCATTGCGAGTGGTTGCGTATGCTCGTAACCACTCGCAATGAGAAACTACCAGTCCACGTTGAGAAAGCTGCCGCTCGAGTAGAAATCTACTTGAGCTGCAGAAAATGACCTTGTAGGAGTGGGGTTGAGGTAATGAGAGTCGCCACGAATTGGAGTCTAAGTTTAACCGTTTTTATTCGGTTTGACAGTACCGGTGTAGTCTCAGGGGGATTAAACAAAACAATGTCCAATAGGGCACACAACACGAGCTTGGACTCTCTCCGTTGATGAACTTCCGGGGTCTTCGTTTCCCGTCTTTACCAGGGATGGTCGCTGGTCCGGAGATAAGCTCGGGAAAAGGAAAAGAGACAGCCACGTTAGGGGCTGGGGTCGATATGTATAACGGGTGAGAGGAGGGTAGGTAGTGAGGGATCACCAGGATGCTACCACCATACGCGAACTACGCCCAGGGTTAAGTAAAGACCAACAAACACTTCTACGTAACTACAACCAATAGGTTTTGTTTATGTAAAATCTATTGGCTTTGTCAACGTATTTTTCTACATTTGCACAGCACTTGAGCTGCTGTGCAACTTGGCTTAAGGAATACAAAATTAAAAAAAGAAACTATGATGCAATAATAAAAAGCTTATTTTACGTTAAGCCATGTTGAACAGCAGATCAGCTGCTGTGCAAGATGTAAAAAAATTGAAGAAGCCAATAGATTTCGCATAGGGGAAACCAATTGGCTTAGCAAAGAGACCAGCATTGCCCTAGAGACCATAACACTACTAGTGTCTACTCTACTTCAATAGTACCATTTTTGTACTAGTGATGCCTGTTGTATATGTATGAATTTAAATTTTGTTTGAATCTTGCTAGTGAAAAAGAATAAATAGGAGGAGGTGTATATGGCATCTAAAAAATGTGTACTGTTTTTTCTAGGCATACTACCAACCACCAGTGCCGGGGCCAGTGGCGATGGCGACGCAGCCATTCTGGAGGGGGCATGAGATGCGTCACCTGCAGGGGCTGCAGGGGGTGAGACAGCAGCAGTGGCGGGCTGTGGTAAGTTATCCTTACTTATTGATATAACACTCGTTGCAAGGGTGTACACAACACCGTACTGTTGAGATTTAGTAAGTAGGAAGTTGTTGTGGACAAAGGTTGAAGAAGACACTCTTTACTTAGCATTAGCAATAGCGGCGAGAGTTGAGTAACCAATGGCCTCTTCTATCTGACTTCAACTCAGCTGTGAAAGTTCTATGCAGAAGACTAAACGTCAATTTAGATTACCTTGATGGGTGTGTTGAACGAAAATGGAAAGACGGGTGTAAGGAGGAAGGATGGGCGAGATGTAATATTTATGACTGGCAGAGAAGGATACGTGGGATGCATGCATAGGTGGCTGATAGGAATCAGATGCATGGGTGGTTGAGGGGTGGGCAGAAGGTGAAAGAAAAGATGCCTGCCTGGGTGGGTGAAACTGTATGGGTGGAGGATAGCAAGAATCCTCAGTGGTGTTTGGATCAAACTCTAAGCCAAGGCAAGCAAGAAAGGAAAGGACACATGGGTGGTGGTTTAAAAAAAAAAAAGAAATGTTTGTTGGTGAAACAAACTAAGATTTGTTGAGAGATTAAAAGAATGATAGATGTTTACTTTGAATGGATGGATGCCTGGATGGTATCATCATAGATAGCATAGGCGGAGACTGTCACTGGATGAAGAGTTTTAGTTTGAAGAGACTGTGAAAGAAACTGCGCAAGAGTAGCAGAGCAGAGGAGAATACTCCCTAGACCCACAGTAGTTTGCAAGCACAGTATATATATTGTGTATGTATGTAGTAGTTTTCATCAAGTGCCTTCCTCCGACTCAGAGGACAATTCCCGACCTATGTTATTTTTTTTCCAACTGTGTCAGCCAGCCTGCCATGGTTGGCCTATGCGACTGGATACACAATCAATCAAAACAAAGTACGTCATATCATCCTATATATAAACAATGATCATTGGATCAGATATCATATGACTTTTTCTAGTAGTCAGGGCAGGGTAAAAGTGAAATTAAGCAGTTGCCCTTGATGTAAATGAGTATGGCCAGTGCCACCTGTAATAGAAAAATATGAACTTCCCCACCTGAAGTCCACGTCATGACTCTAGTATGTTTGTTTTGTGAGCAGGCTGACTGAGCTGGCACGCCGGCTACAACAGAGTTATGTTAATTAGTCAAAACAAGAGAAAAGATGGAGGCTGGTGTACTGTGTACTCGAGTTCATACGTAGTGCTAGTATAATGACAGAAACTCCCACAAATGTTAGAGGCCAAGGAAGTGGGAGGATAGATACATACCACAAATGTTATGTACTGTGCTTGCTAGTGCTACTGTGCCACTATGTGTTGAATTAATTTGTGTTACTGTTTTGCTAAGAGTATTGGTTAGTAGTTATTTTTTTCTTTCTTGATATAGCTACTCCTTCCCGATCAAAACCATACAGGAAGGAGTTAGCAGCCAAGGCCCAGCGCTGGAAGGTGGAGGTCATCTGCCAGAAATACCGGCGGCTGGTGGTTTTGGCGGAGGAGGAGGTGGTGTCAGCTGCAGCCTCCTCCAATGCCCCGGGCCCCAGCCAGGCCCCTCCAGTTGTACGGTGCCACGGTCAGGCAGCTGCCCGCCGCCGCAGTTCAATATCCAGCCCTGCTGCCCCTCCCCCTGAGGATGCAACTGCAGGGCATTTGCGCGCCACATGATCCTCCGGAATGCACACCAAGAGGAGCAGGTGGCTAAGGAGAAAAATAAGAACTTCAAGGTCCTGCAGAGGGAAATACGAAGACTCAGAGCCCCCCAATAGCTCGACCCCATTGCATTGTACTTTTTTTAATCCTTTTTTTTGGGTGGGTGGGAATTGGGCATTGCATTAGGGTTTATAGACATTTTGGACATTGGTTAGACTGTATCATTGTGGACATTGGTTGGGGTTAGGGAGAGGGGTGAGTCGGGTGTTGTGGGATTTTTTACATAGTGTATTTTTGTTTGGGTATTAAATTATATTTCTACTTCAACATAGTAAAACGTTGTTAATGTATCATGGGGGGTACTGTTTTAAGTCACAAACATGGTTTCCTTGCTACTGCAGGCAGGGACACACCCAGTGTGGGATTTAATAACCTGCCGATTTTGTAACACACAAACAGATAGATGTGGTGTCCCTCAGACGAGTGATGGTATGGATGAGGTTTTATTCCATTTTTTGTGTCCTAATTTTCATTGTTGTTCTTACAATATCATTTGAACTGCAGCTTTGATCTAAACATTTGTATACAATCAAAATATGTTTAAATAAACAGCTATTCAATAGCATATACATGTATTGAACTGTGGTCTGTACATTGGTTATGAACTTTGGTTGTAAATAGATTATCAGTATTGGCATTTCTCTTTTGTTGTTTAATATACTAGGCTCAGCCTTACTGATTAGAGCCAGCCCCAATTGTTACTAGTGATGTTTAACTTAGGCAAAACGATGGCTGCATTGTGATGATGGTTTTCTTTCGGTGGTAGTAGTAGTAGACACTGGCAGTAGCATTTGCAAAAAAAGAAAATGAGACAGTCAGTCACCTAAGAGTAGTAGAACGAAGTACAGTACCGATTTTACTGCCACACAATAATATACCAAATACAATAAACCATAATGGTGGCGGGGATAACCAAGTACATAGAGTTACAACAAACTCTAAACTTGTGTCACAAGTCACTCGACTAGGCCTACAGTACACTAAACACAAGCATAATCGTTAGTGCTGTGTAGGAGGATGACAACAAATCCAATTGGCAGCAATTAATGCTGATGGATTAGGTTCCTTTGGTAAAAAAATGACCTCGCAAATATACTGCTCATGGGTGGGCAAGCAGAGGAAGATCCTCACCCTGCCTTGAAATTTACTTACTGTTGCTTTTGCCCCAGCAAGCGTGTGATAAATTATTGGTGTACATTTAATTTAGTCACACCTCAATAAGTCACACAGCCCGGGGGTTGATGAATGGTTGGGAAGGGGGGTTTTGGGAAAGGTTTGGCAAAGTAAAACAGTGTGCATGGACAAACAGCAAAACACAATGTTTGTAGACTACCATATCCATAAATCTGTTAAGGGAGAAAAGGAAATGCATGCATGATGGTTAATGATAAGTAGTACTTAATAACTATTACTAGACAATTTGACAGTACAGGGCATTAGTATATTAATATTATGCAATTTGCATTGCCTGTCTGCCCTCAGGGAGACCCTGGTTACATACAGTTTGTGTTCTGTTGTACCGGGCTTACTTTTAAAGATAGCAAAGAAAATTTAAAAATAGCTGTAGGGATGAATTATAAGCAGAGAGCAAACATAGTATTAATAACAACAATACACAGTAGTAATTATTGAAGACAAAAAATGAATCAAATTATTTAAAAGATGATGAAAGTTGATACTGTTACTGTGTTATCCTGGTCAAAATGGGGAGTTTCATCTCGGCATTCTTCTTGGTCCTCCCTTCCATGGATGCTCCGTCCATCAATCTTGGGTGACTCCACTGCCTGCCTGACAGAGGTAGATTCATTGGTAAGTTAAGTGTGCATTGCTTTCCCAAGTATAGCACAGGGTAAGGGCTGGCCTGTAATTGTAGATGGAAAAACAAAATGGATATTGAAAAACCAAGTAGAAAAAAAATGCATAAGTTACGGTGCAGTGCAACAAGAACACTTTCCGAGGCGGCATGGATGCATCATGTCTACCCTAGTACGTTTCAAGAATTAACCTACAACAATAGGACAGAGCAGGCCCACGGTGACGGCACACTTTGCAAATCCTTTATCTAGCGTACTTTTTTGACAGGGTCTGACAAAGCACATATCCAGCAACGTAGCATTTTACATTTTAAGTGACTAAATCAATGCACCGCTGTCAGTTATACCACACTACACTCGACCCTACTGCTACACAGACATTTAGGTCTGCTGTGGTTGTTGTTGACTTGTTTACCTTTTATGCCACTCATGAAATGCCCTGACGTATTCCATCAATCATCTCCGATCTTACTGAGTGACTGCGAAGATATTATGACACTGTGGTCATCATCATCATGGTGTTGTCCAACTCAGTGTGCAGTGTACAGATTGAGTCCCCTTTCTATATTCAAAATGCAATGTATCAGCCTGCAGTAGAAGTACACATTTGTTATTAATAATACAAGAAGGGAAAAATTGCCTTTTGTTACTTTTAGTGTGTAGATTAGATAATAGTACACAATGAAAGAACTTCATGCACAACAAACAACAACACAAATCACTCAGAGTCAAATGAATGACATCATTACCTGTTCCTTCTCATCTTCAGTTAATGGGCAGTTTCCCTCAGCTCAGAAAGAAGGATAGCTATAGTAGTCTTCATCATGTTCCACTTCTTTTGGAGGGACTCAACAAGGAAAGATTTTCTTTTTTCTTCTGTTATGCTTCATCCAATCATCATCTGGCTTGCGGGCAATGGATTAAGGGAGATTCAGAAGGATGGAGGAGCAGGATTCGGAGGAGTGGACTGCGAAATGCAGACAGCTAAAACTCATATATGGCAATAAAAAGACTAGGAGATGGCAGTGATGGGTTTGTTGTGATTCGATGTTTCTAACCAGAAAGACAGACACACAAATAAAACTAAAAAAGAGAGGAAGACAGTAAGAAGTGCAAGCCTAATTGTCAGGGAAGTATGGCTCGTCCACAAACTCTGAGGGGTCAACCAGAAGTAGGTAATCATCATCTAACACACTATTTCCGTCACCTGAGCCACTGTCCTCAACTTCCTCTGTTGATTCATGTTTTGTGTAATTTCGTGGTATAAAGTGCAGATTTATTTTGATCATGGTAAACCTCACCACATTTTTGGGCGAGAGACTGGTCCTTCTCACTGTTACAATGGAAATAGCAGCACTGAAAACATGTTCAGAAGAGACACTTGCAACAGGGCAAGTTAAATACTATATCACCAGCCTGTTGAGCAGTTGGCCCCTTTTCCCATACCAATATCGCAATAGGTTTTGATCAATGTACACCTCTGTTAGGTCGCCCAGATAGGCCTGAACCATCCGCTCAATTTTCAGGGGTGCTACACTTTGTTCGGCCTCTTTTGTCATCATCACTGGGCCTACCAAGTCCTTGCTATAAATACCAATCCCTTAAAGATTTTTTTTGGGGGGCTAATGATCCGGTTCTTGCTGTTGTCTATAGTGTTGGTTAGTGTTCTGAGCCAATCGCACTGCCCTCAGGCTCCGAAGTTGAACTTGACGACGGATGCCCTGCTGTAGTACTTGTTGTGGGTTTATGTAGCGGGCTTTCAATTAGCAGCTGTTCATTTTCCAACTTACTGGCTGCCTCAGCTATCCAAATTTTGTACCGGGCAACATCCACTTCTGAAAATTGAATTAATGTCTTACTTTTCAGTGCCGATTTGGACCGTGGATCCAGAATTGTGGCACAAATGTAATGTTCTTGTGACAAAATCTTATTTTGCACCCTTGTTTGTCAGCTAAGCAACTGGATAAGCTCTCCACCAACTATATACTTATTTCTTCCACACCTTTGTACGCTTCAGGACCTCCTTCAGCTGTTGCTGTAGTATATGTAATAATGGGAAAGCTTGGCCCATAGTACAGTCCTCCTTACTGACTTCACGTGTGAAGACCTCGAAAGGAAGAAGCATCTCAGTCAGGCATTTAACTAGGCACCATTTGTCCATCTGAAGGGTCATGCCTTTCACAGTAGAATCCCCTATTCGCAATACATATTCATTCATTGGTCTGTACTGCTCAAACAGATGGTCAAGCATATAATAAGATGAGTTCCAACCTGTTGCCACCTCCTGGATGAGTGCTTTGACTGGCATTCTATAGTCACGTTGAATAATCCTCAGCTGCTTCCGAGCTTTAAAAGAATGGCTGAAATGAGTGCATATTCTTTGGCAGGTGGTCAGTAAGTTGCTGACTATGGCTTCTTTTTTCAGAAAGTCTTGAACTATAATGTTAATGCAGTGTGCCAAACACGGGACCCTCAAGTAGGAACCAAGCGCCATGGCCTTAAATACGTTACTGCCATTATCTGTGAAAACAAAACCAGTCTTAAGCCCTCTTGGGCACAGCCATTAAAAGACCTTGCTGTGAAACTCTTCCAAAATGTTTACAGCAGTATGAGATTTCTCCATGGCGAACATGGCTACAGTTACATGTTTCCAAGTAGTATTAAAAATCTCAGCTGTGTCAACAGCACCTGCTTCAGATAGCTTATCTCTAACCCCCACAAAAGAGACCTAGTGTGCAGTGTTGCACATATAATCAGTGGCTTGGCAACTGGTCCACAGGTCTGTTGTCAGGTGGATATTGTGAACAGCACTCTGCTGCAAAGCTTGTCCAACCAATTCCAGGACATCGTGATGTAGTGCTGGAACAGCAACTCTGGAAAAATAGGACCGGCTGGGAACATTCTATTTAGGGCAGATGGCTGACACAAATTCAAGGAAACCCACCCCTTTCACAAATGAAAAAGAGAGAAGGTCCAGCGCTAACATTTTACCCAGCTTCGCATTGTACAACCGTGCCGTTGGGGGGTTGCATTGGTACTGCCCCTCCAACCTAAGCATGCTCTCATTGGTAGGCTGTATTATTTTCCTTTGTGGTGCAGCTGTTTTCTTGAACCCAGTTAGGCTCAACAACGCACTTTTTTTCATTGCAGTACTCGGTCACCTTGGTGTTTCAGTCTGACTCTGAGTATGGCTCTTACTGTGGTGCCACTCAGATGTTGCTGAGGATGTGGGCTGTACCACTACACTGCTAGGGACAGGACTAGAAATGTCTCCCTCTTGTTCACCTTCCACCGCGATCAAATCTTCCCCTGATTCTTCATGCCCAACAACAGCAATGGGTTGAGTTTTACTTTTTTCTAAGCGAAGTAGGTGAGCCTCCCACTGGATAATGTGGTATATTTTAAGAGGACTTGTTTGGCCTCCGGTACCTACCATAGTTTGTACCAAGCTTACCCCGCCTAACAGCATGTAGACAAATTTAAAATATAGCAATGTTCTCCTCCTTACTGCTAACCAAAAAGAAGTCCCAAAGTGGGGAGGAGATCTTTCTGGCACTGCTTGATGTGCCAATTTCAAAGCAGATGAACTGGAGGGTAGGCTTGGAATGTGACTCTGCGCAACTACACTACCACTACCTATTGAGGTGGTGGTTGAGCTGGATGTAGGTCCCTGCCGGGCCTTTCCAAACATGGAAGTGGGAGGTCGTGGTGGTGTTACCTGTGTTGGTGGTATCTGTGCTACATCCCCGCAGCCATTTTAGATAGGGTAATAATGTTGGTCTCCATCTCCTTTGGGCCGAGAGTAATATTCGTGAAGACTGGCTCGGCATAATCATCATCCCCCTCTTGTACATCTACCTGCATAACTCTAAGGCTTTCTGGAACCTTCCTTTTCACTAGCCTTGTCTTGTGGCATGCATCACTCTCAGACTGAGCTGGTGGCTTCCAAGTGGCATCTCGATCATCAGAAGTGGTGCTTCAAGAAGAAGATGATGGACTAACCCTCCTTTTCCTTGCTGGGGGTCTGGAAGACACTGGATCTTCTGAAATAGTGGCTTGCTCCTCTTTGTCTGCAAGTAGCTTGATTTCCTGAAATGCCCCTACTTCAGGAGGAACAGCTACTACTATTGTGGGCTGTTGTTGTGGCTGTTCTTGCTGCTGTTCTTGTGTCTGTGGCTATTCGTGCAGCTGATGCTGTACTTGCGGATGCTGCTGTTCTTGTGGCTGCGGCTGTTCGTGCGGCTGCTGAGTTTTGCCTGCGTTGATTGTGTTCTACTTTGCGATAATGAAATTTCAACATCGCTGCTTGTTAGTAGACTGGCTTCCACTGCGCCACTCATGGGCTTTGGCTTAGGTTGGTAAGGCTAGCCCGCTGATGCGGAGGTGCTGCTCCCAGCTTCGTCCCTGGACAATGCTGCTGTAGGCGTAATATTTTTTCCCATGGGGGGGCACACCAGTCTTGGTAAGTGCCACTTCCTTTTTCTTTTCCTTCTTCCCACTGAATACTTTCTTGGTACTGAAGGACCTGTTACCTTTCTTTGGGCCCATCTTCTTCAGATGTCAGCAAGACGCAGGTCTACAAGTTGCAGAGATGTCTGCGGTCACACGGTGACGTGGTGCACAGCAGGAATTCTTTCTGGCAGTACAAGGGATGATGATTATGATACCGCCTCCTCTTTCTTTTTGTGCACCTAAAAGCAAAGAAACCAGGAGAAGAACATCAGTGAAATGTTGCATTTGTTGTTGTGGTCCAATTACTACTAGTACAAACAAACAAATAAAAGATATGGTGTAGCCATTTGTGTCAACTCATTGGTGAACGCAGGGATCCCGTTAAGTCGACTAAGCGTGCGAGAACACATTTTTAAAGCGCAAACATGAAAAAAATCTCCTCTACGCCACGGATTGAGGACATTTTTACATTTCAGCGTTCTCAGCGGAACACAAAAATGTCCAAATATCGCAAATTCCACGAGCAGAACAGAATTTGCCTCCCACCCGTAACCCAAGAGCACAGCATAATACCAAAGGGGACTCTTTCCTGCCACAGAAAGGAAACAAAGCCCATGCTGTGCATTTCCCGATGACTGACATCGATTTGTTGGGAGATCATGATGAATGAATAAAATAACATTGTTCCTTGGGTCTTACTCTCTCCCTAAAGAAGTATTTATACTTTCCCGATTAATCACAGATGAGTACAAGTGGAAACAAGTGCTTTCCCAGGGGCTGGTGTTTTCCAATTTTACTCAAAACAATAACAGTAACCCAAGTGGTTGGGTGGTGTGAAACGGAAGCCTGCGGGATGAAGAAAGGATACTGATGGGGAAGGGGGTAGGATGGTGGGGCATTGATCAAAGAACGGCACGGATGGAGACGCTGCAAGGAGGCAGTGATTAAACCCTTGTGTGCTTCGGATGGCCCCCAGCCGTCCGACGACTGTGGGCATGTGCGGAGGACGGCTGGGGGACAACCGAACTCCGCCCACTCAATAAAAAGCCTGCACAGCGTAAAAATGTGTGCAGCGCGGAAAAGGTTAAACAAAGACATGGAGGAGAGGGCTCTCATCAGTATGTAAGCAACTGGAGAACCATTCAAAAGTACACAAACAATATCATCAGATGTACTAACGTGAACAATTTAATAGTTCCTTGATGTCACTTCTGAGGTCACCAGTAACAGTGTCAACCTTTGTCAATTGGGGACCGATTTGCAAATCTGACACTCAATCCGCTTGATTCATAATAATCAGAGGGGATGTCAGTGAACAGTGGCCTTTGCGCACTGCGAACATTCGCTGGACATCAGTCACTAAGATAGGTCACCTAGAACGACGCCCCCAAAAAATCGATGACAGGTTTATTTCCAGACAACAATTTAAATATTTTGGTAAGTACCGGTCTCTCCCGCTTATTAAAAAAGTTAAACTGCAAAGTTCAAAATGCCCAACATTTGCATAACTATAAGAACTGAAGGAAACCCCTTTTGATTGAACTCCACTCTGTATTTATATGCAGTTCAACAGAGCAGCAAAAGCTAGAGTTCTACAGGATCAAACAATTTGTTGAAAAGGTATAGTTAAGATTGGATCTTCTCCACTGTACCATCACTCTTTCATCATTCCATAACTCTACAGTCTGAACTACTCACAAATAAAGGTAAAAGACTGTAGGGTATATTCTCAAGAACGTGTGATAATCATCGCAAAATTAGCTTAAACCAACTCTTCACAGCGTAGTTCAATGCTGAAAAAAAAAGCTGTGTTAACGTTGTATTCTCAACCTGCGGTACCATGCGATAGTCTCACGATAACGCATCAAATGTCCGTGATAAAGTCACCAGGACAGCTTTAAAAAAATAAACCCTGTTAGAAATGGGATCCCTGGCTGGCCAGGGCTTGCGCCAAAGTCAGTCAGAGACCACCACTCCTAAGTCAGGGCAAGGGAGTTACACGCCAAGATAACCCCTGCTCACCCTCTAGGTAACGTGGCGTGAGCAGCAAGGCTAAACTTGGAGGCGATATGAGTTAAGTATTTGCGCACGCACCCCAGCAACAACACCCAAGGCCCACCACAAAGGAAGCTCCACACAAGGTTATATATAAAAATAGCCTTTGTATTACACCAAAACACATTAGATAAAACTAGGAGAAGAACATCAGTGAAATGTTGCATTTGTTGTTGTGGTCCAATTACTACTAGTACAAACAAACTAATAAAAGATATGGTGTAGCCATTTGTGAGACTTTGTCAACTAGGGCTTTCATGGTATACTGTGTACATTACACTCAGGAAGGATAGGAATGAAGAATAAAAACAACACAAATACAAATGTAATGGAAGAGGATCCTGTTTGGCATTAAATTATTTGCTCATCACATCATTCAGGGAGCTGCTGCTGGCAAAGGGGATGGATGGAAGCAGTAAGCCAGGAGGAAAACCATGCAGGCCTATATGGCAAAAGCAGCACACTAATAACTCCCAAAAGAGATGGCCACCAGCCACATTGACACTCACAAATCAGAAGCAGCAAGCAGAAGGCCTGGAAAACAATGTACTGACAAAAGGCCTATAATAGCCAGGCAAAGGATGCATGCTAAACCACACTGCTTTGCCTTTTTAATACAATAAAATGCAAAAACGAAAATCCACAGGGCTAAACAAGGTCTGCAAGGTACACAACAATACACCACACACAATATTAAGGCATTTATTTACCACACACACAAAAACAGAAATACCCCAAAAAACACATTTTGCAATTCAATCCAATGCCATCCATGCCCTAAATTATGTTTAAATTCAACAGAACACACAGAAACAGTTGTTTCATGCACCTGTGACTGCCTCTGAGCCTCCTGGATGAAAGGCCTGTTGGCAGACTAGGCCACACAAGATTGCAGGACTATGCCACAAGGACAGTACCGGGCTTTAAAATGGCCACAAGCCACATGGCCAGGCCCACACAATTACAAGAAACTGAAGGCAGACAATGGAGGCCTATTACAAAAAGCACACTGCCTGTCTTCAAAATGGCCTCCAGCCTCATGACCAGGCCCACCACAAAATGCCTAGGCAACAAAGGAATGCCATGCAGGCCTCTATGGCAAAATCAGCACACTAATAACTCCCACCATAAATGGCCACCAGCCACATGGACACTCACAAGTCACAAGCAACAAGCAGGAGGCCTGGAATACAACGTACTGACAAAAGGCAGATAATAGCCGGGCAAAGGATGCATGCTAAATCATACAGATTTGCCTTTTTAATGCAATAAAATGCAAAAACAAAAATCTACAGGGCTAAACACGGTCTGCAAGGTACACAACAACACACCACACACACACAACAAAGGCATTTATTCAACACACACCCAAAAACAGAAATACCCCCCAAAAACACATTTTGCAATTTAATCCAATGCCATCCATGCCCTAAATGATGTTTAACTTCAACAGAACAAACAGAAACTGTTGTTTCATGCACCTGTGACTACCTCTGGGCCTACTGGATGAAAGGCCTGTTGGCAGAATAGGGCACACAAGCTTGCAGGCCCATGGCAAAAGCATACTACCGGGCTTCAAAATGGCCACCAGACACATGGCCAGACCCGCACAACTACAAGAAACTCAAGACAGAAAATGCAGGCCTATTGCAAAAAGCACACTGCCTGTCTTCAAAATGGGCATCAGTCTCATGGCCAGGCCCACAACAAGAAGACCTGGCCACAAAGGGATAACATGCAGGCATATATGGCAAAATCAGCACACTAATAACTCTCACCAGAAATGGCCACCAGCCACATGGACAATCACAAATCACAAACAACAAGCAGGAGGCCTGGAAAACAATGTACTGACTAAAGGCCTATATAGACAGGCAAATGATATATGCCAAACCACACTGTTTTACCTTTTAATGCAATAAAATGCAAAAGCAAAAATCCACAGGGCTAAACAAGGTCTACAAGGTGCACAACAACACACCACACACAACAAAGGCATTTATTTAATACACACCCAAAAACAGAAATACCCTCAAAAAAGCACAGTTTGCAATTCAATCTAATGCCATCCATGCCCTAAATGATGTTTGAAATACATTCAACATACACCAAAGGAACAGTTGCTTCATCATGCACCCACCCATGACTAGCTCTGGGCCTACTGGCTACCCACAACAATTTAAAAAAGATAACGCTAAGTACCAAAATTGCAGTTGCAGCAACTGCAATGCCCCAATCAAACAAACAACAACACCAACTTACTTGTAAAATATCAAACTCAAAAGTCCTCAAATCCAATGATAATGATGCAGCAGACACAAAGAGTGATCCTTCCAGCTCAAAATCCAAAGGCAGAATGAACAGGAGATGGACAAAGCACTGGGAGGATACTGCTGGACAGCAACAGGAAGTTGGAGACTCTGTGCCACTTGCTCCCTCTCCCCCCCAGAAAAGAACTCCTTGCACAAAAAAGTACAGCCACATGTCAATCTGAGGAGTTTTTTTCATCCAAATTATCATTTACAGAAGGTTTTATGCTGCTAGAGATATTATTCTTCTCCAGATTGAAAATTTTGCGTGTTCAGGATCCCAAGCTTCACCACTCTTCCGCCGGATGTTCGATGGCGCGTCCAAATGATGTGTTTGCGTTCTCACACTCTCTCTCGCGGTGGTGAATGATGTGTTCGCGATATCACGCTCTCTCTCGCGGTAGTGAACGACGTGTTTGCAATCTCAGACTTTCGCGGTGTCTGATGGTGCGGTGAATGATGTGATCGCGATCAGGAACTCCTGCAGGATAGCACGATCGGCTACCAACATCTCGTGGCACGCGCGAACCGATAAGAAAACTCATTGGTGAACGCAGGGATCCCGTTAAGTCGACTAAGCGCGCGAGAACACATTTTTAAAGCGCAAACATGAAAAAAATCTCCTCTACGCCACGGATTGAGGACATTTTTACATTTCAGCGTTCTCAGCGGAACACAAAAATGTCCAAATATCGCAAATTCCATGAGCAGAACAGAATTTGCCTCCCACCCGTAACCCAAGAGCACAGCATAATACCAAAGGGGACTCTTTCCTGCCACAGAAAGGAAACAAAGCCCATGCTGTGCATTTCCCGATGATTGGCATCGATTTGTTGGGAGATCATGATGAATGAATAAAATAACATTGTTCCTTAGGTCTTACTCTCTCCCTAAAGAAGTACTTATACTTTCCCGATTAATCACAGATGAGTACAAGTGGAAACAAGTGCTTTCCCAGGGGCTGGTGTTTTCCAATTTTACTCAAAACAATAACAGTAACCCAAGTGGTTGGGTGCTGTGAAACGGAAGCCTGCGGGATGAAGAAAGGATACTGATGGGGAAGGGGGTAGGATGGTGGGGCATTGATCAAAGAACAGCACGGATGGAGACGCTGCAAGGAGGCAGTGATTAAACCCTTGTGTGCTTCGGATGGCCCCCAGCCGTCCGACGACTGTGGGCATGTGCGGAGGACGGCTGGGGGACAACCGAACTCCGCCCACTCAATAAAAAGCCTGCACAGCGTAAAAATGTGTGCAGCGCGGAAAAGGTTAAACAAAGACATGGAGGAGAGGCCTCTCATCAGTATGTAAGCAACTGGAGAACCATTCAAAAGTACACAAACAATATCATCAGATGTACTAACGTGAACAATTTAATAGTTCCTTGATGTCACTTCTGAGGTCACCAGTAACAGTGTCAACCTTTGTCAATTGGGGACCGATTTGCAAATCTGACACTCAATCCGCTTGATTCATAATAATCAGAGGGGATGTCAGTGAACAGTGGCCTTTGCGCACTGCGAACGTTCGCTGGACATCAGTCACTAAGATAGGTCACCTAGAACGACGCCCCCAAAAAATCGATGACAGGTTTATTTCCAGACAACAATTTAAATATTTTGGTAAGTACCGGTCTCTCCCGCTTATTAAAAAAGTTAAACTGCAAAGTTCAAAATGCCCAACATTTGCATAACTATAAGAACTGAAGGAAACCCCTTTTGATTGAACTCCACTCTGTATTTATATGCAGTTCAACAGAGCAGCAAAAGCTAGAGTTCTACAGGATCAAACAATTTGTTGAAAAGGTATAGCTAAGATTGGATCTTCTCCACTGGACCATCACTCTTTCATCATTCCATAACTCTACAGTCTGAACTACTCACAAATAAAGGTAAAAGACTGTAGGGTATATTCTCAAGAACGTGTGATAATCATCGCAAAATTAGCTTAAACCAAGTCTTCACAGCGTACTTCATTGCTGAAAAAAAAGCTGTGTTAACGTTGTATTCTCAACCTGCGGTACCATGCGATAGTCTCACGATAACGCATCAAATGTCCGCGATAAAGTCACCAGGACAGCTTTAAAAAAATAAACCCTGTTAGAAATGGGATCCCTGGCTGGCCAGGGCTTGCGCCAAAGTCAGTCAGAGACCACCACTCCTAAGTCAGGGCAAGGGAGTTACACGCCAAGATAACCCCTGCTCACCCTCTAGGTAACGTGGCGTGAGCAGCAAGGCTAAACTTGGAGGCGATATGAGTTAAGTATTTGCGCACGCACCCCAGCAACAACACCCAAGGCCCACCACAAAGGAAGCTCCACACAAGGTTATATATAAAAATAGCCTTTGTATTACACCAAAACACATTAGATAAAACCAGGAGAAGAACATCAGTGAAATGTTGCATTTGTTGTTGTGGTCCAATTACTACTAGTACAAACAAACAAATAAAAGATATGGTGTAGCCATTTGTGAGACTTTGTCAACTAGGGCTTTCATGGTATACTGTGTACATTACACTCAGGAAGGATAGGAATGAAGAATAAAAACAACACAAATACAAATGTAATGGAAGAGGACCCTGTTTGGCATTAAATTATTTGCTCATCACATCATTCAGGGAGCTGCTGCTGGCAAAGGGGATGGATGGAAGCAGTAAGCCAGGAGGAAAACCATGCAGGCCTATATGGCAAAAGCAGCACACTAATAACTCCCAAAAGAGATGGCCACCAGCCACATTGACACTCACAAATCAGAAGCTGCAAGCAGGAGGCCTGGAAAACAATGTACTGACAAAAGGCCTATAATAGCCAGGCAAAGGATGCATGCTAAACCACACTGCTTTGCCTTTTTAATACAATAAAATGCAAAAACGAAAATCCACAGGGCTAAACAAGGTCTGCAAGGTACACAACAATACACCACACACAATATTAAGGCATTTATTTAACACACACCCAAAAACAGAAATACCCCAAAAACACATTTTGCAATTCAATCCAATGCCATCCATGCCCTAAATTATGTTTAAATTCAACAGAACTCACAGAAACAGTTGTTTCATGCACCTGTGACTGCCTCTGAGCCTCCTGGATGAAAGGCCTGTTGGCAGACTAGGCCACACAAGATTGCAGGACTATGCCACAAGGACACTACCGGGCTTTAAAATGGCCACAAGCCACATGGCCAGGCCCACACAATTACAAGAAACTGAAGGCAGACAATGGAGGCCTATTACAAAAAGCACACTGCCTGTCTTCAAAATGGCCTCCAGCCTCATGACCAGGCCCACCACAAAATGCCTAGACAACAAAGGAATGCCATGCAGGCCTATATGGCAAAATCAGCACACTAATAACTCCCACCATAAATGGCCACCAGCCACATGGACACTCACAAGTCACAAGCAACAAGCAGGAGGCCTGGAATACAACGTACTGACAAAAGGCAGATAATAGCCGGGCAAAGGATGCATGCTAAATCATACAGATTTGCCTTTTTAATGCAATAAAATGCAAAAACAAAAATCTACAGGGCTAAACACGGTCTGCAAGGTACACAACAACACACCACACACACACAACAAAGGCATTTATTCAACACACACCCAAAAACAGAAATACCCCCCAAAAACACATTTTGCAATTTAATCCAATGCCATCCATGCCCTAAATGATGTTTAACTTCAACAGAACAAACAGAAACTGTTGTTTCATGCACCTGTGACTACCTCTGGGCCTACTGGATGAAAGGCCTGTTGGCAGAATAGGGCACACAAGCTTGCAGGCCCATGGCAAAAGCATACTACCGGGCTTCAAAATGGCCACCAGACACATGGCCAGACCCGCACAACTACAAGAAACTCAAGACAGAAAATGCAGGCCTATTGCAAAAAGCACACTGCCTGTCTTCAAAATGGGCATCAGTCTCATGGCCAGGCCCACAACAAGAAGACCAGGCCACAAAGGGATAACATGCAGGCATATATGGCAAAATCAGCACACTAATAACTCTCACCAGAAATGGCCACCAGCCACATGGACAATCACAAATCACAAACAACAAGCAGGAGGCCTGGAAAACAATGTACTGACTAAAGGCCTATATAGACAGGCAAATGATGTATGCCAAACCACACTGTTTTACCTTTTAATGCAATAAAATGCAAAAGCAAAAATCCACAGGGCTAAACAAGGTCTACAAGGTGCACAACAACACACCACACACAACAAAGGCATTTATTTAATACACACCCAAAAACAGAAATACCCTCAAAAAAGCACAGTTTGCAATTCAATCTAATGCCATCCATGCCCTAAATGATGTTTGAAATACATTCAACATACACCAAAGGAACAGTTGCTTCATCATGCACCCACCCATGACTAGCTCTGGGCCTACTGGCTACCCACAACAATTTAAAAAAGATAACGCTAAGTACCAAAATTGCAGTTGCAGCAACTGCAATGCCCCAATCAAACAAACAACAACACCAACTTACTTGTAAAATATCAAACTCAAAAGTCCTCAAATCCAATGATAATGATGCAGCAGACACAAAGAGTGATCCTTCCAGCTCAAAATCCAAAGGCAGAATGAACAGGAGATGGACAAAGCACTGGGAGGATACTGCTGGACAGCAACAGGAAGTTGGAGACTCTGTGCCACTTGCTCCCTCTCCCCCCCAGAAAAGAACTCCTTGCACAAAAAAGTACAGCCACATGTCAATCTGAGGAGTTTTTTTCATCCAAATTATCATTTACAGAAGGTTTTATGCTGCTAGAGATATTATTCTTCTCCAGATTGAAAATTTTGCGTGTTCAGGATCCCAAGCTTCACCACTCTTCCGCCGGATGTTCGATGGCGCGTCCAAATGATGTGTTTGCGTTCTCACACTCTCTCTCGCGGTGGTGAATGATGTGTTCGCGATATCACGCTCTCTCTCGCGGTAGTGAACGACGTGTTTGCAATCTCAGACTTTCGCGGTGTCTGATGGTGCGGTGAATGATGTGATCGCGATCAGGAACTCCTGCAGGATACCACGATCGGCTACCAACATCTCGTGGCACGCGCGAACCGATAAGAAAACTCATTGGTGAACGCAGGGATCCCGTTAAGTCGACTAGGCGCGCGAGAACACATTTTTAAAGCGCAAACATGAAAAAAATCTCCTCTACGCCACGGATTGAGGACATTTTTACATTTCAGCGTTCTCAGCGGAACACAAAAATGTCCAAATATCGCAAATTCCACGAGCAGAACAGAATTTGCCTCCCACCCGTAACCCAAGAGCACAGCATAATACCAAAGGGGACTCTTTCCTGCCACAGAAAGGAAACAAAGCCCATGCTGTGCATTTCCCGATGACTGACATCGATTTGTTGGGAGATCATGATGAATGAATAAAATAACATTGTTCCTTAGGTCTTACTCTCTCCCTAAAGAAGTACTTATACTTTCCCGATTAATCACAGATGAGTACAAGTGGAAACAAGTGCTTTCCCAGGGGCTGGTGTTTTCCAATTTTACTCAAAACAATAACAGTAACCCAAGTGGTTGGGTGGTGTGAAACGGAAGCCTGCGGGATGAAGAAAGGATACTGATGGGGAAGGGGGTAGGATGGTGGGGCATTGATCAAAGAACGGCACGGATGGAGACGCTGCAAGGAGGCAGTGATTAAACCCTTGTGTGCTTCGGATGGCCCCCAGGCGTCCGACGACTGTGGGCATGTGCGGAGGACGGCTGGGGGACAACCGGACTCCGCCCACTCAATAAAAAGCCTGCACAGCGTAAAAATGTGTGCAGCGCGGAAAAGGTTAAACAAAGACATGGAGGAGAGGGCTCTCATCAGTATGTAAGCAACTGGAGAACCATTCAAAAGTACACAAACAATATCATCAGATGTACTAACGTGAACAATTTAATAGTTCCTTGATGTCACTTCTGAGGTCACCAGTAACAGTGTCAACCTTTGTCAATTGGGGACCGATTTGCAAATCTGACACTCAATCCGCTTGATTCATAATAATCAGAGGGGATGTCAGTGAACAGTGGCCTTTGCGCACTGCGAACGTTCGCTGGACATCAGTCACTAAGATAGGTCACCTAGAACGACGCCCCCAAAAAATCGATGACAGGTTTATTTCCAGACAACAATTTAAATATTTTGGTAAGTACCGGTCTCTCCCGCTTATTAAAAAAGTTAAACTGCAAAGTTCAAAATGCCCAACATTTGCATAACTATAAGAACTGAAGGAAACCCCTTTTGATTGAACTCCACTCTGTATTTATATGCAGTTCAACAGAGCAGCAAAAGCTAGAGTTCTACAGGATCAAACAATTTGTTGAAAAGGTATAGCTAAGATTGGATCTTCTCCACTGGACCATCACTCTTTCATCATTCCATAACTCTACAGTCTGAACTACTCACAAATAAAGGTAAAAGACTGTAGGGTATATTCTCAAGAACGTGTGATAATCATCGCAAAATTAGCTTAAACCAAGTCTTCACAGCGTACTTCATTGCTGAAAAAAAAGCTGTGTTAACGTTGTATTCTCAACCTGCGGTACCATGCGATAGTCTCACGATAACGCATCAAATGTCCGCGATAAAGTCACCAGGACAGCTTTAAAAAAATAAACCCTGTTAGAAATGGGATCCCTGGCTGGCCAGGGCTTGCGCCAAAGTCAGTCAGAGACCACCACTCCTAAGTCAGGGCAAGGGAGTTACACGCCAAGATAACCCCTGCTCACCCTCTCGGTAACGTGGCGTGAGCAGCAAGGCTAAACTTGGAGGCGATATGAGTTAAGTATTTGCGCACGCACCCCAGCAACAACACCCAAGGCCCACCACAAAGGAAGCTCCACACAAGTTATATATAAAAATAGCCTTTGTATTACACCAAAACACATTAGATAAAACACACACTTTACAATGTGCCAGCGGCACGGGCAGAATTTACAGGGGAGATTTACAAGACAGGGCCACCTGGACCACTATCAGGAATCAGCACTTTTAGAAGTAACACTTTTAAAAATAGCACTTAGAATATAAATCACTGTAGTACACAAATAGAACTTGTAACACACAACCAGCCACTACTGGTACCAGGTGAGCACCACCTATGCAATCCTCACTATCCTAGGAGATCACACATTTTTATACACCTAAATCCTTTGTTTGGAGGTGCAGGGTGGGGGAGAAACCAGTCGCAGCTGGTTTGGGACTACCCTTGATGGCCCAACCACCCCTTTCTTTCACTGGCAGGGCTAGGGTCATCAGTCACACCACAGGGGGGCGGAGCCAGCATTGTTTGGGGAAAACCCAGCCCATCCAGGACACAGGTACACTCCTCCTACACATCACTCATGCTAATCTCACACTCACCACCGGGCAGACCCACCCAGCCTTCCTGGAGCCAGGCTCACCAGCCAGCTCCAGCCAATCACACGCCAGGCATATTTTACTCTAATATGCCAACTCCTAGAAGTGGCACTTCTACATATGACACACTCATGCAACACACACCATTGCGAAGCATTCACTCTCACGTGTTCGCACATATCAGATTCGAACCTGTACACCCCACGCATCAGGAACTACCAGGGACACATACATTCCCCATGCATTCCTATGGGAGGGTAGGCCTACCTCATCACATGCACTCAGAGTGCGCTCGCACTTTCCACTGGGACACAGTGAAAGTGCGCAGAACCCAAAAATCACCATCACCAGGTCACCATTACAAGCAAAAAGGTCTAGGGGTGAACCTGCCAGAAGGGCCAAGTCCAACACAACCCCCAACACAACCCCCTTCCAGCCAAAACGCAGGGTAGAACAATCACCACCGTGATGGACTTCCCTGCTTGGGGCGATAGAACACGGACGCGGGCCCGCAACTGCAGGGACACCCTCCTGTTCTGGGCCACCCAGGTGCTGCCGGTCCTTGCCTATTCGCAGAGCGGGGGTAGTAACCCCTGGCACATAGGAGCCATTCTCCACTCTTCCCGTCTGCAAGACAGGACTAGACTGCTGTGGTAAATATATTTTACCGTATACGTTTTTCCATATAATTACTGACAAGTAAAAGAATAGCTCAATCAATGAGAGTCAGAGTCCGTGGTGTCTGAGTCATATGGGCTTTAATCGGGATGGCTCGAGCCATGGAAATCAATTCCATCAATACAAGGGTTCGGGGTATATGCAATGATGGCAAGAAGATGTCAACGATTTATTAACAGTACATGACATATATAGTAAAACTATACAATGGCGATGGATACAGTAGGCGTGACAAGTGAAAAGAATATGATAAGAACACATGTGCGTAGCAAAAAGGCGTGTACAAAGGTGTGCACGGAGGCGTGTGCTGGAAACGTCACAGAAAACATGTCATAAGTGGGTGGGTGCATAGAGGATTCTGCAGAGTCAGCTGAAACCTATGACCTGGGTGCGCGCGCAGCTGGTATGACGTGTGATTGACGTGTATCTGGGGAAAACTGAGGGCTTGACTTTAGCACTAGTAGGGGAGACAGAAGTCTGGCATGTCAGATCGACCTGTTCCTATAACATGTCTGATATCTTGTGTTTGGGGGATGTTAATCTAGAGTAAAAGGTCTCTCGGGCAGAGGCTATTCTATACTACATGTATATGTGTCTAAGTGCAATGCGCGGGGCCATGGGCCTACCATGGTAACGGGAGCAATGAATTACATGAAGGAGACAGGAAGGCTTGGCCCTTTGCTCTGCAGCCGGGAAGCTGTTTACCTATTTCACTAGACTGGAATGTGTTTTCGAGGAGGCTGGCTGATAACTTGAAAGCAAAATACTGTTTTGGCAGGCAGGCCAGGCCGAGCCAGGCACCGCTTCGCTTGGCAGGAAGTAAGGTAGAGGTCAGGGATGCATCTCCATGCTGCAGCTTTCAGAGGCAGAGACAGAAGTGGTTTGAGGGCAGAAATCAGGGCCTAGCTCTGCAGGGCCAGGAAAACGTGAAAGTGCACCATGTAAAGACGTTGGCAAGGTATGGTTAGGAACTGAATTATCAATCCATTCATGGTGGATCTGATAGAGGACATGTTAACGTTGGATGCAAATATATTTGCGTCATCAGAATCGGTTGCGGAGGGAAGTTACATGCACTTTAAACTCGTACATGGAGACGTTGGGGTACACGTTAGGGGACATACTTGACTATAAAATTTTCAATTACCTCATTCCCTCCTTGTCCCCTATGGACCCATCAGGATATATCTATTTTCATGAGACCATCTATCTGTTCATATAACATCATCTGTTCTTCTTTCTTTAATCGGGAATGGGAACGTGGACTTGAACTGGGAATACAAGCTGTGGCGCACAAGCCGCAAATCGCTGGCCCACATTGAAGACATAGACAACAACTGAATACTATGGCCAATATAATCCCTAGGAATGACAGTAGCTTCCATCCCCAGGCTGTTATTACACTCCAGAGCCAACCGGACCAAGTCCAGGAGCCTGGGTTCTGATGTATCTGATGGGCAATTTCGTGAAGTCTGGTGATGGGCTTATAGACTGATGGCGCGTTATTAGGAATAAACACGCAACAACTGGATCCGATGACTCTACAAGCTCCGCCCCTATCGGCCAGGATGACGTCAAGGACAAGGCGGTTCTGAAGAACAACAAGTCTCATAGCAGACTGTTCCTCTGTTAAGTTGCCCAAAGCGGAAGTAGTCTCATTCACTACTGCTTCGAGGATTCTAGATAATTTGCGTATCAGTTTACTATTTGAGACAGTGCCTAAATAAGGAAAGAATCCTTTATTGAAATCTGTATATTGTTCCCATGTAGTTTCAGTCTGATCAACGATTGGGAGATCTCTCTTGTGTCTAACGAGATCGAGGCGGGAATTCCTGTGATAATCAGATGGGGCTAGAAAAACTGGTGGCAATAGGAATGCAATGAAACAAGTACCATCCCAATCTGGGGGTAGACGTACATAAGCTGTATGACCACAAATGAAATAGGAATGTCGGGAAGCTTTGAATGTAGACTTGCCTTCATCACTGAATTCGACCACAGTAGTACAGTCACTATGGCCTAGATATACTGAACCATTCTTTCTGACACATAATACACCTTTTGCTGGTAGGACTGATATAGATGGCAAATCTGGACTAGTTTCTGACTGAACATTTAGAATCATGAGGTTAAGTGTAAAATTACCTAATCCATACACTTAATTTTCTAGATTGGTCCCTGTCATTTGTGGAAGACCTTCTTCGTCTGGGAAACATGCTTTGTTCATGACTGTGTTCAGGTTTCCCCATATCCATTTGCCTTGGGAAACTCTGGATTCAGTGTCTAAAGAGGATATTAAACTAAACCATGCACCACAGGAACCATTATGTGTAAACGGGTAAGGAAAGAGGGGCAGAGCTCCCTTGTAGTTCTGATAGGGAGGGAGTCGGCCACATATCCAACAATTAGTAGCATTGTTGATCTGGTGAGAATGGTGTAACATACGGATGAATGTATTGTTGCGCAGCGCAAGCCGATAAGACAATTCATGTGGGGGTAGTTCACTAAACGTGTGCTCTGCAGTGTCATTAGAAAAAGAATGTGCAATAGGAAAGTACATATATAATATCCAACTGATGCAGATTAACGTAAGACTCAGAAAAAACATAATAAGTAGCGTGCAGATACAACGGCTTCGGAGATTTTTACAATAATTTCTTTTCTTGATCTCCTGTCTATCTCTCTCTCTATTGGGGTCTAACTTGTACATGTCAAGAAACTGTCTAACCGCTTCACCCGAGGGGGACTTAAACAATTAAACTGTCTGACTTACTAGACCTCAATTTCATGCGATACTCCTGCTGAGGAGTTTTCTCTACCAGGGGGGGTTTAGTATCAGTGTCTGGAATGCGATAGGGCTTGGACTCAGTCTTTGGCGGAAGTCCATAAAATTTCTTCACATGGCTCGAGTGGAGCCAGACTTTTCTTCCTTCTAGTTTCACCGCAGTCCTTGTGGTCAACAAAACGATATACGGCTCCTTCCAGCGGGGCTCCAGAGGGCTTGACCTATCAAAATTGCGAACTACGATGACATCTCCTGGGACCAGCTCGTGCGGTTTCACCTCGGTGTTGTCTGGAAAGGCTGCTGCAACCTGTGAACGACATGATAGTAGTGCAGACATCAAGGAAGCAAGGTAATCTGTCAGCATAGTACTGTCAACATCAGTTATTTTTCGTGGCATAGGCGTCCCCCACATATTAGGAGGCCTACCAAAGACCACCCCATACGGGGATAGCCCTGTCCTAGAATGGGCTACCATTCGCATATAAAAGAGGGCAACTGGTAAAGCTACTATCCAATCTACGCCTTTCTCTTTACACACTTTGGCGAGACGGGTTTTCAGAGTCTGATTGTGTCTCTCCACGAGACCTGCTGCCTCGGGATATCGGACACAGTGAAACTTCCATTGATAACCTAACAGAAGTGAAACCTGCTTCATGAGTTCGGACGAGAATGGCTGATCATTATCTGAATACACGACACGGGGCAAACCGTACCGTGGGAAGAATTCACGAACCAACTGCTTGGCAGTGGTCGGAGCAGTGTAATCTGGGACGGGATATGCTTCTGTCCATCGGGATAGGGCACATACAACTACGAGGACATACTTGAATCCTCGGCATCTGTCCATCTGGATATAATCCATCTGGAGGACTTCAAAAGGATGGTCGGGAGGAAGAAATCCACCTCGTTCCACGGGAATACCTTTTCCTGGATTGAACTGACAACAGATCATGCAGGTACGCACTTTCTGTTTTGCTGCTGCCCGTAAATGTTTATTGAACCAGAGGTTCTGTAAACTGTCTAACATGGCTTTTTCTCCTAAATGTGCTGGACTGTGTGCAGTGTTGATAATAACTTGGACCATAGAGTCGGGGAGAAACCATGTGGTCTTTCCCTTCGTCATCCATCCCTGTTCAGTCTGGACCCCTCCTTGTTCAGTCCATTTATTTATTTCATCTGGAGTAGCATGTGTCTGTATGTCAATGACATCTTGTGTGGGATCCCTAACTGTCATGCAATGTGTCAATAAAGATACGTCAGTCTTTGTCATATCAGTCGTATGAGTGTGAGTCTGGGCTGTATGTTTCGCTGTTCGATCTGCCAGGTCGTTACCCTGGGAAATAGTGTCAGTGACTTTTGTATGTGCTTTGCACTTCATGATGGCTATGGCTGTAGGCAAATGTATTGCTTCCAACAGAGCTTGGATAAGGGGACCATGCTGGATTTTGGCTCCGTGAGAGGTCAGGAAACCCCTCTCTTGCCAGAGGACACCGAAGTCGTGTACGACTCCGAATGCATAACGTGAATCTGTGTATATGTTTACTTTACGGTTCTTGGCTCGTATACAGGCTTGGGTCAGAGCAATGAGCTCTGCTGCTTGAGCTGACAGAGTGTCAATGCGATGTGTTTCTAAGACTTCAGTTTCAGTGGTCACTGCATATGCGGCCACTAGCTCTCCTGTACTTGTTCTCATACATGATCCATCCACATAAAGTGTCAGGTCTGGATCGGGTAGTGCAACATCTGTCAAGTCTTGTCGGGGCTTCGTGATTGTGTTAATGACCTCAACACAGTCATGTGGAGTAGGATCTGTTGTGCTTGATGGTAAAAGTGTAGCAGGATTCAGTGTATTGCAGCGTTTGATTTCTATGTGTGGTTGAAATAATGTTAATTCATAACCTGTCAGTCGTGCTATGGTCAAGTGCTGGGTCTGTGTTCTGTTTAGGAGAACTTCCACAGAGTGTGGAACCTGTACTGTCAATTGATGTCCTAATACAATGGAATCACTTTGTCTGATTGCTAGAGCTGTTGCTGCAACTGATTTTAAGCACGCAGGCAAGGCCTGGGCTACTGGATCCAATGTACTCGAAAAATAAGCACACGGTCTGTGTTTATCTGCTTGAACCTGAGTGAGAACCGATAACGCTGTGCCATCGCGTTCTGTGACAAAAAGTGTAAAAGGTTTGCTGTAACATGGTGTCGCTAAAACGGGTGCTTGACATAAGGCTTTCTTTAATTCATCAAAAGCTTGTGTATGTTCCTGAGTCCAAGGGAGGACAGACGAAGACGCTGCCTCTTGTGTTGTCAACTGTATAAGTGGTTTGGCTAGAAATGCATATTGGGGAATCCATTGTCTGCAATAAGAAGTGAGTCCAATAAAGGCTCGTACTTCCTTCTGTGTCTTGGTTTGCGGAAGACGTGCAATTAACTGGATACGATCAGGTGTCAGCTGCCTACCCCACTTGGACAGCGAGTGCCCAAGGTACACCACTTGCTGGGCACAGAATTGTAACTTCGAAGGAGACACCTTGTGTCCCTTGTCTGCCAGGAAATACAAAACTGTCAGTGATGCTTGTTCACACTCTTGTTCACTTCGGGCGGTGATCAACAGATCATCGACGTATTGGAGTAGGGCAGTGTTAGGAGGCATGTGAATACTGTCAAGTTGTCGTTTCAATGCTTGGCTGTAGATGCTGGGGCTTTCTGTGAATCCTTGAGGGGCGCGTGCAAATTTGAAGCTACGGCCATTTAAACAGAATCCGAAAAGGTATTGGCTTTCCGGATCAATGGGGACACTAAAGAAGGCGTTCTTGAGATCGATTACAGTAAAGAACGTCGCCTCTGAATCAATAGCTGTTAATAATGAAGAGATGTCTGGGACCACTGGATACTGTGGTACAATGCATTTATTTAACTCTCGCAAATCGATCACTAATCGATAGACTGGAGGTGCCTTTGGATCAGTGCGTTTAAGAATCGGGATGATAGGGGAATTACAAACATTGGAATCGGTTTCTACAACCACTCCTTGTGCAATGAGCTCGTCAATGATTTTCAGTAAAGCCACTACAGCATCAGGTGGTAACTTGTATTGTCGGATTCGGGGCAGTACAACTCCTGGCTTGAGTGTAACACGGTATGGTGTAATGTGCATACAACCTACATCAGTGGGGCCTCGTGCCCATAAATGTGCAGGAACATTCTGTAACCTGGGATCAAAATTTCTCACCACATAATGACCCTTAAAATCACGAAGGAACAGCCTTACTCCTTCCGGAAAACAACAAATTACAGCTCCTAGAGCTTTTAGGGTCTTGATACCAAGCAAGTTTTCTGGACATGATTTCGTGAGCAATAAATCTGTAGTACGGGATAATGGACCAACTGCAAGGGGAACAGGTTTCAATACTTCATTAACAATAGGCTTTCCTGAAAATCCAAGGGAAACATTCTGTGAGCCTGAGAGGGGTGCCCCTGGAACCTCGTCATGACTAATGGTAGTTCTGCTTGCCCCTGTGTCAATCAAAAACTTTCTATCCTTTCCTAATACCTGACTATGTACCTAAGGACCCTCTTGATCTACAGGAACCTCAATAAGAGGCAAGCCAACCTCCCTCTCTAGGCTGTTTCATGTGTATTGCTGATAATCAGGGTAATCGGATTGTGCATACTGGTACATCTGCTGTGTGACATGCTGTGTCGCGGCAATAGGCTGAGGCTGTGGTACCGCTACGGTCTGTTGTGGAACCTGCATAGGCTGCACGTTCTGTGGGATATGTTGTTGGACCTGGTCCTGTCTAGGTGGACGTGGTCTCTCTTTAGTTTTACCTGTGGCTATATTATGTTTCAGAACTGCACAATCGTTTACATAGTGACCTGGCTGTTTACAATAGTTGCATGTCCCTTTAACAGGAGCCGCCGAATTATTGGACTGTGTCGTACCCTTTTTCTGACCATCAGCTGGAACTGACTGAGCAACTAGCACTTTCATTTTCATGTCTTTCATACGTCTCTGTTCGTGATCATGTTCCTCTCTAATTCTGTTCTGGTGGTACTGTAACATTTGTAACATTTGGGAAGGCGTATTTGCTTGCAATGTGCTCTCGACTTTCAATACACGGTTCTTAACCTGGGGTAATGAATTCTCGACTAATTTGGTCACAAATAGGTGTGGGTAAGACTCGCTACTTGTTTTCAGGGCCACTATTAATAATAAAACATTTCTCGAATCTAGAATAAAAATCGCTAGTGTCTTCGTCGTGTTTCTGTTTGCAGGCTGAGATTGCATCCCAGTCCTCCTTTTTAGTTGTCAATAATCTTGGCAAAACCTGTACTAATAATCCTGGTAATGCTTTAGTTTTCTCCCCAAGACCTAAACCTGGGGTTCGACCGGTTTCTTCGTTTTCCAATTCAGTCCAATTAATCTTTTTATCTCCCACCTCCCATTCTTTTTCTTTCAGTTTCTCGTAAATACCGGCAGGCAATAGCACTTTCAGTATTTTCATAATATCGGGATATGTATAATCTCCCATGAGTAACATGTCTTTTATTTCACGGTGAAACCCTGCTGGATCTTTATCATGACTAGGCACTATTTTCTTCATTTCTAATAATTCCATTTTAGTTATGGGCGTATATACAAATACGCGTTCAAGTGTATCATCTGATTTACGGATTGGATGTACTTCTCGTAAAGGATTCTGTCTGTCTAGGTGAAAAGGATAGCTTACTGGAGGCGGAACCGGAACGAAATGCGGAGTCAAGAAAGTTCTGTATTTATGGCGTTGTTCGAGAATTACATTAATCAAATCAGTACCTAGGCCTCTCCATCTATTCAGGAGTAAGTCTTGCAATAAGTTATACAATGGACCTGGATCAGATTGTTGGTTTTCATACTGTACAATAAGATGTTGGGTCATGTATATACCAGCTAGTCGCTGTTCTTCTGGAGTAAGACTCAAAAATGTTTGCACTACTAAATCATCTTTATATATACTGTCATCCCCGGCCCACTGGACTGCGGACCGGGCTAGTTCCTGATCACGTAAGGTATTGAGTTCATGATAACCTACTCTTTCTTTCAGGATATTATCTGTAACTTGGAAAATATGTTCAAGGGAACATTGCTCTGGTATCGGGGAAAGGTAACGTTTCTTGCTTTCCGAACGAATGGGTCTGTTGCAAGGTCTATCAAGAGAATACTGTTTAGGGAGTTTCGCCCTACCTACGTAAGCTATCGTGCCTTGAGTCACTGCTGGATTCTCTGGTTCTTCCTCCTCCTCTGAGGATTCTTTGTCGTCTGACTCGGGTGTTTTATCAGCTTTGCGTCGGGCATGTATTGCCACTATTACCTTACGGATCTTTCTAGTCATGGCATCTATACATTTCTCTTTATCATGCTTACAATCTGCAATATTCTGACTCCATTTTGTCAATCCTTCCATTTCTTTTTGAGAATAACCTGGCTGATCTTGTTCCCTAATCAAACAATTAATCAAAAATCGCATTAATAACCCTTGAGTCTCGACCTTCTGATATGCCATGGCTTCACGAACACATTCTGAACCCTCCCCCGATCGAATGAAGTGATATATTTTGTCTAGATGTTCTGGCATTGCTGGTAATGTCATCAAGTAATCGGTAACACGTCTTAAACGTAATGATGCTAACAACAGGTCCCCTTGCTTGCCAGGGACAGGATCGTATCTACAATCTCCAATTATTTCTTTGAGCTTTTCAGCTGGACGTTCTTTAGGTGTATGCTGCATGGCTAATTCCCTCATTGTCAATCGATGTAATTGTGGCGGAGTGCGATAGGGACCTCCTGAGGCACCTCCTGAGGCAGAACCATGAGCATGACTTGTCGTCAATGGGTGCGGGAACGGTACATTTAACGGGGACGACTGACTCTGAGTTGCATCTGTAGCAAAAGGGTTAAGAGGACCAAGAGTAGGGGGACCAGTAGGGGAAGTGACAACAGGTGTGGGAAATTGGTGACGTGGAGGGGTCGTGGCTTGATCAGCAGGAATATGCTGTGGCAGGTTATTAGCGGGTTGTACAGGAACATTGGTATATGCGGGAGCTACATCATCTAAATAGGAAGAAAGGAAAATATCTGCAGCGGTCTTTTTATGACGTACTTTAGTCGGAACCAATGGAGGTGGCAGATCATTGGGTATTTCCGGGGTCGCCTTGGGCAGGCCCTCGGCCAGAACTGGATAAAGTCCTGTAATAAGGGTATTACTCTGTCTATCGTGTTGTTCCATTCTGACTCGCTGTCCTTCTTCTAGTAGTTCTTTTTCTCTAGCTTTTTCGGAATCTTCTCTACTTTTCTCTACTTTTCTGAGTTCTTTCTCTGTCCGTCTATGCGATTCTTTGCGCCACAATTCTATGGCATCTTTCTGTGATTGTCTGGCTTTCTTTTTCCATAATGCTTCTTCTACTCTCATGATGCACTCGGCATCCCATGTCCCTGTAACAGGCCATCTCTGATTCTCTGCCAAGTCTTTCGTATAATCCACCCATAAGTCTAAGTACAGTATGGCATCTAAGCCATGCTTGTGGTACATAAAATGTCCTGGAGTGTCCCTAGGTGGGACGGGTACTGCTTCTTCGAGTATCCCTTTCCTAGTTCCTATCTGTCGTAACTTTGAGAATAACGGCATTGCTACCTTACTCTGGACGCGTACACAATAAACACAGAAATGAAATGCAAACAATCACTCATACCACGACATTAAACACATTGAAACATTTCGAACAGATACTGACTAAAACATGCTATAACAAAATACTGAATCACTGAATAACTGAATTACTAGATGTACTGCTAAACAGTACAGATACACTGCTAAAACAGTGCAGACCGGATCTGTGTACCCAAACTCGTCTTGGCAGGAAGTAAGGTAGAGGTCAGGGATGCATCTCCATGCTGCAGCTTTCAGAGGCAGAGACAGAAGTGGTTTGAGGGCAGAAATCAGGGCCTAGCTCTGCAGGGCCAGGAAAACGTGAAAGTGCACCATGTAAAGACGTTGGCAAGGTATGGTTAGGAACTGAATTATCAATCCATTCATGGTGGATCTGATAGAGGACATGTTAACGTTGGACGCAAATATATTTGCGTCATCAGAATCGGTTGCGGAGGGAAGTTACATGCACTTTAAACTCGTACATGGAGACGTTGGGGTACACGTTAGGGGACATACTTGACTATAAAATTTTCAATTACCTCACTGCCACTGGTTCTCCAGCCTAGGGCCTACAACCTCAGGTGGACCAGGAGTCTCGGGGAAGGCTCTCCTCCCCCTACCTCTTCTTCTAGGGTTCCTCTTCCTCCTGCGAGGGGTACCCCTACAACGCCACTCCAACCCAGAGTTTAACCCCTCAGGTTGCACCGGGGTCAGAGGTGGGCTTTCCCACCCTCTGCACCCCCTTTCAGAGGTCTGCCCTCTCCCATCTGGAGAAGTTCCTCCGGAAGAAGAACCGGTCAGGACACTGGTTACAGTCGTCCTACCCTTCAGGTCAGGCTGAACCTGAACCTGGCCTCCCAACCTCTGGTCTAAAACCTTTGGTGGAACAAGTGCTTGGCACTCCAGGACTTCTGGGGATTCACACGCCATCCCCCTGAGGCTGACACATGACCCATGTACCCATGTGTCGTGTGACTGTCTGCCTGGCGCAGATCTCCCGTCTCCTGTCCACCTGACAGTGCGCAGAGATCCCCCAGCACAGAAGTGGCGCCACCCGCATCCCCCCAAGAAGATCTAGCCCAACTGGCTAGTCCCTGGTCCACTGGTGCATCCACTGGGAAACTCATCCCCCAATCACTCCTCACTTCGGACTTCTGTGCCCTCCCTCCTGGAGTAGCACTGCCAGACACTGGAACCCCTGGAGCTCTAGTTACAGATGCTCCAGGTTCTAACCGGACAGCCTAGGTCCCTAACCTGGTGTTCCCTCAAGAAACCACCCAGGTTTTGAGATAGGGCTTTGGGCCTCTGGGGACTCTCAGCCTCCCACTGACTCCTGCTCCACTGAGCCAGGTAGTCGGCCTCTCCGCCCCGCTCAGTATACTGGGACCTAGCTGGGCTACACTGAGCCTCTTCCACCACGCTGGGATGGAAGATACCTGTACCACTACTATTGGACTCACTCTTCAATGCGATATGCGATAGGGCTGGGACTCAGTCTTTGGCGGAAGTCCATAAAATTTCTTCACATGGCTCGAGTGGAGCCAGACTTTTCTTCCTTCTAGTTTCACCGCAGTCCTTGTGGTCAACAAAACAATCTACGGCTCCTTCCAGCGGGGCTCCAGAGGGCTTGACCTATCAAAATTGCGAACTACGATGACATCTCCTGGGACCAGCTCGTGCGGTTTCACCTCGGTGTTGTCTGGAAAGGCTGCTGCAACCTGTGAACGACATGATAGTAGTGCAGACATCAAGGAAGCAAGGTAATCTGTCAGCATAGTACTGTCAACATCAGTTATTTTTCGTGGCATAGGCGTCCCCCACATATTAGGAGGCCTACCAAAGACCACCCCATACGGGGATAGCCCTGTCCTAGAATGGGCTACCATTCGCATATAAAAGAGGGCAACTGGTAAAGCTACTATCCAATCTACGCCTTTCTCTTTACACACTTTGGCGAGATGGGTTTTCAGAGTCTGATTGTGTCTCTCCACGAGACCTGCTGCCTCGGGATGTCGGACACAGTGAAACTTCCATTGATAACCTAACAGAAGTGAAACCTGCTTCATGAGTTCGGACGAGAATGGCTGACCATTATCTGAGTACACGACACGGGGCAAACCGTACCGTGGGAAGAATTCACGAACCAACTGCTTGGCAGTGGTCGGAGCAGTGTAATCTGGGACGGGATATGCTTCTGTCCATCGGGATAGGGCACATACAACTACGAGGACATACTTGAATCCTCGGCATCTGTCCATCTGGATATAATCCATCTGGAGGACTTCAAAAGGATGGTCGGGAGGAAGAAATCCACCTCGTTCCACGGGAATACCTTTTCCTGGATTGAACTGACAACAGATCATGCAGGTACGCACTTTCTGTTTTGCTGCTGCCCGTAAATGTTTATTGAACCAGAGGTTCTGTAAACTGTCTAACATGGCTTTTTCTCCTAAATGTGCTGGACTGTGTGCAGTGTTGATAATAACTTGGACCATAGAGTCGGGGAGAAACCATGTGGTCTTTCCCTTCGTCATCCATCCCTGTTCAGTCTGGACCCCTCCTTGTTCAGTCCATTTCTTTATTTCATCTGGAGTAGCATGTGTCTGTATGTCAATGACATCTTGTGTGGGATCCCTAACTGTCATGCAATGTGTCAATGAAGATACGTCAGTCTTTGTCATATCAGTCGTATGAGTGTGAGTCTGGGCTGTATGTTTCGCTGTTCGATCGGCCAGGTCGTTACCCTGGGAAATAGTGTCAGTGACTTTTGTATGTGCTTTGCACTTCATGATGGCTATGGCTGTAGGCAAATGTATTGCTTCCAACAGAGCTTGGATGAGGGGACCATGCTGGATTTTGGCTCCGTGAGAGGTCAGGAAACCCCTCTCTTGCCAGAGGACACCGAAGTCGTGTACGACTCCGAATGCATAACGTGAATCTGTGTATATGTTTACTTTACGGTTCTTGGCTCGTATACAGGCTTGGGTCAGAGCAATGAGCTCTGCTGCTTGAGCTGACAGAGTGTCAATGCGATGTGTTTCTAAGACTTCAGTTTCAGTGGTCACTGCATATGCGGCCACTAGCTCTCCTGTACTTGTTCTCATACATGATCCATCCACATAAAGTGTCAGGTCTGGATCGGGTAGTGCAATGTCTGTCAAGTCTTGTCGGGGCTTCGTGATTGTGTTAATGACCTCCACGCAGTCATGTGGAGTAGGATCTGTTGTGCTTGATGGTAAAAGTGTAGCAGGATTCAGTGTATTGCAGCGTTTGATTTCTATGTGTGGTTGAAATAATGTTAATTCATAACCTGTCAGTCGTGCTATGGTCAAGTGCTGGGTCTGTGTTCTGTTTAGGAGAACTTCCACAGAGTGTGGAACCTGTACTGTCAATTGATGTCCTAATACAATGGAATCACTTTGTCTGATTGCTAGAGCTGTTGCTGCAACTGATTTTAAGCACGCAGGCAAGGCCTGGGCTACTGGATCCAATGTACTCGAAAAATAAGCACACGGTCTGTGTTTATCTGCTTGAACCTGAGTGAGAACCGATAACGCTGTGCCATCGCGTTCTGTGACAAAAAGTGTAAAAGGTTTGCTGTAACATGGTGTCGCTAAAACGGGTGCTTGACATAAGGCTTTCTTTAATTCATCAAAAGCTTGTGTATGTTCCTGAGTCCAAGGGAGGACAGACGAAGACGCTGCCTCTTGTGTTGTCAACTGTATAAGTGGTTTGGCTAGAAATGCATATTGGGGAATCCATTGTCTGCAATAAGAAGTGAGTCCAATAAAGGCTCGTACTTCCTTCTGTGTCTTGGGTTGCGGAAGACGTGCAATTAACTGGATACGATCAGGTGTCAGCTGCCTACCCCACTTGGACAGCGAGTGCCCAAGGTACACCACTTGCTGGGCACAGAATTGTAACTTCGAAGGAGACACCTTGTGTCCCTTGTCTGCCAGGAAATACAAAACTGTCAGTGATGCTTGTTCACACTCTTGTTCACTTCGGGCGGTGATCAACAGATCATCGACGTATTGGAGTAGGGCAGTGTTAGGAGGCATGTGAATACTGTCAAGTTGTCGTTTCAATGCTTGGCTGTAGATGCTGGGGCTTTCTGTGAATCCTTGAGGGGCGCGTGCAAATTTGAAGCTACGGCCATTTAAACAGAATCCGAAAAGGTATTGGCTTTCCGGATCAATGGGGACACTAAAGAAGGCGTTCTTGAGATCGATTACAGTAAAGAACGTCGCCTCTGAATCAATAGCTGTTAATAATGAAGAGATGTCTGGGACCACTGGATACTGTGGTACAATGCATTTATTTAACTCTCGCAAATCGATCACTAATTGATAGACTGGAGGTGCATTTGGATCAGTGCGTTTAAGAATCGGGATGATAGGGGAATTACAAACATTGGAATCGGTTTCTACAACCACTCCTTGTGCAATGAGCTCGTCAATGATTTTCAGTAAAGCCACTACAGCATCAGGTGGTAACTTGTATTGTCGGATTCGGGGCAGTACAACTCCTGGCTTGAGTGTAACACGGTATGGTGTAATGTGCATACAACCTACATCAGTGGGGCCTCGTGCCCATAAATGTGCAGGAACATTCTGTAACCTGGAATCAAAATTTCTCACCACATAATGACCCTTAAAATCACAAAGGAACAGCCTTACTCCTTCCGGAGAACAACAAATTACAGCTCCTAGAGCTTTTAGGGTCTTGATACCAAGCAAGTTTTCTGGACATGATTTCGTGAGCAATAAATCTGTAGTACGGGATAATGGACCAACTGCAAGGGGAACAGGTTTCAATACTTCATTAACAATAGGCTTTCCTGAAAATCCAAGGGAAACATTCTGTGAGCCTGAGAGGGGTGCCCCTGGAACCTCGTCATGACTAATGGTAGTTCTGCTTGCCCCTGTGTCAATCAAAAACTTTCTATCCTTTCCTAATACCTGACTATGTACCTAAGGACCCTCTTGATCTACAGGAACCTCAATAAGAGGCAAGCCAACCTCCCTCTCTAGGCTGTTTCATGTGTATTGCTGATAATCAGGGTAATCGGATTGTGCATACTGGTACATCTGCTGTGTGACATGCTGTGTCGCGGCAATAGGCTGAGGCTGTGGTACCGCTACGGTCTGTTGTGGAACCTGCATAGGCTGCACGTTCTGTGGGATATGTTGTTGGACCTGGTCCTGTCTAGGTGGACGTGGTCTCTCTTTAGTTTTACCTGTGGCTATATTATGTTTCAGAACTGCACAATCGTTTACATAGTGACCTGGCTGTTTACAATAGTTGCATGTCCCTTTAACAGGAGCCGCCGAATTATTGGACTGTGTCGTACCCCTTTTCTGACCATCAGCTGGAACTGACTGAGCAACTAGCACTTTCATTTTCATGTCTTTCATACGTCTCTGTTCGTGATCATGTTCCTCTCTAATTCTGTTCTGGTGGTACTGTAACATTTGTAACATTTGGGAAGGCGTATTTGCTTGCAATGTGCTCTCGACTTTCAATACACGGTTCTTAACCTGGGGTAATGAATTCTCGACTAATTTGGTCACAAATAGGTGTGGGTAAGACTCGCTACTTGTTTTCAGGGCCACTATTAATAATAAAACATTTCTCGAATCTAGAATAAAAATCGCTAGTGTCTTCGTCGTGTTTCTGTTTGCAGGCTGAGATTGCATCCCAGTCCTCCTTTTTAGTTGTCAATAATCTTGGCAAAACCTGTACTAATAATCCTGGTAATGCTTTAGTTTTCTCCCCAAGACCTAAACCTGGGGTTCGACCGGTTTCTTCGTTTTCCAATTCAGTCCAATTAATCTTTTTATCTCCCACCTCCCATTCTTTTTCTTTCAGTTTCTCGTAAATACCGGCAGGCAATAGCACTTTCAGTATTTTCATAATATCGGGATATGTATAATCTCCCATGAGAAACATGTCTTTTATTTCACGGTGAAACCCTGCTGGATCTTTATCATGACTAGGCACTATTTTCTTCATTTCTAATAATTCCATTTTAGTTATGGGCGTATATACAAATACGCGTTCAAGTGTATCATCTGATTTACGGATTGGATGTACTTCTCGTAAAGGATTCTGTCTGTCTAGGTGAAAAGGATAGCTTACTGGAGGCGGAACCGGAACGAAATGCGGAGTCAAGAAAGTTCTGTATTTATGGCGTTGTTCGAGAATTACATTAATCAAATCAGTACCTAGGCCTCTCCATCTATTCAGGAGTAAGTCTTGCAATAAGTTATACAATGGACCTGGATCAGATTGTTGGTTTTCATACTGTACAATAAGATGTTGGGTCATGTATATACCAGCTAGTCGCTGTTCTTCTGGAGTAAGACTCAAAAATGTTTGCACTACTAAATCATCTTTATATATACTGTCATCCCCGGCCCACTGGACTGCGGACCGGGCTAGTTCCTGATCACGTAAGGTATTGAGTTCATGATAACCTACTCTTTCTTTCAGGATATTATCTGTAACTTGGAAAATATGTTCAAGGGAACATTGCTCTGGTATCGGGGAAAGGTAACGTTTCTTGCTTTCCGAACGAATGGGTCTGTTGCAAGGTCTATCAAGAGAATACTGTTTAGGGAGTTTCGCCCTACCTACGTAAGCTATCGTGCCTTGAGTCACTGCTGGATTCTCTGGTTCTTCCTCCTCCTCTGAGGATTCTTTGTCGTCTGACTCGGGTGTTTTATCAGCTTTGCGTCGGGCATGTATTGCCACTATTACCTTACGGATCTTTCTAGTCATGGCATCTATACATTTCTCTTTATCATGCTTACAATCTGCAATATTCTGACTCCATTTTGTCAATCCTTCCATTTCTTTTTGAGAATAACCTGGCTGATCTTGTTCCCTAATCAAACAATTAATCAAAAATCGCATTAATAACCCTTGAGTCTCGACCTTCTGATATGCCATGGCTTCACGAACACATTCTGAACCCTCCCCCGATCGAATGAAGTGATATATTTTGTCTAGATGTTCTGGCATTTCTGGTAATGTCATCAAGTAATCGGTAACACGTCTTAAACGTAATGATGCTAACAACAGGTCCCCTTGCTTGCCAGGGACAGGATCGTATCTACAATCTCCAATTATTTCTTTGAGCTTTTCAGCTGGACTTTCTTTAGGTGTACGCTGCATGGCTAATTCCCTCATTGTCAATCGATGTAATTGTGGCGGAGTGCGATAGGGACCTCCTGAGGCACCTCCTGAGGCAGAACCATGAGCATGACTTGTCGTCAATGGGTGCGGGAACGGTACATTTAACGGGGACGACTGACTCTGAGTTGCATCTGTAGCAAAAGGGTTAAGAGGACCAAGAGTAGGGGGACCAGTAGGGGTAGTGACAACAGGTGTGGGAAATTGGTGACGTGGAGGGGTCGTGGCTTGATCAGCAGGAATATGCTGTGGCAGGTTATTAGCGGGTTGTACGGGAACATTGGTATATGCGGGAGCTACATCATCTAAATAGGAAGAAAGGAAAATATCTGCAGCGGTCTTTTTATGACGTACTTTAGTCGGAACCAATGGAGGTGGCAGATCATTGGGTATTTCCGGGGTCGCCTTGGGCAGGCCCTCGGCCAGAACTGGATAAAGTCCTGTAATAAGGGTATTACTCTGTCTATCGTGTTGTTCCATTCTGACTCGCTGTCCTTCTTCTAGTAGTTCTTTTTCTCTAGCTTTTTCGGAATCTTCTCTACTTTTCTCTACTTTTCTGAGTTCTTTCTCTGTCCGTCTATGCGATTCTTTGCGCCACAATTCTATGGCATCTTTCTGTGATTGTCTGGCTTTCTTTTTCCATAATGCTTCTTCTACTCTCATGATGCACTCGGCATCCCATGTCCCTGTAACAGGCCATCTCTGATTCTCTGCCAAGTCTTTCGTATAATCCACCCATAAGTCTAAGTACAGTATGGCATCTAAGCCATGCTTGTGGTACATAAAATGTCCTGGAGTGTCCCTAGGTGGGACGGGTACTGCTTCTTCGAGTATCCCTTTCCTAGTTCCTATCTGTCGTAACTTTGAGAATAACGGCATTGCTACCTTACTCTGGACGCGTACACAATAAACACAGAAATGAAATGCAAACAATCACTCATACCACGACATTAAACACATTGAAACATTTCGAACAGATACTGACTAAAACATGCTATAACAAAATACTGAATCACTGAATAACTGAATTACTAGATGTACTGCTAAACAGTACAGATACACTGCTAAAACAGTGCAGACCGGATCTGTGTACCCAAACTCGTCTTGACTGGATACAAATTAATGCACCCGTCTTGATGCGTCCCCAGCAACGGTACTCACCGGGAAGCACGGAACGGAAGGCCTCGGAAACTCGACTAGACTGGACTGCTACGACGTCACTGCTGCCGCGCACTACGCATGCGCCTCGACACTTCGGACAGGTGGGCCTCTGGACACCTCGGACACTGTTCTCTCGGCTAGGCTCTGGTCGGGATCCTCCGCACTCCTCACCGCCTCGTCTGGATGTCGACCGCAGTCTCCGTCACCTCCGTAGGCCTGAGGGAGATACAGGAAAACCTGCAGATGCGCATAGGAGTCCGTCACGGCTGTGGTAGGGGGCAAGGCCTGCGACGCATCGCCGGCGCGTGGGGTGGGGGAGGGGTCTCTATTCGGGCGCCAAATTATGTGGTAAATATATTTTACCGTATACGTTTTTCCATATAATTACTGACAAGTAAAAGAATAGCTCAATCAATGAGAGTCAGAGTCCGTGGTGTCTGAGTCATATGGGCTTTAATCGGGATGGCTCGAGCCATGGAAATCAATTCCATCAATACAAGGGTTCGGGGTATATGCAATGATGGCAAGAAGATGTCAACGATTTATTAACAGTACATGACATATATAGTAAAACTATACAATGGCGATGGATACAGTAGGCGTGACAAGTGAAAAGAATATGATAAGAACACATGTGCGTAGCAAAAAGGCGTGTACAAAGGTGTGCACGGAGGCGTGTGCTGGAAACGTCACAGAAAACGTGTCATAAGTGGGTGGGTGCATAGAGGATTCTGCAGAGTCAGCTGAAACCTATGACCTGGGTGCGCGCGCAGCTGGTATGACGTGTGATTGACGTGTATCTGGGGAAAACTGAGGGCTTAACTTTAGCACTAGTAGGGGAGACAGAAGTCTGGCATGTCAGATCGACCTGTTCCTATAACATGTCTGATATCTTGTGTTTGGGGGATGTTAATCTAGAGTAAAAGGTCTCTCGGGCAGAGGCTATTCTATACTACATGTATATGTGTCTAAGTGCAATGCGCGGGGCCATGGGCCTACCATGGTAACGGGAGCAATGAATTACATGAAGGAGACAGGAAGGCTTGGCCCTTTGCTCTGCAGCCGGGAAGCTGTTTACCTATTTCACTAGACTGGAATGTGTTTTCGAGGAGGCTGGCTGATAACTTGAAAGCAAAATACTGTTTTGGCAGGCAGGCCAGGCCGAGCCAGGCACCGCTTCGCTTGGCAGGAAGTAAGGTAGAGGTCAGGGATACATCTCCATGCTGCAGCTTTCAGAGGCAGAGACAGAAGTGGTTTGAGGGCAGAAATCAGGGCCTAGCTCTGCAGGGCCAGGAAAACGTGAAAGTGCACCATGTAAAGACGTTGGCAAGGTATGGTTAGGAACTGAATTATCAATCCATTCATGGTGGATCTGATAGAGGACATGTTAACGTTGGATGCAAATATATTTGCGTCATCAGAATCGGTTGCGGAGGGAAGTTACATGCACTTTAAACTCGTACATGGAGACGTTGGGGTACACGTTAGGGGACATACTTGACTATAAAATTTTCAATTACCTCACTGCCACTGGTTCTCCAGCCTAGGGCCTACAACCTCAGGCGGACCAGGAGTCTCGGGGAAGGCTCTCCTCCCCCTACCTCTTCTTCTAGGGTTCCTCTTCCTCCTGCGAGGGGTACCCCTACAACGCCACTCCAACCCAGAGTTTAACCCCTCAGGTTGCACCGGGGTCAGAGGTGGGCTTTCCCACCCTCTGCACCCCCTTTCAGAGGTCTGCCCTCTCCCATCTGGAGAAGTTCCTCCGGAAGAAGAACCGGTCAGGACACTGGTTACAGTCGTCCTACCCTTCAGGTCAGGCTGAACCTGAACCTGGCCTCCCAACCTCTGGTCTAAAACCTTTGGTGGAACAAGTGCTTGGCACTCCAGGACTTCTGGGGATTCACACGCCATCCCCCTGAGGCTGACACATGACCCATGTACCCATGTGTCGTGTGACTGTCTGCCTGGCGCAGATCTCCTGTCTCCTGTCCACCTGACAGTGCGCAGAGATCCCCCAGCACAGAAGTGGCGCCACCCGCATCCCCCCAAGAAGATCTAGCCCAACTGGCTAGTCCCTGGTCCACTGGTGCATCCACTGGGAAACTCATCCCCCAATCACTCCTCACTTCGGACTTCTGTGCCCTCCCTCCAGGAGTAGCACTGCCAGACACTGGAACCCCTGGAGCTCTAGTTACAGATGCTCCGGGTTCCCTAGTCACTAGGAGATCCTCCTCAAGTGTACTAACCAGACAGCCTAGGTCCCTAACCTGGTGTTCCCTCAAGAAACCACCCAGGTTTTGAGATAGGGCTTCGGGCCTCTGGGGACTCTCAGCCTCCCACTGACTCCTGCTCCACTGAGCCAGGTAGTCAGCCTCTCCGCCCCTCTCACTATACTGGGACCTAGCTGGGCTACACTGAGCCTCTTCCACCACGCTGGGCTGGAAGATACCTGTACCACTACTATTGGACTCACTCTCCAATGACTCTACAGAACCTCTGGCCCTCTCCCAGCGGTCTGCTTCCGTGGCAAGCTGCTCTGAAGAAGGAGACCCATATTCCAACAGGTGTTGGCGCAACTCTGGACAACAAACACTGAGCAACTGCTCTTTGATAATCATTCCGTGCAATACATCAAAATCATCTTCCGTGCGAACTTGCACCCAATCAATCAGTGTCCCATTACATTCATCCTCGAACTCTCCCCAGGACTGGTGAGACAGTCTCCTAAGGTTCCTGAACTTCAACCGATACTCCTCTTCTCGGGAAACAGGTACCAGACTGGGGGAACTGGGACTGGGATTTCCTACACTGAGATTTATATAGCTGCCACCACTGGACTCAACCCTCCCTGGGGGATCCAGAAAATTAGAACTGCGCTCAGGGGACAACCTACACTCTAGGGCTATCTTCTCCCTGGCCAAGGCCCTCTCAGCCTCTGCAATCCGCTCATGCCCACCCAGCTGCGCCATCTCTCTGGCATGCTCTAACCTGAGCTTCTCCATAGCCAGCTGGTGCTCCCTCTCTTATCTCCTATCCAACCACTCCTCGGGGGACAGGGAAAGGGATGGGGTGCTACATCTTACGCTGGACCCAGCAAGGGACTCCCTATCTATGGGGTCCTCACTATCTGCTGGCTTCCCTGTGCTATCATTTTCTTCCTCCTCCTCAGACTCTTCAGGGCTCCCCACAGACCCACCACCCTCCTGGTGTGAAGCCCGGGCCCTTTCCTCACTGCGCTCAAGATCCCACTGACCCTTTTGCCACAGGATCAGGCTGCTCCTAAGTTCGGACTGAGTGTGTGACTCATCCACCCCTATGTCTCTCTCTTCACAGAACCTTACCAACTCTCCCATACTGTATCTAAACAGATCACAGAAATCAAAAGCAGGCTCCATTCTGGCGGACGTTCTAGAGAAAAGATTACACAGGGAACCTAGGGGTCTGAGCTTAACACAGGAGTACACATGTCATAAAGGTTCAGCAAGTTCCCTCTCCCAGAGAACTCACACTCACTTGCCTAGTGCCACACACCATTCATTCACACACAACCCCCCCTCGGACTGGTAAGGCAGTTTCTACCACCCCTGATTCCTCAACCTGACCACACGTGACACAGGTACCAAACTCTGGGTGCAGGGTGGGGGAACAAATGTACTGGACACAATTAAACAATGATACCTTCAGGAGAAGAAAATAATGGAACTTCAAAAACAATAATCCCCTAAAATGTGGTCATCTAAAATGCAGAGTTTTGTAGTGTGGCCCGTTGCCACTGTGGTACAACGCAAACACAAATCCTTATCCTCACCGCTGCGTCCAATGTTAGAAATGGGATCCCTGGCTGGCCAGAGCTTGCGCCAAAGTCAGTCAGAGACCACCACTCCTAAGTCAGGGCAATTTTTATACACCTAAATCCTTTGTTTGGAGGTGCAGGGTGGGGGAGAAACCAGTCGCAGCTGGTTTGGGAGTACCCTTGATGGCCCAACCACCCCTTTCTTTCACTGGCAGGGCTAGGGTCATCAGTCACACCACAGGGGGGCGGAGCCAGCATTGTGTGGGGAAAACCCAGCCCATCCAGGACACAGGTACACTCCTCCTACACATCACTCATGCTAATCTCACACTCACCACCGGGCAGACCCACCCAGCCTTCCTGGAGCCAGGCTCACCAGCCAGCTCCAGCCAATCACACGACAGGCATATTTTACTCTAACATGCCAACTCCTAGAAGTGGCACTTCTACATATGACACACTCATGCAACACACACCATTGCGAAGCATTCACTCTCACATGTTCGTACATATCAGATTCGAACCTGTACACCCCATGCATCAGGAACTACCAGGGACACATACATTCCCCATGCATTCCTATGGGAGGGTAGGCCTACCTCATCACATGCACTCAGAGTGCGCTCGCACTTTCCACTGGGACACAGTGAAAGTGCGCAGAACCCAAAAATCACCATCACCAGGTCACCATTACAAGCAAAAAGGTCTAGGGGTGAACCTGCCAGAAGGGCCAAGTCCAACACAACCCCCAACACAACCCCCTTCCAGCCAAAACGCAGGGTAGAACAATCACCACCGTGATGGACTTCCCTGCTTGGGGCGATAGAACACGGACGCGGGCCCGCAACTGCAGGGACACCCTCCTGTTCTGGGCCACCCAGGTGCTGCTGGTCCTTGCCTATTCGCAGAGCGGGGGGTAGTAACCCCTGGCACATAGGAGCCATTCTCCACTCTTCCCGTCTGCAAGACAGGACTAGACTGCCACTGGTTCTCCAGCCTAGGGCCTACAACCTCAGGCGGACCAGGAGTCTCGGGGAAGGCTCTCCTCCCCCTACCTCTTCTTCTAGGGTTCCTCCTCCTCCTGCGAGGGGTACCCCTACAACGCCACTCCAGCCCAGAGTTTAACCCCTCAGGTTGCACCGGGGTCAGAGGTGGGCTTTCCCACCATCTGCACCCCCTTCCAGAGGTCTGCCCTCTCCCAACTGGAGAAGTTCCTCTGAAAGAAGAACCGGTCAGGACACTGGTTACAGTCATCCTACCCTTCAGGTCAGGCTGAACCTGAACCTGGCCTCCCAACCTCTGGTCTAAAACCTTTGGTGGAACAATTGCCTGGCACTCCAGGACTTCTGGGGATTCACACGCCATCCCCCTGAGGCTGACACATGACCCATGTGTCGTGTGACTGTCTGCCTGGCGCAGATCTCCCGTCTCCTGTCCACCTGACAGTGCGCAGAGATCCCCCAGCACAGAAGTGGCGCCACCCGGGTCCCCCCAAGAAGATCTAGCCCAACTGGCTAGTCCCTGGTCCACTGGTGCATCCACTGGGAAACTCATCCCCCAATCACTCCTCACTTCGGACTTCTGTGCCCTCCCTCCTGGAGTAGCACTGCCAGACACTGGAACCCCTGGAGCTCTAGTTACAGATGCTCCAGGTTCCCTAGTCACTAGGAGATCCTCCTCAAGTGTACTAACCGGACAGCCTAGGCCCCTAACCTGGTGTTCCCTCAAGAAACCACCCAGGTTTTGAGATAGGGCTTCGGGCCTCTGGGGACTCTCAGCCTCCCACTGACTCCTGCTCCACTGAGCCAGGTAGTCGGCCTCTCCGCCCGCTCACTATACTGGGACCTAGCTGGGCTACACTGAGCCTCTTCCACCACGCTGGGCTGGAAGATACCTGTACCACTACTATTGGACTCACTCTCCAATGACTCTACAGAACCTCTGGCCCTCTCCCAGCGGTCTGCTTCCGCGGCAAGCTGCTCTGAAGAAGGAGACCCATATTCCAACAGGTGTTGGCGCAACTCTGGACAACAAACACTGAGCAACTGCTCTTTGATAATCATTCCGTGCAATACATCAAAATCATCTTCTGTGCGAACTTGCATCCAATCAATCAGTGTCCCATTACATTCATCCTCAAACTCTCCCCAGGACTGGTGAGACAGTCTCCTAAGGTTCCTGACCTTCAACCGATACTCCTCTTCTCGGGAAACAGGTACCAGACTGGGGGAACTGGGACTGGGATTTCCTACACTGAGATTTAAATAGCTGCCACCACTGGACTCAACCCTCCCTGGGGGATCCAGAAAATTAGAACTGCGCTCAGGGGACAACCTACACTCTAGGGCTATCTTCTCCCTGGCCAAGGCCCTCTCAGCCTCTGCAATCCGCTCATGCACACCCAGCTGCGCCATCTCTCTGGCATGCTCTAACCTGAGCTTCTCCATAGCCAGCTGGTGCTCCCTCTCTTCTCTCCTATCCAACCACTCCTCGGGGGACAGGGAAAGGGATGGGGTGCTACATCTTACGCTGGACCCAGCAAGGGACTCCCTATCTATGGGGTCCTCACTATCTGCTGGCGTCCCTGTGCTATCATTTTCTTCCTCCTCCTCAGACTCTTCAGGGCACCCCACAGACCGACCACCCTCCAGGTGTGAAGCCCGGGCCCTTTCCTCACTGCGCTCAAGATCCCACTGACCCTTTTGCCACAGGATCAGGCTGCTCCTAAGTTCGGACTGAGTGTCTGACTCATCCACCCCTATGTCTCTCTCTTCACAGAACCTTACCAACTCTCCCATACTGTATCCAAACAGATCACAGAAATCAAAAGCAGGCTCCATTCTGGCGGACGTTCTAGAGAAAAGATTACACAGGGAACCTAGGGGTCTGAGCTTAACACAGGAGTACACATGTCATAAAGGTTCAGCAAGTTCCCTCTCCCAGAGAACTCACACTCACTTGCCTAGTGCCACACACCATTCATTCACACACAACCCCCCCCTCGGACTGGTAAGGCAGTTTCTACCACCCCTGATTCCTCAACCTGACCACACGTGACACAGGTACCAAACTCTGGGTGCAGGGCGGGGGAACAAATGTACTGGACACAATTAAACAATGATACCTTCAGGAGAAGAAAATAATGGAACTTCAAAAACAATAATCCCCTAAAATGTGGTCATCTAAAATGCAGAGTTTTGTAGTGTGGCCCGTTGCCACTGTGGTACAACGCAAACACAAATCCTTATCCTCACCTCTGCGTCCAATGTTAGAAATGGGATCCCTGGCTGGCCAGGGCTTGCGCCAAAGTCAGTCAGAGACCACCACTCCTAAGTCAGGGCAAGGGAGTTACACGCCAAGATAACCCCTGCTCTCCCTCTAGGTAACGTGGCGCGAGCAGCAAGGCTAAACTTGGAGGCGATATGAGTTAAGTATTTGCACACGCACCCCAGCAACAACACGCAAGGCCCACCACAAAGGAAACTCCACACAAGGTTATATATAAAAATAGCCTTTGTATTACACCAAAACACATTAGATAAAACACACACTTCACAATGTGCCAGGGGCACGGGCAGAATTTACAGGGGAGATTTACAAGACAGGGCCACCTGGACCACTGTCAGGGATCAGCACTTTTAGAAGTAACACTTTTAAAAATAGCACTTAGAATATAAATCACTGTAGTACAAAAATAGAACTTATAACACACAACCAGCCACTACTGGTACCAGGTGAGCACCACCTATGCAATCCTCACTATCCTAGGAGATCACACAAGGAACCTGGGCCTCGCTAGTACCACCTGTACTAGCAAGAAGGAAATCACCTAAGTATCGTTATACCTGTAAGGGTCTAAGGAAGGAAACACATGATGCATCACAATACATTCAGAGGTGTAAAAGCAACAACACACATGATGAATAAACTACCCATTCAGAGGTGTAAAGGTAAAGCACATGAAGCATAACATACAATCAGAGGTGCAAGGAACAGCAACACAATAGCGCAAAATCCACATTCGCCACCACCTGTGGCAGTCCCTGTGTCCCAATGTCAGGGCCTAAACGTGGCAGCTGCCCACGAAGTGCTGGGCAGCTGTGTAACAGAGTTGGGCCACCGCTGGAGCCTTGCAGGCTCTGGCCAAAACAATGTGGGCAAGGAGGGAGCCTCTCAGGGCTCTGAAATGAAGATGTGCCTCTTGAGCCTCGCTGGGCTCTTAAATACGCATGTGGCACCTTTGAGCCTCTCTCAGGGCTCTAGAACCAACAATGCCCTTGGGTGCTGTGGAGCCTCGCAGGCTCTGTAGAACAAATGCCCCCCTCGAGCCTCTCTGGGCTCGTAAACAGGAATGCCCCTGAGCTGGAGTGAGCACACAGGGGGGGCGGGCACCGGCAATGTGCCCCGACGCCCCCTCCCTTCTCTCCCCGCTACTGCGCACTCACCGGGTCTCCTGCGGCGGGCAGCTGCTTCACGAGAGCTCCCGCTCCTCGGGGCTCTCTGCACACTTCTTTCTCTCTCCTGGGCACTCCCTCGCCTGAGGGAGGAAAAGGAAAGACACCGGCTTCTCCCTTCACCGGAGCGCGGGGTGGCCTCCCGTCCGCTTCCGGTTGCCTCCCTATCCTGCCCCCGGCCTGCCTGACTTCCGGGTCGCGACTGCGGGGGCGGGACTTCTGTCGGGCCGCGCTCTGATTGGCCGGCCGACCAACCACTTCCGGGTCATCGCGGGCAGCACGGCGGGCCATTCCAGGCACTCGTAGGCGGGGGTCAATTTACCGAGGGGTGCGTTCCCTCGAAGTAAAATCGAAAAATGTTGGCAAGGTCCCTGGCAGGGGACACATACATTCCCCATGCATTCCTATCGGAGGGTAGGCCTACCTCATCACATGCACTCAGAGTGCGCTCACACTTTCCACTGGGACACAGTAAAAGTGCGCAGAACCCAAAAATCACCATCACCAGGTCACCATTACAAGCAAAAAGTCTAGGGGTGAACCTGCCAGAAGGGCCAAGTCCAACAAACCCCAACGCGAAAAAAGTTGCGATGGGCCCAATCGTGATAAAAAAATGAGCGACAATCTTACCCAGGCCCGCCTTTCACACATGTCAGGCAGGAAAAAAGACTATAAAAGTAAAAAACAAAAAAGAAAACAAAAGTGAAACAACAGTGAAGCACAATGAAAGTAGCTGGAGCCTGCCTGACTTCCGGGTCGCGACTGCGGGGGCGGGACTTCTGTCGGGCCGCGCTCTGATTGGCCGGCCGACCAACCACTTCCGGGTCATCGCGGGCAGCACGGCGGGCCATTCCAGGCACTCGTAGGCGGGGGTCAATTTACCGAGGGGTGCGTTCCCTCGAAGTAAAATCGAAAAATGTTGGCAAGGTCCCTGGCAGGGTGGGCACCTGTCAGGGGACAAAATACTCAAAAATAAGCGAGGTGGCACTCGCTTGGGGCGGACAATGCCGGGTGGGCACCGGCCTCTGCAGACAAAGTGCTCCCAGCGCTAGAGGGGTGATCACAGCGCTCCCAAGCGCTGCAAGTCAAATAAAAGCGCTCTCAGCGCTAAGAGGGAAAAGCCAAGCGCTCCTAGCGCTATAAATCAGGAAAGGATCCAGCAAAGTCCTTGTAGGCAGGCAGGGGGGCAAGGCTGGGCCCAGAGCCAGCACACTGGGTCTCCAGGCAGGGAGACACTCCAAGTGGCGGTCCTCTGGCCCAGCAACAGCAGCAGCAGCCCCCTCAGGATCCTGGAAGAGAACAATTTCTGTGGGGACACAGCCCCATTTTTATACACCTAAATCCTTTGTTTGGAGGTGCAGGGTGGGGGAGAAACCAGTCGCAGCTGGTTTGGGAGTACCCTTGATGGCCCAACCACCCCTTTCTTTCACTGGCAGGGCTAGGGTCATCAGTCACACCACAGGGGGGCGGAGCCAGCATTGTGTGGGGAAAACCCAGCCCATCCAGGACACAGGTACACTCCTCCTACACATCACTCATGCTAATCTCACACTCACCACCGGGCAGACCCACCCAGCCTTCCTGGAGCCGGGCTCACCAGCCAGCTCCAGCCAATCACACGACAGGCATATTTTACTCTAATATGCCAACTCCTAGAAGTGGCACTTCTACATATGACACACTCATGCAACACACACCATTGCGAAGCATTCGCTCTCACGAGTTCGCACATATCAGATTCGCACCTGTACACCCCACGCATCAGGAACTACCAGGGACACATACATTCCCCATGCATTCCTATGGGAGGGTAGGCCTACCTCATCACATGCACTCAGAGTGCGCTCACACTTTCCACTGGGACACAGTAAAAGTGCGCAGAACCCAAAAATCACCATCACCAGGTCACCATTACAAGCAAAAAGTCTAGGGGTGAACCTGCCAGAAGGGCCAAGTCCAACAAACCCCAACGCGAAAAAAGTTGCGATGGGCCCAATCGTGATAAAAAAATGAGCGACAATCTTACCCAGGCCCGCCTTTCACACATGTCAGGCAGGAAAAAAGACTATAAAAGTAAAAAACAAAAAAGAAAACAAAAGTGAAACAACAGTGAAGCACAATGAAAGTAGCTGGAGCTAGAAGTACAGAGGACAACCAGAAACCCACAAGCCCCCTGGAGGACTAGCCTGAGACCTCCGGTCAGGGAAAGGCAAGGACAAGAAGAGTAGGAAGAAGCTTTTCAGTCCACAGGAAAACAAGATCCTGATTAACGTAGGTGGTAGAACACCATCAACAACTGTTTGTCACCTCCACTGTGTCATTGGCAACAAAAAATGGAAAACGGCAGTCCATCATGGACAAGGTGAATGCAGTCAGAGTGCTATAGAGGACAATAGAAGAGGTCAAGAGGGGCTGGAATGATGTGAAGTGCAAAACCAAGCACAAACTCGCCAACGACTGGAAGGCAGCAATGCTGACTGGAGGTGGAAGTCCAGAGCCACAGGAGGACCTGGACGAGATGGAGGAAATGGTGTCCACAGTCATCAGTGGGGAGACAGTGTCAGGAGTTGGGGGGCCGGACACTGCTCAACATGACCGGACACAACAGCATCAGGGTGAGTAACGACCAGAGACTTGGGGGTCACGGTGGTAGGGGGAGATGGGCACAATGGCACACATGCACAATTAAGTAGAGCACATCTGCGGGCAAACCATGCCCAAACCCCAACTCCCACCAAGAGACCAATGTACCCAAGTATGCAACACCTCATCAATGTATCAGCACTAAAGTCAAAGGCACACCTCATGAAAGGGAGAAGGGGCAGCAAAATAAGAGCTGCAGGGGCGACTAACCCAAAATGTTGCACACACACATAACAGTGAGAGCACATCAACATTGACAACAATGTGGTGCAAACCGTAACATGCACACAACAGAACATAGGACAAAATTGGTGCTGCATGTGTGTAGAAACTGCCCAATCACATTTGGCATTGCAGGAAGATGATGAAGTACAAGTACAAGTACAAAGACACATCCGTGAGGGTGTCGAAATGTCCACTGTCGTGCATCAAATAGTCAGCTCCTCCCAAACAGTCACAATGTACACTGTCATGCAGTCTGAGTGCAAACATGTACAATGTGTCAACATACATGTGAACACAATGTTAAAACGCATCTCCCATTCATATTGCAGAGGGAAATCTAACGCCTCCTACAGAGCTGTCCGAACCTCTCTTCTCTGATGAAGAAGAGGACCACCACACCTTCGACGCTGATGCCCTCCAACAGTTTGTGAACAGAGTCCGCAGTCCACCTCCAGGAGCAGGAAACCCAGCTGCTACGAGGAGACTCAGCCCCCTGCACAGACCACACTGCAGGCAGCACTCACCACCATGGCTGCCTTCCAGGACCCACACAAAGACAACATGGCCTTTCAAACGCTGTGTGTTGGGGTGCCAGGAGAAGCTGGCTGAACAGGTGTGGGTGGGGTTCGACCGCATGGCAGTCAAACTAGATGCCATACATGGGTGTCTAAGTCCCATCAGGGACCATTCACAGTCCCTAACGGACACCCACAGCCCGCTCCATGCCCTCCAACGAACCATGGATGACATCGCTAGAGTCCTGACTCTGAGAAAAGAACAACTGTTTAGTCAGAGTGGCTCCAGCGATGTCACCCGGGAGTTGGGACACTTGCAGAAGATAATGGAGACCATGGAGCGGACGCAAGCGGAAAGAGCAGTTGCGATGGCCGCAGACCAGCGGGAGGTAGCTGGGTTCCTCATTGCTGGCACAAGGCCTGGTGCTGATGAATGTTGCTGCTACCACTACATCCACATCTCTGACCCCTGAAGTGTCAGTACCACACAGCGCGGCAGACATCCCACCTCCGGCCCCTGAGGGATCACTGGCACAGAGTGCTGGAGACAGAACACCACTGCCCCCACATGAGGCAGATGAAACAGCAGAGGGTGAAGATTCAGATGAATCTGACTTCCTGGTAAGAAGAAAACCGTAGCATTCATCTCCGCCATATGGAATGTTTATGCTTGATTCTGCCCTCTGCATAATCACCTTCCACTGTCCCCGGACACACTCTGTGACACTCACCTTGGACCTCGACATGGACTGCCATATTCTGTTTGGTTACCAATGACACAGCAATCACACTGGGTACTGAACTCTTCCTCTACTGATGAACTTGTCATTTCCTAAAGGACTCTAGCTGGCCCTCCACAGGCCTACAATGTAAAGTGGGGTTTGCAGGGCCCTGTACTGCTTCAGCTACAACACTCCACTGAATGTGCATTAAACAGTCATATTCACACAGATGTGTCATGTCTATGATATTTCAAGTGTGGAAATACAGAGAATGTAGGGTCGGTGATTCCCCCTTACATCCATGTTGCTCATGTTGTAGGACTTGGGTCACAGGGTGACACATTGCCGACTGCGGTCCGGGTGGCGCCGGCACTACAACAGGGACACACTCATCAGTTACTTCCTTCTCCAGCCCAGGACAGAAACACGCCCGGTGCCCCTGGGTCATTGTTCACAACCTTACGCTGGACTTGCGTACGCCAGGCCAGCCCTCTCCGCTTACGCTTACAGGGGGGGACAACCACACTGCATGTCCCAGGTCTTCCTTGTAGTGATCGGCTGATCACAGGTCTAGTTGTCAGCATGCCACAGCCACTCCCTCACGGCTGGTTTACACCCACACCACACCCAGCCAGCACACGCGTCACTGGACATGTGACCCAGCCAATAAAAAGGCCAGGGCGCATGTGCTGGATGCAATTTCCACTCTCTATATGGGTGTGTCCATGTGCTTATTATTTATGCATGAAGGCCTAGGGCCCTACCACATCACATTTCCCAGGGCAGTCCGATGATGATGTGTCTGCACCATGATACCCAATCATAGAGGGTCCACTTGCGGGTCACAGACTTGGTGGCACCGGACACACTGCGACCGGCACAGGCACACCGCCATGGGATGGTGACTTTTGATGCACGCCAAGACGATGCCCCATCTTGGCGTTCTGGACTGCTAAGGATTTGTGTGCCCTGCTGGACGGCAGTGTAGGCCTGAGCCAGCGGACAGCGCTGGCCTACCACCAGGTGGTGTTGCCTCTCGGATCACAGAGTTAGTGGCACCTAAAGGGCTGAGTGGGTGTGCAGCCTGCAATGATGTCTTGTGCACTGATATGTTTTTGGCCATTGTGATATCAAGACCCAGAATCAAGTGTGTGACCTGGTGGCCCGTGGTGCAGGGTGCATGATGTGGAGGATGCCAAGGTCGCAGGCACTGGGCTTGAAGCTTGCACCGGCATGTGGTGGGCCCTCTTGAAAACACGCCGGTGGCGGAAGGTGAGCAGTGAGGCCTAAGTGCGCAGGGGTGGGCAGTCACTGCTGGGCAGTGGGAGGGGCTGGGGTGCAGCAGCCTATGTGCACAGGAGTGGGCAAGCGATATGGCGTGTGCAATTGTATGTATTTTGCCATACCAAAATCTGGACTCTGTTTCAGATAAGGGAACTTGTGGACTGCAGTGTGTACCGGCACATGGTTGGAGACACACCGGTGGCAGCAGGTGAGCAGTGAAGCCTGTGTCTGCAGTGTCAGCACTCTCTCTCCCTCTCTTCCTTTCTCTGTCCCTCTCTTTCTCTCTCTCTCTCTTTCTCTCTCACTCTCTCTCCCTCTCTTTCTCTCTTTTCTCTTTCTCACTCTTTCTCTCTCTGTCACTCTCACTCTCCCTCTCATTCTCTCTCTATTTCTCACTCTTTCTCTCTCTTTCACTCTCACTCTCCCTCTCTCTCTCTCTCTCTCTCTCTCTCTCTGTCCTTTGATGAGCGCATGATGCACCTTATTATCTTGAATTTTGTCTTGCAAGCTGTGACTTACAGATTGTCCATAGATGACCCGTCATGGCTCTTCCAAATAGTTGTTTTGAGATTCATTTGAATAAAATGGTGTGTTTGGTAATTCAAAGATGACTAAGTGATTCTCCTTTTTCCGACCTCACATGCATGTTGAGTGTTGTACTTGTGCGACGTCAGGCGAATTGTTTTGTTCATGATTTCATAAAGTTGATGTCACATATCTTTGTCGGAGGAGGTCTGGGGGCGTGGCGGGCATGGGGGTGGTGGCGGTGGGTGTTGTGGCCCTCTTGGGTGTCCAAGCTGCATGATCGTTGGCTCCATGGCAACTGTTGTTCTTCTGGTGTGGCTCTGGGCTGGGCTCCCTTTTTTGGTGCAGGTTGTTGTCCGACTTTACACGTAATCAGAGCAGGTGTTAAATTCCTGCAGCTAATGTGCTTTATTGCCTGTTTTGGGATCTTATTGCTGATCTTGCTGGTCGTTGAGAATGTTGCAATGCTATCGCAGGTAAACTGGTGATATGGGCTGTTAGCACCAGCTTGTGAATGGGGCGATAAATGTATCGCAACTTTGGCTGCGATGAAGTGCTGATAACTCTGCGATAAGTCATTGAGAATATGCCCCTATATTTTAGGGCAGGTTACTCGTTTTGCCCTGATGTATTAAAGTTGTGTTTTCTCTTTTACGTTAAATCAATGAATTACAACGTGGAAGCACCCTGATTTCATTTTTTATTGGTGGGCTTGCATGTGCGAACTCCATTCCTTTGTCTGCCTGTAGATAAAAATAATTTTCATTACAACTGCAAAATATAGCTATGGTTTTCTTTAATGTGTCCCATTGTTCATTATATGTATTGAAAACTGATACCCACAGGGCTGGATACGTTAAATCTGGACGCTGTGTGGTTTTGAGAACAGCACGCATGCACAGACAGATATTCAGAGCATTGCTGCCGGTCATCATGCCATATCTTCTACTTCACAGCGTCGTACAAATTTCACAGAAGGGATTGAAATATTCTTCTCTCTGACTGTGAGTGAACTCCGGGACTCTCACGATCTCTGTTGTCTAGCTAACGTATGGATGGTGTATGAATATTTGAAATACACCGAAGAATTGAAGCCTGATTGGATATTATTCCATCTTCATGTGACTTGAATACAGATACCAAATTTTGGTCGTCAGACTGTTTTATCTGCATTTCACTTTTAAGCCCTGATGAGTTTCCTTTTGCACAAAGGAACAAAACGTGTTGGCTGTGTGCCAGTTTTAAACAACACTTTGAATAAAGAAGATTGATTGATCAGATTTGTTTTCCTGAATGATTTTTTTGGGTGCACCTTCCTTCTCAATGAACTCTTTCATAACAGTGGCATCCATCAACGGCGGATGCTAGAAGTAGCTGTACCAAACCATACCATATGAAACAATAGGAATTGAAGTGCTTAACCTTGGTCGGCCGTTGTTTGTTCTTGTTGTTTTTGTAAATCATTCGATATTCAGAGCAGGATAGGCGCCCATTCAGATGTTAAAATAGCTCTGCTTCTCAGACCTGTGAAGCCTGTAGAGATATAAGCTTGATGAAAGTAGAGTTGGACTGTAAGTAAAGAAATAACACAGCAAACTAATATTGGTCATTGTAGAAAGAAATATCTGCTGCTGGCTCGCTGTTGTAGCTACCCCATCTGCATTTTTATATTTTTCCCCACTACCTGGTATGTTACTCTGTTCAAACCTTCTGTATTGTGGCCACTCATACACTAAGCCTGCTTGCTACCCGGTGGAGTCACAGGTTGCTAATGGATTTGGTAGGACCCCTAAAGGATTCTCAAGTTACTACATCAACAAAGGGCCTAATTACAACTTTGGAGGTGTGGGAGCCGGCCGCTGGACCAGCGCCCCACTTCCACACCTCCAATGCCAACCACCGCAAGCCAGCCAGATTACCATTTCCCTCATGTCCTGGCAGGTGATGCTTTGGTGGTCGCAGGCGGTGAGCCTTAGAAAGGCACCGCTATGGGAACGCCAAAGAAAGTTTATGCACTGCATGGACTGTTAAGTTCATGCTGTGCCGGAACTGGGGGTGCATGCATACAGGGGGCCCAACATGTGCCCCCTTCATGCATCTCCATGGCCCTGAGGCAACAGCGAGCTTTAAAGAGACTCCTTAGTTTAATCACTGCCACACTTTTCATGGCAGGCTCACCACCGTGAAAACTTTGGCAGTGAAGAAACTCGTAATGTGCTTGGCGTTGTTGCAGTGGCACTGCTAGCATATTGCAGGCCTCACACCAGCACCCACTGCTGAGGGATCATGGATTCCTGGGGGTTTCGGCAGACCAATGATGGTCCTACTGCCAAACTCATAATGCGGCCGTCGGACAGTCGGTGCGCACTGCTGTGCCATCCAGAGGTTGGCAGTACACGGACCTCCAAACTCAGAATCAGCCCCTAAGTCAACAGACTACCCCCACAGGTTCCTTACTGGGATCTACCTGGTTCATGACAGTAATTTCTAGGTATTTGGGGACTTCCTCTTTACGCTGCCTAGTGTTCAACCCACCAATCCGGCCATGTTAAATTTATATAATTTCCAATAAAGTGAACTGTTTTCGAAATGATAATAGTAACATTGGGTGGGGTGGTTTGAAAAGGAAGGCAAGTAGCAGGATGAGACAAAGATGTGCGCTATAGAAATCTTATAAATTAATAAATAAATAAATATGGGAGGAGAGCGAGGGCAGTGATTTAACACTGACATGGAGGAGTGGAGCAATGATTATAGAATGGAAACTGGAGGGGAGAGTTGTTAAACAACACACAAGGGGGAGAGGGGATTGGGGAGACAGTATGCAAGGGGGGTTGGAGTTGAGGGACTGCAGAAACATGCACTGTGTATAAGTGCATTTGGAATAGAGAAAACAGTACCTGCAGCAGCCTGCAGCTAGTAGAAGGACAGAAGGACACTAGCCCCAAGTAGCAGTACTTGGTCCAAGCTGCACAGCACCCACTAAGACTCTAAAGCTCAGAACGGAAGCCGTAGACCAGGAGGAGCTGCTGATCAAAAGGAAGTAAGGAAACAAGAGCGATGTGGGAACCCACGATGGTAAGTAAAGTTAAGTATTGGTAGACTGTAAGCCCCGTTTAAGTTTTTTTGCATTACAAGAGATTTTACAAGCACAGGGCATGTGCTGGTCAGGCAAAACCTGAAAAAACAAATTCGATTTATACAGGTTGAAATAGGTGCCTCTAACAAATGGCTTGCGGGCTACTGGTACCTCTCCAGTTACCGGTCATTAGCTCTCCTGTGTGCATCCCAGTCTTTTAAATTGGAAATTTTTGCTAGGCTAAATTAACATATGTATTACAAATCTGTGTATTCCAAGATGTATTTGATTTTGAGTGATAAATAATGTGCAGAGACTTATCTCTAATGTAATTACATTTGCACCAGGGGCAATGTTGCTCGCATGCATTACCTAGGTGTAGGCATTCCAAATTGACAAAGCGTTTTTAACATTACTGCTGGTAAACCTGCTAATGTAAGGAGGTGGGCAGTGCACTAATGTAATCTTGTCTGATGTGGTCACTGTTACAACACTAATAATAATAGTAGATTGCGATGATTTTAGTTGAACATAAATTGCTCTTGGTATACAAAAGGTTGGAGACCCTTGGGTTGGACTGTACACTGTACTATATCAGCAATATAGATATTGTGACAAATACATTCCTGCACATCAGTGTGTGGAGAAGTATAAAGTGAAATGGGGTGACTGGGTATTGTTCCAAACTCTCACCCTGGAGTAGTGGTTGGGTCATTTATTGTACTTGTTAATCGGAGGTGGAGTATGCTGTACATACTCACACTATGGGCCTTATTTAGAGTCTGGCAGATGCGTTACTCCATTACAAATGCAGCAGAAATCCTTTCGGCCATATTACATTGCATCCTATGGGACTTGCAATTTGCCAGGCAGGATATCTGTCATATTTGTGTTGGAGGAACCCATCCTTGAACCTGTAACTCAGGCCCTTTGCTTCTAAAGTGGTACGAATGATGCAGGATAGGCTGGAAGGAGGGTGTAAGCGGACACCGCTTTATAACCCACGAAGTTAACTGGTTGAATCTCACTCAATCTGGCAAATGTTTATGACAAGTCCACAATAAGAGTCCTACTTCCCCGGGCAGATGGCTAATCCACAACTAGGGTTCCATACTTCCTGAGCCTCCTCAGCCTGGCAAACATACAAAGGGGTAATTATGATTTCTGTTGCAGTTTCTCTCTGACGAAATTCAGTCTGGCTGTGTGATGATGCAGCAGACAGACACTAATGGCAGGCTTTGTCAGAGAGGGTCTCTCAGACTGCAAAAGGGAAGCAGCACGGGATGTCCCACTGCAGGCTGAAGAGGAGCCAAACCTTTTTAGGGCCCTCTCTGAATCAATAGCAACAAGCTAAGAGGGCCTAAGGAGACCAAGAAGCTGAACCTCTGTTGACCAAGTAGCTGGTCCTCTCCTAAATAAGAACCCTTCACAAGAGCCCAGAGCCCGTTAAGCAGGTTCGTGATACCCAATGGCTTTCTCAGGGAGAATGAAAGGTCCATCCAGACAAATCATCAGGGGTAAAGAAACCTCCAAACAATATATGTTGAGATTCTTTCAGAACAAACCTCCCAACCAATGGACTGGTATGAGGATGGCACTCACACCACCTAACTCTCGATATCAATTGAGTACTAAGGCCTGATGTTGGTGTCCAAATACCGGTCGGAAATGGCTGAAAATACAGATTTTCAGCCGTTTCCGACCGGTATTTGGACATTGGTATGTAGGGGGTAGCAAAAACATACAGATTCGGTAAATTTATTGAATCAGTCATTATACAGAATCAGTAAAATTACCGAATCAGTAAATTTACTGATTCCCGTGATCCCTGGTGGACCCGGAAATCCGCCGCTCGCGGACCGTTTGTGGACGAGAAGGAGAACAAACAAAGTTGGACATTGTCTTAAACAGACAAACAGCTGTCCATATCGGCCACACGCCGGCAGAACCGAAAAGTCTGATCGAATCAACTGCATTGCCCCATTGAATGCTTACAAGTCAACACCATCGCCAACACACACATTGGATTGAGCGTCGCAATTGCGTTTCCGACCGGTATTTGGACATTGGTATGTAGGGGTAGCAAAAACATACAGATTCCGTAAATTTACCGAATCGGTTATTTTACCGAATCAGTAAAATTACCGAATCAGTAAATTTACTGATTCGGTAAATTTTACAGATTTGGTAAAATTACCGATCGGTAAAATTACCGAATCTGTAATTTCTTATGTAGGTAGCACTTTAAACAGTGCCACAGGGCCTTTGGAATTCGTTATTTATCACCTAATACCATTGGGTGGTAAATAACGAATTCCTGTGTACATGCACATCTGTGCATGTACACCTGTGCCATGTGGCACACATACATGCTCAGGTGTACATGCCACATGGCACGCAAACCAGAAACAGGGGTGTAACAGGGTGTCAAAGTGACACCCTGTCCCCCTTCGCAATTCGGTATTTTTACCGATTCGGTAATTACCGAATCGGTACTTGCTATTGATTGCTATGGGCTTCAATGCCCATAGGAATCATGGCAAATACCGATTCGGTAACTACCGAATCGGTAAAGAACGAATCCTACCGATTCGGTAAAAATTACCGAATTTTTACCAACATCTTATTTACCGATTCATAAATACCGAATCGGTAAAATTCGTATTTATGAATCGGTAAATAAGATTTACCTACATCTAGCCCCAGGTGCTCTATTTTGCTGCCTATGACAGGATCTGGTTGCACAAGCGCCTACACCTGGCTCAATCTAGACTTATGTCAGGCACTAAATATTAGAGTTTGCGCTTGCTCTGCCTCTGGGCTAAGTGGATATATTCAGGTGGGCCATCAGCAATTTCAGTTAACATGAGCTCCCTCATATTGTTCCTAGGGCACTTTTGCATGCCAGGACTGGTTCTGAGTTGCAGCCTATCCAGGGTCGCAACTACAAAACTACAGACTAATACTATGTCGGCAACCCAAAATTCTGTGCCCAGTAAAGGCACACATGCTGTTTGGATTTTATTTTAGGCCAAGAAATAATCCAAATGCATATTGGATTTTCTCTTAGATGAAGTAAAATCCAAACACAAATTTGATTTTTAGGTCTCGTAGCGAACACAGCGCGTCAGCGCTGTGTCTCCGCTAGAGATCTTTTGTTAGCAAGTGTGCTTCCCAGGAGACAGTTTCGGCCGCGCGCATCCTTGGAGTGGATTTGAAACGGGAACGCGCGCTGTGGCCAGGCGCTGTCTCCTGGGAAGCGCAAGCACCACACACGCATGCGCATACACACACACAAGCGCCCATGCACGCACATACATACATACATACAGAGACACCCCCCCTGACACATACACACACACGTGCGCGCGCACACACACACACAAGTGCACCGAGGCCCCCCCTCCCCCTCCCCCGCCGTCACCGTCGCATACACACACGAGCATACACGCACACACACACACAAGTGCACCAAGCCCCCCCAGCCTTTTGAAACTTACCTGGGCAATGTCGGGGACTCTTCTCTCAGCACGCGGTGCCCAACCTCCTGCTAGCGCGGCCCCGGGTCTCCACACCGCTCACAGGAGCCCCGGGCCGCGAGACGCATCGACTCCGCCTGCCTCCTCTTCCGGTCTGGACGTGGCCCCGCTCCCGTCACAGGCGACCGTGCCTGACTTCCGGGGCGGCCGCGGCGGACTTCCGGGGGCATTTAGGATGCTGCTGCTGATTTCTCTGTCCTCCGTGTATTCCGTCCGTGGATTCTTTCCGTCTTCTGTTTTTCTTGTTTACGTGTCCTGTCGTTTCCGTGTGCCGACATAGCTTTAAAGCGACCGGCAGTGTACTTCGGTTTTTGCATTTGAGGACAAGTCTTTCAGAGTGGTAATCAGAGTTGAAATAACAACCGCATTAAGACCAATGAAAAGTTTGGATGAATAGTCCCTTCTTTCTGCCGGAAGATGCTACCACTCGTTTCTCCCCCAGTCTCGCCATTCAATCTTCCTGCACCATTCCTTAACTCAGGGGCACCAGAATTCCCCCACCTCCCACCAGCAGCATGCACATCACCCATAAGCTTTGTATGGATTGGGCTCAAAGGTAAGGCGTGGGTGGTACTGCTACACACATAAAAAACCCGCAAACGTCTGTGCGGCACAAGCTTATTCATCAAGCCACAATACCCCACGGCACCACGCTGCCCCCCTTCATAGCCCATTAACAATAAAGTGAACTTTTTACCAGTACTTTTGTGTGCACCCATTCTCACGCACACATAAGCACATTAATTAACAAAACCCGCAGCCCGAGCACTCAAAGTATTGAAACCCCTCAGATCCCATCTGTGAAAAGGAAATATAACGGTGTCAATGAAGGAGGAAACAACCCCAAAACCCAAAAATTGTGCCTAAGCCCATCCACTGCTAATCCCTCAATGATCCTACTGTCTGTTGAGTATCCAGAGACCATAACACCTCCTCCCCACTTGCACATACTACCCCTTATCGAACAACTGGTTAGCTCCATGATAGCTCCGCTGCTAGAAAAAATTAACATGTTAGGGGATAGGCTCTCTGGAATAGAGAAAGCCATCAAGTCAAACCTGCTGGTGGACAAATGTAGGGACACATCCAATCGCCCTAAGTCCCCTCCTCCTCACCCAGGCTCTAATCCATATGTGCAGGATAAAAGGCATCAAATACAACTTGCTGGCCCCAGTGTACCAGGGCAAAAAATAGTTAAATACCCCGCTAAAGTTTCCCTTCCCCAGCTGGCCACACCCAGAGTAGGTCACAACAAAGTTAATTCTATTCATTTACCTCTGGAAGCGGCCCCATATGTGTGCATCCTTGTGGGTGTACCTGCTCTTCCACGAGGAAAAATTGAAAGTCAACACGATTTAGCCAATAAAACCAAATTCTGGCTGTCAAAAAATAGGCCACTGCCACGTAATCTATACGGAGCAATAAGGAGCGTGAGAAGGGTGGGCTGGTTGGGCTCCCTTCCCAAAGATGTTGCTGGGGACTTGGTACTTGTATTTATTTATTTTATTTTATTTTCAAAATTTTTAAAGGGCGCAAATACCCATACGGGTGTCTCAGCGCTATTGTTACAGAACTCACTTATGGTATGACGGGGGAGTTAAGTGGAGGAGAACAGCCATGTTTTGAGGCTCTTTCTGAATTTGAGAAGCGTGGGGGCAGTTTTGATGTGGAGTGGTAGTGTGTTCCACAATTTGGCCGTGGCGGTAGTAAAACATCTGTCTCCCCAGCTGGCCTTTCTTGTTCGAGGGACGTTCAACAAGTTGGCTGAGGACGATCGTAGGGTCCTGCGTTGTTCCAGTGGGCGGAGGGCTTTTTTTAGAAACTGTGGTTCAGGGTTTTGTAGGCTATGCACAGAGCCTTAAATTTGATTCGGCTCCTAATAGGGAGCCAGTGAAGTTCTTTAATATACTGTGAGATTGAGGTAAATTTAGGGATGGATAGTAGGGTTCTGGCCGCAGCGTTCTGCACTGTCTGGAGTTTATTGAGAACTCCTTCCTGAGCATTCAACAGAAGGGAGTTGCAATAGTCGGTCCTTGAAAACACTAAGGTGCTGATAAGTGTTTTGCCCGCTGACTGTGGTAGGTAAGGAAGTCGTTTTTTTATTTTTTTTAGGGTGTAGAAGGCAGATGATACAACAGCGTTGGCGTGATGGAGGAAAGTCAACTTATTGTCAAAAGTGACTCCTAAATTGCGGACCTTGATCACCGGTTGGGGGGGGGGGGGCCAACTGAGGTGGCCACCACTGAGGGGACCATGCTGGCTGCAAGCTCCCGAATGTCATCACCTCCGTTTTATCAGAGTTGAGCTTAAGGCAGTTTGATGACATCCAGGAGCTTATTGCCTTCATTCCCTCTTGAAAATTGGCTGCAACGGATGCTCCGTTGTTGTGCACCGATAATATAAGTTGGGTATCATCGGCGTACGTAGTAAGGGCAATTCCATAAGATTTTATCACCCTCGCCAAGTCCGATACGTAGATATTAAAAAGCGTCGGACTTAGCGAGGAGCCCTGTGGAACACCGCATGGGAGGGAGAAGGTCTGGGAGGTGAAATTGCCCATCTTGACAGTCTGAGGGCGATTGGCTAGGAATGAGGCAATCAGATCTTTAGCTTTGCCTCTTATTCCTAGAGCTGAGACACGGTTGATCAGAGTGACATGATCGACCTTGTCAAATGCAGCGGAATGGTCCAGGAGTATTAGGACTGCCGCTCCTCCCATGTCCATTGTTGCTCTAATTTGATCTGCGGCCTTTAGTAGTGCTGTTTCCGTCCCATGCCCCTGTCTGAAGCCAAACTGAGTGTCATCGAGTAGATTGTTGTCATTGATGAATTTCGAAAGTTGGATGTTCATAGTTTTTTCGAAAATCTTGGCTGGGAAAGGAAGACAGGCGATGGGTCTGTAACTGGCGGGGATAAGAGGGTCTAGAGTTGGCTTTTTTAGTAGTGGCTTAATAATAGCCTCCTTCCAGACTGAGGGGTATATGCCTGTTAAAAACATGGCATTGCAAATGGTAGACAATGCGGGAGAGATTGCTTCTGGGATGAGGTTCAGGATAGCAGGGGGACATGGGTCAAGGGGGTATCCGGATTTAATGCTGGTTACCAGACGTTGAATATGATCCTGATCAATGGTGTCGAAAGATGATAGGATGGGCGAAGTATTAATGGGAAGTGCCGCAGGAGAGGGTGAAGGGGAGGAATGCGAGAAGGTAAGGAAAATGGAACTGACTTTTTCCTCGAAGAAGCTGGCCAGAGAATCTGCTAAAGACTGAGAGCCTTCTAGGCGCGGGGCAGGGGGGTTGGACAAAGTAGTGACCACCCGAAATAGTTCTCCTGCCGAGTTTTTCGCCTGATTGATTTGGGAAGTATAGTATAGACTTTTTTCAGCAACTATCATTCTTTTATAGATTGAAAGGGCATTTTTATAGGTCGTTTTATCTGTAGAGCTGTAGTTACGACGCCACTGCCTTTCAAGGTTCCTGCAATATTGCCTCTGCGTTCGAAGGGCTTCAGTAAACCATGGGGCTGAAGGTATTTTCCTGTTCCAATGGGAGGATTTGATCGGGGCTAGTTTGTTACAGGCCGTGTCTAAGTTCGTCAAATAATTGGAAGAAGCTATACTGGGGTCCTGCTCGTAGGGAATGTGATTTTCCTGCATCATCTCTGCTAACTGAGCTAAATTGATGTTTTTCCAGTCTCTATAGGAAGATTGAGAGGGGGCAGTGGGAGTAGGTTTGGTAGGGTTAGTTTCAACAGTGAAACAAATCGCTGCATGGTCTGTCCAGATGAGGAGGATAGTTTGGGTGACAGTTACAAGGGGACTGTTGGTAAATATACCATCTAGTGTGTGGCCTGCCTGGTGCGTGGGAGAAGTTATCAATTGCATCAGGCCAGCAGCTGCTAGGTCTGTTAGTAGCTGTGTTGTATCGTGGTTGTTGAGGGCTTCTAGGTGAAAATTAAAGTCACCTAGTATGGTAAAGTGAGGAGAGTCTGCAGCTGCTTCAATTAGGTGCCTATATTGGCTAGAAACTTGGCTCTTGACCCAGGAGGGCGGTAAATTAGCATGCCCTTGAAAGATGATTTGGCCGAGAGGATTAGTGTAAAAATGAGAGATTCGTATTCAGGGCAGATAAATTGTTTCGTCGTGAGTTTGAAGTGGTCTTTGTAAATTATAGCAATTCCACCACCTTTTCTTTTTGGCCTGTCTAATCTACACACATTGTAGTTAGTGGGGGTGGCTGCTCTGAAGTCTGGTCCGGAGGCTTCGTCACCCCAAGTCTCTGTGATGAATAAGAGATCCAATTTATGCGTGTCAATCAGGTCGGCGATTTCTAATTTATGTTTGGGGAGGGATCTGGTATTTAATAGCGCTGCTTGAACCAATAGAGGATCAGCTGTAGAAGTTTTCGCGGTAGCTTTTGTGCAAGTAAGACATAGGACGGGGCCTAGGATGGGGTTGGAGTACCCTAGACGAGGTGGAACATGAGGTAGAGCTGCTATATGCCTGAGTTCAAGTAATTCGGCAGTGGTGTATTTAAGTCTCACCATATTGGAAGGTGGTCGTGGTACTGGAGCTGCAGGGAGGGTGGCCCTTGGCCAGTCCTCGGCGCGGACGAGCGCAGACGAGCTTGCCTTGTGCGCGCCTTCGGCACACATTCGTCGCGCCCGCTGCGCTCGTCCGCTGCGCTTCCGGTAGCAGCACATGATTTATCGAGCCGAGAGTGACATGGGGAGGGGGTGTGGTCAGCGCGTGAGGGCGTGTCCGCAGCTTCAGGAAGGCGGCGTTGCCCTGGCAGCAGTGTGCCGCGTCAGCCTTAATTCGGCTGGGCGGTCTGCTGCTTGCTCAAGTGCAATCTGAGAATTAGCAGGTAAAAACAAGTTATACACAATTAAAAACGAGTGCTAACTCCCGGCTTACAGCCTCAGGAGTGAAGTTCTGTGAACGCTCGCTCTTAGTCAGCGCGCGCTCATATAGTGAGAGGGGGCGTGGTCAGCATGTGTGGGCGTGTCCGCAGCTTCAGGAAGGCGGCGTTGCCCTGGCAGCAGTGTGCCGCGTCAGCCCTAAATCGGCTGGGCGGTCTGATGCTTGCTCGAGTGCAATCTGAGAATTAGCAGGTAAAAACAAGTTATACACAATTAAAAACGAGTGCTAACTCCCGGCTTTCCGCCTCAGGAGTGAAGTTCTGTGAACGCTCGCTCTTAGTCAGCGCGCGCTCATATAGTGAGAGGGGGCGTGGTCAGCGCGTGTGGGCATGTCCGCAGCTTCAGGAAGGCGGCGTTGCCCTGGCAGCAGTGTGCCGCGTCAGCCCTAAATCGGCTGGGCGGTCTGCTGCTTGCTCGAGTGCAATCTGAGAATTAGCAGGTACAAACAAGTTATACACTATTACAAAAGTGGCCTGCTCCTTAATTGCTCAAAGGCTTAAACAAGTTAAAGAGTTTTATGTAATAGAGCACTCTTTTTAGCTTCTATTCATAGGGCTACACTTCGTTGTAGTATTCACTCTGGCACAAGTGCCAGTTTGTGTGTGTGTATGTCAGTGTCACCCCTGTGCTTACAGATATGCCCTCCCTTCCCTGTGTGTAAAAAAAGGGGAGGGGAGGTTGACAGTGTCTCACGGAAGTAACACCAAGGGGAGGATTGTATCAGACTGGTACTCGCCTGATTCCTCACTTCTCATCATTGACTACTGTCAACCTTTTAAAAAAATGGGAGAAAAACCAACATAAAGAAAGTGCATATAGGTCCAACAACCCCGTGGTGTTGTGAGTGCTAGAAACCCAATGTGATATCATTGTGCCCCATAATGTGAAAAACAACAAAATACCACGCTAAAAAGAGTGTAAACTAGCTGGCAACTCACAATTTTATTCTGTGCTGCTAGTTAACTCTGATTAAAAGTCAACCGACATGTTTCATCACTATTGCTTTTTAGTGATTTCTTCAGGGTTTAGTTGATGGGTCAGCGTTTTGCATGCACCTTTCACGTCTTCCCTTATTGTACCTGTAGTTCACGGTGCGACATGACAGACATACACACACATATTAAAAGTTTCAGCGTGTAACACTCCGCCCAGTACTCACTTACAAATGGCAAATCTCAGCTGTATCAATTTACCAGGTGGCCTGTCGAGATGAGCCTACCCGGCCCCCGTGGAAGATTGCGTCACGAGTGTAGTCCCAGTCTACGTACTGGTGATGTCTAGACCGCCAGTTGGTCGGTATCTGTTATGAGAGAGTAAGCCCAATGAGAAGTACTGTGTCCACTGGGGCCCGTCTCCGTCGACCCACGGGAACCCAGGGTCCTATGGAGTCCCTCAGCTCTTACCGATAATGCCCCGCTCCCGCTGGTTAAGCCATTGTACCTCCTTACCGCATTGGTGTGCAGCGCCCGTCTATGGCTCACCCTCGTGTGTTGTGAAGACGCCGGCCGGCTGTTTACCAAGCCGGTTTCCGGGTCACGTGGGTTGACGCGACGTGCCGCGTCACGCGTCTTTGGGCGCCATCTTAGACTGGGATCTTTTCCCACGGAGTGCGTTGTGTTGAATGCATTGCCATTTGTTTATAAATCAAGGAGTAGCTACCGAATCAAGCACACTTCATGTGCTATTGTATACCATCCCCTGTTTATGTATTTTGGTGTGTATAAACAGCGGAGAATTACGGAAAATTACTGAGGGACACTTTGAAGGCAGGACACCTTGTGAAAAATCTTTTGTATTAAAGAAAACTATTTCATTGAAAAAATTTTTTCTTTAGGGGGAACATGTTTTGAAGACAGCCAGCTACGGAACAACAAAACTGGGCCCCTATGTGGATAGATATACCAATCCTATATCCGGTGTGGTGATAACCTTGTCTGGGGGATGTTAGTCCGCCTATGGTGTTGCACGGACCCCAGTTACAATGTTATGCTCATACTGATGTGATGGTGTTTGTATTCCCTGTTACTCTAACACCATAATACCCACTAGGTGCCACTACTCGCGGAGTGATGCAGTTGTACTAAGGTGGAAAAGTACTCTAGGTCGTGGAGACCTTATTCCACTCAATGACATCGTTAAGTCCTTGATCAGCTGTTTGTTCTTCATAAATCCAGCGTGCTTCTTTCTTCGCTAGTCTGTTGCTCATACTGTGAATCTCCCCATATAATCTTTCCAATACAGTCCAGCGCAGATCTCTGGGTTGGTGTTTCTGACTGGTAAAATGTTGTACCAGTTTAGTCGAGAGTTTTGCTGCTTTTAGGGTGCTGAGGTGTTCTTGGATCCTCACTTTGATTTTTCTGGTAGTTAGCCCGATGTAGTATAGGCCACAGGGACAGCTTAGTCTGTATATTACGTTGCACGTATTACAGTTACTGAAACTGTTTAGATACCACGTTCTTCCGTTGGTCCTAGTGATGGAGTTGGTTTTCACTGTCAAAGGGCAGACGGTGCATTCCCCACACGGGTAGTGACCTGGTGGGAGATTAGAATTGGGCTGTCTGACTTGTGGTCTTGTATGGACCAGCCGGTCCTTTAGACTGGAGGACCGCTTGAAGGCGAACCTGGGTGGAGGCATCTGCATCGAGTTGGTACTGAGAATGTCCCAGTGTTTTCTGACAATTTGCCGGATCTTGGCAGAGTGTGGTCCATAGGTAGTGATAACTGGGATACAGTCTGTTTTCACTTTTAGTTGACGTTCAAGTAGAGCTTCTCGTGGTGTGTTAAGGGCTCGTTTCTTGGCCTGATTTATTGTTCTGCGCGGGTATGCTCTGGCCACAAGTTTGTCGGCCAGTTCTTCTGATTGTTCTTTATAGCAATTGGTAGTGGAGCAGTTTCTACGGTATCTCATGAATTGTCCCACCGGGAGATTGTCCCGTAGGGCCCTGGGGTGGAATGATTTATAATGTAGCAATGAATTTTTATCTGTAGGTTTTTGATGTACAGATGTAACAAGCTTGTTGTTTATAGCATTAATGTCCAAGTCTAGATATGTGGCTTTATACCGATCTATATTCCAGGTGAACCTGAGGCAACCATCCAATGTGTTTAACCACGTGAGAAAGCTATCTAGATCTTCAGATGTGCCCCTCCAGATACATAGGATGTCATCTATGTATCTCTTCCAGAGGACAATGTTCCTCTGGAAGAGATTGGTGGCATGGTAGATATTGTTAGCTTCAAATAGACCGACGTAGATGCACGCCAAACTGGGGGCAAAAGTAACCCCCACTCCAGCTCCCCCACGTAAAAAGAAATCCGCAAATTGAGAGAGCTCCTCGGAGTCAAGGAACATTACCAACCTCTAGCTAGAGACCCTACCCCAGACTTGCAAAAGATGATTCACACAATGGTGGCGGATGCTCGAGAAAAGAAATGGATTACAGCAAAAGAGGCAGATTTTCTGATCAATCCATCCCCCAGAATACCTGCATTCTACATCGTGCCCAAAATTCATAAGCCACAACGCCCACCACCTGGCAGGCCCATTGTCTCGGGCATTAACTCTGTACTCGAGCCGCTCTCTCAATTTGCGGATTTCTTTTTACGTGAATGTGTGATCACTCAACCTTCATACATACAAGATACCACCGATATCCTGAGACAACTCCAATCAGTCACATACAACCCTGAGGAAAACCTGATGGTGACGATTGACATCGAGTCCCTTTATACCAGCATACCCCAGGAGGCGACGCTGGTGGCAGCAGCCCGCTCCCTGGGGGAGCTGGAGTGGTTCTATGACACAGCGCAGACCCTAATCCTACAATGTATTGAATTAGCACTGACCCGCAATTTCTTTACATATAAAGACCAACTGTACCTGCAGACGTCTGGGACTTCAAAGCTAACAATATCTACCATGCCACCAATCTCTTCCAGAGGAACATTGTCCTCTGGAAGAGATACATAGATGACATCCTATGTATCTGGAGGGGCACATCTGAAGATCTAGATAGCTTTCTCACGTGGTTAAACACATTGGATGGTTGCCTCAGGTTCACCTGGAATATAGATCGGTATAAAGCCACATATCTAGACTTGGACATTAATGCTATAAACAACAAGCTTGTTACATCTGTACATCAAAAACCTACAGATAAAAATTCATTGCTACATTATAAATCATTCCACCCCAGGGCCCTACGGGACAATCTCCCGGTGGGACAATTCATGAGATACCGTAGAAACTGCTCCACTACCAATTGCTATAAAGAACAATCAGAAGAACTGGCCGACAAACTTGTGGCCAGAGCATACCCGCGCAGAACAATAAATCAGGCCAAGAAACGAGCCCTTAACACACCACGAGAAGCTCTACTTGAACGTCAACTAAAAGTGAAAACAGACTGTATCCCAGTTATCACTACCTATGGACCACACTCTGCCAAGATCCGGCAAATTGTCAGAAAACACTGGGACATTCTCAGTACCAACTCGATGCAGATGCCTCCACCCAGGTTCGCCTTCAAGCGGTCCTCCAGTCTAAAGGACCGGCTGGTCCATACAAGACCACAAGTCAGACAGCCCAATTCTAATCTCCCACCAGGTCACTACCCGTGTGGGGAATGCACCGTCTGCCCTTTGACAGTGAAAACCAACTCCATCACTAGGACCAACGGAAGAACGTGGTATCTAAACAGTTTCAGTAACTGTAATACGTGCAACGTAATATACAGACTAAGCTGTCCCTGTGGCCTATACTACATCGGGCTAACTACCAGAAAAATCAAAGTGAGGATCCAAGAACACCTCAGCACCCTAAAAGCAGCAAAACTCTCGACTAAACTGGTACAACATTTTACCAGTCAGAAACACCAACCCAGAGATCTGCGCTGGACTGTATTGGAAAGATTATATGGGGAGATTCACAGTATGAGCAACAGACTAGCGAAGAAAGAAGCACGCTGGATTTATGAAGAACAAACAGCTGATCAAGGACTTAACGATGTCATTGAGTGGAATAAGGTCTCCACGACCTAGAGTACTTTTCCACCTTAGTACAACTGCATCACTCCGCGAGTAGTGGCACCTAGTGGGTATTATGGTGTTAGAGTAACAGGGAATACAAACACCATCACATCAGTATGAGCATAACATTGTAACTGGGGTCCGTGCAACACCATAGGCGGACTAACATCCCCCAGACAAGGTTATCACCACACCGGATATAGGATTGGTATATCTATCCACATAGGGGCCCAGTTTTGTTGTTCCGTAGCTGGCTGTCTTCAAAACATGTTCCCCCTAAAGAAAATTTTTTTTCAATGAAATAGTTTTCTTTAATACAAAAGATTTTTCACAAGGTGTCCTGCCTTCAAAGTGTCCCTCAGTAATTTTCCGTAATTCTCCGCTGTTTATACACACCAAAATACATAAACAGGGGATGGTATACAATAGCACATGAAGTGTGCTTGATTCGGTAGCTACTCCTTGATTTATAAACAAATGGCAATGCATTCAACACAACGCACTCCGTGGGAAAAGATCCCAGTCTAAGATGGCGCCCAAAGACGCGTGACGCGGCACGTCGCGTCAACCCACGTGACCCGGAAACCGGCTTGGTAAACAGCCGGCCGGCGTCTTCACAACACACGAGGGTGAGCCATAGACGGGCGCTGCACACCAATGCGGTAAGGAGGTACAATGGCTTAACCAGCGGGAGCGGGGCATTATCGGTAAGAGCTGAGGGACTCCATAGGACCCTGGGTTCCCGTGAGTCGACGGAGACGGGCCCCAGTGGACACAGTACTTCTCATTGGGCTTACTCTCTCATAACAGATACCGACCAACTGGCGGTCTAGACATCACCAGTACGTAGACTGGGACTACACTCGTGACGCAATCTTCCACGGGGGCCGGGTAGGCTCATCTCGACAGGCCACCTGGTAAATTGATACAGCTGAGATTTGCCATTTGTAAGTGAGTACTGGGCGGAGTGTTACACGCTGAAACTTTTAATATGTGTGTGTATGTCTGTCATGTCGCACCGTGAACTACAGGTACAATAAGGGAAGACGTGAAAGGTGCATGCAAAACGCTGACCCATCAACTAAACCCTGAAGAAATCACTAAAAAGCAATAGTGATGAAACATGTCGGTTGACTTTTAATCAGAGTTAACTAGCAGCACAGAATAAAATTGTGAGTTGCCAGCTAGTTTACACTCTTTTTAGCGTGGTATTTTGTTGTTTTTCACATTATGGGGCACAATGATATCACATTGGGTTTCTAGCACTCACAACACCACGGGGTTGTTGGACCTATATGCACTTTCTTTATGTTGGTTTTTCTCCCATTTTTTTAAAAGGTTGACAGTAGTCAATGATGAGAAGTGAGGAATCAGGCGAGTACCAGTCTGATACAATCCTCCCCTTGGTGTTACTTCCGTGAGACACTGTCAACCTCCCCTCCCCTTTTTTTACACACAGGGAAGGGAGGGCATATCTGTAAGCACAGGGGTGACACTGACATACACACACACAAACTGGCACTTGTGCCAGAGTGAATACTACAACGAAGTGTAGCCCTATGAATAGAAGCTAAAAAGAGTGCTCTATTACATAAAACTCTTTAACTTGTTTAAGCCTTTGAGCAATTAAGGAGCAGGCCACTTTTGTAATAGTGACTTTTGAGTGGGGGGCGGCCTGTCTCTGTTTCCCCCTTGGCTCCTGTTGTTACAAACAAGTTATACACAATTAAAAACGAGTGCTAACTCCCGGCTTTCCGCCTCAGGAGTGAAGTTCTGTGTACTTGTGAGATTTAGAGACAGTAATATTGTCCCTTACTTGAAAACTTGGCCGCCTCAAGTAAGAGATGGCGCAATATCCATATGGGATTTGCATGACTTCTATCCCAAAATCCCGTGTTTTTCTACTCTTCAGAAATCATACCCCATTTGGCAGGATACATAAAATGCATCAGTTTTTTTTTGGGAAACATCTGGACATGTAACAACGTCTAACCTTGAACTCCTATGATTAACTATGAACTCCTATGATTATCCAAGAACTCCTCTGATATTGTCTCAACCTTGAAGTGGAAAAGAATTTTTATGAGTGGGACTCTACCTTACTGTATCTGGGTCTCTTAAAGTGTTCCTTTTATAAACTGCATTGTAAATTGTATGTTTTTATGAACTTTTATGGTTTTGTTGCACAAAAACCGAATAAAGTATATTTGATTTGATTTATAACTCCTTCCCATCATGTGTACTGACCTTGAGTGCCAGAATATCCATAGAGTTGGCATCCATTACTTCAATGTTTATTTTCAGGGTAACACCAAATAATAAGGCCCCCTGAAGATCTGCCTCTTGCGGATGGTATTGCATTAATTCCAAAAGTCTTATATCCTACTCTGTGGGGACTATTGAGTGACCAGGTTTCTTGGATTAAGCAAAGTGTGCTTGTCTCTATGTAGTTAGACCACTCTGGATCACTCAAGTTTTTCCCAAGCCCAGCAATATTCCAAGATATTATTTTCATGTTTTGTGCTGGACTATTGCAATTGTTGAGTCGGCCCTGTTTTTTTAAATCATCCCTCCCAGCCATGGGTTCTGTACATATATTACCAGGTAGGCCCATCTCAACTTGAAGGTTTAAACACACGCCTACACTATTTACACATGGCACCATTACTATGCCTAAATCTAAACCCTCCATATTTGTTCGCCTCTCCAGGTATTTAGCGTCAATGGACACAATATCTCGCTGTACGCAATCTGCCCACGACCTAACCCCACCGGAATCGACATATAAATGACCATGCTCTCCCAAAGGACCACTGAGATTGGTATTGCCTTGATCATAGTTTCCCACTTTGGTCCCTTCAACTTTATCAAAATCATATTTGGTCTTAGAATTTTGCCAGAATGGGCCCCTATGACTGCCAGTTATTTTTCCCTTGGTCTGCTGTAGTCAATCTACTGATTCTAAACAGCTAAACCTGTTAGCTGTAGGGGCCCTCCCCAGCTGTTAGTATACCCATGGCCCCCTTATTCCATTCCACCTCTTGTACGGTGGGTAACCCTGATCCAGTTCCCTCCACAGTCAAATTGCTCCTCCGGCATATAAAAATATGAAAGTGGTCTAGTTGCTATTGCACTCCCATTGTTTTGGGGACCCCATGAGCAGATGTAATTCACTGTTCGTGGATCCTCAAAATTCACAACCACACAATCCCCATGGGAAATTTCCCTATTGTACCCCACCCAAGGTACCCTATATACCATTAGGATTTTACTCGTTATGTTTGGTGGTAAAGGGCGGTTGGTATTAAACCCAGTGGGATACCTTGTTTTTCAATGCCCAAACGGGTTCCGTAGTTGTTTTATCCAATTCCGGAACCCCTGTCAGGACCACAACATAAGGGCAAACTTCCGGTGGAAGATTAATAATGCGTCCACCCTTTAGTGCCCTCTCTACCGAGTCCTTGTTAGAATTTAGGGTGGAAGTATTGGGACCGACAGTTTTTTGTCTTGGGTGGTCGGTGGGTAATAAGGATTTTTCTATTGGATTATTCCCAGAGGCCTTTGGGGGATTGTAATTTGTTTTTTTTGCCGGTTGCAAACACTTGTTCAATACCTGGGCATGGGGTTTACTAGCCAATGACACTTCTGAGGGCACCTGTCCCACCCTGACACTTGTTGAAGTTCTTATACCCTTCTCCAGATCATGAAGCTGATTTTCGATACACTGTAGCCTAATTTCCAAGGGTGTAAGGAAAGTCTTAAGTATCTTCCTCAGGATACTTACTGGCGACCAGCTGCTTCGTCCATTTCGCCCGGATCGTTTGTTACAGTATCATCTATGGCTCTTAGGGCAGGGGTTTCAATTGGTGTATCTACCTGCACTACATCCTGCCTAGTCTTAGAAACGTGACCTCGATCCCCTTCTTTGCTACAAATATCGCTATTGCACCCAGCTTTAGCAACCTTGGCTTTTCTAGTACATGGGGCATTGTTATTAATTCGTTTACGGTTTGGGATCGCTCCCTCCTGTCTCTCCCGCAATTGTCTATTGTTTGATCCCTCTTGCACATCTACTGTTGTAGTTTCTGAAATAACTTTCGGGGAGGTCAAGGTGAGGGGGTATGTAGGACCCAATATTTGAAAATCTAATGGATCACTAGGGATGTTGTGCACTACCACTTTTGCCTGTATAAGATTCGGTGTATTTGTATGTTCGGGAGTGCGTGCGGATGCAATATGACCCATTGATGATCTTTTAGCTAGGGCTAAGTCCTGGGACACCCTGCGTTCCATTAAATTGATACCCTGGTCTATAACAGAATTGGCCCCTATAAAAAAACTATCTAGGGTACCTATTAGCTGTGGCCCTCCCAATGCAGCTTTGCTCCTACTCTCGTGTGTAGACATGTTCTTAAAGCTCAAAACAATATCACCAAATGTACTATAATGTAGCAGGTTTCCAACAACCTACTTACATACATACATTCAGTTAAGAGTTGATAGATGAAAAAGGGGGGGCCTAGTCCGGTCTTAATCGGTCTTTAACAGGATTAAACGGGCCCGCCCTTGGCCCGGGCTTTGCCCGGCGCACACCTGCGCGTGTCCCTCATGCACGGTAAAGGACATGCCTAAGTAGGGGGAAAGAGGAGGGGCCGGAAGAGAACACAGGTGCGGCAGGTCAGTTGGCCGCAAAGAGCACTGGTCCTCGCAGTCCCGCACTGCAATCTTCGCCCCGATTCGGCGTCAGTCCTGGGAGCAAGCAAAGCAAAGGTTTCTCCAAGAGTTAATAACAGCAGGGGATATCCTGGCAGGAGTTTTGACTACGAGCATTCACTTTCAACTTATGACGTTCATAAGACACCATATGTAAATAATGTCACAGGTAAAATTCTTTATAATTCCCCGATGCCGAAATCAAATAAGGACTCCTATCATTTCATATGCATAAAAGGCAGAGCAAAATATAGTGTGGAACATCACCAAGGATCCCAAATGTAACTCAAGGAATGAGGTAAAGAGTACAAAGATAAACATGAAGCTTATAGTTCCAGAATCCACTAGAAACGGTAATGCGTAGTATTTCACCACAGCACTCCGCTCTATGAGAACACAAAATGAAATGTTTCTGCAATAATCCAATAGACACAGTAATGCGTGGTTAGAATCACCACAGCTCTCCGCTCTATGAGAACACAAAAGGGAATGTTTTCTGCAATAATCCAATAGACATAGTAATGCGTGGTAAGTATCACCACAGCACTCCGCTCTAAAAGGAATCTCTATGCAATTAGTATCAGGAGTTCCGCTAGACACGGTAATACATAGCCGTCCGTACCACAGCACTCCACTCTAATAAAACCATAAAATCTAAACTGAACCTCCCGGCAACTCACCCACGAAGCAGGAAATGTTGGCGAGGTTCGGGGTAATTAAGGGCCAGGGAAGAAGCTCCCTAGCGCGGACCAATGGTAGAATCCGTGGAGCTTCCGACAGCAGGGAGCCCCTCTCGCGTCCGCCAGAGAACGCCAACAGGAACCAACAAAATCACGCACACCTGTGTGAGCCGAACATGGCGGGTTTGAAGCCCCTCCTCCCGTGGCATCATGGGATTTGTAGTTTTAACCTGATATTGCAGGCGCTATCCGCCTGGAACCTGACATAATGGCCACAATACCTTTCCCTGAAATCTCAAATGCAAGTCGTATGAGTCGACTCATTAAGGTCCTCCGGTTTGGAAGTTTCAATGTTGGCCCTGTTGAGTGAAATAAAGGAGAGATTTTCAACTTCTGAAATCAACCAACAGAAAATACAAGGGCATTGTGAGGCCATGGAAGATACAATTAATAGTTTGGTCAACAGAGTGGGAACTAAGGAAACTGCGTATAAAGAGGCCGTTACAAAGGTGGATCTTAACTAAGAAGAGATTCTAAAATTGAAGAAAAGTAAACAAGAATTAAGAGATAAGTTGGAAGTCCTCAAAAATATTGCAAGGAGGAACAATATAAGGATCTTAAATGTTCCAGAGGGTCTGGAAGGTAACATTAAGGACTTTGTAGTATCTCTTCTAAAGGAGTATAATGAAGATCTTGTACAGACCACATTAGAGCAGAACATACAAAGAGTTAATTGAGATCCCTTTCTTCACAGTCCAGGCAGGAAATCACCTAGAAGGATTTTAGTAAATTTCAAATCCTACACACTAAAAGAAAGCATTCTCACTGGAGCATTAAAAGCTGGAACATACTGGAAAAATGAATGATCTTTCCGTATACGGTCCAACATCTCTCGTACAACGCTCGACAGGCAGTGGGAGCTTGTTAAATATATCCAAGAACTACGAGATCTTGACGCTACCACAAATATCAGGTTCCCGGCTTCCCTGAGGGTTAGGAGAGACAATAAAATACATCTCTTTATGGATCCAAATGACGTAAAATCTTTCATAGAGCAAATTAAGGCACAATAAGTATAGCAGTTGTATACGTTCGGCCATCAGGATGTAGGACAGTTCAAAAAGAGGTATCTAGAATACCTCAAGTAGCTAGGGAGTGTTCCCCAGGGTGGATAGGGAGGGTTACCAGAACACAATGCAAGTTTGAGAAAAACAAAAAAAACAAGTTTCACAAAGGGTGAGGGAGCATGTTGTAGAAAATAAAAAAAAGTCAACAAATGTCATTAATAATTTATTTTCTAGGAAGAGTAGATATGTTTCGGCTGTATTTCTTGATTTGGAGGTACTCAAAAATTTACAGGAGCATTACTTTTTGGAATTGCAGATCAATTTAAATCTAGATCTCTGAAAATCATGACAAGAAATATCAATGGTCTGAGAGTGGTACCAAGAAGGCACAATATATATGAGCATTTGAAGCTGAGTGATTTGGATATTATTTTCATTCAAGAGCCCCATCTCTTAAAGGAAGAACGGTCAGTAATTCTAAAAAACCACCCTTGGATTGATCATTGTATATGTACCACTCAATCGGTAACGGTTAAAGGAGTAGCAATTTTGGTAAAAAAAGCCTCCCAATGTATATTAGGCAAAAGCTGGGTAGACCCACTAGGTATATGGTTATTAGCAAAGGCTAAAATTCAAGGTATCTGGCTTGCATTTGTAGCTTATTATGGTCCCAAATTAGGACCACCGACTCCTTTAAAAACATTATTTTTACGTTTTATTGAGATAAATGAGCCCATTATTATGGGGGTGATTTTAATGTTCCTCTTAATCTCGCACAGGACACAACCTCCAACAAGGCGGGTGTAACTGTACTCAAAATGAGAGCTACCTTAAGGCAAAGAATTCAAGACTTAGGTCTTGTGGATATTTGGTCCTTAAAAAACATAAAGCCGGGGTCAGAAACAGGAAAATATACCTTTCATAAAAAAAAGCATGGTCACCGCTCAAGGATAGATTTTTTTGGGGTATCAGCCACAATCAGTGACCATATTAAAAGCGTGGTACATATTCCAGAGCATCTATCTGACCATGCGGCAGTTGCACTACAATTTTTGTTGAAAGAAAAAATAGCCAAAAGGCGCTGGACTTTGAATAGATCACTACTCTTAGACGCGACTGTAATAGATAAATTGAAACACTTTACAAAGGATTTTTTCTATTTAATCAGAAAACAGCCCCCTAAAATAAGGTCTGGGATGCATATGAAGCGTTTATTAGAGGCATATTAGTTGGTATCAATTCATCACACAATAAAAAGGTGAAGAAGGAGATCCAAGTATTGGAAGACACAATTAAAGTAGTTCAGGGGATTATAGGGCATACTCCAAACTAAACTAATGCCTTGGGTCTTGAAACTGAACTAACGAACGCAAAAAATAATTTAGCTGAATATCTGGAGATTAAGGTAAATCAAAAATGGGAGGCAAGTAAACTTGCAAACTATGAGTATGGGAAAGGATGTGGAAAACTTCTGGCATGGAAGGCAGGAGCAGACCAAGCCAATAACATGATAAAATAAGAAAAAATGGCAAAATTACTGGAATAGAAATACTGAAAATGGGGAGATTGAAAAGGCTTTTTTTTAAAAAAAATTCAAGATCTTTATACAGAAGATATAAACACAAACAAGGATCAAATAGCAGCTTTTTAGAAGATATCAATCTCCCTATTCCTAGTGATGAACTCAGAGATGAACTATCTGCCCCCTTTACAATAGAAGAAATTTATAGAGTAATTAAAAGTCTAAAGAAAGGCAAGGTCGCAGGATTTGATGCTCCCCCAAATGAAATATATTCCTATCTGAAAGAGGAATTGGCCCCCATTTTGCTTGATCTTTTCTATTCAGTGTATATTTCAAAACTAGTACTCCCCCCATCTTGGGATTTTGCCACAATAATTATATTGTTAAAACCTAATGAAGACCCAAGGTTAGGTGAATCATACAGGCCGATCTCACTTCTCAACAGCAATTACAAATTGTACATACAAATAATTACTAAGAGGCTGGATCGGATGGTCAGCCTCCTGATTCATAATGACCAGAAGGGATTCATAAAAGGTAGGCAATTTCAATTCAATTCATGAAGCTTTATTTGGCACATACAAAATGACCATAAAAGCACAAAATATATAAAATACAAATATTGCATGTTCAAGACAAAGAAAAAGGATATCATAAAATACAGGCACTATTCCTAAAATAGCATACCTTTACTTGCCTTTATAGAACAATTTCAAAAAGTGGCAGTATAAAAACAGATGTCAGCATACTCCATGTTAAATAACAAACTCATCGCCTGATTAACTGTACGTGCACCATATTTAACAGACATGGTTTTCAAATAAACTAATCGAAAATTAATTTACAGTTTGCAAATCAATAAAAAGAGCAAAGTGTTTTGTTTGGTAAAGCCATCACACAGACACGGCCCAGTTGGATGTTTCTTAAGGTTTGACAGGGCCACTAGATGATGTGCTACGCCGAACCTCAGCCTAGTTTGCACAGACTTATGGGATGGCCTACTTACCATGGCTAAATAACGTGGGAAATCTTCATTCATATTGTATTTACTGTAAAACATGACTGTGGACAGAGATCCATAAGCTGAAACCCGTCCCCCTGCTTTTTGGGCAAGGAATGTAGTTTTCAGCTCTACTTTGGATATCTTAGATATGGCACTAGGGTCAATCAATACATTTATAATAAAGATTTCTAAGTAACAGTCAGCAACATATTTTAACCACGGGATATTGCGGAATTTATCCATTGATAAACAATCCTCTATAATAGATCTATTAAAAGCCTTTTTGTCCTAAAGCCATATCGATCGCCATAGCATTAGTGGCCTCAAGGATAATAGATCATCTAAAAAATGGATGTCCAATTCCCGATGGATCAACTCAGTCGGAGCGGAGGTAGGTAAACATAAAAGTTTTTTTAAAAAGGAGTTCTTCTCCAATTGCAAGTTATGGGAGCATGTGTGACCCGAGACCCCTCCTCCTTCGTACATAGCGATGGTGACACATCTGCCTTGATAAATATAAAGCATATCCCTTGTGCGTCTGTCACCAACTTTTGCCGCGAATCTCAAAACCCCATGTGCATTTTTCGCCATTTTGTTACTAATATTATTGAATTCATTAGTCCACTTTCTGTTTTTCGAGAAGGTTATACCAAGATAGCAGAATTTATATACTTCTTGCACCTTTTCACCCTCGATATTGTGTGCGTTTTCCCCTTGTTGATAGACAGTTTTCTATCATTGATAAAGTTAGAAAATCTAACGATCAGACGCTGTAGTCCGTGAGGTGTTCTTTAAAGCAGAACAGCTTTCTCAGTGTATAATAACACTGGTACAGAAACGCCTTTAATTTTAGGGGCATCAGCATTAACATCTTTTAAAATGGAGTCAATTTCATTAATAAACAGTATGAAAAGTTGTGGGGCTAATACGCAGCCCTGCCTAATCCCTCGTTTAACCCTGAATTTCGGGGTACAATCACCTTTTGTGCCATAGCGCACACAGGTTTCTAACTTTTCGTATAATCTAGCAAGAAAGAAGATTATACACTCTGGTGCTCCTAGCTGTAACAAGGTCGGCCACAATATAGTATGGTCGACCATATCGAAGGCACTACTTAGATCTGCAAAGCAGAGGTATAATTAGCCCTGTTTAGCTTCAGTGTATTTTCCTATCAATAAATCAAGATTAATACACTGGTCGAGTGTTCCCCGACCCTTCCTAAAGGGTCGAGCTGACTGTCGGCCAGGACGCCCTCTTGCTCAACCCACTCTTCTAGTCTAACCAACAGAACTCTACTCAAGATCTTACCTGAGGAGTCTAGAAGAGAGATAGGGCGATAATTTCTTACGTCAGATCTATTACCCTTTTTGTGAATCGGGATTATGATGGATTCCCCCCAGGTTTTTGGTGCAATTGTACAAACTGCTGCATTAAAAACGATGGCCAAAAGAGGGCTCCACAACTCTGCGGCTGCTTTATAAACATCTACGGGGACCCCATCAGGTCCCTGTGCTTTGGCCCCCCTGCTGGCACCAATCCCAAGCTCAACCTCTTTAGCAGAAATGCCCAATGGAATAGTGGGCCATCTACTAGGATTATTATCGGCAAAATTGGACGAACCAAAAATTTTAGAGAAATGCAAGACCCAGTCATCACTAGAAATGTTGGATGTTAGCTCAGGTATGTTTTTCTCCTTAAGAAAAGCAGAGTTAACTATTGCCGGGCCATTTCTGCATTGTGTTTTTTTAGGTCTGGTGAACCTGGCATCAATAGATTTATTAATGCTATTAAAAGCAGTTAAAACCCGTTCGTGATCTGTATCATTATCAAGAATAAGGGTAATGTCAATCAAACTTTCTTTGACAATAGAACTTAACAATTCTTTAGCCTTCTCCCCAACCCATCTTATTCTTACACCGTTGGGTCTGTGTGGCTCCACATTAGTAATTGTGGTACCCGCTTCCACAGTGCTTCTCCCCCACAGGGTACATTCCAAAATTATACAATTGTGGTCACTTAAAGAAGTGACCTCGATCCTGGGGGCGGGGGCACAGTATGGGGTAATATTTGACGAAACAATCATATGGTCGATAACTGAACTGCTCTGCTTGTTCTTAAAGGTAAGGATAGTCAGACCCTGATCATCTTTAGCAAAATCTAAGATTTCTAGGTCATGGCAGCCCATAAACCTGTGTAATGATGCACCATAGCTGTTATGTCTAAAATGCAAGTCATCTAAACCAGCATTGTTGATAACCCCACAGAACTTTTTCGGTTGACAGTTCACACAGCGGTAGGTTAAATTCGCCCACCCAGATAAAATCAAATAAAACATTTAATTCTGTGCAGAAATGTTCAATTACACTGGCCAAATCATTGACTACTGTCGTCCTAGAATTATCAAACACATTGTTGTAGTAATTAACTAGTAATATTTTGCGCCCTTGGTCCGCAAAAGGCCAAAGAATCTGTACGTGTGCACCCACGCTCAGGTAACTTTTTACTACAATTTGACGCTTGATAGAAACCAAGATCAAAAGACCACCTTTAGCTCTCCCTGAGGTTGAACCTTGTGCCACCAAACTATAAGAAGCAAACCCCTCGTAATTTACACCTTCCCTACACCATGTTTCCTGGAAGCAAAGAATATCATGACTATTAATAAAGTTCTTCCAGCCCAGAACATTCCCCAACTAACAATTGTGATACCGTTAGCATGCATAGTACTTATAGCATCCAGTTCAGCAATAGTATGTATACCATCCCCCGCCTTTGAGTTACCATTTGATGAATCACCACAGTCATTGATCGCTATTGGGCCACCCGTCAAGAGTTCCTCTGAGCCTGTATGCAGGACGTTTGGCCCAATTGTCTGACTATTTATGATCGCCCTAACAGGTGACCCACAGCCCTGTAAATGTCAGTCATTTGTGTACATGGAACTTAAAGCTTGGAACCTATTTTGCATTGTTAATTCAAAGACAGGGCGATAAATAGGTATAAAGGGTCTGCTTCTGCTGGTATCAGGAGGTGCTGCGGTAAGATGACTACAAAAATAGCCAAGTGGGCGCACGTGTACAGTATTCGCATCATGTACTAGGAAGGCTGCTCTTAACAAGGCTGTAGCAACGTGTTGGGGATGTTTAAAATTAATAATTATGCAATCACCCCTACAGGTCTTTCTAGTCGGGCCAATCCAATTTACCCTTCTGGTAGATAATATTTGAACAGAGTAATTAATTGGAAAGCCACATTGCTTGTTCAACAATGAAACTGTTTTATTTTTGAGTGATTCGTGAGATTCCTGGTGAGACTGGGTGGTATGAGGATCGTCAGGCGGAACATTGGTCAGAACGACCACATAGGGTGCACAGTCAGGGGGAAGATTAATAAAACGGCTTTTCTTTACTTCTCTAAAACCCAATTTGCTCTCTGATACTGCTGTAGCCTAATTGTTCTGACAATTAATTGGTATTGGATCAGGCATAGTGGTTTCAATTACGCTTATTCTCTCTCTAGGAGGGTTTGATATACGTTTACTGGTACCATAACCCTCTTTGGCAGAACTGTTAGCAGCAACCTTAGATCTTTCGGCCAAGGCCAACTGTGTTTCCAGAAGACCTCCCAGTCTTTTAACTTCTAAGGACACAATATCCAATTTGAGCACTAGGGGTTTAATAATCTCTTCCATCTTGGCTTCAATAACACTAACTAGAAGATCAAGTAGCTCAGAATTAATTTTAACTGCGCCTTTTCTCTCCAATGGTTCAGAATCACCCAAGGGACTTTTTGGGGGTGTTTCTACTCTTCTTTTGCTATGATTACCCCCACGTTTGGTTTTTAGTTTCCTATATGCCCTCACCGCCCTAGGGGCTGGTGGGCACTTCTCCGTTACCTCATTAGATATATCCGGGGTGTCCTGATTAAAATCAGAGTGAACCTGGGCTTCGGTCGTAACAACCATCCTATTGCCCAGTTCAGCACTATCATCGTTTACTAAGGCAACTGGTGGGGTGGGAGTGGCAGGGGGTATGGCAGGAGGACTCCCCCGTCCTTGCGAAGCTCTCCGATCATTATTGATTTTGTTAACGACGTTCACTAGGTAGTTATCTAGAGTAGTTAACACAGGTGTAGTTTTATCACGTTTCTGTTTAGACATAGTCAAATCTGGCAACAAACCCTTAAATGTTTGAATAAGTTTAAATGAACAAAGACTTTCATGAATATCAAAATATACTGATACCAAAATCGGCTAACAAATCTAAGGCCAAATATGGTAGCTAAAACTGGACAATGTCCGTAGGCAATAAAAAAACAAGTCTCACTTGGGGAGAATGGGTAGCCTCAACTGCAAGACCAAAATCTGTGGCCCAGCCCAGCCTCGTCCTGCCCCTGACTGCCACAGACTGTCCCGCCCTTGTCCTGGGCTTCTCCCGGCGCGCTCCCGCACGCGTCCCGCGGGGCAGGAGGCGTTCCCTATCCTTAAGGCACCTCCGGGCACGCCGATGACCTCCCTCCCGCGCCGGTAGCTGGAGCAGGTGGGAGTTGTAGTATGACCCAGCCGTTTCCCTCATGGCGCTCGGGGGAGCTTGCAGGTGATGGCGGGTGATTAGGAGCAGCAGGAGCCGTTGCCCTCACGGCGTGACCGCTCAGCGTTCCAGTGAGTCGATAGGTAGGCATTTGCAAAAGTTAGTAGGAACAATTGATTTAGCAATGGAAAGAGCTATGCCCATAGCGGTGATGACATGTGATGCATCTAAAGTGTTCAACACAGGGTCAATTGGCCTTTCCTCCAAGAGGTAATTCAGCGCATTAACTTATGTCATAATTTTGTTTCAGCAATTAAGTCTCTTTATAAAAATCCCTTAGCTCGTGTTTTAGTAAATGGTAAATGGTATCTTTTCTAAGCAGGTTACAATTGGCAGGGGCACCAGGTAGGGGTGTCCACTTTCACTTCTATTGTTTAATCTGTATTTAGAGCCACTTGCTATTAAACTAAGGGAATGTAAGAACATTCTATCTGTTTCTTACAACAGGTTGGCTAAGAAAATTGGACTTTACGCAGATGACATGATGATATTTACCGGTCTCTTACAAGATTCAATAGAAGCCATTTGGGAAACATTGAAAAGCTTTCAGTAAATTTCGGGATATGCTGTTAATCCTGCCAAAACATAGATTATGCAATGGAACACAAGTTATGGAATGATCAAGTCCGACACAGCATAATTTATTTGGGGATCGAGGTGGTTCAGAAGCTTGACTCATTAACTAAAACTAATTTTGATAAAGTTACATCTAACATAAGGATACAATTAAAACAGTGGGACTCCTTACCTCTATCCTGAAAATGGCAATACTACCTAAAAAAACCTTTTTATTTAACTCAATTCCATTGAAGTTTAGGAAGCACTGGATAATTAAAGTATAAGGCTTGTTTTCCAGTTTCATTTGGGGCAAGAAAAGACCACGAATAGCCTAGCGGATTTTCAGGGAAAAAGAGAAAAATGGTGGAGTTCCCAGCCCAGATAGCCTTCAATACCAGAGAGCATTGCATTAAAAAAATTTCAGGCAACTATTGGAGACACTCCTGCCCTTTCACCACTTCAAGCACTTACTTTCGGCCCTCCAGCCCAATCCTGCTTTTTCCTTTATAAATTTGGAGATCTGAATTTTTTTTTAAACGGTGAGGCTCAAAATTCTTCAAGCAGCTTGTAAGGTACGGGTTCAAACGAGGGCGATATTACAAATCCCGTATTATAGCAAATACGCCCCAATCTGGAATTCACCCGGAACACCAACTTGTCTACAAGACTCTTTTGCGGCTCCAATAAAAGCAAAGAGAATTGAGAGATGGGGCAGAATTTAAGTATTACCAGTTATTAAGCTGGACTAAAAAATTGAGAAAATGTGGAAAGGGTAATGACTTTTTTGAGTCCAAAATAGTTTTGTCTTCACCAGGTCAAAAAGAAATTGCTACTTGGTACTGGATGCTAGTGCAGTCCCAGGAACATCCACAGTCTTGTTTCGAAACAACTTTGAGGAAGGAACTGCCAAACTATGATCTTGACACTTTATGGCAAGTATCTCTATCTATTTTATGGCACAGTGATAAGTCTGCACTTCTAAGAGAAAATCACTTATTTACCATCCACAAGGCATACCAGACTCTGCAAAGGTTATCCAAAATGGCTACACAAGCTGTGAAGAAGTGTCGAAAGTGCGGAGACATAAAAGCAGACGAAGCACATATGTTCAGGCGATGGCCTTCCATCCAAATCTTTTGGGGAAAAGTAGGTGTAACAATTTCCAGTATTGTGGGGCAGGAAAGTAGGGTGAGGCTTCAGCTGGCTATTTTAGGAGTAATCCCAGATGAAGATGCTATAACTAATACATCTAAACAATAGAAAACTCCTATTTTTTTGTTAATTTTATTGGTGAGTAGAGAATTGTGCATTAAATGGATTTTACCTGTTTTACCCTTAGAGTGCAAATGGCTAAACTCTTACATAGAATAGCAAAATTAGACAGGGCAACATAAAATTTGAAGAAAGAAAATTGGGAATATTTGGGATGATTGGTGTAAGAGTAAGCATTCGTAATTGAAACTGCCAAAAGTATTACTGTATTTCTTTTCTTTTTTTTTTTTTAGTAGTCCCTTCTCTTTTGTGTTCTTTTTTAGTCCTATGATTCAGAAGCAGTTATGCAGGTGGACAGGGATTGGCAGCCTGATGCAGTAAATCCGCTATTCCTGCGGCAATGGAGTAAAAAGGAAATGGGTAAGCGGCTAGGCCAATAGAGGCTTGGTGATGTTATACATCCCCTCCGTAAAGGAGAGATCGAATTTCTCACATATTGTGTGCCTGAAAAAAATCTGAAAAACAAACCTAAATTCTTTTTTTTTTATCTGCAATTAGTAACTGCTTATGACAAATGATGACAAAAAAAATAGAGAGTGATTCAATTGATAAAAGCAAATGTCATAAGACCCTGAGTTCCTGTAAATCTTCAGATTAAAATGGGACACTACATGTGTGGGTGGTCCTATCTCTTGGGACAGGAAAAGCAAAAGATCACAACCAAAGAGCAAGAAAGAAGCTTGGGGTTTGGTGTATTTTTGGGATGTAGATAGCTGCAGTATTTGGGTTCATAGTCGAATGACACCGAGGGAAACTTAACAGCCCTAAATATTTCTCAAAACTACATATTTGGGATAGTCCTGTGTAGCATGGATTGTGTGAATGCCACTATTTTTCTAACCCACCAAATGCTAAACTTTGTTTGAAAAAACATAATCCCTCACATTTCTGTGACAGAAAGTTGAAGTTTGTGAGAAAATGCTAAAAGTTTCACTGCCCAGTATTCCCACACTTGTTCCAACAAAAACAGTACCTGTTATTTGTGGGTGGCCCTATTACAATGAACTGGAATAGACCAAAACTGTGGCCATTTGAATTCATTGTACTATTAATGAGGGTTTCATATGGTCAAGTTGTTGGAGTACTCCTGTCTCATGCAAATGGTTATATGTAGGATACCATTCTTATCAGGAGATATGTCGGAATGGTGGATATTGTGGGATGGTGAGCTTCAATAGTATCCAAGATAGTGGCTTATTGAAAGTGCTCCAATGACAAAGGATCTCTGTGGCCAGTTTTGGCACTCAAACAGGGCAGACTGCTCGAATCAAGATGGGGATAAAAGCACCGCACATTGTCATTTCCTGCTGAGGAGGTCGACACCAGGGGCTGTTCACAGCAACAGCACCATCAGCTGTGCATTCATTGCACCACACACTCCTTGACCGGCATTTAAAGAGACACAACAGCATAAGCCTGCCCATAGACTGAGAAGAAGTCACGGCTTCCCTAAGTGAGCAGTACGGGTAGTGCCTTTCTGGGCCCTCTGCTATATCAGGGAGTAACAGGGAAACCTGGATGCCCAGATCCCTATGAAGGTGCGGAGTGGTAATATGAGGCCTTGCAATGCCCTTCATTTTCTGCTCGATCCCACAGGTTTCTGGCTCTGACTGCTAAGCCATAGTGAAAAATTGGGTTTCTGGTTCACAGCGGTATGCATCTGTTCAAGCAGGAACTACAATCTTAATCAGGGTAAGTCAGATACACATCCTACCTTAACCTGTGCACAGAGCAGTCAGGCTTAATGTAAGATCCAATGTGTAAAGTATTTGTTCAACCCTCCAAAGAGTAACATAGTGAAAACACCACGAAAAGACTCAACACCAAGTTAGAAAAATAGAACATATCTTTATGAACAAAACAAGACCCAAACTTGTAAACTACAATTAGTAGAACCTGACTTATACATTTTTAAAGAATATATCGAAATATAGTCCTTAAAAAAATAAAACACTAACCAGGACTCTCTAGTCGAGCTTGACCGGGAAAAAGTAAAAAGTTCCTGCGGATAGCGATTGAGCACGGGCCTGCTACAGGGTCCAGGTTTGAAACACTGCAAAATACCATGTTGCGTTGTCGCAAAGAGGCGATGTGTTGTTGTGAAGTGCAGGATCTAGGCAATGCATAGTCATCCAGCAGCACAAGTCAAAAATGCATTGGGAATGGAGGCAATGCGCAGAGCAGTCGATGATGCAATGAACTGGATCACAGTGATAAATCACAGTCGAAGGAGATGCGCCGATTCCAAGAGACGCAACATTGTTGATGTGTGGATTTTGTATGGTGCTGCACTTTATACCGGCTTCCAAGGGCAGAGGACTGGGTTAGCACTACTTTGCAGGGCAAGACTCTCGGATGGCATAGTCCAGCTGCTGTTTGTGGAGTAGTTGGAAGTCTTTTTTGTCCTCGAGACTTCAAACAGGAGGCATGACAATGCAAACTTTCTTCCCTAGTCAAAAGATTTGGGTTAAATCCAACGTTCTTTTGCCCACTACGCCACCCCAGTTTGAACCCAGCCATATGCAAATCAGTCTTGATCCTGTGCCCCATGGGAACAGTCCAGACCGAACTGCCTGGCCCGGCCCTCCCTGGACCGGAAATAAGCATCCTGGGACAGGTTATAGGGTATGTCACCCTTCTTCAGCCAGGCTAGCTTGAATCCAGTGGCACAGGGAGCAAGGGATCCACGTCTGGGCATACCCATCCCACTTAGGGCGAGACGTGTTACAGCAAACAAATGGTGGACGGACTGCTGACAATGCAAACATTCTCCCTCAGTCAAAAGATCTGGGTTAAATCCATCATTTATTTGCCCACTATGCCAGGGACCCAGCCATGTGCAAATTAGTCTTGGCCCTGTACCTCATGGGAACAGTCCAGACCGAACTGCCAGGCCAGGCCCTCCCTGGACCCGAAACAAGCATCCTGGGACCAGTTTCAGGGTATGTCACCCTTCTTCAGCCAGGCTAGCTGGAATCCAGTGGCACAGTGAGCAAGGAGGCAAGCAGACAAACCCTTTGATTCACTCTGGGATCAGGTGATGCAAGGCCCAGTCTTTCTCACCCAGGCAAGGAGGGCAGCTGGCAGGTCAACACAACAGAAAAGCAGTTCTTAAAGAGCAGCGGTCCAGCACAGTGGCAGTCCTTTAGCCGCACAGTAGTCCTTCTTCCTGGCAGAGTATACACAAGTCCAGACTTTTAATGAGTTGGTAGGGTCAGAAGTCCAGTTTTTAAACCCATTGGTGCTTTTGAAGTAGGGGAGACTTCAAAAAGGGGTTCTGAACTACATAGAGATCCTTCCCTGGCTCCGGACTCACTACAGAGGGTTAAACTGTCCTTTGTGTGTGGACAGGACAAAACCTATTCATGTGTAGATGTAATTCTGAGCCCAGCTTCTCCCTCCCACCCTGTCCAGGACGGACCATCAGTCATAACTAAACTCCCTTTGTGTGTGGCTGTCTAGAGAGAATTCACAAGGATCACCTGTCTCCCTCCCCAGATGTGTATTAGAGAGAGGCAGCAGGAACCTAGGGCTTAGAGCAGAAAAATGTCATTTTCTAAAAGCAGCATTTTAAAAATTATAATGATAAATTCAACTTTACATTAAAGAGGATTTATCATTATAATTCCATAGGTACTAAACATGACAGCTCTACCTCTTTCCAATTGGGAATGACACTTATTAACAAGGAATTCCAATTGTTAACCCATGGGAGGGGTAGGCCTCACAGTAGTGAAAAAGGAATTTGGGAGTTTTTCACTACCAGGACTAGTAAAACTTAAAAGTATATGTCCTGCTCTTTATTTGCACAGCATCCTGAAATATGGGCTACCAAGGGTCTACCTTAGGGGTGACTTGTGTGTAATAAAAAGGGAGTTTAAGGCTTGTCAAGGAGTTTTAAGTGCCAAGTCGACATGGCAGTGAAAACTGCACTCACAGGATCTGTAGCAGCAGGCCTAAGAGATATTTTAAAGGGCTAATCAAGTGGGTGGGATAATCAGTTCTGCATGCCCACTAGTAGCATTTAAATTACAGGCCCTAGGCACATGTAGGGCACTTTACCTAAGCCTTCTAAGCAAATTAATTATGCCATTTGTGTCAATCAAATCATTTTTAGGGGAGTGAGAATATGCACGTTAGCACTAGTAAGCGGTGATAATGTGCCAAGAGTCCAAAACCAACTAATTTAATCAGCAAAATTGGAGGCAAACAGGCAGAAAGTTGGGGGAAGACCACCCTAAGGCTGAAAGGTCCAACAGCCATCTACAGCTTACTCCACATTCTTTTGAACGAATTGCTTGACCTTCCCAGGGCTTCTTCATCCACCTGAAATGCCTGCAGAGCGACTTGATCTTAACAGACGCTGGCAATCCCACCTATAGTACTGGGGTAGAGTCTCTGTCAGAGTGCTTGAGGTGGGGCTTGGCCTTCCCTTTGTTAACACACCTTCCTTGGCAAATAAGAATATTGTTTTATGCACTACTGGGCCATTTCGTATGTCTGCTCTGCTGAGCCCTATCTAGTACTGACCGAGGGTCCATTCTGAAGTGGGAGAGTGTATCTTCACCACTGTGGAGGCTGTGTTATCTCGCCTTTCTTTCCAACAGACAATATATCAGCCTCTTACACTCTAGAGTGTAAAAGGAATCCTAACTGCTGGCATCCTGGCCATTCAGGAGACATGATTTCAGGTCCCAGTGAATACACTGGACAACCCGCACCCTAAAGGCTACCCCTACAAAGCCTGGAGTGTGTGCTTCTTTTTATAGAGACAGTTGAAGTCTATGTTATACAGGCATTATCACTATTGCCTAAATCCTGCTGGGTCCCCTTAAAGGCGGTGTTTCAGAAATGTGTACAAACGTCAGGTATTTTGCCAGCCAGAACTCAATACTTCTGCCACTCAAGTCGGGCTTGAAGGCAACTACCTTTTGTTGAAGCCCTGTAGGGGGACTACACACATGACTGCTAAACCAGATACCAGGTTGGAGAGTAATCCATCAGGTATCCTCAAATAGACCACTTGATGAGTTCTAAATTGAATGCCTTTGACACCACTGTCTCAGACTGGGCGTCAAACATCAAATCCCTTCTGTCTGACCGCTCTCACATGAACTTAAGCCTCAACGAAGCAGATGATTGGATGGATGAACGGAACAGATTATATGGTCTGCAGCCAGACTGTGGCCCTGATATACAGAGATCTAAATTGTTGTGCACCGAGCACTCCTATTTTTCTCAATTAGTTTAACAAAACCTCAACCTTATGTTTTGATCTGTGTGCTGCAACTAATAGAGTATACCCTAATACTCTGCAAAATAACATGAAAATATGGCTGGTCAACAAACTGTTAACACAGGCTTAGCTGCGCACAACACTAATGAAATCTATTGATCAAACTTCACTTTTAACCTTGTACACATATTTTTATTCATATGTATCTTGGCAATCAGTCAAACTTTTTCAACAAGACATTCTATACTCATTAATATTCACATGGTTTTCCATTTACAAAGCAATATAAAACATTATGTACAATAAAGAACATTAGTTTTTCTTGTGTGCATCGTAGTTCGCCCAATGCATTTCGGGACAAAAGTAGGGTCCCTTCGTCAGGGGCAATGCTGCAAAATAACATGTACAGGCGCATAAGTCCGGTTGTATATATATCAAGATCACATGGTTCATTGCATTTCGTTAAATCACCTCCACCGAAAGAAATCACACCCAAAGTGCATACACAAAGATACAACTAATCCCAACAGATAGCGTTTTAATACTACTCACATTTACACACGAGTAAATAATTCTTATGAGCTTCTCTTCTTCTAGGTCCAAAGCAATTCTTAAAAAACAATGCATAAACAAATCAGACTATCGCCTCAAACGATATAAAAAAGACTCTGGCAACAATAAGCTCTAGCGTTATTTCAATGCATACCTGCAATTACTCCAGGTTCATACAATACGTAGACACTCTCTCTTATGTTCTTTATTGTACATAATGTTTTATATTGCTTTGTAAATGGAAAACCATGTGAATATTAATGAGTATAGAATGTCTTGTTGAAAAAGTTTGACTGATTGCCAAGATACATATGAATAAAAATATGTGTATAAGGTTAAAAGTGAAGTTTGATCAATAGATTTCATTAGTGTTGTGCGCAGCTAAGCCTGTGTTAACAGTTTGTTGACCAGCCATATTTTCCTGATATACAGAGACCACAAAGGAAAGTCTTGGACCTGAATGACCAATCCTACTGGATAATATATGTGGCTATGGTATTACAGAGGGCATGAAAGGGAAACACTTGTTCAGATTCCTTCATGGTTCTTTCCCACTCTAACTCATCTGATTATTATTAAGTCCTTGGAGTTACAGAAAGCACATAGACTGAGGGCACACCCTTCCCTCCAATTCAATGTTCCCTGGGCAATTATAGCATGTCTTTTATGAGATCAGGCAGCAAACTTAAAGGGAGCTCATTCCATTACAAGCGTACTGTTATACATGTGACGGCAGACATATTGCATAAGATGAGAATCCAAAGGAAAATTATTTGCTCTCAGTCCCTGCCTATGGGAGGAAGGGATTAACTGTGGACTAATGGATACAGCTGTGATGATAGTGACTGTCCAAGGCTGCACCTTGGAATTTGATGACTAGGCATTGCTGTCAGTCTTTCTGGACACTCTGGAAGAGTCCATGGAGGCTGACCCAACCCCAGCATCTAATACTCTTCTAGCATCTGACATCTGCACCAATCACTCTGCTGGCAACAGGAAACAAGCCTCCCTCCAAGGCTCCCCCATCTGACCCAGAACAGATGTTCCAACAGGAAAAGTCTGAACTCTTTGATTGCTGTTTTGTCCCAAGAATGGGATTGGGACAAATCCAGATCTTCACTGAAGGATCGCCCTTTCCCAGGATAACTGATCTTTTTTTACTGAGACTGCAATAGCAGCACAGATGGGGGCAACCATGACCTGTGCTGACTGAATGAGCCACATGGAATTGCCATTGTTTACCTACCTATCCTTTTTCCTTTATGAAGAGGAGGTTAACTGCCATGCCAGTGCATATGCTATCATTATGGATTTTCTTTCCTTCAATAGTGATGTATATTTTGATACCTTTCCATGTCACACAGCGTCACTATATTAGGCCACAGTTTGATACACATTTCTGACCTGCCTGGGAGGTGGTTCCCCATCTCTTGAGGGATTGGAGGGTGCCCAGAGTTGGGGGCGGGATAGGGATCATTATGAAGATGTAGCTAACTGGGGACATGACTGAGGGCTGTACTCCCCATTCCTATATCTGATAGTTTATTGGTTCTGCTACTAAGCATCTCCTCTGGTGTTACTTTGGTTGATGGAGAATCCCCGGTACCTGAGTATCAGAGCTTGCACCACAGACAATAGTTAGAAAGGTTCCTTTTGTTGGGGCCACACTTATTGCTCTGACTTTCCAGGCTCATTTTGAGCTATGTGTACTGAAACACCCGTTTTATAGGGGATGGTCCCATCCCTCATGGCATACATTTGGCCAGGTTATTTTTGATAGAATCCTTCAACTCATGTCTGGGCACTGACTAGAACTTGCAACACCAATGGCTCATCCAGTTTCGTTGAACGCAAGAACATTCTCATCTATATTTAACACCAAAGGACTGACATTGCACTCTTGCAGGAATTGTACTTGTCTGCCACTGAAATGGACAGGCTGCAGTGAGACTGGGCTGGACAGGTGGTGTAGAGTAGCTAGCCCTTCAGGATACTTGGGTTTCAGACCCCACAACTTCTTCTCGACAGCTTAGAAAGTGTGGCATGGTCATTTGAATACATAAGTATTTTCCTCATAGCTCCTAATGTCCTGGACAAACAATAAGGACAGATATGCCTTAGTTGGGCCGAAGATGAGGGAACACGTTATGTTACTGGGTTCTGTATATGCACAGAATGGGAGAAAAATATGCCTTTCTCAGTCAGTTGAATAGATTTTTCATAGAATGTGGCAAAACTAATTTGGTTTTAGGAGAAGACTGGAACATTGCTCCAGACCCAGTCAGTGACCGGACTGCCGCCCTTCTCCCCGTCCCCTACACTGATTGCTAAAATGCCTCTGTGGCAAAGAACAGATCATGGACATTTAGGAAACCATGGGTCACAAGACATATGTACTATATGCAATCGCACAGACAAAGAGTATACCTAGGTCTAATTGGTTCACAACACCTTCTCCAGATTGGCCTTCATTTACTGAGCCATAACCTCCTATCTTATCCATTCTATACAGGTATACTGCCAGGGGGCTTAACTGACTATAGCCCATTCTGCTTGATCTGACCTTGAGTCGTAGACCTACCACAATTGTCCTTTGGCATATGCAGGTATCTGAACATCACCTCCAGGAACATAAGAAGGTAGTGAATGCCCATGTGAAGGTTTATCGCTCAGAGAATAGGCACACTCTTGCCGCCCCACATTTGGTCTGGCAGCCAGAAAGGCAACGTTTATAGGCTTCCTACAGCATGACAGTGCTTTTGATAATATAAGACACACCCCTGAATGGAGGCACTTGGAGTCTGCAGTATCCTCTTTTTTTAAATTGATCTTTATAATCGGTCTAAATGCTTGACCTACTCTTGGTAATATACTCAGGTTGGAGAAAGAAAAATGGAGTATAACATGCTCTATACATATGCCACAGAGAAAGCACTTAAGAAACTCAAGTGGTGGCACTATGAGGTAGGCAAGAAGCCCAGTCGCTTCTTCGCTTTTCAGCTTTGCCAACAGAAAGCACAGCTCTCTATGTCGGCCATACGAGTACGGACAGGCCAAATGGTCACCCACAAAAAATAAATTACTGAGGCCTTACCTTCCTTTCATGAACAACTTTATGACTCTATCAGTGGTGAGCCTATGCCAGTGGAGGACCAGTTAATGGCTTTGTATTATGAGGGGAGGGATTTCCTCTATGGGAAAATAAGACTGGAAGAGAAAAGCAACGTCATAGATAGCCTGCCCACATGCAAATCACAAGGTGAAGAGAACAGCCCTGGGGAACTTGCAAGCTCCAATTAGTGCAAATGCTCTATCAAGTTTTCTAGGAAGTGGGCATTGATAGGCAGTCTAGGTCCATTTTAAACAAAGCTATAATGACAGGCTCCCTAAAGAGTGAAAGGACCCACTTGATTACAGATCCATCTCTTTTCTGAACTTTGACTTCAACTTTCTCGCCCAAGTCAAAATCACTTTATTCAGCGAATTGTCGCCATTGAAAGTCATAATAATTCTAACATGCAAAATTAGTTGAAAAGGAGCAGATAAACATTTTAAGACAATGAAATGAAAATAGAAATGTTACTAAAATTACATACACATAAAAGATAAAAATTGGAAAAGCTTAGTAGCACACTGGTTAGCTAACAAATAGTATATGTACAACATATTTTAAAGTGCTCTTGGCCTGATCCTCAACATGGTCAGTAAAAACCAGGCAATTGCAAAACCACAAAGTGCCTGTTGTCAGACTTTATGATTCTAAAAGCTTCTCTGAAGTCTCTGACACCAAGGTTTCAGCAGAGTGATGTGATCCACATACTTCTTATAATATGGTAGCTAGAGCAAAAATACATTTTCAATTGCTTAGGACCATGTTGCACAAAACCGACAATGAGAATTACTAGAATTTGCATTTTGCCCCACAACTGGCTGTAAGAGTCTCATATCAAAATTGCAGATAAAGCTTCCTGACAATGCAAGGTTCTTTTTTGTCCAAGAACGGCTCTATTTGGAAATCGTTTTTTAACATTAGAAAAGCCAGTGTCAGGGGACCCATGTTCGGTTGGCTTTGCAATAAGTCGATTTGATGTTGCCAATAAGCACTCTTTATCTGCTCTTTGGAGGTCACATTTTCCTCTTCAGGGGAATTCCACAGGTTTCAAGCTCAATGTCCATTAATGTTGATCTCACGTGCCTAATCCATGCAAAGTCAACTTCTCCTGGGAGACACAATCTCAGCTAGCCCATATTGCTGAGGGCTCAGTTTTGGGGTTGCCCTCAACCTTCTCCAGAACAAAAGGGGTCAAAGTCTAACTACATTTGTTATATTTCTGAACCTCAGATCTAACTGCAGGGGAAACAACGATTGCTTGTCGGCAAACCAATGAGCTGCCATATAAAGCTATTTTCTATGGTGTCTAGGGTTGAAATATCTTTGTCTGCAGAGTTTAGGACCATGCAATGCAGACCCAAGCGCCTGATGGTTGTACACCTGAAATACTGGCACGATGGGATGGTATTGGGAAGCCGTGGTTGTCTTTAACATTCCCCCAGTATTCTGAGCTAATCTAAGTTTGCACCTGGCAATGTGGGCCTGCCGGTGGAAGTACTCGTTCAAAATAATACCAAGATATTTAAAGGTGTGGCCTCGCTGTAAGGGGATCCCTCTTAATAAAGGATTAGATCGGGTGGAGCTGCAAGGGTTAACCAACCTGAACTAGAAATCTATCTGTCATTTCCCCCACTGGCCACTCCTAACTTGGGAAAAATTGCAGTCATGAAGTCATATAATCAAATTTAATAAGTAAAGTGGTACCCCCATGTAACCTAACATTCACCACAACTTGGATCTTGGACACAGTCAAGTGATGACCTGAGGTCAACAAACACCATGTACAGTCACTCGCATCCTAGCTCTACAAACGTCCAGTACAATAGCTGTGGCCGAAATACCTGATCTAAAGTATTGGTACACTCTCTAAATCCTGCCTTCAGAGAAGTTAATATGTTTGATGCTGCCATCCAATCTTTCAATTGGCTAAATATAACCCTTGCCAAGAGATTTTGGGCGCTATCTATTAGGGTTATAGGCCTATAGTTCAAGGAGAGGTCTCAAGATCACTTCTTAAAAATAGGAACAATCTCATCCCCCGCCCAAGTAGTGGGAATAGGAGCCCTTTTCAGTAGGGAGCAGTCAATATTACGGCGAAATAAGGGATTCAACCATCAACCTCGTCGAAGAAGAGATCTCGAGGTACCTTGTCCGACCCTGGCTCTTTATGCCTCACTATTTTATTTTCATGGCTTATCTAATTTCCCCACAACTGAAGCTCGTTTCTTGTTGAGGGCTACTAACCACAGTGGACAGTCCCAGTGTAGTTCCTGACCTATCTACGCTCACCAAACGTGTATTGCTGATTGTCAACCCAGTGCTTAAGCTCTGCTCTTCTGGGGAGTATAAGCTGGTAAAATGGACAGCCATTCAGTTGTCATAATATGGGTTTTCAACGAGGAAGAACCCTTTGCCAGAGCCAGTGTAAATAATATTCCAAAAGGTATACGTCTCGTCTTTTGGCCGCTACTAGCACACTTTACCACTCTCAGTCTCACAATCTCGTTTTGCATGTGGGTGTGGATTTCGCTACTATTCAACAGTGCCTCACCATCCTTCTGGAACTAATGGATTACTGCTAGTTATTCCCCCATCCTATCAGCTACCACCCTGTAGATGTAGCTACTGATTTCGTCGAGCAAGATTGCGAGCTGAATTTGACCCTTCACCTATTAGAGGTCAAGGTTAGCCTTCTATCAAGGGGGCTATTATGGTTTGGCTGAGCTGCACAAACACGGGGTCTCATTTATGAGGCTGTGCGTCACTTTTACGACGCCGGTGCGTCACTTTTTGAAACGCACCAGTGGTGTAAACAATGCGCCTTGTTGCGCCATATTTACAAAGTGACGCATATAGGTAGATGCGTCACTTTGTAAACCCCTGCTCCACAATATACCTGCGCCAGGTATAATGTATGCAAGGGGGGCGTATTGACGCAAGAAAGGGTCGTAGAAGTGACGCAGTGAAATCTATGAGATTTCACTGCGCCACTTCTAGGACGCAAATGCGTCAATATGTTACGCCTGCCTCACAGCAGGCGTAAGACTGACCCAGGCCCTTCCACATGGGGCATGCCCCATGTGAAAGGACGCATTGCTGGAGTTGCGTCACTTTTATGACACACTCCAGCAATGCGTCACTTTTGCGCCTACAGATAAGTCAGAAATACTGATGTATCTGTAACTCCTTGCGACATGATGCATCATACAGTAATTATAACGCATCAATCATGTCGCAAGGAGGGCGCACTGAGAAGTGACGCATTGCTGCTTTCACGCACCGATGCATCACTTCTCATAAATGAGGCCCAAGGCTCTCCAACTCCAGGGCAAGCACATTGCAGTTACTATCCTGCTGGGGAGTACCATCATGTCTACCTATGTAGTCCACAGTTGGACGCCCTGTAGAATATAATCAATGAGACTTGGATTCTGGGGCTGATTAAATGTATAATTGCCATCTTTGTCCAAACATGCCCTTCCATCGCAAAGCTATCAAGCCCTGATTTAACACAATAGAGTTGAGCTGGAAGGTCAGTGGGGACTAAATTTTTTATGGGTGGCATAGTTAGTGTAAGGATAAAAGATAATAGATGTTACTCAATTGATTGAAACCTAAGTGGGAAGAGTATGCTCAGAAGTGGGTCCCGTGCTTCCTGGGCCACTGGATTCAAGCTAACCTGGGTGATGAGGAGTGATACCCCAAAACCGGTTCTAGGATGCTTGTTTCTGGTTTAGGGAGGACATGGCTTGGCAGTTCGGGCTGGAATGTTCTCATGGGGGAGCAGGGTCAAGACTGATTTGCATAAGGCTAGTTCCAAACTGGGGTGATGTGGTGAGCAAAATAACAACGGATTATACCTAGATCTGTGACCGGGGTGAGTGTTTGAAAGGTTTCAGCACTCTGTCCATTATTTTATTTTGGGATGTTGCAATGTGCACTCTAAGCGGAGAAGGGTATGTTCAGACATGGTTCACTTGCTGGCTGCCTCACTGGGTTCAAGTTAACTTGGTTGATGAGGGATGATATCCCGAAACTGGTCATAGAATGCTGTTTCCTGTCGAGGCAGGACCTGGCCTGGCAGTCCAGGCTGGACTGTTCCCATGAGGAGTAGGGTGTAGACTGATTTGTACAAGGCTGGGTCCAAACTGGGGTGGCATGGTGAGAAAGAAAACAATGGTTTAAACCCGGGTCTGTAACTAGGGATGAATATCTGCATTGTTTAGCAAGGTCCTGGCCAAAGTTGTCACCTGCAGGCTCTTGCCTGGAGGTGATACTGTTATTGATTCATGCTTCCCAAGTTGGATTCATGCCAGGGCGGATTCTAGGACACTTCGAGCTTGACGCTATGCAGAGATCCGCTGCCGCGGCTGGAGCCATTGGATCTATCGGAAGCTGCTTTGTTGCTGCCCGCTACTGCATTCTGCCATTTTCTGCCTGACTGGCCCTGCCATATCCCACTCGCCTCTTTTCACCACTCCTTCTTCTCGCTGCCTCCCTAGTGGGAGCAAAAGTTTCCCAGCTTGACTGTGCTGGTTGCTGAGTGAGTGAAAAAATCACCAGCTGTGGCTTGATTGTGGGTGAGCGTGCAGGAATTAGAAGCTGGGGCTTAACACGGACTTGTGACTAACCTCACCCGCGCTTTCAGCCTGATAGCCCTCCGGCCTGTGATTGTCCAGCAGCCCAGCAGTCCTTTACCACGCTGCGTCACTTGGTTTACCGGTGCTGACAAACTGTTACTGAAACCACGGGAGACAATGGTGAAGATCTGAGGCTGAGAGAGGTGATCGCTTGGCTGGCTGGTCAGGTACTCTGATCTGGCCCGCAATGGTGAGAGTCCCCCAGTGGGGGTGGCCAGGACGATTTAGGTCTCTGTGCATTTGCAACTCTGTGCTCCCTACGACCTATGCCTTCATTCATTTCCCTTCTTTCCTGCAGGACTGCAGAAGCTTTCCCAAGGTCATCTATAAATACCCTCATCAGCCGACAAGCCCAGAATAAAGATCAGCATCAAGATCAGAGCAGTTCCAGTCGACCAACTTTCAGACCTCTTTACAGACTTGATTTCAGCTTTTAGACATAGTTGAAGACTCACAGACTTGTTTTTATCTCAAATAAACCAAGCTGGGTGGGATTTAGTGCAAAAGAGATTAAGATCTCAACACATTTGTATCATTCCGTAGTAAGCTGATTTTGAAGACGTTGTTGATGACGAATGCTATATTGTGGATACCCAGAAATTACATGCCCAGGATTCTCTTAAAACAGAATTCTATACACTAGATAACCTTGATAGTATTAGGATTGGGTCCCAAATGAAGAGTATAACATTTGATGATATAATTTTCAGGAAATTATTATAAGGGAAGAATTGGGAAATCAACGGCCACGGCCAAGTCAGACTTCAAACGAGAACATGTACGAACTGGATCAATCAATATTAAGTATTATGAAGGTCATGTGCACAACATTGAATTCAATTGTGAATGCAATCACGTCACAATCTTCAAAACTTGACATGCAACTAGAGCTTACCAGGCAATTTACTTCTTCAGAAATCATGATTGACCATAGGATCGCACTAGTGGAGGACGTTGTAAAGGGAAGTGCTCAATCCATTCTAGGTCACAGAGAAAGTCAAAGGGCCTCATCACAATGTTGGGCAGAAACTTTCCACCCAGCACTATCTCAGAATTGGGACCAACTGACTCGTGGTTGGTGGTTCCGCCCAAACTATTATGATGCGACGGAGTTATGTTCGGGCAATGTTCCATTGACTTTTATGGGTGCCTGTGTTCCCCCTGACAACACAGGCTCCTATGGGGAAATGGGGTGCGTGCAGAAAACTCTTCACCCTGTAGCAGGCACCCCATTGTGCCTGCCACCCAGTGCAGGGATTTACAGGGGGGTCCCTTTGGGACCCCCTCGGCCCCCAACCGGGGGCTTCAGAATAAAGGGGGAGCCTGCCATGGGCCCCAAAGTCACTTTCCGACAGCCTTTTTGAGTCAGGCAGGCCAACTTGGAAAGGCTGTTGGAAATCATGATTGTTATCGCTCGGTCGGAAATGCTGTTCGTAGAGCTGTGCGATGTGGTTCCTACTGACACGTATTCTCCTAGAGCCGGTCGGAACCGATTCGGACAGACTGTATAAGCTACAATCCGACATCATAGAGGTCTGTAGAAAAAATCTTTCAAATGTAATTGGTGTCCAATCAGCCGGGCGAGAACCAACAGATAAAACTTTAACTATTGGCCTAGAGCTGGCCCCTGGGGAGGAAAAGATCAATACTCACTCAAAACTCCATATATGTACTTCAGTAGAGGACTTAAGCGAATCATACATGACTACTGTAAATTTACGACACCCCTCCCCCAAAAGAAAGGCTCAAAACAAGTGGCTTAATTCAAAAATAAAAATCAAGACCATTGGTAACAAAAAAATTATAAGTAAAAAAGGGACTACAAAAAAGCTGAAGCCTCCCACTTTTGGGTCAAATGAAATTGCAACAGAACTGTCTCAATTTCGGACTGAAATTATAGAGAAAGGTGGTGGAATAGGTAGTCAGGTTTGCAATCTTGGAAAAAACTACAAGACTAATGACAATTTCTTAAAATAAAATACAGGATTGCTGTGCGGTAAAGCCTGCACCCTCCATTCCCTCATAAAATGTATTCCAACAGGATTTAGGACAATACCTCCTACATAAACTTGGAAACTGTCAATGGGGGCCAATCAACAGAAATAGAAAATAACAAAGAACCGATCAATGTAGTGGGCATAACACATATCCCCAACTTAATATAGAGCCCAAGAGGAAACTTGTTAAACCAAGGCACACATACCAATTTTGCAAAACAACTGGAGATAGTATATACCAATTATGGCATTACAGAAAGGAAAACTACAAGGTGTACAGAACCACCCTCCAGCATTGAGCATCCTGGCCCATTATTAAGCAACGCAGGTCTGAGGATAAGCGCATTAAAGTATTCCAATTTGAAACATATAAAGTCTAGCATTAGAAAGGCTCTTCATGGAAGCTCTTATGAATCACTCTTATTAATGCCAAACCACCAACTTGATCAAGCAAATTCAGAAGCCCTGTGACCCTGGAAAAACAAACTACATGTCTGCACAATAGGGCCTAATTATCAATGTATTTACAAGCACAACCATCAAACACAGACCTTTGGTATGAAACCTCAAAGAATGAGAGGCAATGCCATACGCAGAAATCAATACAATGGCATGTAGCTAACGACATTTCAAGCAACATTAAATATCAGACAACTATCATATTTGCTCATCAATACATTTCAAGAGGGAGTCAAGTCATGCTCAATAGAAGGAACATTCTTCATCTAATAAACTCCCTGCCAGGGCTGCGGCATGTAAGATCAGACAATTTAGTGACAGTTAGTTTTGTGCAAACTAACAGGCTTAGGGGCGGAAAACCCAAACAGAGATCATGGTCAAATTCGAAGATAACAAATGAAATTCTCATGAACAAAAATGTAATGAACAGCTGAGATATCAGTATAAATCCCCCAGAAAAGGTTTTGTATCCATTTATATTCATAGAAAAACCAAGTATAAGTGGTTTTGGGAATAAATGTGGGCGTAGCAAAAATACAGCCTCAGTGTTACAAGATACTTCGAGTTCCTGCCAGTCACCTCCCAGTCTCCTCCCAAACGGTCTAATTTAAGAGATATTAAGTTATGTATAGTAAACAATACGACCCATAACCAACTGCGCCACGCTTCTCAGCCACCATCAAGACCATCAACATCTTCATTGGTTGACCAAGAAGGAAGAGGCTTGTAGGATAAACTCAGATTTACCAAATCGGAAATTGGTCTCAAAACATGTATTAAATTGATGAGATGGAACATAGCAGGATCTAAGATAGAGGATAAGGACAGGCTGTATTTTGTAACCCAACAAGACATTTGCAGTTTCCAGGTGGCATGGATTACAGATACTGTTGACTTAGATGGCTACTTAACTTATCATCTGCCTGCAACTAAACAGCAAAAAGGAAGGCCAGTGGGAGACTTAACCATGTGGATAAGAATGCCTGTTCTTGAAAACACTGAAATAATCTACACTACTCAATATAAGAATTAAGATATGGTCACTGGAGATTATAAATGTGTACCTTCCAGCTGGCGGATGGCTAACGTTAGATCTGACATACTGTCTTTTAAAGATCATCTCTTGATGAAGACTAGAAGAACCATTGATACAACATTCAGAAATGATGCTTGGAGGCTCTTCCCAGTTTATAAAGAGTTATACAATGATCTGTGGTGATTTCAACACTAAACTGCATGCTTTATTCGGGGATACATCGATAATTGATGAGGAGAGAGCTTGGGACATACCCGCACAACCTACAGATTGTTGTACAAGCACATTAAAAGGTGAATTTCAAACCTTTAATAGAGGTAGGTCTGTGCCAGTTGAATAGCTGAAACAAATCGTATGAGCCCACTATAACTTCCTTTCGCTGAATTGTTGATAGACAAAGTGTCATCGATTATACGGCAATACATTTTGAAGCATAGTATCTTATTATTGATATGTAGTAATTGAAAAGATTGAAAGTGACTATGACCCACTGCTCCTCGTTTTGGAGCATCCAAGTTCAGGCTCTCTGAAGTCAATCCCTAGTCGAAATATAAACGGCCATAACATTGATATAAAATCAAACAGGAAAAATGTAATCAAGATTGATGACCCAGACACATGGGATGTATGACGTTACTACGCATACTTTTACAACGCATGCTTTTACAGCGCATTTTTCACAACGCAAGTACACTTACAATGCATAATTTTACAACGCATACCATTACAACGCGAATAAACAATAGTAATGAAAAAGTACCGTTACAACGAAAACCAATACAACGCATACCATTACAACGCATATATTATGAATTTAATATGTATTTTTTCTTTGTAAAATAATTCCTGGCATGGGATGCAGGGAAAATAGGGGTTTTGGGTGGGGAAGTAAATTAAAAAATAGTAGAGAACGGAACGTTTACTTTTAAAATGTGCATGTTTTAAAAAAAAATAGTACTCGAAAATTAAAAAAAAGGTACTTGAGTATTAAAATAAGTACTCGAATATAAAATGTATTTAAAAATATAAACCTTTCTTCAAATCATTTCCCGTAATACAGAAAAAATTATTATTATTTACGAAATCATACGAAGTATGCAATAAAACAGCAAAATCAAAACATAGCCGCCATTTTAGAGATAATGCCAAAAATGAGTCCTACTACTATTTTCATGAAAGAAAGACCGAAGCACTAGAAACAAAATGGAGGTCAAAACGATACTCTAAGAACAAGACACACACTTTTTAAATACAAATTTAAATAACACATTTCCACAGCAAATAAATACGTTTTAAAAACCCATCAATCCGATACTTTTCAGGAAATTAAGGTGAGAATAATAAAAACGAATAAATAAGAGTCATACTATAATTTGAATTTAGTAGTAATTCTACTACCAGAGAGAGCAGACGCAACTTTCTGACCCGCTGACCTCTTACCACAGTGAAGAAATCGTACAAAAAAGATATAACTCCTAACGATCAAACAAGTAAGTTCATACAGTTCATACACAAACACAAGTAAAGATATGTACTCTATAAAGAAAATATATACATAATATTAAAACGAAAACATTATTAGGTTTCAGACTTTGTGATGAATTAGCAATCACTTCAAAAAAATGTATCGACATTTTTACAAAGTGAGAAGAAATGTAAGTACGTTTATAGTAAATAAAAATATTTTTACAATCAATTTTAAAACTGTCACATAATAAAATGATATTGTTATGTTTGTTTTGAAATAAAATGAGATTTTAATAAGTCTAAAAACACATGAAATGTGTAACAAACAAAGAACGAAAAAATATTTAGTAAGCTTTTCGTTTTTAAATTAAATATTTTTCAGCTTACTGAATACTTTTATGAGCCAAACATCGCCATCCTTAAAAGTTTAAAAGATAAGAGAACTGAAAATCATAAATTGTCATGAACAAAGGTAACAAAATCAAAATATTCGAAATGAAAAGTTTTTTTAAAAAATGCATCTCCATCTCTCCCAAAAATTGAAAGCAATGTTGTAAATCTAATAAATATGTAGTTTAAAATTTCTAATTTTCTCACACAATTTTAACTATTTAATAAATGTTTTCAATAACTACGACATTTTTCACACAAAATACTAGGATTGTTAAAGAACAAAAATAACCTCCATAATCACATTTTAACCCTACACAGATAAAACAAGTGAATTATCAAGTTGAGAGAAAAATAAGCGACCATCGTTTACCAAGCCTACAAAGAGTCAACCCACCACCAACAACAGGAATACTTGTAATCAGGTAAATTATTTTCAAAAAGCACCATTAACCAGTTTTTTATTAACCGCTTTTAAATCTTCAAAGAGTTAGCGAACGCAAAACACCACAGAAAAGAAAGAAATGCATAATATTTTAGTTTTATACAGATTGTGAAAACACACCATTTAAAGACCAGTAATATCCAGAAAATCAAGAAAAGTTATCAATACACCAAAACCTAACTTCGAAAGGTAAGAAACGTGAAGTACCATAGAAAAGCAATACAAAAAAATAAACATCTTTAAATATACTGTCATAAAAACAGCAATGGAAATTTGTTTCGTAAACAATAAATGATTTGAAACTCATTTTAAATCAACTGCTTATTACGTGAACGTAAAAGAAAGGAAATGGAACATTTAATATAAAAAAGTGCAATGTTTTTTAAGACATCATGCAAGGAATTCTTTCTAAAAATCAGAACATTAATTACATTTCTAAAATGACATTGCAGACAGACCATCATTTGAAAAAAGAAGTGCAGCCAATTATCTATCCAGAAAATACATTTTCATGCAAAGCGTCAACAAATCAATTCCAAAAAGGTAAATATATGAATTGCAAATGAACATGTGTTTAAAATACCTCAATAGTTTAGCAAATTCATTGAATGTTGTAACACAAGAAATGTGCATCAATAGTGAAAGTGATGGAAATCCAAGAAATTGCATAAGTAAGAAAAGTGATGGATAGTGAAGGGAGGAAATTTACTATTCTAACTACAGGAAGGTACAGCAGTTTGTAAAGTGATGGATAGTAGAGGGGTGTAATTTACTATACATAAACCAAGAAGGTGCAGCAGTAAGGTAAGTGATAGATGGTGTAGGGGTGTAATTTACTATTCTAACTCCAGGAAGGTGAAGCAGTAAGGTAAGTGATGGATAGTGTAGGGGTGTAATTTACTATTCAAACTCCAGGAAAGTGCAGCAGTAAGGTAAGTGATAGATAGTGTAGGGGTGTAATTTACTATTCTAACTCCAGGAAGGTGCAGCAGTAGAGAAAGTGATGTATAGTGTAGGTGTGTAATTTACTATGCTAACTCCAGGAAGGTGCAGCAGTAGTGAAAGTGTTCGATAGTGCAGGGGTGTAATTTACTATTCTAACTCCAGGAAGGTGCAGCAGTAGGGAAAGTGTTGGATAGTGTAAGGGTATAATTTACTAATCTAACTCCAGGAAGGTGCAGCAGTAGAGAAAGTGTTGGAGACTGTAGGAGTGTAATATACTATTCTAACACGAGGAAGGCGCAGCAGTAGGGAAAGTGTTGGATAGTGTAGGGGTGTAATTTACTATTCTAACTCAATTAAGGTGCAGCAGTAGGGAAAGTGTTGGATAGTGTAAGGGTGTAATTTACGATTCTAACTCCTGGAAGATGCAGCAGTAGGGAAAGTGTTGGATAGAGTAAGGGTGTAATTTACTATTCTAACTCCAGGAAGGTGCAGCAGTAGGGAAAGTGTTGGATAGTTTAAGGGAGTAATTTTCTATTCTAAGTCCAGGAAGGTGCAGCAGCAGGGAAAGTGTTGGATAGTGTAAGTGTATAATTTACTATTCTAACTCCAAAAAGGTTCAGCAGTTGGGTTAAATGTTGGATAGTGTAAGGGTTTCATTTACTATTCTAACTCCAAGAAGGTGTAGCAGTAGGGAAAGTGTTGGATAGTGTAAGGGTGTAAATTACTATTCTAACTCCAGGAAGGTGCAGCAGTAAGTTAATTGATGGATAGTGTATGGATGTAATGTACTATTCTAACTACTGGAAGGTACAGCAGTTTGGAAAGTGATGGATAGTGTAGGGGTGTAATTTACTATTCTAACTCCAGGAAGGTGCAGCAGTAGGGAAAGTGTTGGATAGTGTAAGGGTGTAATTTACTATTCTAACTCCAAGAAGGTAAGGTGCAGCAGTAGGGAAAGTGTTGGATAGTGTAAGGGTGTAATTTACGATTCTAAATCCAGGAAGGTGCAGCAGTAGGGAGAAAGTTGGATAGTGTAAGGGTGTAATTTACTATTCTAACTCCAAGAAGGTGTAGCAGTAGGGAAATTGTTGGATAGTGTAGGGGTGTTGGGGTGTAATTTACTATTCTAACTCCAGGAAGGTGCAGCAGTAGGGAAATTGATGGATAGTGTAGGGGTGTTGGGGTGTAATTCACTATTCTATTTCCAGGAAGGTGTAGCAGTAGGGAAAGTGTTGGATAGTGTAAGGGTGTAATTTACTATTCTAATTTCAAGAAGGTGCAGCAGTAGGGAAAGTGTTGGATAGTGTAAGGGTGTCATTTACTATTTTAAATCCAGGAAGGTGCAGCAGTAGGGAAAGTGCTGGATAGTGTAAGGGTGTAATTTACAATTCTAAGTCCAAGAAGGTGCAACAGTAGGGAAAGTGATGGATAGTGTAAGGGTGTAATTTACTATTCTAACTCCAGGAAGGTGCAGTAGTTGGGAAAGTGTTGTATTGTGTAAGGGTGTAATTTACTATTATAACTCCAGGAAGTCGCAGCAGAAGGGAAAGTGTTGGATAGTGTTGGGGTGTAATTTACTATTCTAACTCCAAGAAGGTATAGGAGTAGGGAAAGTGTTGGATAGTGTAAGGGTGTAATTTACTATTTTAACTCGAGGAAGGTGCAGCAGTAGGGAAAGTGTTGGATAGTGTAAGGGTGTAATTTTCTATTCTAACTCCAGGAAGGTGCAGCAGTAGGGAAAGTGTTGCATAGTGTAAGAGTGTAATTTACTATTCTAACTCCAGGAAGGTGCAGCAGTAGGGAAAGTGTCGGATAGTTTAAGGGTGTAATTTACTATTCTAACTCCAGGAAGGTGCAGCAGTAGGGAAAATGTTGGATAGTGTAGGGGTGTCGGGTGTAATTTACTATTCTAACTCCAAGAAGATGTAGGAGTAGGGAAAGTGTTGGATAGTGTAAGGGTGTAATTTACTAAACTAACTCGAGGAAGGTGCAGCAGTAGGGAAAGTGTTGAATAGGGTAGGGGTGTAATTTACTATTCTAACTCAAGGAAGGTGCAGCAGTAGGGAAAGTGTTGGATAGTGTAGGAGTGTAATTTACTATTCTAACTTCAGGAAGGTACACAAGTAGGGAAAGTGTTGGATAGTGTAAGGGTGTAATTTAATATTCTAACTCCAGGAAGGTGCAGCAGTAGGGAAAGTGTTGGGTAGTTTAAGGGTGAAATTTAATATTCTAACTCCAGGAAGGTGCAGCAGTAGGGAAATTGTTGGATAGTGTAGGGGTTTAGGGGTGTAATGTACTATTCTACTTCCAAGAAGATGTAGGAGAAGGGAAAGTGTTGGATAGTGTAAGGGTGTAATTTACTATTCTAACTCGAGGAAGGTGCAGCAGAAGGGAAAGTGTTGGATAGTGTAGGGGTGTCATTTACTATTCTAACTCAAGGGAGGTGAGCAGTAAGGAAAGTGTTGGATAGTGTAAGGGTGTAATTTACTATTCTAACTCCAGGAAGGTGCAGCAGTAGTGAAAGTGTTGGATAGTGTCGGGTGTAATTTACTATTCTAACTCCAGGAAGGTGCAGCAGTAGGGTAAGTACTAGATAGTGTAGGGGTGTAATTTACTATTCTAACTCCTGGAAGGTGCAGCAGTAAGGTAAGTGATAGATAGTGTAGGGTTGTACTTTACTATTCTAACTCCAAGAAGGTGTAGCAGTAGGGAGAGTGTTGGATAGTGTAAGGGTGTAATTTAGTATTCTAACTCCAGGAAGGTGCAGCAGTAGGGAAAGTGTTGGATAGTGTAAAGGTGTAATTTACTATTCTAACTCCAGGAAGGTGCAGCAGTAGGGAAAGTATTGGATAGTGTAAGGGTGTAATTTACTATTCTAACTCCAGGAAGGTGCAGCACTAGGGAAAGTGTTGGATAGTGTAGGGGTGTCGGGGTGTAATCTACTATTCTAACTCGAGTAAGGTTCAGCAGAAGGGAAAGTGTTGGATAGTGTAGGGGTGTCATTTACTATTCTAACTCAAGGAAGATGCAGCAGTAAGGAAAGTGTTGGATAGTGTAAGGGTGTAATTTACTATTCTATCTCCAGGAAGGTGCAGCAGTAGGGAAAGTGTTGGATAGTGTCAGGGTGTAATTTACTATTCTAACTCCAGGAAGGTGCAGCAGTAAGGTAAGTGATAGATAGTGTAGGGGTGTAATTTACTATTCTAACTCCAGGAAGGTGCAGCAGTAAGGTAAGTGATAGATAGTGTAGGGGTGTAATTTACTATTCTAACTCCAAGAAGGTGTAGCAGTAGGGAAAGTGTTGGCTAGTAAAGGGGTGTAATTTACTATTCAAACTCAAGGAAGGTGCAGCAGTAGAGAAAGTGTTGGATAGTTTAAGGGTGTACTTTACTATTCTAACTCCAGGATGGTGCAATAGAAGGGAGAGTGTTGTATAGTGTAAGGGTGTAATTTCCTAATCTAACTCAAAGAAGATGCAGCAGTTGGATTAAGTGTTGGATAGTGTAGGGGTGTAATTTACTATTCTAACTCCAAGAAAATGCAGCAAAAGGGAAAGTGATGGATAATCTAGAGGTGTAACTTTCTATTCTTACTCCAGAAAGATTCAGCAGTATTAAAAAAATAATTAATGAAACATGTTTTAAAGATTCAAGAAATAAGGTTTTTAAAATGGAATACAAGTTCAACCTATTTTTTATTAATCCTTCAACTGACATCTTCTGAAGAAATATTTGACCAGCCCTTTCTTGAAATCAACTTATTAGAAATCCGAAAAACGTCCTCTACTTAAAGTGAACAGAAAAGAAACAAACAAGGTAAATATATGTTGCCTATGTTTTAAATAAAAATAATACAACTGTAAATGTGTAGACAAGTGAACACTAATAAAATTAAAATGAAAGCATATCATTTCAACATATTTTTCCTTTTGTTTTTCACTTTTCAGAACATGTCCAGTGACCAAGAAGCCAAGTACATTAAAAGCAGCAAGGGAAACCGTTTGCTAAGCTACAATGGCTACATTTATTGCAAGGAAAGAATTTCAGAACCAAGGAGACATTGGAGGTGCGTGCAATATCACTCATCCCATTGCTTAGGCAGAGCGGTTACTCTAGGTGACACAGTTGTAAAAACATCTGAGCATAACCACTCTGCCTCAGCAATGGAGATTGAAGTTGGGAAACCATCAACGAAATGAAAGATATTGCATGCACCTCCAATGAATCCACTGGTTCAATTTTAAGGGAGGTAGCTCAACATGTCCCTGACCACATTGCTAGCAGTATGCCCATAATTCCTAATCTGAGAAGAATAATTCAATGACAAAAAGAGGCAAGTAACCCTCAAAGACTCACGCCACACACATTCTCTGACATTGTCATTCCTCCAGAACTCTCTTTTACTATTTCTAATAAACCTTTTATCCTGCATGACAACCAATACCCTCTGAAACAAATAATTATCTTGAGCTCACCCCGTAACCTTGCTAAGTTAGAGAATAGTGATATTTGGATGATGGATGGTACGTTTAAAAGTACGCCCCATCCTTTCACCCAAATATACACTATCCATGCTAAAATTAACCATACAGTAGTGCCCCTAGTATACAGTTTGCTGCCTGATAAACAATTCACAACGTACACTGAACTTTTAACAGTGGTTAAATCTAAAACATCCAATAAAAGCCCTAGGAAAATCATTATTGATTTTGAATTTGCAATGATTAATGTTATAACCAAAACGTACACGGATACCCAAATTCAGGGATATTTTTTCCATTTTTCCCAGGCATTTTGGCGTAAGATACAGAAAACAACCCTAGTTGCAGATTACATATTAGACAGCAAACTACAATTCGAACTAAAAAAACTAACAGCACTTTGCTTTCTCCTGAAAGTGTAGACGAATACTACACTGCAACTACTGAATCTGACTTTTATACAACAAATGAAGAAAAATTGGCACCCTTGCTTAATTATTTCAAAGACACATGGATTGGACATCTAAGCAGGTCGGGTCGCAGGAGGAAGCCACGTTTCCATGTGGAGTGGGGGAACTGCTTCACGAGCTGCTTAGAAGGAGAGGCAAAGACAAACAATGCCATAGAGGGATGGCACAACTCCTTCAACCACACAATTGGCAAACTTCATCCTAATCTTTATCATTTTTTAGAAACTTTGAGGAAGGAGCAAAGTTTTCAAGAAATGAGAATTTCACAAGCATTAACAGGTAGTCTGAATCCACGTATCTCTGAAAGATCAAAGAAAATGTCAGAACGACTATTGGCTATTTTACAACAGTTTTCATTGTGTGTGGCTTCTGACTACCTACATAATGTTGCACACATACTCCACTACTAATTCACGCTACAGTTTTACTTTCCTGTTTTGCCCTAAATTAAACTTTTTCTAATTATAATTGGCATTTTTTAAAATTGAAGGGTTAAATATAAATTTCAAGTCGGGTCACCTTACCTTAGCAGTCTTCTTTTTTCTTTCTTTTTCATCTTTAAAACAGGGTGAAACCATCCATTCCCAAAAAAAAGGATATATCCAAAAAATTTCGAAATCCTTTTCGAAGATCGATTTTCAAAATTAAATCATAAACCAAGAAAAATTGAATTTCCAAAAGTTACCACAATTCTTCTCCAAAGAATTCAAATTCGGATCCTTCCACTTCCAGCAATTGAAATCCAAAATCCAAAGAAAATCAACAAAACAATCCATCCACTTATTCTTTTGTAAATCAGCAGTTCATTAAAAAACAAATCCAATCCAGAAAATTAATTGAAAAACTATTCCAAAAAGCAATCCAAAGATGATTTCCTTGATTAAAAAAAAACCCCAATTTTAAACGATTAAAGTTCTCCTCTGGAACATCCATATTCGTAAATCGATCTTCTTTCGTATTCAATGTATTCAAAAGCAAAAAAATATGCATTAATACATACTAAAAGCAATCTTTATGTATTACTTTACATTATTTAAACAAACATTACTATAATGTTTTGCAAACACGGGACCCGACGTGGACATATACTATCAATATGAACAGGGACATGTTGAAAGTAGATTTAGACATTTAATTTAACTAATGTTTAACTAATTCTTTTCTTGCAGTAAATTACACTCTTTACATTGTTGTAACTTAAAAAAGTAGTTTATAAAGTAGCCTACCTGAGCGCAGGTCTCCTTGCTTCTGCTCTGTCCGGCGACGCTCCTCAATATGGCTGCCTACGCGTTTGACGTTCACGCGTATACGTCATCCAAGCTGCTGAAAAAGAAAAAGGACTATTTTTGTTTGTTAAATAAATATTTATACTGTATATTAGAAATATTTAATTTAAATATAAAACTGAAAACATTGTTATTTATAAAATTTGTGAAAATCATAAAAAAAATGACATAATAAAATACATTTTGATATAAATAAAGTTATTAAACTGTCTCATATTCTGTTTTTTTTTATTTATTAAATAAGTTTACAATGTTTAATGATACTTTTAATAGTGTAAAAAAAACATTAAATATTATTCTTACCTTCTGCATACTCCCTTTTGGTTGTGTTCCAAGCCCCATAAACTCTTCAACAAGGATCCTATTTGAAAGACGCGAGATTCACATAGTGAGCTATAGAAATAAATGAAGGACTTTTCTTTGCATTGAAATCAATGTTAAACTGTGAGATCTTTTTTTAAAATTATTATTTTTTTTTTTTCAAACACAATTTCTTTTTGAAAAATCACAAAAAATATTGTAATTAATTCTTAATAATTTTCTTAAATAAAAAAAAAGGAATTATTGAATATTGGTCAAATATAAATAATACTTGGATATGTATGAATTAATGAAGGGGTAGATTATCAATACTCAAATAATTGAGTATTATAATTAATAATTTTTATTTAAAAATAAAATATGCAATTAGGTAGAAAATGAATACAGTAATATACAAGTATTAAAATTAATACTTAATAATTAAACATTAAATATACAATTGTGTAGAATATTAATACTCAAATATTTGAGTATTATTATTAATATTTTTAATTTAAAAATGAATAAAACAATTGGGTAGAATATTATTAGTCAGATGTTATAATTAATAATTTGTATTTAAAAATAAAATATGCAATTGGGTAGAATATTAATACAGTAATATATAAGTATTAAAATTAAAACATAATAATTATGAACTAAATATACAATTGTATAGAATATTAATACTCAAATATTAGAGTATTAAAATTGTCATTTTTAAATAAAAATGAATAAAACAATTGGATAGAATAATATTAATCTGATATTTCAGAAAAAGTACTTTTCATTTTAATATTAAATATAAAAATGGGTAGAATATTAATACTCTAATATATGAGTATTAACATTAATACTTTAAAATTAAAAATTAAATATTCAATTGGGTAGAATATTAATACTCGAATATATGAGTATTAACATTTATATTATTAATTTATAAATAAAATATACAATTGGCTAGAATATTAACACACAAATATTTGAGTATTAAATTTAATACTTTTAATAAAAAATAGGGTAGAATATTAATACTCTAATATTTGAGTATTATAATTAATATTTTTTATTAAAAAATGAAATATACAAATAGTTAGAATATTAATACTCTAATATTTGAGTATTAAAAATAATACTAATAATAATAATATAATAATATATATATATATATATATATATATATATATATATATATATATATATATATATATATAATATATAATAATATAATAAGTAAAAAAAACGTACCCATAAATGTGTTGTATTGGCATGCGTAGTAAAGACATCTGCGTTGTAATGCCATGCATTGTAAAAGCATGCGTTGTAATGGATCTTGCGTTGTAAAAGTTGCGTAGTAATGGTAGTGCATTATAAAAGTTGTGTTGTGATGGATGTTTCCCGACACATGCATCTCTAGTTGAAAACGAGCGATTCTAAATACTATGACAATAACTATACCTTTGACTGACATAGAGCAACAGCAGAAACAATTGCAGAAGTTTTAGGAGTTGCTGACACAGATAACTATAGAAAGAGATAACAAAATAAATGCTGTCCTCGTAAATCTTTCTTAGGAGGGCCAGGGCTGATTCAATGTAGAGCGTGCAAAACAAAAAAAATCCTTGTCTCGGGCCTTAAAGAATCAACATTTGTGTAAAGGCAACTAACAGATTTTTCTTGAGAAACGAAAACAGTATAAGGGGTTACTAAAATATTTTTAAAACGTACCACTCGCACAAGCTATAGCAAGGACTGTTGGATGGAATATTCTCAGGAAATTCAAGGAAATTCTGTGAAATTATTGGATATGAGGGTGTGCTAAAGAATTTGGAACTGTGTATTAGCCCGCAACTTTGGATTGATCACTTTACTATTCTGTACAAGAGAGATGCTGAGTTTCGGCCTAATGGGCCAAATGACCTACCAGCACAAAATCAAGCACCAATCGACAACACTCATGCTCCCCTGAGATACCGCAATTTGAAGATTATAGCAGGAATATAAAACTAAAGCAAATCGCCAATAACTATGAAGGCCCAAAACAGTGCATTCTAGATAATTTATCTCTTGTGATAATGTTTACAACTCCTGGCATTCACCGACTCAAGAGCAAAAGCAAAAATGTAGTGAATAGGAAGTTGTACTAGTTGTATAGGCATTCAAGGCTCAAAAACTTGACAAGGCAGCTGGCCCGGATAAAATTTCCTCAGATATTTTCTGAACTCAGCTAACGTTTAGATCTTTGATTTTAACCCCTTCCATGCTCATGACGAGCTCAGCTCGTCATGAGGCACAGTTGAGCTGTGCTTATGACGAGCTGAGCTCGTCATGAATAAATGAGCTTTCAAAAAAGTCAGCACCGGAGGGGAAAACCCTTAGCAGCCAAGGTGTTAACTCTCACTTTTAATAACATTTGGTCTCCAGGAGAAATTCCTCCATCATTAAGAACATCTATAATCATATCTATTCACAAAAATGGACCAAGTGACCTTGGGCCAGATGTACGACCATTTTTTTGCGGTTACAAAACTGAAATCATTCTGTTCGTGACTGCAAAAAATGGCGATATGTACAAACGCTATTTTGTGAGTCACTGACTCGCAAATTATCATTTGCGACTTGCTATTAGGAAGGGGCGTGCCAAGGACGTCCCTTCCTAATAGTGACTCTAACACCAATGCACTATTATTTTGCAACCACATTTGCGGTCGCAAAACAGTAGCACTTTACCACCTACTTCAAGTAGGTAGTACACCACTCGCAAATGGGAAGAGGTCCACTGGGGACCCCTTGCCTTTTGTAAATGGGTGCAAAAATATTATTTAAGAGCAGGCAGTGGTCCCAGGAACCACTGCCTGCCCTTAAAAAACTTAGGGGTCCATTAGGATGACGGACGGACTTTGCCCGCCCGTCATCCTATCGTAAATCAGGACCGCCCGCCATAAGGGCGGGGGTCCCGGGGGTGCCATTAGGATGTGCCCGCCACAGTGGGGACACATCCTGTATTTTGAGCATTGTGGCGGGCGGTGCTCTCTGCACCACCCGCCACAATGCTGAAAATGAACTTTCACTTTCACCTGCCGCTTTGCAAATGACAATGAAGGGGGGTACCACAGGTACCCCCGATGTGCACCACCCCAACTGTACTTCACTCTGGGGGCCCCCAGGGAGCCCCCAGAGTGAAGACCGCATGCCTTTCCGTGGCGGCATTGCCGCCACGGAAAGGCATTGTGAAATGACTATGCTAATATGGCTGGCGGTGTCTGATAGACACCGCCACCATGTTATCACTATACCGCCCCGGCCGCAAGGCGACCGGGGCGGAAAACAGGCGGGCGGTGTTTCCCACCGCTGCGATCCCCTCCGCCATCGTAATATGTCGGGGGGGAATGCAGGGAAGGATTTCGGGCGGATTGCCTCCGCTAGGGTGGCGGTGGCCACCGCTACCCTGGCGGAGCCAATCCGCCCGACATCCTAATGGACCAAACTGAAAAGTTAAATTTGTCTTTTTTAACAGCGGATCATTTTCCTTTAAGGAAAATTAGTCTGCTTTTAAAAAACAACTGCTTTATTGAAAAAGCAGTTACAGACATTTAGGTCTGCTGACCCCAAGTTTTGCCAAATTTAGAGTAATTATTCTCTAAAATGGCGAGTTGTAATTTAGACAAATTATGAGATTGAAATTGTTCTTATTCGATCATTGATTACATTGTATCATTTTTAATTGTTGGAAATGTTATGAAGTCAGTTTGTTTTGTATAATGTACTATTATTTGGTATGGCAAGTTTGGCTGAAATTAATAAAAATTTGAATTTGTCTCCTCCAGAAACCACATGCGCACTCTGGCTCATCTTCAATATAACTTTTAGAATGCAGATGAAGAAATAGTTGCCATGTCTCTGGATGCAGAAAAGGCATTCAACCATGTCAAGTGGCCTTATTTGTTCCAGGTTATAGATCACTTTGGGCTATAGTGGGATGTTATTAATAAAGATAAATTGGTATATGATGGCGAACTCTTGCTCAATCTAACGGCACACCACACTTTATTGGAGGACTACTGCACGCTGCACTTTACTCTTTAAAGGCACCTTTGGTCTTTCCCTCACCGTTTTGCTAGCAACCCAGTAACCCACATCCAGTGGACTACAGCACCCAGGACCAAGCGCACGTTGTGGCAGGAGCCGAACGCATCACAGCACCCGCACCAGGCGACCCATATTGCGTGGTTGGGACCACCGCAGTCGGGTCACTCTTGCTCAATCTAACTGCATGCCTCACTTAATTGGAGGACTACTGCAAGCTGCACTTTATTCTTAATTAAAAAAGCACCTTTAGTCTTTCCCTCGACGATTTGGCAGCAACTCAGTAACCCGCGTCCAGTGGACTACAGGAACCAGGACCCAGCGCGCATTGCGGCTGGAGCTGCAAGCGTCAACGCGATTATGCTAGGCTGCCCATGGGAGCCTAGCATTGGGACCAACACATTGGGACCAACGCACTGCAGGAACTCTTGCTCAATCTAATGGTATGCCGCTCTTTATTGGAGGACTACTGCACTCTGCACTTTATTCTTCAAAGGCACCTTTGGTCTTTCCCTCGACTTTTTGCCAGCAACCAAGTAACCAGCGTCCAGTGGACTACAGAACCTAGGAGCCAGCGGGCGTTGCGGCAGGAGCCACACACGTCACGGTGACCACGCCTGGCGGCCCATAAAGTGAGCTCTGCCCCCCTGCTGCGCGGGACGCGTGCTGGTGTGCCGGGAGAAGCCAGGGCCAAGGGTGGGCCCGTCTGAGCCCGGCAGAGAACAGAGGAGACCGGGCAGGTCCCTCGTGATTGACATTTTATGGTTCAGGGGACACTTTTATTGAACTGTGTTAATAAGGTATGAGGGATTAACTTTCCGTCTTTAAATTGGATCTGTTTTGACAGTGCATTAAATTATGAGGAAAACGTAAATCAATAACTGGGCAGAGAGTTGTAGAAACGTTAGATGCCTTTCTATTAAGAGCTGAGTCTGCAATTGATCCATGAAATTGCACTCACCGAGCGCAGATTATCACTTGAGCCTCAATTCCCTCTAAATCGATCAGCGACGTTTGCTCCTGCAGCAAATACCAATCCTGCAGCAAAATTGGCCCGCAATAAATACGTCGCATTCCTCGGCAACTGACTTAGCAATTATTGATGCCCCTGATGCCCTTGAGACAACGAATAAATTGACCAGGCCGAATGTAACTACCAGGAGTCAGAGGGCTAAAAACAGCCAAGTGAGTAGACTCGCTCCACCATTTAAGAAGAGGAAAGGGTAGGGCCCTAACAAGCAAAATAACCCCTCATCAAAGGCACTGGGACGTAGACCTAAAATGGTTGAGATAGAGACCCATCAGAGACATACTATGACGCCAAAGGATTCTGCATCAACAAGTCTAATCACACTCCAGGAGCAAGAGGATTTTTGGAAAAAGCTAGAGCTAACTGTTCCAGTGCTTTTGAATCCACTGGTGCACACATTAACCCAACTGGAGGTGAGGTTAGTTAGTTTGGAAAAACTCACAAATATTGTTTTCTTGGTTTTGTCTGATCCTGGTCAATGTAGAATAAAGGCTGCACCACCTAGTTGTACTGGTGCCCCACTATCCAATCAACCTGAAGGCAACCCTGTGAATGGGAGCGAGTTTCAACAGCAAACACTCCACTTTACAAGAACATCTAATAACGTGGCTTGGCCTAGGTTGTCGGGCGCAAGAGGAGCGCCCCCTTCTTTAAATCTAGTAGAGCCACTCCATCCTAAACAGAGTATACTTTAAGGGCAAGACCAGAAGGTAAATAACCCAAAGGGTGCCCCCTCTGGTAGGGAGGGTTATATATCAGGTAATGGAGGCCAGAATACAAGCAGCCTAAGATGTCAGAACCCGGCTCTGGGAATTTTGCCAGGTCCTAGGAACCTGCATCTTCCCTCTGAAGAAACACCATATACAGTTGTTTTGGCCAATGTTCCTCCTTTGCCGTTTGGCAACGTAGAACACCGGTTAACACTAAGAAGCAAGTCTTTGCATCTATTAAGTGAAAAGACAGGTATAACTAATACCTTATTCACAGAATTTAAGATGGTGCGGCATATTGGCTGGTTTGGAAGCTACGACAAGTCATTATCTGGAGATTGCATAGTATTAACAATCAGGTCACCAGGTTTGGTGCAAACATACTAGATAGGGTGGGTACCTGGCCCTTTAGAGCTAAAGGGATAAACATTTTACCCCTTGGTTTCTTTTATCAACCACACAGATTCACATAGAACTTTTCAGAAGTAGAGAAATTCTTTGGGTCAAGACAGTCTAGGTATGCAGTGCCAGTCAGAAATCATCTTCAGACTGGTATTTCCTAATCAGCATTTAAAGATAGTTAGTGGGCTAGCTGGGGATTGTGCTGAGGAAATATTTGTACAGGAATGCAGTAGATATTCAGATGAAACAGTGAGCAGGACAATCATGATCTCTAGTGTAAAGGAAATTACAGAGAGAGGAGCAGCTATTTGGAGTTTGGCTACTCTTCCTGAACCTCGTGAGTATCTAACCCAACCATCAGCACCACCTTGTGCTGGTAATTTCAATACCCCTGAGCTTGTTTTACCCAGTCCCTTGTCCGACTCTGAGTATTCTTTTTGTAATGTTATCTCATAGAACATCTCAGGGCTGCGTACAAAGATATAAAATCAAGTATGGTGCAACTACATTTTTAACTATAATATAATATGTTTGCAGGAAACCTGGTCTAGAGAATCAATTCATATGAATGGTTTTAAAACATTTATCATGTATGCAGTGAAGGGTTTAGGTGGCAGGCCAAAGGGTGGGCTTTGTACATATATTTATAATAAGCCAACAATAGATAAAATTGAATCGCAGTTGGGGGAATTTTATTATCAGATAGTCAAATTGTTTCCAAGTGTAACTAAATGTATTGTTTTGGTAATTTCTACAATTGTATTCTACCAGGGGAACTTTGTAAGGTGGTAAGAAACCTAGGTGGTAATTTGAGCTCCATCCGTAATGCTAGTGTAATGTTCTCAAGTAATGAAGACAGGATGCTGCTGTATATTCTGGTACGTTTATTTGATAGGAGAGAAAAGTAAATCAGCTCCTTCTTCAAGCCTGGACTACCCGTCCTTGTGTGGAATCTGGCGCACATATTCCGTGCTCCAGATTCCACCCGAGAACAGCAGAATACCACAGTTAGCTCTAAAGATACAATGTTAATCTTGGCCGGAGATTTTAATTTTGCTTTGTGTCCTTTCGAGGATAGTAGGATTTGTGGTTTTACTAATGAAAAAGGTCTGTGTAACACCCACTTCTGCCGTACAACTGAGGGGGAGATGTTCAATGAGTTGCTTTTGAGTACTGAACTGGGTTTTGTGAATGAGATATTGTCCTTAACTGTCCCTATCAATCAATCAATCATATCATTTGTAAAGCACACTACTCACCCGTGAGGGTCTCAAGGTGCTGGGGTGGGGAATGCTGCTACTGCTCGAAAAGCCAGGTCTTGAGGAGTTTTCTGAAGGTCAGCAGGTCTTGGGTCTGCCGTAGGTGGATGGGGAGGGTGTTCCAGGTCTTTGCGGCGAGGTTGGAGAATGATCTACCACCTGAGGTCACTCTTTGGAAGCAGAAGACTGTAGCGAGGGTGAGGTCGGCATAGCAGAGATGGCGGTGGGGGTGTAGAAGCTGAGTCGTCTGTTGAGGTACGTTGTTCCAGTGTTGTGGAGTGCCTTGTCTGCGTGGGTGAGGAGCTTGAAGGTTATCCTCTTGTTGACCGGGTGGGGTGTGTTGTGGCTGCGGTGAGGGAGGTCGAGGATCAGGCGTGCAGAGGCGTTCTGGATGCATTGGAGCCGTCTCATGAGTTTGGCCGAGGCTCCTGCGTAGAGGGCGTTTCCATAGTCCAACCTACTGCTGACAAGGGCCTGGGTGAATGTTCTTCACGTTTCAGTGGGGATCAACTTTTAGATCCTACAGAGCATGCGGAGGGTGTTGAAGCAGGAGGAGGAGACAGGGTTGACCTGTTTAGTCATGGAGAGGGTGGAGTCGAGGATGACCCCTAGGTTGCGCGCATGGTCGGTGGGTGTTGGAGCAATTCCCAGTGCGGTCCGCCACCAGGAGTTGTCCCAGGCCGAAGGGTTGGATCAGAGGATGAGGACCTGTGTCTTGTCCGAGTTCAGCTTCAATCGGCTGTTCCTCATCCATTCAGCAACAGCCTTCATTCCTTCGTGAATGCCTATGCCTCATTCTTTCAATGGAAGTGGCGTAGCCTCAACAATGGACTACATATTAGCCTCATGTAATTATGCATCTAGGTTGCATTCCTTTATATTTGGTGATAACCCTCTGAGGGACCATTTTCCTTTATGTTTAAAGGTTAAATTGCCATCATATAGGTCCAAACGGGTTGACAACGCCACCAAGGTTGTAGGAAAGATAAAACTTGATAGAGCTAACAGTTACGCTTTACGGTGGTCAAAGGTGGACCCTGTTGCAGTGACAAAGCAAATAGTAATGAATTGTAAACCCATCATTGACACCTGTTTGAGTGAATTAGCCTCCGATGATATTATTCTATTGTACTTTCTTGAAATATCAACCGAGGTCTGGAAATCATTATCCGTCCAACATCGTAATAGAGTTAAAGAACCAGGGTGATTCAATACAAAATGTACACACGCTTACTCCAGCCTAAAGTATGAATTACACAGGCAGCCTAGAATCTCTAATAACATCAAGCAGGCAAGATTAGAGTACAGGCAGGCTATTAAAGAAAGAAGGTGTGTCATGAGAAATGAGGCCTGGAAATCTCTTCATAGAAATGGCCAACAGAAAGATAGTTCTGCATTCTGTGGAGCTGTGAAGGCCCCGTTCCTATTACCTGGAGATGGCCCCTCAATAGAGATTGATATATCTGAGGAGTCTTGGATTAAGCATTTTTCAAAGGTTTATAATGGACAAGTAAATTCTACTTTGCAACCCAGCGATATAGCGCAGAAAAATAATGATAAGGTAGATCTGCAGTACACTTTGGAGGACGTGAATAGAGCTTATGCACTTAGCCTAGGAGGCAAGCCCCCGGTCCAGATGGTGTCCTAGTGAACTTATTTAAGTCTAATGTTGCTCTTTAGGGGCCCATATTAACCCTGGTTAATAATTATGGTTGCCAAGCCTCAACACCAAAGACTTGGGTGGAGTCTATCATTGTCCCAATTTTTAAAAAAGGGGACCTTCATAATCCCGGTTGTTATAGACCTATTTCTTAACTTGACTCTATGGTAAAAGTGGCAGGGCGTGGTATCCTGGATCATCCGCAAGATTGAGCAGAGGATAGCCGGATTTTAATCGACATACAGTATGGTTTCCGAGAGAGGCTGGGGACAATTGAACAAAGCAGGAATTTCGCTATCCTGGTGGGGAAATAAACAAGAGTAAAAAAGGGTAGATTGTTCCTGACTTTTGTGGACCTTACCACTGCCTTCGATTCTGTAAGGCACGATAAATTGTGGGAGGTCCTTGTGGTTGTGGGAGTTGACCAGCACATTATTCTTTTCTTAGATATCTTTATAGTGGTGTATCAGCCAGCGTGCTTTATGGTCTGGGTGGGGGGTGTACAGTTGCATTTCCCATGAGCAGGGGGTCAGGCAAGGCTGCGTGCTAGCCCCCTTTCTCGTTAACCTTTATATTAATGGATTGGGTGAAGCATTACTTAGGAAGGGTCAAGAACTCCCTCACGTCGTTCTATACCTGCTCTCCTTTGCATGGATGATGAATTTTTAATGGCAAGAACGCAAATCAGTCTCCAGCGGGTCTTAGATAGTTTTACCAATTATATGAAGGACCTCGGTCTTAGGGGCCCATTAGTATGGTGGGCGGACTTTGTCCCCCCGCCATACCCTCGGGAACCGGGACCGCCCACTGAGGGTGCTGGGGTCCCGCACTCCCGATTTGCATGCGCCTGCCATTGGGCATCTTCAACATTGCGGCAGGAAGTGCAGAGAACACAGCCCGCTGCGATGCCACAGATGCAGGTTGTGTGCTTCAATGCACAACGTGACAGGCACCGCGCGGTGCCTGCCACGTTGTTGATTGAAAGGCAGGGGGGTACCATTGGTTCCCCCCATGTGCACCCCCCACCCATCTGGAATCCCTGGGGGCCTGCAACGGGCCCCCCAAGCAGACTCTGCATGCCTTTCCGCTGCTGCAATGCCGCCACAGAAAGGCATGTACAAGGTCACATTGTAATATGGCTGGCGGTGTCTGTCAGACACCACCACCATATTGAACCCTTTTCCGCCCGGTCGACATGTCGACCGGTCGGAAAAGCGGCGGATGGTCTTTTCATGCACCAGAGACCGCCCAGCCATTGTGATATGGCGGGGAGTCTTTTCTGCGGGGATGACAGTCGGATTCCCCCCGCCGGGCCAGCGGTGACTACCGCGAGCACGGCAGGAGCAATCTGCCCGCCATCCTAATGGGGCCCTAAGTGTTAATATATCAAAGACCTTTGTAATGGGATACGGCCAAGGGAGTCGGAGGTCACAAGGTGTGGATGGTCAGAAGTTAGTTACGACTAAGGGGCATGTTATCAAGAAACAACAATAAGATAATGGACTTGATAATATGCCCATGTGAATTCCCATAGAAGCCCATTTTCTGGTGTGAACATGGGCTTCTATTGGAATTCTCTGTGGCATATTATCAAGCCCATTATCGCCGATTTAGCAGAAGTTAGAGGCGATAATCTTAACTTCGTCCCTGATAATATGCCCCTAAGAGCTTTTCATACATTGGCATCTTATTTAACCAGAACAATTCATGGGCCTAAACTATATCTTGTAAAAAATGGCAGTTTTTAGGACTTTTTAAAAGAAGCTAGGCAGGAAACTGCCAGGCAAACTTATTCAAATTTATAAAGCCAAATGTATTACCACTGCAATGTATGGGGCAGGGTGTGGGGTTTTGCTAATATTTAACCGTTACAACTTGTGGAAAACTCTTTTCTAAGACATATTTTGTATGTTCCATCAAGTACATCTTCCTATGCTTGTCATGATGAGTTAGGTCTCCCTTTAATTTCTGATCTTATAAAAATAGAACCCATTCTCCTGTGGCACAAGATTTGGTCGAAAGAACCGACCAAGGTAAATAGTGAAATCCTGCAAGACAGCCTCAAACTGGATGGGGCTTTAAAAATTCCTTGGGTAAGGTTTATACGCGATTTTAAGAATGATTTTGGACATCTAGGGCCAGATGTAGGTAGCCAAATACCGGTCGGTAACGGCGGAAAATACCGAATTTCGGCCGTTACCGACCGGTATTTGAATATTGAGATGTAGGGTTACAAAAAATACTGATCAGGTAAATACGAGTCGGTAATTTTACCGAATTGTTAATATTACCGAATCGGTAGATTTACCGAAACGGTAAATAAGAAATGCTAAAAAATGAGTTTTGAGATGTAGGTAACTCCTAAAATACCAAATTTCATGAAATTCGGTATTTAAGAGTTGGGATTTACCATGGATTGAAAGCAGGTGGTAACCAGGTGCAGGACATAAAAAAGGGCCCAAAATGCAACAGTGTGACCAGAATGGCAGCATTCTATGTGATAGCAAGGCGGCTACGGCTACAGGCAGCAGGAGAGAGGGTCTGGAGAAGGGAGGAGAAAGTATACAGGCAGAGGATAACGCTATTTCAACTAACTGAGCCAGAGATATTGCAAAGGTATCCTGGACTTGATCAGGGACCTGCACCCACTTTTGGAGCACCCAACCCCAAGGGCGCACGCCATCCCATCCCATGTGCAGGTGCTGTGTAGCCTACACCTGCTTGCATCTGGGAGTTACCAGAGTGTTATTGCTGCGGTAGGTGGGGTGTCCCAGAGCTGCTTGGCCCGTTTCTTCAGGAAGTTCCTAGAGGCCATGATGCAGAGAATGCATCATACATCAGTTTCCCTGAAACTCATGCCGAACTGCTCAAGACCAAGACTGCTTTTTATCAAATTGCACATTTCCCACATGTTATCTGCTGTATTGATGGCACCCACATCCCAAAATGCCCACCTGAGTACATATACAGTAACAGAAAGTCAACCCACACAATCAATGTACAGGTAATCTGTGATGCCAAGAACATTATCACAGACATAGTGGCCAAGTTCCCAGGAAGTACCCACGACTCCTAAATCTTTCAGAACAGCGGGATCTACACACGCCTGCTAGGTAAAACACTGTGTGATACTCCCTTGATACATATTGCAGATGTATGTGTATGTGTGCAAGTGAGTAATGGCTTTCTCATTTTCAAATAGGGGATAGTGCATGTGCCGTCCGCTCTTTCATCCTGACACCCTACCTCAACCCTTCAACCCCCAGCCAGAGACGATACAATGTGGCACACAAATCTACTAGGAACATTGTGGAGCGCACCTTTGGGCTGTTAAAAAGCAGGTTCCGCTGCCTCCACAAAAGTGGAGGGGCACGGCAGTACTCACCAATCATCTGCTGTAAGATGATTGCAACTGTGCAATGTTGCACAACCTTGCTACTAAGGAGGGCACAGAGGTGGAATTGAGCGACTATGAGGACCTGATGACGAACATGCACTGCCTGAACCCAACACAGCAGGAGTTGCGACACCAACAGATGTCAGACACAGATGGGCAGAGATCACACGCAACTACTTTTAAGTAAGTGAAGAGGCACAGACAGGTGGAGTATGCACCCAACGTAGTTTAATATTTGGCACTACGCAGGTACTCAAAAGCACAAATGTGCAACACAAATGTAATCCTGTTAATAATGATAGTCCTGAGTCACTTCCCCATTTGCTGTACAAGTTATTTCGGCCCACGCCTACCAGTGCCAGATGTAAGTGGCTGGCTCTCTTCACTGTGTGTTTGGGCTGTTGGCTCACCATGGCGCCTGCTGCTCCTCCGTGTCTCAACAACAAGGGGGCTTGTCATGCTGCTCCTACTATTGCTTTCCTCACTTTCCGGTACATCCAGAGCAGCAGTTTGTGCTGTCTGTGCATTATTCAGCACCTCTACAGCACTGGTCATCCTAGCGATGCCCCTAGACACCTCATTGCTGTTGTGTGTGAGTCCCTCCTGTATGTTGATGCATCACCTGCATAGCAGGGAAGTGGCTGTGGCCAGGCGGTTCATTGCCTTAGTTTGTTGCTGCGCATGCTGCCTCTCCTTGCGCCTTGCTAACATGTCCGGGTCCAGTTTACTGCACAGAAGCTGCACCGATTGTGTCATGTCCCGCATCCCTGTAGACATCTCCTTGTTCACATCAACCAGTTCTCTGATGCCCTTCCCTATGTCTTCCATATTTGTGTTTAGGTTCCTCATCTGGCATTGCACAGACTGGATGGCCTTCCCCTGCATCCTTTGAATACTGACCATGCTACCCTACAGCCCACGGAAGACACTGGGACCCTCCACATGTGCTGCAACACTGCTATCTCTGGACGTGCGGCATCTGCTACCTGTACAGGCACCCTCTGCACTGGACTGCTGTGTGGCAGTGCTTCCTTCCCCAGCCAAGGTTTGAGTGTCATCCCCCTCCATGTCACCTGTTGATGACTCCATTGGGATTAGTGGGGCAACTACATGTCTCTTGCTCTTTTGCGATGCAGGTGTTGTTAGAGGCAGTGACGCAGGCAGTTCAGGTGAAGATAGTGGCAGAGGGGATCCTGAATGTTCTGGGGATGCCTGCAGTTGTGGAGACATTTCAAGGTCTTGGGATAGTGGCTGTGTTGTTGGTGCACCTGTGTCCTCTGTGAATTTCTCTGCACTTGTGCCTGCCTCCCGTCTGTCATCCCTCTCTGGTGCTGTGCATTCCGTCTCCCTGGTTCGCCTGCAAGATGTCTCGCCTGTGGACATATAAGCGTACATTAGCTCTGTGCTCCTGGCTCACAGCCTCTACAATTAAATGATTCACACTGAAACACTGTACATGTTGCCTGCGCTTGATTATGTCTGATATGATTTGCCTAAATTGTTGCATGCTGTGCAGTATGACATGTTGTTTTATTTAATGACTACATACCCCATAATGCATTGCTCCTGTATAGTGCTACCTCTACTGGACTGGGGTTAACTTTGCCACATAAGGAAAAGGGAAGGTGATGGGGTGGGGGCGATTGCTGTGCATTGTATTGTATTGTATTGTATATTGGATTTATATAGCGCTTATCACCCAGGGGTCTCTAAGCGCTTGCCTTGGGAACCCGTCCTGGCTTTTCCCTGTGAGATAGCCCCTACAGGCATCCCGCCGCGGGGGGCTGTTGTGGAGATTAAGCAAGCTTAATGCCCAGAGTGTGAACCCATGATTAGGTCAGGCACCGAAGCGAGAATTATAGAGTCCGTGGACATTTTGAGCTCAAGACCCTGCCGCGTCGGGTATTGAACCCTGGTCCCGGGTCTGACCTCTGCTTCAGGGTCTTCCTGCTCTAACCAGTGAGCCACACTTACAGCCTCTTACCTTTTCTGATGGCAGCTCTGGCTGAGCTGTTTGCATCTCCCAGTCCACAGACGCTCTCTGATTCAATGGTGGACCCCTCCAGCTCCTCCAGCTCAGTCAGTGGGGGTGCACGGTTCTTCCCTCCTCCCATTTTGTTTGCCTCTTTGTGGAGCTCTGCACTTTTTTTCTTAGTCATGCTCCTCAGGTCATACCACCTCTTTTTCAGGTCATCCATGTCCCTTGGAGTCACTCCTACAGTATTCACCTTTGCTTGTATGTCCAGCCAAATGTTCCTTTTGGCAGATTCAGCCACAGTCAGGGACAGCTTGCCAAACAATTTCTGGTGTTCCTTCACCACCTCCTCCACGAGGACCTGCAGCTCTATGGTGCTAAATTTAATTTTTCTCTTCCTCTCTGGAAGTTCCTTTTCACTGCTGCTTGCCATTTTCAAAGTTTAAAAGCACAAAACTTTTCCTGTGGCTCAGGGACAGTGGGGGAGGGGGCGGGGCTAGAGCAATAAAAAAACTGTGACCATGAGGTTGAACACAGGTCCCTGCAGCAGACACCTTCGTCCACTGAGCTACCAGACCCGGCATACACACCTCTCTCACTCTCTCTGTCTCACTCCCTCTATCTCTCTCTCTTTGCCTCCCTTCCTTCCTTCCTCCATCCCTCTATCTCCCTCTCTCCCTCCCTGGTCTCCCTCTGTCTCACTCCCTCTGTACCTGCCCTGGGTGCCAATTCCCTGAATTTGCTCATCTTGGCTCTGGATAGGGCATCCGCTATTTCGTTCTCCACCCCTGGCATGCGCCTTGCTCGCAGTTCTATGTTGCTTTTCAGCTGTAAGGTAACAAGACGTCGCATTAGTCTCAGTGTGTCCGGGAACCTGGCCGACCCCTTGTTAATTGCCTGCACTATGCCCTTATTGTCAGACCACAGGGTCAATGTCATGTTCTGGAGCTCCTCCTTCCAAATCACCAGAGCCACTACGATCGGGAAGAGTTCCAAAAATGTTATATTGCCTGTTATGCCCTGCCTATGCCAGCTGCTGGGCCACTGTCCTGCGCACCACTTGTCCCTCAAGATCGCTCCAAACCCTGTGCTTCCCGACGCATCGGTGTATAGCTCGCTCTGTTTGCTGGTCAGCCAGCCTTCCCTCCATATCAGTACTCCATTAAAGTCTGCTAGGAAGGTGTCCCACATCCCGAGGTCCCTTTTTACTTCCGCGCCAAGCCGGACATGGTGGTGTTTGTGGGTGAGGCCGTGCATCAGCTCTGTCAATCGCCGTGTGAACACCCTGCCTGCTGGATGACCCTGGTTCTGAAATTCAATTTCCCTATGAGCCGCTGTATCTCCCTCAGTGTGGCTTTTTATGACCACATAGGCTTCTGATATCCTGTCTAAAGTCCTCTACTTTCTCGGGGGGGGGGGGAGCCTAGATGTCCCGGCGACCGAGTCCAGCTCGATCCCCAGAAAGGTGATTCTGGTTGTTGGTCCCTCCTTCTTGTCTTTGGACAAGGGGATCCCCAGCTCTCCTGATAGCTTAATGAACGCCCCAGGGTGTTTTTGTACTCAGGGGACTCTGCTGGGCCGGTAAACAAGAGATCGTCTAGGGCATGCAGCTTCCCACCCGCCGGGTGGCTGTCATGCAGCACCCATTCAATGAACGTGCTGAATAACTCAAAGTATGCGCATGACACTGAACATCCCATTGTCAGTGCTTTGTCATGATAGTATTGACCCTCCCACTGGAGACCTAACAGGTGATACCTGTCGGGGTGGACTGGGAGTAGGCGAAATGCTGACTCGATGTCTGCCTTTGCCATGAGCGTCCCGCTGCCTGTCGCCCATATCAGGTCTATCGCATCATCGATCGTGGAGTAGCTCACAAGCACATCTCCGATTCCATCCCATCATTGACTGACAACCCATCTGGGAATTACCCTTCTTCCTTTTTTGGAACCACCCCCAGTGGTGGAATTACCAACTCCTCGCCTTTTGTGGCTGCAAGGGGGCCCTTGATCCTGTCTAAACACCTCACTTTTTCTATCTTTTTAGTTACCACCCCCCGGGTGCTGCATTGCTGATTTCAAGTTCCTCTCGCAGCTGGGGGGTGGGGGGGTCACTGAACGGAATGGGAAATTCTTTCTCAAATACATGCACCAATATCTATGCGTCCGTCTTTTTATGGTAGCTGTTGGCTGGCTTGCGTAATCTTTGCGTGTTAATGGGGGACCATGCTAGCAGGGTGCTCCCCTGTCTCACCCCCCACTCACTGGCCTCTCTGCCTGCCTCATTGCTTCTTTTTCTCCCTTTTATCGCGCTTTGGGTCATTTTTGCGCCTACAGCTTGTCGCAGGGCGCCCTCCCCCGCATGCTGCACATATGTGTTGGAATTTACATGCTGCCCCATATGTCGGTCGTTGGCCTCAAATTATAAACATATTGCAGGTGGCCCACTTGTGTGTGTTCCCTTCCCTGTGCCGAAGTGTTTGTGCTTTTGAAAAGGCCTTCCTTTCCCCCTTTGAAAGGACCCATGGAAAGGGTGCTCGCTCCTCCCCCCCATGACCTGGCTTCTTTTGCCACCATCATCTTATGGATGAACCCGGAGACGTCTTCTTCATTCCATTCCATTTCCGGGTGTGTTTGCATTTTTAGCCTGAAACCTTTATCGTATTCTAGCCATGCCTCGCCCTGGAACTGCCTTTGTGCGTTGTGTATGTTTGCCTCGTAAAGCCATAGGTCGGCTGCGTAGCGCGGGAATTTCTTGACTATGATGCTTGCCATTATCCTGAATGCGTCTAACCAATTGTTGAATGTCTGTTCCTTGCGCTCCCTCCTCCTTTCATTCCTATCTTCCTCTTTCTTGTCGCATATCGTCAAGTCTAGCCTCTCTGACTGTATCTCCAGTAAGGAAAAGATATCTATGAACTCTTTCCGCCATAGTCTCTCTTTCACTGCTAAGGGTATGAGACTGGCCAGGCCTGTGGCCCTGGTGGTCATAGATGCAGGGCCTTTTGAGGGCCTTGCGTAAGCCTCAGGTATGTCTACTGCCACGGGGGGTCTGCTCATGGACTGGGTGCTCGCCCAAGCCACCGTGGGTGACCCTACCTCCCCCTCTGTAGATTCTGTGACCTGCTCCCCTATCCGGTGCTGTCGCGTCATTCCTGGGTTGAGCAGATGCCAAGGTACCCCTGTGGTCTCCATTCCCTGCGCAGTCGTAGCTCCATCCACCTGCAAGGACCCCTGTCCTGTGCTCGCCTGCGCCCCTGCTGACACTGTGTTCTGCACCCCCAACCCCTTCAATAACAGCAGCGCCATGGTCCTGCAACTTTCCTGGATAATTGCGCTAATATGCTCACTGTTGGTTGTTGTCTCATTGCTCCCCATGTGTGGTCCCGCCGCCGCCGTGCTGGCCGCAGGAGCTGGATCTGCTGTTTTGGTGCCTTTGTGGTCTTTGCCGCCTCCGCGAGCTTCGCTGGCACCCTCCTACTCCTCTTGGCCGCCGGTGGCGTGCTTACGTCACGCCGCTGCCCGCTCGTCCACTCTTCCGGGTTCCGATCGATATGTTTCTGCAGCCAGTTGACCCCATGCACCTCTGAGGCCGTGCGTATTCTCCTCAGCAGGTGTCGTTCAGGTCGTCCTGGCCTTGCTGCGTCCTCCCTTTCCTGGCCATCCTTCCTAGGCGGGGTGCTGCCGCTGCTTCTGTGTGCTGACTGTGTGGCTGGACGGGGTGCTGCCGCCAATGTCCCTGCACCAAACTTGTCCCTTTGGATTGTGCTGGCGGGGTGCTGCCGCTGTGACTGTGCACCAAAGATGAAGCCAAAAGCCTCTTGTGCCTGCCAATGCTTGTTGTCTCTCTTTCCTCTCCTTGTTATTGCCCTCTTCTCTCACTAGAGGGCGCCTGGCGTCGTTTCCACTGGGTTCCCTGGGACGGAGGGGCACTCTTTTCTTGCTCGTTGGAGCCCTTGGCCAGCCCCACTTCTCGCTGCCGGTGTCCTGGACCCCTTGCCTGCCACGAGGTGAGTTGGGAGGGGGGCACGCTGACTCAGAGCAGCCGAGTCGAAGGCCCCCGCTGGACGCTTGCTACCTGGCTCCCCAGCAGTCCCATACTCACCGGGTGGGCTCGGTCGTGCTGTTTGTTGTGTCCTCGCTTCCCACAGTCACCGGGTAGGCTCCGGTTGCGACGAGCGGATTCTCAACGCTCGTAGGCTCCGGCGGGGTGGCTGGTTGGCACGCACTGGGTGGGCTCCGGTTGCTTCTTCCTCGCAATTCGCGCCGCGGGGTAGGCTCCCGCCGGACGCTTCTTCATGGCAATCGGTAGGCACTGGGTGAGCTCCGGTCGTGCTACCGGGGGGCACATTGTGCTGCGTGGTAGGCTCACGACGGTCGCTGTACCATGCTGTCCCGCTCCCCCACGCAGGCTTGGGACGCACCGGGTGGGCTCCGGCCGCTTTCCCAATGTCCTCAGTGCGCCGCAGGGTAGGGTCCTGCCAGCCGCTTCTCGACACGGTCCCCTTCCCTCCGCCGGTCGGGATGCACCGTGTGGGCTCCGGTCGCGCTATCGCTGTCCTTGTTGCGTCGCGGGTAGGCTCCCGCCGGATGCTTTTCCCGGCAGTTGGTGCGCACCAGGTGGGCTCCGGTCGCTTTACCGAGGGGCTCAATGCACTGCGGGGTAGGCTCCTGCGGGTCTCACCTCCACGCTAGTCTTCCACGTGGGCTGCACGGCGCCGTCGCTGTCTCTCCCACAAGATGTCCTCCACAAGATTTCCTCTTCGCTCCTTGTAGATAGGAGCATACCTGGGGGAGCGGCGCTTATATGCCCCCCAGGCCGCTAATGTGCTTTGTGTCTCCCCCCGCCATTGGGGGGTTTAAACCTCACCTGCCTACCCATTGGCCGCGCTGCGAGGGTGGGGACGGGCCGTACCGTTTGGGGGCTTCCCCTGCATCCTGTTGAGGCGACCCCGTTTTCCCGCTGAATCGTTGTCCCCTGCCCCTGTCGTCCCCCACCCCCGACTAACTGGGGGCTCGCCGCCGGGTTATAGTGACGGCTCTTTAGCCCCCTTTGGTGACCCACCTCTGCAATATTTTTCAACATATTTTGCACTTGAAAACAAGTGCATGCGTCCCTTAAACTGGACCCATGGCTGCATGAAGCTGCCCCACTCTGGTATAATGCAAAGCTACATATAGGTGAACAGACGGTTGATTGGCAGACTTAGAAGGAGTGTGGCATTCTCTCGTTCACCACCTTTAAATCCTTCACTGATCTGTCTTCCGTACATGGTCTTGGACAAGCATCCTGATGGCAATATGTCCAACTCGAACACTGTCTTAAGGGACAGTTGGGTAGAGACCCAATATCGATCTCTTTCTCACCGAGAGTTCGACAAGTGGAGCGCTGCCAGAGAGGTGATTTCAGAAATGTACAGCTTCTGGTCGAGGCCACCTTCTCAAAGCCCACTTTGGAAGCCACTGGAACTTACTGGCAGGGAGTCGTAGGATACATGTACTCTTCTGAGGCCTGGTCCTTGTTGTGGCTGCTCTGCGTCCTTCCTGGGCGCTGATCGTGGGGGTAGGTTCTAACGCGCCAACGGAGGTACCATACTCATATTGCCGGTCCCACGGGAGCAGTCTGCGGGGCACCTTTAGTAAATTCCTAGGGTTGCATTACTTAAGCAGGACCAATTGGCCTGCCCACCCACAGACCTACAAACTAAGGTTGTATCTTACACTTTGTGTTTATAATTTTCCTTTGTGTAGTACTGAACAATTAGGTCCTGAAGAATTGCCATTATGGCAAGAAACATGTTGACCTGAACTGAGGGTTGTATATATTCCACTTCGACTCTTCCAAGCATATATCTCCCCTCCCACCCTATTAATCAAGGGAGTCAACCACGCTATTAAAGTTCTTTGTGGACTGACCCACCTTTTATAATTCACTTTCACTTCACGACTACACTTCCCCTGCCCTCTCACACGCATGCACCACATGGCTGGAACAAAAGATCTCCGATAAAGAGCCCCAGTTTCGGGAGCCCGTCAGACATTGCAGCGCCAGTCTGACGAGGAGCAGAACCCATATGATGAAGCATGACACCTAGTTCACTGGGTGTGTGAGGGTTTTAGTTCCAACAAGGGGATTCCCCCCTTCTTGCTCTCCCTAGTACACTCACTTAGTTTTCTCTTCTCCCGGGGAACTTTGTACCCTTCTGGTGTTACTATTTCTTGTTGTGGCTTCCCAGGATTCTTTACCATGCGAGACTAGGTTAAAGTTTGTACACTTGAAACTATTTGTTACACAACTGGTTCTGATGCCCAGTTAAGTTGCACAAAGCTGGCTGGTTGCTACACAGTAATTTCTGGCAGTGCCAGGTGAGGGGCTGTGATATGTAGCATGTTCTGTGTGAAGCTGTCGTAAATTTACTGGTTATTAGTTTGAAGTGATGATGTAATTCCTTGATGAACCGGAAGCCATTTGGATTATCCCCTCTGCTCGACTGACTCTTTTACATGATACGTTCGGCTGAGATTTTCCTACCAAACACAGAAAACGGTGGATGTCTGTGGAGCTCTATGTCCTCCATTATTTGATGTATCCAATGGTTCCCAGTGGTGCTGAATAGCTCCTAGAAGTGGGGAAACTCGCAGACTGTGAGCGAATAACTTATAGGATGAACGACCTACTAGAAACATATGCCAAGGTTTGGGAGCCCTTTCTGTTACCCCGGGAGGACAGGGTTGATGACAGTGCGGCTTCTTTCTGAATGACTCTCAGACACAACAATCCAGTCACCATCTGTGCTGTTACCTGTTGGGACCCTCTTGCAGAATACAGATCCACATGATAGGGGAGGGAGGAGGGAGTCCCACTCCCTCCTGGGTCTTGCTTCAGTTTGGGGATATTATTGATACTGCAATATTAATGCAGATATCTTTCGACAATAGAGATGTAGGAGGATGGTTATCTGGGGGTCTATAACCTGCAGACCAGCGGAGGTGCTGGCAGATTCAATTTCTGCAGAGTGATCTTTGTGCTGGTGGTGTTGTCGCTGCAGATACTTTGGGAGAATCCCCATGCTCGGGCGGAGGGTTTCAGCCATAAGGCATACCGAGAGGTTACAGGCGCTGGGTACCCAGAAATGGAAGACTGTCTAGGGAAGATAACCTCGGCAGACACCAGTTACAATGGCTGATTTTACAGGGAACGGCATTTGAGGTTTAATTTTGACATGCCCCTTTGTAGGGGTTTCATTGGACTGTCTTATAGAATTATACTGTTTGAAGTCAGCCGAGAGGTTGATTGCTTGCATTGTTCCTATGCTGCATGTAAAACTTGTTCTTCATTGTGTTGATGTTTGTGCGTTGAGCATTTTAAATTTCAATAAACAATTATTGCAGCAGAATGTTGAATGGGGAGACTTTTACTGTTTACCAGAATTTTGAGGATTTCCTTTGACATATTATGAAGACATTCTGATTTTGTTACTTATTCTTTAACATTTTCAAGGCATTCCTCTCACTAGTGGGTTTTAGACATGACTATGGTTGGTAGGCTTACATGGGTTGTCAATGACCCTAGGCCGAAATACTACAGGCATCTACAATGGAGGTTTCACATCAAAATACGTGTTTAGACAGCCTACTTCCAATTTTGGTAAAGACCTTGGACACCGACTTGTGCAAACATCAACATAGTGAAAGAGTTAATATGGAGATTGTTGACATCTCCAGGAGCGCCAGGAGTCCCAATGGTGAGCCTGTGAGGCTGGGGGCTCTCAAAACTATCCTCCTTGGACTTTTAGGGCAACAGATTTTGTTCTATTCGTGAGCACTTATTTAACGCGTCTAACCCCAAAATGGCACCTGCAGAAGATCACCACCATGGGTAAAAAAAAAGCAACACCCCAAGGGAGGCCCCCTTTTAGCTCCTACAGCATAGTGGCCGCAAAATAGATGGTTATAGCAGCAACAGCTCCGGCCTCCCGGGAAGACCACGGTCAGCTTGATGATCAACCGATAGAAACCCCAGAGGCACCACGCCTGATCCTAAAATGGCGGCCGTCTCTCTCCCTGGCAGCTATAACTCGGAAATACTCTCCTCCTCTAGAGGCAAGTGGACACTGACTCTGCCCTCAAGCTGCTCCTCGGCACAACAATTTCCCCCCTTGTTGAGCGAAAGATAAAGATGGTGATAGGCTGAATGTGACACCAAGGTCAGAACCCCTTGCCTGACCCCAAGATGGCTGCCACAGTGGTCCCTTCCATGTTGTGCTACTACTATGGAACCAAAAAGTTGACATTTACCAGTCCTTGGACCTTTCCCCCATTCGGCCTATCCATCAGGACATTAAATCTGTGAACTTACCCCAGACCGTGGAGACCTTGCTATTTGGCCGATGTCTGGTGGAGCTACCTGAGAGCTATAGAGGGGATGGGCTTTGGACTTCCCCCTTGACCGTCACCTACCCAGCCGGACTTTGGGCAGACTTTCCTTCGCCTATCCGTAGTATTTCCCTCTTACCGCTTTACCCTTACCCCCTTCCCCTCTATACTTCACTTATCTCGTCTACTTTGCTCTTGTAATGTTTTTCTAGCAACTGATTTAACTTGTAACTGATGTAATTTTTTTAATTTTGTGGAACCTCATGTAAAGCGCTCTAATACCTTTGGGTCTAGCCAGCGCTATATAAAACTCATCAAATAAATAAATAAATAAGTGGAGATCATTCCCTCCTGATGCAAAGTGAACATAAAACAGAACCCTTCTCATGGTTAACATAAATAAAAGTGATCCCACTAGAGAATATTTGTAGAATAAAAAATACAAATGAATATTACGATTGCACATCCTACAAAGTGGCCTCAGCGCTCCACTGGGATCGGCAGCTTTTCTGCTTGCTGCTTGTTTTTAGGAGCATTGGAAAAGTCTAGAGATAAATTGAATTGCCGTGGCTTTTTGTTCTACTCATTGCCCCTGTAACCTTGGGGATTATGGTTTACAGTCCTGCCAATTCTCTATAGTCTTAATTCACAAATGGTACAGGACAACGGTTCAGGAAAATGGCATGTCTAAAATAAACAACGTTCTTTTCTTAAGCCCTTAAGGAAGAAAGGTTTATTCTTACAATAGCCGTGTTGCAAGACTGGATTTTTGTTCTAAGGTCTACGAGCTTGCGGTCAGCTGTTAGTCTGCAAATGGACATAAAATGTTGGCATTCCTCTTGTAACATTTGTCTTCAGAGTTTACAAACAATATGCAGTAACTTGCAGCGAAAGATAAAGGTCACGTGAGAAATTGTACGCCATAAAATAATTTGCCTTGTGAAATAACAAAGGAATTTTGTAACACCGTAATACAGCCAGGAACACGTTCCACATTACAATAAGTTAAAAGGGTTCATCAGATATCGTGGGTTCCTGTAAATTCAGCTCACAGTGCACGGTTGGTAATCCAAAAAGACCATATTGGTAATTGAATACCTCAATAACTGATTAATTATATCCTAAAAAAATCTTACTTGTATATCGTTGAAATATAAGATATTACTAGTTGGGTTACCAAAATATTTCTGGGCTCTTGAAAACCATGGTGACTTTCAAGGGGCTAAGGGGCAGATTTATGTTAACTGGCGCATCCCCAGGGATGCGCCAGTTAACATGCGCCACAGTGCGCCACAGCTCCGCCAGCCATGATGCGCCGCATTTATAATGCGGCGCACCTTGTTGCAAAAACGGCACAGATGCGTGACGCATCTGTGCCGAAATGTGGCGCATTGCTGGAGTTGCGTCGCAAGCGCGACACAGCTCCAGCAAGGCTCGTGGGTGCCCCATTTTAATAATGCTGTGTCAAGACCTACGCCTGCTTCAAGCAGGCTTAGGCTTTTGACGCAGCATTGGCTTAAAAGTGACTGAGTGAAATCTTATAGATTTCACTCAGCCACTTTTGCGAGGCGCACCTGCCCCGGAACGCCCACCCTGCGCCGGAACGCCCACAAGCGGCGCAGGGCTTTACAACGTGACGCATCTGCCTAGATGCGTCACGTTGTAAATTGTTCGTAGGGATGCGCCACGTTTACGCCGCCTTGCGTGACGCAACAGCGGCGTAAACGTGGCGCAAGGGCCTCATAAATCTGCCCCTAAGTGGCTAAAGAGAAATACAATATAATATGCCAAGCACTCTTTATTATTCACATATGGCTAACAGTGGCAACGTCAATGCACTGCACTCCAGTTCCATCTTTTATCCAAAAGTCTCATTTCAACTGAAACATCAGTTGTGGCTACAGACCTCTCTGGATCCATTCTAAGGAGTTAATCGCAATATCGTTATTTACTGCACTCAGTAAGTACCGAAACTGGTGGTGTATTTACAAAGTGCAGTAAATATCTAATATTCAGAATATTGGCACTGTGATCAATATAGTGAGCACATAATGCTCCCCCAGAGAGAACATTGATTCCGCATGCCACAAGTGTTGGCCTTGACCTAGTACACAACTCCAACCCACACCAGCCTCCTCACAGCAGACATTTATCACCTCGACGCAGATAGTAAATATCTCCGTTAAACTATGTGGGCGAGGCCTGCATTAAAGGACCGAGTGATTCCAGATGCAGCAGGATACTCCACATTGCGAGAAGTTTAACTCATGACACCCATTAGCACACATTGAGAGGTTGGGCAAATATATTCATTTTTGTCTCAGTATGCTACCTCGCAGTTAACAGGGAGCTCAGCCAGTCAAAACACGTTATTTTTGTGTGAGGCACACACATAAAAGAAAGTACATAACCTGTTGTTAATCCATACATATGCACAGAATAAAATTAATTGAACATTCAAATATTTGTGAGCCACACAGGTATGTGTTAATGGATTGAGACCGCAGCTGCAGTCACATTTGGATCGTGAATGTTTCGCAAAGAGAAGCTATAACTGTGGGGCAGCTTCCCCTTTGTAAATCTTGTTGGGCATCCTTAGGAGAAGCAGAATAGTGGTCCAAGGAACTGCTGCTTTCTTACCCAGTGTCTTCCCAAAAGGTGAACATTTTTCTTTAAAAGCATCACCTCTCTCTATAAGTGATAGGGGCTGCTTTCAAACAAACGTTACCATGGTGGGTGTAGGATTTTGGCTCTGTCTATGCTATACCATTGACTGGTTATATTGTGCACAGAGTTCAAAGATTCCCTCAGAAGTGTTCAGGGCTCAATGTAAACCCAGTGTGCTGTAGTTGTGGTAGTGTGAGGGAGCACCCTTAGGCCTAACACAGAGAAGTGTGAGACATTTGTTGAGTGCACAGGGCCAAATTATCAAGAAAGGGCGATACATTATCGCCGCTTTTATCAGCAGGAAACTGCTGCTAAAGTGGCGATAATGGGCTTGATAATATGCCCTTGTGAATTCCCATAGAAGCCCAGGTTCTGGTGTTAACCTGGGCTTCTATGGGAATTCACAAGGGCATATTACCAAGCCCATTATCTCTGCTTTAGCTGCATTTTCCTGCCGATAAAAGCGGCGATAATGTATCGCCCTTTCTTGATAATATGGCCCACAGTGACTAATAAATGTCACACAACTCAAAAAGGAGATCCGCACAAATTTTAGAAAAATAAGCTTCTTTCAAGATTTATTTTAAGACCAAGATAGCCACAGAAAGGTAAGAGTGTTTTTCAGACTAAATACTTTACACTTTAAAAGGTGGGCTCAGTGCAATTTTCGAGCTTTGCAAGGTTAACCTATTCAGTGAAGCCATCGTGGTGCTGGGGAACTCGAGTTGTCGAGTTTCCAGCCCATGTACTCTTTATGGCTTACAATATTAAGGAATGGGCTTAAATATTGTAGGGGCTTATCTGATCATGCTGTTATGCCGACACCTGAGATATAGTGCACCCATCCTTAAGGCTTTTAAGGCTTGCTAGAGGGTACACTTACCTATACCATAGGCACTGCTGCTGGACATAACACACAGGTATTTAGTTTTTCACTGCACCAAGGCATGCAAGCTTCAGTGGCATGGCCTTGGTGAAGGGACACCTGGGTACCCTTCCAGTCTTTATGCCCTAGGTACCAAGGGTACAATTTACTAGGGACTAACAGAGGAACTGAAGTTGCCAATTGTGGTACCGTTTTATGGAAGGAGCACTAGCACAGGGGACCTGGTTGGCGGGGACCGTGTGCACTTACAATCAAAACCGTATCAATTTCCAGACAAATGTTGTGGGGCTAACCATGTCAAAAATGGCCCTTTCTCACACTACTCCCCCCAAACAAAAGATGATGAAACTAACCTCCCCCTGGAAAGTCTCCATCTTCTAAATATAAGAACCTGGAAAGACTACATCATTGGCATGGACAGTTCATTTCTTGTAGGGATATGGACTACCTTAACAGTTTGGGGTTTTCACCTTCCATCTGTTGTAGCCATGTGAGAGGCCTGTGGTCTGCATGATCTATGAAGTGAGTGACAAACAGGTATGGCCTCAGCTTCTTCAGGGCACAGACCACCATCAAGGCGCCCGCTCTATGGCACTCCAACGCTGTTCTCTATGGAGAAATCTCATGTTTATGAAAGCAACAGGTTGGTCATGTCCTTCATCATTTGTTTGGGCTAGGACTGCACTGATCTTATGCTCAGATGCATGGGTCTGCACAAGGAACTGCTTGGAGTAATCTGGAGCTTTTAGTTCTGTGTCAGAGCACACTTCATCCATCAAAGTGTCAAAAGCCTTTTGACATCTCACTGTCCAGTTCACTTTCTTGGGCCTGTTCTTGGAGGTGAGTTCTGTGAGGGGGCCCACCATGGACCCATAATCCTTCGCAGGCCTCTTGTAATACCCAGTCAAGCCAAGGAATATCCTGACTTGGGTCTTGAGTATGTTGTAAGCTAGTCGCAAACAGTAAGAGTTTCCCAGGGGACCCTTTCCCTTTAGTGAATGCATACAAAAATATTTTTAAGGCCATGCAGTGGTCCCACAGACCACTGCCTGCCGTTAAAAAATTAAAAGAAAACTTTATTTTTTTCATTTAAATGCTTCCAGTATTCCTTTAAGAAACAACGGGTTGCATTTGAAAAAAAAGTTGCTTTATTTAAAAAACAAACACAGCCTGTGATATGTGAGATTTCTAAGGGGTCACAAATTGCGACCTACCTCATTATTATTAATGAGGTTGGTCTTTAGCGACCCCTTTAGGAATCACAAACAGTGTCTGTGACACCGTTGTACATTCCATTTTGCGAGTTGCAAAAAGTCGCAATTTGCAACTTGCAAAATGGAATGGTCATACATCTGTCCCTTAGATACTTGGCTGTTCCCAACCTGTCAATCAATTAATCTGCTCTAGGAATTGGATAACAAAAATAATCAAAATGCCAATACTGATATTCCTTTCGAAACAGGTTATAACCCAGCGCATGAACACTCATCAATGACAGCCGGACCTATTCAATAGTTTTTATTTAAGATCATTTTTTTAATTTATATTATTATCTTTTTGAAAATCACAATTCAACAAATATATACAATATTACAAAAACACGAACCATAATTCCTGAGTGCACATAAAATAACAAAAGAACATTTGCCATTAATCAGCCACGCAGAATTTCAATTTGTGACACGACCTTACTTTTAATGACAAAAAATCTGCATCAGATATTCAGTTGAGATTTGAAGATCTTGAGGCTAAAGATATGTACTGTTTAGTCCTGAGGAGAACTCTATAATGAAGAGGGTTCAAAACGCGTCGATCTTGCGTTTTTGATTACCAAACAAACATTTAAGGGCCAATTCTGAAGAAAAAAAGTCGTACGATTCGTATTCATAGCCGTCTCCTTACGAATGGAAAAAGACCATCCGAACTGCATAGTACGATCCGTATCCCGAAAATAAGTCCGAATATCAGTGAACCGTATGAACCATAATGGAAGACCCATACGAAATGGCGTCGGAACCCAAACCGTACGATTTGTAAACATGCCGTATGACCAAACAAGTACGATCCAGACCCGAGACCGAGTACGCGATTTTGACAGGCAAACGTAGTCACGCCTGAAGCATGATTCGTATGGAAAACATCGCGTATGAGCGAGTCGCACCAACAAATACGAACCGCACACCAAACAATAAGGCGTACATGAACCCCCACCCCGAAAACGACACGTATGAGCGAGCTGCACCAACAAATACGAACCGCACACCAAACAATAAGGCGTACATGAACCCCCACCCCGAAAACGGTACGTATGAGCGAGCCGCACCAACAAATACGAACCACACACCAATCAATAAAGCGTACACAAACCCCCACCGCAAAAACGGTACGTATGAGCGAGCCGCACCAACAAATACGAGCCGTACACCAATCAATAAAGCGTACACGAACCCCCACCCCGAAAACAGCACGTAAGAGCGAGTCTCACCAACAAATACGAACAGCACACCAATCAATAAAGCGTACACAAACCCCCACCCCAAAAACGGCACGTACGAGCGAGCCGCACCAACAAATACGAACCGCACACCCCTCAATAAAGCGTACGCGAATCCCCACACCGAAAACGTCACGTATCAGCCAGCCGCACCAACAAATACGAACCGCACACCACTCAATAAAGCGTACGCGAACCCACACCCCAAAAACGGCATGTATCAGCCAGCTGCACCAACAAATACGAACCGCACACCACTCAATGAAGCTTACGCGAACACCCCAAAAACGTCCCATATGAGCCAGCAGCACCAACAAATACGAAACGCACACCCCCCACTAATAAAGCACGCAAACCCCTAAACCAGCTCAAGGAGGGTGCAAATGAGTCGCACAAGACCACAAAACATGTCTCCTGTGTACACACCATTTTAAAACAATGTCCTGGCCACATCCAAACAGGCAAACAGAGGGCCCAAGTCACACCCACCCCTTATAACACACCCACCAAAAATTCAAAATAAGCCACACCCACAAATGGACCAATAAAAGGGCCCACACATACAACCCATCATCCATTGCAACATACCTATTTGCGCAAAGACACTGACAGGACACCAACAACTGCACCCATACACCTTCACACATACACCCTATCCTATTCACACCCACACCACCCCCTACACAATCAGATCCACATACCATCATTCATACACACCATCACCCCCTCAATCACATACACCCCACACCATGACCACACCAAAGAATCCAAAGTTCACTAACCCGGAGATGGAGATCCCTACAGATGAAGTCATCAGAGTTGATCCACAGCTGTTTGGTGGATTGGTCAGACAGACCAGCATTGCAGAAAAAACACGCCTGTGGGAGAGGATCGTCGATAAGGTCAATGCTGTTGCACCCATCAGGCGCACCAGGAGGGATTGCCAGGCCAGGTGGTACGATCTGCGGATGATGGTCAAGAGGAAGATGGACGAAACGACCCCAATGCACACCACACTGGAGGTGGTGGTCCCTGCAGACCTTCCCAATACCATCCCTGGGAGGAGAAAGTCATGGACCTGCTACCACTGGTGGGAGTTCACGGAATCGAAGGAGCTGTGGAGCCTGGTAAGTATCCAAACAACTCATGTAACATGGGGGGACTCCCAGCAGTGCCTAACAGTATGGGGTGGGTGGGCATGACTCCCAGCAGTGCCTAACAGTATGGTGGTGGGTGGACATGACTTCCAGCAGTGCCTAAAAGTATGGGGGTGGTATGTGGGTGGGTGCAGAGGACTCCCAGCAATGCCTAACAGTATGGGGGTGGGTGGGCATGACTCCCGGCAGTGGCTAACAGTATAGGGGTGGTATGTGGGTGGGTGCATAGGACTCCCAGCAGTGCCTAACAGTATGGGGGTGGTATGTGGGTGGGTGCAGATGACTCCCAGCAGTGCCTAACAGTATGGTGATGGTATGTGGGTGGGTGCAGGGGACTCCCAGAAGTGCCTAGCAGTATGGGGGTGGGTGCAAAGGACTTCCAGCAGTGGCTAACATGACTCCCAGCAGTGCCTAACAGTATGGGGTGGTATGTGGGTGGGTGCAGATGACTCCCAGCAGTGCCTAACAGTATGGTGATGGTATGTGGGTGGGTGCAGGGGACTCCCAGCATTGCCTAGCAGCATGGGGGTGGGTACAAAAGACTTCCAGCAGTGGCTAACATGACTCCCAGCAGTACCTAACAGTATGGGGTGGTATATGGGTGGGTGCAGAGGACTTCCAGCAGTGCCTAACATGACCGTATGGGGGTGGTATGTGGGTGGGTGCAGAGGACTCCCAGCAGTGCCTAACAGTATGGGGGTGGCATGTGGGTGGGTGTACAGGACTCCCAGCAGTGCCTAACAGTATGGGGGTGGTATGTGGTTGGGTGCCGAGGACTCCCAGCAATGCCTGGACCGGAAACAAGCTTCCGAGGACCGGTTTCTGGCATTCCAGCCGTCTTCAACCCGGCTTGCTTGAATCCAGCTTGTTTCCGGTCCAGGGAAGACATGGCTTGGCAGTTCGGGCTGGACTGTTCCCATGAGGCACAGGGGCAGACTGATTTACTTATAGCCATGTCTGAACTGGGGTGGCAGAGTGGGCTAAAGAACGGTGATGGATTAAAACCAGATCTTTTGACTGGGTGTGAGGGAGGGAGGAGGAGGAATTGTCTGACGGAGCGTCCCAGACATCGCCAAGACCTGCACGTGAGGGTCCCCCAAGGAAGGTGGGTCGTCCACGGCTAAGACGTTGAGAGGCAGTGGGCTATGCACAACTCCCAGGTCACCTGGTCTGGCATCTTGCCTTTGTGTGGAACAGCATCACCTTATTGACTCTCCCACATGGACTTGCTGGTCGCTGTGTGCCCAATGATGCCAAGCACTGTGGCCTGGACTCTGTTGACTCAAACTGTAAGGCATCACATCTCCAGCTGTGAACTTTGGATTCCCCCCCTTTTTGTACAACACCTACTCACGTTTCACGCACAAGATCAGAAAATAAATATAAATAACATAATACGCAGTGGTGGAGACGTTTTGTACCCAGATGCAAAAACATATGTGTGGGAACATGTAAAAAATGGCAGAGTGTTGAACAAACTGCAACCATCCACACACTGGGATCTGAGTCCGGTTGAGGACACACATAGGTCACAATATTCCAACAACTACATACATGGATGGCATTACACACCTGTGATGGTTACAAAATGCAGAAGGGGGGTTGGCTTGCAATACTGCAATTACAGACAGGTACAGAAGAGTCACTTGGAGGTGTACAGATCATGGGTAATATGTAGGTGTCCACGGAGGGAGTACCAGGATCTGTGTTCAGAGGTATGAGAACTATCAGCTGCATGCAGTTGTACTGCGGATGCCATGAATGGTGCCCAGGCCAAGGGTGGCAGGACGGACAATGGGCAACGGGGTGTTGGATGGTAGACGTCCATATTAGTTTATTGGCCTGGGCCTGTGGAGTGCCTACTGAGTGTGGCTGAGGAGTATGAAGGTGAACCAGCAGTTGACTGTGGGACTATTGTAGGTATCTCAGGTGGACGGTCATGTGGCAGAAGCAGGGGATGTTGAGGATGAGGTGTGTGCATGCACCCTGGAGTTGCACAAGTACTCCTGGAGTCTGGTACTTGTACCTGTGTAGAGGTTCTTGCTGCAGTTGGGCTGGCAGGTGTCGATGATGGCGACCAGGCTGAACACCACCTCGTCAACAGACATTGCCATAGCCATCTCAGAAGGCTATAAGATCTCCCGCAGACAACGCACCAACAGAGTGTGAGGAGGAATCGCCATCATCCACATGAACACTCCCAGAGTCACTACCAACACCAACGACACCCTCCTCACCGCCTAGCACATGCACTTACAGATCCACACAGACGCCAACAACACCCTCAGAGGAACACTCATCGACAGACTACCTGGACCCCGACCACAATCCATCAACTCCATCCCTGACCTCATCAGCGCGCACGAACTCGGCTACACGGATTACATACTCCTTGGGGACATGAACTTCCAGCTTGAGAACAACAATGACGCAAACTCCACTGCCATGATCGACAACCTTGTCAACCTCGGATTAAAACTACTCATGAAAACACCCACCCACACCGCTGGACACACACAGGACCCCATCTTCTCCGCAACTCCACACGTCTCCTTCAACCACACCACCGAACACCACTGGACAGACCACAGATGCCTCCACTTAATCTTTAGTAAACCCACCACACAACCCCACACACAGCACATGCCACACCGATGCTGGTGCATGGCCACCGTGGACTAACTGACCGCCACCCTCGGCCGGGGACCACCCGCCGACCACACCCACCCCGACTCCACTGCCATCAACCTCAAACAGTAGATCAACGACTGCGCCGACACCCTCGCCACACTCAAAACCTCCGCCACCTATCACAACAACAAGATAGCCGCATGGTTCACCAAAGACCTCAGGACCTCCAAGTGCACCTGTCGGAAGCTGTAGAGGAGCTGGCTCCGCAACCAAACACCAGACAGGTACACCGCACACAAGAGCGCCGCACACAGACACCACCAACTCATCAGGACCCCCAACAGGACAGCCTAAACAGCAATGCACTCAACAGCAAACAGCACATCAACATCGTGATTGAACTCACAACTCCCACCTACAACACCAATGACATAGCACCATCACAAGACCTGTGTGACTCCCTGTCCACCTTCTTACACCTTAAGATCATCGACATGCACACAGCTTCCACTCCGCTACCCCCCCACACAAACAAGTCCACCCCCCCTTGGACCAACACCCACAAAAATAACCTGACCACCTGGTACAACATCAGCGACTAAGACACCATCAGGACCATGGACTCCATCCACTCTGGATCCCCATCTGACACATGGCTTCTCAACATTTTCAAAAAATCCAGCTAAGCCAGCTCACCCCTTATCCCCAAAAACAATCAACATCTCCTTTGAGACAGCTACCTTCAGTGGGAGCTGGGGGAATGCTGAGATCAACGTCTTAGTGAATATACAAAATGCGGACCACAAATACCTCAAGCACTTCAGGGCCATCTCCCCTTTACAGAAAAGGTCACATAGAAGATCGTCAACAGACTGCTGACCCGCTACCTTGAAGACAACAACATCATGGGACAATCCCCGTCTGGATTCCGCAGCAGCCACAGCACGGACACTGCCCTCATCACCGCCAACAACAACATCAGCATCCTCATGGACAAAGGAGAAACAGCCGCCCTCATCCTTCTGGACCTATCACCAGCCTTCCACACGGTTTGCCAAGACACCCTAACAGCACGCATCCATGACGCTGGAATCCAAGAGATTGCCCTGGCCTGGGCCACATCCTTCCTCTCTGGCAGAGCCCAGAGCGTCTGCCTCCCACACTTCCATTCCAAGACCACTGAGACCATCCGCAGCGTCCCACAGGGATCATCACTCAGCACGACGTTGATGAATATCCACATGGCACCACTCACCCATGTTGCACTATAACATAGCCTTAACATCATCTCCTACGCCAATTACACACAGCTGATCATATCCCTCACCAAAGAACCACACTCTGCCAAAGAATGAAGGTCGTTGCCAAATGGATGAAGGACAACAGGCTGAAGCACAATTCTGACTAAACGGAGGACCTCATCCCCTGCCCCACCACCTCAGCCTGTGACGACTCCTGTTGGCCAACATCGCTAGGAACAGCCCCAGAACCCACCAACCAGGCACGCAACCTGTGGGTCATCCTCAAATCCTGCCTCTCCATGACCAAGCAGGACAACACCATCTCAGCTACCTGCTTCAACACCCTCTGAATGCCCCGCAGGATCTTCAAATGGATCACCTCAAACACGTGAGAAACAGTCATCTGGGCCCTCTCCATGAACTCACTGGATTACAGGAACGCCCCCTATGCAGCTACAACAACCAAACTCATGAGACGGCTGCAATGCATCCAGAAAGCCTCGCCACCTATGATCGTCGATTTCCCCAACACGGCCACATCACACCACACCTGAGAGGCCTGCTCTGGCTCCCTGTCAACAACAGGATCACCTCCAAACTCATCATCCACGCACACAAAGCTCCTAACCACGCCAGACCAGCATACCATAACAACCGACTAAGCTTCTACACACTCACCCAAAGCCTCCACTCTACAAACCTCGCACTTGCCACAGTGCCTCACATCCGGAAAACCACCGTCAGTGAAAGATCCTTCTCCTACCTTGCCTCAAAGACCTGGAACACCCTCCCTACAAGGCTACAACAGACCCAGGACCTGCTGGCCTTCAGAAGACTTCTCAAGACCTGGATTTTTGATCTGTAGCAGCCCACCCTCCAGCGCATTGAGACCCTCACGGGTAAGTAGTGCGCTCAACAAATGAATAGATTGATTGTTTGTTAGATGGCTTACCCAAATTGTGTGTGTAGGATTGGAGAGCTGTAGATGATAGTTACAATGAGGGTGGTCAGGCTGTTGGTGTGATACCGGATGTGCAGATGTTTGACAATGCAGAGTTTGTCCTTGGTGTTGTATGTGACTCTGAGGGTGTACCTCGTTAAGTTGGACCAATCATAATCCTGGTTTTGGTGTGGGGTCCCTGTGGGTTTTGTACTATCCGTCTGTGATGGCTATGTGGAAGTGGTGTGCTGATGTTGTGTACTTTCACGTTACAGTAATGAAGGCGATGTGTGGTGCTGTTGTGTTGACGAGGTAACACAGTACAATGTGGTGCTGCTGGAAGTTGTGTGTGCTGTACGAGGTACATGACCTGGTTGTACGTAGACGCACTGTTATGTGGGGCTGCATCGTGTTGCCAGTATGAGTTGCACACACAGGCTGAGAAGCTGTCATGGGTGTGTTTGTGGTAGCGTGATACCAGGTGGATGATTGTCTGGTGTTCACTGTGTATAGGGTGGCTGGAGCAAGAGTCTGTTGTGTCACATGAGTCAGGGAATGAGCTGAGTGTCTTGCAGTGTGCTTGTTGCTGGTGCTGACGGACCTGCCTTTGTTTGTTTGGAAGGTATGTGGTCATTTTTTGATCTTTTACTTTACTGTTTACCCTTTTACTGTTTACCCTTTGTAGGACATATGTTTATGTTAAACCACAACATCAACAACAAGTGTACAGGCTGTCTAATAATATCAACTTCATATATTCGATTAATTCCTTGCTACATATAACAAATGCTGGTAAATGTTTGCACATTCTCATGGAAGTCCCTTATACTCACCAATGTACAGATTTGATAAATGTGAATAGAGTTATGAAACCATGGAAATTTATATGTACATGAAAACAAATAGATGACAGTTGTGTTTCGTTCTTCTTAACAGAGAATCAATTCCCCTGATGAAGGGCACCATTGCCCGAAATGTATTGGGCTAAATATAATTTTGACTTATGAATCATGTGAAAATTAAGGATTACAATCAGAGAAATTGAATGTTTCAATAAAACTTTATTTTGAAAGCATTAAGTTTACGGAGGAAATTTTTCCATATTGTGTGCACCTGGGGAGGTTATTCCCGACTGGAATAACGCTATCTTAAGTATCACTCCACCCTCCAAGACTCAGAAGGAGGAACTCAGGTAGCACCTAACCACTTTTAGTACTGTTTCATCTAACCAAGTAACCTTGAGCGCGAGAAGGTTCAGTCTCTATTCATGGTTGTGCAACAGTGGCACAGACAAGCTGCGGTATGCTTTAAGAATAGATGGATGGAGGAGTATCTTGTAGGCGTGTGTGGTGCAGGATCTGGCCACTCAGTGCTGTGCTGTGGCTGGGGATGCAGCAGCAGGAATGAGTGATCACATGACGGCCGAAGGGGTGAGACAACATGCTAAACAAGCGCACAAAACCAAGGATTCTAGCAGGGCACAAAGTGACATGTGTATGTGAAGGCTGGAGTGTCTGGTTACCCATGGGTCACCGCGAGCAAAATGGCTGAACAGTCGCCAAAAATCATGGGCACAGGATTAGGCTACCTAAGGCCAAGCGGGGCACAGGACACACAGCTAAACAACACATACACAACCATGTAAGTCAGGCCCAATATGGTACATTTGCCATTACTAACAGCATGCATGTTGTCACTGTACACATAAACACATATGAACAATCTTCATAAACAATGCCATATTGAACATATTGAACGCATACAGACTGGCAAGAGATGTGCTTTGACAGCAATGAGGCACAATGTACTGTGGTAAACACACTTCCCTCACAATAGGATAAAGTTCTTTGTGAGGCCATGCTGCATTAGCCAATGTACATGCCCAGTGGCATTACTCTGAAGACAATAACAGTCATGCAATGATGTTACCTGTACTGCTGCTGAAAGATTCTCCACACGGTTGCCAGGGACTGTCCGTACCTTTGATCATCAGAGTGGTGCGATGCTGAAAGTGTTCCATCTCCAAATAGCCCCTTGGTCTAAGTACAAATGACAGACACAAAAGGGAGATCTTTTGTCACAGAATCACAGAATACCTTCGGACCTAGACTGTACCAGTCACACCTGTGAAGTGTAACCACTGCCACTGTACCCTATGTGTGATCACAGATTTAGCAATGAGACTAGATCAGATGCTTGAACACCGACACACAAAAGGTAGTACAATTTCTCACCTAAACAAAGCATGTGTAACGCTCACAAGGCTGCTACTATGCAATTAGATCCATGCGGCCATCAAATATTCACAGTCTATGATTGAGGGTCCTAATCTCAAAAAATGTAATGTATAGCAATGCTACTGACACAAAGCCAACAATCCGTCTTTAGCCCTGTGAATCTGTAAGGGCCATGACGGGAAAGTAGACATCACCCCCAAGACCCATTAGCAGCTCCTCCAATGAGGAAGGGAATGACCTAAACACAAGGAAGCCCCGTAGGAGCCAGTCATTGACTCTTGCAACTGTGCCCCACTATGCTAAACATGACAAGCAGGTGGGACCAAACTCAACAGCGAGTAATGAGGAACAAAGCCACAAAAATAAGCCTACCGTGACCATGAGATGCTGCACGGCACAAGATAATCCTGTGAATAACGTCACTCGACTGGTGCCACGGAGATTTAACATTTGCTGCAGCCCAACGTTGTGTTGACATCAGTGCAACATACCTGGCATCATGGGAATGGAAAGTTAACATCAACTCACAGAAAAGGCTAGCGAAGCAGGGTTCTCCACTGGCACTGAGGTAACGACATGAAAGTGACATGACATACTGGCACAAGGGGCAATGCATCCATGCAAAAAGACTCACAGGACAGTTGGATGAACATGTGGGACATACACTGGCCCACACCTACACAACATGGTTTTTGGTAAATCAAACTGTACAGGACCACAAGGTTGAGTGGATGATCCAGACACATCCTGCTGCACACAGTGAGGCTGCAATTTCCCACAGAGGCCGTGGTTGTGATGTCCCACACAATGTCAAACTGTGGTATTTGCAATGTGTCAGGGTCAAGGTTTACACACATTGATGCATTCACCAGAGTCAAAACTCAACTACAGATGACTGTCAAGAAGGGTGACTGTCCTGTCATGGGAGTGGAGCAACATAAAATTTGAGACATGGTAATGTGACATGTATGTATGGTCCGACAACATGCGCATGAACATTTACCACACATTTGAAACCATACTAACACAAAACAGCCTGTTTGTAATCCTTACCCAAACAGACATTTCAACATGTCTGTGCATGATTCGGCTGACGTTGCTATCTTCCTGAGGAATAGCAGGAGGACTAAGATGACACCAACGGACAACAGGCAGGGCAACCTGGGAATGACAGTAACACAAGGGGTCACGTTCAGAATAATTCCATTCAGACTTGGTCATTTATAATACACTAGGAATGTAGTACACTTGTACATTCCATGTTCACACATTGCACGTATGTGTGTGGCATAACATCAGCACTTGTGTGACACTGCACAACAAACAACAAAGTGACATTGCATACAGTCAGCTGGGCACACAGTATGCTACACATGCCACTCTATGGTACAAGCTTGCACAATATTTTACTAGGACTCACCATCATGAGAAGAAGTTGTGTATGAGCTGACTCCGGGTATCATCATCCTCCTCCTCATCGCTTGCATCCTGGCCAAGGCCTTCATCCTCAACGGGTGGATGTTCCAGCTCATCAGGATCCAGGATGAGTGGCACGGCCTTCTCAACCGCCATGTTGTGTAGCATGCAGCACACAATGAAGATGTTACACCCCATGAGCGGGGTGTATGGGAGGGATCCACCAGTCTTGTCGAGTCACCTGAACCGACTCTTCAGGAGATCAAACGTTCTCTCTATCACTCGCCTGGTCTGCCCGTGCGCATTGTTGTACCGCTGGTCTGCAGCTGTTCTGGGATTGCGGAGCGGAGTCATGAGCCACGGCATGTAGGGATATCCTGCGTCTCCTACAAATTGACATCATGGCAATGATTTGATGCAGTGAGAGAGATAAACATAAAATTGAGACATACATGAGAAACAGAGTTTACCCACCAACAAGACATGCCCGATGGTTTCGCTGCTGCAGCATCATCTGTGGTACCCTGCTACGCCTCATGATGAATGCATAATGGCACGATCCTGGAAAACGTGCCCAAACATGTGAAATCAGAATGTTAGCAAGACACACCACCACAGCACTTATGGAGTGGTAATGTTTCCTGTTGCGGTAGGCCTACTCCTGAGCTTGTGGTGGCACCAAAGAAACATGTGTTCCATTAATGGACCCAATTACATGTGGCATCCCACCCAGGGCATAGAAATCACCCTTGACACCTGTCAACTCTTCTGGAATAGGGAATTTGATGAATTCATCAATGTGACTCAACATAGCAGCTAACACATCACGTAGTACACGTCTGAACATAGTCTGTGACTCCCCCCCCCACATCGGCTATGGTAAATTGGAACGTACCTGTGGCAAAGAAATGTAGGGCTGCCATCACCTTTACCTTGGGTGTCAGCGTAGTTGGATACCTGTATCGTGGTAGGAGATGTGGTTCCAGCCTGTCCGTCAAGTCCTGAATCAACTGTTGAGTGAATATGTAACGGCGGATGCAATCACGTTCCCTCATGGCATCCAAGTCTGGCAACGGCCTTGGCAGAGGGAGTGCCCTGCATGACATGTTTGTGGAAAAAGGTGTACAACTGTAAGCCAACAACTATTACAATGTACATAGCACAAGCAACAATGCTTCAACACATCAAATAACCATTGAGTCTGGCATGGGCTGTACATCAAGGACACATATGCCAGCTGGCCGGCACTCCATTAGAACTTATACACCTGTTGTCTGTGAAATGGACATGACATGCACACAAATGATCTGCTGGGCTGGTCTGAGTGAGCAGAACAATGTATCACGTCCGTGACACACGTCACGCCACCTGCATGAGAAGGTTGTCAACCCATCCAGACAGCTGACTGCAAGGCACACACCCACGTCACATTTGCTATCGATTGCACAAATCTGTAATATTGTGAATGAGGTGTGCATTTGACTAAACTACACCACAGCCATTATCAGAATGCAGACCTGTACGTTTGGGGACAATAGTTCTATGATGCCATCACACACATGAGCAGTTGAAATGCCCCTGTGGCATGGTGTGCGTACATGGGAAACCCTTGCAATCACGGCACAGACCCATCATAGATGCTCCTACAGCTGATTAAGTTTACGGTATACAAACAGCATGCCTAATCTTTCACATGGCACACACATTACATTGTCACACAGGGTCATGCTGGGCGTCAATTTTACAAGTGAGACAGTGCCCCTGTCCCTGGCATCATGTGATAGATTTATTTATCATAAGTGGACTAAGACACTTGTAACTGCGTTACACACAATCTTATAGATAACCCTCATAAACGCTATGTATTGAGGTGATGCGGTTTATCTTGATGCTCCGCCCCACATAGACATTATGGCATTTATCATTGGGTCATCTATTGTGCTGTATGCCTGCCTCAAGCCTGAGGTCAACTCTGGAGTAGCGCAGTAGTGTCCAGAGAAAAGGTGAAGCCACATAGGAGGGTTAGTATTAAAAGACACACCTACACCCAAAATTCACTTTATTCTAGAGCGGATGTGGTCTGTTGTTAAAAGTAACATATGGGTATACAGTTGGATCAAGTTACTGGGTCCTTGTATATCACTCAAAGACAAACTGTCAACATGTTTCTGCTCCTCTTGGCCCAGCCGGGTCTATGGAGCATTCGTCAGGACAAATACAGATTTAAAATTATACTCACAGTCTTTTTGTGTGGTATGACAGTGGTTCAAATTGTACTCACTGCAGTTTGATTCTGGAGGTTCTGTTAAACCTAGAAAAGAAATCTCAATTATATACATACAGTGTTTCTGTTACTCTGTGGCTAGTACACCCGTGTGTATACAGCATTTAATCGCACTTTATTCTTAATTACAGTGCGGGCACATTTTTTCTTATTCCTTCAATAAGTGTTAGCAGTAATGGAAGACTATTAGGCGAATTACATAGGGGAAGTTCGTCATGCGAGTTAGCGTGCAGTAAGCCTGGTGGGGTTACTGGTTGTATGGATTGGCTTTTACAATCATTTGTCTGCATGTTTAATCAATGAATGGCGTCAATAGTAGGGTTTGATGGTGATATATATATTACGGTTTTCTTTGTAAACATAATACACACCTAAAACTTATTTAAAACTTCTTTTCACATTCCTGTTTTTGCCCAGCAATTTTCTCAGTTAGTTATCCGTACAAAGTTCATAACATTGCGTGCTTTACTTGTTTGTTTTTAAAGCGACAAAGCAGCGCTGACATTACCTCATTTATATGCGGTTGCATGTCCTCGGGGAAACGGACTTCTGAGTCCCAGGCTGTAAACAGAAAATGGTTGGGGGGGGGGGGGGCGGCGGTTTAATACTTTACCGTCTTGGAGTTGAGGGCCCGCATTGTGCGAGCCGTGGAGAGCGGGTTTGGTATCGCTACTCATTTCTTCTTACCCGCAACGAAAGGCTTGTTCCGGGTCTGGTGGTGGCGCTGCCCCCGGACGCGGAAACGTCGTCAGGAACGGGGATTTGTGTTGTCAGGATTATGGAAATGGATGACAGACATTCTTGTGGACGGTTTAACTCATAAACATTGAAAACGGACTTCCGTGGTAGTTCTTTTATATGTTCGATTCTCAAGATACGGGTGAACAAAAAATATTAAAGTGAACAACATATATTCTGAGAGAACTTTTTACCTTGAACATTCAAAAGCGGGCTCTGTGATGATATTTAACAGAAAGCCTATGGGTTCCTGTATCGTAAAATTAACGACAGATATTTCAAAAGGTGGACATCACAAACGGAGATAATATTTTTCAAACCTTCTAAAAGGTGGTAAGAACCAAATACATGAGCATACCAAAAGGATACATGGCAACTGTGGTGATATTTTTCAGAGAGCCCATGTTCTTTAAAGGTCATACAGATGTAGAGATGTTTAGTCTATGTTTCAAGTGTATTAAGGAAAGTGGTGCCATTCTACATTATCATTGAGACCCCTGTGGTGGGTTTGAAGTCTATTTTCCCATCTTTGTTCTTTTTCGTAAAGGGTTCTTTCTGCATTTCCTGATTTGTTTGTCAGCATTTCGATCACAGTCCATTTCAAATCTTCAGCTTTATGACCAGTTTCTACAAAATGTGTACACAGTTTAGTATTGTTCTTTTTCAATTTTATGTTGCTCTTATGTTCCCCAATTCTGAGCTTGACCTTCCTGCAGGTAATTCCAATATATTGTTTTTTACATGGACATGTGATCATGTAGATAACATGTGTTGAGTTGCAGGTGGTGTGTTGTCTCTGAGTCCAGAGTAATGTCTCTGAAAGTTGTAGTGTTTTACTGGTCATAGTTAAGTTGCAGGCTAGACAAGACCCTTAGGGGTAATGACCTGTTATTTTGGTCATTGATGGATTTCTTGTCATTTCTGTTAAGGGTTGTTGTCTTGGACGAGCATGTACAAGCATATCTTTTAGATTGCGAGTTCTCCGGTTTGCAAATCTTGGCTTGGGCCATTCAAGGTTCCCTGAGGTCACGATACGCCAGTTTTTATTAATCAATTTCTGAACTTTATATGTGACCGGACAGTATGTAGTGACACAAGTGACCAGATCTTAAACAGGTTCTTTTGCAAAGGTTTCAAGTAGAGCACTTCTTGGTTGATTGTTCGCTCTTTTTCTGCATTTTGCAATGGTGGTCTTATTGTAGTCGCGATACTGTAGTTTTTTCGTTAGATCTTGTGCCTGTTTTTTGTAATCAATTTGTTCACTACAGTTTCTTTTCAGTCTCAGAAACTGACTGTAGGGCAGATGTCTCTCAGTGGTTTCGGATGAAAGATTTTATATGATAGTAAGCTGTTCTTAGCTGTCGGTTTGGTAAAGGTCTTTGTTTCAATTCGCCCATTCTGTACAAAAATTGTCAGGTCTAGGAAGTCTATACTGGTGTCATCAGCTGAGAACGTGAATCTCAAGCATTTGTCTCTCGTATTTAGCCAATCCATAAATGACTTCAGATCTTTGTCTTTCTTCCAGAACTTCAGAATATCATCAATATAGCGCTTCCAGTAAAGCACATTGGTAGCAAATGGATTGATGTCAGAGAAAATGTTGTTACTTTCAAATTGGCTAACATATAGTCCTGCCACCGAAGGGGCAAAAGCACTCCCCATGGAAGTTCCATGTTTTTGTAGGAAAAGGTGCCCATCAAATTCGAAGTAATTTTCAGTTAATGCCAGCCGGCAACATTCTAGAACAAAATGGCTTGGAGTTTGATAGTTCCTTGAAAATAAAGTGTTCTAACATTTGTAATGTCTCTTGCTGTGGTAGGCTCGTATATAATGATTCTACATCGAGTCCTACCAGCAGCATTGTTGTGCTGTCGAAAGGCATCTCATGTATTTGGTTGAGTAAATCCCAAGTATCTTTAAGGTAGGGCGGTGTTTTCCGAACAAGCGGTTTTAAAAATTGGTCTGCAAACTGTGACAGAGGTTCTAATACTGAACCTATCCCCGACACTAAGGGGCGACCTGGGGGAGGGGATCTATTCTTATGTATTTTTGGTAAAGAATAGAAAAAGGGAATCTTTGGTTCCTTTGTAATTAGGTATTCAGCCTCCTTCTTTGATATCCAGGCGTTTGTCTCTGCTTCGTAGACCATCATAGCAATAGAGTTCTTCAATCTTGGTGTTGGATCAGAGATTATTCTGGAATAAAATCTCTCGTCGGCCAGTAATGCGAGTCATGTTATAGATGCCCGTACTGAATAGTGTGCTATCCCAGTGTTGATGTGCATCACAACATGTTTATGAGGTTACTTATGTGACAAGTGTAAAGGTTATGTGAACCACATAGTGCCCCATCACAAATTATATGTCTCAACAGCTCTTCAAACATCAACTGTGCCACATGATCACATGCCCTGTGCTATATCACTGTCTGTCACACAAAGGGCCTGCTGATGTAAGGATGCCATGCCAAAATATACATCGACATCCTCATTATGACCTTACACCTACATCCCTGCCATGTGTTTTCCTGGTATCACTATTGTAATGGTGCCATGTGTGAGCTCGTAAAACGCACCGTACACATGCATTCACTAGAGCATGTCAAACGCCCAGTACCCCAATAGTATGTGCGTGTGTACAAGTTGGTTCACTATTGCATTCCAGCCATACGCGAGCGGACCATACCCCTATAGTACGTGCATGTGTACGGGTTGCTTCACTATTGCATTCGAGCCATACGCGAGCGGACCGTACCACAATAGTACGTGCGTGTGTACGGGTCATTTCACTATTGCATTCGAGCCATACGCAAGCAGACCGTCCCCCGCCATTGCGTATGTGTGTGCGGGACGTTTCACTATTGAAAAAGTTGCATTCGCGACGGAAAACACACCGTACTTGTGTGGGGATCCCAAAAAATACATAGGGAACATCTAGGGACGAGTAGAATGCCCAGAATGCAGGCTAGTTGTCAAGGAAACAGAGATTTGAGTGTGTTCTACAGGTGTTCTGAAGAATTCAGTTGGCCAAAACTATACAATGTTGCAAAATTTGTTGTGGAGCTCAAGTTCAATTTTTAAACCATGCAAATGTGTGTCATGGCCTTATGTGTAATGGGATTGGATGAAATATAGGATACAAACTAATCTGGCCTATCACACTGTACTCCTTGGACTGACAGCCCCTCAGCAGCACTGATTTAAGGCTGCATGTGGCTGTGATAGGGCTCTTGCCTGCACAACATTGGAGTGGACAACACTGCTGCTGTCTCTGCATTCTCTGGACCCTGATTTTGCTGACCATGGAGAGGGCACCTGCATTCAGTGAGGAGGAGAACCAGGCCCTGCTGGATGCCCTCCTGCCAAACTATAGCAAGCTGTATGGGAAACCAGGGGATCAGGTGAGTGATGAATGTGTGAGTGACACTACAGCCATTGTGTATTCATGGAACAGAGATGCAATGTTGTTTGGAGTAAGTGCCGGGTGTGTACATTGTGGTATCTCCCATGCAGTGAATGATGTGGTTAAATAGTGTTTTCTGCTTACCTGCATTGTGCTAACTGTGACATTCAATGCAATGTGAATCACTCTTTCTGCTGTGCCACACCTTGCATGTTTTTTTGGCATGATTTACTGAGGTGTAACAGTGTTCCGCCAGAGTGACAGATGAATGTACTCACTGTTGCTGATTGTTTTTCATGACCTGTGGGGATGTTGGACAAATGCATGCTTTGAAGTCATGGACATTAAAGAGTGTGAATGTTCTTTGTCACCTGGCTAATTGTGTATGTGATGTTTTGCAACACTGATGCATGGCGTATGCCACAGCTGTAGCCATCTATGCAGTGCCTTGTGCATGACTTGGACAGTTAGCATGACGCCTGTGTCACATCTTTCTAAAGTGTGACATGTTCAAAGTGATGTTGTATACACTGTTGACAATGACAAGCAAATGATCTGTGCCAGGGTGTGCATGTGTGGTCTGCTGAGGGTTCTTAGGTGTAGTGGGATATATAACAGCATGTCACGTGCTGTCCACCACCCTGAAGTAGCATATCTTGTTCAGTGTGTGCCATGCTCAGTGAGTGGTTTGCATCCCTTATGGCATCTGTTGCCTTTCAAAGGCATGTAGTGCATTGGTGTTTGCTCACAGGCCACGTCAATGTGGTGCAAGTGTGTGTCTTTCAGATATGGACCAGGTGTACTGGTGTACTGATGTTGTTTCACTTTATCTTCCTGACAGGTATCTGCCTATGAGAAGGGGGAGATTTGGCTGGACATAGCCAGGGCTATCCGGTCTGTGGGGTGCCCTCACCGAAGGATCCGTAACATCAGGAAGAGGTGGCAGGACATCCGGTGCTGGACCCGCAGTATCGCCCAGGCCATAGTTGAAGCTTGAAGCTCCACGCCGGCATGACGGCACCCGTCACCTCACCCCCCACATGCTCCAGGTCCTGGAAGTGGTTTTTCCTGACCTCCATAGGCCGTTGCAGGAGGGACAGCAGCAAAGAGGGGTTAGGTACATGTCTGTTTGTTGTCATGTGTGTCAAATGCTACCTGCAGTGCTCAGAAGCCTGGTAACACTCCCACAGTTGGGGTGGTCTGGTCAGACAGACAGTTTATGCATGACCATTTCAATGACCCATATTCAGCTGATGCTCTTTTACATCCCTTCCCCTCCTCCACATGTGTCACCTACTTTGGCTATTTCATTTTTGCGCATGTACTCCTAGGGTCCAATGTATTAGTATGCATATTGCTTAGCACATCATCATGTTGGAGGGAGGTCTGTGACACGTGTTGGTACCTTACCTGTTCCACGACCTGTGCACTGTGTTTGCCCTTCATGATTTTTTGGCACTGATCATGAGTCTCAACATGGAGTTCAGCACGGGTATGCCTCAGTGGCCTTTGTCCCTGGTATAGTTTGTATTTCTCATGTGTTAGCTACATGTGCACACTGTCCATGTATACAATGTTAGGCTTGTGCATACTCACACTGGGCAGTGCATGTGTGCATAATCAGAAGAATATGTTGCTGGTTGTTTGTGACTAATATGGATGGGCTGCTACACGAAGTGACCATGGGTAAATTTAAATCGCTGCACCGTTATTGATACCCTGATATTGACTTTTCACTATTTGAGCTGTGTCACTCACATTGACGGGGTGATGGGGGTGTTGTGCAGGGGAGGTGTGATGGACCAGCCTGTTTCGCCTTGTCAGTGGTGAGCTGTGTATGTAATTTCTGATGTGAACTCATCACTATGCACTTACCCTGTGATGCTGGACAATACTGTCATTGTTGGATTTAGAGGCTATGGTGTTGGCTCACAGAGATGATTGTTCCACATAGATTTGTGCAACATGTATGTATTGGTGGTGCAAAGCAGTTTTGTCTTGGTGTGCACACTACTGTATTCACATTTCCCATGTGGTTGAGGGTGTGTCAACAATGCAGCGATGTTTTTAACATTCACAATGGCAGGCACATTAGCTTAGGCATTTACAGGATTTTGGACATGTGGGCCACTTCACTTCACAGCCAGTGTGTGTTATGCGCTAGGAACTGTATGATCTGGTGATAGATGCCCCTGTGAGGAGTGTCACAATGGTGTGTGGTGATGGAGGATGCCTCCGTACCAATCATATACTCACACCCAGTCAACAGGTCAGGGTTTTATCCATCACCTTTCTGTTGCACACTCTGCCCCCCAAGTTCAAACATGGTCATCTGCAAATCTGTCTGTCCATGTGCCTAATGGGAACAGTCCAGTCAAAAATGTCAAGCCATGCCTTCCCAGGACTGGAAACAAGGTTCCTGGCAACACTTTCTGGCATTACAGCCGTCTTCAGCCATGCTTGTTTGTATACACATCTGTGTTTCATGCAAGCCTGGCTGTAGAAGGCTGTGATGCAAGTGAGAGGTGATAGAAAGCTTGTTTCAGGTCCAGGGATGGCATTACATGGCAGTTTGGGCAGGACTGTTCCCCTGTGGCACAGGGTCAGGGAGATTTGAACATGACCATGTCTGGACTGGGGTGGCAGAGTGGGCAACAGAACGGTGATGGATCAACACGCACCAAAGAGCAGCCCGCAGCGCGGGGACACACTAGTACAGTGTAACCAGGCGCTCTATAAGCTTATATAACTAACTAACTAACTAACTAACCCTGGTAAAGTTACTAAGGAGGGCGTTGGCCACTACAGACGCAGTGGTTGGCCTAAGGGGAATAGCTTGAGGATACCTGGTGGCTTGATCCACTACCACCGAAACATATCTGTTCCCTGAGGGTGTTAGATTGTCTAGGGGGCCAACTATGTCGACTCATACCCTTTCAAAGGGTACCACAACCACTGGCTGGAAATGGAATTAAGGGGGCCTTCAGGCATCCTCCTGCCTTACCACTGTTTTGGCAGGAGACACAGGACTGCCAGAAGGTCTTCACTTTCTGGGGCATCTTGGGCCAGTAGAAATGATGGACTAATCTACTCTACGTTTTATCCTGACCAAGGTGCCCAGCTAAGGGGATATATTGGCCAAACTCTCTAGGAAAAACTCTTTAAACTTCTGGTGTATGACATGCCAAAGTTTCTGCAAGACACCAAATATGTCCTCTGCCTTTTGACAGACGTGGAATTCAACACTGAAACAGATTACCTTGTTTCCTTTGATACTGAGTCCTTATCTGCATGCATTCCATAAAAACAAACTTTGGCAACTGTAAAATATCTGCTCATAGGAAAGAACCTTGCTGTTCTTTCACCAGTGCCTTTTATCATAAAAAGGGCCAATTTGGTGATGAGAGAGATTTTCTTTCCGTTTGAATATTGCCTTTATTTGCAGATGTCAGAGGCTTCCATGGGAAGCACTGTTGCTCCCAGCCTGGCGAATCTGAACATTGATGTCTTTAAAAGAGAACATATCCTCAGTCCTGACAACCTATACCACTCCCATCTGGGTATGTGGAAGTGCTACATGGAAGCTATTTTTGTCATTTGGCATGGAAATGCTTCTTCCATTAATTGTTTTCTCCAGTGGCTCTCTTTATCCCTTCTTGCGATTCACTTGTGAATTTAGCAAAGAGAGGTTATTCTTCCTAGATCTTTTGATACTCCCTAAAGCATGCTTTCTTGAAGCAGAAATATTAAAGAAGCCTATGGCACAAAATGCATTGCTTTGCTAAGAGAGCTATCACCCGAAGTAATTGAGAGACAATTTGCCTTTTGGGCAGTTTAACACAAAATGCAAGAACTTGCATATCTTGAACAAAGGAAACAGGTTAATTCCATGTCCCTTGTTAGCATTCAAACGAGGTAACAACCTTAAAGACAAATTGGTACATTCTGAACCGGTGAAGGCTGAGAGCAACAGGCAAGAAACTCTCTGGGGGGCTACCACCAGTACATGGCCATATCCATTGTGGCTCTTATGGAATGTGTGCTCAGACTTTACATTCTACTCAGTTTGATATTGACATGAATACAGCCTGGGAAAAGCAAGAGCAGACAAACTGTACAGCCAAACTTTGATTTACTTAATTACATGCCCCTGTGGCCTTAAGTATGTGAGGATGACAACGTACAAAAGCGGAATCCACATCACAGACCACAAAAGCTCAATAAGCACGGGTGGGTGGTGTTTAAGGAGTTGCACTATGCTGAATTCTGCGAAGTTGAATACAAACTCATGGAATTCTGCAGAGTTCCGCTACACCCCATCAACTTTCAGAGAGGGCAATAGCAGGCACACGGGGGCACATGCATCAAAGGAAATTGCATTCGCAAATGGTGCGAATCGCAAAATTCGTCTGTTTACGAAAGCAATTCCCATTTTTGGGATGCGTTAACATTTTTGTAATTTTCGCAATTTAAGACATCGCAAAATTGCGATGTCTTAAACTGCAATTGCATTTAAGTAATCTCAAATTGAGATTCCTTAAATGCAATGCATCAAACTCTAAAAATTTGCGAATTCACAAATAAGGGGAGCAAAATACCATGAAGTTGACCTTCATGGTAATTTGCGAAAACTTTGAAAAATGCACTAAAGTGCATATTTCAAAGTTCCATTTACACACACACATGCCCTTGGGGCATGTGAGTGTACAAAATGTACTTCTAAGCAGATTTCAGTGGTGCAACAGGGTGTCCTTTGGACACCCCTGCACCCTTGAAATTGCATTCTTAATTTGCGAATTTCTAAAGGTAAATTGCAAATTAAGAATGTCTTTCCATTCATTCCTATGGGCCTCTAGGCCCATAGGAATGGATGGGGAGGTATTCCTTAATTGCGATTCTCAATTAGAGAATCGCAATTAAGGAATTTTAAGAAATCGCTATTTTTATAGCGATTTCTTGATGCATTGCAGTTTGCAATTCCTTAATTGCGATTCCTTATTTTTCGCTATTAAGGAATCGCAAAATGCAATATTGATGCATGTGCCCGTTGGTCCCTGCTGGACCTTCTCTACATAGTGCATGCAGTTTTCAAAAAATACTGGCCCACCATTTTAAGAAGTAACACCACCGGCTTAGTTGTGCAACTGGAAACATTTATATATTTTTTTAAAGTGGCAAAAAGTAAATTAATGATTTACCCTGGTCAGGGATGTACCTTTAGCACGGCCACCACGAGTCCTGCTGGACAACCACCGAGCCGGGTTCGTACTCGCTGGACTTGGTGTCTATGCTCAGGGTGTACGCAGGAAGGCAGCACGAGGAGAGCCTCCACACCCTCCCTCAAGTGACACGATCTTGATGTTGATGCAAGTGGAATGGCTCTCGGCGATGGATGCTGCCTTGTGAGCTGCTGTGGGGAAGATTCTGAGTCCCGTCAATGGCAGGCTGCCTTCAGGAAGAGTCAGCTTGCCACTGCCAGCACTGATTTACTATGCAGGCTACAGAGATGTCTCTGTGCATGGTGTTGCTCACAGGAGGGACACTTGTGCCTTAGGGGCAGAGGAGGTCATGATTGGTCTAAAAGGGGCTTCGGTTGCAGGTAGGGGTGCTTGCGTGGACTGCAGGGGCAGCTGGTGCTCACAGTTTCCTCAGGTGCATCTTTTAGAACTCACAGGCACTGCAGGTGCAGTTGATGGTATTCGCAAAACTGGAAAGAATTTCTGTTTTTGAAAAAAAAAACACAAAGCCCAGAGATGGGGGGAGGGAGGGTCAAACAGAACCAGGCCGCTGAGCATCTTCTTCACTGTCAACAAGCAAGGATACCTGTGACTGAGCCAGGAAATATATGCATGTGATTGACAACTTCAAAGATTTCGGCATATTATTTGACCTTGCTTATGGCAACCTTAGCAGTATTCCTCCTGCCTGTGTGCACAATCTTTCAGGCCTGGTTAGAGGTGGAAGGCGAGTGTGGTAGGGCGGCATTGTTAGAAGAAAAATGTGCAACGGAATCTCTGGGCTTGTCAGTCTATCAGGGCAGTCTCAAAACATGTACTTTGTTTTTCTTGTGGAAACAGTTAAAGAGATTGTAGAAAGGGCCTGACAGCCTGGGAAGAGTTTACAGAAATACTTAATTCATTGTCAATTGTTTTAGGGGTGGGACGTGGTGCAAACTTCACCACGGAATTGGAGTTTTTTGCCTATCTCAGGGCTCCCAGCGGAGCGTGCAGTTGTCCAAACTTTACAAACTCCGCTGGTGGAGCAGGTTCACAGCCTATCCTTAACAATATGATGCCTATCCTTAACAATACGATGCAAGGGGCAAACAACATAGGGGTCCATTATGGTGTCAGGTGGATCGCCACCGCCAGGGTGGCGGTGGCGATCCGCCCGACATTAATTCACGCCCGCCACCCATTTCCCCCCACCATATTACTATGGCAGGGGACCGCGGTGGATGTAAACACCGTCCACCTCTTTTCCGCCCCGGTCACCTTGCGGCCCGGGTGGAAAATGTTTAATATGGTGGCGGTGTCTATTAGACACCGCCAGCCATATTATGATGGGCTTTCAGACATGCCGTTCCGTGGCGGCAATGCCGCCACAAAAAGGCATGTGGAGACTCCCTGCGGGGGCCCGTTGCGGGCCCCCTGGGACTCCAGGGGGTGGGAGTTGCACATGGGGGGTACCTATGCATTTCAAAGTGCAACATGGCAGGCATCGCACGGTGCCTGTCATGTTGTGCTTTGAAATACACAACGTGCATTTTTACCATTGCGGCGGGCGGCGCTTTCAGCACCGCCACCGCAATGGTAAAAATACAGGATGCGCCCGCCAGTGTGGCGGGCGCTTCCTAATTGCCAAAGCGGGACTGCCGCTCCTATGGCGGGCGTTCCCGTTTTGCACGGGGATTGAGGGCGGGCAAAATCCGCCCGCCATCCTAATGGGGGCCTAAGATGTCTAATCATTTCATTGAAAAAGGTCATTCAGCTGATGAATTGAGAAGGACTGTTCTTGATAAGCAAGATATACCTCCTGCCAATACAACTATTTCTCAGTTCTTGTTTGTCAGGGAACAGAAATGGGTTCTCAGGCTACGTAGTCACACCCATGGTGTCAATGAAGAGATTCCTTGATTATCAATCCCATGACCAGAAGATCACAATAAAGCCATGCTGAAGCAGAAACATATTGAACATGATAATTGGTCACGTGGGACAGGGTCGAGACTTTGACCATGAAGTGATTTAAATTGTAACACTCTGACTTTCTCTTTAGGGGGTTTTATGGCCATATGTACGACCCGTTTTTGCATGCGCAGCAGGTTTGCGACCAATTTGCACATGCAAAAACCTACAGGGCCATGTGAAAACCCTATTTAGCAAGTTGCAATTTATTTGCGACTCACTAAATAGGATTTGCAACTGACAATTTGGAAGGGGCGTTCCCAGGGTATCCTCTCTCAATTGCGACTCCCATGTATGGATGTTTTGCAACCGCAATTGCGGTCACAAAACACTCGCAATTTACCGCCCTCTTCAAGAGGGTGGTAATGCACTCACAAATAGGATGGGGTCCCCAAGGGACCCCTTCCCCTTTGCAAATGTAGGGGAAATATTTTTAGGGGGCAGCCAGTGGTCCCAGGGACCACTACTTGCCCTTAAAAAAAATAAACAAAAACGTTTCATTTTCTTTTCTTTAAGGAGAACAGGCTGCATTAAAAAAAAACTGCTTTATTTAAAAGCATTCCCAGAGATGGCTGAGCCAAGTAGGACACCATACCTGTGAGGGATCACTGACAAAATATCGAAGGTCAAAAAATCGACCTAGAAAAATATCGGAGCAAGAATATCAATGTCAAGAATATCGATATCCTTTCTATAACATGGTAAGTACAAAAATATCGAAAAAAAAATTATCGACATCAAAAATATCATTAGTACAAGTATCGGGTTTTTTTTAAGTTAAAAAAAAAAAGTAAAATAAACTAAATAATACTTATTAATAAAATGAACATAGTTAAAATTATTGTATAATATTTAAAATTAATAAGTAATGTACATAAGTTAATAAAACATTATTTAAATATATAGATATAATATATAATATACATACTTGCTTAATAATCAGTTTTAATAATTATTTGAAACACTTTTAAAATATTAAAAAATATTATAAATTACAAATACATCTATACACATACAACAATAACATCAATAAAAATGCAAGAATTATGTTTAAATTTACTTTTAATATTTTTTAAATTAAATTATATACTACATTAACTAAAATAATACAAAATATATTAAATAGCGGAGGGAATAAAACTACTATTCCAACTCCCAAAAAATACAACAGTACGGAAAATGTTGGATAGCTTAGGGCTTACAATTGCTATTCCCACTCCAGAGAGTGCAACAGTAGAGAAACTGTTGGATAGCGCAGGGGTAAAAATTACTATTCCCACTCCAGGGAATGCAACAGTAGGGATAGCGTTGGATAGCATAGGGGTATAAATTACTATTCCCACTCCTGAGAGTGCAACAGTAGGGAAAGTGTTGGATAACGTGGGGGTAAAAATTACTATTCCCACTCAAGGGAGTGCAACAGTAGGGAAAGTGTTTGATAACGTAGGGGTAAAAATTACTATTCCCACTACAGAGAGTGGAACAGTAGGGAAAGCATTTGTTAGCTTAGGGGTAAACATTACTATTCCCACTCCAGTGAGTACTACAGTAGGGAAAGCGTTGGATAGCGTAGGGGTAAAAAGTACTATTCCCACTCCAGTGAGTGCAACAGTAGGGAAAGTGTTGGATAGCATAGGGGTAAAAATTACTATTCCAACTCCAGAGAGTGCAACAGTAGGGAAAGCGTTGGATAGTGTATAAGTTAAAAATACCATACATATAATTTTTTTTTTTAAATAATTAATGAATTAATTATTAAATAACTATTTACAAATAACAATACATAATTGTTAAAAACATAATTACCAATTACTAATTAATTAACAATAAATTAATAATAAATACCAACACATATTAATCAATAAATATTAATTACCAAATAACAAATATTGAACAATAAAATATTTTTCATACCAAAAACGTATTAATTATTAAACCTGGATTATCAATTAACAAATGCTGAACAATTAAATGATTTTTATGCCACAGATAATAATTATTAAACATTAATTACCAATTAATAATGGCTTATTAATATATTAATTACCTTTATCAATATATAGTATTTAATAATATTTAATTACCAATTAATTATAAAACAACAATGAAATAATTTTCATAACCAAAACATTATAATTTAAATAATTACCAATTAATAATTAATGTCCAATACATTAATTATAAATACCCAACAATACATGTAAAAGTTATTTAATTAGATTTTAATTACTTCCAACACTATTCCCCTATAAACGTACAACATACTCCAATAATAAAATAAGACACTTAACATAATTATCAATTAATCAATTAATAAAAAAGAATGTCCAATTAATATAAATTAATTACCAATTAATAATTAATTAACAATGCTATAATTATCAATACCAATTAATTTAAATAAATTATTACTTAATTGCAATTTATTTACTCCCCACCCTATTCCCCTATAAACCTACAACCTGCTACAGAACTTAAACGCAAAAAATAATTTAAAATAATTTATAATTCCTAAAAATTAATAATTAATTTAGTATAATAAAATTACTTTCCGCCCTATTCCCCTATAAACCTACAACCTGCTACGGTACAAAAAAACAAAAATAACTTAAAGATATATTATTAACATATAACAATTGTATACATATATTTTAAAACAAGTAGAACACTTAACAATACACATATAACACATACATATTAAATACATAGTAAAATACATAACAAAAATATATCTATCGATATTAGTAACATCGATATATTTGATATCGATATTACTAACTTCGATATTACTTACATCGATATAGAAAAATCTATATTACTTACAATAGGGTCGAAATTCTGTACATCGATATTCTTAACATCGATATTCTGTCCCTTCGATATTGTCACCTCGATATTAGTGTAGGTCGATATTTATTATTTGATTTTTTGACTGTTCACCACCAGTGAGGAAAGCCATTCTCAATGGGGTCGCAAATGGCGAGGGTCTCAGGAAATGTGATGAGGCATGCAATTTGTATCCCCATTGAGAATCGCTAACAGTGTCTCTGACACTGTTGTACATGTCATTTTGTCAGTTGCAAATTGCGACTCGCAATTGAGCGCAATTTGAAACTTGCAAAATGACATGGTCGTACATATGGCCCTCAGACCTATTTTAGAACTCCATGGTACTTGCATGCCCTTATTACCGGTTAGTAATCGAAGCGCCAGCAGTTTTTGACAAACAATATGGCCTGACTAAATGAAGGGGGCTGTAGTTCCTCATTATACCCTTCGCGGTTTAAACTAGCATCTCTAACATACAAGAATGGCAGGTTGTTTCTTAACAGGTCGAGATAGACACCTTTAATGATGCCTGTTTGACCTATCATAATTTTAAACTTTCCACGTGTCTGGTCTGAATGTGGGGCACAGATTTCGATCTCTCACCTAGCGGTTTGCTGCATAGACAGAAATGCAGTGGTTCCAGCTGAATCTACCTTTTGATTTTTAACACCTTTAAAGTCAATATGGTACCCAGTGTTTTTAATTGATCTTACTTTAAACAATATCTATAGCTTATTTGTGTTTCTTCCTCTCCCCTATAATGCCACTATAGCGGAGAATGTTCCCTGAGCTTTACGACAGGGCCTGAGCCGAGACCTCAACCCAGGTGATAGGGGTAAGCCTTGAACACCCCCTTGTTGCTAATCACCTATCCCCTTAGTTGTTTCACGATCTGTTGCATGAGTGATGTATAAAGCATATATTCATAGAAATCTCACTATACCCTAATTGGTTTTGTGGGTATGTTGATTGGGAATTGGTTGTTTCCTTCCTTTCTGTATGTGGTGTAAATGGCTAATACTATATTTGTAATTTCTTTCAGGAACTTACCAGTGGATCCCTTATTTGGACAGATATATGGACCACTGGTTTTGTATCTTCATATTTACTTTATCACTTTGAGCACTTAAGCAGGGGACACTGATTATATAGGTCCTGAGGAACGCTGCAACACCTTTGAGGACAGTCATAGGCAAAAACATGTCAGTCAACCTACCTTTGTAAAAAAAAAAATCCAGAAGATATGATCCTGACCATCTGGCTCCCTGTTTGATTTTAATTCTGACCTAGGGACCCATGAATCAACTGGGTTGAGTACTTTTAAGCCAGCTTTAATTTTTCACATCCTTTACTCATAACTTTGTGTTCATTAGAAAGCCTCTGAAAACACCCTGGAGCTCCTCCCCCTAGTGAGGGGGTTGCAGCCCGCTCAGTGACTAAGCATCACGGTGTGAGGACTTTCCCTATGATGCAGCATGCCTCCTCTGTTTGATGAGGCAATTTGTCTTTTGAAGGGAACACCTCACAGTAGTTAGGCAAACCATTTCTCTTTATGTATCTTTTCTCTATTAGACCCAGGTGTTTGTTTGTGATTTATACCACTGATATCACCATTTCCAGTGCAGCAGCATGCTGCTTCAGGCTTCCAAGTGTGGGACAGGTTTCTTGTCCCTGGCACAGATCCTCCCTAGAGTGCCCACCTGTGTCCAAGAACTCTGACGTGTAAGGCCCATCTTCTGAGACTCAGTTCTCTCTGGGGCTAATAAGTCCTCTTCTTGAGAAGAGGGGTTTCCACTTGGAATTTGTTGAGAAGCTGATCCCCCAGTCTTCTTGCCTTTTCTCTTGGAGGGTTGGTCCACTCTTTTAGGATCCAGCACCTCTTTTTCACACTGAGGTCTGCTCTGTGCTCTTGTTTTTACACAACCCCATTCTGGGAGCCCCAGCATTCTTGCATGGGTCCTCAGTTCGACTCAGGGGAAGTCTCCAGATCATTCCCAAGCAGCCATGCTACAGGGATGGTTGGAGACACAACCACTTACTTTAGTACAACTACCCCCCAGTCAAAAGATACCATAACCATGGGATGAATCATTGTGACATTGTCAGCCCTGGTGACTGGATAGGTCCTTCACATCAGGTACAGATCTGAGTGAACTGGCATATGGGTCACCATGGTGACACTAGCCCCAGAATCTCTCATGGTCTCTACTATGGTTCCATTAATCAACAGGTGCTCCCTGTATGTTTGCATATTAGTAGGCCAGGCAGCACAGGATAAGTCTATTCCACCCTCAAAGAATATAGTTGCCTCAGTGGGGTCACTGACAAGGCAAGGGTAGGCATCCCATCTGGACATTAGCAGCTGCATGTACTGCGGGTTGGCTAGAGGCATTTTTCTTATTTCTACAGCTAGGGTCTCCAATGTGGTGTCCCAATGGTCTACAGTCATGACACAGAGCCTTCTTGGGATCCGAGTTTTTCTCCTGGTACCCGTCCTTGGGCTGTGAAGAGTCTCTGGGCCAACCCTTCAGATTTTTGGGGACCTGAAGAAGCCTGCTTATTTCTAGGGATATCCTCTTTCCCTGGGAAGAAGGAGGGGGTTTCTTTGTGGCACCTTTTGTTTGGTCTCCCCTACCAGTGGTAGTCTTGATCACCCTTGTCTTGACCCAGTGGTTTGCCTTCCTTCCCAATTCTTGAGGAGAAAGTGGACCTAGGTCTATCAGAAATGTATGTAGTTTCTTTTGGTGACAATTACTTAAAAGATGCTCCTTCATTATCAAATTATAAAGCCCTTCAAAGTCATGACCATCTAGCCAACCTCCTAGTGATTTAATCTACTCAGGTCTGGCTCTGGGTTTTTCGAGCCTCTCCGAATCTGATCCTATACTCCTCAGCACTAAACCCAAAGCCCTCAATCAGGGTATTCTTCATGTTGTCATAGGATGTAGCATTTTCTCATGGAGTGTCAGGAGTCTATCCCTTTGTTCATGTATACTTTGATGGTACTTGGCTACCGAATAAAGTGTTTCTACTACTACTATCCCTGCTCTTCCCTGAGAACATTTCCCATAGAATTGCACTCCATAGCTTTGTATGGAACTCTCCACCAAGACAAGCTATAAAATGCAATGTACCACTTAGTAATATCTTTACCCTCAAAGAATTTTGGGATAATCCCTTTGAGTATTTTAGCGTCGAAAGATTCTACTTGTTACCTATTTAATATTTTGCTGCCACCAGAGATGGGTCCTAGGACCATCTCAGCTTTTTCTTTTAATATGGCCAAGAGTTTAGCTTCTAGGGTTATCCTCCTGTCCAGTTTCTGAAAATCTGCATCTCCATTCATTATCTACCTCATCCAGATGTTCATAGGGGCCCAGGTTGAGCCTCTTGGTGGTCTCTCCATTCTCAGTCATAATTTTTAAAGAAGCTGGAGACAGTGGCAGCTCGCTGAAGAAGTGCTGTGGGGCGGGGGTTAGTGTAATCCGACATACGATGGACAGGAGTAAGGTAAGTAATTAAATAAATACAACTATTTACCTTGTGCACTGCATTACATTATTCTATGTTTTTGAAGTAATTCAAAGCTTCGCAAAGTGGCTTTGCGTGCCTTCAGAAATATGACTTTAAGGTTGCATTACTCTTGCACCACTTTGCTGTGCAAGAGTGACACAAACTGGGTCATAAATATGACCCTCTGTTCCTAGATATTTTGGGAATCACATTATTTTTGACATGATATTTTTGTCACACAAATGTTTTACTCTGGTAATTCACTTATTCTAGCACACAAAGGGAACGATTCCGATTCGGTAAACTTATCCGTACGACCAAATTAAATCCATAGCCCTTTCCGTACGACTCGTCCAATTACTGTCCGAATCCCGTAGTACGATTCGTAGGAAAAATATACAACTGAATCGTTGCGAACGGTACGAATAGCAAGGGAAAACACGTACGACACGGACCCTCAAAGTGAACCCTATGAATCGTAAACTTGCTGTACCACCCGACAAGTCCAATCCAGACCAGGGAATCAGAATGCAGTTCGTACGGAAAACGTCGCGTATGAGAGAGCCACACAATCAAATACGAAACAAACCCACACTAATGGAGCCATACGCGAGCATGTGTAATGCACCGTACCCCGGTATCAATGGCGTGTGTACGCACCGTACCCTGGTATCCATGGCCTGTGTACGCACTGTACCCTGGTGTGTGTATGCACCGTACCCCGGTATCCATGGCGTGTATACGCACCGTACCCCTGTATCCATGGTGTGTGTACGCACCATACCCTGGTGTGTGTACGCACTGTACCCCGGTATCCATGCCGTGTGTACACACCGTACCCCGGTATCCATGGAGTGTGTACGCACCGTACCCCGGCATTCATGGCGTGTACGTTGCATACCAGGGATGCGGTTCGGGTCAGACTCTGCTTTTCCAGACGTTTTGAGCTCCCGTAAAAAAAGAGTCGTACGGAGTGTCACAGAGACGAAGCGTACTTGCTGGGCCGGAAACTGCTGCTTAGTTATGTACGGACGTCGCGTACTGCGTGTTCCAGAAACAAATCGCACATATTTTTAGCTGTACGGTTTCAGTACGATTCGTACGGAGATCTGCTTAGGATTCGAATCGCACTTCATCGTACGTACAGGGACGTTTACGGGTACGATTCGTATGGGAAATATGCTCAGTACAGCTATTTGTAAAGGGATTTTACCGAATCGGAATCGGCCCCAAAGAGTCCATTTCGGTCATTTGTTGTTCTTATATGAAATGCCAAAATCTAAAGCACTCTCTTCCGATGGACTGATTTTTGCACCATGATGTCATGAACACCAACTCAGATCTCTGCTTTTGCAACTCTCATCTGTTAGGAACAATCCTGAGCTTAGCAGAGAAATTACTAAGTGGAGTATTTGTGCATCAAAGCAAAATGTCCAGCACATATCTGTTGATTAACCATAAAGTACACAAACACTTGTGGCATATTATTAGAACATTTGGGGCATATTTATGAGAACTGACGCAACGCTGCGTTTTGGCAGCACAGTGTCAATATAGTATGTACTGCATTGTGTTACTTCTATGCAGCATGGCTGCTTCATATTTATGGTACGGTGCACCATATCACAACCCAAGGATGTGTTAGAAATTCTGACACATTGGAGAGGAAAATGGTGCAAGGTTTTGCAGGGCAATTGCAGTCTACATGTCGCAAAGCTTTTTTATGTGTGGTAAAGTGCCGCAAGTCAGATAAGTGTTACGTAGGAGTAATTTGTGTGGCATTAAGTTTTTAAAAAGTGAGTCATTTGCAGGGGAAAATGACATATTGGAACACACTGGACTGCTGGACCCTAATAACACTTCTAAATAGAACCCAACAACACCAACACCAGCCAAAATGCCCAGACAGCACCCTAGGGGAAGCAGAAGACCAATTTCAGTGAGGAGGAGAACCATAAATTAGTAGGTGTCAGAAATTGGATTCTTAGTTGGCTGAGGTATGCACCAAGGCCAGGCAGAAACCACCTTCAAGTCAGATTAAGTAAGATGCACATTAAGGGCCTCATTTATGAGGTTTTGCCATAAGGCAGCCCTGCAGGCCTTACTGCTGTGCTTACCTACGTCAAAAGAAAAGGGCAGGAATGCGCTGTATCTTTAAGATACAGTGCATTACTTTCCTTTTCCCCGGCGCACAATGAGCTGCCGTGCGCCAATGCAGGCACCTTTGCACCATAGTGCAAGGGTGCCTGCGTTGCAGGGATGATTATTTTTGTACAGGTAGGGAAACCATTCTTTACAAAAATAATCACAAGAGGCTTTTTCCTCTTTCTGTGTGTGCTGCAGAATGCAGCACACGTAGAAAAAGGAAAAACGAGGAGAAATAAAGATATTTCTCCTTGTTGTGCTTCCCTTCATGTGAAGGCGTAAGCTTTTGGTGCTGTCGCAGATTTACGATTTCTCGTAAATCTGGAGCAATGTCAAAAGCCATGTATTTTGCTGGGAACGCCCCCAGCAATACCCATTGCACGCCCCTTTAATGCAGAACACTGAGTTAAAGGGACATATATTTATCAGGCAGAATTAAGCCCAAAAAACGGCTAAGTGCTGCCTGATAAATATCACACAGGTTTCTGCGCCACGGAACATCACAAAAAGTGACTCGCCGGAGGCGCAAGGAGTCTCATAAATAATAATAATACTGCCATTTGTAGAGCGCAAACAGCTACCTCGGAAGGGGTGTTCTGGTGCTATAGCAACAGGTGGCGCGCCAAGACATGCGGCGTTCAGAGAGTCCAGGAGATTAATCTTGATTAAAAAGCCATGTTTTAACTGCTTTCCTAAATTGTGTTTCCGAGGCAATCTGGCCCAGGGCGTTGGGCAAGGCGTTCCAGATCATGGACACTCTGAACGTGAAAGATCTGCCGCCCATCCGTGCTTTACTGACTCGGGGGTGCATAATAGGTTCTGAGAACTAGACCTGAGGAGCCGAGGCTGCTTGTACTTGCCTAACCTCAGCTTCAAATAAATGGGGCATGTTCTATGGATTCCCGAAAGGCTAGGGTTAAGGTCTTAAATTTAAGTCTGTTAACGACCGGCAACCAATGCAATTCTTTGAGATGCAGAGAGATATGCTGTCTAAATGGAACACGTTTGATCAATCTCACAGCCGCATTCTGGACCATTTGCTGTTTCTTTATCTGGTACGCCGGTAGGCCCAGATAAAGGCCATTCACGTAGTGAAAGCGAAAGGTTACTGAGGTATGACAACAGCCCGACAAGTGTTTTCTGGCAAAAGGTGTATGACTTTTTGCGGGTTTCTCAGACTGCTAAAGCATGCACCTGTCACCTGCTGAATTTGGGACAAAAAAGATAAGTCCGCCTGCCATTTTACTCCCAAATGTTTTGCACTACCTGCAGGGGCAGGAGGACTGCCCATTTCCTCTGGCCACCAAAGGTCTGCACCTGGGGGTTGATTTTTACCAAAAAATTAACACCTCCATTTTGTCTGCTTTCAAGTTGAGTTTTTTGTTATTCATCCAATGAGCTATATCCTTTAAGCAACTCTTAAATTTATCAAAATAATCACTCTACAGATCTTTAAAAGGAAATACCAACTGGGTATCATCGGCATAGGAAATCGCCTACACCCCCCAATTGGCAATCAACAAAAATAGAGGGGCCAGATAAATGTTAAAAAGCAGTGGGCTCAAGGCCGACCCCTGCAGAACCCCACATCATAAGTGCTTGTACTTTGACTGATTCGGTTAAAGCGCTACCCTCTGCATGTGCTTATGGAGGGAAGATTTTAGCCACACCACACCATAAAATGAGGCCCTCAAGGATTACCTGTGCTCACCCTCTGGTTTCCACCCTCTGGTGCCTTGGCATAGAGCATTCAGGCTAAAGTAAACCATTGTGTAAAGTATTTGTGCTACAAACAAACAAAGAGTAACACTACAAATTCACCACGAAAAGACTCCACATTGGTTAAAAAAATAGATTATTATTTTATAAACCAAATAACAACAGAATGTTAAAAATTCAATGTACAGGAGTTTATGTCTCGCTGGACTAGGGCAAAGTCAAAGTTCGGGCTTACCTCTTGGAAGCGCAGGCCGGCTAAAGGATCCATGCAGGCCTCTGTGAAAAAAGTACAGTTCCTGGTCACAATCAACATGATGCATCAGATCTGATTCACACAGTTGAGTTGGTGTGCCAAAGTCAAGCCTTACAGTTGGGACCTCATATGGATGCTGCATTGTCAGTGAACCTCACAGTTAGGTTCCTTATTGGCATCGAGCTATGCAGGGCTGTCTCCAGGTAAGAGATGCGTTGGCATTGAAGGGCACGGCTTTGCTTTTGATCGGAGCAATGGTGACGATTTTGTAGCAAAAATTCTCCAGAGCCCCCTTCTAAGGCCAAGAACCTTGAGAGGGCACCTCAGGCAAGGGTTGGACTCACAGATGACAAAGTACAGCAGCACCAGCAGAATTGCAGGAAGTCTTTTGTGTCCCTGACACTTCAGAAAACAGAACGTAAGTCTGCAAGCCTTTGGAACTCACTTGGAGGAAAGGCAGAGTCTAGCTCTCCTTCAGCAGAGTCAGGGAGCAGCAAGGTAGCAAGCAGAAAAGCAGTCCAGTTAAGGTCTTTAAGCAGCACAGCGGTCCTTCTGACAGAGGTTCAGTTCAAGATCCAGAAGTGTCTGATTTTAGGGGGTAAGAGACATAGTATTTATACCCAAAAGTTCCTTTGATGTAGGGAGTGTCTCCAAAGTGGGTTTCTGAAGTGCAAAAGGATCCCTTTCAACCCAGTCCTGTATGTCAGGCTATCTACGGTGGGGTAAATCAGTGCTTTGTGTGTGGACATGACACTACCTATCAAAATGTAAGTGCCAGCCCCTCCCATAACTCCCTGCCTAGGAAGACCCATCCGAATGCAGATGTATGCAGATGAGCTTCACCGTTCTGTGTTTTTGACTGTCTAGAGGGTATGCACAAGGTGTAGCTGTCACCCAACTCAGGCATGTATTGGTGACAGACTTTAAGGCACAACCAGCAGTAAGTGCAGAGAAATGTCCACAATCTAAAAGTGGCATTTCTAAAGCAGCAATATTAAATCCAACTTCACCAGTAAGGAGGATTTATCATTACCATTCCAAACATATGAAACACGAAAAAGCTACTTTTCTTGGTACAGGATTTACAGTTTCAAAGTAAATTAAGGTATTCCCAATGCTAGCCTATGAGAGGAGTAACCCTAGGACCAGCAGGCATAGTGCCTCTACGCGAAGTTCCACAGAGTTGGAAAAGAACTCTGTGGAACTGCACTCAGCTCCGCGCCCTCCCCCCTCCCAAAGTAATTAAAAGTAATTAAAAAGGCACTTACCTGCCATGTGGCTGCCTCCTCCTCGCCATAGCAACTCTCCTGGCTCCTCCTCGCCATCCTTCTTCTCTAATAACCCGTGCATTGTATGTCTTGTGTGTGCACATTCGCAAGACATTCAACATAGGGGGTTATCACTGAAGAAGGACGGTGAGGAGGAGGCAGGAGAGTGGCCATGGCGAGGAGGTGGCAGCCACGGCAGGTAAGTGCCTTTTTAATTACTTGGGAGGGTGGAGGGGCCGGCAAACTATGCTCCACCACAGAGTCGTAGTTTTGCCTGAACTCAGCGTTCGTAACGGAACACAGAGTAGGCAAAACTACATAAACAACGCTGGCGGAGCGTAATTACCCGCCCGGCTTAGAGATTAGGCCTAACAGTAGTGAAAAACCAAATAGACTGTTAGTCAGTATCAGGACATGCAAAACTGAAAGGTACTGCCCGACTGTTTACTTACATAGCCTTCTTACCTTAGGATTACTTGGGCCTACCTTACACTTTAGCACTGGTTACCAGTAGTAAAGTACTTAGAGTCCTAAGGCCAACAAAAAGACTCAGCAACACATGGAGGCAAAAGGCAAAAAGTCTAGGGGAAGGTCACCCTAGAATGCCAGGTCTAACAACAGTGGAGGTGACAAAGAATGAAACACCTTCTCTTTGTCACCTCCAAATCGCCATTAGGGAAGTAGGAAGCCATTTGGCAGTCCATAGTGAATAAGATCAACAGTGTTGGGCAAACAAAAAGGACAGTGCTAGGTTGCAAGTAGCGCTGGCATGATTACACGTGCAGAACCAAAGTGAAATTGGCCAAGCACCTGAGGAACGGAAGAGGGTCAGATCTTCATGAGGATGTGTACCCATTGGAGGAGCAGGTGGCGTCCGTCATCCCAATAGAGTTGGTGGCAGGAGTGGAAGGATAGGACAGTGCTGTGGTCGAGGACCTTGAAAAACTACAGGGTAAGTGAAATCAAGTGACAATTTTGTTAAAACTGGCATGCAGAGCAGTACAGTAATATACATTTCTGTGCTGCACTGCACTGTGTGCAAGTGAAAGAGCAGGAATGTCTCACATGTAAACTCATTTATCACATAAATGTAAACATTTTCAAGGGTGACAACTCATTCAGGCCAGTCCATCCCTACCAAGTGGCTTAGGTCCAAGATGTACTTTTAGTACTGGGACTTTTACTGGAATATACAACAGGATTGACCAGTACTACAATTCCCACAATACCAAGAAAAAAGATGGCTTGTAGCAGCACCTCATGCATGGACCTAGTAGACTTTACACATATGTCAGTGACAATGCAGGCCCCTTTGCACCATGAATTAAGTGTGCTTGCCCTTTGGCTAGGCAGCCAAAACTGGAGTGTAATGTCATGTAATGGAATCGGGTTGCCAGAGGATCAACTTCTCATCCAAGAGGGGATCCTGGTGCAGGGTATGTGAAGGCTCTCAAAGTTGGATCATGTGATGAGCCAGGTGTTTAGCCACTAGCACTAAACGTTTTTGCCTGCAGTTGTCCTGATGTGATGTGTGAGGTTTTAACAGGTGTTGTTTACCATGTTAGAGGCCATCCTACCTTCAGTCATGCTCAAATGAATATTGGGAATGGGGGTGATTGCAGTGATGCTTACCAGAGGTCCATAAGCGTTTGTCAGAAGCCTAGATGTGTGTGAGCAAGGTGGGTCCATGGTATTGTAGTGCCTTGTATGTGAGGCTGAGCAGATTGAACTAGCTGTGTGTCTGAATGGGGAGCTGCTGTATCTGAAGGAGGTGCGGTGGGATATGTGTGCCTCAAGGTAGGCTGAGGGATAGTTTGGCACTGCTGTGTTTGATAGTTTGCCACATATGTAGCAGCTGTGCAGGGATGCCATAGAAGAATCTATTGGTGTGCTACATTTTACATGTGAGGTGGGCCTGGTGATCATGTAGCGGTTGTCAGGAGGGAGCTATAAGAAAAATCTGAGTATGCTACATATCAGAAAGCAGGTGTTGGTGAAACAGGGAATAGCGAAGTGAAAGGTGAGATAGGAGTCTAGGATTCCAAGAAAGGTTTTTGGGATGGTTGTGCTTTTTGTAGGCAACCAAGGTTGGTACATGTGGCAGAATATCTTCAGTACTATCTTGTGAGGTTCAACATGAGCCATAGCTCTCACATACAGGTATTATATTGATAAATTGTATAGTGTATCAAATGTTGGTGTTGTTGGAGTCTCCGGAGAGTTAATGTATGATCTGGGTCTCATCAGTGTGTGAGATGAAGTAGAGTCCTTGGGTCTGAATGATGATTACCGGAGAAGTCATGTAAAAGTACAAGTGAGTGGGGCTGAGTGAAGACATTTTTGCTACTCTGCAGTTAAACATCTTGGGTATTGAAGAAACGGAGTGAGAGTGAGTGATTGCATAATTCCAAGTGTAATGATGTCTATCACCATCAGTGATGAGTCTCTGTTGTGGACTCCGAAGATGTCTGTGTGCAAGGTAACTACTAGATTCCACAGAAATAAGTTAAGTATAGTAAATACATGCCATGACCATTCCTGCTGTGTTGCAAAGTAGCGTCCTGTGTAGAGTTTTGTGGATGTATGTCAAATATGACCCTTCACCCGCATGATTGCACAAATTATATGCAGGACAGCAGAGCAAGGCAGATTGGCGTGGTGCACTGTGTGAAAGGCAGAGTGCTGGTTTAAATGGCATAGATGAGAACATCACATTACCTTGTAAGTGGTGTGGGCTAACTGACGGCCAGAGGGACAGCAGGCAGGCACCCTGGTGACATGGTGCAATGTTCTAAGCAGTGGTGTCAGTAATAAAATGTTACATCAACATTGCTGTAAAAATGAAAAGCTAATAAATATGTTCAATGGGGGCCTTACCTCCACTCAACCATTTCAGGCATTGCAGGTCAGCAAGCAGCCTACTGCATTCCATTGTGTGGTATCCGAACACATAGGATTTTTTGTCACAAAAAGGTTTTGTGAACTATTTAAAGCTATTTACATATAAAAGGCAACAACAGTGTATCATGACCTAATGGGCTTGTAAGAAGAGATGTTCTACACATCTATGTGTGGTGTAAAGTCTATATTCATAAAGTCCGAATGTCTCCTAAATTGCTTATGTCAACATCCATCATAAATCATCTTTGACATATTTCTATTTTATTGCAGAGGGACAAACAGCACCTCCTGTACCTCCTGTGCAGCAGCCTTCCTGGATGACCAACCTGTTGATGGTGACATCCTACCCCCATTGGAAGGTGACACCTTCCAGCAACTCTTAGAGTCCTTTGAATCCTCACATCAGGTCATAGCAAGGGATGACAGCACTGCAGTGTCTTTAGAAGAACAGCCACCCACAGAACATGCCCCATCTGCCAGTCGAAATCCCAACTGCGGGCCCTGAGGACCCCCAAGCTCGGAATCTAGCAGCAAATGGCTGATGATACATGGGTGGCATTAAAGACCCCAGTGGGCACCCAAGAAGAAGTCCATAGGTGTCTCAGAACAAATAAGGTTAAGACTCAAGCAATTGGAGACGCCTACCCTTGGCTCCATAGTATTGATGAGTGTTAACAGACATTGCTGGTGTCATGAGTGAGCAGCAAGAAAAACAGCCCCCCAAATCTGACACCAGTGAAGTTGCTACACAGCTTGTGGCCATCTGTACCTTCGTAGAATCTTTGAAGAGTAAGTTGGACTCCTACATAACAACAATGGGTGCCCCGCATTGCAAAGTTGTTGCCTTGTTGAGAAGCCTTGTTGAAAGGCCATCAGACCCTTCTCAGCATTGTGCTGCCTTTTTTATTGGCACAGGCAAATGCATGGTTGGGACAGGATAGCCACAACTTCTGTCCCATATATGTGTGTACCTCAGATACTTCCCACACAAACAGCAACAAATGCAGGGGAGAAACAACACCCACCAAGGGAGAAAGATGTGGATTACCCCAGTTTCTTTCTGCGAACTGCCAGGTAACATTTGTCTGTGCCTCCTGGCCAGTACTCTATTGGTCCTGTGCCTTTCATCATGCCACCTCCTTTGTCACCCAGTTTATTGTACCTTTTTGTTTGTGCACCGTTTGATCTTAATCCACTTGTGGACTTTTGAAGAAGCCTACCTTCCCTAATAGAAATGTGTCCTTCCTCACTTCATGTTGCATGACCTGTCTCTCAAATGGACTCCGTATGGTCATCCTTTGTTCACAATCATTGTTCTAGTTAATTTTGGCCGAAATACTGCCAAATGCTTGTGTTAACCGACACACATTTGTGAAAAATTCACTCATACAAACAAAAGTGTTGTATGTTTGTAATGGGAAGGGCTACATATACCATGGTGGATGTGTACTATCATGATCCACTTATTAGCAGCTCAAGAAGAGAGAAATAAATTCATTAGCATCTGCTGATGTTGGAAATGCACTAACAACAAGTACATCCCCAGCAGTTAAACATCTTGGGTATTGAAGAAACGGAGTGAGAGTGAGTGATTGCATAATTCCAAGTGTAATGATGTCTATCACCATCAGTGATGAGTCTCTGCTGTGGACTCCGAAGATGTCTGTGTGCAAGGTAACTACTAGATTCCACAGAAGTAAGTTAAGTATAGTAAATACATGCCATGACCATTCCTGCTGTGTTGCAAAGTAGCGTCCTGTGTAGAGTTTTGTGGATGTATGTCAAATATGACCCTTCACCCGCATGATTGCACAAATTATATGCAGGACAGCAGAGCAAGGCAGATTGGCGTGGTGCACTGTGTGAAAGGCAGAGTGCTGGTTTAAATGGCATAGATGAGAACATCACATTACCTTGTAAGTGGTGTGGGCTAACTGACGGCCAGAGGGACAGCAGGCAGGCACCCTGGTGACATGGTGCAATGTTCTAAGCAGTGGTGTCAGTAATAAAATGTTACATCAACATTGCTGTAAAAATGAAAAGCTAATAAATATGTTCAATGGGGGCCTTACCTCCACTCAACCATTTCAGGCATTGCAGGTCAGCAAGCAGCCTACTGCATTCCATTGTGTGGTATCCGAACACATAGGATTTTTTGTCACAAAAAGGTTTTGTGAACTATTTAAAGCTATTTACATATAAAAGGCAACAACAGTGTATCATGACCTAATGGGCTTGTAAGAAGAGATGTTCTACACATCTATGTGTGGTGTAAAGTCTATATTCATAAAGTCCGAATGTCTCCTAAATTGCTTATGTCAACATCCATCATAAATCATCTTTGACAAGTTTCTATTTTATTGCAGAGGGACAAACAGCACCTCCTGTACCTCCTGTGCAGCAGCCTTCCTGGATGACCAACCTGTTGATGGTGACATCCTACCCCCATTGGAAGGTGACACCTTCCAGCAACTCTTAGAGTCCTTTGAATCCTCACATCAGGTCATAGCAAGGGATGACAGCACTGCAGTGTCTTTAGAAGAACAGCCACCCACAGAACATGCCCCATCTGCCAGTCGAAATCCCAACTGCGGGCCCTGAGGACCCCCAAGCTCGGAATCTAGCAGCAAATGGCTGATGATACATGGGTGGCATTAAAGACCCCAGTGGGCACCCAAGAAGAAGTCCATAGGTGTCTCAGAACAAATAAGGTTAAGACTCAAGCAATTGGAGACGCCTACCCTTGGCTCCATAGTATTGATGAGTGTTAACAGACATTGCTGGTGTCATGAGTGAGCAGCAAGAAAAACAGCCCCCCAAATCTGACACCAGTGAAGTTGCTACACAGCTTGTGGCCATCTGTACCTTCGTAGAATCTTTGAAGAGTAAGTTGGACTCCTACATAACAACAATGGGTGCCCCGCATTGCAAAGTTGTTGCCTTGTTGAGAAGCCTTGTTGAAAGGCCATCAGACCCTTCTCAGCATTGTGCTGCCTTTTTTATTGGCACAGGCAAATGCATGGTTGGGACAGGATAGCCACAACTTCTGTCCCATATATGTGTGTACCTCAGATACTTCCCACACAAACAGCAACAAATGCAGGGGAGAAACAACACCCACCAAGGGAGAAAGATGTGGATTACCCCAGTTTCTTTCTGCGAACTGCCAGGTAACATTTGTCTGTGCCTCCTGGCCAGTACTCTATTGGTCCTGTGCCTTTCATCATGCCACCTCCTTTGTCACCCAGTTTATTGTACCTTTTTGTTTGTGCACCGTTTGATCTTAATCCACTTGTGGACTTTTGAAGAAGCCTACCTTCCCTAATAGAAATGTGTCCTTCCTCACTTCATGTTGCATGACCTGTCTCTCAAATGGACTCCGTATGGTCATCCTTTGTTCACAATCATTGTTCTAGTTAATTTTGGCCGAAATACTGCCAAATGCTTGTGTTAACCGACACACATTTGTGAAAAATTCACTCATACAAACAAAAGTGTTGTATGTTTGTAATGGGAAGGGCTACATATACCATGGTGGATGTGTACTATCATGATCCACTTATTAGCAGCTCAAGAAGAGAGAAATAAATTCATTAGCATCTGCTGATGTTGGAAATGCACTAACAACAAGTACATCCCCAGCAATTCCATAATGAGGAATACGTTGCCTCCAAATGGACAATTAGGGTGTGACAATAGTCTGTAATTAGTTGACTGACACAGTGAAAAACTCATTCTGTACACACAACTGCTTACCCGCTATAAATGGTGTTTGTGAGATGCATGTGAACCCATAACACTGTTTCTCTCATCCACATATATCCAGCTCAGTGAACACGACAACGTGATCATCCTAATATGATCGCGTCAATGCTCACTTTGAAGACAAACAACAGCACAAAAATTAGCATGGTAGCATTATTAATAGGCAGATACTTATGCCCATACTGCTTCTTAATTAACATCATACCTGTGCCACAAAAGGATGCAAAAGGCCAATCCAATACCATGGATGTCAGTATGCAAGAAATGTAAGTAGTTACTGTTTGGGCCCAGTGTCACTGGAAAATGGTGAATAATGCTACACAGGGATATGTAGGACAAATATGCTCTGCTGCCCCTGGGAGGCCTCATTTGCTTTGAGTGCAAGTGTAACCACACATTACAGTGACTCGCAGTACAACACTTACCAAGTAGTCAATTGCAATGATAATGGAGGTTTTTCAGGCATTTGCGGATACATTCATGATTTGTAACCATACAACAATGAGCGACTTGCATAATGGTCAAGGATATTTGCGATACTGGCAGGCACCATTGTATCCCACTGCAGCCTGAAATGTATAATCTGTTGTGACAAAACGTTATCAGCGATACTTGCTCTATCGCTTTCACACAGAGTGCAACAACAGTATGCTGCCTGTATTGTGCTATGTGTACAAGTTTCAAAAGAGGTCCATGTACAGTGGCTGATGTTTGAAAAGCCTCCATACTTGAATCAATTGTCAGGTAGACTGTCAATTCTCCGTAGGCCTCTGTCAAAGCAATATTTACTTACAAAGACTGTCGGTGAATAGCTGCATCATGTATTCAGCTCAACTTACTCCATGCTAGCAACTCATAAATATGTAAGGATGACAAAGTAGTAAAATTAGAAAAAATGTAATCTACAAAAGCTATCTAACCTACCCACACCATTCTAAAGTAAACTAACTAACCCTAACATTTTCTTACACTGTCCTAACTTATCTTAAACTCCTTACACTGACCCCGCCTATCCTAACTAATGTTAAGTTTAGCCTGCAGGGGGCGTGGCTGGACCACCACCAAGATGGCCGCATTCTTGTCAGGCTCCGGCAGAGGCAGTCCATCCTCAACAGCAACCACCATTTTAAACTATGCACAACCGGGCGCTGAGTCTAGGAAAACGCTGCATGGGCCACTGAGAGACTGTGGGATGTGATGAGACAACTCCCACGGGCGAAAAACAGGGAGAGGGAGCAGGTGCCGGTGGCACTGCCTCAGAGGCCCTCGGCAACAGGGGCCACGGACGAGTCTGAGGTTGGGACCGCCGGTTCCAGCTGACGTGCACACCAGCTCCCCTTGTTCTTGCTCACCTCCCTCTCCCAGCTGGACACCACACTCCCCGGGACATTAACCAAGGCTATATCTGGAACCCTTCCAGGATTCCATGAACACAACCATCCCAGGCCCGCCCTGAAGGGAGAACGGGACTCCGAGACCCGGACGGCCCTCCGAGACACGGGCACAGGGCCATCTGATACCTGGGGTGGAGTACCCTGGCCCAGCCGTAGCCCAGCGGGAAGGGAAAAAACCTCTTCCTATATGCCTGATTGGATGAAGACCCGCGAGCGGAGGCAATGAGACGGTGAGGCAACCCGGGGGCAGACTCAGCTACTGCGGGGATGGAGAGTAAGTGCAGCCGATGCTGCCTCTGAGGCCCTTCGTCGACAGGGGTGAGCCTGAGGCCAGGACTGCATGGTCCCGCCGGCGTGCGCACTAGCTCCCTCCTGCTCCACTCTCCACCCCCGCCTGGCTGGATGCCTCCCCTACCAAAAGCAACTAGGGCCTAAAACCAGCCAACCCGGACCCACCTGGAAGAGAGGATGGGCCTATAAGGTCTGGGCGCGAAGTCAACAACACATCAGGACCTGGCCCCCCAGCCCAGCGAGGCTCGGGAAAGCCTACTCACCACTAATACACAAGGTGAGGTAAGGGCCTGCACCTCTGCCCTTTGCTACACGCTGGAGGTGCACCACTGAGCAGGCAAAGCTTCCCTAACACAGAAATGGACAGACAAAACAGTAAGTGAGAAACTAGCTAATTATCACAGAGGCCTAGTACACTGTTTCCCCCCTTTCTCACCTACACAGAATATACTGGATCAGAAGAACAGGTCCCAGTGGCTGTGGTCAAGGAGAGATCCCCAAACAGTGACTAGGGACGCACGACTACAACTGTAAACTAGAAGCGGCAGGCGACGGGACATTCAGCATGGGCCGCACGGACTCCAAACAATGGCAACTCACGTTTGATCACTCTAAACCTGCAGAGAATCGTGAGTCCCATTTGGATACAGAAGAATCCACTGGGAAAAGCTTCAACAGCATTTCCACTGGTAACATGGAAACCTTGATGACAAAGCTTAAATCCGTGTTCAGCGCAATGGATGCACGTTTCGATAGGCTAGCGGCCAGCATTGATAGGATGGGCGAGCAGATTGACTGACAGGAAGCACACCTTGGTTAGGCGGAAAAGAGGGTCTTGGATCTGGGAACTCCTCAACTGTGATTCAAAATGTACACTGTGTGCACTGCTGAAAAAGTTGCTATGAAAAACGAAGACCTTGAGGGGAGGTTGCGTCATATTCAATTCTGGAGTGGCGGAGATAACGAACATTGGCCACCCAGAAACCTTTGTTGAACTGCTGCTGGTTGACCACTCCATCATCTCAGCTACATACGCAGTGAATCAAGCACATCGATCTCTGGGCCAGCGCCCACCAGTGGGCACGCTACCCCGATACATTATTGAACATCTCCTCAATTATAGGGACAGAGACATAGCACTCAGGATGGCACGGGAAAAGGGCCCACTAAAATACCAGGGAGCCACTATCTCAATATTTCCAGATTTCACATCCATGGTCAAGGAATCCAGATGGAAATTCAATGATGTCGAAAACACACTCAGCAAGAAGGGCATCAAATATGCCATGATATAACCAGCACGCCTACGTGCGGACTACAAAGGCCATCCTAAAATTTAGGACACCGCTGCTGATGCTGTAGCATTCTGCAAAACACTGCTTGTGGAATCTCCCCCTCTAAGCCAGTCCAAGCAAAAAAAAACAGGATCCAAGGACCTGAACATTTCGCCCCCTGCAACATTAGACACCGCAACAGGAGGCCTCAACATCAATGAACCCAGAACTAGTGCTCCTGACTCTTTTCATATAAGTGGTTGATCGAATACCTTGTCATCTATCCTGTCATAAACGGACTGCCTTAGCTGAGTTGCCGACACGGCCACCATTGCGAACGCCAAGGGTTCTAGATTTGGAACATTTTTGTTCATTTTTCTCTGTCTTGTAGGGTAAAGGGGATACGCTGGATGAGAATGAAACTGGTGTGGGTGGAGGGAGGGCTTAACCGGGGATTGTTTTTCTCTGTTATTATAATAATTCCTATAAATTGTCTAGCACCACTGAACATGTCTCTGATTACACGCCGCTATGGCACAACTGATAATGGATCTAACAATGCCCTCAGCTAGCACGACCCATGACAAGTCGAAGACAGTAGACCTAACGCTTATATCCTGGAATATCTGCAGCATTAACAATCCGCGGAAGGGGAAGCAGGTGCTCCCCTATCTAGGTAGATACAATGTTAAAATTGCTCTGCTGCAGTAGACCCATCTGTCTCCATGCACTGACTCCCCTTTTGCCAAGCACTGGGGAATCCACAGGTACTTCTCCTACTATAGTTCATACTGCCGGGGCACCTGCATACTGAGCCACAGGAGTGGGCCTTTACCCTCACAGCTCAATACTCTGAATCCAACGGCAGATATCAATATGTCCAGGGTACATTAGCAGACCAACGAATCCTAATAGTCAGTATATATGCCCCTAATGTTGATGACCCTGATTTTTTCCAGGAATAATATACCCGACTAGATAGCCTTGGAAATGACAATTGGATATTGGGAGGTGACCTGAATATGCCACATTGCCCACAGATAGACACAACCAGTACACAGCCAGTCAGCAAGCCTGGCGCCCGGGAAACATTTAGACAACTTACTGATTCATATTTACTATTGGACAGACAAAAGAAATTGTAATAAAGTATTTCATAAAAAAGGAGTATTCTATTTGGTGACCCTTTATCGTTTCTTCAAATGGTTAAGGCATCATATTTGATAGTCGGAAGGTCAATTTTACAAGGTAGTAAAATTGACCTTCTGACTATCAAATATGATGCCTTAACCATACGAAGAAACGATAAAGGGTCACCAAATAGAATACTCCTTTTTTATGAAATACTTTATTACCATTAAGAATTCATAAGAAACTGTCAACAAAGAACTTATAAGAATTTGTCAACCAGAATAGACTATATTGACTGTTCAAGCCCTGAAGAAGTCCCTGGTTGGGACGAAACGCGTTGGCGGTTCCAAAAGTGATGCTGTCAAAAGTTTTTAAAGATGGAATAATAAAGAACAATTGAAACTGAAAACATCGACTTGTTTGTGAAACTAAACTTTCTTTGACTCATATTTACTATTGGACCCTTGGTGCACCCACCAACCGAGCACTCCAGTTTCACATTCTACTCGTCCCCCATGCTGTCTGGGCTAGACTATACTACTGGTTTCTCTCACCCCTTGTCCATCAATGGTTCAGCAGCATCTCCGTCCTTCCCCGAACACTTTCTGACCATAGTCTAGTCTAGTTACAATTGAGAACCCCATATAGCTGCCCCATGGCCTTCATGTGGCAATTCCTAGGAGAAGCCATGCTAGATCCTATATTCCACAATGAATTACAGTGCTCCATTACAGAATATTTTGATTTAAACACTGGATCGGTATCCCTGTGAGGAACCTTCAAGGCCTATATCCGTGGAGTGTGCATTTCCAAACAAGCTGGAATACTATGTGATATTCACACTCAACTGCACTCAACTGCAGAAAATTGAGACGGTCTTACTCGACATAGACCAGGCAGTGGGGGAGGGGAATAAGGATCAGACGCACCAACAAACTATCCTCCTTATGGAGTTCCAAAACTTGGCAGAAAGGGAGATTAAATACATTGACAAACATGCTCGGGCACAGCGTTATGGTGAGGGTGAGCGACCCGGTCACACACTGGCTCGCTTATTTCACCCAAACGGGCAGCGGAACTGCATAGCCAAGCTATGCTCAGATACGGGAGCTGCCATTACAGGCAGTGAAAAGATCTGCATTAATTCAAAACTTAATATCAAAACCTACACAACCTCTAGCGCCTCTTACAATCCCACAGATATGACCTCCTACCTCGAGGATATAGCTATGGCTTGGGTGTCGAACGGGCAGGAGGAATTCCTCAGTGAACCGCTGATGCTGGGGGAAGTAACACAAGCTATCACCACACTAGATGGCTCCAAGGCGCCAGGCCTGGATGGGCTAACTGGTACCTTTCATAATAAATTTTTTTATTGTAGTATTTTTATTTGCATTTAAAGAATAAACACTGAAATCATGAATGTGAGGCATCCAGGTGTCAATACACATTGACAATCGATGATAGTTAGAACAGGTCACGACTTCCCCCTGAACAAGGACAGGGCTCCCCAACGTAGGATTACATAGAAACATATACTGAAGGACCCCTCATTATCTATCAACAGGTCTGTTGACAATGCAAGCATTGCAATATTCAAGGCGCATTTCCTGGTTCCCCTCCCGACAGGCTCGATCCCTCCCCCCAACTCAATCTCCAAACCATAATAACTTAGCCAGGGAGTCCATATTTTACGGAATTGTCTAGGAGAACCCCTCGCTATATGTGTTGTTTTCTCCGCTACCATATACAAATTTAAACAGTTTCTCCATTCCTCTATGGTAGGGATTTGGGAAATGCCCCAGTAGCGAGCTATGTCTCTTTTAGTAACTACCAATCCCAAATTGACCAATAAAAGTTTATACTGTGGAAGACCCACTTCTGTGTTGATCCCTAATAGAAGAGAGCGAGGTTCTACCTCTAGTTAAGCCCCCGCTATACTATTCAATTCCCGCACCACTATGGACCAATACATTTGTATCTTAGTACATTCCCAGATTGTGTGTATGAATGTCCCCAGCTCTGCATGAGATTGAAGGCATTCTGGGTTCTCTGCTCTACCAATTGCATGTAGCCTTGCCCTATCAAAATAAGTCCTAAGAAACAAAATTGGGGTAAGAACAAGAAACAGGGGAAGCAGCAGCAGAAACAGGGTTCCCATCCCCTTCGCATACACCTGCCCCTGTTGAGCATAAATATGATTTGCGCGACCGCAGTACTATTAAGTCGTATGATAGGTATCAGGTTCCTGAACAACGTTCTCCGCGCTCTTTGCAGGAAACATCGGTAACAGCCACCGGTGGAGGAGGCGGCGGCAGAGGTCAAGGTGCCCAACAGAGCTGTGAGCAGCCTTGTAAGGCTGACGGAAAAGGCAAGCAGGACGAGTTGCCACGTCAAAGACCCCAGTTTTAGAAGAAGAAAGTTGCTGCTGTAACATCCAGATATGCCACAGATAGTGAGAACACAGCTTCGGAATCTGACATGGGCTCTGACCCTGCTGGACAGCGCAGCGGGATTACCATCATTCAAGAAGCACTGCATTCACTATTGAAGATGACAGCGACTGACACCTTTGTTGTAGTTGAGACAGCAGACAGTAGAGTGGCTCCCCCTGAAAGACTTTATGAAATAGTCCTTGTAATTGAAGGTGACATAGAACGTACCATAAAAGGTTTTTTGGGGGAAAATCGAACGACTAATTTTGACATTTTGTTGGCGGAGGTCGACTGGCCCCCACCTTTTGTCTTGGCCGCTCCACAGGGGGAGGAAGTGATCCTAAGCATGGGCGAAATTGTCAAATTCGCGTTCCGTGAATTCGTGGATTTCCCAGCGAAATCATAGAAAAAATCAGCGAATTCGTGAATTGTCCCGCGAAATCGCGTTTTTTTTTGCGATTTTGCCCTGGAGTACTTTCTACTGGCTAATCCCGTAAGTGCTCCCTCATTGGGTAAATGTATAGTGCTTTTACTACACTGCAGCTGCGTAAAGGGCAAGAAGATGTGTCTCCAGTGACCATGTGTGCCTGTAACACAGGCACAGGCACACATGGTCACTGGAGACACATCTTCTGGCCCTTCACGCAGCTACAGTGTAGTAAAAGCACTATGGGGCAGATTTACAAGCCGCTTGCGCATCATTTGCGCCACAGATGCGTCACTTTTGTGACGCAGTGTCAGCACAAAAGATGCGCCATGGTGCTGGGTATTAACAACGTGACGCATCTGAGAGATGAGTCACGTTGTAATGCCCTGCGCCATCAGGAGGCGTTCCGGCGCAGGGGAGGGCGTTCCTGCTCTGGAACGCCTCCTAAAAGTGGCTGAGTGAAATCTACAAGATTTCACTTAGTCACTTTTAGGCCAATGCTGCGTCAAAAACCTGCGCCTGATTGAAGCAGGCGCACGGCTTGACGCAGCATTGGGGAGATAGGGCCCCCCAGAGCATTGCTGGAGCTGCATTGCGCTTGCGACGCAGCTCCAGCAATGCGCTGCTTTTACGGCACAGATGCGTGACACATCTGTGCCGTTTTTGCCAGATGGTGCGCCGAATTGTAAATGCGGCGGACCATGGGTGGCAGAGCTGCGGCGGACAATAACTGGTGCATCCCTGGGTATGCGCCAGTTATTGTAAATCTGCCCCTATACATTTAGCCAACGAGGGAGCACTTACTGATTAGACAGTAGAAAGTACTCCAGTTGAGTAGAGGTATTGCACAAAACGGTGGCATCTCTGTGGACAAACACGCAGGGCGGGATTCATTCTGCCCCCTGTTAGACTTGTTTTTTGTGCCCTTCTGTCCTCTGTTAGACTCGTTTTCCCTTGTTTTTCCGCCCTCTGTTGGACTCGTTTTTCCCTTGTTTTTCTGCCCTTCCGCCCCCTGTTAGACTCGTTTTTTGTGCCCTTCTGCCCTCTGTTAGACTAATTTTTCCCTTGGTTTTCTGCACTTCTGCCCTCTGTTAGTCTCGTTTTTTTGTGCCCTTCTGCCCTCTGTTAGACTCGTTTTTTGTGCCCTCTGTTAGACTCGTTTTTGTTCCTTTCTTCCCCCTGTTAGACTTGTTTTTTTGGGCCCTCCTGTCCTCTGTTAGACTTGTTTTTCCCTTGTTTTTCTGCCCTTCTGCCCTTTGTTAGACTGTTTTTTGTGCCTTTCTGCCCTCTGCATCACTACATCATCACTCAGCGCTACCCCAGCATCACTCAGCACCACCACATTATCACTCAGCACCACCACATTATCACTCAGCACCACCACAGCATCACTCAGCACCACCAAATTATCACTCAGCACCACCACAGCACCACTCAGCACCACCACAGCATCACTCAGCACCACCGCAGCATCACTCAGCACCACCACAGCACCACTCAACACCACCACAGCATCACTCAGCATCACCACATCACAACTCAGCACCACCACAGCACCACTCAGCGCCACCACAGCATCACTCAGTGCCACCACAATATCACTCAGCACCACCACAGCACCACTCAGCACCCTCACAGCATCACTCAGCACCACCACTGCATCACTCAGCACCACCACAGCACCACTCAGCACCACCACAGCACCACCACAGCATCACTCAGCACCACCACAGCATCACTCAGCACCGCCACATTATCACTCAGCACTACCACAGCACCACTCAGCACCACCACAGCATAACTCAGCACCACCACATTATCACCCAGCACTACCACAGCACCACTCAGCACCACCACAGCATCACTCAGCACCACCACAGCACCACTCAGCACCACCCCAACATCACTCAGCTCCATCCCAGTATCACTCAGCACCACCACAGCACCTCTCAGCATCACCACAGCACCACTCAGCACCACTACAGCACCACTCAGCACCACCCCAGCATCAATCTGCCCAACCATTCAACAACAACTCGTTCAAATATGTTCTCTCAATGTTTCAAGCTTTATTACAAATGTCACAAAAATATGTTAATATTTCACTTCTGTTCTTGGATTTTGGTCACAATAAAATACACTGAACATAATCTTCACAAAAGTTTTTTACAAAAGTTTAAGCTATTGCCATTATAAATTAAAATCACTTTTATTTAAGTATTAATTATTTAAAAAAATTAAAGGCCATTGTAATTTGTAATATCAATACATTACAAATGCTATAGGTGTCACATTTGCGAAAGTTATAACTATTGGCATTGTAAATGACAAAGCTATTAATTTAGCTATTTTCAAAACCAACACATAAATAAAAAAAAATGTCATTTACAAGACCAACAGCTCAAACTTTCCTAATGCGAGACCTATTGAATTGCAAATGCTTGTTTTTATATCTGTCAGTGCTTCCTGTTGAGGTTTAATTTTCGTGACAGGCGCCTCATTGCCTACTTGTAACTTTTCTCTGACCCTGCTTCAACGGTCAGAGCAGGGTCAGAGAATAGTTGCAAGTAGGCAATGAGGCGCCAGGAAGCACTTACAGGCTTACAGCAGCAGGTGCCCAAGTTGAAGTTAATTTCTCTGTAATCCTTTTGTAAAAGGTTACAAAAAATTAGCTTCAACTTTTGCACCTGCTGCTGTAACCCTGTAAGTGCTTGGCTGAAAATTCGTCCCGCTGATTCGCGGATTTTACTGCGATTTCGCGAGATTCGCGGATCGTGAAATCGCGGAAAATCCGCAAATTCCGGGAGAGGAACGAATTTTCAGCCCATGCTTACTTTCGCGCACACTGTGCCGAAGGAGCAGGCACTGCAATTTGCAGAAGATTGGGCTAAGGTGCTTGAACTGGCGTTGTACCGTACTCATTGTGAATGGGACAAATTTTCCGCGCGGTCAATGCCACAGCCACAACCCCAATACCCCATACGGCGTGAGGTTAAAGCCTCTGTGGTCGCAATCCTTGAACAATGGGAATATCAAGGTGTAATTGAAACATCTGTGTCTCCAATGAATAACCCACTTTTTACTGTGACCAAGCCAGATGGCTCGTACCGTTTGGTATTAGATGACCGCCACTTAAACTCACACTGTCATAGGTGTGCAGTGCAGAATACTCACAGCTCCGCTCTAGTGGATAGTCTTGTGTGTAAAAGATTCAAAACCACGCTTGACATTTCCAATGGCTTCTCTGCCCATAACTTGTCCCCACTTAGTAGTCAGTGGATGAGTTTTACTTGTCGCGGCAAACAGCGCCAATTTCTTCGTTTGGCCATGGGCTACAAGAACAGTCCAAGCATTTTTGCTGCCCGAATAGTCTCTCTGCTTTAGAGGCTCGACGCAGATGCATGTTCGTATGTGGATGACATTTATCTCACGGACGATGAATTATGGCTGCATCTGTGCCGTGTTGACGCATTATTTGCCATTTTGTGGACTTTGGCGATAAATTCAACTTTGCAAAATCACACATTGCAGAATACACAGTGTTGTTTCTGGTTTGCGAGCTCAACAATGAAGGTAGAGGCTTGGCTCTTCACTTCTTGGAGAAATGCGCTCTTTTGCGCGCTCCCACAATGTTGAAAAAGCTACACTCCTTACTGGGCTTTTTGAATTTCGGACGTACATACATTCCGGAATATGCCCAGCATATTAAGTAACTCTATGCATTGATACAACCTACTTTTTTCAAATTGTGCTGGCTGCCAGAATATTCAGCCATCTTGCACTCTATGCAGGCTGACCAACTTGAATCCAAGTTCTTGTCGACTCCTGATAGCCACACGAACCTGGTGATAAGAATCATACCAGGGGAGGTGGGTTTCACGTACCTCACCTTTAATGAGGGGGGACACTGTTCCTATTGCTTACAAGTCACACCTGTACACTTCAGCCTAGTTGTGGTTTTCCGCTGTGGAAAAAGTTTTGACAGCAGTGCGAATGGCGATTCTTAAGGAACGTGCACAGTTGCAGGGAAAACGCATTGTGGTTGTTACTCCGTATCCTGCCTTGGAGGCAGTGACCAAGGCCAGTGTACCAAATTCCAAGGCTTTGCACCCTCTGTGAATACAATGGGCTACATCCTTGACATCCCCAGATGTAACGTTCATTTTTTATTCCTCTTTGCAGACTCAGGAGTTTTTACAGTATGAGTTTGTTCATCCTGCTCCTCTGACTATGCGCTAACTTGAGGATTTTCTTTGTATCATTTACACTGATGGCAGTGCGCAAGCGGCTACTGGTTCGAGACACGCGTATTCCGCGGCCTGTGCAATTGTGGTTGGTACGATGGTGGATGGCGAATTCAAGTCCGATGTCGTGCATACACAGACATTAGGGCACTGTACCGCCCAATTAGCAGAACTACGTGCTCTGATGCTTGCATTGGAGTACGCGGACCCTAGTGTGATTACTCTTATTGTGAGTGATTCTTACTACTGTGTACAGTCTTTCAATGACAATCTATCCTTTTGGACTCAAAATGATTATCGTGACTCCGAAGGTCGCACAATAAAACATAAAATGATCTGGGTTCGAGTGGCGGAGCTTAAAGAACGGCTCCCGCTCTTTTTCGTAATTCATGGGTCATCAGCACGTGGGAGTTCACGCTGTTGGCAACTGCCTCGTGGATGAGGCTGCGAAGACAGCAGTAGCAATATTTGCAGTGGCAGTGGTTACACGTTCTAAAAGTAAGATTGATGTTGACATCTTGGCAGCTATTGCCACGACTGAGAAGGGAGGTAATTATCCTAAGGGTTTCCCTTCGAAGTACTCTTATCACTTAAGTCCCGATAAAGTTCCTTATGTGAGAATTATCGACGTTGGTGACAGACTGATTCCCAACTCGGACCGCAGACAGGCTTTGATTACAGCAGCCCATGCCCACCTCCTCTTCCTGGGCGAAAGGGGAACAGGTAAGTTTCAATTGACCATGTCAAACCACACAGGGTGGCCGATACTGTATAGTATGAAGCCTGCGGTTTCATGTCCAGCAATGGTTTTGGCCCCGGATCTTGCCATCGGGCCTGATGTTGCCATTGAAATTAGTCCACTTACGAATCCTATATTGAATCTACCTGCTGCTGATCCTCTTAATGACACTGAATATACTTACCGAACTGATCTGTCTATGCCTGATTTGGAGACCAGTGCGGCTAATCAATCCCATTTGTCATTTGACCCTGGCTCATCCACATCAAAGACCCCTTCAAAAGTTTCGATTTTTGCTACCTGGTTTAAAAAACATTTTTTGATTCCACCTTGAATTTACATTTGGCCGTTGCTGCAATTGTTTTGTTCATGTCCATAGGATTTGTGGTACATTGTTTTTGTTTTATCAATGGACACTATGTTGAAGAAAGAACGTCAATACGAGTGATTGATGGAACTTTGGCTCCCCACTCATCTTCGCACATCATGAAGAGGGACCAGACTTTTGTTAATATAACTGCTTGGCCCGTTTTAGATGGGATTGTTTGGGATGCTGTAAAGTTCCAGATTCATGGTCCCACAGACGTTATTCATTTTCCCAATGAACTCCGTGTTTCTATGGGGGATGTGGTTAAACAAAATATTCGCTCTGATGATTGGGTTGTAAGGATTCAGAAAAGGGGGTGGTGATGGACAGAGTATCTGAATTAAGCAGAACACTCCTACCCAGTCAACAGATCAGGGCTTGATCCATCACAGTTTTTTAGCTCACTGCACCATCCCAGCTCAGAACCTGGCTACATGCAAATTAGTCTGTCCCTGGCCCAGTGCATCATGGGAACAGGGCAGACCAAACTACCAAGCCAATTCTTTAACTGGAAAGGAAACAAGCTTCCGGGGACCGGTTTCTGGCATTACAGCCGTCTTCGGCCCGGCTTGCTTGAATCCTGATGGTGCAGTGAGCAAGGGACTCACATCTGAGCATACCCTTCCACGCTTATGGTGGACAAAACGATTCAGAAAAGACGGCTGTAATGCCAGAAACTGGTCCCCGGAAGCTTGTTTCCTTTCCAGTAAAAGAATTGGCTTGGTAGTTTGGTCTGCCCTTTTCCCATGATGCACTGGGCCAGGGACGGACTAATTTGCATGTAGCCAGGTTCTGAGCTGGGATGGTGCAGTGAGCTAAAAAACGGTGATGGATCAAGCCCTGATCTGTTGACTGGGTATGAGTGTTCTGCTTAATTCAGATACTCTGTCCATCACCACCCCCTTTTCTGAATCGTTTTGTCCACCATAAGCGTGGAAGCGTATGCTCAGACATGAGTCCCTTGCTCACTTCACCATCAGGATTCAAGCAAGCCGGGCCGAAGACGGCTGTAATGCCAGAAACCGGTCCCCGGAAGCTTGTTTCCTTTCCAGTAAAAGAATTGGCTTGGTAGTTTGGTCTGCCTTTTTCCCATGATGCACTGGACCAGGGACGGACTAATTTGCATGTAGCCAGGTTCTGAGCTGGGATGGTGCAGTGAGCTAAAAAACGGTGATGGATCAAGCCCTGGCCTGTTGACTGGGTATGAGTGTTCTGCTTAATTCAGATACTCTGTCCATCACCACCCCCTTTTCTGAATCGTTTTGTCCACAATAAGCGTGGAAGGGTATGCTCAGACATGAGTCCCTTGCTCACTGCACCATCAGGATTCAAGCAAGCATGGCCAAAGACGGCTGTAATGCCAGAAACCGGTCCCCTGAAGCTTGTTTCCTTTCCAGTAAAAGAATTGGCTTGGTAGTTTGGTCTGCCCTTTTCCCATGATGCACTGGGCCAGGGACGGACTAATTTGCATGTAGCCAGGTTCTGAGCTGGGATGGTGCAGTGAGCTAAAAAACGGTGATGGATCAAGCCCTGATCTGTTGACTGGGTATGAGTGTTCTGCTTAATTCAGATACTCTGTCCATCACCACCCCCTTTTCTGAATCGTTTTGTTCACCATAAGCGTGGAAGGGTATGCTCAGACATGAGTCCCTTGCTCACTGCACCATCAGGATTCAAGTAAGCCGGGCCGAAGACGGCTGTAATGCCAGAAACCGGTCCCCGGAAGCTTGTTTCCTTTCCAGTAAAAGAATTGGCTTGGTAGTTTGGTCTGCCCTTTTCCCATGATGCACTGGGCCAGGGACGGACTAATTTGCATGTAGCCAGGTTCTGAGCTGGGATGGTGCAGTGAGCTAAAAAACGGTGATGGATCAAGCCCTGATCTATTGACTGGGTATGAGTGTTCTGCTTAATTCAGATACTCTGTCCATCACCACCCCCTTTTCTGAATCGATTGGGATGTAAGAGCAGTTGAAACTTAATTTACTGATTTAAAATATTATGCTGCCTTCGATGCTGAAGATTTATGTTTAGAATCTGCTAATTATGGTGATTTGTACTGTTACCAACATTTTGGCAATCACTTTCTGCATAATACTAGCTTATTTTGAAGCATGTTTAATTTCACACAGTGGGAACATTGTCCCCCACCAGTGAAAGGCAGCTCCAAAAGGTTTCTGAAAAAGTTTTCTTATTTTATTAATTTTGATCAATCCAACCCTAATGCATTTTATTTTAAATTAACTGGTGAGTCATTTTCCAAGGTTAGACTTACCCGCACCAAATTACTTTATTCAAAGTCCTTTATTGACCAGTTGGCTGTTGGGGGCTTTGAAATGTGGAGAGATACGATTGATCTTAAATCTGTTTGGAGTATTAAAAGTTGGCAAGTGCAAGGCACTGAGGCTTTGCAACGTGCATGTCTCATCTCAAACCATATGTTGTTCCTGAATGATTCATTTTCACAAACCACATGCTTTGGATTGTCTACTTCTAAAAAATTAAATGCTCCTTTTCCTGATTTGGGTGAATTCCCCTATTGGAATAATTTTACTATTTTCACTTGAGTGAAATACAGGCGCTGCTTAGCAATTCTTCTTTTAATGTTTCCAGCATCAATCCTGAAGTCTGGATGCTATGGCAAAAAAGTGCAGATTCCTGCCAGCACCGCTTTCTGGGTCTGACCCCTGGCTATACGGCGGTTAGAGTTGATCCCCGTTTTCAGACTCACCATTCAGTCACCAACTATACTGTAGGCAAGTTGTGCCAGAGTTGGCTCAGACATTCATCCTTGGCGTCTGTTAAGTCACAAACTCACTGAAACTGTTGATTTAAATGATTTTGTGAGAGGCCCTGCGGGTGGCAGATCGAAAAGATAGATATATGCTGCTTACAATGAAATTTGGAAACTATCTCAAATTGAAGCTGCTTCTAGGCTTAGAGCTATAGATCAGGCCAATTTAGAAAAAGTGCTTGCTGTTGTAGATAATAGCATTAACACCCTTTCTTCCCGAATTTACACGTTAGATAATATTGTGTCATCTGTGGTTGATATTGTGCAAGAAGATGTTGCAGTGTTGTATCATGGGCAAAATCAATTGCGTTCTGTAATGCAGTTTGCCTGGACTTTGCAATCGTTAAAAAATGGTCGCGTTCCATGGGATTACATGAACACAAGCTTGTTATTTCTGCCTTTTAATTTGACTTTGAAACAGCAATTTATGTCAATGAAAGATGCCACGTTTTCCCTGTTGCATATTGAAAAATTAGAACCATTGCCTTTTTCTGTAGCGGAGGCTAATTCGGCTATTTGGCTTATCCACGGGTTAATAACTTTACTGTTCTCTCTTTTCAAATTCGAGAATTGCATGAAACACTATGCTACAGGCCCTTGGGTCGAGCATATCTTCATGAAATTTGGAATCTCCCATTCACTTACAGATGTTTGAGGGATGATAAGGAAGTGTTTTTGAATGGCGAAGATTGCATCACTACACCAGACCATTCATTAACATGCAGAAATCTTCAGTTGCACGGCTTGAATAATGTGCTTGCACCAAATTTAGTGTGTGTTTTAAAAGGCACCCCAGTCCCGGCTATTACACCTGCATTCACACTGCTTGCTAATGGTAGTTATTTATTATTAAATAATGAAGAGTTTTGTGGGATGCACGCCGGTATTGCTTACATTGTTGCCGTTTCCCAGCGTGTTACTTGTTGCAAGAATGTGTTGTTCCCTCCTGCACATGGCAGGCTTGATGCTTCTTTCGGGCCCTCGATTCCGACCTTGAAAGCAGAGTTCAACAAGATGAGCAGAATAAGAGCTCTTTTGTCCCAGAAGGAAGTTCCCCTTAAATCTACGCATGAGACAATCGTCATTCACGTTGCAAATACTCGTACTGAAGTAAATGCTTTAATAAACACGGACCTGCCCTTGCACTTCGGTTTTTTGATCCACACAACCTTGAATGCCTCGTCGACTACTGGCTTGGCTCATTTTTTTAAAGTAGTATGCTTTGGCCCTGTTACCTCGTTTCAGACTATATTTGGTGTGATCCCTGCATTTTTTCATTCGATTTTTTCGAGTGTCTTTGGAGGTTTCCCCTTGCTCCTGGCTTTGGGCACCGGCATTCTGCTTTTATTTTGTTTATTGCATAATGTATGCACAATATGTGCCCCTCGACGTACAGTCCCGGCTGCTCCACCTGTGTGACCGGATGCTAGAATACTATGATGCGCTGCCTTTAGCGACTTTAAGTGTGGTGTATGGTTATCCTTCCGGTTCTCTTTTTTCACTTGCGTGCATCCTGTTTTCCATTGCCTGGATTTTGAATTCGAATGGGCCCTGAATTTGTGTCTCTGCAACACGGTATCTCCTGAACTTGATTTTAATCTACTAATGAGTCCCTTAGTTGCTCATGAAATAGACTGTTCTAGTACCGGGATTATGGCCTGTGCAGCAGCAGATGGGGTTCTGACCAATTGGAACATTTGGACTACGGCCAATGACTTTCTGGATCGCAGTTATCTTGAAATAAGCGAGAGTTGTCCTCTGATGATGCTAGAGGCTCCCGAAATCGAAGAACATGTATGTTCTTTTCCTCTCCTTAATTGAATGGCTGAAAAGTTCATGGATGAAAACAACGACTTCTTGTTTGAAGCTGTTGCAACATTTGGTGCTTACATGTTATTGGACTGAAGTATTACCTATTTTTTTGCTTCATAGACACTTACTGGACTCGTGAATATTTTTAATTTTTATCTTGATTATTCCTTACATATTTGAGGTCTTTTCACACACCATGGCCACGTGTGTTAGTATTCACTGATTTGGATTTTTTCAATTTTCATTCCTAAATTTCGAGTTTGTCAAACTTTCTGAATTTGGTTTTGTCTCCCTCAAACTTGAACTCTGCGTTCTATGATGTTTACCCTGAGTGCTGTGTGTTCCCCGAACATGGGGGGGGGGGGGTCGTGTTGTGTGGTTTATGGGCCTCTTTCTGCGTGCATTTTAAGTTAGCATGGCTTATTAGGAGTTTAAACACCATTTTTCCTTTTGATGCTTTTTTGCACATGACACTGCTTAGCTGTTTTTGCAGAGTTAGCTTTCACGAAGGTCTATACATGAGAAAAGGTTTGATTTTCGACATCTCTAGACATACATCGTGTCCCCAGTCTGTACAGTGAGTGCTGAGCCGCCAACATTATCATAACCTGCGAGCCTGTTTATCGGCGTGTCAGTGTAACACATTCTAGACACAACAATTTGGCAGCTGCAAGCCGAGTTGGATTCTGGCGCCTTTATCATAGCACCCTTGCCAGATTTGAACACACTTGGAAGATTCCAGGCATGCAGAGAGACTAACCGATCCTGATGTAATTTACACTTACTGAGCAGACAGGTAAATGGGGTACCCCTAAAAAAGCTCAAGAGACCTTCCATAGTTTTATAATACATCGGGCCAGATGTAGGTAGCCAAATACCGGTCGGTAACTGCCGAAAATACCGAATTTCGGCCGTTACCGACCAGTATTTGAATATTGAGATGTAGGGGCCCCAAAAAGTCTGATTCGGTAAATACGAGTCTGTAATTTACCGAATCGGAATTTACCGAATCGGAATTTACCGATTCAGCATTTACCGATTTCTTATTTACTGAATCGATAAATAAGAAATGGAAAAAAATGAGTTTTGAGATGTAGAAAACTTCTAAAATACAGAATTTCATGAAATTCGGTATTTAAGAGTCGGTATTTACCATGGATTGAAAGCAGGTGGTAACCAGGTGCAGGCTATAAAAAAGGACCCAAAATGCAACATTGTGACCAGAATGGTGGCATTCTATGTGATAGCAAGGCGGCTAAGGCTACAGGCAGCAGGAGAGAGGGTCTGGATGAGGGAGGAGCAAGTCTACAGGAAGAGGATTACGCTGTTCCAACTAATAGAGACAGAGATATTACAAAGGTACAGATTACACCCCCAAACCATCCTGGGCTTGATCAGGGACTTGCACCCACTATTGGAGCACCTAACCCCAAGGGCGCATGCCATCCCACCCCATGTGCAGGTGCTCTGTAGCCTACACCTGCTTGCATCTGGGAGTTACCAGGGGGTCATTGCTGTGGCAGGCGGGTGTCTCAGAGCTGCCTGTCCAGTTTCTTCAGGAAGTTCCTAGAGGCCATGATGCAGAGGATGAATCATTACATCTGCTTCCCTGACACACATGCGTAACTGCTGAAGACCAAGACTGATTTTTATCAAATTGCACATTTTCCACACATTATCGGCTGTATTGATGGCACCCACATCCCTATATGCCCACCTGCTGCCACAGAGTACATATAGAGAAACAGGAAGTCAACCCACTCCATCAATGTACAAGTAAACTGTGATGCCAACAACATAATCACAGACATTGTGGCCAAGTTCCCAGGAAGTACCCACGACTCCTACATCTTTCAGAACAGTGGGATCTACACACGCCTGACAGCAGGGGAATTTGGTGAAGGATACCTGCTAGGTAAAACACTGTAACACACCCTGATAGATATAGCAGATGTATGTGTATGTGTGCATGTGAGTAATGGTTTTCTCATTTACATATATGGGACAGTGCATATGCCGTCCGCTCATTCATCCTGACACCCTACCTCAACCGTTCAACCCGCAGCCAGAGACGATACAACGTGGCACACAAATCCATCAGGAACATTGAGGAGCTCACCTTTGGCCTGGTAAAAATCAGGTTCCGCTGCTTTCACAAGAGAGGAGGGGCACCGCAGTACTCACCAATAATCTGCTGTAAGATGATTGCAACTTGTGCAATGTTACACAACCTTGCTACAAAGAGGAGCACAGAGGTGGATTTGAGCAACTTTGAAGACCACGATGATGAACATGCACTGCCTGAACCTACACAGCAGGAGTTGTGCCACCAACCGATGGCAGAAAGAGACGGGCAGAGATCACACAGAACTTTTTTGGAGTACGTAAATACACACAGACAAGTAGAGTATGCACCCAACGTAGTTTAATATTTGGCACTACACAGGTACTGAAAAGCACAAATGTGCAACACAAATGTCATCCATTCAATAATGGTAGTCCTATCTCACTTCCCCATTTAAGTTCATGGAGAGTGGCTGTATAAGTCATTTCCGGCCATGCCTACCAGTGCCAGATGACAGTGGCAGGCTGTCCTAAACTGAGTGTTTGGGGTGTTGGCTCACCATGGCGCCTGTTGCTCCTCCGTGTCTCAACTACAGGGGGGCTTGTCATGCTGCTCCTACTGGTGCTTTCCTCACTTACCGGTACATCCAGAGCAGCAGTTTGTGCTGTCTGTGCATTGAGCAGCACCTCTACAGCACTGGTCACCCTTGCAAGGCCCCTAGACACCTCATTGCTGCTGTGTGTTAGTCCCTCTTGCATGTTGATGCATCGTCTGCTAGAAGGGAAGTGGCTGTGGCCAGGTGGTTCATAGCCTTAGTTTGTTGCTGCGCATGTTGTCTGTCCTTGCAATTTGCTAACCTGTCCTGGTCCATTTTACTGCACAGGAGCTGCACTGATTGTGTCATGTCCCGCATCCCTGCAGCCATCTCCCTCATACCTGATGCCATGTCTTTATTATCATCTACCAGTGCACTGATGCCCTTCCCAATGTTTTCCATATGTGTATTCAGGGTCCTCACCTGGCGTTACACAGACTGGATGGCCTTCCCCTGCATTCTTTGGATCTTAACCATGCTACCCTCCAGCCCACGGAAGACACTGGGACCCTCCACATGTTGTGCAGCACTGATATCTCTGGGCCTGCGGCGTCTGATACATATACGGCCAACCTCTGTACTGGAATGCTGTGTGGCAGTGCTTCCTTCCCCAGCCAAGGTTTGAGTGTCTTCACCCTCCATTTAACCTGCTGAAGTGTCCATTTCTACAAGTGGACCTACTGCATGCCTCCTGCTCTTTTGAGGTGCAGGTGTTGTTTGCGGTAGTGACACAGGCAGTTCAGGTGAGGACAGTAGCAGAGGGGATCCTGAACGTTCTGGGGACGCCTGCAGATGTGGAGACATTTCAAGGTCTTGGGATGGTGGCAGTGGTGTTTTTACACCAGTGTCCTCTGTGACATTCTCCGCACTTGTGCCTGCCTCCTGGCTGTCACCCCTCTGTGGTGCTGTGCCTTTCTTCTCCCTGGTACACCTGTGAGATGTCTCGCCTGTGGACATAAAAGCGTACATTAGCTCTGTGCTCCTGTCTCACTGCTTCTACAATTACATTCTTTTGACTCAAATACTTTACATATTGCCTCAGCCTCATTATGACTGATATGTTTAGCCTAACTTCTTCATTGCTGTGCTGTATGACATGGTAGGTCTTTCAAATACTACATGTCCCATGATGCATTGCTCCTGTCTAATACTACCTCTACTGCAGTGGGGTAAACTTTGCCACATAGGGAAAAGGGAAGGTAATGGGGTGGGGGTGATTGCTGTGCATGCCTCTTACCTTTTCTGGCTGTAGCTCTGGCTGGGCTGTCCGCATCTCCGAGTCCACAGACGCTCTCTGGTTCAATGGTGGACCCCACCAACTTCTCCAGCTCAGTCAGGGGAGGTGCACGGTTCTTCCCTCCTCCAGTTTTGTTTGCCCCTTTGTGGAGCTCTGCTATTTTCTTCTTGGTTATGCTCCTGAGGTCATACTACCTCTTTTTCAGGTCATCTATGTCCCTTGCAGTCACTCCTACAGCATTCACCTTTGTCTAAATTTCCAGCCAAATTTTTCTTTTTGCAGATTCAGCCACAGTCAGGGACTGCTTTCCAAACAATTTCTGGTGTTCTTTCACCACCTCCTCCACAAAGACCTGCAGCTCCATGGTGCTAAATTTATTTTTTTCTCTTCCTCTCTGGATGTTCCTCTTCACTGCTGCTTGCAATTTTCAAAGTTTAAAAGCACAAACAAAGTTTTCCTGTGGCTCAGTGACTCAGCTATGCTTGCTCTCCCTCTCCAGTAGCTTCTAATTGCCTCCAGCTGCCTGGATTTGGCCACTTCCTGGTTGGGAGGGGGTGGGTGGTAGCACCTGATTGGCTGACTCATAGCTTTCACTTTCTTCCCTTTCCGATTCGGTATTTGCCGAATCCGTATTTGCTGATTCGGTATTTACCGATTCGGTATTTCCCGATTCGGTATTTCCCATTCATTCCTATGGGTCAAAAGCCCCATAGGAATGTATAGGAAATACTGAATCAGTAAATACCGAATCTGTAAATACCGATTTGGTAAATTCCAATGACAGATACCAAATTTTACCGAATCAGTAAAAATTACCTAATTTTTAGCTACATCCCAAATACCGATTCTAAAATACTGAATCGGTAAAATTCGGTATTTTAGAATCGGTATTTTTGGATTACCTACTTTAAATAGGCGCTTTTTTCACCTGTTTGCACTATCATTGTGATAGGATTCCTCCCTTTGTATTTTATGGAATTGTAACCATGCTGTCCGTAGTATTCTTATCCATATGCATGCTTATGTTGATTAAAATACTGCGCTTGAGAACACAACATTATAAATATTTTAACTCCTGTTGTGGACTGGTATGAACGTATAACAAAAGAGTGTTCTCACTTCCCACCATTCCTGAGATGGTCCTAAGTCGCATGTTCTAGGTTGTCTAATCATTGGTTTCTTTGCTATAGGACAAAGAGCTAATGTGACACTGATTGCTAGTCTGGTAGCGGACTTCGGGTGAGTTTTGGCACACCTTAATTCACTGAGGTCCTAAGTCTCTGTGCACACTATTGTGATTGCGCAGAATACCTGTTGTATATCGAGATCTCCAACATGACAGTCTACACGATGGCTCCCAATCCGATGGTCGCTCTGTTAGTTTACACCTATGACATACCACAGGCAATCCGCCGTCTGGTTTCAGTTGCATTATTACTTGGCAAGAGGGAAATATCCCTGAAATGGGGTGGGCCCAGACCTGCTAATGTTAAAGAGTGGCTCGAAAGAATGAGCAGATGCGAAAGAGACTATGCCAATCTACAACCCCTTGCATCGCATTTGGCGAAGCAGCGACTGCGCAACAACATTTGTTTTATTTATTTATATGTTTACTTACCTCTAATCAGGTGTAATTCGTAGTTTACTATCCCCCAACCTGCCCCTCCCCTGCCCCATGTCATCGCATAGCAGCACTCCCACCACGGGCTGCTACTGTCGGAGCCCCAACAGGGCCACAACACCCACCACAACCACCCCCAGGACCCCAGGACCCTCAATGCCCCCCCCGGACCACCACAGAGGCAGCGCAGACAAAGACAGCAACCCTCAGAAAAAGCACCAACCTCACAGACCCAACACCAGAGAATGTCATTGCCCACTCCAGGCTCAAGAAGACAACCATCCTTCGCATCCTGAACATTATTGCCCACAGGCTGACGGTACCAACACAGCGGACAACCAACATCCCACCTCAGACAAAGCTGCTGGCCGTGCTGAACTTGTTAGCCTCTGGTACCTTCCAACCGACAACCGCCAGAGTCGGAGGAGTCTCACAGCCAGCCCAATCCAAGTTCCTCACAACGGTCTTGGATGATATCATCAGCTTGGTACCCCACTACCTATACTTCCCCCACACTGCCCAGGGACAGCGGGAGACCAAGCAAGGCATCTATGCCAGGTAAACGTGCACGTGTCGGGGAAATTGACTGCACACATGTCCTACGGGTGCCCCTGGCAACAATGCACACAATAACCGCAACAGCAAGCACACGTATTCCATCAATGTGCAGGCAATACTGGACCAGAGAGGAATCTCCACCAATGTCGTCACCAATTACCCAGGCAGTGTGCATCATACCCACATCTACCAACAGTTCATCATCAACCAGCGATACCAGGCTGGCACCCATGGAAATGCACTGCTCGTTGGCAAGTACCAAATTAACACACCACACATCTCAACTCCACAATCATGCAACTCACAACTCTGGGAATGAACACGTTACAAACTCCCATACAACATGCCAAACAACAAGCCCACCCACCAGACATGACAGCACAACTTACTGTGGGAGCCTGGGCAGCTATGAACATAAGCCATCAACGGCTTGGCACCTCAGCCATACAATAGCAGATTGTGGGAACCAGGCATGTGCGAAGGAGGCAAGTGATCCATGAATGAGAATGTACCCATTGTCAAGTGTGGCATGGGTGTGATGGCCAGACTGCAGTATTCAGACCACACACATATCCATGTCGACATACACCGCTGGTGTATGGAGTGTAGTAGACAGTGGATGCAACCATGTCACCCCAGCCAGTGGGGAAGTTTACGCAAATGTAGCTTGTTAGGTACCCCCCTGTAAGCGTGAGCGGAGTGGGATGGCCCGGTGTATGACTTGCCCGTGTAGGAGCGTGAATAAAAAGCATGCAACTCTGGGCGTGGTTCTCTTCCCGAATGTCCAACGTCTCTGTCAGGGCGCGCCTCTCACCCCGCCATAAGGCCAACGTCGTCCCCATGAACAGTGTTGTCTGTGATCTTGTGCGCCTGCTGCACCCCGGGCCGCTGATCGCCGAACCTGTCTAGCCCGCCACTGTGCACCCAGGCCTCTCTGCTCACCTGCCGACACCGGTGTGTGTCAAGGAGGGCCCACCACGTGCCGGTGCAAGCTCCAAGCCCGAGGCCCGTGACCCTGGCAGCCTGCTCAGACCATCACGGCCACCGCGTCACAGGCCCGCAGTACTCCTTTCTCATTGACGTACTCCACCGGCATACACATATTTGAAACTGAGTCTTGATGACACTATGGCAGAGTACATTTTTATGGCAGTATTTATATCACTATACTCCCTTCAATGTGCTGCCACCAAGTCTGTGTATAGCATTCCAACCACACATGCGTGTGGATCTTTGTGGACTACTGCCCTGGGGCCACGCTGTGCTCGAGTGATTCACACATTTGGGACTGAGTGTTGATTTAGCAATGGCAGAGTTCATATCATTGTACCGACCTCATCGCAGACTGCATCCCCTCTCAGCCCCGGTGGCACTAAGTCTGGTTCCCAACATTCATGGACTATCTCTGGTTGAACTTTGGTAACATCTGAGTCTATGGAATGGGGGTTGTCTTCATCCTCATATAGCTGATACCGACTTGGTAGTAATAACAAGGCAGTAGCATTCAACTCCTCAATTTGCTGCATCCGGATGGTTTCTTCTCTCTGCATCATGCCCGGGAGGACACCTTCCACTGTCCCCCGCAGCCCTCTGCCACATTCCCCTTGGACATCGACAAGGACCTGCTCAGTCTGCGTGGCCCTAACTCAGTGCACCGCAAGTCACCGTCCTGAGGTGGTGTGCCTCTGCCGGTCGCAGTGCATCCTGGGCCACTAACTCTGCAGCTCAAGTCAGGACCCTGTCTGCTGAGATATTGGATATTGGATGGCCTCTGAGACAATGGCCTTGGGTCATCAATGCCATGTGTATGTGGCCCTGCACTGTCCGCTGCCTCCGGCCTCAACTGCGGGCCACCAGGGCTCACACATCAAATCGAGTCCTGACCGGAACAGACGTCGCATCAGCTCAGGAGGCACATGCCACCACTGCCAGACCCACCTCCAAACACCAACTGACAGAGTCAAAAGAGTCTTACTGCCAGACTATCAGAGTTGCTCACTCCTGTCGTGGATGCCATCATGTGCCTGATACCCTGCTCAGCACTCCAGGTGCCACTAACTTAGTGCACCACAACTCATGGACCATTTCTGATTGAGTTGTGTGCTGTGGAGAGCTCATGCAGCAATGTCACCTCAGGCAGTGTGGGACACCTGGGGCGATGATGAGGAAGATGAAGCAGATGTAACACACCCCACTGCAGCTGCATCAGGTATATCCAGAACGGACACAATCCTAGACATTTCCTGTCCTGAGCGCGCTCAGCTCTAGTGCCCCAACCTCAGCGCACTGCAACTCACAGACAGTTCTGTTTGCTTATTGGGTGACCTCTGTACTTGCTCCTTCTACCACCATGATGCTCAGCATTTGTCTCTGTAATGCTGGTGCATTCTGTTTCCATTTTAATAGTGTTCACTGTTCAAGTTGTTGCCAGCACCAACCACTCCTTGTGGGCTGGCTTATACTCACTTTACGCACATCCAGCACAGGTGTCACTGTACATGTGACCCTGCAAATAAAGGGGCCGGGCGCACGTGTCCATAGCCAGTCCCACAAACTATCTGCATGTGTCCGTGTGGTCATGATGTATGCATGAGGGCCCTGGGCCCTACAACATTACATTGTGCTATGTACAGCGGACGCAACCATGTTCCCGCTGGTAGCGGGTAAGACCGTGGACATGTAGCTTTGTCGTCACCAACTCAATATGTAAGAGGAATGGACTGGGCCATCGTATGCAGGTCCAGCGTGGGTGTGCGAATGATCATTTTGCGGCTCTGAGTGTGGTTCATTACAGGAAATGTGCAAATGCATGTGTCTCTGTCGCAGTGTGGGTCTCCTTTGTGGGGGGGTAGATGGTCCCAGATGGGACATTGACACCCAAGTATGTGATCTAGTTCGGCCTCCATGAGCTCTGACCCCACCCTCATCTGTTCGGCCAACTTCTTTTGGCATTCCGACACCTGGCATTGGAATGCGATGTGTGCCTCGGTGGAGTGTTGGGAGCCTGCTGTGGTGGAGGGTGCTTCCTGCTGTGTGGCCTGTGCAGGGGTTGGGGTCTCCTCTATGTAGCTTGGCTGTTCTGCTCCTGGTTTGGGTTGCCTATGATGTCCACGAGCTGTTGTAGGGCATCGGTGTAGTAGGCATGGTGGTCCACTCCAGCATCACTGATAACTTGTCTGCTCTGCTCGGCTGGAGGTGTTGTTTGTCCCTCTGCAATGTGAAAGGGAGATGCATGTTGACATTGTGTTGACATGTACATTGGTGCATTGTTCTTATTTACATGCAGACTGTTTGGCAATGTACATTGTCACTGTTTGGGAGGTGGTGAAAATTTGATGAGGGACAGTGGACATTTGGACTACATGATGGATGTGAGGTTGTACACGTACATTAAAATCTGACAGTTTCCTGCTATGTTAGATGTGATTGGCCTATTTCTGCGCATGAGCGGACCCAGTTGTGCAGTGTCAGTATTGCACTTTGTACCACATTGTCGTGGGATGTGCTGTGATTGCTATGTGTGTGTGCTGCTGTGTGCAACGGGGATCAGGGACATGATCCAGGGTCATTGTGGGTGTGCAGTGTGATACACATCGTTGTGCGTGTGTGCCATTGTGCCCATCACCCCCCACCCCCCCCCAGTATCTGGTTGTTACACTGTTGATGTTGTATCATGTCCTATTGAGCTGTATCCATACTCCCAACTCCTTGCACCGTCTCCACACTGATATCTGTGGCCTCCATTTCCTCCAGCTCCTCCTGTGGTGCAGGACTCCCACCTCCTGTTGCCATTGCTGCCCTCCTTTTGGCAGCAGGTTTGTACATGGTTTGGTTTTTCACATCATGCCAGCGCCTCTTGTCCTCCTTCATTGACTTCCTTAACACTCCGACTGTATTCACGTTTGTCAAATTTGCGTTCAGTTGATGGTAGTGTTCTGTCACCTCTGTGACGCTGATCCGGTTTTCCTGCGGACTGCATCCCGTCTTCCTCTTCCTCTTCTCCTTGGCCTTCCCCGACCCCGAGGATCCTTGCTGGTGGTCTGTGGGGCTAGTGGGATTCGCATTGGCTTCTGCGCTCGGTCCGGGTGCATCCTTGGTGCTACGCAGTTGAATTGGTTTTGGTGTGCTCTTTTTGTTGCTTTTATAGTGCATTTTCCCGCATGACGGTGGGATTTGCAGGCCTGTCGCTGGTTTTCGCTGCTTTTTATAACGTGATTGGCATCATCGCAACTTTTTTTGCATTCGTGTTTTGCATTTTTGCCGTGTCGCGTTCACTTTATCGCGGACATTTGACGTGTTGTCGTGGGCCTATCGCATGGTACGGGCGTGTGTGAATTTAACATTAACACAGCGTTATTTTCCCGCAATAGACTGCGATGTGAAAAGTTGCTTTAAGCTAATTTTGCGGTAATTATCACACATTCTTGAGAATATCCCCTATAATGTACTAACTCCTTTACAGAAACACATGTTGAGATGCTTTATGTCCTCTGTCATTATTCAAATCAATAATTCAGAAACACTTTGCCCTATCACAACAATATTTTTAGCAGATATCATCGGAATATTGGTTTGTTTGGGATGGCTAGGCTGCTGACACAGTTATACAAGATTTGATATTTTGGATTTTGATTTCTGACACAGCTATAGAAACAGGAATGGCCATCAAACATTTTAAGTGTTGGTCAGCATGAATGTCTGACCACCCCTATAGCCTTTCACATTGAAAAGGCAAGATTAAAAGTATGAGCATTGTATGATGCAAAACAAAACATATATGTTTGGACACATACTTAGTCTACATCGGATTACATGATGCCATAATGTTTACATGTGGTAACGCTGTCTGGGCAATATGTTACACCTCATCAGCACCAGTGTCATACTCAAATATGGACATAGACAAACAAACTGTGTCCAGACAAGCTCAGCTTAGCTCATTCCACTTTGTAGTAACATCTGTTGAAACCATTGTTTGTAATGCGTGTGCCTTGTGTTGGGTGTCAGATTTTCAATGTTTTGACCATCTACAGATTTAGTGCTAGAAGATGGTGCATGTGCCATCGCATCCAAACAGTAAGTGAGCAAACATTACCACAACAAGTAAAGATGTATGATTCCTGTGGGACTGCATACATTGCCCCTACATGCACATTGACATGCTTCTTTGTCCCTTTAACATTATTCTGTGCACAAGTTCAGTTGTGTTGGCGCACTTAGTGGAATTTGATTACAGGTAATTGACACATTCCCACAAACACCACAATGTTACAACTATAATGGATCACACAAAAACCTTACAGATCTACAATCATGTACGCATTTCACTTATTGGTATCGTTGGGATCCCAGAAGGTACCCACATCCGCACTGGTGTATGGTGCAAGTCCACTTACAAGACAATAATTGAATCATTACATTGTAGATAGTGCAAATAATCACGAGGTAAATATTATGAACAGTACTATATCATCCCAGCAATTTGACATATTTAGCATGTTAGACACACATATGTATACACTGTCTTTATAATGTGAGATGCAGCTAGATACCTTGCATGGTAGAGGTGGCTAGATGTTGATGGTCACATATATCTTACATCAGAAGCCTCAAGCATGATTCAGCATGTGATAGTTTGTGTACTGCTTTCCAGCAACATCTCAGGCCCCCTTGCACCTTGACTAGGCCCAAACATTATGCTGCGCTACAGGAGTTCTGCAAGCGGCGGAGTGCATTAGGTGGTGCCATTCATGCTGATTTCTAGCGCGAGGTACTTGTCCAGTGCTGGCAGATCAGTGCAAATAATACCATGCAAAGTGCAAGACATTGCTACTTCTTTCTGCCGCTCGAGTAGATGTTCTACACGAGCAGCACCTTCCTCAACAAGAATGGAAGGTTTCTTAATGCGAGCGGTAGCAGCCATCTATGAACATCCGTGTTGAGAAATTTCACCAGGAGGTGATCTGGAGTTAGATTTTCCATGTTCGCACTCGCCAACTAAATGTTGGCGAGAGTGAGCATAGAAAAAACTCAGCTCCACTATGAGGAGCGGTGTTTTTCGAACTTCGCAAAGTTTGCGGAGTGGGAAAAACTCCACAAGTGGAGCGGAACTTCACGCCCATACCTAAATATGACACAGGGGGGAACCACAGGCCCCAGGCTGCCAAAAGTGGTGAGGGGATGGAATAGGATAGGTATACAGTGTATTTTACGCATTGTAAGGAAAATATCAGACTATTCATGTCACTGGTGTACAGAGTGCTGATTAACGGCAAAGCATGCTACCTTGCACCATGGTGAAAGGGTGCCTGGTTTGGAAGACAGTTTAGATTTTCTGTTTTGAAAAGCCACCTTCTTGAACAAATACAATTGCCAAGGGCATGTTAATCTGTCTATGTGTGCTGAACGATGCAGCACACATAGGAAGGATAACATTGTAGGAGAATGAACATTATATTCTTCTTTGCACTTCACCTGTGCAGGGTTAAAAAACAATGTGGAGCATGTCCTGCAAAAGGACATATGCGAAATTAGGTCATGTGTCTAAATACATACATGTAACATTTAAAAAAAAACAAAAAAACACATTGAACAGTACCCTGAGGCAGGGTATAGCAATTGCAAAGACTTATACAATACACAGAAAACAAACCATTTGCACAAGGAGAGAGCAGACACAGACAAGACCAACATTCACACCAATTCACTAGCCACTCTCCAAAATACACCCAGCACAAACTAAGACAGTAAGAGTAAGTGAAAGTACTGTAGCTTTCACACTTACTAGCATGCTGCGTGCCACACCCATTGCATCATTTCCTGGGTGTATCCCACCTGTTTATCATTTGCGTAATTTTTGTAGGATGCATAACTACTTAAAAGCCCAATGTTTGGTGCCTGCACTGCACAGTGGCACTTCTGCTGTCAGTTCCACGCATTGGCTTGTTTGCGTAGCTTCTGACCTACATAGGTGTTGCAGTGCACCATGTGACAGTAATGATACGCTGGTTGTAACTCATGCAACTTACCCAATGTGTTGGATCGACTGTTGAGGGCTTTGTGGCACTGGATTACACAACTTGGGCACACGTCTATGGTGCCAAGACTGAGGAGGCCCCACTTGGCAGGTCTGTGTGACAGAGGTCAGTGTCCAGGGGGTGAATCTGGGTGGCTGGAAGCAGCTGTGGCCTGTGCAGGTAAGAGAGGGGGGGTTTCAGGGGAAAAGGCAGGTATGCAGTGTATTCTATTAGATGCAGCACATCCCTGCTCTTTTGCTTTCACACATAACAATGCAGTAGGGTGACTTTCTGTGCTGCACTTTGTAGCATACTAATATGATATCTCTCTGTTTACAGTCACCGGACATTTAAGGAGCAACAATGTCATCCACAAGTATTTGACTACCACCAGCATTATGACAAGCAGGACACACACTTAGTCACGGCACACAGTTTGGTTCTACACTCCTTTTGGGCTGTACTTGCGTGTGTGAGGGTGAACACACTACTAGCATACATCCATTAACCAGATGCACACTGTACCCCTTTGAACCTATGTGTTGTGTATGTCTTGCGCAGGAACATGCATTCTCGACATGATTTTATTATGAATAATAATAATAATAATAAAACCACTTTTAAAGCGCATGATTACACTAGAACAGTGTGTCCCCGCGCTGAGAGATGCTACTGCTCCCCAAAAGACATTGTCCAGGAATCACCTGGAACCCCGTGTACAGGAACTATTAATTACATGGGAAGACCTTTAATAAACATAATGATGTTGGGCAAGGGTGAGTGTAACACACATCAACAGACCTTTAGAAGAGGCGAATAAGCCAGTATGCCTCAGTGCATTGAACCAGGGTCACGTGGTCCTATTGACTGCTACTTTTCACTGCACAGCATGCTGCCAACCCCACTCTAACTCTGTTTTTGCAGAGGCCGCCGCACCCCACCCCCCCCCCCCCCGAAGGGAGGGGGAGGCTCAAGGGCCGGCGAATATGACTACGAATAGAGGGCGATGACCCTCGAACCCCCAGAGTGCATTATTTATAAAAGGCCATACATCGTTATATTTATGACCAACGGAGATAAATCTGTCCGAGAGCTTTTAATAATACTGGCCATTTCCAGAAATGGGGCCACAAAGTGATTATTTCTCTTGCCACTTTCACACGGATAGCATATTCGACCTCAGCGTTTCTTATTATTCGAACTTAAAAACAAAGTGCAGGAACCCTTTGCAATTCAGAAATTTAAACCGTACCCTTAAATTTACTCGCAAATCTATGCAGCGGGGACTTAACCCCCCCCTGCGCTGCCTTAAGAGCAAACCCGTGTCAAATGACGTGGTCGTAAAGTGATGCGCTTGGAGTCTCTCACATGCGCGGCACACATGCGGCCAATTCGCGTCGCACCAAATGGGGCCTAATGAGGGTCCGGAGGAGGTGGTTGTCGCATGAGATGAGAGCCAAAAAATTCCACTGGTACGTTACTAGAACATAAGGCAAAATCCACACGACACAGGTCTTAAAGAGCATAAACCTTAACGGTGTATTAAAGAAACGAGACTCGATATAAAAGTTCACACATCCACAAGTCAGTCCTATGTCCGGTGGGAAAACTCGACTTGTGTGCCAGTGAGCCGGCCCACACCTTTGGCGTGCCAAGCATGCACTGCCTTTCGGCAATGTAAGCGAATGGCCCACTGGCATGACAACCGGTGGAACACTGTTGCCGGTCTTGAGCAAGGCATTTCTTTTTTGTGATGGTGGATGCCTGCTGACAAGTGGGGAATAGCGGTTAGAGAGAGAGCAAGGCAGCGAGACACCACTCTTTAAGGTTTCGGGAGCGGTTATCATTTTGAAGTTGGTGATGAGGTAATGCAGGGGAAAGGGGCCACTCAGCGTACTCCCACGTGAGGGTTCTTGAATATTTGCTTTCCCTGGATTGGAGAAGCATAGCGAATGCAAGAGTTTGGGCCGCTGCTCAGCGCGGTGGCATTCAACCAAATTTCATGACAGGGAGGCAGATCAGAAGCGCGGCCGTGTTTCACGGTGCGCCGAACACCTCACTAAGTAAGAAACACTGCAAGCGGCTGATATAGCGAGATTTTGGCCACAAAATCAAGAGACGCCCACGGGTGAGCCCCTCACAGGACTAGTGACGGCACCGGCTATCATCCGAGATATCATCAGATATCGGCCGATTTTACAAGCCCCTTGGTGGGACATACTTTGAAGCCACCCTCGCTTGAACAACTTTGAGTGCAGGCACCCTTTCCAGCGGAGACGGGATACCGAACATTCAGAAACAGGGGGCATGCAAAAACGGCCAGGAGCCCGGGCAGTCGGGTATCGGCCGGTCAAGCATTGATAAAACCATTCCTTTTTGATAAATCAGATCAATGCAACCCAGACCAGTTCCAATGACTTGTAGCTAACAGGGAGACAGCCGTCTGGATCAGGTCGCTAGGCAACCAGCCCACATGCAGCTGATGCTGGTGGACATCGTGAGAAACTTCAGAGGTATACAAAAAAAAAAAAAAAGAGAGCCAGGGAGTAACGTCAGTTTACGACAACGTGTCTGGGCTGGGACGCCCGGTTACAGGACGCCGGCATAAGGCAAAGGCAACCTCAGGAGGCTGGCTCCGCCGCATAATGCCACAGGAAGGAATCCAGACAGTGGGCAGGTTGGGCATGCCATAAACCACAGTCCAGCCTATAAAGGAGGCTCAAAACATCCTGTGATTCTGGGCAAATCACTTAGTCTCCCGGGCCAAAGGGAGCGACTGTTGCGCTGGGTGCGAGTGGCGCCGAGCGCAGATCCTGCGCCCAGCCCGGTGTCGGTACGGGAGCCGGCCTCACAAATAAAGGGAAAAAGCACAGCCGCGCACAAGTACACAAGGCCGGCTCAGAATATGTATGGCGGTTTTCACCTTGGGTTTGCCCGGGTCGCCTAGAACCATGCTGCTACGACCGAGTCTAGCTGGCGGAAGGAAGGATGAGAGTCAGTGAAGTGCCTTCCGGTGACGCAATTGCGCATGTAAGCCACAACAATCACGGGAGCTGGGGGAGCCGCAGGAAGACGTGCGCCTCCCTGCGGCGTGGCGGAAATTGTCACAATGGATGGCTAAGGAGACACACCAACAGGGCGGTGTGTAGAAGTAGGCCACTCATTTTGGGATGCCGCACGGCAGGGTGAGGTGGCCGGGCCAAGGAGGGGAGTAGCGAACGGAGACGGCGCTCGCGGCCCAGACCCGGCCGGACGGCAGGGCACAAAAAAGGTAGCGAGTTGGGCCTAACTCCTTGGAGAAGCTACCCCTCCCTACACGCAAAGGGCGGGGGTGACCAGCCAAATGGTGGTCACAGAGGTAACACAACAAAGAGGACTACCAAGGACCAACAAAAGAACTGGTTTGGTAGGCGTGCCATCTACGAACTGAATGTACCACGATATGATCTGCACAATATGATGATTGACAGGTTTATGACCCAGATATGATTTATGACAATGATGATGACATGTATGATTTATGACCCAGATATGATTTATGACAATGATGATGACATGGATGATTTATGACCCAGATATGATTTATGACTATGGTGATGGCCTGTATGATTTATGACCCAGATATGATGTATGACATGTTTATGACCCAGATATAAGTTATGGGATATTGTGTTGATATGTATATGACTCAAATATGATTTATGATCCCAATAAAACTGCGGCCAACAACCACAACAACAACTACGACCTTGTTGGCTAAGTGTATTGGGATAACAGGGGTATTGGTATTGGTCTCGGGGTAGATACATTCCACGGTATGGGGGAGTGCGGGGTTGTTGCAGAGGCCGCCGCACCCCCCCCCCCCCCGAAGCGGGGTGGAGGCTCAAGGGCCCGCACCATAATCCACACCGAGCCCCAGTGGAAGAACCGGTTCTGGGCGCCCAGAAGCGGCAGGAAGGCTCAACACCTCTCAGGGGAACATCCTGTTGGCGCCAAGGACCCCCCAGCCAATAGGGGGGACAGCATGGTACAAACCCCCCAATGGGGGGGCAGCTGCACGGAGCGGACAAGCAGAATGGGGGGATATAAGCCACCGCTTCCCCCAGATCGCTCCTAATTTTCGTGGAGTGGGGGAAGTGGCGCACCTGAATTTTTGGACCCGCCCGCCCACACCTAGGAACCAGCAGTTGTCACAGTGCTGGACAGCAACACAAGCATTGGCGGAAATTGTTACAACGGATGGCTAAGGAGACACACCAACAGGGCGGTGTGTAGAAGTAGGCCACTCATTTTGGGATGCTGCACGGCAGGGTGAGGTGGCCGGGCCAAGGAGGGGAGTAGCGAACGGAGACGGCGCTCGCGGCCCAGACCCAGCTGGACGGCAGGGCACAAAAAAGGTAGCGAGTTGGGCCTAACTCCTTGGAGAAGCTACCCCTCCCTACACGCAAAGGGCTTAGGTGACCAGCCAAATGGTGGTCACAGAGGTAAGACGACAAAGAGGACTACCAAGGACCAACAAAAGAACTGGTTTGGTAGGCGTGCCATCTACGAACTGAATGTACCACGATATGATCTGCACAATATGATGATTGACAGGTTTATAACCCAGATATGATTTATGACAATGATGATGACATGTATGATTTATGACCCAGATATGATTTATGACAATGATGATGACATGTATGATTTATGACCCAGATATGATTTATGACAATGTTGATGACATGGATGATTTATGACCCAGATATGATTTATGACTATGGCGATGGCCTGTATGATTTATGACCCAGATATGATTTATGACTATGGTGATGGCATGTATGATTTATGACCCAGATATGATGTATGACATGTTTATGACCCAGATATAAGTTATGGGATATTGTGTTGATATGTATATGACCCAAATATGATTTATGATCCCAATAAAACTGCGGCCAACAACCACCACAACAACTACGGCCTTGTTGGCTAAGTGTATTGGGATAACAGGGGTATTGGTCTCGGGGTAGATACTTTCCACGGTATGGGGGAGTGCGGGGGTTATAATCCTCGCAAAGACAGTAGCAGTACATCTACTATGAAGGCAGGTCTTTCTGTGGGTCTCCTGTTGCAGGAATACTATAATACACAAAACAAGCCTATTGAATGACACACATTCATATTCCATGTTCTCCTTTGGGATGATTCAAGATTTTTTGAGCCCCACAACTAAGTAGTTCAGATGTACAGTCAGGGAAGGAGTGCACTACTCTTGCCATACAGAGATAATTTCACATCCAGCATCTCCATTGTACCACGTTCAATTTGTTTATCTCTGTACACATACGTTTGTGCTTAACTTTTGAGATGGATTCTTCACACTTTTACCGTCTATGTATTCTTGAGGTGATGTGAGTGTTGCTAAAATATCTCCAATGTCTTACTTTTGTGGGTTATGCCACACATTGCAAGGTCATTTGTTCATAGTGTTTTGTTACAGCCCTTGGAGCCTCATCAATTGCTGTGCAAAGCATGGGACATGTGTATTTTTCCAACTGTGGACAGATGTGGTATGTGTGACAATCTGCCCAGGAAATGAGTCACATGTTTCGTGCTTTGGAGATTCCCACACAAGCATGTATACCTTCATTATAAATGACATTTTTATATCTACCCTTGACACCAGGCCTTTGTCCATGACAGTTGTCACACATGATCTGTTATGGTTTGTGCAACAACATTTGCTCCTGCAAAGGGATGCCTTCTGCATGCTAATGCAACCATGAGACACACTACAATGAAAGGTTTGCTTCAGCTAAAGACATTTTGGGTAGATGTGTGTTCCAAGAATCCCTGAGTGCCATATGATACACACTTTGTTTCTGCAGAACACAGACTGCTAGTTGTGCTGCACAGCACTGCTTATGTGCATGAGGACAGGAATAGGCCATTAATATGTCGATGTGTGGCAAACCTCCCTTGTCCCTTGCATGCAATACATTACATCACAGTGGCTTGCTGCGTTGAAGGTAATTTTTAGTTTTAGTTATGACCCCATGTTAATCAATAGCTCACACTAAATGATGGTTAAATATTAAGGCCTTTATCTAGTTAAGAAAATGTTAGTGACTTGATTTTTACTTTGCCAAACAAATGGAGACAACTCAATTAATGAATGCTGAAATGTATACAATGAACATTTAACATAATGTCTGTATATTTTGTCCTCAGATTATATGGAGTAGCTACAGAAATTAGCCACAATCTGGTCCTGTCTCTCCTGACCAACTATTGTGTGCAGGATATCTCCTTCATTGTCTTCCTAATCTTTCATCTCCTTGGAATGTGTTGGCTCATACTCCCAGGGGAGATTTGTTTTCACACAGATGTTGTGCAATATGGCACAGACAAGGATTATTTGGCAGACCAAAGAGGGAGAGTACAGCTTCCCCCCGACATGTACAGACATCTGAACCTGGACTTTAGGACTCCAAAGGTCCACTGAACCATATTCCTTGTCTTGCTGTGTTCTGTGTTATAGCGTTTTGTGGCCTCCATCTGGGAATGGGTGAATGGGGCATGACCAACGGTTGCAACCCATATCTTTGGTCACCTGTAAGTCCAATAAGACAACAGTCAATGATTATGCACATTGCTAAAGAGACATATCTGTCCTTGTGTTTAATCTTTGCTGACAAACTCAGACAAATTTCTTACAATGCAGATCAATATGTGTTTGATGCTGTTGACTACTGGTTTGTACATGTATCTTTCAGTTCAATATTTAATTGCAAATGTTGGCCATGACCTGATACTTAAGACGCTTCTACATGCTGACTTTCATGTTTAGACAGTTGATTACTTAGATAGGTTTTTTGTAGATTTCTTGATTTCTCTGTTATTTGCATTCACTGTCTGTGCAAAGTGACATACTCATGGTCAGTTTATCTGGCATATGTTCACCCTTAGGTAGGTTTTGACAGTGCCAGCACTTTTTAACATTCGCACAACCAAATGTCCTTTTGACACCTTTGATGTTGTTGCTTGCCAACATAACAATAGCACAGCCTTGGATTGCTTCATTAAATTTAGCTTGCCTATCTGGGTAATACATGTAGTGCATTTCTAACATGTGACACAGATCTTTATATATTTTGTGGTCAACCAACAGATGCTTTTTGAAGGGCAAGGTGTCATGGTGAACAAAGACTGACACATATGTATGGCATTGTAGTCCATCTCTTATATGGGACAAACTGTAGTTAGAGGTACATTTCAATCACAGATCTGGACAAAACACTTTAGGATTTTCACATTTTTGTATGTGAGTTAGACTTGTAGGTTAATCAGCCATTAGATGGCTTGATTATGACATACTTGATGTGGCAAGAGAATGTTGAGAAAGGGATCATGAGCACACTATGAAACCTTACCCTAAGGGGAGGAGGTCTGGTGACCCAAGTAAAGGTGGTCAGCCTGGTGGCCCCTAGAGATGGATTATGGCTGTAAAGGGTCCACAGAAACTTGACACGGTGAGATGAGGAGTAAAAAAGAAAAAAAAAAAAAAAGAAACCTTACCCTGGTTACAATCGATCTTGCGTGCGTTACTGGTGTGTGACAGCTTTCTCTGCATATTGATTGACTTTGTGAGTGTCACATAGATGGACTCAGATGGAAATAATGTTGGCTACCCGCAGCACAATATTTGGCATCTATCACATTGTGTAAGTTTGTCAATGTGGGTTGATAGCTATGTGTATGTTTGGACCAAGACTATAAGTATGGCTGAGCCAAATGTGTAGGTTGTACAGTTGGTATGTCACATGGATCAGGACTTAACATTAACTCATGATTTGGGCCTACACTTAAATTGCATGCCACAAATGGTATTTGTCAGTACTGCTTCCAGTATTGCTCCAGATGCTTTAACCCCTTGACTGCAGCGCAAATTCCGCTGCGGTGCTGGGGAATTAATGAGTGGGCGTGTTTCGCAAGGCCCACGGCCGTCCTCCGCACACGGGATGGCCAGGGCTGTCCTCCTCACACAACAGGTTAATTGACATACAAGTTTACTGGCATGTGAGACTCATTTACATTAGAACACAAGATTTTTTATTGAACCATTATTTATGTGGAAACTTATAGTATACGAAGACTATGTACACATATGAACAAACACTAATCTCACACTTAGCCAATATGTGCACTTTGTAGTCATATTGACTTTATTTGTGCACCACGATTTGCATATTGTTTTGTTGATCTCTACAGATTGTGTGGTTCTGGCCTTTCACACAGTGTTAGATAACTCAATGCTTCTCACAGTTGTTATTTTTAAACTTACATTGCATGATTAGTGAGGGGATGACACAATAGAACAGCATTGCCTACATCTTGTAGTGAGCCTTTCCTACTATGTGCACATGACACGACCTCCATAGGCATACCCAGAGCTGCCTACTATGTCATACATTATAGCTTTTTAGTTAGCATGACATTTATTTCTGCTTTCCTTACCAATTATGAGCCCGTTCCCATGTGTGCCATTCTAGAACCACTCATTGATGATATGACCTCTCCATTAACCAGAGTCATAAATACATGATCAGGCAGGCCCTGCTCCCTAGGCTAATGATTTTCAGATCACTGGTGAGATGCCACGTAACCAGCAGGACAAACGATCAAACAGAAAAAACCCAGAATAGTCACACAGATAGGCAGTGACACCACAATGGTCCTAGAGGATTGGCCCGAATGAAACACACATGGCTGCAGGGGTGCACGTTCCCAAAGCACCATAAAGTTAGATGCCACATGAAGTTAGGAACACTCAGCCAATCAGGACAAAACATTCACTACACATGCAATTATCACACACTCCGCATGACCGACATCTGGCCATGTTACCCACTAGCTCTCATTGTGACCACAAAAGGTCGAGACCCACCTGCATTTCTCATTGGCTGGGAGTAATTTATGGCTTCATGACAAAACCCACATTCCACTCCCGAAACAGGATCTATGAATTGTTTTATGATGTTCCATCAATTTATAAAAAGACATTCAAAACTATTGGACTTTGGGTCAGTCCTCAGACCTGTTTCTGTATACTTGCTCCTGGCTGTAGTGTTTGAGTAAAACAATTGTACCTGTTTTGCCAAATGCCTCTTGTTGTTGTTTTTACGATGTAAATTCATATTCATATAACATCAACTATACAGGACGCATTGACAGACCCATAGGTATGACTGCGTTACTTTTTCGAAGGATTTTGCAAGGGAACGCCTACATTGCATATATTATATTGTACGTGGAGCAGCTGGTTTAAGAGTATCTTTTGCCTCACGCATGCCTCATAAAGCAACGTATTTTGGGAAAGGCGTTGCTTTTTAAATATGACTTAGAGCTTGCGCAGTCTCAGCATCTCAATTTGTGACCTAGCGCCAGTGCACGCCTCTCATAATTATGCCACTAAGTTTGATGTGCGCTAGTGGAGGGCGTTCAATCTACTTGGTCGTCAGTGATCTCCGTCACCAGATCTGCTGTCTAATGCCTGCGGGCCGCAGCCTCCGGTGCCGAGGTGTGCGCCCTGATATGGCGGTACATGCCCGACACCAAATGCGAACCGTCCTGTGAGCATAGCATAAAATGTAATGGAGGCAGGACTTCGCGTTCCGTGGGGAATTCAGGCAATATCTCCCTCATCCCCTGGCGCAGCCGTATATAATAGAACCTTTCGAGTGGGGTGGGTTCGTGGGAGGCAAAAAACAGATCCGCAGTCTTGAACCGACTATCTGAGAAGAGGTCGCCCCAACAGCTGATTTGCAGGCGTCGACAAAGCAAACGAAAGCCATGCTCCTGTAGGAGTTCAAGCTTAGGGTGGTATACCAGTGGCAGCCTGGGAGAGTACAGCAGTGCACTGTCCAGCCTCTTCACCCCACGTCGCCAGGCTTCCACAGTGCATGATACAGAAGTGTGCGGGGTCTCGATGGCCGTCCCCGGACAGTGTAGGATCCCATTAAGAGGGAGAGGATGCGCATCCAGTCCTCGACTGCCAGTTGAGGCATGAACGGAGTAGGAACCATCCAGTGATATGCATGATGCGCTTGGGCACATAAATAATAAGCCTCGAAGTCTGGTACATCGAAGTCCCCCCTATCGTATGGTTGAATCAGCATTGACCATCACAGACGAGGGTGTTTACCTCCCCAGAACAGATGGCTAAGCTCCGCCTTTAAGGTTCTGAAGAAGTACGCACCAGGGTAGTAAGGGATATTAAGAAAATGGTACAGAAAGCGGGGTAGAACCACCATTTTGATAAGCGACGCCCTCCCGATATCTCTTCTCAAGTTTCCCGGCTTTCGGGGAACTTGAGAAGAGATATCGTGGACAACAGACAGGTACACGTACTCGTGTATCCAGATACCACATTTGCTGTATCTCGTTTGATGTTCCTTTCGGAGATGAATAACGTGTATGAAGATAGGTTCTTCTAACTGGTCTCAGCGAATTATTGAAAACCTTGAATTATTGTTTATGGCAAGACTTAAATTTTGACTGAGCCCTGATGAAGTCTGTCGATGCAGAGATTAGCATCAGATGAAACACGTGTTGGCTGAAAGACAATTTATGGATTGAAGAATAATACCATTAAAAGAGATTGAAATACCTGATTGGTGTATTTTTTCCTACTATCGGACACTACTGTTGCAAGAAAGACATTACTCCTGTACTTGAGCATAATTGAACATTATACCTGGTTGGCGGATCCAAGAATTATTGATTACTATTGTGGAGCTCAGAGAGATACTGTTTGAATGCTATTTGATCCTGGATTTTTCTGGGGTTTCAGGTGACTGTTTGGTAACCAGTACCTTTCTCTCTTCGAGTTCACGTTTCAAATTTGATTCTCATTTGATACATTCATTTACTTGGAGCTGTGCGCCTGATTTTTGACCTGGTTGACATATTTGCTTGGTATTTTATCAGTGTATTGTGCAGGAGAAAGCCAGGGTAAGTAATATGGTTCTCAATGGACACAAGCTTTTTGTAGAAGAAAGGCAGTGAGAGGAAAATTAGTCTCCACGGACACTAGCTTTGTGAGGGGAAAGAGAAGCCAGCAGGTTCCTCCAAGACCATGAGCAGAAAGGGAGGATTGTAAGTCAACTTTTTTATGAGAGGAGAGTCTGCCATATCCATTTCCATACCTCTCTTGCTCAGCTTTGGGTACTGAAGCTGACCTGGAAAAGTTGTCTTCAACCTCTCTGAAGTGGATGTTCTGTGTTATGTTATAATAATTTGAAAGATGCATAAATCAGCCAGAGAGGGGGTTCAGTAGCAGGTCATAGGCAATAGGAGGCAGCTAAGTTAGAACAGCGTTGTCTTAAGTGCTTTAATGAAAAAAAATGATCAGAGCATGTTCGAATATGAAGCAGCAGTGGCTAGAGGGGCTAGGGGCTAGGTAAGAGAATGACTGGCTCCAGATGGGGACTTTCTGACCCGTGGTACAGTTGCCGGAGCTTTGTCAATTGATCTGAAAAGTGTGAAAGGCCAATAGAAAGTAAGCTGAGATGCTAGGTAACTGGGACCTTTTCCTGTCAGGTCATTGTGAGTGAGGCAGCAAATTTTGAAAATATATCTCTTGCAGACTGGTAGAATATGCAGGGGGTGCAGGAGTAGGAGCGCATGCCACCCCAGATAAAAGAGTGCAAATGAGGCAGGCTGCAGTGTTCAGCACAACTTGTAGTTTTGATAACAATATCTCATTTACTGAGGTCAGTAAGGAATTGCCATAGTCCAATCGGCTAATAACAAGAGCTTGAACTAGGGTTTTCCTCAATGTGAGTGGGAGGAATGGAAAGGATCTTCTCAACATGTGCATCATTTAAAAGCAGGAGCCTGTGAAGGACAGAACCTGCTCTTTCATGGTATAAGGTTGGTCAAGATGGACTCCCAAGTTATTGACTACCTTTTTGGGCATAGGTGCTGTGCCAAGTTCAGAGGGCCACTAATCGGAGGCCTATAACTGTTTGGCCTTGCAAAACAGCATAATCTCTATTTTTCCAGCATTCAGCTGGAGACGTTTCTCCATCAAGGCAGCAATTGCTTTCATACTAGCTGAAATGCTTTCTTTTGCTTTGACCAAATCTGTGTCGAAGGAGATTATAAACTGGGTGCCATTCGCACATGATATTATTTCAAACCCAAAGGCTTTTACAGTCTTGGCGAAGGGTGCAACATATATGTTGAAAAGCAAAAGGCTGAGGTAAGAGCCCTAAGGCCACCCCTTGTCTAACATCATAGTGCAAACCTTATAGGAACCCAGAGTGATGGTTTGGGTTCTGTTGAAGACAAAATCGCCAAGTCAGTGTAGCACTGTCACATAAATTCCAATCTCCTGCAGCCTTCAAAGTAACCTAGGATGAGATATAGTATCAAATGCAGCAGACAAGTCGAGCAGCACAAGCATGGATGGGAGATTGGTGTCTAGAGAGCGACTAACATGGTCACTGACCACTATCAATGCTGGTTCTGTACGGTGTGATGACCTAACGCCAGATTGAGACTGGTCCAGAATTGTAATAATTTCTAGGTGCTCCATGAGTTGTTTAATTATTAGACGCTCCAGTAATTCACCAAGTAAAAGAAGAAGCAAGAGTGAACGATGAATTGAAGGATTGGTTGAAGCCAAGCAGGACTTTTTTTGACCTGGGTATGACTGTTGATAAAGGAATCGGCAATTGCTGGACAGGACCTTATGTCAGGATTTAGCACCAGATTAGAAACTACATATGGAACAAATTGATACTTCTGGCATACCCCAGTTCCTAATGTAAATCACATGTTCTCTCCATTGAATATCAGCACGTGTTCTCTGGTTAACATTATTTTCTAGGCATGCTTGTAAATCATCCTGCACATTCCCTCATGTATGCACTGTATTAATTCAGGCACATCTATCTATATGCCTTCTTCTACCAGTTACCCTGTCCCCTGGGGCATTACGTTCTGCCCCAGTTCACATAGCTCTGGAACACCCAACTTCACAATGCATAGTACCCAGATTTTCCCTGCACAACACCCACTGCTTCACCAATAACACAAAATGTAGTGCTTTGCGGAGGCTCATCACTGAATACTCACCTCCATAGAGGCGTGCAACAGGGCTTTAGCCATCCCGTCAGCCTCCGTGGGCTGAGCCTGGACCCTGAAAACCAAGTATCGTAGCGCTTCTCTGACCTGCCGTTTAGAGAACATCAAGCATTTGTTGTCTCCCTGTGCCCCCTGTTGCTCCTGGCCTTTCTGCCTCATCATACAATCTACATTACAGAAAAACAAAGTAAGGTGTTAAGTACAACCTTTTTAACAGCCAAAGCTGCTGACTTTTGATCTGGGGAACAGGTTTGTTTGCTCAACGGCCTGTGATTCTGGGAAATTCATTTACTCTCCCCTGTGCCTAAAAAAACCAAATGTGTCCTAAGAAAACCAAATGTGTTTTTTAAAAAAAACAAATGTGTAATGTAACTGACCTTAGTTTCGAGTTTGCTCTGTCTAAAACAACAAAACTAAAACCCTCTTCACTCTGAAATCCAATAATACATAGCCCATTCTACCACCTCTGTTGAGTTCTTCATTAACCTGTATGATGCCATAAGGCCCCTACTGTCATCTAATTAATTTTCATTTATCTCGAGGAAACAGAAGAAAAAGCATGGACCTACGGGGCATATTAGCAAGAACCTCGTTAAAATTATCACAGTTTTAGCGTCAGGAAACTGCCGCTAAAATGGCGATAATGGGCTTGCTAATATGTGTTATAGAATTCCAATAGAAGCCCAGGTTAGATGTGCAGGACATCTAACCCGGGCGTCTATTGAAATTCTGTAACACATATTAGCAAGCCCATTATCGCCGTCTTAGCTGCAGTTTCCTTCCGTTAAAACAGCGATAATTTTAACAAGGTTCTTGCTACTATGCCCCTACTTTTGTGAAAGCACAAGGCTAATCCTAATAACCAATAATGTACTCAACTAACCACCAACCTTGGTTTCCAGCAGTATTGCGCAATTCAGATAAAGGTCTCATCACTCATCAGGGGTGGTAGGCGCTACATAAATGCAATACAATTCATTTGTCACATCAAAAAAAGATGTTAATGAAAGCTAGTGTTACAATTGCTACAGGATACAATTTTGAGATGAAAAATGTGAAAAAGCACTGAAACAAAAGTTCTTTTTAATTTTAAAGACATAAAGCTATATAAACCATAACATTTCCTAAAAAATGTATGATGTCATGTTACTTGGGAATATTCAACTGAAATGAGTTCATTCAAATGCACCTTAAGTGTTGTGCTACTGTCTTGATTGATTGATTGATTACTGTACTACCAAGAATAGGGATCAAACAGTCCCATTTTGTAGCAGGAAGCTCCAAATATACCCCGCTTGAGGAGTCTACAGTCACAAAACATGTTTGCCAGTGGGTCCAAAAGTCCTTGTACTATGCCTTTCTTTTAATAGAAACTTTGGTCCTTATTTATGAAAACTGTTGCATCACAACGTGAAAACAGCGATGCAACAGTTTTCACTGAGCCCTCCTTGCGACACCATGGATGTGTCATATTTAATGTACTGCACTCCATGTTGCAAGGAGTTACACATACTGCAGTATTACTGACGTATATGTAGTCGCAAAAGTGACTCATTTCTGGGGTGTGTCTAAATACAGACACAACTCTAGCAATTTTCTTTTCACAGGGGGCCAGCCCCAGGTGAATGGGCCCTCATCACTCTTAAGCCTGCTATGAGGCGCAGTGAAAAACAGTAGATTTCACTGTGCCACTTCTACGAGGCTTTACAAAGTGATGCATCTGCTTAGATGTGGCACTTTGTAAAAAGGGCACAATGTGGCGCATTTTTACATCACCGGTGCGTCACAAAAAGTGATGCAATGATAGCGTAAAGGTTTTTCAAGGCCTCATAAATAAGACCCTTTGTATTAAGTAAATATAAACGATGAATTAGTAAAGTTGGGTAGAGCATAGTTTGCAGATGTTCAGTCTCAAAATGTGTTCTTTGGGTTGACTGGCTCTACATTATTTTGCCTGACTCTATAAAGATGTGGGTAACAGAACCACATTTGCCTACAGGTCCACTACTTACACATTATTTGTTATAGTGGCTGAGGGGTGAGCTGTCCTCGTTGTGTTTTTGAGCAGGTGTAGGCTGGTTGCCTAGGCTAAGAAAAGACATGACCCAATGCAAATGAACAGGCACCGTTCTTACATGGTACATTCAAGCAGAGAGGCTCTTAAATAAGATGATCAAGCTATCCCATCCATATATGGGATTATGGGATCCACCCTTGGTTGGAAATTGTGTGACTCAAGAAAATCAAGAGACACTTTTATTTGAGTACCAGTGGCACATGGTAACAAAGGTGCAGCAACCCTAAGAAATCAGAAGACAATAAATGCCCAAGATGCCAGGAGGGACCCGCCAACTTAATCCATATGTTCTCTCAATGTAAAAAAATGAGGGGAATATGTGCAGAGATCGAGAAGTTTTTAGGGCTGCTGGATGTTCATATAAATTTATCCTCTACAGTTATGATATCTGGTCTTGGCAATAATCCGGATCTAGAATGGGATAAGGATGCCTTTTTATTTATATGTTTAGCAGTCCTTCGGATCCTGGTGGCAGCAGGCTGGAAGGATAATACTGCACCTACTTTTCAAATGTGGCTGGCCAGGTTGCTAGGCATTCACAACATTGAAGCTGCTCTCTATAAAAGAAGGGGAAGAAAAGTGAGGGAGTGGGGCCTTTGCGTCTGGGCTCCCCTTGCTTTGTGGAGACAACCCTTTTGAATGGTTAATAATGTATTTATGTATATAGATGAATTTCTCCTCCAAGGCATATCCTATCTTGGATCCTTATACTAAGTAATTATGAATTCTATATTTTGTATTCCTCAATGTATAATTAATCACATGCTGATATATATGTTTGTGTATACATGTGAATTTCTCCTCGAAGTACTATCTTATCTCTGATCTTTATACTAAGTAATGATGAATTGTATATTCTGGATACATCAATTTCTAATTCATTACAAGCTGATATTCTTTTGTTGAAACTCAATATATTTTACCAGGTAAATGAAAATAAATAAAACATTAAAAAAAAAGAAATCAGAAGATCTTGTCGTACAACAATCAAGAGACCCCACTTTTACGTAGGTACATGAGGTCCATATTGAAGTAAAATGTGGCAAACCTTGGGAACCTGGTGACACCACTTGTGTCGCATGTGCAAAACCGGCAAGGAAGACATAATTCATGTGATTTGCATCTGCCCTAGCATAAAGGACCTGAGGTTCAATCTTTTACGTCCTTTTTTTAACCTTTACGCCGTCCGGACCTGCAGACAGGCAGCCATATTGTACTTTTCTACTAGCGACACTAAATTGAACTGTCAAGTTGTGAAGTTCTTTGACCTAATAAGAAAGAGACTTAACCATGCTAGATGAACTTTTAATCCTATGATGCTAACCATATAACTGTTAATATCACTGTAATTTTATGCACCTTATTCAATTTTGTAAAGATTTTAATTAATCATATACAAATAAATATTTACTTACTTACTTACTCACTTGTGCATGAGCATCTGGGGCCCACTTTAGAACAGAAGATGCTACATCCCAGTTTTTGGGTGAGATTATTATTGATACATATTCTTGTTTCTTTAAGGTCGCTAAAGACAAAATGTCCATGTGTGACAAAAGGTCACTTGCATGACCCTGAAGAGTGTGCTGCCCTGCCTTTGTTGTTTTTACTGTTAGTGTCTTTTCCTTCAGTGAACCCAAAAATACGTCAAGATCGCTGATGTACCACAATGTTGAATAGATTTAGAGGATTGCTTTAAAGCCGAGAAAGCACTCACTGTGCAGGATTTGGGGGATTTGTGTTAGTGACAGCTTGATTCCTATTACATTTGGAATACAAAGCTGATACCCAAGGTCCTTATTTACCTTGTGGTTTCCCTTTGTTCACCACAAAACCTGGGGGCATATTACCAAGCAATAGCGATAATTATCGCTATTGCTTGGTTAGAGACAATAATTTACAGCTGAGCTGCGGCGATTTTTACCGCAAATAAACCTTGGTATTACCAAGGTTTAACGCAAATGCGATAAAAATCGCTGCAAAGCATGAATATCGCTGAAAAGTCAGCGATATTCATGCATTACTGAGCTAATGCTCTTAGCCATGTTATCCACCTCCCATTGGATAACATGGCTAAGAACTGCTCAGGGCAGGTGTTAGCTTTTGGAGATATTCGCGCTTAGCGCGAATATCTCCAAAAGTTGGTAATAGGAGATAGTGATGTTAGCAACTGTTTTCAGTCGCTAACATCTTGGCACGCCCACTTTGCATGTCATTAGTGATAAATATCACTGACATGCAAAGTGGGGCCCAAGATGGTCACTATCTCCTACTAGCTGTCGCTAACTGGTGTTAGCGACAGCTAGGTAATAGGGAGATAATTTTATCTCCGCTTTCTTGGCTTTTAAAGCCAAAAAAGCAGAGATAAACCCCCTTGATAATATGCCCCATGATTCCTATTAAAGGCACAATCCCTTTTGTCTGTAATCATCAGTGAGGGGAAAGGTTCAGCCCCATATATAGGACTTATACGTGTCCCTTAAACATTTATTTACACATGATTAGGGCATGTGTGAAATATTATTAACACTTGGGAGGAGCTGTGATTTAAGGCTAGTCTCCCTGACTACCGCCCTCCTGCCACACTGTTCACTGATTATGGAACAAGTATCCTGTTGGAAGACTTTCAAGAAGAACCCTGTTGGTTGCTGAGGCAACATCTTACAGAGAAAGAGCTGAACAGCCCAGCTGCATGAGGACCTGTGAAAGATGTCTGTGCTGATGCAGGACACAATGCCACAAAGGTGCTGGCCAGGGAAACTACCTACATCTTTCTGCATCACTCAGGACCCATGGGAAGTATTACTCCTGCAGGGAAACCCGAGTCTGTCTCCCGTAGCTTTGATAACGCCCTCAGTTCTATCTCCTGGCCTGGAAAAATCTGACGGGTAACTAAGTGAGGCGACACTGAGTCTGTAACTGTACCTAAATCCATTGCATGGTTGCACAGATATATTGATTTCAACTTTAAGTCTCTTCTTCCAGCTCTTCCAGCTCTGCTTTCAATGAGGACTGCGCACATCCTCATTGCCCGAGAATTCTGGGTATCCTCCACCACTGTGAAAACCCAACTGTGATTCGTGGCTTCAAAGACACAGACTTGCAAATGTGGCATCCACACTGATGCTCTCAGATATTCTTCTGAATGTGTACTGCAATGGAGTCCAATAATTACCCTCAGCCAAGACTTACTTGAGCATATTATGCTAGAATGTGGATGAGCTTTGACAACTTGTCTCATCCATGGCCAAAAGAACCAGCAAAGCAACAACTGCAGAGAAAGATCTTTTGTGCAGAATGCCATATCAGAAGGTTGTCATGGTAAGATTTCCATAACAGATTTTTAATAGTGTTTTTTGGGAAATATGCTCTGAGCATGACGGATTCCTATCCAAAATTCATGCTTTAATGGAAGCAATGGAAATTATGCTAGAGAAACAGAGGTGAGAAGGGTGATGCTCTGGCAAATCCCTACATCTGTAATGAGCCTGGTGCATGTGTGCTTTTTGAACACTTAAGATGATGAAGATGCAGCTTCAGCTTCATTCCAAAAAGATCATGAGATTGTAACTGCACTAAATGTAAACGCATGATCTTAAGAGCACAAAAGGACTCTCAATAGTTAATAAATAGTACAAATTATAGATAAGATATACACAAAGACAGGAGGAGAAAGGAAAAAATGATAGAGGCATAGTCAGATAAGGAGACAAAAGATAGAAGAAAAGAGATGAATAGAAACAGAAGCGATGGAAAGAGAATGTACATAAAGAAAGGGATAAGCAATGGAAAAGACCAGAAGAGAGACTGAGCATAGAGGGGCAATGAGAGAAAAGGAGGTGAGAACAGAGAAGTAAAAGCTACGTGAAAGGATGATGATGAAAAAGAAGACCAAGGTTAGAGATGAACATGGGTTCAACAAACACGAATGGTACTGTTTGAAATGAAAAATGCCAGGAGCAGGAATGTATTATCCTGCAATACTTGTTTTTGCTCAGAAGAGCCAGTTCTCTACCTTTGCCATTCAAATAGGTTTGGTTTTAGGATTGCCGCCTTTATCTGTTCCTCTCATTTCCCTGCTACTGCAAAACAAAAGAAACTAGTACACCTGCAACTCACTATTTTCCTTCACTATAAGTACTCCTGGTTGTCAAGAACCTTTTAAAAAAAAATTTCTGATTAGCCTTAACCCTATCACTCTTGCTACTAGCCCGTTTCATGCATTTATCATTTTTCCTTCTGTCAGGCTAGTACTGATCATTTTCTTACCCATGACTCCTAACCAGCATAAAATTAAATACGAATAACCGATTTGTTGTTAGCCACCTTACTGGTATTCATTTCACTGACCTTAGAAGAATACAAGGCTATTCGGGCCTGTCGGAGTCTGAACTTTTTCCTATAGGGGCAAACCTTGATCCCTGCAAGGAATGCATGAGTCCACCTAACTTCACACAAGAATTCCATTGAAGTACTCTTATTATGCCACCGTAAAATTTCTGCTGACATAAATTGAAGCTGAGTACAAGCAATGTTGTCAAATACTTTTTTTTTATAAAGTGTATTACTTTTTAATAATTTACAGATACCAAAACTTTTGGGTACATTACATTGAGTCTGTGTTGTGGTGGCATCTTAGGTAATCACACTTCATGCTCAGTTTATGTGTTTCCTGAATGCCTTTACAGTCAACATCTTTCCAAATAGGGGCTCCATTTCAGGCCTTGGAAGTGCTTAGACATATCAAAAGAAAAAAAATATTTGGTGGCTGGTAAAACTCAGGGACACTATTTAGAATGAGAGAAATTCAACATTCTGTGTATTACAAACCCTGGACAAGAAGTGATCTTCCCCATGACTGTAAGAAAGTTGATTCATCTACTAAGGGCCTAATTTAGAGTTTGGCTGCATGGTAGTCTGTCGCATATATGACTGAGTACTCTTACCAAGCCTTTAATCCGCCCATCTTATTTAGAGACAAACGGCCATAAGTATTCTGCCGGCAGAGCCTTCTGCTCCCTTGATGGAATATTTCCTCCAATTGCTCAGTGGGGTAGGACCAAACATTCCACAACTTACCAGGGATAATGGCTGAAAGTGTCAAGTAACAATATTAATCTTACTAAAATTCCTTGAGGTAGAACCCTGAAACCTCTGTAAATATTATTAAGTCTTCTTATGCTGAGACAAACAATACTTGCCCGTGAATTTAACAAGCATTGGCAAAGCCAATAGGTCTCGCCTTTGGGACCTTTTGACCTTGCTGATAGATTTTTTGCCATGTTGTACAGCATCCCTGATGGTGTGCAGCATGGCTTAAAAAAAAGGGGGATGGAGCTATGACAAGTGTCGCATCATAGGCATGTACACCACTCATGTGCACACAAACTGAATGATGCAAGCAATCTTTTTATGGAAAATATACTGGGGTGGATAGAGGCAACACAAAGGGTGCTGGTAGGGGAGAAGCAATGCAGGGGTTGGAAGCAACAAAGAGAGTGGGGTGGTGAAGAGAAGCAATAGGCAAGAGAGAAGCAGGGCATGAACAGGTGAAGTGAAATGGAGTGCGTGGTGGGGAGGAGAAGCAGCAGGAGAGAGAAGACGGGGTGGGTGGGGGAAGTAACATGGCAGGCAAGGGTGGAGAGGAGAACCAACATGTGACAGAACAACGTGGAGCACAAGGGCAAAAAAACTATGGGTCGAAGTACACAAGGGTGAGCACAACATGGCGTGTGGTGGGGAGAAGGACACGGGGACAGATAGCAACATGGGGTGCACAGGGAGAGACAACATAAGGGTGACAGTTGGAAAACACATGCACTCCAGTAGAGTGCCTAACCCAAAACAAAAAAGTGGTGCTTGAAAAGCAAGCATTGAAGGCCAGCCAATCAAGAGATAGTAAAGAGGTTATGATCCAAGGGAGGGACACAAAACCTAGATTGAAAAGCTAGGATACGAATAAGAAAATGGCAAATGAGAGTGACTGGAAAACCAACAAATGGTAAGCATAACCCTGTATGTTCTTGGTAAGCCCACAATAGTTCTTGCACCAAAGAGAGCATGCACGGTTGAGTAGGCAAGACTTAATTACAATCATTGATTAAGGTGAAATGGTGACTTCAGAAGGAGAGATTTAATGTCCACGTAATAGTCAAATAAACATTTTCCTAAAGCCATTACTGCGACTAAACATTGCCCTGCAGATGAGATCACTTTGGCACTTATTTTAAAATGCAATAATGGATCAAGGATTTTAGAACAATGTTTACAATTGAAAATTACTTCAGTTTATACCTTATTAAGGACAAAGCCAATGTAATCATGTGATTCTGTGCCTGCTGCATTTTTCGCATAATTATGGATTTGCCGCATTTGCCACTTAATCCATCATCTGCAGCATATGTTGCAGATTTTAACAAAAATAATTTGTTTCTAGCGTAAATTGCTCAAAAGTTACTAAAAATATTGCAGAATGTTGCTTTGCAGCGGAAGGCCCTTTGCAAAGATTGTTCACCTTTCATTTGCTTATTGAAATATTTTGGTGTTACTCTAGTAATAATGAGGTGACACCTTGGTCTAGACAGTGTTAAAATGATAAAAAATTACAAAAATGAACTAATATTACCACAAAATGTGTCCCATTGTGAAGCAAAATCTGCATTTTCTAGCCACATAATTTAGTAACCCTTGCCACATAAAGTGGGCCTCCTTGGGCAAATCTCTTAAAGTTAATGCGTCCTTATGCCAGTCAGTCATATATCTTTCATTCGGTTTCCATAATTTTTTAGGAACCATAAAAAGTACATTACAACAAACAATTTATAAAAATTGGACGGCGAAAGAGTTGATACCCAGTTACATAGTTTTCATAAAAAAAGAGAAATACATTCTAAAATCATACGGGGTTATTATACAGACAGTTAGTAAAGTGTGAATGCATTAAAAACAATTTAGTCATATTTACAGCAATATTTTATACATGTTTTAAGAAAAGCAGCTACGCATTTGGCGATAAATTCAGAATCTAAGTATTGTAAAGCAAGAAAAGCAGGACGACAGGATCTCAAACCCATAGATGACAGTAAAGGAATAATCCAACGCTTTCGAGGTAATTCATAAAATCTACAAAATAGATTGTGGATTGATCGGAAGTATCGTCGCATGGGCACTTAGTAATAGATTTAGACCAATCTTGCTTTTTCGGAAAAGAAACAATGCGAAAGAAAATATCAAAACGGAACCGGGTCAACAAGTATTTTTCATACGCATTTAGATGGTATTTCAAGTAGGGTTGAATGCCGAAGGTAGATTGGATGCTTAGGATCTGGATATTAGAAATCTTTGTGATTTCTTTGGATATATGGAGTTCCCTCATATGTGATAGGCATAAAGTTTTTTAGTTTTTCCTTGAAATACTTAACAAGGTTGAGGGCTCAAAGAAATACATGGTCATGTTTATATCCTTAAAAAAGTTACTCACATAGGCCAGCCAAGGGATTTTTAACCAGTTGGCCAAGCCCAGGCAGTCCATGATGAGTGAGTGGGTCAAGTTACACTGCTCTGTGGTCCAAACTCGGTGCCATAAGAGAATGGGCTGGATTTTGATATTGTCCGCGATATAATCCATACCCAGTTCAATATGGCCACCGTAGGTTGGAGCACCTTTTGGGGTTGCCAGCATGTACCTAATAAAACCATTCTCCACCACCTGTAGAGCTTCTACGGGAGCGTCCTTATGCAATGTAACTGGTGCTCATGTAAAGCGCTTCAATACCTTAGGGTCGCGCTAAATTTAAAACAAACATTGAAAATGCAATATGTCTAGCCTCTGATTAAGTTAAAGCCATTTGCTTTGCTAATGGTATTGTATATCAAAGTAAATGGCTTTAACTTAATAAAAGGTGAGACCTATTGCATTTTGAATGCTTGTTATACGCATGTCGTTGTACGTGTTTTTTCGGTCTCCCTTGGCCTGTTTGTCTCTGTTTGCCTATCCATATCTCTCAACCTATTTTTATTTAGCTAGTTCTGTTATGTTATGTTATGTTATGTTATGTTAATATATATTTATTAAGCGCTCGTACGCCCGGGGGCTTCATGGCGCTATAGAAAAGGAACACAACACAGCAGTAAAAAGTGAAATACAACTCAGCAATAGGCCTGCATGAACAGCCAGGTTTTAAGAGAATGTCTGAAGCTAAGAAGGTCTCCACTCAATTTCAGTTGTAGGGGAAGCGAATTCCAAAAGGTGGCTGAAAGATGGTCAAAGCAGCTGCCACCAAGACGCTTCCTTTTGAAAGATGGAACAATCAATAAAGAATTTTGAGCAGAGCGAAGATTTAGAGATGGGTTGTATCTAGAAACAAGATCTTTTATAAACTTCGGGGCTGAGTTTTGTAAAGTTTTGAAAATAATACACCCAGTTTTAAATGCAATTCGCTGCGCAACAGGTAACCAATGTAGTTGTTTCAAACTAGGTCTAATAGATTGCCACTTTGTAAGTCCAAGAATAAGCCTGGCGGCTTGATTCTGGGCCAACTGAAGTCGTTTTAGCTCGCCCGCTGGGAGTCCCAGATAGAGACTATTAGAGAAATGCAGTCGAGATAGAACGAGGGCAATGATGACCTGGGTAAGAGCGGCCTGCGTAAGAAAGTGAGCTATTTTCCTTATTTTTTTAAGTTGAAAGAAACTGGCCGACACTACGGTACCTACTTGTCTTTTCAAAGAAAGATCCTCACTTAGTGTTACTCCTAAGCTTTTAACCGAGGACGATCTCGTAGATGGAGCCCCCATGCTAGAAGGCCAGAAGCATGGACTCCAGCTTAGTTCACTTAGCCCAGTCAAGACCAATTCAGTCTTGCCTGGGTTAAGTTTCAGGTGATTAAGACTCATCCATCCCTGAATGTGTGTCATGGTGTTATAAAATTCTACCACGGAGTCCTTGGTGTTCAGAGGAAAGATGAGTTGTAGATCGTCCGCGTAGTTATAGATGGTAACTTTAGCATTTCTCAGGGAGTACAGTAGTGGGCGAAGGTACAAATTAAAAAGCAAAGGTGATAAAGATGAGCCTTGGGGTACTCCACATGTGGTGGAAATAGTGGAAGCTGTAAAAGGGCCCAATCTTACTGATTGCGTGCGGCCTGTGATAAAGGAGCGAGTCCAACTGTATGTCGCAGACTGCATGTCTCAGCCTACCTGTTCCTGAAACAGCATCGTTTTCTCTGTACTTCACCATTCTACAAGTGTCTCTCTCTGTGTCTGTGTCTCGAGATACCCTTGTCGCACCAAATCCTTTTCTGGTTGTCTGCCTACTTTGGTTTGTCACTATTTACCTCCACTATGATTTCTGTGCCTGTCTCTATTTTCTCTACATCTGCTTGTCTCTTCGTGTTGCCTGTGTCTCCACCTTCCCGACAGGGGAGGAAAAGGAGAAGGGGGAACGGAAGGGAGAGACTAAAGAGCAGGCACAGAGCGCAGACAGGAGCTGGAAGGAAGCAGTGGGTGTGCGGGAGGGGGAGGAGAGACGTGACGGCTCAGGAGGGAGGCTCACTTGGAGTATGCATCCCTTTTCACTTCACACACAATTTTTGATTTTTTTTAAATGAGAATTTGAGGATAAGCTCAAAAATATTAATTTCGGCCATTAATTCCAATGAGCTCATTTTGAACCACCGTTCCCCAGCCACGGAGAAGTGTGTAGAAGTGTGGCTCAATGTGGAGAAGTGTGGCTCAATGATTAGAGCGGCAGACCCTGATGCAGAGGTCTAGCCCGGGACCAGGGTTCAATTCCCCGCCTCGGCGGGTCTTGGGCTCAAAAATTCCACGGACCTGATAATTCTCGCCTCGGTGCCTATTCCAATCATGGAGTCCCACTCTACAACTCTGGGCAATAGCTTGCTTAATCTCCACAACGGCCCCCACAATGCTAAGGATGCCTGGCCTCCACCTTGGGGGTGCCCAGGAATGGACGCCTCACAGGGAAAGCCAGGATGGGTTCCACAGCCGTATTCGTACAAGCTCCTTGAGACCCTTGCGGGTGAGTAGTGCGCTATACAAGTATCAATTTACATTTACATTTACGGCTCACGCATTTCAACTTTGACAAGTTCACTACTGTGGGAGAAGAAGGGAAAAGAAGGGCTACAAAAGAGTAGGCGTGGAGCTGAAAGAGTGCAGTTCGAGCCTTGCAGGAAGATATTTGAAAAAAGATCAGGCAGGCTGGCAGCGACAAGAAAAAGAAGGAGGGGAGTAGAGAAGCGAAGAGAAGACAAGCTGTTTGGTGTATGCACCCTTTTTCACTTCACACACAATTTTTTTTTATGAGAATTTATTGATGAGAAACTCAAAAATATTAATTTCGCCCATTAAATCCAATGGGATAATTGTGTACCACCGTTCCCCAGACACGGCTCACGCATTACAACTTTGACAAGTTTACAACTGTGGGAGAAGAAAGGAAAAGGAGGGAAACAAAAGAGTAGGTGTGGAGCAGAAAGACTGTGGTTCAGGCCTTGCGGTTAGATATTTGAGGAAAGAGCAGGCAGGCTGGCAGCGACCTGAGAAAGAAGGAGGGAAGGAGAGAAGCGAAGAGAAGACAAGCTGTTGCCATTTTGAAAAATATAGTGTGTCCCGGAGACCGTCTCACGCTGCGAGTAAAGCATCCAGTCCCAGTGGGCGGGGCGCGGTCAGAGCAGCACTTCTGTCGTCCGCGTGCACATCTTCTGTCCGTCCGCGTACACATCTGGAATCCGTATTGATTCCAAAAGGCTCTTGCATGGCAAGAGGAGTGCATGCGCGCTGCTAATGCCAGGTGAGACCTAAAAATGCATTTTTGAATGTCAATGTATGAGAATAATGACACCACATGTCATGGTATTGTGCCAGAAGAGAGAAGGGACCCCCACAGGTAATTGTAATGCATCTCTGAAGATGCCCCCCCACATCACCCCTACTCTTCTAAGTGTTTGTACCCCCGAGAAGCTGGGGTCTAGTTCTGCCCCTCCCTACATATACTTCGCTGTGCTTTCTGGTTTGAAACATTACCAGATGCCCTCTCTTGAACGTCACCCTGTACTCACCTCATACCCAAAATACCATGACCCCAGCTGCAAATGGTTAGGCATGGGTGTCATTATATCTGTCGGTCTGTGTGCCAGGGTCTCTGTCTGCCTGTTAGTTTTCAGTTTGTCAATGTGTTTGTTTGCATGTAAGCGTGTACATATTTTATATTGAAGTCTATACAGATGGCAGTTGCTTTGTCAAATCTAATGATTCACACAATGGACCGCCTGATGATGTGCGAGCAACATAAGGGCCCTGTAGTGTCTGTTAGCAGTCTAGTTTCACCACGCACACGCACCCATACATCCGCAGGCCAGGCGTGGCCTGCGGCGTGCAATAAAAGGGGTGCGCGTGCTCGAGCACATCACTTCCGACAGTGCTACTGTGTCGGTGTGTCCTTACAGCTGCGGCGTTGCCAGCCCCTGCGCAGGGCACCAATCACCTAGGCCTCTGGTGGCCACCAAAAAGTCAGGGCACAACACTGGCGACGAGCGGAGGGGGCCCAACCCTCGCTCGCACACCCGTGCCACCTCGGAGCAGGTCCGCTCTGTCCCGCGGTGCCTACCGCGCCTCTACGGCTTTCTGCACTTGGCCGCGCTGGGGCCTGTTCACCTGTCTGGGTCTTGGCTTAGGGCCCTTCCACCCCCCTGGAGCACTGTGAGGAGGCCGCCTGGGTCGGAGGACCCCCACTGCATCGAGGGGCATCAAGCGGCGTTGCCGGGTGCGGAGCCGGCCCGCCTTCCGCGACTGCCTGCCATATCCAACGCATTGCGCGTGAGCCGCGGATCGGCCCGACACCCTGTTTTCCTCACGCATTGCGCTTGAGAGGCCTCAAACTGCCAGGGAGAGACTTCCTCAGTGCCTGGGAACAGAGGACTCCAGTGGAGGACGTGCCCGCCACTCTCCTGGGTGCCCCACTGTGGCCGGCAGCTGTGTAGCTTTGGGACCAACACGCCACGCCCGTGTGCGTCTTCAGGGTCATCGTCACCTGGGGAGGAACGTGCCCTGCAGCCTGCTCCTCGCGAGGCGCCCCGAGGCCTACAACCACCGCGACGACGCTGAGGTGAGCTACGCGACGTCGCAGAGCCTGCGCAGGGAGGGAAAAGAGACTCATTGTTGGCACCCTGTGGTACCACCACCATGACGGAGGAAGACGCACCGGTGCCTGTTATCAACATCCCATTCCAGCATGCCGCGACAGGGGTGCTACCACCATTCAGCGAGGCGGCGGACCCGTCTACGGCCTCCCCCAGATGGAAAATATGGCTAGAAAGGTTGGAAAACTACTTTATCGTCACGAGGGAAACAGACAAAGCGGTGAAGCGGGCAATGAAATCTTCAGGCTGTTCAAACACCTGCCCAATACAGGAGATGACTATGACACAGCGGTCGCCGCTCTGAACGGCCATTTTGACCCCCAACTGAACGTAGACTTTGAGGTCTTCAAACTGGGCCAAGCGCGTCAAAGGGAAGGCGAGATGATGGACCAATTCCATGCCCGTGTCAGGGAGCTGGCCAGCTCCACCGATGAAGACCAACCAAAGGCCATAAGACGACAGATCATCCAGGGATGCCGGGATAAAACGCTGAGAGGGGCGATCCTCCGCAAGCCAGGCATAACGCTAGAAGACATCTTAATCCTTGCTAGATCTCATGAACTCTCGAGTGTCAGGACTTCTGCCATGGAACAGGCACTACACCAACCACAAGTCAAAGCAGAGCCCATCAAAGTGGAGCGGGCAGATGCTGTACGACCCCAACCACGGGGACCACCGCAAAGGCAATATCGGAGAGACCCACCGCGGACGCGATGTGGGTATTGTGGACATGAACCTCATGGGGCTAAAGACTGCCCGGCTCAAGGTAAAACCTGCGCGAACTGCAGGATACCAAACCATTTTGCCTCAGTGTGCCGCAAAAGAAACACGCCAAAACCATTTCGGAGGCCACGGGCGCCCACAAAAGCCGTCCGTCAACTGTCGTTGGACGAAGCAACACCAGCCAGGGCAGAGAAACACCTTCCCACGGTGTACGATGACTCAGAGTCGGAGGATGAGGAGGCGTACATCGTGTCGTTCGCACGAGAGCTGAAACAGCGACGACGGCCACAGCCCACGTGCATTGTACAAATGGCGGGAAATGAAGTTAAGGCCATAATTGACACTGGCGCTACTGTAAATGTAATGGGCTTGCAACAATTCAACAGACTACGCCCACGGCCCGAAATATTACCATCCAAGACCAGGATCTTTGCTTATGGAGCGGACACTCCCCGGCCCTTAAAGGGGAAAATAACAATACCAATTCAGGCGGCCGATGAGGCACAGGTAATGGCGACAATCCACATCATCAACCGTGAAGCCGATACCTTGATCAGCAGTCACACAGCAGAGGACTTGAAGCTCATCGCTTTCGCTAACCGGATAAGATCACACCAGGTGGATGAACTTTTGGCGCGATTTCCCGAACTATTCAAGGGCCTAGGCTGCATCAAATGCGAGCCTATCAAACTGCACATAGATAGATCAGTCACTCCCACCGCCTTGCGGCACCGCCGAGTACCCTTCCATCTACGCCCACTGGTGGAAAAAGAACTGGAGAAACTAGAAACTCTAGGGGTCATCGAGAAAGTCACGGGGCCCACCCCATGGGTGTCACCCATGGTGATTGTAGAAAAACCTAAGCAACCAGGCGCTATCCGTCTGTGCATCGACATGCGGCTACCAAACGCCGCCATCCGGAGAGAGAGACATCTGACTCCAACCATGGATGACATCGTCGCTGACGTAAATGGGTCGAAGTGGTTCTCGAAAATAGATCTAAATGCCGGATACCATCAACTGCCCCTAGCGGAGGAGAGTCGCTTCATCACCACCTTTAGCACCCACCTGGGGCTCCGGCGTTACAAACGGCTAAACTTCGGCATTTCGTCAGCGGCGGAGGTGTTCCAAAACACCATCCGTGAACTCCGCTCAGGATTACCGGGGGTCATCAACGTCAGCGATGACATCCTGATACACTCTGCCACAGCATCAGAACACCACAAGCACCTGAGAGACGTCCTAAAAAGACTCAGCGTCCATGGAGCAACACTCCACAAAGAGAAATGCCAATTCTTTCAGCCCTCAATAGAATTCTTTGGCTATGTGTTCAATCAGGAGGGCATTCAGATTGATCCAAAGAAATCCAAGGCCATCAAAGACGCCCTCGCGCCAAAGTCCCCGACGGAGGTGAGAAGCTTCCTTGGTATGGCTACATACTGTGGCCGGTTCATACCGGGTTTGGCCATCAGGAGTGAACCGCTACGAGCGCTAACGAAGACGGATGTCCCGTGGCAGTGGGGCCCGAGGGAAGAAGAGGCATTCCGGGGGATCAAAGATGCGCTTTTGGAGAAAGCCACACTGTCCTACTTCGACCCCAAGAAGCGTACGGTGGTGATTGTGGACGCTAGCCCGGTGGGGCTCGGCGCGGTCCTGACCCAAGAACATGAGCCCGGCCAGTGTACGGCGCTAGCGTTTGCCAGCAAGGCTCAAACCCCGACGGAGACCAGATATGCCCAAATCAAGAGGGAGGCGCTCGCTATCAAGTGGGCCTGCGGCCATTTCCACCTCTACTTACAAGGCCACCCGTTCGTAATGGTCACAGACCACCAACCACTAGTGTCCCTTTTCAAAGGAACTGCTCCACACCCCCCACCTCGCATTGAACGATGGGTGATACAACTACAATCCTACGAGATGGAAGTCACCTACCGCCCGGGAGCCAAGAATCATGCGGACTATCTGTCACGCCACCCCTCTCCACAAGAACATGAATCAATGGAGGACGACCGTGAGGAGTATGCTCAGTGGGTAGCCCTCGCGTCATGCCCGAACAGCATGACCATAGATGAAATAAAAGAAGCCGCGGCAGACGACCATGTGTACCGGAGAACGACTCAGGCAGTACAAGATGGATCGTGGACAGAGTACCTGCGCCCGCCCACGTCCTGGGTCGCAGAGGACAAGGAATCACTCACAAGATTCTGGCGGATCCGGCACGAGTTGAGCGCCACGGATGACGGAGTGCTACTGAGGGGCTCACGACTGGTCATACCCCACAGCCTGAGACACCAGGCGATACAATTAGCCCACGGAGGACATCAAGGCTCGACGAAAATGAAGGCGTGCATGAGGGAAAAGGTATGGTTTCCAGATTTGGAGACCAGGGTGGAAGAATACGTACGAGGGTGCATGGCCTGCCAGCTGACGAGTGATCTGGAGAGACCCGTGCCAATAATCACAGAAGAGGCCTGTACCTCCCCCTGGACCAAAATCAGTATAGACTTTGGAAGTTTTCCGGGAGAAGGACATACACTGGTAGCCATTGACTCCTACTCCAAGTATCCAGTAGTGGAGAGAGTTATCTCCACGGCATTTGCTCATGTGGGACCGGCGCTCGAAAAGATCTTCTCCATTTTCGGTTACCCGTCAGAGATCCGAAGCGACAATGGACCGCCGTTTCAAGGGGCAGAATTCGCCACGTTCCTTACGACCAGGGGAATTCGACACCGCCGCATTACACCTCAGTGGCCACAAGCAAACGGAGACGTGGAGAGGTTTATGCGAACCCTCAATAAAGTATTCCGAATCGCTCTGGTGGAACAAGCTGATCCCGAGCAAAGACTACACGAGTTCCTAAGAGAGTACAGGGGCACACCCCACTGCGCCACACAAAGGAGCCCATGGACCCTGATGTTCCAAGGACCACGGAGAGACCTCCTCCCAACCGCGCCAGGATGGGCGCCACCCCCGGCCGACACGGAAGAGGCCCAGTCATGGAGGCGACAGGAGAACCAATGTGCCAGCACGTACAGGAGGGCCCAGCCGAGGAGCCTCAGCCCGGGGACCCGGGTGATCATTCGGAACAGACGTCCAGGTGGGAAGTTCCAAACCCAATACGAGCCAGGCCCGTGGACCGTCACATCTACCAAAGGCACCATGGTCACAGCCAAAAGAGGGGAAGAGGAAGTCTCACGGAACACCTCGTGGTTCAATCCGCTTCCGCAGGAGTCCAGTCAGCGACCAGAAGCTGCAGGAGAGGAGATCCGACCCAACGGAACGGCGACAATCAGCGGAGACAACGCCAACGTCCCGGAAGATCAAGCAGAAGAAAGTGACTCTGCGGCAGCGCCCCAAACACCGGCGGCTGCAACCAGAGACACTTACCAGACTAATGAAGGTGGTAGGGGCAACGCCCGAAAATACAATCTGAGGCCTAACCCCCCACCGAGCCAGATGCTGAAAGACTATGCCTGCCGGCTGGTGCCCTGAGCCCAACATCAATGGACACGCAAGTACCCAGGCGCTCTCATACGACATGTTGTAAGACTGAATCTGTTTATCTCGTTATCTGTTTAAAAAAAAAAAACAATTGCAAGTTGGGGAGGGATGTAGTGTCTGTTAGCAGTCTAGTTTCACCACACACACGCACCCATACATCCGCAGGCCAGGCGTGGCCTGCGGCGTGCAATAAAAGGGGTGCACGCGCTCGAGCACGTCACTTCCGACAGTGCTACTGTGTCGGTGTGTCCTTACAGCTGCGGCGTTGCCAGCCCCTGCGCAAGTACACCAATCACCTAGGCCTCTGGTGGCCACCAAAAAGTCAGGGCACAACAGGCCCGAATCGTCATCTTAAATGTCTCGAATTTCTTTCCAAAAGCCCGGCTAAGGACAAAATTCTTTTTTTACAAACGCAGTATTTATAAAAATGTTGCAATACTTCCTAATTCTTCTGCACGTAACCTAGCTAGAAACGTGTGGGCAGCTCGAAGTTGAGCAAGACATTTCAATTTAATGCAAAGCGAGCACGGTTTGCATTCACGCTCTATACATCTTAGGTATGCTTGTTGCTATTAATAGACAAAGGGATTATGTGACTAAGCCCGACGAACCCCTGTCCTCAAACTACCGTTTTCCATTAAGGTATCCTTTTCAAGGAAATCACGTTACTTCCTTGTGAGTGTGTTTGTGACGTCAGGGCTTTGCAGTTATATCAAACTATAGCACTGCGCTCGTGCTCACTAAGATCCTTCCATTGAAGGAGAAGAAAGGGGGGAGAGTACAGCTTTCACTGCGGTGTTGGTGAAGATTGTCAACGGGTGGTCTACACCATTCTCTCGGGAAACTGTGAAAGTGTCCGTTTGAAAGCCTACATTGCCTTGTAGATTAGTCAAACAGATGGCTCCCGTGTACACACTTCATCTGCATCGCCAAGTATATTTCAATACAGCAAAGTCGCAAGTTTGTAAAGCACATATTGCTGTGTTGATCAAAGAACATTCACACGGAGACAGATGAGCATGAGCCTAGGCTACATCAGGTAGAAATCAAAATTATTATCGAGGTTTTGAGTGCAGCCCAGAGGTTAAACAAAGTATAAGGCTTTCATTTGTTTATAAAAAAAAAACCTTCTCTACGGGATGACTTTAACGGCCACATGCATCATTGCACCCGTTTGCGATTCCTAAATTGCGAAAATTAAGGAATCGCAATTTAGAAATCGCAAACGGCAATGCATGAATAATTCGCAAATATTTTTGCGATTTCTTCATTTTCTTTAATTGCGATTCACATTTTGTGAATCGCACTTAAGGAAAACCTTCCCATTGATTCCTATGGGCCAAAAGGAATCAATGGGAAGGCATTAACATTTTGCGATTTTCATTTTGCGAATCGCAATTTGTTAATGCATTTCAAGGGTGCTGAGGGGGGTCCAAAGGACCCCCCTGCACCCTTGAAACGTTTTATTAAGTGCAAGTTTCACACACACATGTCCAAAATGACATGTGTGTGTGTAACATGAAACTTTCAAAAATGGATTTTTGAGCATTTTTGAAAGATTTCGGAAATTAACACGAGGTTCAACCTCGTGTTAATTTGCTCCCCCTACTTGCGAATTCACATTTTTTTAAACATTCATGCATTGCATTTAAGGAATCGCAAAAATGCGATTCCTTAAATGCAATCGCATTTTTAGAAATCGCAAAAAATTGCGATTTAAAAAAAATTGTTTGATGCATCCAAAAAAGTGATTTTGGAATCGCAAACGGACGAATTTTGCGATTCGCACCGTTTGCGACTCCAAAATCGCTTGATGCATGTGGCTGTAAATGTGTTAGTGACTAAATTTAAGGCGTATACCAATCAGTTGTCATATTTGATATATTAGTCTTTTTACCTCTCTCTCAGGCACATGCATCAAGCGATTTAGGATTCGCAAACGGTGCGAATCGCTAAAATCGGCCGTTTGCGAATCCCAAATCGCTATTTGGTATGCATCATCCTAAAAGTGATGAAATCGCTATTTTAGCGAATTTTGAAAGTGCGATTGCTTTTAAGGAATCGCAATTTAGCGATTCCTTAAAAGCAATGCATGAAACTTTAAAAAATTGCGAATTCGCAATTAGAGAGTAAAAATTACCATGAGGTTGGACCTCATGGTAATTTAGCGAAATGTTAAAAATATGCAGTTTTGTTCATTTTTGTAAGTTTCATGTTGTGCACACACATGCCCTTAGGGCATGTGTGTACACAACATATGTGCATTGTTTGATTTCAGGGGTGCAACAGGGTGTCCTTTGGACACCTCTGCACCCTTGAAATCGCAATCTCAATTTGCGATTAGCTAATTGCGAATCGCTAATTGAGATTGTCTTCCCATTCATTCCTATGGGCCTCTAGGCCCATAGGAATGAATGGGAAGGGATTCCTTAATTGCGATTCGCAAATTGCTAATCGCAATTAAGGAATTCTAAGGATTCGCAATTTATTTAGCGAATTCTTGATGCATAGGCATTTGCGATTCCTTAATTGCGATTCCTTAAAAATCGCTATTAAGGAATCGCAAATGCCGAGTTTGATGCATGTACCTGTCTGCTTCTATATATTGAGGTATTAAGCTTTTCGTCATAGTAGCAGGCAGAGAGTATATTTTATTCTTTAAATGTATATGGAATTCGATATTGCACTATGAACATTTTTGTGCAGAAGATGTATATACTTCCATCTTACATATAACACTCATAAATCATGAATGTTTACACATAAATTAGAAAATTGATCATTGGAGTGTAATAGACCATAAGCAATATTGACTTTGAATGTATTTCACAGTAGAGGTTTGGTGTCAGATTTTGGATTATTAATTTGAGGGAAGTTAATAGTTGTCTAATACCTTCCTAAATCAAAACACAGCCCCTGTGAGAAAATATAGACTTAACCTCTGGTAGCTTTGGCACAAAACTGTAAGACAGCAGGGGCCTCATTTATGAAAAGTGACGCATCGCTGCGTGAAAACAGCGATGCGTCACTTTTCACTGCCCCCTCCTTGTGACACCAATGATGCGTCATATTTACAGTATGACGCATCATGGCACAAGGAGTTACAGATACGTCAGTATTTCTGACGTATCTGTAAGCGCAAAAGTGACGCATTGCTGGAGTGTGTCACAAAAGTGACGCAGGTCCAGCAATGTGTCCTTTCACATGGGGCAAGCACCATGTGAAAGGGCCTGCATCAGTCTTACGCCTGCTGTGAGGCAGGCGTAAGAAATTGACGCATTTGTGTCCTAGAAATGGAGCAGTGAAATCTTATAGATTTTACTGTGTCACTTCCATGACCCTTTCTTACGTCAAAACGCCCCCCTTGCATACATTATACCTGGCGCAGGTCCAATGTAGCGCAGGGGTTTACAAGGTGACGCATCTACCTAAATGCGTCACTTTGTAAATATGGCGCAACAAGGCGCATTTTCACGCCACTGGTGCGTCACTTTTTGTGACGCACCAGCGTCGTAAAAGTGACGCACAGCCTCATAAATGAGGCCCATCAGGTTTTCCCAGCTTGTGCATGTTAAGTGTTGAATTTATTTATATTTATTTATTTATTAAGCCTATTAAGAGTGACAGCTACCCAAAAAAGGTTTCCGGCGCTGGACCGGCAAAGTGCTTGGTAACATAAAGTTTAATACAATGAACAGAGTTATTGGTTGAATAGCCAGGTCTTAAGGGCTCTGCGAAGGCGGATGTAACTAATTTCTTTGCGGATATCCACAGGGAGAGAGTTCCAGAGTGTGGGATCTAGGTATGAAAAAGAACTGCCACCCATCCTGGCGAGTTTGATTCTAGGTACAATAAAGTTTCTGTGGGAGGAGGACCGAAGGTGGCGAGAAGGATTATAGGGGCAAACAAGGGATTGTAGGTATAGTGGAGCGGAGTCCGTTTCAATTTTAAACATGTAGCTCAGGGTTTTGAATTTGATACGACTCTCTACCCTGAGCCAATGTAGTTCTCAGAGATGTCCGGAGATTTGGGCTGTTTTGGGAATTTTGCACAGAAGTCTTGCAGCGGCGTTTTGTACTAACTGCAGTTGTCTTGTCATTGCCTTGTTAGCACCCAGATAGAGGACATTTCTGTAGTCCAGCCGGGAAGTTATAAGGGCATGGACCACAGATTTTTGGGTGTCGCTTGGCAGCATCCAGATGATTTTCCTGAGCCACCGCAAGATTGTAAAGCAGATGGCCGAGACCTTGATGATTACCTGTTGGTGCATGGTTTAAGGCATTTTCAATGGTAATACCCAAATTGCGGACATGGTCTGAGAGACGAGAGAGGGTGCCCATCTCAGCAGGCCAATGTGCAGGACTCCATAGGTCTTGTCTTTGGCCCCGAATAAGAACTTCGGTCTTACCACCATTCAATTTAAGGAGGTTGTTGTTCCTCCAGGTGGCAATTTTCCCTAAGCCTGATTGCAGGAGGTAGGTGGAGCCAGGGCTAGTATTTGAAAGGGAGAATGTGATCTGGGAATCATCAGCGTAAGTGAATAGGGTTAGACCTGCTTGTTCCGTGATAAGGGCCAGCGTTCTGGCATACAGATTAAAAAGTAGACGACTGAGCACAGAGCCCTGGGGAACCCCATAGGGTGAAGAATGAATATTGGAACAAAAGAGACTGGAAAAAATTAGACATAAACATCCTTAATCAGATCCTAGACTCAAATCCTCCTTCAGCTTTTCCCAATATGGAAACAATTCTAGGAGATATAGAAACTCTATCAGGAAAGGTTGAAGATTGGCTCGCGGGTGCCATAAACACCAGGAGTCAGCTGTGCTTGAATCAGCACCAAAACAAACTTGAAATCAGTTGAGGATGGTGACAACTCACCTCAAGTAATAATCTCAGTACTTCTCAGGGTGAGCCCTCAAAGTCACTAAATGAATCTGAGCTCAAGCTCATGGTAGCTGTGTTTTACAGAGCTGACAGGCTTAATTTAGGGATATGTGTAAAATATTTATTTAATATTAAGTATTTATGCAGTATCAAAAAAGTAATTCATTCCAAATGCAAAACAATAATAATCTCAAACAGAAATAAAAAAAGTAAAGTAAAACGTATTAAGCAAAATGACTCAAAATTGCAAAAATCCAATAAGTAGAAGCAGAGATATGATTTTCTTTTTAAAGTGTTATGTAGAAGAACTGCCTAAAACCTCAAAGTGCCACTGATAGTCAATGGTCACAGTTGATCGGGACCTAGGTGCATTTTGAAGACCACAATAGAGTGCAGGTCAAATACCTCAGCATGGTTCGTCCACATCAAAGATTTTTCCTTCTGACTTTTTTCTATTAAGTCCCAATCCAGAAATAGACTTCCAAAACCCCTCTATGGGTGACTCACAAGGTGTCTGGCAGAGGTTAAGTGGGGAAAATGAGTCCAGCAGATGGAAAACAGACAGATGTCAAGCAAACCAACAATGGGAGATAGTACATCGGGGACCCTCAAAGTCACTGTCCACGAGCCCACAGACCAGTTAGGGTCACAGAAACACATCATCTGGGGCCACTGCAGCCACCGAATGGCGTCCAGTGTTCCTTTGTGCCTCCGCTCGCAGCTAGCAAACTCTACAGCCGGGTGCTCTGGCAGGCACTAAAAGAACCAGAGGTTCCTTGTTGATGTTAGGAGAGTCGAGGGCATCCCCTTGCTGTGCTGAATCAGTGACGGGTGGCAGAGCTCACGAAGGTTGCTACCGCTCCGCTACCATCTTGGACGTTTTTGTTGTGTTTATTACCTAAATCTCTATTTTCCTAACCAGGGATGGTATTATATGTGTTGCACAAATAATTTACACATTGCCTCTTAAGTTAAGCCTGTCTGCTCTGTGCCAAGCTACAAGAGGGTGAGCACAAGTTAAATTTAAGTTGTGTCTCTGACTTACCCAGACTAGGATTGTGGTGCCTGCTTGTACAGTGTACATACCTCTCTCAGTCAGAAACCCAATTTCATCCATAATATTTTTCTTTTCCTTGAATTGCTAGTATATTTGGACCTCTGAGCCCTGGAAGGCTTCTTGGTACCTTGGAGCATCTGTCCCGTACCCCTAAACATAACACTTAATTGGAAAAAATCAGTTGCCATATTTTATCTATAGGCAAGCCTCGATTAAAAAAGAAAAAAGACGATGCAAATGCATAGAAATGAAAGGTGCTATGTTGCCAGCAGTATGGCCTTAAACTATTTAAAAGGAAGACATGAAAATATGGCAGTAAAGTTGACCATGAGCATTGTTCTAAGGTAGAGCAGGTTTACACATTTACATGCCTGACTAAAACTGTTATCACATTAAATATGTCAAGACTAACTTGTGCATTGAAGCCCAATGGAGTTGCGTAATGTTTAAACGTTTAATATATAACTTAGTTTAGGTATAATCTGGAAAATCCATGTTCACAACTCGTTACTAAGTAGAAAACATTGAATTCAATGATTTTTAGTAAACATGTCACAAAGATTATTTCTAGACACATAATTAATGTCTGTCTTAGTCTTGGCAGCCACTACACCACTTGCGGCACACGTTCACTCTCTGTACTAACTGTAGTCAGAGTTCTCCTAGCTCAGAGCTCTGCCCAGGAAAGATTGAAGTTCAGTCATTTAGTCTACTAACTTGGGGCTAAAGTTGTTTGGTGCATTAGCCCACATGTAAGTTCTCCATTAGCAGGGCAGCCAAAATCTGACATGACAACTGCAGAATCCCCTACTCTGTACTTATAAGGCTGCTGTGGGAGAAAGGTCACAAGTTTGGACAGCTGGTTTATACAAGCTATGTTGGGCCTTACAAAATTTGATGTTAGGACATAGTTTGAAAAGGCCCTTTAAACTAGGCCTTCTCAAGACTCACTGGTATCATTCACCCAGGTGGTACATGAGGCAAAAAAACAGTTAGCAAATGTTTTCTTAGGTGGGTAGGGTTCACTGATAGAATATCCATGTTCAAAATATTGATGTTCAAAATATCGAAAAAAAATATAGACTGCAAAAATATTTATTTATTATTTATAAAAAATGAATAAACATTAATCGACTGCACACACTAAAGTGTGTGATTTCTACAACACACACCTAAATTAAACTATATAATAATAAAACACAACTAAAACTTATTTTCAAATTTAAAACTATTACTATTAACAGCTAATAAATAATTAAAATGTTTTGAATACCCACCCTTTACCCCTTTAAAAGTAAAAACAACACACAAAAAATACCCAATTCCCCAAAATAAATATCAAATATTAACATTAATGAACAATTATATATTAATTAATTAAACACAAATTATTTCCCACCCTTTACTCCTTTAAACATCAAAACACACACCTAAAATTAATTTAAAAAACTTACCAACTGTGATGAAAAAAGCGATTGTGGTGCGAATTTGGGAGGTTGGAAAAGATGAATGGTGTGTCAGGTAGCGCTTTGAGGTTAGAGAAGGGCGATTGCGGGCAGAAATGGAATATGCAGCTTGAAGGAGTGTTCCATGTATGGTGATTGTAAAGAGTGCAGCTTGCAAGAGAGGTAAGAGAGGTATGAGAAGATTTACGTAGGTCGATGTATGGTGATTGTGAAGAGTGCAGCTTGCAAGAGAGGTATGAGAAGATTTACGTAGGTCGATGGAGTGTAAGGGGCAATACATTTGATGTTTTCAGTTATTTTGAGGGATGAATGTCTTAATTAAAAATTGTTCAGGTGTTTTACAAAAGCACCAATATCACATGTTGTTTGATTTTTAAACAGGTGCTTAAACAGCAGTAGATGACAAATGTGCACTATTATTCCTGTTTAAGCGAGCAGTAATGGTGAATGGTTTACTTGTAGTTACCCTTAAAGAAGGGCTCTCGAAGCCCGAAATGCATTGGGTTCAAATAAAGAACATGTCTTTGACGAATTATGCGTTGTGGGTGTTCTTGATCGGGGTCCTGATGGTCACATCATGAACATTTGAAACCTGAAAAATTGCATGATACTCCACGTGTGGATCATGTATGGTTAAGCATCAAAAATGAAACAAAGCATTGAAAACTTGGGGAAAAATGGACGATAAATTTAAAGAGTTGTGTATTTTCTACTCAAGCTGTGCAACTGGCGAAATGTCGCCCCTCACTTCATGGTTCAAAATAAACCTCTTGCCAGACCTAAACCTTGCCTTTTCATACATATCAGTCACCTCTAAGGTGGACCCTGTATAACCCACTGGGCAGGGACCAATGTATTTAATAGGCAGGACCCATAATATTTAGTTTTACATGTCTTGCTAGTGAAAAACTCCCAATTTTAGTTTTCACTACTACTCGGCCTATCTCTCCCATAGGATACATTGGGATTACCTTAATAAATCTTTTAAGTCTAATTCCCAATTGTGAAGAGATGGACGTTTCACGTTTGGTGTCACTGAACTCATAGTTTAAAATCCCAACTCATGAAGTTGGATTTTAAGTTACAGTTTAGCAAATGTCTCTTTTAAAAGTTTGACATTTACTTACAGTAGCCCTTCTGTGCTTGCTGCCTGACTCTGAATACACATCAGGGGCGAGTGACAGCTCGGCTTTGCGCATTCCCTTTATACAGCAACACGCAAAGGAAGCTTGGGTGTGACTGATGGCCATCTACATCCTGATGGACAATCCTGAGAAGGATGGGAGAGAAGGGTTGTGTTCTGACCCCAAACAAAGGACTAAATACCCAATTGTAGTGAGTATGGGGCCAGGACAGGAAGGAAGGACCTTTGTGCACTTCAATGCTTTCTTTGAAGTCTCCCCCTCTTCAAAGGCACAACTGCATACAGTTACTGAACCCCTGACACCATGACTTCAGTACACTTCTGGACCCATGCCAATTCTTCTAGGAAGAAGAACTGCTTTGCTTTGCTGAACTCTTGCCTTGCTGTGCTCTTGCCTTGCTGAGCAGCCCTGCTGCCAGCTGTTCTCCTGCCTGGGTGAGAAGAACTGGACCCACATCACTTGAACCCAGAGTGACTCAGAGGGCTTGCTTGTTTGCCTCCTTTTATAAGTCTCAGGGACATCAAAGACTTCCACTACCTGCATTTGCACCTTGATTCTCTGAGCTGTGTGCCTGCCCTGCCAAGTGTGGTCACTCCAGTCCCAGACCCTTGGCAATGAGGCATAAGGTGGTGCTGCAACCAGAACACAAGCATTCTCATTGGAACCAGCACATCGTCAACTTTGCTTGGGTCAGAACGGGTGCATCCTCATTGAAGCATGAAATGGAGCTGGTGCATCGCATTCTGAACCCTCACCTTGAATTCAGAATGAACACTTCACCTGCTGTGGAAACAGTAGCTGTGCATCATCGCTGGAACCTGCACCTCCAACTCGGAACCAACGCATTATGGCCATTGAGGGACATCCTATTCTATACCTTCTCACTACCCTACTTCTTGCATGCTGCCACATGATTTTAATCATTTACCATCCCTATTTTATTCTTTAACCATCTCGGTCTTCCTTCCCCCTCCCTTGAACTCTTACTACTTCTTGATTACACGCTTCCTTCTTTCCTTCACCCTTGCACTATACCTTCTTTCCCACAACCCTGTACTCTTTTGTCTCTTGCCCTTACACTCTTCCTGATCTTGCCCCTGCACTTTTCTTTCTGTCGCCAGCCATTGCACTCTTACTTCTCTTGGCCACCCTTTCACTCCTCTTATCTTGCACTCTTTCTTCTTTCCCACAACCTTTGCTCTCTTCCCCCTCCTACCACAGTACTTTTCTCCCTCCCATATCTTCTCTTACCCACCCCTTGCTCTCTTTTCCCCTTCTCTTTTCTCTCAACGAAACATTTTCTGTTCTTTTTTTGCTGTTTACTGTACTCGTTTACCCTTCCCTGTTGCTCTCTTTGGATGCAGCCCAGGGTCCTGTAAGATGTTACACAGCTTTTGCACACATTATGCCTCATGCAGTAATTTGTAGTTCCCAAAGTGTGTTCTCCTCGCAGGATTGGTCATATCCTGTGGACCTGGTTCTGTTGCATGTGCAGTGCCATTATTAAATGGATCTCACAGTAAAATGGCCAATTCTTAGCGTGAATGATCTTTTGTGTTTCTGTTGTTGACACATGAGTTCAAGGCTACCTGAGCAATAAGTACTGACATTATATGTTTGCAACAACAGCCAGCTATTATCTTTCTTCGTGCCAGGTCTTGCATCACTGTTCATGCTTGCTGTAAATGTTAGGACCCAACAGTTGTTGCGCTAGCTCTAAAATAAAATTGTCCAGTCACTGTCCATGCTTCAAACCGGGAACGTTAAAGGACTTTTGGGGCAGATTTACAAGCCCCCTGCGCCTCTTTTACGCCACTGTTGCGTCACTTTTGTGACGCAGCGGCGGCGCAAAAGATGCGCCATGGTGCAGAGTATTTACAACGTGACGCATCTCCCAGATGCGTCACGTTGTAAAGCCCTGCGCCAGAAGGAGGCGTTCCATCGCAGGGGGGGGGGCGTTCCGGGACAGGAACGCCTCCCAAAAGTGGCTGAGTGAAAACTACAAGATTTCACTCAGTCACTTTTGGGCCCATGCTGCGTCAAAACCCTGCGCCTGCTTGAAGCAGGCGTAAGGATTGATGCAGCATTGTCGAGATAGGGCCCCCAGAGCATTGATGGAGCTGCGTCACGCTTGCGACGCAACTCCAGCAATGCGCCGCTTTTACGGCACAGATGCGTCACGCATCTGTGCCGTTTTAGCCCCATGATGCGCCGCATTGTAAATGCGGCGCATCCAGGGTGGCGGAGCTGCGGCGCACAATAACTGGCGCATCCCTGCTGATATGCAGGGATGCGCCAGTTATTGTAAATCTGCCCCAGGATCTTTATTCAACATTAAATTTAATTGATACCTGTCTTTGCTGCCTATCTCCCAAACGTCTGCATTGTTTCAACTCAGTTTGGCAAATCCTTTTGCATCCCCATCCTGCATCCTTTGGGTTGCTTCCACCACCCCCTCCATACAACTTAACTTCTACTCCTTGCCCCTCCATGTTGCTTTGTCCCACTGGTTTTCTTGTGTAGATTTTAGCATTCAGAATAGAACAAACACTTTCTTGGCAATATAAAGCAAAGTTGCCACTAAAAAGCAGGCGTGTTTATTCTCTTTGAAGTACTTCTTAAATTGAGCAGCTTGAATTAATGCGTTTAGAAAAAGGATTTATAACTGAAAAGTCAAGGGCTAGAAGGTGTAGTGCTTTGTAGAAGTGCACCAAGTTAGCCACTCTATGATATTTACATAGCTGCTAAGTGACCCAGTCAGTGTTGGTCATTTACTGCAAATCCTGATCTATTAGCCAAACAGCACTTTGCAGCCAGCATTTTTTAACACTTTTTCTAGTTTTAGAAGATTACCTGCAGATCTCATAGTGCACTTTACCAGTGGCTATAAAGAAAGAAATCGACGTAGGTGTCTCACAAAACATTTGCCTTTTGACAGTCATGTAGTTGGCTACATAATAAGTAGGTTGAGTCCCTACTTCATCGACGTATGTATAGCATGCAAGCAGTGAATCAAATTCAGCCTTCTTCTTCAGATCGTGAAGTTCAGCATTTTACCCTTTCCGTGCGTCGAACGGCCGGAAGACCCTTGGACAAGGGTCGCTCCCCTTTATCGGGCGATTCTTGTGGCCATTTCTGGTCCTTTGGGGGCAGACCAGCCATTTGTTTTCAGGCCCATCTGTCCCTAAGGGGGACAGAAGCCATTGGACATAGGGGTTTTTCTTAAATGTTGTTGGGGACCAGCCCCTTGGGCAAGCGGCGCTCCCCTTTATGAGAGAATGATTGTGGCCATTTCTGCCCTCTTTGGGTGGCAGATTAGCTGTATGTTTTAGGCTTGTCTGTCCCCAAGGGAGGCAGAAGCCACTAACAGGACAACAGTGTCAGACTTAGGCCTCGTCCTAGAGCTATCAGGTGTACTCCCAGAAATCTGGATGAGATGAAGACGTTTTTGGGTTTGACTTTTTTGATGTGCTTGATAAGGAAGCCGTCCCTGACTTCAATAAGCTGAGCACCTTTGTTTCCCTCTATTGCATTAGCATGTGGGTGATGGGCTCCAGATACCTTCCCATCAGTATCTGTGTATAGCAAAAGGAGGGATTATTGGCCTTTAAGTGAGTCCTTTGTGTTGGCCCAGCTGGAAGTGAGAATATGAAAACCTCCTGAAACTCTATAGGTTGCTGCTCTGAAAGGAAAGCAAACAAAACGTGGATGCTGCTGAATAAATCTCAGTGTCATTAAATTACACTGGGACAAACGCATCATATTTCAATGATGCAGTCCTAGATCCAGCTTAAGAATCATACCTTCCAAGTTTCACAGACCCATGTGTGTTTTGCTGCTCAAGTCCATGGGTTTTCTATGAATTATGGGACTTGCAGTTATTTTTAAAACAGTACTGCAAGTTCCTGAACTCAAAGAAAAAAAAGTGGGAAGAAGCAGCACATCAAGCATAGACCTGGGATACTTGGCAGATATAAAGAATACCTGCTGGTTCTGCCTGTGGTCCCATAATCCTGGCCACTCTTTGCCCAGATGGGCAAATGAAATTTGCTCCAACATAGCCTCTGGCTGTGCAGGCACTGTTTTCATTTACAATTGGCATAAAGGTTGTGCTTGCTTTGTGTGCTCTGCAGAGCGGTCACAAATTTGCTGTACATCTATTCTGCACATGATAATGACCCACTGTCAGGCGCTGTGAGAAACTCCTACTGCTTTTAGCCTTCGGGCTCTAATATATGGCCCATCATAAGCAACCATCCACAACATATACTCACCCAGACACCTGGAGGAAACTCAGTTCACCAAATGACCTGTACAAAAGTTTATATATTGCCTGAAAATCAAAACACAGAAATCATCTGAAAAAAAGTAGATACTCCTAAGTAACAAAGGATGAAGTAAAATATGTGAAATGTAAATAGAGGCTGCTTTGTTGCGATGGATTACTTTAGGGTTTTTCACAGTCGTTATTGAGAAATAGGGACCAAGTTCCAAGTCATTTTTAGGATCTGTCACATTTAAAGCCCTGGGTGGGTGATAGGTGTAAAGTAGCTGAGATTGCTCAGGTCAGTGGTGGAATGAGAGTGGAACAGTTCGAATGATAAAAGGGAATGGGGTGGGATGGGACGAGAGGAATGATTACAGTGTCAGCAGAGTTGAGAGATCCTTAATGAAAGGATATCAATGAAAGATTTTGGAAATGGTTCTATCTTTTCCGCTCCAATAAACAAACAAACCCATCTACTTCCAGCCAAAACTGGGAGCTTTAGTGTAATCTTTGCTGCAATATGAAGGCAAGGATGTATGTCCTGCAGACCTTAAGTGCCGAAGTAAGTGGCCATGGTAACAAACTTTGGAGTGGAGGGCAGGAAATGTGTCAGAGTGACTGAGGGCAGGAAACTTGTCAGAGTGACAGTCTAATTTCTGGTCTTTGTACATTTTAGCTGAAGACAGTCGGCTCTCGTCTTCCTGTGGCAGCCCTTGCAGGTTGCCAAACAGGTCATACTGGAATTGTTTTAACCCCAGGGTGGGGTCTTTATATGTGAACAATTCAGTTGTGTTATTCATTCAAGATGAGTTAATTGCAATGGTTTAGGAGCCATTGCTGTAAGAGTTTAATGTTCTCACATTTGAAGTTCATTGAGATGGGTAATAGTCTGTTTTGTATTTGTGTTGACAGAAGTGCCTGTTAGAAGGTCACAGTGGGGACTAATCTTCAAAAACATCAATCATCAGCGGCGGCTCCTCCGTAAGGGCAGAGGAGCATTGCCCCACTTAGTGCAGAATGAAAAATATAATGATAATAAAACAATTGTATTATTGTTTTATATTTCACTGACAGCCGATGCTGCTGAGTCTAGGGTGGGCAGGCCAGGTAATCATCTGTTGACAGAATAGGGACTGGGAGGAGGAGTGGTGAGCACTTGTAAATGTGCATGTCTGTTTGGTTGGCCATCTTATGCCAGTCAAACAGATATGTAATTTAGGTTTCTCCAACCCAGGTGTGTTTCACAGTCAGGTGGAGAAAAGGCACAGACTCCCTGTGCATTAGAGAGCATCAAACCATCCCCCTCAAGCCAATCCCCATGTGGCTCCCATAGCATGACAGCAGCGTCTCGATTGGATGGGGAGTCCATGATGGGGCTGCTGGAAGCAGGAATAGAGGAAGAGCACTGAGGTGCGAGGTGCCTGTCCAGTTGGCATCAGGTAGTTTTTTTTATTGCTACTCCACCACCCCTCTCTACTGCTGCCTACCACTGTACATTGGCAGCAGCAGCGACTGAAAATCATAGATAGTAATAGATTTGGATATGATTGTGGGAGTGCTTAAGTTCCTGTTGAACCACCTTCTTCTATGTACAATAGAAATTGGATTTATGCTTAACACTCTTCCTAAAGGGTATTTTTGCATAATTTGGGAGCCTCAATTGTAGGCTGGTTTTCATTGGACTGAAATTTGGTTTGTGCTTGGACATCTTTGAGCTTGGGATGGGTCTCAAAATCTGGCATCACTGACTGCAGGACATATAGGAGAATAGCTCCTGGTTTAGTAAACCATTGTGAGAGACAGAGCCTTTATCAATAAATGCTTAGAAAGTTCACTTATGTGTCTCTTCTGTCCAGAGCCACGACACACATGACCATATGGACCAGCCTCACAGCCATGAATATGGCCTTACAACATTGTCAGTGGTATGTTTGAATATGCCCTGCCTTGACAGGTGAAAACTTCTATTAAGGTAAGGCATAGTCATACATACCAATGAAAATATGTGCTTTGGATACAAATCTAAATTGAACCTGGATCTATAGCATGTGAACTTGAGTTTAATCAAGGATTTCTGCATGGTACGCATTCACAAAATCTTTTTGAGGATTTCACAAGATAGTTATAGAAAATGAGTCACAGAGTGGCATTTCCTTTTCCATTTGTTAACATGTATTGTGCACTTCATATGACTCACAGCCACCAGAATGTGAAAATAATGAGTAAGAGGGTTTTAACTCATTGGACTTCCTCTCTCTATAGTGTGCAAAATTTCACACGAAAAATAATGATCACATAAAATAGAAGAAATTAATGAAAATTAAATAAACTCTAACTAATTAAAAAGCAAATTAATGAGTGAGAGGCTCATGGCAGTTGTGATCTAGATGTTGTTCGTGCTCTGTTTTTTTAGCTTTCATTTCATGTTGCATACTATTTTCTTTCAATGAGCTGTTGGAGCATTGACTGAAAACACGAAGATTTCTGCCAGGCAGGTGGGTATCTTGAAATTGGGCAGACGGTCCTCTGCCGGAAAAGAGGGTGGAGGGGGAGACAGCAGAGTCCTTAGCCTCCAATTACTGAGCAGAGTGGTAAGCCATCCACCAAGGTCTAAATTACCTCCTTTGTCATAGAACAGATCTTCCCTCCAAAACAGGTCACGGGGTTAGTGAAACACTATTCAGAAAAATAATCGCAATCCTCTCTCATCAGTGGCGTAACAAAACCTGAGGGGCCACCTGCAAATTTCACAGAGGGGACTTCACCACGCCCCAGACCCAATCAGGAGCTTTAAGGAAGGGACCTCACTACCCGTGCACATTGCAGAAGGGGGCACCCTGGAGTCCGGGGGCCCTCTGCACCATTGGTGCTGCGGGGGCTATTGTTACACCACTAGCTACACACCAAGTATTTAAGTGTCTTGTGGGAAAGGTGATGGTGTGACCATGTATTACATGGAATAAAGTACATGCTGCCATAGATGATAGTGATATTGTAAGTCACCTTCAGCCTCTTTCCGCTATATGGTCATGGGACTCCTCAGTGAATTGCAATATCCTTATAATGTATGGCAGGGGCTACTTTAGCTCATAATGTACAGCCACCAGTTTAACTGTAGCCTAATGTATGCCCCCTACAATTTGCTTCTAAGGACACTAAAGATACTTCCACTTGTGATATTCTAGAGAATGCATACAATACAAAACACATACAGAAAATAGTGCAGATGCCTGTGATAGTCCATGCCGGCATGGGTAATTGCTGATTTGCATAATACATTTAAAATACTTGTAATTGAATTACCTTTTCAATTTACCTGCTTGGATTGAAATATATTTCGTCCCAACACAACCAGTGCTTAATTTGAGCCATTGGTTTCAGGTGCTCAACACTGGATCTTAATTGGTTTTTGGTGCTCCGCACCAGCACTTAATTGTCAGCACCACACTTAGGACAGTCTGCCACATGGTGGTGCTGCTTATATAATTTAGAGATGAGCAGAACAATGGTTGTTTATAAATACAATATACATTAAAGATGACTAATATCTGCCGCCATAGTCATTCCTTTAGCTTTGGGGACTTCGAATAATCTGAACTGTTGCATTTGCTGGCGAGAGAGATGGCTAGTAGTTTTTTGGCATCGATGACAGGAGCGATGGTTGGTGCAAGTTGCAGTGGCATCCTGGTCAGGGCCCTGGCACTTAATATTTTACAAATTAAGCACTGCACACAACAACTCCCCTCGGGTGCAGAGTACACCATGCCTGCATTTAACTATTTAAAAAAATGATATCCATTAACAAAAAGCATATATCAATTTCATAGTAAAGTCCAGGACTCCTGCAGCTCTATCCATTGAGCAAATCATTGCTGCTACCAACACAGAGCCATGCTCACACTCAAGAATATAATTGTAATGCAATCATGGAAAAAATATACTTGACCTCTCACAGATGAATATCAAAAATTCAAAGATTTACAGGAAGAGCTTACTGTCACTCAGAAAGGTGTTATACTAAAAGGTTTGATAAATGTTATACCTGAGAACTTGAGGATACAAGTCAGTGAATTGGCACACAAAGGTCATCGTGGTATTGTAGCCACTTTTAGAGTCCTCTGAGACATAGTGTCGTTTCCTCGCCTTTATGAACAAATCGAGAAGGAACTGAAAGCATGTCACCTGTGTAACTGCCAATGTCCCAAGACAACACAGCATCCACTAAATATGTCTGACCTTCCTAAACAAGCATGGGTGAAAATTGAAGTTGATTTTTTGGGACTTTTAAACAATGGCAATCATCACATGGTAGTTTTTGATGACTACTCACATTTTTCCTTAGTGGAAGATTTATCATCGACTATAGACTGCAAAGCCACTGACAGGCTGGATGAAATTTTCGCAGCATGGGGTGCTCCCTCCATTTATCAAATCTGAAAACAGTCCACCCTTCAATAGCAGAGAACTTTCATAGTTACTTGAACGTCAAGTATCAGAAAAGCAAACCTCTATGGCCAAAGGCAAATAGCGTTGCTAAACACTTTTTTGACATCCTTCAGCGCGATCTCAAGTAAGTCTTATGTCCAGCCCTTCGTGCCTATTGGTCAACCCCCCATTCTACAACAGTTGAAAGTCCTGTCACTTTGCTGTTTGGGAAAGCCATTGGGACAAAGCTACCACAAGGGACCATTTGCCGAGTAATAGATACTGTTGAGATTTGTGTCATAGACACTTCTCGCAAAAGCAAGAAAAAGGCCTATGCAGATAAGCACTGATGTGCTCAGGACCTGGTTTCCAAAGAAGGAGACTGGGTCCTAGCGAAACAAACACAGAAATGCAAGTTTTGTGCTCTGTTCAATGCTGATCCATTGAGAGTTGTGGCAAGTAAAGTACATATGGTGACTGCTCAACGTACCGGAAAGTCCCCCAGGAGACACACATCACATTTCAAATATTTGCCTCTATGTCGGCTCCAGAGCGCACGAGTGAGAAAAGTCCATGTAAGTGCTTAAGTCAAGCATCTGAGGCTACATCTACAATGCTAGAGGACAGTGCTACTCCATCAACTCATTCGGCTTGATCTGGAAGATTGGTGCGAGCACCTCAACAACTCATTGAGGAACTCTAATGTATAAATGTTTTCAGCACTTTTTTTTAACCAAGAGGGAGATCTAGTGTTGTGTGATCATGTGCAGTAGGACCCTTGTCATCCTTGGTTGACGCCTTGCAAAGTTACGTAATATGTTGGAAGGTAATTGGGTGTGTCTGGGTGTGGTCAATAAAGTTTATGACGTAATGTGCTCAGTTAAATGTTGCATGTCGAAGAATAAAGATGTTTTACAGAGATCTGTGTGTGGCGTGGTGGTTTGCATGCTCCAGAACTGGGATGGGCGTGACACACCCTACCTGGGAATAAGCCCTAAACAAGAAATATTTTAATACTCAATGAGAAGGACACTGTTATGTTGAATAGCACGACACAGATGCAGCTTTTCAATTGAAGTAGGTTTATTCAGCATAGATGAAACCCACACCACAGCTTCGCCAGGCACAGCTGGACCAACTTCCAAACTGTCCCCCAAGCATCGTGACAATACGATGGAACCAAAGCACATCATAAAGATATGCAGTTGCAGCCTTAGGTGAGACTTCCTAAGTGCATCACAACTGACACGTGCATGGCGCAACTTGTAGGGAAATTTTCACTTCAAACAGTTTCTTATTCCTCCGCTCTTGCCTCAGGTGATTTTGCTCACTCTCTGGTTTCATCAGTGCCTTTCATCATTAAGACTCCCACTGATGCCTGATGCCTGAGATGAACTAAGGAGAGCTGACAAGTTGGCCGTGCTGATCCTCAGTCGGGCCTTAAAGACACACGGGCCCTGGCCTAATGGACATGTGCTCGTGGGCGTGGGAGATGTCATTAACCTACTGAACTATTTTGTTAGAAGTGACGCAGCCTAACACTCACTCTTATGATTTCCATCCCCATGACAGTCACTATACTCTTGGCACACAGATGTGTCAGCACAGTTTACATTCCTGCTACGTTTCTCATGCACCAGCCACCCTGGGAGTTGGAGAGAGTCCAGACCTGTCACCTCATCCACACCTCAACGTGTAGAAAGGGAAGAGAGAAAGGCACAAGAGGAGAAGCCGCTTTGGTCAAAGCAGAACTTTGAGAAGTTCACTCACACAACCTGGCAGAGGTTCTTATACCTACAGAGCATGCGCACTGTGTCCAATCAGGGACCACTGTCACCTTACAGTTTAAGACTGAGGTACTTAGGCAAAGTTATAGGACACCTAAGGAGACAGCAGGGGCTGGTGGGGGTCAGGATTGAAATGCATTGCCAGCTTGGCATGTCAGGTCCAGCATTTGGATAGAATGACTACTGAAGGGCAGTGTTGGCCTACACTGTGAGATGTCAGTGTGTTGAATTGTTGGCATTGTCGGAAGGAGTGAAGTTAAAATGCAGGAAAGAGGTACATTGACAGATCAGCATGTTTGAGTGCAAGCGTTATATTCGATTAGCATGGCACTGAGGAATTTGATGGGGTGCACTGACGGAGCTATGCGTGGCATGCAGTGTGGAAATGAAGATATGCAACAGGACTGAGGTGCATTAGGAGAGCTATGTGTTTGTATCAGTGTTGCGTTATCAGGAGTGCCCCAGGCCAGGATTGAGGTGCACTGACGAAGCTGTATGTAGCATGCAGTGCGGAAATGAAGGGATGCAGCAAGACTGAGGTGCATTAGGAGAGCTATGTGTTTGCATTAGTGCTGCATTATCAACGGTGCTCCAGGCCAGGACTGAGGACCATTGACAGAGCTGATTGTGGTATGCAGTGCAGGACTGATGGGATGCTGCAGGGCTGAGGTGCATTAGGAGAGCTATGTGCTCATAATGCGTTATCAGGGGCGCTTCAGGCCAGGACTCAGGTGCATTGACAGAGCTGTATGTAGGTCCCAAATTAGGTTTAGCATAGGGTGCATGTACCCTTTCAAGGTAGATGTTTACTGGCAGAGCTTTCCGTGCGCTCCTGTGCTGAAAACGCAGGGTGCGCTGACAGAAGTGTTTGTGTTTTTGACATTGGCTCCTACCTGACACCACTGGAGTTCCTGCAGCGGTCACACCTACAAATTGTCACTTCTACTCTTGAGTTCTCTTCCTGTGGAGGTTCCTGCAGGACTTTCTTCCCCATGCGGGGAATGAGATTTTGGTATCAATTTATGATCAAGTTAATAATTTATCTCATTCGTCAATTTTGGACCGTTGGTATCTGTCGTTGAGTAAAAGACAACCCCCACATAGGTTTAGATAAACCCCATTAACTGACGCCACTCTGAAGAACCACTTACAACTGATAAAGTTTAAAAGTTTTATATAAAAGTCAAATTTAAATGCAAATACAATCCTCTCAGGATAAACCTCAAAGTATACAAAGAATACAAAACAAATTCCTAAATCAGCAATTTAAAGTTTCGATGTGAAGTGGTTCCTTTGCGTCATCTACAGAAAGAGAAAAATAATCAAGTTAAATCTGTCCCTACTCTATACTAGGTGACTTCCCTATTTCCCAAGTTTCTTCCCTAAAAAAGGTGTCAGCAGTTTGACTTCCAAAGAAGTTCAAACTCTCTTAGCCTCTAAAGGTACTTAAGTTTAAGAAGCAGTACCCTCTCTGCCTACCCATCCGCTCTTCTAAGGGTCCTCGGCCTACTGCTCCCTTGCGCTCTGATCTCTCTCAGCGCATCTGCTCAAGGCATCTACCCTTGCCTTCGCTCTGAGCAATTCACCTCGCTGTTCCTAATCTTCAATTGCCCCCTTCTCCCCGGGGTGCTGTCCCTAAAATACACAATCACAGTGTGGGTGGAACGCCCCTTGACGCCCACCACGGACTTTCCCCGATGATGTCAGTTTCTGGCTCTTTCCATTGCTTCATCTCTTTGCGTCGTCCGTTAGGTTGACCCTTCTTTTTAGATGTCATCTTCATCTTCTTGTTGGCGACTTTACTTGACACTTTCAGATCAAAAGTCAAATGAACTTAAACAAGACTTTAACTTACAACTATGATTCTTGACCTTACTAGATCCTGCGAATGGTCATTCAAAACAAAGCTCAAATTCCAATCGTCTCCTCTCATGTTTAGGCAATAAACTTCGTTCGACATTTGTCACCTTAAATCTAACAAATGCTAGACTCTTCGACTCGCACCTTCAAGTGAAGGCTATTCACGACTCCTGTGAGCCCACTAAATTACATACATTGGACTATGCTCCTGCGAACCCTTGGTTAGTCAGGTTATAATCACAAATGACCTAAACTCTTCTAACATTCCTACAAACTTCTTCTACACAGTATAACCTTTAACATACATTTATATATATAATCGCATTTAGCAAATACTTTGCTCATGTGTGAATACATCTTACATAGAATACAGTTACGTAGAATATGAACCTTAATACATAGAATATAAACCCTATACATAGAACATAACTTTATATTCTTCATTATATCATGCTATATATACTCTTGCACATTTCTCCATGTTACGTTGTCTCGCTGTTTCTACATTTCAAGTTACACACGTACATCAATTTCACTTTGCACGTTCTTCTGTTCGTAAGCATTTCTACACATTTCGACATTTACCCATTAAGTATACAGGCCTTCTAAATCTAATACATTCTAAAGTGAATACAGTTATACATTTCCTATATTACTTTGGTCACGTCTGTTAACTTTTACGCTATAGTCGTCAACTTCATGTTACGATATACATCTCATTCCTACGTTTATAATAGATGCGTCTAAATATGACTACGATATATATTCCATTCAAATTGCGCTCTCTCAGTTCCCCCCTTTGATGACTTTTAGGAGTCATCACTAAATGCAATTTGAATAACACCTTTAAACAGAACTAGTTACATCATTCCCTCTTTTCATCATTTCAAGTGCTCTCAAGCTTTTATACTGTTGATCTTGTAAAGCAGCTAATCTCCTTTCCTGTTCTCTCATAGATCTTTGTAACCGGTTCGTCCTATACCATTTATATAGTTTTACTAATCCTAACAATGTAATTATACAAATTAATACTATTAATACAGGTTTTAATATATACCACACTATACTTTTGCCAAGGTTAGCAAACCAACTTCCAACCTTTCCCACTCCTTTACCTACTTTTTCCCAAACATTTATTTTTGTCAAATCTTCGATTTCTTGATGAATCTGTGTAATGTTTCTTATGACCTTTTCAAGTGGTTTTGAATTATCAGGAATATAAGTACAACATTCCTGAACCTTTAAAGCCTTGCAAACTCCGCCTTCTTTTGCTAATATCACATCAAGAGCAAGTCGATTCTGAAGAACCATTGCTCTAATCGATTGCATCTCACCTTCTATTAGCATTAATGACCTTGCGGTACTCGCAGATAATCTATCTACGACTGTAGCTAGTCTCCTGACCTTAACATCATTAAGTATTAAACCTAACATAGGAAACATCGCTCCAAATACGTCTCCTACTACTTCTGCATCTCCTACTTCTCTTTTCGTTCTTGTCGAAGCCTTTCTTTCTATGACCGCTAAATCCTTTGCATGATATATTTTGGGGAAGACAATTGCCAAGTAACACGAACCATACCAATTGTCAGGCAGTCTTACATAGGCATTTCTCCCACATACAAAATATACATTAGGAATAGCCTGCATCCCTTTCATAAAATCTTTCGTATAATACTCTAACTTAAAAGCATGCTCACAATTAACTTCACCTACGAATTTACTCTCATAATATGTCTTGCTTCGAGTTAAACATAACTTTCCTTTCTGCGTTCTATCCAATGCTATTGGACCATTGCTACCTTTCTTTTTATGTGCCTTCTCTTCTTCGGTCCAATCAGTTTTCCACTGTCCTGACATTTTTAGAATCTTCTGCCTTCTGTATCGATCATCTACTTGTGCTATAAACTTTTTCTCAATCTCTGACACTTTGCAAGTCAGATTATTTCTACGTGCATATGATGTATCTAGTGTATCCCAAGGAAGAAAGAATTTGGCTAGTCTATCCTCCTTTTTGTAATAGTCCCACTTATTCATTTGCTTATAATTCGGAACTTCAGGCAGTACCGAATCATAATTTGAAAAGTAGTACTCAAACCCTTCTCTACCATAAAATATACTTAGCAGTAAACTACATGTTATCCCATAAGTCAATGGGAGATGGTGATATCGGATGCCTTCATCTACAGAAGCCGGCAATTGCATACAAACGTAGCAATCTTTGGCCTCCATGGCATCGATATATTCGTATAACAGTTTAGCATATGCGTTTGACCTAAAGTTTCCCTGTGACTCGTCTACATGTAATCTACGAGCTTCATCTACTAGTAACGTCTTTTCACGTATAACATTGCTCTCCTCCTTCTTTCCCACAAGAGCAGGTTTCAAAGTTGTTACAAATTTTGCATCTGCTATTTCCTTATCGGTTTCATGTCCTATTATATATGATATTGTCACGACTGTAATTATGAGAAATATTACTACTGCTATAAGTGTACTTATTATACATCTAGCTCTTCTGTTTGGGTTGCCGTTCTCCATGTTGTCAAAAACAGCGCAACTCTTTCTTTTGCGAAAAAGTTTTTCAGTTCAGTCTTTAGTTTGCTTTGTTTTCTTCTCAGTTGTAAAGTGCTCTTTTATCAACAAAGTCTCTTTTTCGCAACAATGTCTCTTTATTTTTAACAACAGACAACCCTAACCCTTCTCCGTCCTCTAAATGTAATCCCTAATTTTATTCTTCTTTCCACTAGGCGCTAGGTTATCTTCTTCTTTATAACTTATATACAAAAGTCTTTATGTATCAACAATTATTCTCGTACCTGCAGCTCTTGCAACAAGTTCCAACAACTCAAAACGAATGACTTTGTCTTCTTCCTCTGATATTTGATGACCAAATGTTGGAAATTGTAATCTGTTCAACACTAAATCCTTAATCCGACTCAAGTATGGGGGTATGGGAAGTGTGAAAGTCAGTAACCCCTCAGTCTCGAGTCCAGGCGTCAACATCCATATCTCCACTGCCACAAATGGATCGAGATCGATTACTTTCACGCTCTTCACTCTCCCAGATTTCTGTCCCCAAGACATCTGCTAGATAAGTCCACTCTGGGGTGGCGTACCTTCTGCAGGGCACACGTACCCTTCTCGACCTTCGTGGACTCTCAGTTCCTGAGTCTGTCGTTTCTTCCTCCTGATCCGATTCTTCAGCGATCGGGACAAGAGTTCTTTCTTGCTTTTCTTCCGAGCTTGGCCTTTTCTTTCTCTCCGGCCAACTGGCTTCGTCACTCCTTGTTCTTCTGCTCCTTGTTCTTGGACCTGTCTCTTGGTCACTCTCAGCTTGTTCAGTATCCGATTCAGTCTTCCAGTTACTTTCTTCTCCTGAGGCGACTTCGGTCTCGCTAGTGTCCTGACCTTCGTCGTCCTGTTCCGTCACAGTCTCAGCCTCTTCGATCACCTCCACAGCTTGGCTTTCCCCCTCTGTGGCTTCTCCGCTTTCCGCCGGATTCTCATCCGAGAGAGGAGCTGTTTCTTCTAGAGGTGTTGGCACTCTTCGGGTGTGTGAGGCGTGTATCCAGTTTGGCAGGCCTCCACACTTCACCGCAGTGTTCGTGACAAGTATGACTTGAAACGGTACTCGCCAACGCACGTCTAAGCAGTTCTTCCTGACATGCTTCTTCACCAGGACCCAGTCTCCCGGACTCAGGTCATGGCACAAATCTTGTGCCGATGGAACCTCTGCAGCCTGGACCTGGAGGGACACAGAATTAATGGCGCCAGATAGTCCCTTGCAGTAGTCCAAGATCAAGTCGTCTGTGATGTTCAATAACGCTGCAGTCGGAACCGATGGCAATCTCATAGCTCTCCCCATTAGCACTTCATGTGGAGAGAGACCTGTTTTCCTATCAGGTGTGCTATGTATGCTCATAAGAACCACTGGAAGTGTGTCTGGCCAACTCAGGGATGTCGATGAACAAACTTTAGCCAGTCTGGACTTGATTGTACTGTTGATTTGCTCTACAATCCCTGAAGCTTCTGGTCGATAGCTGCAGTGTAACTTCTGATCAATATTCAAAGCTGAACATAGCATTTTCACTACTTCGCTGTTGAAATGAGTTCCTCTGTCCGATTCCAAAGAGGATGGCACCCCAAACCTCGGTATTAATTCTCTAAGTAACAATTTCGCTACTGTAAGTGTATCGCACCTACGTGTAGGGTAAGCCTCAACCCATCTAGAAAATATGCAGACGATCACTAAAACGTATCTGAGTCTGTTACATGGAGGCATTTCTATAAAATCAAGCTGCATTCTATTGAAAGGCCCCCCAGACCTCCCAACGTGACTCAATGTAACTGGTGTTCTCTTTCCCACGTTTAGTTGCTGACAGATCGCACATCGCTGACATACTGCTTCTGCCGCTACTCTAAATTTAGGATTAAACCACGTTTGTCTGAATACTCTCACCATGGCATCTCTACCTATGTGCGCTGATCCATGCAATTTCCTTGCCATTGGACTAACAAGTTCATTTGGTAAAACTGCTCTCCCATCGGCAGAGACCCAAAAATTCATCTCGCTTTTCATACAACCCGCTGTTTCCCAACTCTTTTTCTCATCATCTGGTGCATTCTCCTGAACACTCCTTAGCTCATCCCACGTATCTACAGTGTCTAACAACATTGTCAATTCAGTTCTTTCTTGTATTCCCCCCACCTTTACATCAGTGTGAGAATATCCTTGCTCTGCGCAGTAACGCGCTACTTCATCCGCATAGCGGTTACCTTGTGACACAAAATCTACATTTTTCGTATGCGCTGCGCATTTGACCACTGCAATAGCTGTCGGGCCTTGCAATGCCTCTAACAAAAGTCTCACGAATTCTCCATTCCTAATGGGAGAACCCGAGGAGGTCATGTAACCTCTTTGAGACCATAACTGCCCGTAATCATGAACTACCCCGAAACCATACTGGCTATCGGTGTATATGGTGACTCGAATTTTGTTACATGCTAAACAGGCACGCGTCAAAGCAACAATTTCAGCTACCTGAGCGGAGTGTACTCCTTCCAGGCAAGCGGCTTCTATAACTCTGGTAATCGTGCAAACCGCATAAGCTGCTCTCAGCTGACCGATATCGTCTCTTACGCATGAACCATCAACAAAGAAAATTTCGTCAGGGTCAGTCAATGGCTCATCTACGATATCGGGTCTCGGTTTGGTGCATAGTTCAGTCACATCAAGGCAATCATGATCTGTACAATTTTCATCATCCACCTCATTTGGAAGTGGCATCAACGTAGCAGGATTCAAGACGGAGCATCTTTTTAGGGTCACATTCTCGGCAGCCAGTATGACTTGCTCGTAGCGTGTGAGCCTGCTATTCGTCAGATGCTGAGTCTTAGTCCTGGTCATTAACAATTCCACAGAATGCGGTACGTACACCACTAACTGATGTCCCATTACCACACTTTCCGATCTTTCAATGCTGACACCCGTTGCAGCTACGGATTTGAGACATCCGGGCAACGCTGCGGCTACTGGATCTAATGTAGCCGAAAAGTACGCCACTGGCCTACGCGCATCTCCATGGATCTGAGCTAAAACCGCTAAAGCGCATCCCTCTCTTTCGCAGCAGTAAAGCAAAAATGGTTTTGTGTAATCAGGCATTCCCAAAGCCGGGGCGCGACATAAGTCCTCCCTCAGCTGCAAAAACGCCATCAAACAATCTTTGTCCCATGGTACCGGATCACTCACTCCTTTGTGCGTCAGTTGTAATAAAGGTTTTGCCTTCAGTGAAAAATTAGCTATCCACTGCCGACAATAACCAACCATGCCTAGAAACATCCTGACCTCTCTTTGTGTTGTAGGCGCGTTCATTTTCATAATCGCCTCTATTCTGTCTGGAGACACCTTCCGTTTCCCCTTTTCAATCCTGTGGCCCAAGTATTGCACTTCAGTCTTACAATATTGCAATTTACTTGGTGACACCTTGTGTCCATTCTCGGCCAAGTGATTTAACAAGGTGATGGTGTCTTCTCTGCAAGCTTCCTCTGTCTCTGACGCAACTAGGAGGTCGTCTATGTACTGGACTAGAACTGAGTTCTTGGGCAGCACTAGACTTTCAAGATTTCTCTTTAATAGCTGGTTAAAAATCGATGGGCTTTCTGTATACCCCTGAGGGATACGACACCATGTTAAAACGCGATCTTCCAGCTTAAAAGCGAAAAGATACTGGCTCTCTTCATCTAAAGGTATCGAAAAGAAAGCCTGGCACAAATCTATCACGGTGAACCATTCAGCTTGGAACGGTATCTGAAATAATATCACTGATGGATTCGGTACCACTGGACAACATGAGACAACAATATTATTAATCTTTCGAAGATCCTGTACTATTCTGTATTTTCCACTAGGCTTCTGCAAACCCATAATCGGGGAGTTACATGGACTACCCACGATCTCCTTCAGTATTCCCTGTTTAATCATGGATTCGATCACAGGCTTTATTCCTGCAATCGTCTCTGGTGTCAACTTGTATTGTGGTGTTCTTGGATACTCGGCATTGGGTCTTACCATGATCTTTACTGGTTCTACCCCCTTGATTAATCCTATTTCTTCTCCAGTAAAATCCCACACCTCAGCTGACACTTTCTCCCTCAAATCCTGTGGAAGTTCCTCCACTGTTAAGGTAGGATATAGTTCCACGCATTCTTGCGAATTTACAACTTTGAAATCGGCATCTTCATCATTGGTCTGCACTTCTACTCCTTCAGGTGTGCAATGTATTGTGCAATTCAGTTTACACAACAGATCTCTTCCTAGCAAACACACCGGACTAGAATCACAGATCACAAACTGATGTTCGTCGCTGTAATTCCCTATCTTTACTGACACTGGTTCCGTCAGAGGATTCGTCATCCTCTTGTTTGCGACTCCTACCACCTGAATCATTTCTCCTGATATCGGCAGACCTGGGACTACCGCTGATCTCAACGTGGATCTAGTGGCTCCCGTATCCACCAAAAAGGTCGTAGGACATCCAGCTACTTCAGCTTCTACGTATGGTCCTCTCTGATCTACTTCCAGGGCTGCTCCTAAAGTACAGTCCTCTTCCCTATTCACTCGTTGCCCTGTAAGAGGATCAACGTAGTAGCATTCTTCTCCTCCTACGAATAATGGCATTTGTCTATAGGTTTTCCCTCCATTCGTAATTCGAGGCGGTTGAGGAAACGGGGCTCGAGGAGTCTGAGTCCCCCCTTTGATAAACTTTCCCTTCGGGACTGTTGCTCCCTTAACCACGTTGTTCTGTACCTCTTCCTCCTCCTGTTCTAATTCCCCTGTCTCAATATTATAAGGACACTCGCGTCTCCAATGTCCCACCTCGTTACACTGATGACACCTTGTCGTCTTTTTCAGTGTTGCGATATCCATTCTCGGTCTCAGTCTTTCTTCCTCATCTCTGCTCTGGTTATTCTGTTTCTTTGCCTGCATTCCTATTCCCTGCTGCCGCTGTCCACCCTTTCCAGCTGCTTGCATCTGTACTAACATTAGCTTTTCTTTGAGCTTCTTTGCCTTCGAGTCTATCTCATCGCTACAGTATCTGGCATACCTCAGAATTTCGTCTAAAGGTTTGTTCTGCCAACAGATCAAATGCTGTTGGATCATCAGGCTTATGTCTGGTCTCAGTCCGAGAACAAACTTCGACACAAATTGTCCTATGTCCTTAGGATCCATTACGTCTAGTCCACTGTACTGCTTGAATGCTTTCAATAGCCTCTCATAGAACTCATGAACTGTCTCTTTAGGCTCCTGAGTTGTTCGATCTATCTTAACCCAGTCTATGTCTTGCACCGGCACTTTCTCTTTTAGCCATGTTATTACCCTTTCGTATTTTTCCATGACTCTGTCTGATGGACCACCTGTCTGGGTATCTCTCTGAGGCTCACAAGTGGGCCATTCAATACTAAGTTTGCATGCCGTCCACAAATCTCCAGGTACTACGATATGTGTTCAAATCGATCCACAGTACCTTAGAGATCTTCACGAATCTCTCTACCTGCTTGTACCACTCTACGGGATTTTCTCTAAGCTTAGGGAAGGAATTAGTGAATGCCGCTAAATCCCCCCTACTCCATGGTACATGCACGTAGTTTCCGTTCGCGATTTCTCGCAAAGGGAAAGCTTCCATTCGCATTAGGTCTGTATCCTGAGACTTCACAAGTGTACTCCGTCTGACAGATCCCTTCTTGGACCATCTTTCCTCCCATCTATCCAGATCTCTCCATATTCTAATACACATGACCAATTCCCTTATGTGTACTCTCAGCCCAATCGTTCTGCGCTCATCTAAATCTAGATCCGTGCAATTCAGCCTATGATTGGCCTGTAAAGCCTTAGTTCGTGATATGTCTATCATGTACCTTTCTGCCAATTCAGATAACTTTTCATGAGCTGCTCTCGCTTTCCGAGTAACATCTTTGGATACAAACAGTATCTCATCTGGTGCGTACAGCTCTAACCTCTCGATTGCCACTGTGCCGTCAATTATTTCATCTAAGTCTGATTTTAAACTCATTACATCTATGCGTCTTGCTTTTATTTCGGCTCTCAGTACGTCAGTCCTAGGTTGTTCTCTTACATCCCTCTCTCCTCCACTATGCGCCCTACGCCTGAGCACAGGTGAGTTATGAGGAATTTTTCTTCCATCTCTTTGTTCCCACCTCTCTAAATCCCAAGCCTTTCCATCTTCCCTTGGGGTGTGGTGGAACAATGCTCCATCCTTCAACCCTACATTCCGTCTTTTCGATTCGGTTTCTACAGATACAAGATAAGATCCTCCGTGCTGTTCTAAACCACTGTAACTCGCTTGCTGTCTGGTATCACTTAACAGACGATAAGGTCCTTCATGGCTCTCCATGCTCCAGCGATCTCGTTCGTGATCACCGGATGTATGGCGAGACGTTTCGCGACTCCCTATATTCTCATGACTTCGTTCTTGATCACCGGACGCATGGCGAGACCCTTCGCGACTCTCCATGTTCCCGTGATTCCAATGTTGCACATTTTCATCCGGAGCATGGTGTGTGCATCTGAAAGTGTTTCGGTACTCCTGCGTCCTTCGTTCTCCCTCATTGAAAGTGACGCGAGGCACTTCGCCACACCCTGCACTCCTATCATCGCACATTTGTCTATTGCCACTAGTGATAGGGCACGTATCTCTTCTGCTTTCTTGACTCCCTCTCTCCCACTCTGGGCTGCTTTCGCCAGCTCCACAATGAGAGAGGACCTTGTTATCCTGGTCCCTCCACTCTGCTCCTGTTTCTAAACTTTTATTCCGAGCCTCTTCGGCAGTATCCCATTCTTTCAGATATTCCCTTAATTCCTTATAGGATTTCGGTTTTGGTCCCCTCAAATCCATTGATCCTCTTTGACCCCCTTGTTCTATCCAGGGACCCGTTGCGGAATCTAATGGGGTACTCCGACTCACTGGTGCTAATCTCTGTCTTTGAGGATTCATCGTGTTATTCCTATTCTCCATCTCTGCCCTTTCCCTGTCCCATCGTGCCTGTTCCTCCTGCTGGACCCCTTCTGGGTTGTAGATTGACACAATAGGGCCTATGGTAACAGGTACTTGTAAAGCGTCTGGCATTTGGTACGACCTTGCACATTGCGTCTCTGGCACCTTCTGGACCACAAATCTTCCCACTACTCTCTGTTCGGAACTAGCTTGGGGTATTTCCTCACTCTTGTTGGAGTCCCACTCTGTTACTGGGATCGATTTATATTCTCCCCATCTAGCTCCGTCCCCTTGCTGTAATATGGGACTTGCGGATTCACCGCTATATGGAGGTGGTCTATCTGTTAACAGCCTATCTATTAGATCCTCCTCCGTCTCGCTTTCCTCATCTTCTTCCTCTAGAGGTTTCTTTTCTCCCGTGGCTTCTATCATGGTGAACAGTTTGTCTGCTTCTATCTTTTGTACTCTCCACTTCTTAGCTTCCTCATCCCATTTCGCATCCTGCACTGCCTTTACTGATCGTCTCACTCGTTCCTGGCGTCTCTTTAAACTCTTCTCGTGTGCCGCTCTAAACCATGCACTAAGAGCTTCGAATTGTGTTGGCCTCGGTAGAGGTCTTGTCGCAAGCATTACCGCTTTCAGTTGGTTCAACACGTCTAGTTTAAACTTTCCGAATCTCGGAAACGTCAGTTCCTTTTCCCCTTCTGTCAGCCTATTCCACTCGGAAATCCATAATATCGAGTGTAAACCGACATTTACTGCCATATGATAAGCTGGTGTGCCTTCTGGTGGAGCTTCTTCTCCAGCATATAAATTTCTTCTATTCCTCCTAAAGATTTTTCTTAAACCCTTAAAGCACTTCATTTTTTTTGATAATCTACGATTTTCTCTTATTAATTCTCTTCCTTATTTACGTCCCGATGACAATCCACCAATCCCTTGCGACTCTCACTAATCAGCCTATCCCAATGCTGTTCTACGCTGACCGACCAATCTCAGCGCAATTCTACGCTGACGTCACTTGTTCCCTCTACAGCAGTTTCCTTCGTTTCTCAACTCGTCTCGCGGTCTCACATGCGTTTCATTCATACGCCGAAAAATGACTACTTCTGTCCAAGCGATCACTTTTCTCTGACTGTACGGCCACAGTCTAACTGTAATTGCTACCTCAACTGGCGAGACGTCTTTCCTCTTACAGTCGGACGCTTGCCTCAACTGATAGGTTACTTACACACAGTAAACGTACGACCAGCATGCGTTTACTCATACACTCACTCAAACGCTCCCCCTATCATCGGTCTGCGGGCGATCAATGGTACCTCATGACCCCCTTTATGGTAGACAAATTACTCTGGGTGTTCGATACACCCGAACCACTTAAGCCCTCTGGACATAAGATTTTATCCGGTTGCGCGCGCTCACAACCTTCCCTCAATCACACTACAGGCATTCAACTCCGCTTGACATTACAACACAGGTACAACATAAAACACCGCAATCTTACAACGCATGACCCTTATACTCACTCTCGACCGATTCTGCTGCTTTTCTCTCGACGCACCGTCAGCACCTTCTTCGGCAGGGATTCTTCTTCTGGTCGTCGATGACTAGGGACCTTGGGGTAAACTAAACCTGGCCTAGGTCGTCTTCCTCAAGAAGATAACCATCATTACTCTGCTACCAACTGCGGGGAATGAGATTTTGGTATCAATTTATGATCAATTTAATAATTTATCTCATTCGTCAATTTTGGACCGTTGGTATCTGTCGTTGAGTAAAAGACAACCCCCACATAGGTTTAGATAAACCCCATTAACTGACGCCACTCTGAAGAACCACTTACAACTGATAAAGTTTAAAAGTTTTATATAAAAGTCAAATTTAAATGCAAATACAATCCTCTCAGGATAAACCTCAAAGTATACAAAGAATACAAAACAAATTCCTAAATCAGCAATTTAAAGTTTCGATGTGAAGTGGTTCCTTTGCGTCATCTACAGAAAGAGAAAAATAATCAAGTTAAATCTGTCCCTACTCTATACTAGGTGACTTCCCTATTTCCCAAGTTTCTTCCCTAAAAAAGGTGTCAGCAGTTTGACTTCCAAAGAAGTTCAAACTCTCTTAGCCTCTAAAGGTACTTAAGTTTAAGAAGCAGTACCCTCTCTGCCTACCCATCCGCTCTTCTAAGGGTCCTCGGCCTACTGCTCCCTTGCGCTCTGATCTCTCTCAGCGCATCTGCTCAAGGCATCTACCCTTGCCTTCGCTCTGAGCAATTCACCTCGCTGTTCCTAATCTTCAATTGCCCCCTTCTCCCCGGGGTGCTGTCCCTAAAATGCACAATCACAGTGTGGGTGGAACGCCCCTTGACGCCCACCACGGACTTTCCCCGATGATGTCAGTTTCTGGCTCTTTCCATTGCTTCATCTCTTTGCGTCGTCCGTTAGGTTGACCCTTCTTTTTAGATGTCATCTTCATCTTCTTGTTGGCGACTTTACTTGACACTTTCAGATCAAAAGTCAAATGAACTTAAACAAGACTTTAACTTACAACTATGATTCTTGACCTTACTAGATCCTGCGAATGGTCATTCAAAACAAAGCTCAAATTCCAATCGTCTCCTCTCATGTTTAGGCAATAAACTTCGTTCGACATTTGTCACCTTAAATCTAACAAATGCTAGACTCTTCGGCTTGCACCTTCAAGTGAAGGCTATTCACGACTCCTGTGAGCCCACTAAATTACATACATTGGACTATGCTCCTGCGAACCCTTGGTTAGTCAGGTTATAATCACAAATGACCTAAACTCTTCTAACATTCCTACAAACTTCTTCTACACAGTATAACCTTTAACATACATTTATATATATAATCGCATTTAGCAAATACTTTGCTCATGTGTGAATACATCTTACATAGAATATAGTTACGTAGAATATGAACCTTAATACATAGAATATAAACCCTATACATAGAACATAACTTTATATTCTTCATTATATCATGCTATATATACTCTTGCACATTTCTCCATGTTACGTTGTCTCGCTGTTTCTACATTTCAAGTTACACACGTACATCAATTTCACTTTGCACGTTCTTCTGTTCGTAAGCATTTCTACACATTTCGACATTTACCCATTAAGTATACAGGCCTTCTAAATCTAATACATTCTAAAGTGAATACAGTTATACATTTCCTATATTACTTTGGTCACGTCTGTTAACTTTTACGCTATAGTCGTCAACTTCATGTTACGATATACATCTCATTCCTACGTTTATAATAGATGCGTCTAAATATGACTACGATATATATTCCATTCAAATTGCGCTCTCTCACCCACCTAGTGGTCCTTCCTGCTCTTCCCACCTTATGGTTGCTGCTGTATTGTTCTCTTTAGTTTGTCATTCCCGCTGCAGTGTCCCCTTAAGACGTGCCAACACTACTGTTCCCCTCATGTGTAACTTCCTGAAGCAGTGTTCTCTTCAACTTGTGACCCCTGGCGCAGCACATGCATCTTTAGCTAGAATTTCCTGCATAAGTACTGCTTTCCTGCAGCGTGAGACTGTGTAGAAAGTTTGCCAGTCCTGGAATTACTGGTACCCACCAGGCCACCTCACATGCAGGTTACGCAGCAGATGTGCATGACAATCCTGGCCCAGCCTTACCCCAACCAATGCCTCACCCGGAGTTTGAAAACCATGCATCTGCGTGCAGCACAAAATGTCATCACGTACGCAGCAGTTTATTCATGGGGCGCAGCGGCGGGAGCTACTTTAGAAGTATGCTCTAGACGGACCCTGCTGTCGGCAAATGAACTGTGTGCCGAGGAGGCCCTTGGAGCTCAGGGCACCTCCGCAATGTGGGGGGTGAGGGGGCCTGTGTTACGCCCCTGTCTCCCAACACGAAAATATGGTCATCTCATGGGGGTGGTTTGCCAAGACTAGACCACACTGTGCAGTTGATATTTATTACCTGCTTGCTTTATTGTCAAAAATGCAACAGCTATCCTAAATCTGAAGTATCCCAATGAGTCCTCATAAAACCTTAAATATTATGCAACCTCTTTTCAAAAGCGCATATTTTACTTTTACAAAAGTTTCATCAGAAAGACCTGATCTGTGTTTGGGTCCATAGTCAGGGTTTATTTAGATCAAAATTAACAAATATCTTGTGAGCGGTATGTATGCACTTGAGGATGAGAGGTGCAAGATCTTGATAGCACTTGGAACAGCACTGTGCTGGACCTCTGCAGAGACTGGCTGGGATGGCAGATCCATCAAGCACCATTAGGTATACTTTTAATCCAGAGCTAACACTAAAACTTTGGAATTGGGATTCTACTCATGCAATGTCAGAATGAGGTTAGTAATTCGGGTCTCACCAAGTGAATAATGGTGTTGTGTAGTTCCTATAAATCTATATAGGATCTGCACGTTTAGATAACATAAACCGTGGGATTGGTGTCCAGACTGCTTCCAGACACGACCACCTGATATGTTCGCCTGTAGACCAGCTAGCTCATAGTGCCTCTATATGTCCCTCATACCAAAGAGTGAATAGTTTCTGGCAACTATCGAACATGACAACTCTGACCCCTCAGGTACCGTGGAAACAGTACAGTATTTTTCCCTTAATCACTCCCGCTCACTTTGTCTCAGAGCGATACACAGAATAAACGATGGGGACGTTTTCAATGAGCAATTATTGAACAACCATCATTCTAGTGTAAAATATGTGTGCTGCCACAACCATTAGACAGAAACAGATATATACAATCATGAGCACTAAGAGAGTACATAGTTGGTAGAATTCTACCATAGTGCTAAAACAGTGAACTTATGCAGGCATATAAATACAGGACAGTAATAATGCATACTCCTACGATCTTAACCCTAACCAGATGTACCTAAACGTACCTAGCAGGTATGTAGGAGTATAGGCAAGAATCCCCCTAGGATAGAGCCACCCCAATTACCTGATTACTTGGTCTCGAGTTGGACATCCTGTGAGGGATGTCAGACCACTGCGTGCTGGAGTATCTGAATGCAGGGACCTCAGTGTCTCGTGCCAGGGTGTCAGCATGGAAGTCTTTCTCCTCTGCCTTGCCCATTGATGATGTGGTACTTATATACCCAAAAAGGTACCCTCAAGGGTTATTCCTTGCTGTGTCACGTCGGCCGAGGATGGTGATAGTGATGATCCTTTTACAAAGTTATTATGCAGAAGATGATAATCCTGCTGTGATTCCACATGCATAATAAATGAGGCTAGTTTTCGGAGAAAATCATACAACATTCATGCAGCACCTTAAACCATACAACGTTTAGCAGCACCTAACTAGGTAAAAGGTCGACACCAAAACAGTTATGTAGTTCAATGGCTGGGTAACTGTAGGTGAAAGGTTAGGTGACTAACCAGGCCTGTATTGGGGTACATTGGGAATCATAGCAATGGGGTATGTAGGTGCATAAAAGACTAGGGACTGTCTGTAATAACATATTTTCCCATAGACAAGGAATGGGGGGGGGGGGTTGTAACATAAGACCCTAACTGCTTAGCTGGTCCTTCAAATATTTCTGGTGAAAATTGACTTCTTGGCAGTAAGGTCATGTTCTTGAGAATCAAAGACTAGGCTGAAGCTTCCACTAAGGCAGTACTGCAGGAGAAAGAAGCATTCATTATTGGACACTTGAGAGCTAACTCCTAGCTCCGAGGAGATGAGCACAGACCTGCAGGGGTAGGAATGACCTGAAAAGTAGTTACACAGGGATGCTGATCATATAGTAGCTGGTCCTTAACCCCTTCGATGCTCATGACGGACCGGTTCCATCATGAGCGTCGGTTGGTGTGTGCTCATGACGGAACCGTTCCGTCATGAGCCCGTTGGCTCATTAGAATGTTCAGCACAGCGCAGGAATCTGCACCGCGCTGATGTGGTTAACAATCATACTTGATGCACCCAAAGATTTTCACATTTCAACTGGTTAGTTTTAGGACAGTTTTCTCACATGTGTGAAGGTGCAAATATTCCTGGATGGGAGAGTGTGGGGGGATTAGGGGAGGGGGGTCTGGTGATGTTCCTGGTTTTTATATTTGTCCTTTTTCCCACCACATGAAGATAACTCAAAGAATGGCCTCTCTGACAGAAAACCTTGCTTTCCAACCAGACAGTCCTGGTAGATCAAGGAGGAAGGAAAAGTGTAGTATGGCTTGATCTTTTCGTGTTCTAAGTTCAGCACCCACACTCCTTCTCAATTTCAACTTTGAAATACGAGATAGATGTTACACTGGAATAAAATGCCTGCATGATTCTGTTGTCCTGCAGTCCATTTAATGCTAAAAAAAAACATGTTCGGTCGAATTTCCTGTTAATGGACCATCTGATAAGCACCAGTTAACTGGTGGCTAATTGGAGGGTTGCGACATAGTTCAGTGAAGACATCTTCTCAAGAGTGCCATTCCAATCTAAGATATCTGTAAAGTAGCGGCCAAAAATTATGCAAAGAGTCTGCCTTTCACCTAAAAGGTAGCTGCTTAGATGCTACCTGCCAGTAAATGTCAGCATTGTGCCAGACATTGTATGCCACTCTAGCTGCCTCCTTTTCTGCCTATTGAAAAAAGCCCACCTTCTGCTCTTCTCCCTGAAACCATGTCACTGTTCAGGCGACTCATAATCAATTTTGCAAACCTTCCTGGAGCGAAAATAAAAACAGTGTCGACAAATATTTGCTCTTCTGGGTGACACATTAGCAAATATGATTTCGGAACAAAGTAAGCAGCTTAACACGCCAGAGTGTTTTCAGATTGGATGGATTTGCTAATTCTGTTTATCTTTCCTCTTCCTTTCTGTTGACTGTAGGGGTGAAGCTGTGCAAACCAGCCCTAATGAAGCAGAGCAGTTCTGAGCCCAACAGTGCCAATAGGGTGTGAAGGATCTCTGGTCATCAAGGACAAACACCCTGAAGCCCAACAGTGACTTCGTCACGCCAATGAAAGAGGCTTGGGTGGAAACTATGAAAAGTTCCCTCAGTAATCACTGAAGTGCTGTGAGCATAACAAAACCGCATGACACGGGGACCACGAGATCACGACTTTTTTCAGGTTTCTCCAGCAGAGCTACACACGGCTGTCACTTGAAATAAGTTATCAACATGAACATAAAAGTTTGCGCAATGGCTGGTAGTGCCCAGTTTGCCACACAAATTGAGCCAATGCCTAGAGCTCCTCTCACTAGAGGAACCAGATGTTGCTTCCTCAAAACAGTGCCTAATCTGCAGGTATGTTTTTCCCTAATTCTTTAAGGTTGTGTTTGTTCAATTTCCAGACTATGAGCACATCGTTACTCTTCTTCATAAAAGACACAGTGTTGACTAGCAGGGATCAAACACTCAAAATGTGATGGGAGGATGCTTGCAATCAAGCCCAGCCTCTAGACATGGCTCTGGGTAGCATTCCAGTTCAGCCCTGACCCAGTCTTGGAGCAGGGTCAAGGCTAATTTGCATACAGCTGGGTCTAATCTGATATGACATGGTGGGCATAAAGAACAATGGTTTGGCACGCTACCCTGAGTGGTTGCCAACAGTTGGATGTATTGCAAGCCTCCTCCCATCACCTTTTGTGTGTTTGAGAATAGCAGGAAATATGTGCTATCTAAACGTTTTTTTATTTTTTATTAAACTTTCTCAAACACGCCATTTTATTCTGTGAAGTTACCTCCATTTGTAAAGCACAAGCAGAGGAGGGGTTGCGACCCAGGGCTTTCTAATGTTAAAGAGTGAAAAAAATAGAATATTTTTTAGACATTATGAAGTTAAAGATGATATATCAGTTTCCTGAGAAGAAGAGACCCGACTAATCTCTGTTGATTGTGATAATGTTGTTTGTCAACATTTAGTTTTTTTGCATTCTATCTTGGACAAAAGTGCCACCACTGTCACCCTATGGCATGAGCATCAGGTTTCTTCAAGAAACATGAAAGCATTGTTGATTTGTACTATTGTTTCTAATGTGCGTCTTCTCAAATGGGCAGATAAGTAGATTTTATTTAATATGTATAGAGTCATGTAAAACTACTATGCAACACTGTAAAAAATTGAATATTATGAAAGGTCGCTTTAAAGCAAATAGTTATTTCATAAAAAGTTGTTCTCAATTTTGTGTACATAGCATCAAACTTTCAAAAGTTTGATCTATTTCAGGTACACTCAGACCATGATTGTAGAAATATAGGTGCACAACTGTAAGATGACTATAGGTGTGAAAATGGAGAATGTACTAACCTGTAAAAATGCTTCTCAAGGAAATGCATTCAGGTGTACCAAACAGGTACCAATTCAGGTGAAAGTGTCTCTAGGTTCAAGAGCCCAGGCAGTAATACATGCAGAAGGGCCTCAGGGACTCATGTACAAGAGGATTTTGAGCTCACAAACTCTATGATTGTGTGAATCAGAGGGTTGCAAACACTAAAACCCTTTTTTAAATTCACTAAACCTATTTGACAGTTTAGACTCGGAAAAGGTTTTCCCAATGGTTAATAGGATTTAGGAAACCATTAGGAATCGCTAATTGAAAGAAGCATGTTAAGTGCATTCCTTCCAAATACCTTATGTTATGTATTTTGCTACCGAAAAATGGTCACAAAAGTTTATTATTTTACCACCAACTCAAAGGACATGGTAAGCCATCCGCAAATGGTAAAGGGTGCCCAAGCGACTCCTTCTCCTTTGTGAATGTTGAGGCAAACGTTTTTTTTTATGAGCAGGCAGTGGTCTTAGGCTACTCCTAAAAAAGCTTTGTAGAAATGTTCGCTTTTTAAAATGTATCCTATTTTTGTGTAGGGAAAATGTGCTGCATTTTCAGAAAAAAAGATTGCTTTATTTAAAAGCAATCACTGACAAGATGATCTGCTGACCCCAGCAGGCCACTATCCCTGTGATTGTGGCCAGTCGCAGTGGGTTGCAATTGAATATTGATGAGGTAGATCAAATTTTGACCCACTACTATTGTCTATTATGTGAACTGACCTATAGGTACGTAGGTCAGTTTGCAATATACCAATGCATTCAGTCCAAGGTGATGCTGAAACTGGGACCACTTGTACCATATACATTTTTATACATTCCAAATAAGACATCGCAAATTATGAATTGTTATTAAATGCATTTAATGATTTTTTATTTCAAATCTTTGCAAATGAAGCCTGGAGTCACTATGGGGTGGTGATGATAATTGAAGATGATGAGTGTTAGAGCGGATATTGCGGGGTTCCACACACTCTCTGAGGACCGAGGGTTGACTGTAGTGGAGGGATGCCTAGAGGCGATACAGGACCGGGACTAAAAACTTTTCTCCGTAGCAAGCTGGTCAGCTTAGAAGACCGCAGCAGGAGAGACAGTGTCCTTTATTTGGCTTCCCGGAAGCAATTGAGGGTTCAAATGTTAGGGCATTCCTAAGAGACACTCTTCTGAAACTTCTAGGCTTTACCTTTGAACCCCACTGGATATGCAACGTGTTCATCACCTTGGCCCTTCACGCAAGGACTCTGCTGCCACCCGACCTATCATTGCCTGTTTCCTGTGCCACAAGGAAGCAAGGCAGATGCTGGTCACAGCACATACCCAATGATCGTTCACATATGAAGGTCATGACATCCGCATGGCTGCATACTTTTCCAGAAAGACCAATGATCGCCATAAGGTATTTCTTTCTCTAAAACCTTGATCACACCAAATAAATATCAAGAATGGTCTTTTTGAGCCTGCCAGCTTCCGCATCATTAGGGATGGTGACTCAAAGGATTTCTGTGACCCAGAGGATTACGCCTGTTCCTAGACAACTTGAGATCGCAGGCCATGAATACCCAACACGACGGTCTTGAACAGACACATAATGCCTCCCAGACCTCCTCTCTCTGCTATCTTTATAACTAGGCCTACCTTGTGCAATGGCCTGTCCTCCTGGTGGGCGCCATGGTAGAAAGTCCAGACCTCCCTGTATACATAGTAATTTGAACCTACCCACTTTCTGTCCCTCCCCCTTCACCCCCACCCTTTCTGGTCTGGTTACATCGTAATTCTCTTTATCTTGCTCCGTTACCACCCCTTTTGCTCCTCTTACCACACTTTTCTCATTCTGCTTACATTCTCATCGCTCACTTCACCAATAAAGCGGAAACTCCCTTGTCACAGACTTTGTCTTTCAGATGGACCATATTACATCTGCTCAGTTCCAAGGGGTTCCTCGATACCCGGACCCCCTAATCCTCCTCCTTCTCTCCTCTACTGAGTCCACATACCTCTACATATTCTTCCTGTCTCACCGACCCTCTCTTTTCCCTACTCAATACCTGTTTTTCTTTTCTCCTCTCCCTCTTAATTACATAAACCTTTGTACCTATTTCCCATTCAACATCTATTCCCTTTTCTTACATATCGCGTCAGACATCTCGCTTTCTACACACACTCCAAGGCGTTTATTGCTCCTGCTAAACCACATCACTTTATTCTCACAATAAGGATTCCTAATGTATTATAGTGAGACCTTACCACCCTTTGCCCCATTTTAATCCTCACCATGTGTGCCACTCACCCCCTGCAGGCTATAACCTGGAACGTTCATGGCCTTAATCACTATATCAAAAGAAAAAAAATACTCTCTTACCTTCAATCCGAACAAGTTGACTGCACACAGGAAATGCATCTTGATGCCCTAGAATCTGACAAATTACGCAGGGACTGGGTGGGGAAAGTGATTCACAGCAGTGAGCACGCAGAGATACCCCAGGTGCGGGATCCCCATGCAAATGTGGCTTGGAAATCCTCCTAATCAAATCTCTCACGGTCACAGTGAAAAAGACATGATCAGACCCAGACGGACAATACGTATTTGCCAAGCTGAGGCTGGGGGATCCCCATATCTGCATAGGACTGGTTTATGCTCCAACTGGAGCAAAAAAAATAGTTACTCTTTCAGTTAAACCACCTCCTGGTGGAGATAGGCACAACGCAATATCTTATTGGTGCGGAGGGTACTCTTTTGAGGGACTCTGGATAAAACGGGACCCCTCGATAAGGGCAGTGCAGCCGATAGGGCTTTGATGGATGTTGTGCTGGCAGATAACAGTTTGGTGAACCATTGGCGACTTAGCCACCCAGTGGAAACGGAATTCACTTTCACTTCCCCGGCCCATGGTACGCTCTCCCGATTGGACTATTTACTTATCTCCCACAGGGTGGGGCAAACAACCTGACAATCCTACATACTAGAGGCAGCACTCTCCGACTACTCCCCAGTTCTCTTATCACTGGAAGTAGGTCTGGCCAGACCGGGCTGCAAGTCCTGGTGAATGAGTATCTAGTGCTATTGGACCCCTAAAGCTAAATCCCAACTACAGACACACCTCAAAGAATATCTCTTTGACAATTGTGGTTCTGTATATTGTGGTAGGACTCTCTGGGCCGATGCTAAAGCCGCCTTCAAGGGTCAACTTATGAGGGACGCAGCACCAGCCAATAGACAAGTTGCTACCTAACAGAAGGAGCTGGAAAAGGACATCAGATCCTAAACCCACCTCTACTCTACACATCCTACCCTACAACATTGTAAATCTTTGGAACAGGCCTGGATGGCCCAAAATAACCTCTTCACCTCCAAATCAAAGTATGCTTTACAGAGTATGAAAGGGAGGCATTATGAACAGGGGGAAAAAGTGGAGAGATTACTGGTGGCGCAGCTCCATCAGCGAGAGGCTGCCATGGCCATACTAGCTATAAGATCAGTGGGAGGGGAAACCCTCAGTCATAGCCAGGATATTGTGAACTTATTTGCTTTGTTTAATGAGTCTCTCTACACCCCGGGGGAACCAATTGAAGGGGACAAGCTGACCAACTTTCTAAAGGAGGCAATTCTACCTCACCTCTCCGACAAGGGTAGGGAACTATTAGATGGGAAGAGGTTGCGCTAGCAATAGCCCAGCTACCCTACCATAAGGCCCCTGAAGAATATGGTTTTTCAGCAGAGTTTTACAGCTGGACAGGAGAAGAGATAGTTGGCTCGCTATAGATTTCATTCCGTGAGGCGGAGCAGGCATCCTCTTTGTCTTTTTTTTGTTTTTTTGTGTTTTGTCCTCATCTAACCTCAAATGAATAAGCCTCCTCCTGGTCTCAACCGTCCCAATTGCCTGTATCTCAGGGGTCTGATCTCAACTGATGTTAATACGAAATCTGCCATATTATACATTATGAGCTGACCAAGAGGTGTAATCATTGGACTTTGATGTTTCTGTTACAACCTAATGTTCAATGTCTAATAAACTCCAAAATAACCCAAGCTCTGTTCTTTTCCTAAGTCAGTTAACCTTTTGATCCAAGTCTCTAAAGAATCTCACAGAGTTCCACCAGCCGCTCCATGTTGGGGCACCACCTTGCGGCAATTTTTACACATTTCCCTTCTTGCTAGAAGAGACATGTATAAAACAAGTTTAGTCTGCAGCCCGAGGGGCCCTGAGATGGCTGCAAAGTGCCAAACAAGATTAAGGGAGGGCTTACCTTTACTTCTTTACACAGTGCGTCTGACATAATCTTGCCCACACTCCCCAAAACTCTTTCAACAGCGGTGAGATGGTAAACATGTGGATGTTGTCTGCTTCCTGGGCACCGCATCTTATACATTTGGCATTTCCACCACCTCTTATTTTGGACAACTTAAGTGGGGACCAGTAGATCCTGTGAAGTTTGAAAAAGTGGTTTCTCCTTAGTGCAGCAGATTTAATCAAGGAATACATCATGTCTAAAGACACTTGCCACAAGTTTTCAGCTCCTCATCAGACAAGCAATTCTCCCAGACCAAATGGGGGCTCAAACTCTTGTCCGATGCAGCAAGTAAATGTCCATACCAAAGCAATACCGCCTTCCATCTTTGTTTTAAGTCTTGCAGTCTTTCTCAATAGAGTTCTCAGATGGAGGGTGCCACTGCTGGTTCCTACACCACGATGAGATTTGATAGAACATGAACCTAGATACTGTGTCGTTGGTCAAATTCCGACAGGTATCCCAGGGCAAGCAGCTGTCCCCTTCCATTATATCTCCCCAATATGTGACAGCATCTTTCTTCAGTGGCTTTGCTAGGGAATCTAGAAGGCACTCCAGAGTTCCCAGGGATTCCCACATGGGCCGGTTCACTGTAGTAAGATATGCCCAAGCATGAGCAACAGTCAAACCATAGTTTTGCAGCGCATACAAGACCTTCAGCCAGTCTTTTTAAAAGAATTTGGGTGCACCTAATTTGTACATGAAACCCTCTTCCAAACTGTCCGCCAACCTGGGCTTATACATGTGACCAACCAGGGTGTCATCTGGTCAAAGAAGAGGCATCCTACAGTTCTTTAGGTGGTGTGCAAAGCAATACAATTGAAGATCTGGAAGGCCAGCCTAAGCCCCTTACCGGTCCATATAAATGCAGAGATTCTTTCCTATATTTTAACAAGAAGACCCTAATCGAACACCAGAGGTATGTTGTCGAACAGATAGGCAAACTTAGTAAAGACACAAATCTTAACCAGATTTTTTCGGTCCGTACTGTGTGAGCTGGAGATTCTGCCATCTCTATAACAGCTTGTCTACTTCCTTACAAACTTTCATTAAGTTCACTATAGAGAGTTTTTTTAGGTTTTATAATATTGTTACTCCTAAATATCTTATCGCTTTTGACAACCTAACACTGCAAACATCTAGGTTCCAAGCCATAACTTCTGTCTTACTACTGTTGATCTACTATCCGGACATCTTCCTGAGTGTCTGCATTTCAATAAATAATTACTGAAGGGCTTGATTGGCGTCCGATGTAAAGATTATCAAATCGTCGGCGTAAAGAGCTAGCTTCCCGGAGAAGCTTTCTATTATAAAGGGGGTTATATGCTTATGTTGTCTTAGACTTTGGGCCAAGGGCTCTATATTTAAGTCAAAAAGGATGGGAGATATGGGGCACCCTTGTTTGGTGCATGGCCTATTTGTACAGGAGCTGTCTGGTTAACATTTACTATTATTTGGGCTCCAGGAGCTTTATAGATTTTTTTAAAGTTCTTGCTAATGGTCTCATCAAATCCAAAAGCCCTCAATGTCCTGCTCAGATATTCCCTGTTAACCCAGTTAAAGGCCTTTGCAGCATATAGGGTGATTATTGATAATGGAGCACACTGTGTCCTACCTAGGTCTATTGAGCCAACTAGAGTATGTACTAGATCTTTCATCTGCCTCCCAGGGAGGAAGCCCTTCTGGTCCTCATGGATTATAGGCCCCATACTTTTACTTAGTCGAGCTGTTAATATCCCAGAGAAGATTTTATAATAATAATTAAATAGTGATATCATGCTGTAAGACTGACATTGTGTAGGATCTTTCCTGGGCTTTAAAATTAATGTGATAGCAGCCTCATTCCAAGAGTCCCAGAATGGAGAGTTGACCTTCAATATCTCATTGAATAACTCTATCCAGGTCAGAATCATTTCTTCTGCCAGTAATACATAGATTTCATTTGGGATCAAGTTGGGTCCTGCTGCTTTCCCTTTCTTAATTTATTGAACAGAGTAAGGATTTCATTCGCTGATATGTCCTGGTTAAGAAATATTAGACTTTCAGTGCTCAGCTTTGGAAGATGTTTATTTGAGAGCCAATAATCCCAGTGCAACCCCATCTACCACCAAATCCTCCAGATACAAATTCTGAAAAAATGTAGTAAAGGCTGACTCCATACCTTCCCTATTCTCGAGAGCCTGATCCCCATTTTCCAGTTTGATCTTCCTAATGTAGTTGCATGACCTATTCATTCTGCTCTTCATTGATAACAAGTTTGCACAATTCTTCCCTTTTTTTAAATCTCTCATTTTACAGACCTCCCATTTCTGAAGCATTTCCCCCTCTATCGTGAGTCTGAATTCATGTTGCAAGTCCTCAACCCTCTCCAATAGGCTTGCTTTATCCACCCCCTGGAAATGCCCAGACTTTAGTTTTGCTTTTACTACTGCTAGCCTGTCTTCCAATGACGGAATTTTCCTTTTTTAGGTTTCGGACCGTAGGCTGCGCTTGCGCAGTCTCGATCCGAGATTTAATGTTTTTTAGTATGGGGGCTTAAATCCGCCCCTCTTTTCCATTGGCTGGTTTCCTAAACGGAGACCAGCCATTGGAGGAGAAGGGCGTCACTCCGTTCAAGCCCCGTCTTTTTCAGATTCGGGGGCGTGTTTTTTGCAGTTTTCTCGCCGTGACGTCATCCGTCACCCAACAGCAAAACCAACGCCCCCGAATGCGAAAATGTCTGCCTTTTCTGACACCATTGCTGCACGACCGTCGCCGGAAGAAGTCGAGAAGCTGCTGAGTCCTCCGGTGAGTGCTTGCTATCCTGCCCCCTTGTTGCTCGTGCTTGCTGTCCTGTCCCCAGCTCGTTGCTTGTGCTTGCTGTCCTGCCCACCCCTCGTTGCTTGTGCTTGCTGTCCTGCCCACCCCTCGTTGCTTGTGCTTGCTGTCCTGCCCCCATCGTTGCTCGTGCTTGCTGTCCTATCCCCCCTAATTGCTTGTGCTTGCTGTCCTGCTCCCGCGTTGCTTGTGCTTGCTCCCCTGCCCCCCATTGCTCGTGCTTTCTGTCCTGCCCCCCCTCATTGCTTGTGCTTGCTGTCCTGCCTCCTTGTTGCTTGTGCTTGCTCCCCTGCCCCCCGTTGCTCGTGCTTGCTGTCCTGCCCCCCCTCGTTGCTTGTGCTCGCTGTCCTACCCTCCCTTGTTGCTTGTTCATGCTTGCTGTCCTGCCCCCCTCATTGCTTGTACTTGCTGTCCTGCCCCCCTCTTTGCTTGTGCTTGCTGTCCTGCCCCCCTCGCTGCTCGTGCTTGCTGTCCTGCCCCCTTCATTGCTTGTGCTTGCTGTCCTCCCCTCTCATTGCTCGTGCTTGCTGCCCCCCTCGTTGCCCTTGCTGCTTGTGCTTTCTCCCCTGCCCCCCATGTGCTTGCTGCCCTGCCCCCACCTCTTTGCTTGTGCTTGCTGTCCTGCCCACTCGTTGCTTGTGCTTGCTGTCCTGCCCCCCTCGTTGCTTGTGCTTGCTGTCCCGCCCCCCCTCGTTGCTCGTGCTTGCTGTCCTGCCCCCCTCGTTGCTTGTGCTTGCTGTCCTGCCCCCTCGTTGCTCATGTGTGCTCTCCTGCCCACCCTCATTGCTCGTGCTTGCTGTCCTGCCCCCCTCGTTGCTTGTGCTTGCTGTCCTGCCCCCTTGTTGCTCGTGCTTGCTGTCCTTCCCCCTCTCGTTGCTTGTGCTTGCTGTCCTTCCCTCCTCTTTGCTTGTGCTTGCTGTCCTGCCCCCCTTGTTGCTCAGGCTTGCTGTCCTCCCCCCTCATTGCTTGTGCTTGCTGTCCTGCCCACCTCATTACTCATGCTTGCTGTCCTGCCCCCCCTCATTGCTTGTGCTTGCTGTCCTGCCCCCTCGTTGCTCGTGCTTGCTCTCCTGCCCCCTCATTGCTTGTGCTTGCTGTCCTGCCCCCTCGTTACTTGTGCTTGCTGTACTGCCCCCCCTCGTTGCTCATGCTTGCTGTCCTCCCCACCTCATTGCTTGTGCTTGCTGTCCTGCCCCCCTCATTACTCATGCTTGCTGTCCTGCCCCCTTGTTGCTTGTGCTTGCTGTCCTGCCCCCTCGTTGCTCGTGCTTGCTCTCCTGCCCCCTCATTGCTTGTGCTTGCTGTCCTGCCCCCCCCCTCGTCTCTTGTGCTTGATGTCCTGCCCCCCTCATTGCTTGTGCTTGCTGTCCTGCCACCCCTCGTTGCTTGTTCTTGCTAGCTGTCCTTCCCCCCTCGTTGCTCGTGCTTGCTGTCCCCCCTCGTTGCTTGTGCTTGCTGTCTTGCCCCCCTCGTTGCTTGATCTTGCTGACCTGCCCCCCCTCGTTGCTTGTGCTTGCTGTCCTGCCCCCCTCGCTGCTTGTGCTTTCTGCCCTGCCCCCCATTGTTACTTGTGCTTGCTGTCCTGCCCCCCCTTGTTGGTTGTGCTTGCTGTCCTGCCCCCCTCGTTGCTTGTGCTTGCTGTCCCGCCCCCTAGTTGCTTGTGCTTGCTCCCCTGCCCCCCTTGTTGCTTGATCTTGCTGACCTGCCCCCCCTCGTTGCTTGTGCTTGCTGTCCTGCCCCCCTCGCTGCTTGTGCTTGCTGCCCTGCCCCCCATCGTTGCTTGTGCTTGCTGTCCTGCCCCCCCTTGTTGCTTGTGCTTGCTGTCCTGCCCCCCTCGTTGCTTGTGCTTGCTGTCCTGCCCCCTCATTGCTTGTGCTTGCTGTCCTCCTCGTTGCTTGTGCTTGCTTGTGCTCCTGCCCCCCTCATTGCTCGTGCTTGCTCCCCTGCCCCTGTTGCTCATGCTTGCTGTCCTGCCCCCCTCGTTGCTTGTGCTTGCTGTCCTGCCCCCTCGTTGCTTGTGCTTGCTCCCCTGCCCCCGTTGCTTGTGCTTGCTGTTCTGCCCCCCCCTCGTTGCTGGTGCTTGCTGTCCTGCCCCCTCGTTGCTTGGGCTTACTGTCCTGCCCCCCCTCATTGCTTGTGCTTGCTGTCCTGCCACCTCGTGCTTGCTGTCCTGCCCCCTCGTTGCTTGTGCTTGCTGTCTTGCCCCCTCGTTGCTAGTGCTTGCTGTATTGCCCCTTCCTTGCTCGTGCTTGCTGTCCTGCACCCTTGTTGCTTGTGCTTGCTGTCCTGCCCCCTCGTTGCTTGTGCTTGCTCCCCTGCCCCCATTTGTCGTGCTTGCTGTTCTGCCCCCCCCTCGTTGCTGGTGCTTGCTGTCCTGCCACCTCGTGCTTGCTGTCCTGCCCCCTTGTTGCTTGTGCTTGCTGTCTTGCCCCCTCGTTGCTAGTGCTTGCCGTATTGCCCCCTCCTTGCTCCTGCTTGCTGTCCTGCACCCTTGTTGCTTGTGCTTGCTGTCCTGTCCCCCCTCGTTGCTTGTGCGGGCCCTCCTGCCCCCTCCTCTTTGCTTGTGCTTGCCGTCCTGCCCCCTCGTTGCTTGTGCTTGCTGTCCTGCCTCCTTGTTTGTTGTGCTTGCTCTCCTGCCCTGCTATTGGCATTGTAAATGACAATGCCATTTATTTATGTTTTTTAAAAAAAACCATAAATAAAAATAATGTCATGAGCAATGCCAATAGCTCTAACTTTAAGTATGCCAAGACCATTGAATTGTAAATGATAGTTCTATTATGACGCCGGCCTCTGAGGCACACTTCAAGGACCCTTTTAGCCAAGCCCTAAAGGCGTCCCATATCACCTGTGTAGAGGCGGACACTGAGTTCCAGGTTAAAATCAGCTGTGTCCCTTTTTAATTTGCTCATGACATCTGGTTACAAAAGTAGTCTCCCATTCAGAGTCCACCTTCTAGTGATCGGGTTTAAGGGGAGCTTGATTTTTACCCAAATTGCTGCTTGGTCAGATAGATGGATAGGCACATAATCTATTTTTTTGACTTTTCCAGCTTCTGAAAACCTTCATAAAGAGGTAATTAATTCTAGATTAGTAATAATTCTTTTTGCTAAAAAAGGAATCATTTTAGAATCTCTATTGATCTTACGGCATATATCACAAAGATTTAAATTATCTTGCATAGAAGAGAGATAGGCTTTGACTCGTGGTGAAGTAATTTGAGTACAGCAAGAGGATCTATCCAATTCGTTGTTTAAAAGGATGTTAAAGTCCCCGCTGAATATGAGAGGGTCTTCAAAGTCAAGCAGGTTAGAACAAAGATTATTCAACTGTGAAGTAGCATCTTCATTCGGACCATAGTAACTAGCCAGGGTATATAAAGTGCAGCCAATTTTAACTTGAGCCACTGTCCAGTGCCCAATTTCATCCGCCTGCGATCTACGTTGTTCTTTTCTCTGTATCTGCTTTAATTATTATGGCAATGCCCTTAAAGCAATATTTTTTGTCTGTAGCTATAACCTTATCTACCCATCTTTACCTGTTAAATAAGGCTAGACACTCAGCCAGTAGAAGATGCGTCTCTTGGAGCAAGAGAACTTTGGCAGAGCTTTCTTTCAGATATTGAAGGACAAGACGCTGTCTCCTTTTAACCCTTAGGCCGTTGACGTTCCAGCTCATAATCTCCAGGGGCTCTGCTCCGTGTGGTCTCCCCTTACCCCCCCATCCTCTACTTTCAAGGTTAAGCCACATCTTTTAACCCCTGTTGTGTTGAATGAGGACATTTTTTTACCCCTATGCTCCCCACCACACGTGCCCCCACCCCAAGACTTCCCTCCTCCCAGGGAACCCTCCCTTACTACCTATTGGCTATTGCCAATTTAAGCTGCTATCCACCAACTGACATTTAAGAGTAAACTTGACTGTCACCACAAATCAACTTCTATAATAGGTGCCTTAGCACTCTACCAGCTTTATTGAGAGCCAGAAAACTGTACACTTCATCTGGAGACTGGAATTATATATTTTATTGGCCCACATCACTATAGGAAATGCAGGAACCCTACGCTGTACTTGGGCGCCCATTTCCTTTAGAGGGTCTATTTGTTTGCCTAAGGCCCACCTTCTATCTTCTGTTGCATGAGAGATGTCAGACCTAATTTTAAAGGTTAGATCCGGGACCTGGTTAGTTTGTTCTTTAATGGCAGCCCCCAAAAGTTTTTCCTTGAGGGAATAAGATTGTATATTCACCAGGATTTCTAGGTTTCTTCCGACCATAGTTTAGTTTGAATGGACAAAGATGCACTTGTTGGATTTCAGATTCCAAAGTTTTAGCAGAGACAACATGTGGGAAAGCTTTAGTCAAAAGATCTATTACAAATGATTTCACATTATCTCCTTCCGCCCCTTCCTTAATATCCAGGATCCTGATGGTATTCTTCTGGAGTTGTTTTCCAGTCTTTCCAGCCTATCTGACTAGTCTTTCTCTCTCTGCTTAAGCTAACCACTTCCTGAATGCTATTCTTCACATCCTACTCTAGCTCCTGGACTTTAATCTCCAGTACCTCCGTACAGTGTGTTAATGCTAGTAGGTTTTCTGCCAAACTACTACACATATCCTGAATTCTCCTCTGGTCAGTCTCTGAGGTGGGGAAACGTTCTTTGATTTGAAACGACAGTTGGCTCAGCATCCCTTGAACTGTATCTAGACCTGGTGCATCCTTAATAGCCTCCTTACTGCATACATAAAATAGGATTTTGCATATGGGCTTTATGTGCGTCTCCCAAGGGTTCTTTCTCTCCTAACTGTTTGTTACTCCAAGTGCTAGAAAAGAGTCTTTCAGTATTGAGAATCTATTTGAAACAGGAATTGCTAAGTAGGGGAGAGGGGCATTCCCAGAAGGAATAGCTGCCCCCAGTCCATATTGGACTGAGGGGTCATTTTGAAGTATGATCTTAGAGAGGGTTGTTTTTCCTCTCTTTTAAAGAAGTAACACTTGGTTGTGGGGTTTGGTTGAGAGACTTTTACTTTTATTTTTATACAAATGGGGAGCTAGAAACTCTAAATGCAAATTCAGATTGTTGTTTAGACTCCTTAAAAAGAAAGGTGTTAGATCTCAATTTGCATCTTTTACCCAGGGATGAGTCTTAATCAGGGTCGACTGACAGATCCAAAGACTTACGTTCTGTTATTAGCCCACCCCCCTAACTGCACACTCATACCCTCAAGTAGATGGGTCATGAGTTCCAAGGATAAAAAGCCAGCACCATAATTCTGTCTCTCTTTCTATCCCTGCTTCAGCAGACTAGTTTGGTAATTGATTTCCCCAGAAAACCCCTTTCCACAGGGTAGAACTGCAAAGGCTGCTAAATGGCTGGCAGCAAACTCCATGCAGCCTCCCCTTGATTCTTCACGGAGGCTGCGGCATGTACTGACTCTTCCAGACTTCACCCTGGAATCGGATCTGGGGCTTGCAGAGCAGGGCAGGGCTCGATGGGCTGCTCAGGACTCAGAGAGCATGCCGGCGGCCCTAAGCAAATCTGAACCGTTGTGCATCAGCAGGGGGTCCCAGGGCATCAAACAGCTGGAGGGGGCAGAGATGGCGAAAAATTTGAAAAAGAAATGGGCAAAATGTAGCCAACAACAACTCCCACATCTACGTAAGTGAAGTGTGGCACCCAATCCTAGTTGTGAAATCATGAAGGTGATGAGTTCCTGTAACACTGCATAACATTAGGCGTGTTGAGAGCAGCTCCCTGTCAGCTTCTTAGCGGGCCACCATATTCCCCTTTGTCTCTTGAGTTGATCATCAAGGGCATCCTCTTTGGGTTCTCTCTCCAACAGGGCAGTGATTGCCATCTTTCCCAAACCTGGAAAGGACCCTTTGTTATGTGTACCTACCAACCCATCGCCTTGCTGAGCTGTGATATCAAAATATTGGCCAGCGTCTTGGCCTCCTGATTCCAAAAAGTCTTCCGATCACTGGTGCATCATACGCAAGTACGATTTGTGACAGGCCACTCCTCTAGAAACCATGTACGCACCCTAGTTCACATGCTACGGTCAGCGAAAGACCTCAGGGTCAACACGCTGGAACTTTCGCTCGACACAAAAAAAGACGTTTAAAGTAATGGAACATTTTGGCTTAGGAGATGAATTCATTGCCAAGGTGCGACTGCTGTATGATAATCCCACTGAGCAGGTAAACTGCGGGGGCTTCCTATCGGCTCTGTTTCCAGTTTACAGAGCGACACATCAGGGATGCCCTCTTTCCCTGATTCTCTTTCTCCTAGACATAGAACCCCTGGCAGCCACCATATGTAATTCAGCTAATGTCACAGGCGTGCACCTCCCGATGGTGAGGAAGCAGACTATCGATGTGGATATATCAAATTGCATTAATATTGAGTCAAGAATATCGATGGTTTAAAATATCGAGGTACATTTTTTTGTTGTTAAAAATATCGATTTTCATGTAATGCAGGAATATCGATTTTGTAAATATTGATGTAAAAAATATTGCTGTAAATTATATCGATAATTTTGTCTAATGTTGGTATTTAAATAGTATTACTTTAATATTTGTTATTAAAAGTTTCATAAAGAAAAAATATGTTAAAAAGCTTTTTTTTTTTTAAATTAAGTTTTAGGAGTGGAATTTGGGGTATATAGGGGATAAGGGTTGGGCGTTATTTAAAAATTAGGGTTCCATTTTTTGTTTTTTAAGTTCACTAGCAGGATATTGGGTTTATAGTGGAGAAGGGTTGGGAGTGATTTAAAAGAATTGGTATAAAATTTAAATATTTTTTACAAATGTGTAAGGTTTTAGGAGCAGGATATTGGATTTATAGGGGATAAGGTTGGGGAGTATTTTAAAATATAGAATTTACATTTTTTTTTAATTTAAATGTAATTGAAATATTTGGGTCTGGGATGTTGGATTTATAGGGGATAAAGGGTGGAGAAATTTTAAAATGTAGGATTGAAATTCAAATATTTCAGAACATTTGTAAAGTTTTAGGAGCAGAATATTGCATTTATATGTGATAAGGTTAGGGAGTAATTTAAAAAATAAAAAATAATTTGAAAAAAAATAAGATAAAACATTTTCAATATCGAGGGCCCCATTAGGATGGCGGGCGGAAAACCACCCTGACCTCTATGGAGGCAGAAAACATCAGCCCGCCGGGACTGTGGATAAACCGGCGGCCAAATTAGGAACAACTGCCAAAAAAGACCGACCGCGGTGGTAGTGGGCTAACTAAGACCGTCCGACGCGGGCGGTGACTACCAAAAAATGACCACGGCGGTCGGAAACGCAGTGGAAAAGTAACAACCCACCGCAAGAAAAGCGGAGACACCGCACGGGAAATTAGTATATCCCCTATGGTCCCGCTGTTTCCGACCGCCACGGTCACACACTGCAGTGAATGGGAGAGCCAGCGGAAGAGCTGCTGCAGTGGACGATCCTCAAAAAACATGGCGGACTATGCAGAAACACCACAGCAAAGGCAAACATTGCACATAAAAAGTATCCATGCCCCCCAAATACACAAAACACATACAAATAAAATATATAAATTCCAAACAAAAACATACAATTTCCAGGACAAGTCCCACAACACACCTGACAGCAAAATCCGATTTGGACACACCCACACAGCTGAGTATAAAACCAGCCCCTTCACTGACCAGAATCCTTTGCAACACTTCAGAAGAGAAGGACACTCACCAGACCTGACAGGAGAGGCAAGACAACACAGCCACCATCATCACACCAGCACCAACAATCCCCAGCACATTACACACCTCACACAAAAACACCACACCCATCACCCACACGCCTGCACCCACAAACACTTCAAACACCACACACCATGGCATCAAAGAAAATGCCCAAATTCACAGAGAGTGAGTTGACAGTCATGGTCAATGAGATAGTCAGAGTCGAACCACAACTGTTTGGTAGCCTGGTCCAACAGACACCATTAGCGACAAGGACCCAAATGTGGGAAAGGATAGTACAAAGGGTTAATGCAGTAGGAACACCCCGCGATCCAAGAAGGAGATCATGAAGTGGTGGCATGATATCAAGAGGGTTGTCAAAGAGAGGAGAAGCAAGAATGGGGAGCTGGCTGACAGGACTGGTGGTGGCCCTCCAAACCCACTGAAAGTATTCACACCATGGGAGGAGAAGGTGCCTGCCATTCTGCATCCTGAGAGTCTCACAGGAGTATCGGGGGGAGTGGAGTCTGGTAAGTACAAACAAATGTTAACCAACACACTGATATGTACTGTATTACACATCCAAAAACACACATCAGACAAATCACATCCATCTGCACCATACACCCACAAAAACCTGTCTCACAGATCCATCAGACTCCCACTCCCATGTACCCTAAACATAGCTTGCAATATAACCATGGGAGCATGAGCACAGTCAGCCTGTATTACCACTCCCACCATGGCCCCTGTCCTACACCCCAGCAGTATGGAGCACTCCCTCCCACCCAGGAGCACCTGGAAGCCATTTCAGTACACAAAACAAACTAACAGGTAGGTAGCCATCTTGCTGGGGAGAACTGTATGTGGGAGGGAGGCCTGTACTCCTACTCCCACCATGCCCCCTGTCCCACACCCCTGCAGCATGGAGTGCACCCTTTCTCCCAGGAGCCCCTGGAAGCCATTGCGGTACACCAAACAAACTTACAGTTAGGTGGCCATCTTGCTGGGAAGGCCTGTTTGTGGGAGGGAGGCCTGTACTACCATCCCACCATGCCCCCTGTCCCACACCCCAGGGACGTAACAAACACCCCGCAGTCCCTGCAGTGCGTGGGGTCCCTCAGCCTTGAGTAGGTGAAGGGGGCCCCTCAGCTCCTCGGTGGAGATCAGATCTGTGAGAGGCTCTGAAGCAGCTGCTGTGTCTGCAGCCTGCTCTGAGCCCCTCGTGCTGAACCAGGACTGAAGAGAAACAATGTTTCAACTAACATTGTTTCTCTTCAGTTAGAGCCAAGCCGGAAAGAGGATGGGGTGGGGTTCCCAGAGACAGCAGTCTCCAGGGCAATGCGCATATGAGAAGGAATGAGGCCGCAAAATGGTGCCCTTGGGTAAGCACTCTTGTTAGAAGGCACACTACTTTGTGTCTGCCCTCAGTCAGGCGTGTTTAATAATCGAGCTCAGTGTGCCAAGTTGTGTTTGTGTTGCTCTGGTTGCAGATGAGAGGCGGGGACATTATAGTGCGAAGGTGGCAGACTGTTCTGGATGCCTGGGTCTGGGCTCGGGCGCTTGTTCCCACCTTCTTATATATTTGTTGACACAAGTAGCTATCAACATAGACCAATAACAAGGAAAGGGTGCTACGCTGCAAAGAGCGATGTGTGATCATCTTATTTGGACTTATTAAAAGTAATGTGCCACGGTAGCGCAATACACCTTGTTTGCTGTCCCAACAGACAGTGGAGAGAGAGAGTGGAGAGAGAGAGAGAGAAAGAGTGGAGAGAAAGAGAGTAGAGAGAGACTGATTGACTGAGAGAGACTGGCATAGAGAGAGAAAGACTGTCTGAGAGACTGACTGACAGAAAGGGAGAGACTGACTGACAGAAAGAGAGTGACTGACTGACTGAGAAAGACTGACTGACCGAGAGAGACTAAAAAACTGTCAGAGAGACTGACAGAGAGAGACTGACTGACTGACAGAGAGAGACTGACTAACAGAAAGAGAGAGAGAGATAGAGAGACTGACAGAGAGAGATAAACTGACTGACTGAAATGAGAGAGAGAGAGAGAGAGAGAGAGAGAGAGAGAGAGACTGACTGACTCAAAGAGAGAGACTGACTAAGAGAGAGCGAGAGACTGTGACGGAATTGGGGTCAAAGTGTGTATGAAGCTATGCAATGCCTCTTAAGATTGCTATTGTCTACTAATGAAAATATAGTATCAAAATTTGCTCTTTGTAGTTATATCTGCTTTTGAAATACTGCATTGTCTCATTGTCTAATGTTTTAAAATGGAAACGAGAAGGAGCAGTGGATGCGCTTTTGTCAAAACTGAACGATGAGTGGGCCCGATGTTGTATATCATGACAGGAGTCTGCATCAGGAAAACCACCAAAAATTGGGCACACGTTCCCGGCCTACTGATGGCAGGACCCCTGTAATGAATGGACCACCACTTATGATAGCATGCTGGCAGACTAAGCCCAACCTTTAACTCCACCATCCAGTCTTACTTATACGGTTGTATTGGTGACAGCGGCGTAACAATAGCCCCGCATCCCCTGCAGTTTGACGGGTCACTGGCCTGAGATCTCTAGACTGGCATGGAGAATGTTAGAGGGGCCCCTCCATGTAGTTTGCAGAGGGGCCCCCTCAAGTTTCGTTACGCCACTGCCACACCCCAGCAGCATGGAGCACTCCCTCCCACCCAGGAGCACATGGAAGCCACTGCAGTACACCTAACAAACTTACAGGTAGGTAGCCATCTTGTTTGTGAGGCCTGTTTGGGAGAGGGAGGCCTGCACTCCTAATCCCACCATGACCCCTGTCCCACACCCTTGCAGCAAGGAGTACCCCCGTCCTCCCAGGAGCCCCTGGAAGCCATTGCTGTACACCAAACTTACAGGTAGATAGCCATCTTCACAGTGAGGGTGTTTGGGGGAGGGAGGCGTGTATTCCTACTCCTACCATGCCACATGTCCCACACCTGAGCAGGATAGAGCCCTCCCCCACCCAGGAGCACTAAGAAGCCAATGCATTGTCCAGCAAACAAACTTACAGGTAAGTAGCCATCTTCACTGGGCTGGCTGTTGCGGGGAGGGAGGCCTGCATCACTACACACAGAACCAATTAAATGCAATGCATCGATACCTGACATTTACCAGTAATTGATGTACCACTGCATCCTGTAATGAGGCACAGTAATGCACCTAATAAAAATAGGTAAGATCAATCAATTATGTTGTTTACAGACAGTGGATGACATGCAGCTAACAGAATACTTGCACAGTGCACAACACTGACCATTCTCTATCTAATCCACAGGTGACGAAGAACTCACTGCTGAGGACAACAACAACGACCAGCAGAGCCAGTCTCCACCCCGCACATGGACTCTCAGATGTAGACGCCCAGGATTCTCTGGACGATGAGCTCCAGGCCGGCCCATCTGGTGTGCCAGGGAACAACATGTCCAAGGCCCCCATCCTCCCCACCACCACGTCTGCTGCAAAAATAACTACACAGCAGACCCTTGCAGTTATGGCCTGTGCCTCCACCGCCACCACCACCACCACCAGTGCCACCTGCAGCCCCCTCCCTGTCCCAGGGGATGATCAGCCCACACCAACAACTGTGGATGGCAGGGAGAGTGTGCCTGGACCCACAGTGGTGAGGCAACAGGTTTGTGGCAGCAGGGCAGGGGGTAGGGCCAGGGTCACCCCAGACCTCAGAAGGTTGGCACAACATCGCTGGACCACTTCACCGGAGTCATCGGGCCTATGAAAAGGTCCAGGGACAAAATGGCCAGTCTGACAAACTATTACGTGAGCTCATCCTGCTGATGAGGTCCATCAACACCGGCCCTGGACAATGGGTGGACCTCATGGGCCAGCGAGTTGCGTTACTGAGGGACAGGCCTGCGTCTCAAACAACACCTCCGCCAACCTCTTTTGTGCTGCAGGATGTCAGTGCACCATCCTCCCCTGCAGCCATAGAGAGGGGTGAGTCCTCAGACGCCACTGGCCATGCAGCAGGGTCCCCCCCGGCCAAGCGACCAAGGTGGCATCCAAAGAAGAGCCTAGGAGTCTCTGGTGGCAAAGCACCAGCCAAACGCCACTTCATGAACCAAGCCCTGATGGCAACCCTCTTCTCCACTGCATTGACTGTTTGGACTGTCCTTCCCCACACTGCCTTGTGAATGGCACCTGTCTGTTGGACGGGGTCACAGCATCCATGTGGTGTCTACTCTTACATCTCATTTACCATGACTGTCAACTCACGGCTCCATCACCACCTTCATGTAAATCTGCCCGCACAGCTCACATGTCAACTTTGTAAATAAAATACCTTACACACTTCTATTCGTGCAGCTTTGTCTTTAGTGCAATAGTTACACTGTTCAAAATGTCCATAATGTATGCCAAAAGATGTACAGTGCGTAGGCCTGGATAAACTTCGAGGCACCTAGGGAGACAAATCAGAACAATAGTCACTGGCATAAGTGTGGCATCACAGACATTACACTACACCAGAGGTCTTCAAACTGTGGGGCGCGCCCCCTTGGAGAACCGGGCCTTATGGGCCTGGCGGCGCAGGGCACGCCTTAATCCCCGCGTTCACCTGCTTTGTATAAAACAGAGACACGAGACACTCCGTTGAGCATGGAAGCCAGGTTTATTAGCTGCAGCTAAGCACAGTTGTCCCAGAAGTTACACACAAGGTGGATTCTAAGGAGACTGCCACTTCAATCCGTGGCGCACAGTCTTTTATGGCAACATATTTACAGCATCTCACTCCTTACACATACAAAACCAACCAATGAGAAAAGTTGGGAAACAAGCTATCAGGTGTCTCAAATACGCCCCTCTCTCAGACCCCGTGTGCTACCCCTCCCAACAAATTAATCAGTGATGGCGTCAACAATCCCTTCTTGCAGGTGGTAGGACGTATTTGTGTGCCTCAAAGGATAGTTGTGTAATAGGAGAATACAAGGAGAGAATAGCAAAGGCCAGTCAGATAAGATAGTATAAGGAAAGAATAGGAGAAGGCAAATAGTCGGTCGAGACAGGGATCAATCGAGCCAGACATGGATTAACGAATTCAGCCAGACCCTGACATTGGGTTTCGTGAACAAGGGCAATGGAATTACTTTGTAACTGAAAGGACACGTAGCAGCTGGAAACGCAAAAACACATTGTTCGCCGTGCTGCCTGAGTGAGGGCAACACAAAATGGCAGCAGGACACAAAATGGCGGCTAGATACGGGACGAAATCAGAAATCTTAGAACCTCACCCTGGGGGGGGGAGGGGCGTGGCTTTGTTCCTAGGGGGGGCGCAGATGCATTTCTAAAGACTTGTAAATGAAGATGGCCTAGAAGTATGACTTTTTTATTTATCGCGTTTACAGGCTGTCTTCATTTACATTCAGCAGGTAATGGGGAAACTATGGCAATTGTTATTCCTGGTGCAGTGGTGGTGGGGTCAAATACATGACTAAGTGGCTAAAAAGAAAAGAACATGTTCTTTAAGTCATTCGTTGATTTTTCACATATAGCCAGCTGCATATGAAATAATGTGCATACCATAAACAAAAAATAAATTCAAATTAAACTAATCCTTCAGAACACTTTCTTTTATGCTATCCAACCTCAATTCATTAACGCGATGACTGCAGTTATCTGTGAAATCAGAGTCACACAATTGAATCCTTTTTGGCATTATTTAAAAAGGTAATTATACTCTGTTTAATCAAGGCTGCTGGAATTATGTGGTGGGAAGGATGAAATTATGTGGCAGATTTGACAAAATTATGCTGCAAAAAAGCCAGCATATGGTGGCTTAACACACTACTTTTTGTGATAGTGTTACTTCACTATTTGATAAATTTTACACATGCTAAAACTGTGTGGGTAAATGTTTCGCCTCATTAGTGCCAGATTAACACTCAAATTCATCAATAAGCAACAGAAAGCTGACAGTCAACCTTTGTGATGGGCCTTCCACTGTGTGGCAACATGTGTTGTTGCCTTTTTAGTAACTTTTCAGCCGTCTGGCTAGAAACACATTTTTGTTTGCTAAAATCTATACAAAATGCAGCACATAGTGGATTATGTGGCAAGTGGATTTTAAATGGCCATCACTACAATTAGTGCAGCAGGCGCAGTGTCAGTAGGGCAGTGCACCCCAATTGTGTTACTAGCAACATGGGGGATGGGAACTGGAACTCTTTTTTTCCTTTTTAACATTAGGGCCCTGGTTACCCTTGCTGCACAGGTAACAGGTCCAAAGCAACAGGTAGCAAGATGCATGATTTACTTTTTTTTTTTACACACAGGGGCAGACATCGTGCTTTAGACCTTATGTCTAGGAGTGATGGGCCAGTGGAGAGAGTGGGCAGAGTAGTAGGCATCCTTTGTGCTGCAGATGCAGTGGCACAGGGGTCCAGAGGTGTGAGGCGTCAAACCCCAATAGTATAGTTTTACTGCCAATTCTTGATTATGTTGGGGCGCAGTGCACCACCGTTGTGCCAGTGTTGCTTTGGGCCTCGGACCAATGGCCCAAGAGAAGGGGAAATGTAATCAAGGAGACACATTCACGTAGGCCTCAGAGAGATGGCTGAGCGGGGAAAGGGGCAGGATGGAGGCCCATTTTCTCAACAAGGGGCAGAGAAGACCACCACTTCACAAGGCAGTTGATCTCATTACTGAAGCAGGTTCAATGGCACTCGGGCCTAGGAGTGAGAGGCCCACTGCGTGACAATTAGGACTGCCTTCATTTATAAAAGAGAGGCTCACTTTTCTTTCTAGCATTTGAGGTAAGGGCATCCATGCTGCAAAGTTATGGGCAACATGCCAGAGCTCATTTTATTCTTGATAGGACAGAGAATCTGTTACAAAATTGAAGTGATGGCCATGCATGGTGGGGAAGAGGTGAAAGAGGCAGAGGACACAGTCTGCTACTCAGGGCTGCAGTTATCATTAGTGCAACAGGTGCAGTTGCATTGGGTCTTAGGAGTGTGAGGGGCTCAAAACACCCCGAATATCTGGAGTTTGCTTGATCTATTTTCTCTTTCATAAGGGTCACATTTAGTGTGGATTATCAGTTACAGAAAAAGTACTCCTGAAATGGCAATCCCGCCCTCTGCACTCGGCTCGGATCTTTCCACTCCACCAAATACTGCCATAAAGTTTTCAAGGGGGCCCTATCTGTAAACATTTTGCTAAGGGGGGCTCACAGCAAAAAAGTTTGAAGACCTCTGCACTACACCAACCATCTATTCAAGTCAACAGACAGACAACACAATATGCAACGCGTGTCAACAAACAGAGTTCCGTATAGGTTCACAGGTAAAATGTCACTGCCACATTTCCACACACATGTTACTACACATGTGCCTGTCTGTACCATTCGCACATAGCCCTTCAAGACAACAGCAATCACACCAGACAATGTACAAGTTGTACCTCGTCACACACCTTCAAGTGAAGTAGCAGGTGATGAGCTGTTGACGCATGTTAACTCCTTCCTTCTCACCACTGTCCTCATCATTGGACTCAGGTCTTTGAGCAGGAGGTGGCCTTGGGTCCTCACCATAGTCCAGGAGCAGGGGAATCCCCTTGTGAATGGCCATGTTGTGGAGCAAACAGCATGCCACAACGATCTTGCAGACCTTCCCAGGCGAATATGACAGTGCACCTCCAGTCCTGTCAAGGCAGCGGAATCTTGACTTGAGCAGGCCAAACGTCCGCTCAATGACACGACGGGTCCGGCCATGGGCCTCATTGTACCTGATGTCAGCTGGGGTCCTGGGATTCCGTAGTGGGCTTAGCAGCCATGGCCGGCTGGGATATGCAGAGTCACCTAGGAATGACAAACACACATTGCAATGTTGCACAGGCAGAGGGCAGCAGGTCACACACACAGCATGGGCATACGCACCCACAATCCAAGCACGCTCTGGAAGCAGATTTGCCATTATCCGGGGCACAATGCTGTTCCTCAGGATGTACGAGTCATGAGCTGAGCCGGGAAATCTTGCACACACTTGCAATATGGTCATGTCTGCAAGGCACACCACCTGCACATTGATCGAGTGATAATGTTTACCATTCCTAAAGATTTGCTCACTCGCCTGTGGCGGCACCAGACTGACATGGGTGCAATCGATGGCACCAACAACATGGGGGATGTGACCAAGGGGATAGAAGTCACGCTTCACATTGTCCAATTCTGCTCCCCTGGGGAAATGTATGTATCTATCCTTATATATCATCATGGCTGCAAGAACATCCCTCAACACCAGACTGAACATGGGTTGTGACATCCCTGCAGCGCTGGCCACAGTCTCCTGGAAGGAGCCAGTTGCAAAAAAATGGAGGGCTGCCATTACTTTGTACGTTGGTGTGAATGCTGTTGGGTAGTGGCGACGAGGCTGCAGGTGGGGCTCCAACAGATCACAAAGGGTCTTCAGTGTCGGTCTGTCAAGGCAGAATTTGCGAATGATTGCAACATCCTTCATGTCCTCCAGCAGTGTCAGGTGATGTATGAGATTAGGCCTCCGCTTGGTTGAGTTGAAAATGGACACATGTCATTGACAACCATCATGAGATGGCCACAGCACATCCTGTGAAGGATGTCACAGAAAAACAAAGACTGCCCTGAGAAATGCCTGGCACACCACGTTCCATGGGTGGACATTTGAGACACACAGAGGGCACACCTCTCCATTTACCATACACCAGTGCCGCAAACAACACATAGTTCAATGTGAATGCACACATACTGAACCCCACATTTCACATGTGCACGCCTTGTAGCGTAACATCCACCAATGTGTCTAAAAAGAACATGACTGTCTCATACTCATCTACCTTACCTGTCACACCTCAATGCACCATGTAAACTTGGCACACATCCACAAAATAATGATCACAGTAGGCAGCAAACTGTCAGTTGTGTGCATGAGCAGATATAAAAGCACAAGTAAGTAACAACACCATACAGTAATACAAACCTTGCCAAGGTCATCATTGACCCACAACACATTGTTTTTGTATACATTATTGAGTCCACCTTCACACTGTCAAGCATCATCAACCATCAAATGCATAAGTGACATGGAAGGGACCACAGACAAATGTATGTCAGACAGAGCCAAACAAGGCATGTGCGTCCACCTGTGGATTATATGGAATAATGGCATTGCATCCACAATGATGTGCCCTTAACCATGTTGCTGCTGTGCATTGATGCAGTGTTCACGATGGACATTTCCATTGCATGTGCCCCAAATTGTGGTAGCTAGTGTCTGACCACTGCGGTGGGACACCAGCACCACCCCCTTCACAAGTGCGGTAGCCATTGGCATGGAGACATGGGTAGATGGCGTTGGGCATGCCCGCAACCCAAATCGCGGTAGCTACCCCCTGGCCACGGCGGTGTGACACCAGCACCACCCTCTTCACAAGTGCAGTAGCCATTGGCATGGAGACAAGGGTAGATGGCGGTGGGCATGCTTCGCCACCCAAATTGCTGTAGCTACCGCCTGGCCACGGCGGTGTGACACCAGCACCACCCCTTTCACAAGTGCCGTAGCCATTGGCATGGAGACTTGGGTAGATGGTGGTGGGCATGCTCTGCCACCCAAATCGCGATAGCTACTGCCTGGCCACAGTGGTGTGACACCACCATGGGGCATTGCCTAGAGCCAATGTGAGCGATTATTGCAGTGGCATGATGCAGTTTTGAAAATCGTGGAAGGCGTGCTCGGCCACCGCAGAGGGGGTCATTGAATGCTTTTGAAAGATGCACCATTGCAGTAGTGCACCCCGGGCCCCTGCGATGCATCACCACCATAGAGCATTGCCTACAGCCAATGGGAGAGATGATTGCGGTGGCATGATGCAGTTTTGAAAATCGTGGAAGGCGTGCTCCGCCACTGCGGAGGTGGTCATTGGATTCTTTTGAAAGATGCACTATCGCGGGTGCGCACCCCGGGCCCCTGCAGTGCATTACCACCATGGAGCATTGCCTACAGCCAATGGGAGCGACGATTGCGGTGTCATGATGCAGTTTTGAAAATCGCAGAAGGCGTGCTCCGCCATCGCAGAGGCGGTCATTGGATGCTTTTGAAAGAGGCAGACCTGGACAACCAATTGTTGCAGCTTGGCACCTAAGAAACAACCCCAGGGGGCTATAAATCTGTGGGAGTGAGCCTCACATTTCCACTGCTCACAGAGTCTGTTGCCTGAGACCCTCATTAACTGCTGCCTCCAGAGCCTGCTGCCTAGGACCCTCATCTGCTGCTGCCTCCAGAGCCTGCTGCCTGGGACCCTCTCATGCTGCTGCCTCAAGATCCTGCTGGCTGGGACCCTCTCTTGCTGCTGCCTCAAGAGCCTGCTGCCTGGGACCCCTCGCCACTCACTTCCACCACAGGTGTTCCATGTCAACAGGGATGGCAAGGACAGAAAAGATCCGTGCCAGTCCATTCACACGTGAGGAGCTGGAGGTCCTTGAGGACGAGGTGCTGGCACAGTACCCAAGGCTGTATGGTAGCCCCAAAGTGGTGGTAAGTCATCGTGGAGGGAGATATAGGGTGGGGGGTCAGACATGTAGTTGTGCTTCTGCAGTATATGCCTGAGGGTGTGGGGTTATATCATACACTGACAAACATGCTCTCTCCAGGGCGAGGGAGTGTGTGTGTCCCAATGTCATGGTTTTACCTGCCTGCAGTTGTATGTCTGAGTGGAGTGTATTACATTGTCAGCCAAACAGAGCCACAGGATGTTGGACATGCAGGTGCCAGGACAGTACTTGCTTGTGTGATTGTCTCTGTGTGCCCCTGTTGTGTGACTCAGTGTGAACCTAGAGACTTTGCCTAGTGCCCGCCCACCACGACGAGTTCACATCACTGTTCTTACTGGGGCCTTACTCTTGTTCAGTCACATGGAAATGAAGATATGCACCATATCAGGCCTGTATGATTGCACACAACCACAGTTGTGTAGATGGCTATTTTGTTGGTGAGTACATGTGCCCCGAGGCCACACACATTACAAACACATATGTTCACAGGACATGCTCATGGAATGCTGACCAGTCATGCACACAGTGATTCTACACACAGACACAGGTAGATGTGTGATGTATGTACTGGCCAGACATGCATGGGACAGAAGATGTGTTGAAGCCACTGATGGGGTCCAGTGCAGTCATCCTGCATGTGTGTGAGATTATCAGGGACCCTGTACACCCTCATGAATGCATGTAATCACATCTGTTTTGCCAATGCAGAGTGCTCTTTTGAGGTGTCCCCCAGTTTGGGATGGAGGGAGATTACAATTGGTCATGAGTCTGTGTCTTGCTACTGTACTGATATATGTTGGTACATGACACTGTGTCACTGATCATTTCCCCTTCTTTTCCCCCATACCTGTAGCTCAAGGTACAACAGCGTAAGGCCATGTGGAAGGCGATTGCAGCAAAGGTGCGAGCCCTGGGGGTATCCAACCGATCACGCACTCACTGCCACAAGAGGTGGGACGACATAAGCCGGCTGCCAAAGAACGTGACAGAGATGACATTGGGGCTGCTACCACGCACTGCGCGTTTGGCACGGCACAACATGACACCACTGATGGGCCGCATATTGGCAGCCACTCATCCTGAGGTGGATGCACGCCTGAAGGAGCATCGGCAGCAAGGCAGGGATGAGTATTTGGGGAGGGTGACTTTGGCTGCGAGAGGATGCATGTGTACAGGGCCTGTGGCAGCTCTGGCCCATGTGATGTTCGTGGGGTGGTGCTGTGCTGTGTCATGTGAGTGGGTGCTGAGATGGGTGCCAAGTGTCATGCATTGGTCTAAACTAGCCTTACAAAGGTGATCCTCCCTGCTGTGCTTTCCCATAGTCAGATGTGTTAGGATCTATATGGTCATTCAGCATTGGAATAGAGTGGGGAACCTTTTAGGGGGTGAACAGCAGTGTCCACTATCCAAGTGTGACTTCATGTATGCGTACTTTGAATGCACCATGATCGGTGAGGCCCTCACATCTGACAACAAGGTGCCCAGAGTACCACTTGGTGCTTGGTATGGCCTACTTGCCATTGTAGACTGTCATGTCCTAATAGGTGTGTGTGTTGTTCCCTCAAGGTCTGTCAGTGGTAATAAGTGTTGTCCCCACATCATGTCCCTAGGTGTGGGCAGGGCAAGTTGTTTGTCTGGTACACTTCATCCACGGGCAGGGTGCTGTGCTGTTTGGCCTCAACATGGCTGAGTAATGGCAGAGATTCAGGTTTACAGGCACTTTTGTGGTCTATGTAGTGTGTTGCTGCAATGAGATTGCAGGGTGTGGTGGTCACCATGTTGATTAGGGCATCTACTGTACTGCATTGATTGTATTGCTTTGTTCTGCTGATGACACTAACACAACCCTGCATCTCTCTCTCATGCAGAATCGCCAGTGGACACGGAGAAACAGGAGCCAGAAACCAGTTGTGGCGAGAGTAGCACTACAGCTGCACCGGAGGCCAGTGACACAGAGCTCACAGCGCATCTGAGGGGGACCGGAGTATGCAGGAGGAATCCGTGGCTGAGACACAGAGTACAAGATCATCTGATGCTAGTGGTGATGCATCTATGTTGGCAGGCACAGGGAATGGGGACTCTGCATCATTGTCTACCACACAGCGGCCAGTGCCCACCCTCCCATCCACTTCCTCTGGTGCTGCCTGTGTCCGTGTCAGTAAGAGGGGACAAGTTAAGTTCACACCTGGCACTGCTGAGCCTGCACCTGTCCCCCCTTCTGCCCTCAGTGCTGAGTCTGTAGAGCTCCTGCGCCAGCTTTGTGTGAGCCAGTCAGCCCTGCTCAATGCCTTCAGTGACCATGACAAAAAACTAGGCCAGGTGGTTGCCTACATGGAGGGCATACACTCTGACGTGGGTGGGCTACACCGTACAGTCCAGGCTTTGTCATCCGCAGTGACGTCTGCCGTTCAACAAGCACATACTCCCATTCCTGCTCAGGTGCCTTTGTCCATCCCCCAGTCAGTGGCCACATCGGATGTTAGTGACCACGGTTCCCATGCATCACAATCACAGTATAGCACAAGAAGCACCCAGCAGACCCAACTCAAGCGGGCCCGCCCCCAGACACCATCCCCACAGAAGAGCAGAGCCACCCCAGAATGCAAAGACAAGAGCCCGTCAGGGAAGAGCAAGGCCGGAAAAGCAATGAGGCAGACATCAGGCTCCCATGCCTCAGCGGCATCACCAGCGAAGGACTCTACTGTCCTTAAAACTTCACGCAGAGCTAGGCGTGCAGTGCCTATGTCTACTGAGGTGGTGTTGTATGGCATGGGTACACCTAGGAAGGGCACAGGGCCACATTCCCCCGCCACATCAACTCCAATTCCTAGCCCAGTGAAGCAGGTGGAGGAGGGCACTGTAGGGGCTAACCCTGGCAAACAGGCAAAGGAGGGCACTGTAGGGGCCACCCCTGGCAAAGAGGCAAAGGAGGGCACTGTAGGTGGGACACTTGGAAACAGGGGAAGGTGGTCCAGAGGCATAGCCAGGCAAAGCGTTCCGCAGGATCCAGCACGTCACCAGAGTGAGTGCCAGTGTCTGCACCGGATGCGGGACAGTTGGTGTGTGTGCCTGTTGTGTAATCACCAGTTGCCATTAACCCCAGTACAGGGAAGCCATTTTGAATTCCCAAAAATAGGAAGGACATCCCTCAAACCTCTCCCACCCACACTGTATTACAGGTCTGCATGACTCCACGTGCCACTTCACCACCTGGTCCAAACAGCCCCCCAGCTTGCCAAGCCACTGATAGCCCTACATCACCTGGGCCTCTCTCTCCCCAGTCAATTGGTCCTGCTGTACCCAACACACAGCCATATCCAAGTCAGCCTGACAGCCAAGAGTGAGTGGTAGTCCCCCCCATACACCTGTCTCTCATAAAGGTGTGCTAGCCATGACCATTGTTTACTACCTGGGTGTGTTGCTGGCCATGGCAGGGTACAGCCAAACACACTCCCTGTGCTGCTTCTCATGTCCTGACTCTGCACTTTGCCATGCCCACTGACTTTGTCATTCACTGTTGTTCTGCCCTTGCCTCTGCATCTTCTCATGTACTCACTCTGCACTTTGCCATGCCCACTGGCCTTGCCTGTGCAGATTCTCATGTCCTGACTCTGCACTTTGCAATGCCCAATGGCCTTCCTGTTCTGGCCTTGCCTGTGCAGCTTCTCATGTCCGGAATCTGCACTTTGCATTGCCCACTGGCCTTCCTGTTCTAGCCATGCCTGTGCAGCTTCTCATGTTCTGACTCTACACTTTGCCATGCACACTGGCCTTGTCATTCACTGATGATCTGGCCTTGCCTGTGCAGCTTCTCATGTCCTGTCTCTGCACTTTGCCATGCCCACTGGCCTTGTCATTCACTGCTGTTCTGCCCTTGTCTGTGCAGCTTCTCATGTCCTGACTCAGCACTTCTCCCTGGTCACTGGCCTTGTCGTTCACTGCTGCTCTCCCCTTGCCTGTGCAGCTTCTCATGTCCTACTCTGCACTTCTCCCTGGCCACTGGCCTTGTCGTTCACTGCTGCTCTCCCCTTGCCTGTGCAGCCTCTCATGTACTTGTGCCACCTGCCATGGACACTGGCCCTGTTGCTCTGCTGTGTTGTACTCTCACCTGTGCCCTGGACACTGGGACTGTTGCTCTGCTGTGTTGGAGTCTCCCCTGTGCCATGGGCACTGGCCCTGTTGCTCTGCTGTGTTGGAGTCTCCCCTGTGCAGCCTCTCATGTTCTTGCTGTGCCTCCTGCCCTGGACACTGGTCCTGTTGCTCTTCTGTGTTTTACTCTAACCTGTACCGTGGTCACTGGCCTTGTTGCTCTGCTGTGTTGGAGTCTCCCCTGTGCCATGGACACTGGCCCTGTTGCTCTGCTGTGTTGGAGTCTCCCCTCTGCCATGGACACTGGCCTTGTTGCTCTGCTGTGTTGTGCTCTCACCTGTGCCATGGACACTGGCCCTGTTGCCCTGCTGTGTCGGAGTCTCCCCTGTGCCATGGCCACTGGCCCTGTTGCTCTGCTGTGTTGGAGTCTCCCCTGTGCCATGGACATAGGGTGACCAACTGTCCGTGAATTTCACGGACCGTCCGTAAATTGGACCTCACGTCCGTTGTCCGTGAGGATCCCTTTTACGGACACCTTTTGTCTGTAATTTTGGCCCTGGCAGGGAACAGAGCTGTTCCCTGTGAGAGCCATCAGATCACTGATAGGGCACTCATCAGTGAAGTACAAGAGCAGCCCCACCCACCCATTGTCACTTTGTATGCTGCTGATTGCCACATACAGAATGACAATGGGCCAAGTTTGGGTGTCACAGTATGTGGTGGGCCGCTTCCTGCGCAGTAGCGGCCACCGGCAACATTAACAGCTGGTGAAAGGCACTCCCAAAAATCTCATCAGAAGTATGCTGCTGGCCACAGGGTCCGGAGTCCGTCTCTCTCACTTCTTTTGGCACATGTTAACAGCTAACAAGAAGTGCCACATTTGAAATTGAACAGAGGGTGTAATGTGTTTCAAATATAAGTTCAATTATTTCAAGGCTGGTTTATTACACAGTATTGTCTAAAATAAAAAAAAGCCGAGCAGCGAAGGCTCCTGAAGGGCTTTTTATCCATGAGTCAAGTTCCCAAAAAGGCACTCTAGTCCCTTCTCTCCAGCCTGCTCGCTCAAATCAGAGAGGCGAACACTCCGCCTCTGGCTGTGCATAAAAGGCAAGAACCACCCTCTTCAGTCCTGGAAAGGTGAGGAAGCATGCCCCACTCCACTGTAACTTTTGGGATTCATAGCTCTTGCACAAGAACCCAAAGACACCCCGGATGTGTTTCATTTGTGTCTGAATTTTATGCATGTTTGTGCACTTCGGTTTATTCAACATAACAGGATGCAATAGTTTTTCAGTGAATGCGTGTAAAAGTGCAAGGTACCCTAATCGCATGCTGCTGTATCAGCCTTCCAACTTCATTTGATCGATAAAATTATGATAATTAATTTGTGTAAGGAGTCTAACTATACATATCAGGTATACAGCGCCAACTAACCTTTCGGAATGAATGTGCGCTTTACAAGTGCACTTTATCGTTTATATTTTTTTCAGTGAAGGATGTACTGGGGTCATCCAAGTTCGCACATGAACCCTATTATGCACATTTCACAGAGCTTGACACCTGACAAATGTAAATTTCTTATTGTCTTTCAGGCTGGATGTGTGAAAGGGTAAATGGTTGGATTGATGAGTGAATGGTTGGATGATGAGTGAATGGATGGATGGGTGGAAGAGTGGATGGATGAGTGAAAGGATGCTTGGGTGAAATGGTTGGATGGATGAGTGAATGGATGGATGAAGGGATGGATGAGTGAAAGGATGGATGGAAGGATAGACAATGGATAGGTCTTCAAATGGTTGAAAATGTTTGGAAATGGATGGGCACACATATGGAAGGACTTAATGAATGATGAAAGACTGAATGATGGATGAAAGAATTAATAGATGACAGAATGTAAATATGGAATGGTGGATATCAGGGGTTTGATGGAAGGATGAATGGCTAGATCATTGGATGAGGGAGCTCTTCTGGGGAGGGTTGTGATGACTTACTTTGCTTTCTTGGTGCCATAAGAGCTTTAATTCAAGGTGGGAGATGTTTACATTTTCTGGCAACTTCTTTGCCTATGTGTTAATGTTCTGTATTTGCTGTGTGCTTATGTGTGGGATCTATACATCATGCATATGACATTTTGAGTGACACCCAACTGCTACTTGAATGGTTACACTAGTAATTGTAACATTTTGCATGCTTTGTTTTAGGTGTAAGGTTTTAGGGAGAGCCTCATGGTGCCATGAGCTGTGCTTGATATGTATATAGTATTTGTAGCAATATGCAAGGTGTCAAAAATAAACTATGCAATAGTGTATTGACAGTACATTCTTGCAATAGTGTATTGACAGTACATTCTTTGAAGAAAGCTGCAGGGAAAGCACCTTTTTGACTTTGGTCAGCTAGTGCAACTCTTTGCGAAGCCCCCATAAGCAAAGTCAGATTCCATATTTTAAGTTCCACTTGCTGAAACAGTATTATGCGTTCCCTATAGGGATTTTATCACAGCAATCCTCCCTTTAGTTCACCTATGTGTGCTGCTTTTCATCTAAAAAAAGCACTCAGATGTGAAATGCTAGTAACAAAGTCTATCTGAGCAGATTTCCAGACCACTTCTCTCACCAAACATGCCTTCTCAGGGCCATGAGTTGTAAACAAAATATCAGACTGGACAACCCAGTGCATATAAATAGATTATTATAATATGAAATACCACAAAAAGCAACGCACAGTTGCCCCAATCTGCACGTATACCGAAAAACGATTGTCTCAACTTAATCTAAAACTTTTTTTGACTTGTACTTGAGTGGTTGTCTATTTACATACGTTTATACTATTGCGCCACTTCCTCTGATATGTCTGTAAAACTTACCTTTTGTCCCGAAGTTTTGTCCTGAATTTTGACCTTCTTTCCAGAATTTTTGTCCTGAATTTTGACCCACTATCCTGAAATTTTACACTCGCCGTCCTGAATTTGCACCCATGCCAGTTGGTCACCCTACATGGACACTTGCCCTGTTGCTCTGCTGTGCTGTACTTTCACCTGTGCCCTGGACACTGGCCCTGTTGCTCTGTTGTGTTGGGGTCTCCCCTGTGCCATGGACACTGGCCCTGTTGCTCTGCTGTGTTGTACTTTCACCTGTGCCCTGGACACTGGCCCTGTTGCTCTGCTGTGTTGGAGTCTCCCCTGTGCCATGGACACTGGCCTTCTTGTTTGGAGTTTGCCTGTGCAGAGTATCCTGCATATGATAGGCATGTTGTGCCTTGCTCTTGTCTACTGTTGTTCTACTGTCACATATGTGCAATATGTGAATAAAGACAGTTACTCCTGTTGTGTGTTTTGTCAGTGTCCTTGCTGATTAAAGTTCTTGTGGTGTGTGTATTTGGTTGCCTGTGCACCATGCTCTATGTGTAACTTCAACATTGCCAAGCTCTTTGCCCGCATCATGTTTTTAAACAGGGGTGACAGTGTCTTCAGTCCATTCAGACACTGATACTAGTGTTATCTGTGATCGCTCTTTTACCTGTCATGCCTTTCTCTTTTTAGTGGTTTTTCTATTGTTGGTTATATTGTTGCCATCTCAGGTTAGGGGACACTGCCAGCACAGGGTGTGATGCTGTGCACAGGTTTGCATGCAGGCTGGGCAAGGTCATGACGAATGTGTGTTATTCCTTCATGTGTGCCCTGCTGTGTTTGTGTATGGTCATCTTGTGTTGGCCCTTAGTCCTGGTCCCATGGCCTACATGAGATGTGTGCTCTTGGGTAGTCAAGAGGTGTGCAGTGTGAAGGGTGAGACTTTGTAGTGGGTGTGGATGTGTGTGTGCCCCTGCATTGTGATAGACACACATGTGTCACCCAGGAGTTGTGTGCCTGTTGTTTGGATTGTCCTGCTTTGTGGATATGGTTGTATGCACATGTGTGAGTTGTCTGTTGTGCACTGTGCAGTGTGTTGGCGTGTCCATACTGGTCTGTCTGACTCCTCCTTGTTGTTTTGCTCACTTACAAGTGTGCAAAGTGTGTGACTTGCACATCAGTGTTGTGTTGGTTTGATCATCAATGTGTCTTGAGTGTGTTTGTGTAGACTGTGTAGCCCTGCTGCTCCACACTGCCATTGTGTTTGTGTTTCTCATGCATTGCAGGCACATGGTGCCTTTTATCCTCCTGTATGGTATGGGGTGTGTGGTGTATTGCCATTCCCTATGTGTGCCACTTATGCCCATGCATTGTGGGTCTGCATTCCCTCAATTTTCGTATGGTACACCCCTTACATGTCTACTACTGACATGCTGGTCAGTTCACTTTGATGTCAGCGGTCCCCTTGGTTTTCATGTGTGTGTGCCTCCCCATCACTTCATTTGTGAGACTGTGCTTTATGGTGCAGTTCTTGGGCCAAGAGTGATGTTCCACTCTGGACATTGCCCCAATAGTTTATGTGTGATGTTCTTGTTCTATTAGTTAGTGAGGATTGCTAATGTGCACTTCAGCTGTGTGTGCTACCCAGTGGTCGGGTCAGGATGGTTGTGCTCTTGTTTCCCAGAGTGGTGCATATGTTGTTGTTGTGTTGGATGTATGTGTGTTGGCTGTGGTATTGATTCACTTCCTGGGTGTGCCTTTGTGTTTGTGCTGTGCTGATTTGTGTTGTGCGGGTTGATGTTGTGTCAGTCATGTCTGTGTGTAACATTTGTGCTTGTTGTGCACACACTGCTTGTTGTGCATACAGTGCTGTGTGTATGTGGCCTTGGCATTGCCCGATGTGCATCACCTGATGTCCTGTGGTTTTTTTTCATTTTTGATTTCATGTGCATCTGTGGTTGGTTTGATGTAGCAGTGTAGTTCTGTGCTGGTTCACTTCTTGTGTGATTTGTGATATGGTTTGTGTGTTTTGTTCCTGAGTGATGAGGTTGCGCACTCCTGTTGTGTGTGTGCTCCCATTGCCTTTCCACAGTTTGGCTGACAGGGTACTTGTGTTTCTGAAGGGGGTCTGTGTGTGTTCCTGTGGTGTTTGTGTGGTGTTTTTGTGCTGGCATTTGTTCAGGCATCCCTGTTTGTGTATTCTGTTTGTGGCTTTACCCAGGGTGTGTGTTTGTTTACGTGTGTATGTGCTGGCAAGTATTGGCATCCTTCAGTGTGTGTGGCACTGGTGTTGTGTGTTCCTTGTCAGTCACTCCTGCAGTGGCTGTTTCCCTGGTTCTTTGTTGTGTGGTGCAGAGTGTGAATTGGGCTTGCTTGTTTGTGTGCTTGTTGCGTGTTGTTGTGCATGGGGGTGACCAGGATGGGCACCTGGCCTGTGACTTGATGGGGTGTGTTGATGTGTTGTTGGGGGTGCTGTGTCCCTGTGGTCTTTGTGCCCTGCCCATGCCTTGGAGTGGCCCTGCCTTCTGCATTGTGCACATGTGTTGAACACTGCGGTGACTGACCGGGACGGGGACGTTGCTGCAAGTTCGGCGTCAATGTGTGTCCAGGATGCAGTGGGATGACTTGATGGCAGGTGGGTCATGTGTGGATGCCCTTGTGAATGTGTTTTGACATCCAGCAGGGTATCTGTAGTGGAATTGGACCCTGTGTCAGCCTGTGTGTTGTGTGTTGTTTTTGTGTATTTGCATACCTGCGGCGTCATCCGCAGTGGCCCATTTGATGATAATGCTGTAGCAGGTACAGCACCAGAAACACATGTAGAGCTGGGTCCATGGTGGTCGTGACCGGGTGGTGTGGACCGGGTCTATGCTATTGTGAGCCATTGTTGAGTTTCCGCTGTCTCTGGTTGGGCGGTGTCTCCGTGCAGTGCGTCTGCCTGTTTGGGACATCCTAATTTGTGGAGCGGGGCAGATGTCATTCAGAGGGGCGGTGTGTCTCCATTGGCTCCCACCGCTGCAGTGGTGTGCGCACTTTGATGGCGGTGCGCGTCACTCCGCGGCGGACAGGAACTGACCTATGTTTTCCTATACTAATATGGCGGACATGTTTCCTGCTGCTCGCTGGCGGAAAAAGGCATTTTTCTGCACCACCAGCATCGCGGTAGTGCCACCGCCTGACATGGACCCCTTAGTTGTGGGATGTTGCATTTATAGGGAATAAAGATTTGGAGTAATTTTAAAGAATTAGGATTGAAATGTAAATATTTTAGAAAATGAGTAAAGTTTTAGTAGTGGGAAGTAATTTGAAAATATTGTTTGTGAATTTTAATATTTGTAAGAATTTTTTGACAGACTTTAGTAGTGTGATGTTTATTTTATAGGGGGTACGGTTGGGAAGTAGTTTTTTTAATGTTTAAAAATAAATCATTTTAAAAGTACAATTTGAATTTTTTTAACACTTATTTTACAAATTTAAAATTAAAAAATAATAAACTGTGGTTATATTTATGTTTGGATACATTTTTCTTTTTTGTGCTAATTTAATTTAAAAAACTGTAGAAAAATATTATTACTCTATTATTTTAACATTTTATTTAAGGACTAGCTGTACTCGGCAACGCGTTGCTGTGGCTCAGTCTGGTTAAATGGAAGAGAAAGAAAAGAGTAAGCGCACATTTTTAATATGTTTAATTTCACAATGCTTGTGGGTATACAATATGTTTTTGTCCATCCTAATATATGTAGACTATTGTCTGTTCGGGACTGTTCGGGTTGCAAAGTGAACCAACTCCTCCCCCCTCCCTCTATCCACTTCCTGGTGTGCCATCCTGACACCAACTGGCCATACTAATATATGTAGACTATTGTCTATATGCGTCCCTTGTATTTGTTGGGCAGCAACCAAATGTATAGGGTCTGTTCGGGCTTTCGATTAAAAACGCGCGCACAGGACAGAGACAGTACAGTCCGGTGTAGCCCACCCATGTCTGAATGAACGCCCTCCATGTAAGCCACCACCTGTGCCAATTTTTTGTCGTGGTCTAGGAAGGCATCGAGAGCTGTCTGCCCCACACACAGCTGGTGTAAAAGGTCCACAGACTCAGCACTGATGGCAGCAGGGGGACAGGGACAGGGGCAGCGGTACCTGGGCTGAAGGACACTCTTTCCTTTTTTGTGGTGTGAGCACGGGCAGCATCAGTAGAAGTAGCTGGGAGAGTGGGCACTTGATGCTGTGTGGTGGAAGAGGAGGCAGAGTCACAGTTCCCTGTGCCCGACAACATAGATGCGACACCGCTGTCGTCAGATGATGTAGAGGTCTGCGTCTCTGGCTGCGAGTCATCTAGGAGACTTCTGTCCCCCTCTGATGCGCTGGTGACATCTGTGTCACTAGGCTCATGTGCAGCAGTTGTGCTTGATGCCTCACCACTGGTGTCTGTCACCTGTCCACCCGTGCCCATGTGGAATGCTGCATGAGAGAGAGAGATAGGATCAGAACATTGGTATCAACATTACAAATATCTGCAAGCAAAGCATCAAAAAAGATGTATGTAATGTAATCTAATGTATGTGTTCTTGTAAAGTGCACTGCTGCCCTGAGGCGTCGTGGCGCTCTAGACCGCTGGGGAACCCGTCCTGGCTTTCCCTGTGAGATGGTCCCTACTGGGTATCTCCAAGGTGAAATCCTCCATGTTACACAACACCATGGGCAGTAACATCGTGCTACCTCAATCCAAAAATCGAAATTACTGCGGCATTGTGCAAACTTTGCAAAAGTCACCCATGTAATGAACACACAGCCAAATAGCCGGTTGGTGGCTCCCTGTAACCAGACACACAGATTCCTCTGTGCACACCTATGGCCCCTGAGGGCGGGAACGATTCTCCTCCCAACATGATGCCATGTCACATATTGAGCCAGCAGAAGTGGCCAGCACAGAGACAGACTCCCACATATCAGCCCACAATGGCCATGAGCACATGCCATCCAGCATGTCGTCTTTTGGGGAACAACTACACTTGCACATCGGTGGCAGATGTGCAGTACGCAGAAATCTGATGTCAGGCAATGCACACATTGATGATGGCACACTCAGATGAAGCACTCTGCCGAACCCTGCCATGGGATGTCCCTGACTACCCCAATGAAGATGATACGAGAAGGCCACAAGTGCAAATGCAAAGCCAAGGGCCATTACACCAATGATATAGGAAAACACATGTAGGGGGAATGCATGACAACTGCACCCAACAAACCGGCCACTTACAAGCCATTGCATCACACTAGCACCAACAGAGCCTTGCACTGGCACAGGCCTGGAACACATGCAGCCACTTAACACCCAAAGTCACACTCCCAGAAAAATCACCCCCAACTTGCTGCTGATGCCCTTTCAGACATGCATCCAGTTCAGGCTACGTCACAGCTAAAATGCAATCCATGAGTGGTGTCATGCTGTGCCGCACCAATCTGCCGGCTTGAGGGATCAGCCCCAGTGACATATCGGCCACGTTCCTACTCAGCCGGCAGATGTCATCCCACCTCTTGTGACAGTGGGTGCGCCGTCGGTTGGAGACACCCAGAGCTCCCACCATGGGTGCAATGGTCCTCCACATAGCCTTACGCTGGTTGACTTTGAGCTGCAGGCATGGAAGACAAGAGGGTGACATAATCTGTGTAACCTACCACCAAATCCCAGGACAGGAGCATGACAATGACTCATCCCGCTTTCAGCCATAACTTTAGAAGAGACAATAATTCTGCGAAAATCGAACATCGTCATGTGGGAAACACACATTAATGCATGCAGGTATGATGGTGGACACAGTATCTGCCCATCTCATAGCCATGCAGGATGCCAGCACAGAGCCCAATGTGTATGCTGACCACATCTACTGCACATTTTAGGAAATACCAAGACATGCAGGACATTGCTACATATGTTTTTGTGAAGATTCGCTGTGTCCAACACTGCACAGCCCTCAATGCATTTGCCCTTAAACTTCTCCACTGTGTCATGGAGGTCACATTGAGGGACGTGACCTCACAAACGCAACCCCTCATCACAAGGCCTGTCTTGTGCAATCTACATGGCCGTAATGGCTCATTGATAGAGCGTCAAGAGGAAAAGCACAAATTTTACACACTTTAAATTCAGTGATGTGTCCCTCTCAGATTGGAGGATGAATGTGCATGCCAGGTGGGGTTGCACAGAGGTCCAACTTGGGGCATCTGAAATGTGACATGAAGGACAATTTGGAAACACAAACAGTGCTAACACATGCGAGTATGTGCACATGCTGGTGGTAATGGTAGGGTCTGGGTACAATATTGTTTAAATCTACAGTGTCATAGGTGAATGACCAACACAAGTGTCACCCTGGGGGATTGAGGTCCTGAGCATAGTGCAGAACTAGAGATGAGGCACATAATGAGTCTGAAACAATTCCACCTTTACCTTCTGGACAACAACCCTAGCTATGACCACAGATGGGCCAGTGAAGGACATCCGGGGCACACACAGAAATTCAGACTGGCAATCACTGTCCTGACTCCTGCATCGCAAACTTGTTGCCTCACTGTATGACTAACAAGACATAACATGTCCCTCAAATCTGGATGTGCAGGCAGGGAAACCTGTGGAATAGGCTAGACACCCCTTCCCCTTGGAAACAGCAGGCTAGGCAGTGCATGACACAACCCCACACTCTCACGCACATACTGCAGCAGATCAACTTCATGTGTGCCCCCTGCACTCTCACTCCCACTTTGAGAGACTTACCATGATATTTGGCAAACCATATAGCCTCGGACACTGGGTCAGCACCTCGTCCACCAGGACCTCCAGCTCCTCACTGGGGAAGGAAGTGGCACAAATCTTTTTAGTCCTCGCCATCACTGTGGGCATGGGACACCAGCAGCAGCAGTTGGTGGTGAGGGGTCTCAGGCAGCAGTCCCTGGAGGCAGTAGAAGATTAGGGGTCTCATGCAGAAGTCCCTGGAGGCAGCAGAAGGTGAGGGGTCTCAGGCAGCAGTCCCTGGAGGCAGTAGAAGATTAGGGGTCACCGCAGGGGATAGGTGTGCGCTACCCTGGTGGTGCATCTTTCAAATGCAGCCAATGACCAGCTCTGCAGTGGTGGAGCACTCCTACCACAATTTTAAAAATTGCATCAGGCTACCACGATTGTGGTTCTCAATGGCTGAAAGGGCATGGTCCATGGCAGTGACACACCGCTGGTGCCAGGGAGTAGCTACCGCGATTCCGGGGCCATGCATTGCTATGAATGACCAGGATCTGGGTGGAGGAGGATGCCAACCACCATGAGCCAGGTGTATATGCCTATCAGTCCCACGATGGTGTCTTGGGCCATGGCGGTGACACACTGCTGGAGCCAGGTGGTAGCTACCGCATTTCCGGGGATGTGGGTGGAGGAGCAAGCCAACTGCCATGAGACAGGTGTATATGCTTATCAATCCCGAGATGGTGTTCTGGGCCATGGCTGCGACAAACCGCTGGTGCCAGGTGGTAGCTACCATGATTCCGGGGCCATGCATTGCTATGATTTACCGGGATCTGGGTGGCGGAGTATGGCAATTGCTATGAGCCTGATGTATATGCCTATCAGTCCCGCTATGGTGTCTTGGGCCATGGCAGTGACACACCGCTGGTGCCAGGCGGTAGCTACCACGTTTCAGGGGCCATGCATTGCTATGAGTGACCAGGATCTAGGTAGTGGAGCATGCCAACCGCCATGAGCCAGGTGTATATGCCTATCAGTCCTGCAATTGTGTTCTGGGCCATGGCAGTGACACACCGCTGGTTCCAAGTGGTAGCTAACACGATTCTGGGACAATGCATTGCTATGAGTGAGCAGGATCTGGGTTGCGGAGCACTTTGACTGCAGATATGGACTCATCATGCTGTGTCAATGTCCAATGGGCAGTTGTCAACAGTGCACAGTGTGCACATGATAAATGGCATGTCATTGTGCACACAATGCCAATGTAACATTTTCCCCACTGCTTACTACGCATGCCTTGTATGTGATCTTGAACATTGCCATGTGCTCCCTGACATATCACTTGTGAGTTTTATATGCATGTACACCAAACAGTGTTGTGTTGTACCCTGCAAAGGGTACACGGTGCAATGTGTGAAAGGGCATACAATATCCCACTGATGTATGTGTTATTGGACAATGTGCTGATTAGAATGTCCAGTTTTCGTGACTCAGTCACAAACTTGTTGTTTAGGCACAGACTGTGCTCATTGTGTTGTTGATGTGTGCCTTGTGCAACCTACACAAGAAGGTGGGGGAAGCACAGCTGTTATGTATGTGACAGTAGTGTTGTAGTTTAACACATAAGCTGGATGGATTACTCTCAAGGCTGCTCGTGCTAGATGAGGCACTTGCTGTGTGAAAGGGGACAAGTGTACAAGTATTGTAGCAGAGGTTGTCCCTATATGTGAGGTGGTCTATGACTCTCCAGTAAGGAGAGTAATTGTTGATGTTGTGTCACTCAGGACATGATAATTTGGACACTTGTAATGTTGTATTGCATTGCTATGTGTCCCCTTTCATCTCTAATAGGAGGACACCAAATATACATCGACCCTTCACAGTGCTGGCAGACATGGATAATGAGGGGATCATCTGGAAATTCTGTCTGGATCGACCCACCCTACAGAACCTATGTGATATGTGGGAGCCCCACCTGAAGCCTCGTAGAACATATCCAACTGCTTTCACCTCAACATCGAAGGTGATGGCAGCCCTGATTTTATTTGCTACTGGATCATTCCAGCACACGGGGTCCAGCACAGGTGGGATGTCGCAACCCATGTTCAACATGGACTACGTGAGGTTCTGGCCGCTATGATGATCTACAAAGACAGATATATCAATTTACCCAGGAGGCATGAATTGGCGGCTGTTAAGGGTGATTTTTATCCCCTTGGCCACATCCCCAATGTTGTTGGAGTCATTGATGGCACACATGTTGGGCTGGTTCCACCGCAGGCATGTGAGTACATTTACAGGAATCAGAAACATTTCCATTCCATCAACATGCAAGTGGTGTGCCAGGCGGAAATGATCATCTCGCACATGTGTATATAATTATCTGGCTCTGCCCATGACTCATACATCCTGCGTAACAGCATCATGCCCCAGTTGATGGCTAATCTGCTTCCAGAGCGTGCATGAGTCGTGGGTGAAAATGCAGAGTCAACTGGTGTGCTGTGTGTGTGACATACTGTCCTCTGCCACAATTGTTTTCAAGAGAGGGTCTGTGTATCTCACAGCTAGGTGACTCTGCATATCCCAACCGTCTTGGTTGCTGAGCCCCCCTGCACAATCCCCAGACATCAGCTGAAGTCCGCTACAATGATGCCCAGGGGAGGACCTGGTGTGTGGTGGACCATACTTTTGGGGTCCTTGAAGTCACGGTATTGCTGCCTGAACAAGACCGGAGGTGCCCTGATGTACTCGCCCAGAAAGGTGTGCCAGATCGCTGTTGCCTGCTGCATGCACCACAACCTGGCCTTGCGCAAGCAGATCCCACTGCTTCTGGACGGTGACAATTAGCCAAGGCCCCCACCTGCAAACCAACCCATGTCCAGAGACGAGGATAGTGGAGAGGAGGAGGGTGTTGACCTGTGTGGACACCTCATCAACCGCTACTTCACATGAAGGTGAGTGACAAGGTACAACAGGGTCATTTCTGCTGATGTTGTTTTTGGTGAAAAGGTCTATGCGATCTTTGTGAGTCTGCTATTGCCTCAGTGTTGAATGGGAATGTTTAGGGGACCCGGTAGTCATGCACTGCCATAGGAGGTATATGTTGGTACTGTTGCTCATTGTAACATTGTAATGTGTGCAGATTGGTGTAACTTGATGACATCTGTTTTGTGTTGGCTGTGATGCCACCACCTGCCTAGGGACTATTGTTCTATTGTATTTCCATAGGTCCCTTCAGCCTCTCCTTGCCTACTGACAATCTGTGCTCCTGTGAGATTGTGATCATGAAACAATTTTTACATACTGTGATGAACATGGACCAGACACAACAACATTTGTGTGTAAAAAGTGTTTATTTATAAGGGATATATGTGACAGGGGAGTGAATATTTACAGAAATGTGGAGGGTGAAGCAATGAGTTCAGTGTGATGGTAGAGAAGACAAGTACAACAGACGAATGCCGTTAACATTGTGGGGAAGGATAGGTGAGATAGCCAATGGCAGGGGAAAAGGTGTGCCATCATGGGTGGCCCCTTGGCTGGCATTTTGCTGGTGCCTTTCTGCGACTTGGCCCCAATGATTTCTTAGGGGTGGCCCCTTGGTTTCTTGGCAGGAGTGGACACAGCTGCAGCTCCAGTGGTGTCTATTGAATCAGCCCTCTCCGTGCCCGCAGGGGAGGATGAGCCACTGGCATCCTGCCGGACACCGGAGGGGGTGGAGGGGTAGTCTGGGTTGCAAGCCTTATCCTAAGTTTCACCACCAGCTGGCCCAGGAGTTCCACAATTTGTCCCATGCAGTGGTCCATGGACTGCAGCACCTGGGTGAGCCCACGAGCATCCTGGTGGGCCTAGTCCATTTGGGCCTGGGCCTGGGCCTGGGCCTGCTCGTAAGCCTCAATGACCCTGGTGATGTTGGCCAGGGCTTCGGTCCCATGGTGCTGTTGCCTCCGTGTCTCCCTGGGCCTCTCTCCTGCCCTGCTGTCACGCCCCTGTTGGCTCACCACTGTCTGCCCATGCGTACTTGCCCTGGCCTCCATGGTTGTTGGGGTGGGGTGTACATCCTCTGAGGCAGGGCGGATGTTGCGGACAGCACTGGTGGTGGCCACAGGGGGCTTTCTAGCAGGGCTCAGCGTAGTAGTGGGTGTTGTTGTTGCTGAAGGTGCAGGGTAGCAGTGGTGTCTTGGAACCGGTTGCACGCTTGCATGCCAGATGGGCCGGCTTCCTGCTCAAAGTCGGAGTCCAGGGAGTCTGCCCCAGAAAGTCAATACTCCAACAGGGGAGGTGACTGGCACCACAGGTTGGTGTTCTCGTCCTCGGCGGTCAGTTCTTAGTCACCTGTGGGACAGAGGGGAGATGATCATTGACGTGCACACCTCCAGATAGCTGCTCACTGTCTCTAATTCACAGGTAATGCAGAGCGCAGTTGACTATTTCAAACATTGTATGTCTTCACAGTGGTTATCATTATGACATGATGTGGGCGTACATACTAATTTTTGGTCATGGGGTAACATGTCAATGGATGCCATGCCCCACATGCATATTTCATTATTACAATGAAAGGTTGTCATCTGACTGCCTGGCAGCCGTTACATCTGGGCATGTACTGGCCATTCTCATGTCATGCATTCCTTTGTCCTGTCCTGTGCTTCGACTTCGTAGTTCAACAGACCATGCTTGCTTATTTTTCCTATGGCTCTTCAAGGTCAGCCCCCATGTAAGTTATAGTGAACATTTGTTGCTGTGCGTGTTGGTGTCCTGATTTGCTTTAACATTGTATTTGGTAAGTCACACTGCTGTTTCTGTGGCAGTTGCATACTCTTAGCTGTGTGCATACTGTATCTTGAGATACTATCTGTGCCAATTTATGTGTGATGTGAGGCCTTGTGTTGTCTTGTATCTCCATGCTTTTCTGTATGTATGCTGGGGTATATGCACTGACTGTTCATCTGTCCTGTTGTCACATTGTTGTTGACTTTCGGGAACATGCTTCTGTGTGGGGTGGAGTGCTCCATCCTGCTCAGGGGTGTGACAGAGTACCTGTTGGGAGTTTTAATGCAGGCTTCCCATCCCCTCACAGCCCTCTCTTGGAAGATGGCTACCTACCTGTTGCTTTGTTTGTAGTGATACAATTGCTGCCACATGCTGGGGGTGGGGGTTGAGTGCTCCTTAGTGCTCAGATGTAGGACAGGAGAGCGCAGTTGTAGTTGTACTGCAGGCCTCCCACCTACAGACAGAATAACCTTGGTGTCTGGCTATCCACCTGCTAGGTTTCAGTGTACACTACAATGGCAGCCACATGCTGGGGGTGGCAGGTGTGTGCTCCATCTTGCTCAGCTATGGGACAGGGGGCCTGGTGAGTGTTGTAGTGCTGGCTTTTCACCCACCCACAGCCCTCCCTGTTAAGATGGCTACCTACCTGTTAGGTTTCAGTGTACAATGCAATGGCTGCCACATGCTGGGGTGGAAGGTGAGTGCTCCATCTTGCTCAGCTGTGGGACAGGGGCCTGTGGTGGTGCAGGCCTCCCACCCCTAAACAGCCCTCCCTGGTGAGATGGCTGCCTACATGTTAGGTGAGGGTGAACCATACAATGGCTGGGACATGCTTTTGGGTGGGGTGGAGTGCTCCATCCTGCTCAGGGATGAGACGGAAGAGGCTGTTGGGAGTTGTAGTGCAGGCCTCCCACCCCCTCACAGCCCTACCTGGGAAGATGGCTACCTACCTGTGTGTTGTTTGTAGTAATACAACGGCTGCCACATGCTGGAGTGGGGGGTGAGTGCTCCATGTTGCTCAGTTGTGGGCCATGGGGCCTGGTGGGAGTAATGGTGCAGGCCTCCCACCCCCAAACAGCCCTCCCTGTTAAGATGGCTACCTACCTGTTAGGTTTCAGTGTACAACGCAATGGCTGCCACATGTTGGGGTGGAGAGTGAGTGCTCCATCTTGCTCAGCTATGGGACAGGGGCCTGTGGTCGTGCAGGCCTCCCACCCCTAAACAGCCCTCCCTGGTGAGATGGCTGCCTTCATGTTAGGTGAGGGTGAACCATACAATGGCTGGGACATGCTTTTGGGTGGGGTGGAGTGCTCCATCCTGCTCAGGGATGAGACGGGAGAGGCTGTTGGGAGTTGTAGTGCATGCCTCCCATCCCCTCACTGCCCTCCCTGGGAAGATGGCTACCTACCAGTTGGTTTGTTTGTAGGGATACAATGGCTGCCACATGCTGGGGGTGGGGGTGAGTGTGCCATCTTGCTCAGCTGTAGGACGGGGGCCTGGTGGAGGTGGTGGTGCAGGCCTCCCACCCACAAACAGCCCTCCCTGGTGAGAAGGCTATCTACCTATTAGGTGAAGGTGACCCATACACTGGCTGACACTTGCTGGATGGGGGGAGTGCTCCATCCTGCTCAGGGGTGGGACAGGTGTGGCTGGTGGGAGTTGTGGTGCTGGTTGCCTGTACACATGCCACCCTGTGAATGTTGTGTAGCTTTGGGGTGAATCAGATGGAGTGAATGTTACATCTGTGAAACCTGTGTTGGGTTGTGTGGTGCTGGTGACTGGACTTGTGCCTAGGAGGTGTAGCTTTGTAGTTGTGTAAGACAGTACATAGCAGTGTGGTTGGAGGCATTTGGTTTTTTGTACTGTCCTGCACTCCCCCGCTATTCCTGTGGGACTCTCTGGATGCAGGATGGCAAGCACCTTCTCCTCCCAATCGATAAATGTTTTGTGTGGAAGTGGAGTGCCACAGCTTGTCCCCATGGCCAGCTCATGGTTCTTGGCCCTCTTCTTCTTCATGACTGTCTTCAGATCATGCCACTGCTTCATGATCTCATTTTGGTTTCATAGGGTGGTCCTCACTGCATTGACCTTCGCAACTATCCTTGCCCACATTTGTGATCTGATGGCTGCTGGTGTCTGTTGGACCAGGTTGCCAAACAAATGTGGCTCAACTCTGAGTATCTCATCTACCAAGACCCTAAACTCACTCTCAGTGAATTTTGGCATTTTTTGTGGTGCCATGCTGTGTGGAGTGCCAAAGGGTTAGAGGTGCAGGTGTGGAAGTAGTCGTTGTGGTGGTGATGTGTATGGTGTTTTGACGTGCAAAGGTGTTAGTGGTGCAGGTCTGGTAGTGGTGGTGGTGGTGGTGGTGGTGATCTGTGTGTGGTGTAATCTTTTGCCTCTCTTTTCAGATATGGTTGATGGCCTTTTCTTCTGGAGTGTTGCAAAGGATTGTGGTCAGGGAAGGGTCTGGTTTTATTCTCTATTTTGTGGGTGTCAAAATGGGGTATTTCTGTCAGGTGTGTTGTGAGGGTTTTCATGGGATTTGTAGTTTTTGATTTTGCCATGGGTGTGTGTCTTTGAGTCTTGTTAGGTGTTTGGGGGGGGGGGAGGCAGGACTAGTTTGCTGGGTGTACTTGGTGGCCTTGTTGTGTGTATTCATGTCAGCCGCCATTTTTTTAATGGAGCGTCCGCAGTGATGGCTATGCTCCAGCCTTACTACCGTATCTCCCATTCATCACTGTTTGCGACCGTGGCGGACAGAAACAGTGGAACTTACCGTGGTCACATTTGGGATATCCCAATTTTCCGGGCGGTGTCTCCGGTGTCCTGGCAATGGGTTGGTGTGTTTCCGCCATGAATCCGACTGCCGCGGGCGGGTTTGCGACGTCTCCACTCACGTCAGGCGTTTTTTCGGTGGCTCTTACAGCCACGGTCATTTTTTTTGGCAGTTGATTCTAATCAGTCAGCCGGTATTGCCGCGATGCCGGCGGATGGTTGTTTTCCGCTACCATGGTGGTTGGGGTGGTTTTCTGACCGCCATCGTAATGGGCCCCATAATTTGGCTTAGGATCCAGCACTTTCCCTGAGTGTTGTTAGTTTTGGAGTTGGAATAGTAATTTATTATGTTTTATTATCCAGCACTTTCCCTGAGTTTATTTTGTTTTGGAGTTGGAATAGTCATTTATTTAGGTTTATTATCTAGCACTTACCCTGAGTTTAGTTGGCTTTGTAGTTAGAAAAGTAATTTCTTATGTTTTATTATACAGCACTTTCCCTGAGTTTATTTAGTTTTGGAGATGGAATTGTAATTTAATGAGGTTTATTGTCCAGCACTTTCCCTGAATTTAGTAGGTTTTGGAGTGGAACAGTAATGTATTATGTTTTATTATCCAGCACTTTACCTGAGTTTACTTTGTTTTGGAGTTGGAATAGTAATATAGGGGTCATTATGATGGTGGAGGGCCCGCTTCCGCCAGCCAGTCAGTGGTGGGCCCTCTTCCATCGTAATGCTGTTTTCACCCGCCATAATATGATGGTGGGGGAATCGTTAGTGAAGCGTAGTGGTTGTAAAAACTGACCGCCATAGTTCCAACAGGGGGTCCTTTTCTGACCACCTGCCTGAACTAAAACATTGGCCAACATTGCGGTGGTGCCTTGTAGGCACCTCTGTAGGGATTATGATATCCCTTTTCTCTGTTAATTTTGTGGAGGACAAACTGCAGCAAAACAAATAGGCGGAAATGGATTTGGGGCTTGTAGCAGGCCCCTCTTAATCCTCTGTGCAGGGACATGTACCCTGGGGGGCACCTGTGGGGCCACCCTACATATCCCTGCCCATTTTGGCAGGCACTGCAAGGTGCCTGTCATGTAGTGCAGGGATGTGTCTTCACCTTCTATTTTGCATTGTGATGGGGCTGCTGACCGCAACCCCAATGCAAAATATAGGTGATGCAACCGCCATGGTGATGGTCACCTCGTGATCAGTATTGTGGGGAGGCTGCCTCATAGGCAGCCAGTTCCAAATTCGTATTGATGGGGCAGCGTACTGAGGTCATGAAGTTTATTATCTAACATTTTCCCTGAGTTTCATTTTTTCTGGAGTTGGAATAGTAATTTAGGGGTCTATTAGGATGGCGGGCGGAACGCCCACCAAAACATCCCACCGGACAGCCTTTTACCCCACCACATTAGCATGGTGGGGTACCGCAGCGGATGGAAAGACCGTCCGCTGCTTTTCCGCCGGTAGGCAACCATTCCGGTTGCCTACCAGATGGAAAAGGCCTGCAATATGGTAGCGGTGCCTTGCAGACACCACCATCCATATTACGATGGTGACTGTGTAATGCCTTTCCATGGCGGAGACTCCGCCATGGAGAGACACAGGGTGTTTCCTGTGAGGGCCAGTTGGGGGCCCCCAGAGGGATGGGGGTGAGGGGCTGAACTTGGGGGTATCCATGGTACCCCCCAGCATTGCCATGCACTGGATGGCAGGTACCGCGCGGTGCCTGTCAGGTTGTGCATGCCAATGCACAACATGCATATATTGCATTGTGGCGGGTGCTGCTTATAGCACCGCCCACCACAATATATTATATGCGGGATGCCACCGCCACAGTGGCAGTGGCAACCTAATTGCCAGTGCGGGACCGCCGCACCACTGGCGGCCAGTCCCAGCACTGCTAGGGTGGGTGGAGGACTGAAGTCCGCCCACCATCCTAATGGGCCCCTGAATTAGGTTTATTATCCAGCACTTTCCTTGAGTTTAGTTGATTTTCGAGTTGCAATAGTAATTTATTATGTTTTATTATCTAGCACTTTCCGTGAGTTTTGTTAGGTTAGTTAGTAATAGTAAATTTCCGTTGGTTATTAGATATTTTATTTTTATATTTTGTATGTGTATTTAAATAGGAAAGGAGTTTTATGTTATATATGATATGATATATGATATGATATGATATGATATGATATGATATGATATGATATGATATGATATGAAAGGAATTTATATAGCGCACGGCCATTTCAAGGAGCATCATGGCGCTTTGACTCCATATCTGAAAGGATGGTAGAATTTACTGTTCTCAGCGCATTAATAAAGGGGGTGGGATTAAACAAGAGTTTTGCTGACTGAATCAGCTAGGCTATAAATCCAGGTTTTGAGGGATTTTCTGAAATTCTGTTCAGCGGTAATTGCTCGAAGCTGGTGAGGCAATTTGTTCCATGCCTTGGCACCTATAACTGCGAAGGTTTTACCTCCTTTAGTTGCCAGTCTAAATTTTGGGACAGTCATCAGGTTGGCAGTTGCTGACCTGAGTTCTCGAGTGGGATGGTATCTATTGAATTTGTTCTACAGATATCGTGGGCCCGCTTGTGAAAGGCCCTAAAAGTAATCATAAGGACCTTAAACAGAATGCGTTTCTGGATGGGGAGCCAGTGGAGCGTATCTAGCGCGGCTGATGCCGAAGATTTTCTTGGCCATCTGAGGACCAGCCTTGCTGCCGAATTTTGAAACATCTGCAGTTTTTGTAGGGCAGACTTAGCCGCCCCTGCATAGAGACTGTTGCAGTAATCTATTCTGGATGTAATCAGCGCAATCGCAAAAGTGCGACGGGCTGATAGGGGCAAAAGATCGAAAAAAAATCTGAAGCCCCTTATGATATTAAAGCAAAGGCCAGCAACTTCTCTAGCCTGTTGTTTAAACGAAAGAGTCTCATCAAATTTTATTCCTAGATTACGTGCTGCCACGATGGTGTTTGGCGGGGCTTCTGCTTCTTTTGGCCAACAGGTACGCAGGGAGAAAAGGTTGTTTTTACCAAACGGTAGGATTTCTGTTTTGGCAGAATTACATTTGAGGTGGTTATTGTTCATCCAGTCAAAGGTCGCCGTCAGACACTCTTTCAGATCGAGTTCGGCTTTTTCTGAATCTTTATCCAAAACTAGAACTAATTGAGTGTCATTGGCATACGCTATGGTGCTGATGTTGAAGGATGAAATAAGATCGATCAGGGGGGCCTTGTACAGATTAAATAAGGTAGGGCTCAAACTTGAGCCCTGAGGCACCCCTGACCCAACCATCTTCTCTTCAGAACAGAAATGGCCTAGCATGGTGATCTGTCTTCTGTGCATCAGAAAGTTTTTGAACCATTTTAACACGGTGCCCGCTATGCCTGCATTGACCAGGCGATGTAATAAAATAGCATGGGACACCATGTCAAACGCTGCAGATAGATCAAAGATGATCAGGACTGCTCTCTTACCCTGATCCAGTGCATCTCTTATGGTCTCCGTGTTTGACAGAAGTGCAGATTCTGTAGAGTGATGAGCTCTAAAACCAGCTTGGTTTGGGTGAAGAATATTTTTTTCCTCCAAGTATGCTGAGAGCTGCTTGTTGACAGAGGCTTCAGCAAATTTGCATAATGCTGGGAGTAAAGAGATGGGCCGAAGGTTAGATAGAACTGAGAGGTCCCGTAAGGCTTTTTTCTGTAGTGGTCTAACCGTTGCGACTTTCCAGGATGCTGGAATCTCCTGTTTGGAGTGATGAATTAAGAATTGAATTGATCACCGGGTTGACCTCCTCTTTTATCGTTTTTAGCAGCGAAGGGGGACATGGATCAAACGGTGTACCGGACTTGATTTTAGAAATGGCTTGGGAAGATTCTTCCAGACTAATCATAGCAAAAGTATCCCAGTCTACTGGCCGAGACACTTTGTTCTGAGTGCTTTCTTCATCCTCCTGAATGACTTGGGGGAAATCTTTAGTAAGATTTTTTTTTTTTTCGAAAAACGTTGTTATTTCATTACAAAAAGTCTGAGGAGGCGGAATTTCCTGGGACAAACATTTTGGGTTTCTAAAACTGTTTACAATTTGGAAAATTTCCTTTTGCTTATTTTGTGAGGATTCAATCAGATTTGTAAAATAAGTCGCTTTTGCACGTTTGATTGATGCTTGATAGTTTCTCCTAGCCATTTTAAAAACCTCCTGGTCATCACTATTGTAGTGTCTACGCCATCTCTGCTCTAGTATTCTCACTTTCCGTAATGAGTCTTTAAATCTACTAGTGAACCAGGGAGCAGATATTTTCCCTTGTCTAGATTTCGGCTTTTGTGGTCCCCGAGAGATCATCCTATCCCCAATAGATCTCTTCCACCCCTCATAGCTTTGATTATCAGGGATCCCCTCCCCGTGCAGGGATGGTCTGCTCTCTTTCACCCAGCTGGTAAGGTCTTGGTGGTCTATAATTTTTGCCCAACGTGGGGTAGGCTTCTCTTTACCTGACACAGCTGTCTTAGTCACCTTTTTTTCCATCGGTTGTAAGACTGAACGCGATGAATTTGTGATCTGTCCAGTTTAGAGTCAAAGGGGCTAAGACTGTGATGGTATTTATATTAGAGCTGATGCAGTCTAAGATATGCCCAGCTTCATGTGTAGGGTCTGTTGCAAGTAGTGTCATCCCCAAGACATGTATGATATCTTTGAAACACCGCACATTAGGGTCACTAATGCTATCCAGATGAAGATTCAAGTCACCTAATAGGGTAAAATTGGCAGCTTTAAGAGTTAAATTCGTTAGAACTTCACCCATGCTTTCTAAAAAATGCGTTGTTTGACCTGGGGGCGTAAACATTTTGATTATTCAAACATTGTTTTTATTTTACAGTTTAAATGTTCTCATTTGGTTTTGTTATGCAGTTTTTGCAATATTAAAAACATTATTCATGTTTTTGGTGTTCTGAATTTATTACAAAGTATATCATATTTTAACATACATTTTTCATGTAGAATTGCAAAATTAACAATATTTTTTTAATATATTTTTCATGTAGGATTGGAAAATTAACAATAATTTAAACATACACTTTTCATTTAGAATTGAAAAATTTACAATATTTTTATGTAGATATTTTTTTAAACATAATTGAAAAATGTTAATTTTTTTTACAAATTATAGTCATGTAATAGTACAGTAAATATATTAATCATTTTTTATTTTAAACAATGCGACTTTTATTGTTTATTAATTTTATAGAATAAAGTACATATTTGTATCCATTTAAAAAATGTTAATACACTTTATTTTTGAATACAATTATATAATACGTATTTTGCATATGTTTGGGATCTTTTATTATTTAGCATATTGAACATTATTTTTATTAAAATAATATGTTATATATTTAATAATTTACAAATATTTATTTTCACATCTATTTTTTATTAATTATCTTTATATGTTCGGTACATTTACAGTACATGAAATAAACACACATTGTAATATATTTTAAACATTATATTTTTTTATTTTTGATAAAGTAATATTTATTTAATATATATTTGACAATTTTTTGTAAATTTTTAGAAAGTTGTAATTTCTTTTACAATATATAAAAAATACATTTCATTTATTTGTATTTTTATATTATTTCTCCATTCTTTTCTATGGAGAGTACATCTTTTTTCATTTTCATTACGTGGCCATTTTTTCTAGTTTCCTTACCTTTCTCTCCATCTGTTTCATTTTTATGTAATTTTGGAAGATGGAACCTCGCATTTGGGAGCTGGATTTTGTCTCTTAAGGTAAGTTTTATTTAATTAACTTTTAAGGTAGTTTTAGGGTAGGGGCAAAGCAGTAGTAGTGTAGTTAGCTTTGTGAGAAACGTATTTGTTCGTTTTTGTTGTAGTTAAGTGTTGTTTTGGTAGTTTAGTATTTTATGTGTTTGCCGTAGTGTTAGATTAGAGTAGAGTGATTTGTAGTGTTAGTTATGTGTTGGTTAATTGTGTTATATTGTGTTTATTATTAATGTTAATGTTTGTGGCTTTGTACGTTTTATTGTAGGTGGGTGTTTTTTTTTACAGGTTTTCCCAATCATGATTAGATGGTGATGTTGACCCGTTTTCAAAAAAAAAAACAAGGAAAATTGATTTTGTTTATTTAAAACAAGTTACTTCACATTTCGTTTTATATTTTCGGGTTTGTTGGAGCTTTTTAATTTTAGGGCTTTTTTTTGGTTTTTGAGGGTTTCGTTATCGAGAGGATTGCGTCAATGGAGCCTTTTTTGTACAGTTTTATATATGTGTTTTTTTTACACTAATTTTTGGGTTTTTGATGGTTCCGTTTTTGAGAGGATTGCGTCATTGGATCCTTTTATCTACAGTCATATTTTTGCATTTTATTGGTTCTATTTTAGGATGGCGTTGTTTTTCTATTATCTGCTATGAATTTATTGAATTTACAGTATCATCTACTGCTAAATAATATTTAATGACTACTATATCATATTTATTTGTGCTCTTTTTTAAAATGTTATATGATATACTTATAATTATTAATTTTGAAAAGAGTTGAAATACATTGTTTAAATATTTGTACACTTTAAATGTTTATGGTTTTTTGTATTGTTGTTTTACAGTATATATTTAGTTATCATGTCTAAGTATTCTAGACCTTTTGTGTTGGCAAATAGTCTAGTTTTATGTTGCAGATATTCATACATCGTTTTTAGTTTGTTTACTTTGTTTAGGGACGATTTTAGTTTGGGATTGCTCTAGCCTTAGCCCTTGATAGCGTTGTTCTTTTTTGATAGCTTCTATAAGTTTATGTAGGGTTGGTTGACCTCTTCCTATTGTGGCTTGGACGGCATTGTGCCATCCTTCCACTACATTGTTTGTTTTTGCTTTTTGAGCTAGAGTACTGTCATTTACGTTCCACCAAGGTATTTCGAATTTGGTGTCCTGAACTATGTAGCCTTTCCACCCAAGTATCTTCAAATTAGTCTCGGAAGGGAGTTAGTTAAGTTTCATTTGCCTGATAGAAGGGACTCTCAAGAAGTAGGTATAATGGTTTGCTACTTCAGTAGTTGGTACGTAGGCCAGAGCTATTATTTTTTAATTTGGTGGGCAAAGTTGCTATTGGTTGCGTAATCTATACTTAGGAGCCGATTCCGTTTCCGGAACAAATGCCTTCCTAATGCAATTTGTAGGTATACCTTCCGACCTACACGTATCCGGAGCATTTTCCAACAAACGTGCAAGTACGATGCGTTTTCCAGGCAAATCCCGACCGAATCTTTGTGTCCGATTAATGCACTATGTCAGTACCAAACAGGCTCAGGAAACACGTATATCGCGACATACGCAGACCCAAAGCAACCCATTTCCGGCTACGTTGCACAATACTATGCAGTTTCAATATACGATGTACAGGGTAGCGCCTCCGGCACGTCAGAGCATTTGGACGAGGCGTATGAAAGCTCCGAGTCGCGCCAGAACATGATCAACGGGTACGAGATGGAGCAGCCATGTATCCAATCGCGCATGTGTTCTCTATACTGTATGCCTATCGCTACCGAAGCGTGCGCCGCAGAAGGTAAGTCACACAATCACCACACACCAAATTGTCATGAGTACACGAAAGGAAACACCACTATAGGGGGGTGGATGCTTATCTCTCACAGCATTGTCCTCCCCAAGAGAGGGGGTGGGTGCCCATCACTCCCAGCATTGTCCACCCCATAGGGGCGTGGATGCCTATCACTGCCAGCATTGTCCACCCCATAGGGGGGTGGATGCCTATCAGGTTTTAATGTCTTTATTTTGATGATAAAATCATAAAAGACAAATTTGACAAAACATTCATAAACAGTTGCAAAATCTCCACATTATACAAAATCTTATCAAAAAATGGTGTCAGTGTATTATCAAATATACATTAGGCCTAAAATCCACAGTTAAAAAGTTATTAAACCATTGTAGAAAAGAAACAAGACATTAAATATGACTAATCGTGAAAGTAGGTTTGACATATGCAAGAAAACACTATGCACATTACACTTTGTGATCATGAGGCAGTTAGATTCCTTCTAGCTCTGATTGCCCATGCCCAACCTAAATACTTGGCCAAACATATCACGGTAAAATCAGAGGTGTTTGTTTTTAAAGCCCATATTGCGTCTGAGGATGTTTTACATGTCAAGCGTTTAAAGATGGGCTTTAACCATTTTGAACTGGGTTCTCTGTATTGAGGACAGGCGAACAGAAAGTGGCCCTCAGTTTCCTTACATCCGGGGCAACAACTGCAAAGATTAGAGGAGTTTTTGTCCCAAGATGAGGTAAAGGAATTCAGGGGTAATGAGCCCACCCGAAATTGATGGTACAGTTTTTTGTCCATTGGCCTGGAAATAAGGTCCCAGTATGTTTCACGGGCTGGATCCAATTTAAAGCTTAAAAAGCGCCCCGTCAGGCCTTCAGAACTAGAGGCGTGTGCCAAGGAAAGGCGGGTTGAGGCCCAAAATAAACCCTTAAATTCCTTTTTCGAGGGGAAGTTGTTAGTGCCTGGCGAGACCCACAGATGACTCAAGCCCATATCACACAGGCTCTTTTTCACCGAGCGAAGCCATGGGATTCGCTCCGAACCCCCCATAGCCTTCACCTCGGTTAGCTCCTTTGCAAAAAGTGCCAAATCCTCCGAAGTCCATAAGCGCCTCCAAGTGGACACTACTCTGTACCTTGCCATGTCCGTTATTGGAAGGCAACCCATGTCGTGGCAAAGTGGGATCTGTGGGGTTGATTGGGGCAGCCCCACCAAGTTGCGAAGAAACCTACACTGGATTCTATATAGACTCGAGAGGTCCATGAAACCCCATAACTCTGCCCCATAGAGTGTCGCGAAAAGGGGAAACAAGGGAACCCTACTCACAGCGGAACCAGGGCAAAGTGTATATCCAAAGAACAATGGTTCCTGTGGCATACGAATTTAAAGAATATACAATACTTGACAGCTTAAATAAGCAATATTCACTTGTAACAGAGAAGGATTTGGCAGAAAAAGAAACACACATATGCAAAGTTTATAAGAAGGGCTTCTTATATTTCAACTCATGAAAAGTGTCCATATTTACAACAGCAACACATATACAAAAGATTGTATATACAGTGAAAAGTGCAGTGCGTCCCAAGTGATTTTGTGAACAAAAAACCAGAACAAACACAAATAATAAAGGGTCTATACAGTTTTTGCGTTATGGGTATTTACACAGGGAAAGGACCAAGCAATATAATACAATAATTGCTAACAGTGACTACATGAAATCACAAATCACTGTGCTGAATGGGTTCCTTCCCTATATGTGTTGCTGTTGTAAATATGGACACTTTTCATGAGTTGAAATATAAGAAGCCCTTCTTATAAACTTTGCATATGTGTGTTTCTTTTTCTGCCAAATCCTTCTCTGTTACAAGTGAATATTGCTTATTTAAGCTGTCAAGTATTGTATACCATAGAGTGTCGCAGTATTAATTTTAACATCATAGATATGTAGGGCGGGGACAACCCTTTTAGTGATGGATTTCTTTTGCTCACGCAAGAGACATCCAGTCAGTTGGGCAAGTTTTAACTGTTGGGTCTCTATTTGTGCTTTCCAGGACAATCGGCAATCCAGAGTGACCCCCAGGTACGTCATCGTGTCAACTTGTTCCAGGTTAACCCTGTTTAGTTGTACACTACTACGTATTGGTTTTTTCCTGGAAAAAAACATAAACTTAGTTTTCCCCACATTTATCTGAAGGTCATTTTGATTGCAATATTCCTCGAAGTGATTTAAAGCCAGCTGTAAACCTCCCCTGGTCTTTGATAGGAGGAGGGTGTCGTCAGCAAAGATCAACATTGGGAATTTAGTCCCCGCCCGGGACGGTGCATCAGTGTTGGTAGACCCGAAGAATTTGACTACCTGATCTATAAAGAGTAAGAAGAGGGTCGGGGCGAGAACGCACTCCCAGCATTGTCCACCCCATGGTGGGTGGATGCCTATGACTCCCATCATATTCCAACCATAGGGAGGATGCCTATCACTACTAGCATATCCTAACTAGAGGGGTGTGGATGCCCATCACTCCCAGCATTGTCTACCCCATAGGGGGGTGGATGCCTATCACTCCCAGCATTGTCCACCAAATACCCCATAGGGGGAAGGATGCCTATCACTCCCAGCATTGTTCCCCTCATAGGGGGGTGGATGCCTATCACTCAGCATTGTCCACCACATAGGGGGATGGATGCCTATCACTCCCAGCATTGTCCACCACATAGGGGTGGATGCCTATGACTCCCAGCATATCCCTACATTGGGGGTGGATGCCTATCACTACTAGCATATCCTAACTAGAGGGGTGTGGCTGCCCATCACTCCCAGCATTTTCTACCCCATAGGGGATGGATGCCTATAACTCCCAGCATTGTCCACCCCATAGGTGGTGGATGATTATCATTCCGAGCATTTTCCACCCCATAGGGGATGATTGCCTATCAATCCCAGCATTTTCCACCCCATAGGGGGATGGATGCCTATCACTCCCAGCATTGCCTACCCCATGGTGGGTGGATGCCTATGACTCTCAGCATATCCCAACCATAGGGGGGGTGGATGCCTCACTACTAGCATATCCTAACTAGAGGGGTGTGGATGCCCATCACTCCCAGCATTGTCCACACCATAGGGGGATGGATGCCTATCACTCCCAGCATTGTCCACCCCAAAGCGAGGTGGATGCCTATCACTCCCATGAGGTGTGTAGGCAGAACACTCCCTCACTTATGATCAGTCAAAGTAGTGTTTATGAGTGTATACTGACCCCACAATTAAGACAAGACTAACAACATTTGACCAACTTCCATCACTGCAGTGACAAAGAGGTGATTGTGGGGTCATTCCCCCAGCATCATGAGGAGAATCAAGTGGAGAAGTGTGGCTCAATGGTTAGAGCGGCAGACCTTGATGCAGAGTGCTGGCCAGGGACCAGGGTTCGATTCCCGCCTCGGCGGGATCGGGCTTAAATTCCTCTGACTGGATATTCTCGCCTCAGTGCTGAATCTAAGCATGGGCCCCACGCTGCAACTCTGGGCAATAGCTTGCTTAGTCTCCACAACGGCCCCCGATACACAAGGGATGCCTGGTTTCACCATGGGATGCCCAGGAGTGGACACCTCACAAGGAAAAGCCAGGAGGGGTTCCCTTGTGGTAGGAGTACAAGCGCCGGGATACTTACGGGTGACTGTTCGCGCTATACAAATACAACACATTTACATTTACACATTTACATCATCAATCAAATAGTTGGAATGGGGTATACCCCCATTCACTGGGGTCACAAAGAGGTTAGTATGGGGTTAAATCCTACAGCATAATCAATCACATTGGTGGTATGGGGCTAACACCACCCTCAGTCTAGTGACACTAAGGTGAATGTAGGTCTCACACCCCTAGCATGTTTACACAATGTTTAAACAATAATGTGTGTCTGGGTGACCAAACACACACGCAATGTCGTAACAATTTACTGGTTGGGTGCTAAACAAACACAGGACTGTTGAGGCTGAAATTGTAGTGTGAGTAAAAATACACACAGCCATGTTCAGACAACTATTGCCATTGTGGAATAACTCTTTCCGCAAACTGCAAATGTGAGAATCAAAAAGCATTAACACACTCCTTCATTCACATCAGCTGAGCATATCTGAAACTACCTATTTGCTGAGATCCACTTCCACACCTTGGGAGCTATGGCAATATGACTGAACATTACAACTCATGTGCAGACTGAAGATGCATGTGTCCCAGGGCCAGTACTGAAAATGACAACTAACAAACATGCACCACATGCCACACCAAGCCATAAGAACTACATGGCTGAAGATGTACAAAGACAACCAAACAGCTAAGCTTACTAATAGATTACAGATCAACTACACACTGAATTTGCTAGCACACAGGTGACTCATGGAATACTAAATGTGTCACATGCGAGCTTGCACACAGTGCCGGCCCACATCTCAAACCAACCATGGATTACCCCACAATGAGAACATTGTACTGGGGCACACACATCTCAGACACTGTACATAAAATAGGCCCAGAAACAACTGTCCCACTCAGCACACAGCAAGATTTACACACATTAACATCTGTAGGGACTACATTCATGGACTGAAATGGTAATTGAACACAGGGACAAATGGTAACATTACACACACCATGGCCCCGGATAGGTCACATAGAAAATACATTACCATTAGAATATTTACCAAATCTTGAAGCTCAGCTGTGTCATGCATGCCCATGGCAGGGGTCCACCATGTCAGAAGTACACACGGTCATGGATACAAATAGTACAATACACTGAACACTTTGTTTACATCAGCCTCTGTACATGTGTGTCTCCAGAGTCATCTGCATGTAGTCAAACTTCATGTAAACCAAGTTGTACTGATGAGACAGATGATTTGTTAACCAGCAAAGCGCTATAATGCATGTCAGCAAGAGAGGATTGTACCAAAAAAGTATGGTACAATGTGTACAAATGTCAGCACGACCTATCTGTTAAAGTGTAAGTCCAATCTGGCCATGACTCAAAAGAATGTGACATTTCATGAAGAAAACATTGTCAATCTTGACAAGCTGCAATAGCAGTCAATGCTGACACTGATACCTACGTTAATAGGACACATACACCATTGACAACATGCAGACCATCAAATTGCCCAATCTGGATTGTCTCCAACAAACAATTCAACTGCAATTTTATTACACTAATTTACAGACTTAGGAGCACGAAATTGAAAGCGCAAATAAAATGAATGCTTTATTCAGCCATTGTATATTGTTTCCAAGAAGAGGAAATACAATGAGGTCAATGGCCAGTCTAATCCAACAAGCCTCTTGGAGGGGATATTGTTGTGAACGTATCTAGGACCATAATTAAATATTCCTGATTTATGCCCTTATGTGGTTATAACAAATCATATCCTTATAAAGGCATAAGAATCATATCCATATTTAGTCATAGCCAATGCAGTCCAAATATGGCAAGGCTACTTCCCTAGACTCCTAGAAAGTACAACGCGTTCTTTAAACAAACCAAACCTCCAGCAGCCCGGAAATTCCCCCTGCTTTTGTTTTGATTTGTCCTAGAACTCCTTAGAGTCCTGAAAGAACTGCCAGTTCTTAGTGACAGTTCTTAGTGACGTCTTATGTCCAACCTTACGTCAAACACGGCACCTTCCAGGTATAAATATACCAGCATTTGCCTTCAATCAATCATGGACATTTGTATAGCGCGCTACTCACCCAGAAGGGTCTCAAGGCACTGGGGGGGGGAGGGATCCGCTACTGCTCGAAGAGCCAAGTCTTGAGGAGCTTCCTGAAGGAGAGATGATCCTGGGTCAGCCGGATGTGGATTGGGAGGGAGTTCCATGTTTTGGCTGCCAGGTAGGAGAAGGATCTTCCCCCGGCGGTGGCTCTGCGGATGCGTTTTACGGCAGCGAGGGCGAGGCAGGTTGATCGTAGCTGGCGGGTGGGCGCGTAGAAGGTCAGACGGTTGTTGAGGTACTTGGGGCCACGGTCGTGGAGGCCCTTGTGTGCATGGGTGAGGAGCCTGAACGTGATCCTCTTGCTGACGGGGAGCCAGTGCAGGTCTCTCAGGTGGCCGGAGATGTGGCTGTCAGTCCAACATGCAATAAAAATTTCACAAAACACCCCTCAACAGGGGAAAACAAATAAAATTACACCACAGAATATACAATCATGCATTGGTAAAGTACCCGCAAAACGGGAACAAATTCCATTCTGGTTAGCTCAAAAAATCACTCAAATAGAGGCAGAATTTTCTGATACTACCCCTCACGAAAAACAAAAAATCTTGACTATCTGTCTCCCGATGGGGATCGCACCACATGTGGAGGACTGTGACACTTGGGGCACCGTCTTTGCTTCTATCTACACAAAAACACATGGTGTTCCGTCTATGGCGGTTATACCAGATGTACTAAGACAGATTCAAAATGAATACGGTCCATAACCTGCTTTAACTCTAGGTATGAAATTACTGAAAGACTTTAAGCAAGTCTCGGCTATATTACTAGCCAACATAAAAGGAGAAGCAGCATCTGTGGCTATCCGCCAAAAATTGAAAGAAACAGACGTAGCAGAACAACCTTTTGAACTTGCCAGAATAATTGAAAAATCCTATGAAGAATTAGGTAGAGATAGCTTGGGTGGTAAACCAGTAAAACCACAACTAATTGAAAATCATGAAAAAACTTTCATTAAAAATAATCTCAACTCTCAAAAGAAGAAGTGGGAGGGTAATAAACAAACCATTCCCAGAGAAAAACAGTTTAAGTCCAGAGGAAGGTCTCCTCAACGAAAGGACAGATCTCCAGAAGGGGGGGGAAGTCTCCACAACGGGAGCCCTCTGAAAAAGATCAAACCTTAGAAATAGGGACAAGTTTGAGAACACCTGACAGATATCAAGATATTGATACACGTCCCTCTCGATCTTTTCAGACTTCCTCACAGAAATCGGAAAGAAGAGGACGGTCAGAACATAAAGAAGAGCACGTCAAGTCCAAAGACAAGGAACCTGCTCATCAAAGTAAAAAATTACAATTTCCCAGAAAGAAGGTAGCCACTATTAAAGTAAAACATGCCGAGAATTCTGAGGACACAACTGAAAAACGGAGGGTGGGCCCAGACAATGCTAGACAGCGCAGCAGAAGTGACCATAGCTCGCAAGATTCTGATGAATCTTCTGGAGACAGTGGACACGAATGAATACATTCAAGTGGAAATTGAAGAAATCCGAGTTAGCGTGCCCAATAAACTATACGAAATAACATTACATATAGAGGGAGATAAAACTAGGAAAATTAAAGGTCTCTTTTGGGAGAATCTATCTAAAGTCTATGATATCCTTCTAGCAGAGAAAGACCGGCCATCTGAGGTTGTCAGGGAGTTACCACTTGGCGAAGAAATGATTATGCCTACCTTCTCAATTCATATTCCAATTCATAAAAAATACACATTTGCTAGAAAATGGGCAGTGGCCCAAGCCCCTGCATTATATAAAAATCATGTAGGATGGGATGAGGATTCTCCTCACCATAAAATCCAGTTAAAAAATCAACCTACTGCACAGAGGCAGCATCCTGTTAAGCAAGAAGCTAAAAAACAAGTAAGAGAAATCTTAGATCAACTTGAATATCAGGGGGTGACTGAAACATGCACCTCACAAATGAACAATCCTTTGTTTCCTGTCTCCAAGCCAGATGATTCATATCGTCTTGTTTTGGACTACAGACACCTAAACTCTTGCTGTAAAACTTTTGCAGTACAAAACTCACACAGTGCAGCACTAATGAATAACATCGTGCGCAAAAAATATAAAACAACATTAGATATTTCAAATGGTTTCTTCTGTCAAAACATAGCACCTGAAAGCAGATATTTGACCGCTTTCTCCAGCATGGGGACCCAAAAACAATTTTGTCGTCTCCCACAGGGATTCAAGAACAGCCCAGGATTATTTTCAGCCAGGGTTACAGAGTTACTACAAATTTATGATGATGAGGCATTATCTTATGTCGACAACATCTATCTTACAGACGATGACCTGGAGACACACTTGAAAAGAGTGAACACCATCATACTTGGGTTCGCATCTGAAGGGCACAAATTCAACTTTAAAAAAACACGAATTGCCCATCTAACTGTCCTATTTTTAGGATATGAATTATCACGTGAAGGCAACAGCCTAGCAGACAACTTCTTAGAGAAGTGTGCAGTACTCCAAGATCCAAAAACGCAAAAAAACTTACAATCAATTATAGGTTTCCTAAGTTAGGGGTAAACAAGCCTATAGTGCTGCGTGCGCGATTGTTAAAGGTCGTTGGCACGAAGGAAAATTTAAACCTTTGGTCACTAAAACTCAATCACTCGGAGACTGTACAGCTCAGCGAGCTGAACTACAGGCTTTTAAGATGGCACTTGAAAATACCGATCACGAATTCCCCACACTAATAGTGTGAGATTCATATTACTGTGTCCAATGAATACTTGCAGAACTGTGTTCAAAACAACTTCAAAGATGCAAAAGGTGGCACAATCAAGCATAAAATGCTTTGGGAACAAGTAGTTCTTTTACAGAAAGAACTACAAAAGACTCACGTGATTCATACACTGAGTCATCAACGTGATGGCGTTCACGTTGCGGGGAATTCATTGGCTGATGAGGCTGCGAAAGCAGCTGTACAAACGGCTTCCGTAGCTGCCATTACTCGTCAAAAACAAAAATAGACAGCGAGATAATGCAAGCTGTCAGTGCTTCAGTAAAAGACAGGGGTAAGATACTCCAGAAAGGCTTTCCAGTAAAGTACTCATACAAAACTGATGCAAACAACGTTCCGTTTGCTCAAATCCCTTGAGTGGGGGATAGAACAATTCCAAACACGGAACACAGGTTAGAACTAATTTTAGCGGCACACGAAGGGCTCGCTTCTGCACATGCTGGTGTTTCCGCCACAGTATCATTATTAAAACAGAGATATTGGTGGCCACGCATGAGAAAACAGACTAGGAACTCGAGGCATATTATCAAGACAGGAGATAAAATTATCACCGCTTTATCAGCAGAAAACTGCCGTTAAAGCGGCGATAATGGGCTTGATAATATGCTCTATGGAATTCCAATCGAAGCCCATGTTCAATGTCAAGACATCTAACATGGGCTTCGAGTGAAATTACATAGAGCATATTATCAAGCCCATTATCGCCGCTTTATTGGCAGAAAACTGCCGATAAAGCAGCGATAATTTTATCTCCTGTCTTGATAATATGCCCCTATGTTCTAGAATGTGAAATATGCTAAAAAATGAAAGTATCAACAGTGAAACGACCAGCGCAGACGCCCTTTCTAAGCTCAGACAAACCATTAGTATGTGTTTACCTGGACCACTGTGGTCCCTTACAAAGGGATGGCTACTATAAATACAGCATGGTCGCAGTGGATTCCTGCACGAGATTAATTTGGATGTGGCCCCAGTGCTCGGCTGACGCCAGAACTGTTATAAAAGATTTGCGAGTCTTTATGGGCACATACGCAATTGGCATGCTACACTCTGACCAGGGTCCTGCGTTTAGCTCTCGGGCTTACAGGGAGGCCATGGCCAGCATGGGCATTGCATTGTGGTAATCTAGTCCATTTCATTCGGAGGGAAATGCGGTAGTGGAGAGAAAAAAAGTGACATAAAGCAATCTATAACAGCGAGGGTATTAGGTTCGGGTGACGGGTGGGTCAAACATCTAATAAGTGTCCAACGTAGTCTTAATAACATGCCAAGAAATTCTCTAGGAGGTATCAGTCCGTACGAACTTTTGTTTGTTACTAGAATGATCATCCAGGATGTGGATTGTCAGACTTCAGTGGTGAAACAAAAAACCTTTGATATCAAATATCGTTTGGCTGTTTTACAGGACTTGAATGAAACAAGAAAAAGTCTAAGTAACGGAAGGCTAAAGCCAACGACCACTGAAAAAAAGCAACTGTCCCAGCAAGACCTGTCTGGATTCCAAAGATTGGGGATCTGGTCAGAGAAAAGATCGTGGTGAAGAAGGAATTTGGGCCTTCTTACAGAAAAGCAGTACCTGTCTTAGCTGTCAGCGGAACAAGATCAGTAGTACTACCACCCCTTGCTGGTAAAAAGGAGAACCGAGTTGTATCAATCGACCTGGTGAAACCACAACCATGTGGCCAATAATAAGTAGCAGGTTCAGTGGACTCCCAAGAAATAGCAGAAGACCAAATCTTGCTACAATCCAAGAGGTTCAAACTGAGAGACTAATCACATTTGATAAACCTGCAGCGAATAAAAAAGGACTATGCAACAAAGCCATGAAACTTGTGCCTCTTGAAACACAAATTGCAACAGTTCGTCAAGAAACACCTGTCTACAACGATGTAGCCTCTGACTATACAAATGTAACAAAATAAAATCCAAAGATCAATGGAAATCCGGAAGCAATTCCACCAATTGACAGAACTGCATCTGGCTACTTTATCAACTTTGATGACTTTTCCGATGATCCAAGTGAACATGGAGACAAGCCAGCAACAAAATTTTTCAAGGAAAAAATTGCAGAGCTCTTTTATGAACTGAGAGAAACATATCTAATTTAACCATGGATTAAATTATGGATTGTGTTAGGTGTACTTTTCCTCCTTCTGTGGCTCATCTTGGTTTTAAGTTTGGGTAGATTTATTGATGGAAAATATAGTACAATGGACACAGCAAGTCAGAACATCAACTTGGTCCAGAAACGACACAGTTCTTCTCACATCAAAAAAGAGAACTATCATCAGTCAACCTCACAGCCATCCCTATACCTGGTGTTATAGCATGGGACAAAACTGACTATGAAATCTATGGCCTGGTTGAGCTCTTGAAATATCCACACCAATTCAAGATCTCCTCAAGTGACTTTGTATCACCTAGTACTTTCTCTGATGATTGGGACTTTGAAAATATTAATAATATGATATCAGATTTAGAAATGTTAGCAAAATGTACAGAACATGATTATTTACAGGGTTCATCGAATTATGAGGAAATGTGTTGCTTCAATCACTTTGGCCATCATTATCTGCATAAATCTGCTAATCCAAGAAATGTTTTCAGTTATTATCAGTGGGAATATTGTCCAACTCCACCAAAAGGCAGTTCAAAAACATTTTATGAGAAATTTCCATACTTCTCAGGGTTTAATTACACTAACCCAGAAACGTTTTATTTTTAAATTATGAATAAGACAGGAGTGAAATACATGTTGACAAATACTAAATTGATTTATTCCGAAAAGTTTTATGAAAAAATTTCTACATTTGGTTTTGAATTTTGGAAAAAGAACATTGAGACAAAAACCATCTGGGGTACAAAAGAGTGGCACGTACAAGGTTTAGAATCATTATTTAGAGCCTGCATGATCCCAGACAAATAATGTTCCTGAATGATACCATTAAACAAACAACCTGTCTTGGTCTAGCCAAGATAAAAGATTTAAACAACCCATCTATACCAAAGCCTATGCCTGATAGAAACACCACTACAGATGAGGGGTTAGACGTGTCCGATATTTTGAAACAAAACAGAACACTTCCTGATTGGAACAAATGTTTATCTGGCCCACAAACACTAATAACTGTCAAGATAGATTCCCGAACAAAACACAGGGGTTCAAACAGAACAGGCCAGACCCAAGATATTCCCAGAGACAACATCCAGGGATAGTTACAACATATAGTGTAGGAAAACTATGCCTCGATTGGCTACAGAGATCCACACTTCCCGAAATTAAGCAACACTTAACTTTACTTAAAGAAGGTGCTGACTTGCGAGATTTCATAATTGGACCTCGTAAACAGCGTCGAAAACGTTTCATATACGCCGGTATATACGCAGCTTACAATGAAGCTTGGAAAGTAACACAAATTGAAACTGCAGAAAAAATATGAGAAATTGATCGTATTCATTTGGAAAAATCACTTTCTGTAGTGGACAATGGGTAAACGACTCTGAGCTCCAGAATTTATTCAGTGCATTGTATCATCTGCTATTGATATAATAGAACAGGATATGCTAATGTTACAACATGGCCAGAACCAATTACGTTCTATTTTACAGCTAGGCTGGACGTTACAAAACCTCCGTTCAGGCTGCGTGCCATGGGGTCTAATCAACACAACGTCATTATTTTCTATCTTTAACCTTACTGATAGACAAATCTCGTTGGCAAAAAAAGGAGCAGACTATATGGTGCTGAGCATTGAAAAACTAGAAAGATTACCATTAACAATGTCAGAAAGACCTGTCATTGAATGGATAATACATGGCACCATTACAATCCCGATAACAACTTTTCAGTTTCAATACTGCCAAAAGTATATACCAGCAGGCCTGTATGAAAAGTTGGGTAAAGGATACATCAAGTCAACCTGGAATTTACCTTATACACATAGATGTTATATTGAAGGGGAAAATGAGGTATTTCTTAGTGGTAACTTTTGTAAAAAATCACTAAGAGGTACCCTTCTGTGCCAAGGTATTAACTTGCATTGAGCCTGCGAAGGTTCATCAAACAACCTTTCATGTCATCTGCACGGCACCCCTGCTACCCAGATAGAGCACTTTTCAGACAACTTTCCAACGGTAGCTACATTATAATAAGTGACCACAGCTGTTGTGGTATGATGCCAGGAAAAGCCGATCTCGTGAGTGTTACTTCCAGGGTCATTTGTTGTATGCAAGTATTGTATCCAAACACTAATCCAGACATGGAGGCAGCAATATGGCCTTCTGTGAATATCTCTTCTATTCAAATTGATACTTTAAGCAGAATGAAGTCTATTCTTTTGCAAACAACTGTGCCTTTAACCTCGTCCAAAGAGATGTATGACCTGCAAGTTGCAAGGACAGGGGCAGAGATACATACCCTATTATCGACAAATTGCCCCGTGCATTTCATAGAAATGTTAAGCCAAATCTTAAACATGTCAGATACCAGTGGCATCGCACATGTATTGAAGGCAATTTTTTCGGGACTGTTAGCACCCTTTGAAACAGTTCTGGGCATCTTCCCGAATTTTGTGCATTCTCTATTCGGTGGCATGCCTCTTATTTTGGGACTCGTAGCAAGATTTTTATTTTTGTTCCTTCTGCTCCGATATGGCAAGCCAAGTCACAGACAAAACTCAGGCTACGATGGAAGAAACGATCCTAGCAATATGATACCGAGACCGTATCACTAAGGTCCTCAGATTGGCCCGGCTAAGAGATCTGATTACTACCTGGTTTCTTTCATTCAGATCAATCTGGCAAGATTGCATCTTATCTGTGCTTCGATGTCTGCTATGCGGAGAAGAATGCGTGTTGGACGTCTGTTTTACACTACCATCAGCAGTACCAATGGATATTGATGCTTTGCTTGGTCCGGTAATGACTCATGCAACGTGTTGTCCCCAGTGGCTACCTATTCTGATGACGGCATTTGTTGAGACTTCACCATTACGATTAGGTGGCGGTGAAGTACGAGATGAAAGCGGCACCATACAGGTACAACCTTCTGTGACCATTGCTGATCTAAACACCGATGATGGCAATGTATGGCATGTATGCACTATTTCTGATTTTTCAGCATTGGCCCAACTTTCATCTACTGTTGTAGACAAATTTTTTTGCTGGCCTATCTGAGGTAATGTTCTCTCCTAACAACGGGAATATTATTTGAAATAGCAAGCACACAGCGTTCCCTCAACTCTGAATTCAGCCTTCAGTTTTTAAAAACAAAACTGCTGAAAACATTTGGAACAATTTTTTCCCATGAAAGCGAAATTATTTTTTCCCAATTTTCAAAATATTTACCTTTTTTGGCACATGATACTCTGCTTAAAGTAGAACTATTCTTAGAGAACAGAACTTCTATTTTTAGAGACTCTAGAGACATTATTTTGAATAAGCCTCTAGTACATGTACAATCTTGTATAAATATGTGATGAAATGGTCTCGACCTTCTCTTCTGCATTAAGAGCCATTTTATAAATGTAACTTTCGTGATTCATTCAGTGAAGATTATAATGCACTACGAAAAATGTTATCTGAATGATACCACTGCTTGAAAGCATACAGTATAATACTCATTTTCGTGTATCTATACCATTTCAAATGCATTTAATGTATTTTGGGGTGGGCTGGAAAACACATGCATACTTATATGTTTATATATTGCTTAGTATTTAGTAATGATTGACATTATACGTGGAGTGGGTGTTGTGAACGTATCTAGGACCCTAATTAAATATTCCCGATTTAAACCCTTATGTGGTTATAACAAATCATATCCTAATAAAGGCATAAGAATCATATCCATATTTAGTCATAGCCAATGCAGTCCAAATACGGCAAGGCTACTTCCCTAGTCTCCTAGAAAGTACAACACGTTCTTTAAACAAACCAAACCTCCAGCAGCGCGGGAATTCCCCCTGCTTTTGTTTTGATTTGTCCTAGAACTACTGAGAGTCCTGAAAGAACTGCCAGTTCTTAGTGACAGTTCTTAGTGACGTATTATGTCCAACCTTACGTCAAACACGGCACCTTCCAGGTATAAATATACCAGCATTTGCCTTTAAGCAACACACAGTGGTTTGGAGCAGAGCAGCTATCTACTTACCCAAAGCCCAGCTGATGCGAGTGCCGAAGGAAGCCGACCCTCCCATTTGACGCACTGAGAGAGACTCTGTCTTTTCTCCTGCCGAGAAATCCAGCTCCAGTGTTTCCAGTCACCCTTGCGGGTTGCTGGGAGATCGAGTCCTGAGAAAGAGATACAAGACCTCCTTAATTCTATAACCAAGGTACGGATCTGATTAGATCCTTAGAGAATTCTTGATTCAGATTCTTGGCAAAAACGAACTTAACTTAAACTGCAGCTCACTTACTCCTTCCCACGTACTAGGCTTAGGTTAGGTACACTGGGGTAGGCGTATTTTAGAAGCACCAGTTGAGTACGTTTAGTCAACTTTTATCATTGTATGTAACTGTTTATATTTTATCCGTTTTAAGTGTCATATAGCTCAGAAACCATATAAATGCTTTTACAGTATTATTTCATAATACTCCTTTTACTGTACGCACTTTACTTTATGACAAGTATTGCAATTGTGGCAATTCATTTCTTTTGCATGAGAAAGAAGACTGCTCAATAAATAACAACTTTTATTGAAAACGCCAGTCTCTCTATTTCTCTGCACTCTGGTGAAACTAAGCATGCACAATTGACTGAGTGAAATAGCTATTTATTGTTTTCACACGACTATGGAGATATACTCCTTATTCAAAGTTGTCATGTTTATGCGGTTGTCAGAAAATAATCCCTTCTTGTCTAAATCAGGAAAGTTAACTCCTTCATGTTCATTCGAGAAAGTTTCTAGTGACCTCTGAGCTAGCTGGCATACCTAACTAAGTCTAACATATTCAGTAGAGACCTAGTCGACCTCAGTCCTACGTCTAAACTAACATTTATGTTATTCAAATGCGCAGAGCCGATTGGGAATATAGGAACTACACTACTCCCTCTCCCTCAACTGCCTGCACTGCTACAAGTAGGTGACATCTCCCCTTGGAGGGGCATCTGTAAGGGCATGGCAGGCACCGCAGGGACATGACTAGGGGTGAGCAACTACGGTTTAGGGAGGTATCGGAACTGGGGTGGATTCTCTCAACACTGCAATGTCCTGTTTGGGTTGAGGGTGTGTTGGCTCCACTGAAGTGGCCTGTTCATGTTGAGGGTGTGTTGGCTTCACTGAAGCGGCCTGTTCATGTTGAGGGTGTGTTGGCTCCACTGAAGTGGCCTGTTCATGTTGATGGGGGGGTGGCTCCACTGAAGTGGCTTGTTCATGCTGAGGGGGGGTGGCTCCGCTGCAGTGTCTGCATCAGACTGGAAATGTGGGAAGTTGGAGGGGAAGTGCTTGTGTAAGTGGGGGAAGGCCTTAGTATCTTTGGGATTTTGTAATGGTGTGTGTGTGAAACCGTCATTGGGTTTGAGGTCTGATCCTTGGTATGTTGTGCCTGGGACTGGGAGGATGTTGTGGTGGGGGTGAAGTGTGTGATCTTCATGTGGGCACAGTTTTGGGTGACCTGGGTGATTTACGGGTGGGGGCCTTGGACTCAGGGGAGGTTGTGTGTTTAGGGATGGGACTCCTATCTGTGCCTGGAGATTTTCCTCTTGTTAGCTGTGACTGTTGTATCTTTGGGGATGAGGCTAAGGTCACAGAGGAAGAGCCATTGGCTAGTGCGTTTTTCAGGAGAGTCAGGAGTAGGGGTCTTGGAGGGAGAGGTCTGTGAGGAATGACCTGTTGGTTTGGTTGTGTGTGAGAGTGTATGCTCCCTCTCACCTGTGTGTGTGCTGCCAGTCCCCTGACTGTGCCTGCGTGCCTGTTTGGACTTTGTCTTGGGTGGTTGTGTGCAGCTTATGTCTGTTTGGGTCTGTGACTGTGCATGTGTGAGTGTGATTTGGAAAGGTAAGGCAGTGGTGACTGTGGATGGGGCTGTGGATGTCTGGGTATCATACTGCTAGAGGATGGACACTGCTGCCATCAGGGAGGAGGGAATGGGCTGATTACCCTGCTGTAGGGCAGACATGTCTGATGAGATGTCCTCCATGAACGACACCAATTGTGTCAACAGACCAGTGTGTGCATGGAGGACACTTAGAATGGATGTTTGCCCCACATGGATCTGTTTGAGCAGGTCCACCGACTCCACACTCAGGGCAGCAGGGGGGACAGATGCAGGTGCAGTGGTGCCTGGCATGAAGGAGACACAAGTGTGTCTACGGACCTTTGCCCTGTGACTAGCTGGTAGGGTGGAGGTGGTGGTGGAGACAGACGCAAATGTAGTGGGACTAACATATCCGCAGCAAAAACCACAAGGGAGTCGTCGTCGGTGCTTGACAGTTCATTGGCAGATGTGGTGTCTGACATTCTTTCGGCGTGGCTCCCCTCACCCTACGTACCACTGGGTCCCTCCTCTTCCTCCACAGTGGATCCAGTCTGGCTACCCACTGCCTCAAGGTCTGTGGATTTGTCTCCTCCACTTGACATAGGTGATGCTGTGAACAAGGAAGATGAACAGAATCATATCAGTCATCTGCATAGACTTGTCACATGAGTACAAGCACAACACATTGCAGAGCAAACCCTTGCCTAATGTAATTGGCACCTTTATAATTCCTTCCCCATATGTGAACATGGCACTTGTTGCCAGTAAACCTTTGTTTACAAACACATACTGGCAATGGAACTATTTGTCTGATGTGTAACATGGCCCACAAAATACATTACACATAATGCACTTTTTTTGCAGTTTGCATGATCTGTAATGCACGAGTGTCATTACACATATCTCCCTTCTCATTTAGGGGATAGTGGAAGTGACACAGCAAATTGGATGGACTGATATTAAAGCTGTAATGTTAAATATATTACCATCACCAGACATCAAGGTGGACACATGTCCCGAACGTTAATGCTATGATGGTCTGAATGCAGGAATACCGAAAACTTTGGTTTGGGCATCTTTACATTCTTTCAATGTAGCATTCTGTATCACTTGCATGTCTGCATAAACAGTCTGTAGTGACAATTGTTCCCAGGCCAGTCAATCCCAAGGTATGTCTGCACTGTGGCACAAACATGAAATCCCCTTCCATGCAACATCTGCATTGCTCAAGTCTCTCTGTGCCAGACCCGAGTTAAAGACTCTGGCAAGGCCACGTTGGGCTACTTTGGCATTGGACCATATGAATTAACACATCAGTCAACAGGACCTATTACGTAGTAATCAGGAATGAATTCAATCTGCATGAGCATGAATGTCTTAGACAACTTCATGCAGAGTCAAGGAATGACATATGCATGTCCTGTCCTGTGTATTTTAGCCAGTTCACATTAATTGGCTGTCTGTCCAGATTAAATGTATAAACTACCTATCTTAGGGCCAGATGTATCAAAGGGTTTTGCCCATTCTGTGTCTATGGTGAAATATGTTGATACATATGGCCCTAAGTGTACAAAGTCCAGCTTGTTCACACTGTCACAGAGTCAGACACATGAGAATCAAATTTGCAATGCAGGACGTGTTGCCTGACACAGTAAAAAGCGATGTGACCTTGTCTCTTTTGGGCTGATTTGGCATACCCGTCCTTTGGCCGTGTGAAATGTGGGATGACACAGAGCAACACGCAGGTGACTACACTGTTTTGTAAACGTATCCATTGCAATTGTCTGAGGCTTCAACATTGGTCTCCCATGCTGCACATGTGTTTAGCATTATTTCCAAACAGCAGTATTTAACCAGATCTGCCTCTTCAAAGATATATGTATGTTACACACAGAGCACATATTACAATTAATGTGCGGACATATGTCAGACAATTACAGCACTCATGATGCTAAACAAAATACACCTGTTGGAAAATGGTGAGGATCACATTAACATTGGACTACTGCACATACACATATCCCAAGTGAAACATGTCACATACCGGGAGTGACACACCTGTCCGTCATCCGTAATGGTGTTTACTCAGAAATTGCCCATGATGTGTTGTCTAACAAGACATACAAGCCGTGAGAGGCTGAGCAGGCTGAGGGAGGGAAACAATCATTACATACCTACTACAAAGGCCTAGTATATACTCACCCCCTTCTTGCTGCTGTCTGTCCTTCAACTGAGCATCAATGTCAGGGAAGATCACCAGCAGTATCCTCAGCATGTGGGGGGTCAGTGTCCGTTGGTCACCCCTCTGGGGAGGAGGTGACAGTTTTAGCTGGACCCCTGCGATCTTCCTGGTCGAGCCACGGAGGTCCTGAAACCTCTTCTGGCAGTGGCGGCGAGGGTGATGGTAGGCCCCCACTGATCACAAGGCACGGGTGATGGTCAGCCAAATCTCTGCCTTCTGATGGAAGTTGACCTGAAAGTATGACATAGTGATAACTCATTACTCCATCTGCAACATCTTATGCTTCACACTCATGGGCATATGACTCATGGTCAGAGTGGCATTTCCTGTCTAAAGGGAAGACACGTATCTTAATGGACAGTTGTCCTGTGTGAAAACGTCCCTGAGGAACATGAGAACAGGGCAGGGAAGACTGACCCACAAAACACAATACCACACGGGTGTCACGATCGTGCTGCGCTAAGAACTACAGTTCCCGGCATGATGCGGTGGGGAAACTACCACTCCCATGCTCCTTTGCTGTTCTCGCGAGACTTGATCGCGGAAGCATAAGGAGGAAGATTTGCAACGCTCAGCATCGGGAATTCCTCCGGTCCGAGCTGTCCTTGAAGAAGCGGTTTGTCATTGGGTGCGGTAAGGGTGCTTGCACCTGGATATTTTCACAGTCGCCTTTCTGGAAACATTCATGGTTCGTTGTTGGTGGCTGCGCTAGTTCCGCTTGTGTCTGGTTGTTTTCGGGGTCTGAGCCCCTTCCATGTCATGCGGATTTGTCCCGGTCGGTATTGTCGGCCGACGGAGGTAGTGGATGCTGATTAATCCACGGAACCCTTTAAAATACTTTTACATTGTATCTGTTTTGTTCTTCCAATAACATTGAGGGGATCAGAGAGTTCTTGGCTCTCGTACTTGATTCCTGAACAGTGAGCATTACCGTAACGGAGAACATCCTTGTGTGAGGTTAACATAGGGACTACGTCAATTTGTTTCTTTCCACTGTAGATGGATGGGGTATGATATGTATGGTGTTTAATCCCTCTGTCTTTTGACTCCTTTATTAACAGGGATTGATCAGTAGTGGTATGCTAAACTCTCGATCCCTGTGAAGTGTTCAAGGAGTGAGCTAGGGGTATGTTATGACTTCATTAGACAATTGGTGTTAACTATTGTGTATGCTTGCATAACAGGAGGTTACAAGTCACTGTTGATTTTGTATTATTACAGCAAGACCTCTATCCCATCATCTACCATCACTTACCTCTCCCCTGAAGGATTCTTTTTCTTTACAGGTATATAGTAAAGGTTAGGTGGCACTTGGTATTACTGTATGTAGAAATGTCAGAGAAGGAAAGTTATTCATGAGTTTTTGTTCTCTTTTTGTCTTTTCCAGATCTCCCTCCCTGCTGTCCCCTTCCTTTCCTTCCTGGTTCCTAAACATCCCCCCAAAATATCCCTCGCTTAATCAGTTCAATGTGCTGTGCCATAACGGCAATTCCGGTCATTGGATAGATTGAGAGGTGGAACAAAATCTTCAAACCGATCCCGAGGACGTCCAGCATAACAGAATTCCCGATCCACGAATATTGTCCTCCCGGTCGGGTTGAACCTTATGGCTACCATGAAGGAAGTGATAGTTGCTTTAGCTAATCTACAGTTAGAAGTAGCAGCATCAAGACAAGAGACAGCAGACCTGCGGGCCAGGTTTGACGGTCTACCACGAAACCCTTTTGATGCGGGCGCCCCTGCACTTTCCACTGCTGTGGTGGTGGAGATGCCAGTCTCCATCCCTCTGGCCTCTCCTGAACGCTTTCAGGGGGATTCAGAGAAGGTGCAGGTGTTTCTCACACAGGTAGCGCTTCATTTTTCATGTAAGCCTAAATCATTCCCAACCAACCAGGCTAAGGTGGCCTTCGCAATCTCTTACTTGGTAGGGAATGCCGCGCAGTGGGCTGTGCCACTAGTCAATCGAAATGATCCGCTGTTACATGATTGGGAATCCTTCAGACAGGAATTTATGAGAGTATTCGATAGAAGGGCAGACTCATACACGGCGGATCGTGAGTTGCTAGAGCTGAAACAGGGTAACAAAGATTTGGTGGGTTATCTTAACGCTTACCGATGGTTAGTGGCGGAGACCAGTTGGCCCGATAACAAACAGGCCTCTTTGTTCCATCATGGATTAAGCGAAGAGTTAAAAGATGTCATAGCTCAGATTGACCCTCAACCTGCTACTGTTGAGGATCTGATCAATCTCACGTTGAGGCTTGACCACAGGCTAAGCGAACGGAGAGGGGATACTCGTAAAAAACCTCTTGGAGAGAGGAGCAAACCGGCTGAAACACCTTCGGCCTCTGCCCCTGAACCGATGGATATAGGAGCTGTCAGATCGGCTTTAACTCCAGCTGAAAGAGAGTCCCGTTGCAAGCAGGGTCTTTATCTCTATTGTGGGAAACGTGGGCATTTCGTACGGGAGTGTCCCGTAAAGCCCAAGGGTAATCGTTTTCGTTCTACCAGAGCAGCCTCAACCACAGTTGAAACGGGGGTGGAAAACTGATGGACTCTAGGTCACAAGAAGGGGTGTCTTGGAGTCCTTTATATGTCCCTTCATTATATGATGTAAATGTGGGTTCAAAAGGTCATCTTTTTATTCCTATAAGGATGGTGGTTGAGGGTAAATAAGTGGTCATGTCTGCTATGGTTGACTCTGGGGCTACGGGTATGTTTATGGACATTCAGGAAGCTCAGAGCAAGGGTATCGAATTGATACAGAACGAGTCCCCTGAGGTAATCTATGCGGTGGATGGGAGGAGGCTGAGTACGGGCCCAGTGGAGTATAGAACTGAAGAATTGGAGGTATTGTATGGGGAAGCACATGTGGAAAGGATTTCATTTAGCGTGATCAGGGCCCCTCAGTATGGAGTGATATTTGGTATACCATGGTTGGAGAAACATAATCCGAGCATAGACTGGGGCAGTAGAACTTTGATCATGGAGTCTGACTACTGTTTGGAGCACTGTCATGCTGCATCTTTGATACCTGCTAGAGTGTTGTCTAGAGGCTCAAGTATTGCTACTGCTGCAGAAAAATGTGTGTTACTCCCTGCAGCATACTCTAAGTTTGCAAAGGTATTCAGTGAAACCCATGCAGAAGAACTTCCCCACACAGGCAGTACGATTGCCAGATCGATCTATTACCTGGGGCAGTGGTGCCTAGTGGGCGTATTTATGCGTTGACAGAACCGGAGACAATGCATTTGAGGGCCTATCTTGACAAGTTGTTAGGATTAGGTTTCATCCGCCCGTCCAAATCACCAGCAGCCTCGCCCCTTTTTTTATTCCTAAGGCCAATGGAGAATTGAGGGTGTGTGTGGATTTTCACGCATTAAACGCCATTACAATTAAAAACAAATACCCTCTACCACTCATCAGTGTTTTACTGGAACAAGTCAAGGGGGCTACTGTGTTCACCAAGTTGGACTTAAAAGGGGCTTACCACTTGGTCCGCATGAGACAGGGGGACGAGTGGAAGACTGCCTTTAAAACCAGGTATGGTCTTTTCGAGTACCTAGTGATGCCATTCGGGCTCTGCAATGCCCCTGCGGCATTTCAATTCTTTCTTAATGATGTTCTTCGTGAGATTTTGGATCATTATGTCATCGTGTATATCGATGATATACTGGTGTACTCTGAGTCCGAGGAACTCCATCATCGCCATGTAGAAACAGTGTTGAGTATACTTCAAGCGCACAACTTGTATTGTAAATTGAGTAAGTGCGATTTTCATGTCCGTTCTGTGGAGTTTTTGGGGGTGATCCTGAGTCCGGATGGCCAGGAGATGGCGGAACGCAAGGTTTCGGTGGTGATGAACTGGCCTGTTCCATGCAATGTCCGTGATGTTCAGTGCTTCATTGGCTTTGCTAATTTTTACAGGCGCTTCATAAGTCACTTTTCAAAGTTGGTGGCCCCTATAACTCATCTGTTAAAGAAAGCTACAATGTTCAAATGGGCCAAGGAGGCACAGACTGCATTCTCTGCTCTCAAAAATGCTTTTGTGTCGGCTCCGGTCTTGGCCCATCCTGATCCTGACAAGGCCTATGTGGTGGAGGCTGATGCGTCGGAGGTGGCAATAGGAGCAGTATTGTCACAGAGAAACACTGATACGGGTCAAATCCATCCGGTGGCATTTATGTCTCGGAAATAAACACTGCCGAAAAGAACTATCATATTTCCATAAAAGAACTATTGGCGGTCCGTGACTCCTTCCTGGAGTGGCGGCATTTTCTAATGGGTGCCAGACATGTAGTCGCTGTTTACACGGACCACCGCAATCTGCAATTTATGACGGTGGCACGTCATCTCTCCCATAGACAACTCAGATGGATGATGTTCTTTTCTGGGTTTCATTTCGTCATCACATATCGGCCGGGAGCAGAGAACCGCAAGGCGGATGCTCTTACCCATCAGTCATCTGTGGTTCTTCCTGAGGGGGCTCCTGTGGCCAGCATCATCGACCCTGGTAAGGTCCTGTGTGCTTTGCAGCCAGATTCCTTTCTGAAAGATGTCGCGAGTGGCATTGCTTTGTTTTCCTGGAAAACTTGGCTGCAGAGACACCCTGAATGGACAATGCATGGGGGCCTTCCGTTGTATAACAAACAGTTACTGGTACCTACCGTGCAGTTACGGAAGCAAGTTTTTGTATGGTGCCATGACTCCCCGTGTGCTGGTCATTTAGGAGAAGCCAAGACTATTGAACACGTTCTCCGTCATTTCTGGTGGCCCTCCTTGAGACTTGATGTCAGGAAGTGGGTTTCTGCTTGCGAACAATGTGCTAGGATGAAGTCTGTTCATGGTCGTCCACAAGGCCTGTTGCAACCTCTTCCTACTCCTTCTGTTCCGTGGGATAGGATATCTTTGGATTTTGTGGTGGGCCTGCCCAAAGATCAAGGATGTACGGCGATTCTGGTAGTGGTCGATTTTTTGACCAAGATGGGGCACTTTATTGCTTGTGCGCAGGTGCCCTCTGCGGGGCAACTAGCGGGGATGCGTATGTCACAAGTGGTACGTCTCCATGGCTTGCCCAGCGTTATCGTGTCCGATAGGGGTGCGCAGTTTACGGCCCAATTTTGTAAGAAATGGTGTTCGATGCTCCACATTCAGACCGCCCTCTCTACCAGTTTTCACTCGCAGACTGACGGGCAGACTGAACGTCTGAATCAGACACTCAAACAATATCTGAGGTGTTATGTGGATCAGGGTAAGGAGAACTGGGTGAACCATTTATGGTTGGTAGAGGTGGCATACAACAACACCACACATGGTTCCACCAAGGAGACGCCTTTCTACTGTAACTATGGCATGCATCCCAGATTCCTTCCTTACGTTCATCCGCGAGCTGATCCTGCGTTGCCTGAGGTGGCAAAAAGGGTGGTGCACATTCGTGACACTTTGTCTAAAGCTCAGTCACATCTGAAAAAAGTCAAGGTTAAGTACAAGGCTGCTGCTGATAAACACCGGAGACAGGGTCCGTTGTATAGCAGAGGGGATGTGGTGTGGTTGTCCACTCGGAATCTACGGTCAAGAAACACAGCATGTTCAATCCTAAGTACATAGGGCCCTACACCATTGTCAAAAGGGTGAATCCGGTTGCTGTGAAACTGAGGCTACCTTCTCATCTGCGGATCCACCCGGTCTTTCATGTGTCCCTGTTGAAACCAGCTCGAGGACGGGGTTGCTCTCGGCCTCCTCCGGTGGTGGTGGATGGTGAACTTGAGTACGAGTCCGGAGTCTGTTGGATTCTAAGTACCGGAGTCGTAAACTATGGTATTTGGTTTCCTGGAAAGATTACGGCCCTGAGGAGAATTCGTGGGAGCCGGCTGCGGGGATCCATTCTCCTGCGCGGGTGGCGGCTTTTCATAGGAGACATCCTGCTAAACCGGGGCCTTGACGTCGCCTTCCATGTGAGGGGGATGTACTGTCACGATCGCGCTGCGCTAAGAACTACAGTTCCCGGCATGATGCAGTGGGGAAACTACCACTCCCATGCTCCTTTGCTGTTCTCGCGAGACTTGATCGCGGAAGCATAAAGAGGAAGATTTGCAACGCTCAGCATCGGGAATTCCTCCGGTCCGAGCTGTCCTTGAAGAAGCGGTTCGTATATTGGGTGCTGTAAGGACGCTTGCACCTGGATATTTTCACAGTCGCCTTTCTGGAAACGTTCATGGTTCGTTTTTGGTGGCTTCGCTAGTTCCGCTTGTGCCTGGTTGTTTTCGGGGTCTGAGCCCCTTCCATGTCATGCGGATTTGTCCCAGTCGGTATTGTCGGCCGACGGAGGTAGTGGATGCTGATTAATCCACGGAACCCTTTAAAATACTTTTACATTGTATCTGTTTTGTTCTTCCAATAACATTGAGGGGATCAGAGAGTTCTTGGCTCCCGTACTTGATTCCTGAACAGTGAGCAATACCGTAACAGAGAACGTCCTTGTGTGAGGTTAACATAGGGACTACGTCAATTTGTTTCTTTCCACTGTAGATGGATGGGGTATGATATGTATGGTGTTTAATCCCTCTGTCTTTTGACTCCTTTATTAACAGGGATTGATCAGGAGTGGTATGCTAAACTCTCGATCCCTGTGAAGTGTTCAAGGAGTGAGCTAGGGGTATGTTATGACTTCATTAGACAATTGGTGTTAACTATTGTGTATGCTTGCATAACAGGAGGTTACAAGTCACTGTTGATTTTGTATTATTACAACAACACCTCTATCCCATCATCTACCATCGCTTACCTCTCCCCTGAAGGATTCTTTTTCTTTACAGGTATATAGTAAAGGTTAGGTGGCACTTGGTATTACTGTATGTAGAAATGTCAGAGAAGGAAAGTTATTCATGAGTTTTTGTTCACTTTTTGTCTTTTCCAGATCTCCCTCCCTGCTGTCCCCTTCCTTTCCTTCCTGGTTCCTAAACATCCCCCCATAATATCCCTCGCTTAATCAGTTCAATTTGCTGTGCCATAACGGCAATTCCGGTCATTGGATAGATTGAGAGGTGGAACATAATCTTCAAACCGATCCCGAGGACGTCCAGCATAACAACGGGTACTCATAGTACGGCCCATGGGCCACTAGCGGCCCGGCAAGCCTTCCTTGGTGGCCCGCGGACCTTGCAGACCTTGTACCTGTGTTTTAAGCAAAAAAAAATGAAGAGTGTCAGCAAACACTGCCGCAGCAGCGCGGACTCTGAGACACTCTGCTCAATGGTGGTCGGGTGATTCACAACAAAGCCTCATTAACAAGTAAATGGTTTTTTAAAGACCTGTGAAGTACTCGGGTGGGGCTGTGTGTGTGTCCGGGAAGCTGGAGTGAGGTGACAGATGGCAACAGACAGAGGGAGATGGAGATAGGAAGACAGAGGGAGGGAGACAGAGAGAGGGAGAGTGTGACAGAAAGAGGAGACAGGGACAGACAGAGACAGCGACAGTCAGATAGATAGAGACAGGGAAAGGGACAGACAGATAGAGGCAGAGACTGAGACAGACAGAGACAGAGAAGCAGAGAGGGAGGCGGAGAGAGACAGAGAGAGGAAGATAGAGGGAGAGAGAGAGAGAGAGAGAGAGAGAAAGATGTGTGTATGCAGAATCTGGTGACTCAGTGGACGAAGGCATCTGCTACATGGGCCTGTCGAATCACTGACAGATTATCGATTTCTAAAAAATCGACCTACTATAACATCGAGTCTCTAATATCGATAGCACTAATATCGACACCCTATACTTAACATGAAAACTACAATAATATCGAGCAATCTATATCGATGCACAAAAATATCGTCTACAGAAATATCGTTAGCATTATTTTCGAATACCATAATATCGACACTCAATACTACATATACCACACTACAATAATATCGAATACAAAAATTTTGATAGCACTATTTTCGTCAATATCAAAAAATCGATAGCTAAATTATACTCTTTTTTTTATATATAACACCAATAAATCTATTGTCTAAGTAATACACACATTTCTAATTACTTCACTAATGTTTTTAGAAATTATTAAGTCACATTTAGTGTACAATATTGTGTTTTCGCAAACTAACGAAATTTGTATATAAACTCTTTGTAAACATACTTATTTAATACTTAGTACTCATTTTACATAATCTTTATTTATTACAAGACTTTTATTTTACATAAATATATCATTTCAATTCCTCAACATAAACTATTTAAGAAGATATATCTTCAATGTTTTACTTAAAAAAAATTCAAACTAACCAATTGTAACTCGTCTTTACATATCTGACCAATCAGATGGCAAACTTAATTACACATAGACTATATAAACCAATCACAAACAGCCATACAAGTTGCAGGAAATATTCTTCGTGACCACATACTGCCAATTTTGGGAGCACCATCTATATTCTTCTCTTCAAGAAAATTCGTCCTAAAACTACAAGTAAGTAATCATATAGCCCTGTTAATAAACTCTAATTTTTTTGTCTATTAATTATAGACGAAGATTTGTAGCCTAATTTGTTGTTTCTTTATGTACTTTACCTTTAAACAGACTCTACAAACAAATCAAGTTATACTTCAACTTCAAGATACAGGACACTTTAAATTTAAAAAAGGTATCTACATATGTTTAACATTTACTTAACGTTCTTTGCCAATTATTGGCCTAATTTAAAACTCTATACTTTCTTTCTTAGCCTGTAAATCTTAATACATAGTGTGAAGCCTAAATTTTTTTAAGGAATAAACGTTACAATGCTGTGTAAAAAATATATTCTTCCTGTTCTTAAATATGTTTTAATGTGCTTTTACTCATAATACATGTGTCATCCTCGGTTCTTTTTAGCAATTAAGTAACAATGCTTTATAAGAAATGTATTTTTTTATATAACATATAAACGCATTAGTAATTTTCATCAACTTTCTCTCTAAACAGAACTCAAAGGTACAGAAAAGACATAATTCACATCAAAGAACAAACATTCTGCTACTACTATAATTCTCTTGGTAAGATCATAAATAAAACATAACTAGCCTTTATAACCTCTATGAAAAGTAATAAAAATAAAATGCCTCTTGTTATGCATCTGTTACTATAATCTTCCTGTTCTTAAATATGTTTTTTAGTGCTTTTACTCATAATACATGTATCATCCCCGGTTCTTTTTAGCAATTAAGTAACAATGCTTTATAACAAATGTGTATTATTGACATTACATATAAACGCATTAGTAATTTTCATCAACTTTCTCTCTACACAGAACTCAAAGGTACAGAAAGCAGATAATTCACATCAAAGAACACACATTATGCTACTACTATAATACTCTTGGTAAGATCATAAATAAAACATAACTAGTCTTTATAAACTCTATAGAATGTACTAGAAATGAAAATGACTCTTTTTATGCATCTGTTAGTATAATATTGGAAATGTCTCTTTTTAAATTCAAATAAACAAAACAATTTTTAGAGACGTTATAACGTAAAACAAAAGTTACCAAGAAAAAAATTGTAACTTTTCCTATAACATACTTAATTATTTCTCAACAGACCGTGGCAATAGAAGAACAACATCTAACTGAACAAGCATCTACTTTCGATAAATAGAACATTAGTGGTGGTAAGTAAATTACTAGAAGAATACTAGCTTTATTTAAAATCTTTTATACATGTCAGATTATATTAATATTTGTATATTAACTTTTCTAGATACCAGAAATCAAGAATGACTGATAATGCAAGATGTATTACATCTCAGAAAGGCAAATTTTTGTTATGCTATATGGGCTACATTTATACTCAGGAGAAACAAAAAGACCTTAAAGTGAATTGGAAGTGTACAAAATATTACTCCAATAAATGCTATGGCCGTGCTACAACAAGGGAAACTAGTGTTATAAATACCACTGAACATAATCACCCACCAAACATCTCGGAAATAGAAGTGAGATCCACTCTTGAAAATATCAAGGAATTAAGTACCAGATCAGAACTACCTACCAACGTAATTCTGAAAGAATTACTACCTAAAGTTCCCAAAGAAGCAAGAGGTCAGCTACCATCTATTGCTACCATTAAAAGAACAATAGCAAGAACAAAAAAAGCAAGTAGACCCAATATACCAACGCCTAAAACTTTTGAAGAAGTCATAATACCGCCAGAGCTTGTAATTACTCATAATGACGAGCCATTTATATTTTATGATAATCATAGCAAGGACAAAAGAATAATAATGTTTGCAACTAATAACAATATTAAAAAATTAACAGAAAGTACTACTTGGATGATGGATGGTACTTTTTCTATATGCCCAAAACCTTTCTACCAGTTATACACAATTCATGGGCAATATCATAATACCTGTATCCCCTTCATATATTGTTTATTACCAAACAAACAAGCCACTACTTACTCAGAAATCTTACAAAAAATAAAGGAACAAAGTTCTGACTACTTCCCAATGAAAATCATCATAGACTTCGAGCAAGCTATGATTAATTCTATTTTGAAAACTTACCCACACACATCCATTCAAGGATGTTATTTTCATTTCGATCAATGTCTCTGGAGACATTTACAAAAATCTGCCCTTAGTGTTGAGTATGCAACAAATATAACTTTTGCATACCAAATTAAACATCTCATTGCTCTGGCATATGTACCAGTAACTGATGTGGCCGAACATTACAATTTGTTAATTGAAAGTCCTTTCTACACCCAAAATGAGCAAAGACTCGCCCCACTTTTAGATTACTTTGAGGACAACTGGGTAGGAAGACTACATAGGTCAGGCCACAGACGCCAGCCAAAATTTGCAATTCCCTGGTGGAATGTCTATCTACCAACACTCAACCAAGAAGCAAAAACGAACAATGCTGTTGAAGGTTGGCACAATGCCTTCCTCTCTTCTACTGGACGTACAACACCCACATTACACAAGCTAGTCTCAGCTATACAAAAAGAGCAAAGCTTTCAGGAACTACGTATGCAGCAATCAGTCATACAACTGAAACCAAAACTCTCTAGACAAACTGCTCAAATGTATATATATCTTCAACAGCAAGTCCAACTATATCCTACAACAAGAGGACTGGAATATTTAAAAATGATAGCCAAAACATTGAACTAATTGCTATAACTAAATTAATTGATAGAGATCAAACAATATCCTTAATGTAAAAAAACACATATTTTAATATAATAAAAAAATATTTATTTAGTCTAATTTATTTTTTAACACTATTCTAAAAAGACTAAATAAATATATTATTATATCACAATATTTGTTTTTAAAAACTGCTTCCATCCAAATTAAATAAAAAAAATTCTAACTTACCTTTAAATAGAACATCATAAAAATAATCCTTTACCGACAATACAATGTGTAAATATCAAAGACTTAATCCAACAAATCATTAATTATGTTTTCTTTAACTCTGCAAACACTATCCATCATCCAAAGTAAACGACTATGTAAATGCCATTTAAAATAACGACTGTTATCTTAAAGTGTGATAAATATTTCACAGAACTCAAAATATAAAGGAAGAATGTAAATCATCTCCGTTCTAACAACTGAAACACACTTCGTTTCCCTTAAAAAAAAAATATCGGAAACGGAAATAGCTGTTTCAAAATACGAGAAAAAAAAACAGCTAAACAATCCCACCGACATAACACTAACGAGTATTCCAGAATATATAAACATAACATTCCTATTTATTTATAATTTAATTACATTATATCACATACTCATTAACTCCAATGATTTTAAATGGCTCAAAAATTCGTGACCGAAAATACGTATTAATTCTACTCCATTATATGTAAATAGTCATACTTTAATTTCCAACCCCAAAATAACAAAATATAACCTTTAATTACAATTTACAATACTTTAACAATATAAAAGTAGATTGCTACCTACTCAAAAGTGAATCTGCTTCCAACCGCGACTTTCCCTTTACCAAAATAACGGAAAAAGACAAAGAGTGGTTACAAAATTAACGATCCAAATTATATGTAACTGTGAAAAGTACTACTATAAATGTCGATTATTGTTATATATATGGCTCGAAATTATGTGTAATGTTACAAAAATTGTATATTATATTGTGAATAGAAATTGTTTTTGCCTGTATATTAATTATATATTACATACTTTTATTATTTATTACATTAAGTATGAAAATATAAAAATATTTAATGTAATATTTATTAAAATTATTATATAACAAAATGTGTAATATTGTATTTGTTTATCAGATTTAATTGTTTACAATATGACTAATATGTGTAAATTGTTATTATTAAAACATATTTATTAATAATAATCATCATACATAACAATATTGTAATGTTAAAAGAATCATTGATGATGATGTACATGTTCTAATTAGGATATTTATATTATATTATAATTTTAAAAGTGTTCATATGTTAATATCATCATCAGTATATCACTATATGTATTAAAAATTTGTGAATTATGTTTTTCATTACACATTTTGATGTTTTATTAAGAAACAATAATAGTATAATGTATGTATAATATCATACATTGCATTATGTGAACTAACCATTTTTTCTCTACAAATTAAAAGTACTTGTCACGAAATTTCTTGTAAAATGTGATTATAAAAAGGACATTATCCTCCATTTGTGTTTATATGTATACCAAAGATTGCGTAATAAAAAGTATATCTGTTCGTATATTTCAAGTGTTGAATAAAAAAATTAACATGAAATAAAACTGGTGTGATTATTTTGTATTACCTATAACAAAATCATGTTTATGTATTTTTGCAAATGTATTATAACTGTAATGTTCTATCTATTTCTATATACCACATGTAAATAAATCACAAACTATACACTGAAGTTATAAAAATTATTATTCATACACCCATATACATATAATATCAATATTTGAAAAAGACATAATGAATTTTTTAAATATTCCCACTCCAACAACCATTTACTTTAGGTAATTGCTTCTCAAAAACCGTGATTAATTTACAATTCGAAATGCAATCACCATTTAATTAGAGTAAGTACAGTACACAGAACATATTAAATTTACTCTTCCAACTCCAATTAACAATTAATTTAAATAACTGCAGGACATAAAATAATAATAAATTACTATAAAAAATCAAATGTCAAAAAATGAATAATGTAATATCATTAAATTTAATTTATTATAATAATTGTAATGTAAATAGAATCTTAATTTATGTTTTCCCTGTACCCCTATAATAAAAAACTAACCCTGAAACCTAAAAATACCCCTTAACCCACAAACTGAAAACTGACTCTGAAACCTCACAAAACTCCTTTACCCACAAACTAAAAACTGACCCTGAAACCTGACAAAACCCCTTCACCATCAAACTAAAAACTGACCCAGAAACCTAAAAATACCCCTTTACCCACAAACTAAAAACTGACCCTGAAACCTTACAAAACACCTTTACCCACAAACTAAAAACTGTCCCTGAAACCTAAAAATACCCCTTTACCGACAAACTAAAAACTGACCCTGAAACCTAACAAAACACCTTTACCGACAAACTAAAAACTGACCCAGAAACCTGACAAAACCCCTTCACCAACAAACTAAAAACTGACCCTGAAACCTGACAAAACCCCTTCACCAACAAACTAAAAACTGACCCAGAAACCTAAAAATACCCCTTTACTCACAAACTGAAAACTGACTCTGAAACCTCACAAAACTCCTTTACCCACAAACTAAAAACTGACCCAGAAACCTACAAATACCCCTTTACCCACAAACTGAAAACTGACTCTGAAACCTCACAAAACTCCTTTACCCACAAACTAAAAACTGACCCTGAAACCTGACAAAACCCCTTCACCAACAAACTAAAAACTGACCCAGAAACCTAAAAATACCCCTTTACCCACAAACTAAAAACTGACCCTGAAACCTTACAAAACACCTTTACCCACAAACTAAAAACTGACCCTGAAACCTAAAAATACCCCTTTACCGACAAACTAAAAACTGACCCTGAAACCTAACAAAACACCTTTACCGACAAACTAAAAACTGACCCAGAAACCTGACAAAACCCCTTCACCAACAAACTAAAAACTGACCCTGAAACCTGACAAAACCCCTTCACCAACAAAGTAAAAACTGACCCAGAAACCTAAAAATACCCCTTTACTCACAAACTGAAAACTGACTCTGAAACCTCACAAAACTCCTTTACCCACAAACTAAAAACTGACCCAGAAACCTACAAATACCCCTTTACCCACAAACTGAAAACTGACTCTGAAACCTCACAAAACTCCTTTACCCACAAACTAAAAACTGACCCTGAAACCTGACAAAACCCCTTCACCAACAAACTAAAAACTGACCCAGAAACCTAAAAATACCCCTTTTCCCACAAACTAAAAACTGACCCTGAAACCTTACAAAACACCTTTACCCACAAACTAAAAACTGACCCTGAAACCTAAAAATACCCCTTTACCGACAAACTAAAAACTGACCCTGAAACCTAACAAAACACCTTTACCCACAAACTAAAAACTGACCCTGAAACCTAAAAATACCCCTTTACCCACAAACTAAAAACTGACCCTGAAACCTGACAAAACCCCTTCACCAACAAACTAAAAACTGACCCAGAAACCTAAAAATACCCCTTTACTCACAAACTGAAAACTGACTCTGAAACCTCACAAAACTCCTTTACCCACAAACTAAAAACTGACCCAGAAACCTACAAATACCCCTTTACCCACAAACTGAAAACTGACTCTAAAAAATCACAAAACACCTTTACCCACAAACGAAAAACAGACCCTGAACGCACAAAATGTACCTTTGATAAAACTACCCACTCTGATCTACTATAAACTCTACATCCCACTCCAAAAAATATGATACATTATTTTATTTAATATCTACTACATTATATATTTGTGAATCATTTTACTACATACACAAAATACCTCAATGTATAACAACAACCTAATATTGTTCATAATTTCGTATTTTAATAATATTTATCTAAAATTTGGGTTTAAAAATAAAATGAAATAAAAGGCGAAATTTGTACTTGTATGATTAGAGTATACTTTGTTTATACACTACCCACCCTTATCCCCTTGAAAATATACATCCCACTCATATCATAAATAGTCAAAGATGTTTTGAAATTATATGAAAATAGTATAATTACAAATATATTTTAGTACATTAACAACTGCAAACTTAAAAAATAAGTACTATATTCGAATAAATCGATATAATTTCGCTAAAATCGAAATAATAATTTTAATTTTATAAATTTCGCAAATTTTTATTAAATTGCGAAAATTTAATTTTTATAATTACCCTATAAAATTTTGAAACACTACCCACCCTTATCCCCTATAAACTCTACATCCCGCTCCTAAATTTATAGTACAAATATTATAAAAATTTAATTTAATATTTTAAAATTTATAATATGTTTTTGTACATACAAAAAATGTAATCTTAATGTTTAATGTACTCCCTAAATTTCCATCTAATTTCGACTACTCCCTAAAAAAAATTTTAAATTTCGAAATTTTGAAATCTGAAGGAAATGCGAAATTTAAAATTTTAGAATTTCAATATACTTTTTTAAAACACTACCCACCCTTATCCCCTATAAACTCTACATCCCGCTCCTAACATTAATATACAATAATTTATTTAAAATATTATTATTTTGATATATTGACACAATTTAATAATAATTATCCAAAATCAAACAACTAATCATTTAACAATAATCAATAATTTTATATAAAATTTCGCATTTATAAATTTTTGGATTAAAATTTCGCTAATTTATAAATTTACTTCAAATGCGAAATTTATTATTCCATATTTGCACTATACTTTTTTAATACACTACCCACCCTTATCCCCTATAAACTCTACATCCCGCTCCTAGACTTCTAACTAAAAATAATAAAATTTAATATAAAAATTATCTTATATATAAACAACATTTAAATAAATAATTACTTAACATACTTTAAAACATCACTTTTACATATCGATATTTTTGACAATCGATATTTTCAGCATCGATATTACTGATTTCGAAATTCATGTCTTCGATATTTTTGACACACACATAAATCGATATTTTCAACGACGATATTTTTGTTTTTGAAATTTCTTACCATCGATATTTTGGACTCGATATTATGTCACATCGACATTAACAACTCGATATTTTGACTGTCTACCGGGCCTGTCCTGTGTTCACCCTCTTGTTCACAGTTTACCTTAGCTATAGCCCCTCCACACTCCCCTACTGCCCCTGCCCCCACCAGTGCAGCCCTCGGCCACAAACCACACTGTAGATTTGCCCCTGCGAGAAAGTTTGTGAGTACCCATTCACTACCACATCACTTTACCTCTCCTGTGCATATCTACCTACACACTGTAAAACTTACTACAAATATGTCTGCCTGCATGTCCTTGGGTTCACAGTGCTTGAGGGCCAGTTTCTACACATTTAATTTTTTACATGCAGTGTAACAACACTCACCTGCTCCGCTGATGTGCCATACAGCTTGCTGTAGTTCTGGAGTAGGCTGTCCAGCAGGAACTGTTTCTCCTCTTCTGTAAATGTAGGAGCACTCTCCACAGTACGGGCCATGGTGACCGCAATAGGAGGCAGAAAATGCAGCAGAGAGTTGTAGATCTGCAGTCAGTAGCAGCTAGTGCAGTCAAGTGATAAATGTCATCACACTGACTTATATCGGGGCAGCAGAGGCAGACTCAGTTCTATCCCTCAAAAGCAATAGGTCCGAGTTGTTTGCATCGTAGGAATTTGTCCAATTCATCACATTGCACGCCTAAGACACGCCTACGCTGTTCTTCATCGCAACCTAAACTTTGACACATGTGTTGCAAAAGTAAACCGAATTTGTCCACCAAAGATTCATACATGATGCAAAATGTGCATCTGTCGTCATGATGATCAACAGCTAAGGAATGCTACCGGCTCCGCCTGGGTGTTCCTCTCGCGTCCATGCTATACTCACCCGCATCAAACACCATAGTATTGGGCATGCAATCTGTCTGCCCGGCTCGGTCTGGATGGGGTAGACACGTCCATGCAATAGTCACCCGTGTCGTTCAACACTGTTCTGGGCATGCAATCTGTCTGCCCGGCTCAGTCAGGATGTGGCAGACATGTCCATACAATAGACACCCACATCAAATACCATAGTATTGAGCAAGCAATCTGTCTGCCCGGCTCGGTCAGGATGTAGCAGACGCCTCCATGCAATAGTCACCCGAGTCACACAACACTGTTCTGGGCATGCAATCTATCTGCCCGGCTCGGTCAGGATGTGGCAGACACATCTATGCAATAGTCACCCGCGCGCACAACACTGTTCTGGGCATGTAATCTGTCTGCCCGGCTCAGTCAGGATGTGGCAGACACGTCAATGCAATAGACACCCAAGTCGAATACCATAGTATTGAGCATGCAATCTGTCTGCCCGGCTCGGTCAGGATGTGGCAGACACTTCAATGCAATAGACACCCACGTCGAATACCATAGTATTGAGTATGCAATCTGTCTGCCCGGCTCGGTCAGGATGTCGCAGACTCGTCCATGGAATAGTCACCCGCGTCGGACACCATAGTATTGAACATGCAATCTGTCTGCCAGGCTCGGACAGGATGTAGCAGACGCCTCCATGCAATAGTCACCCGAGTCGCACAACACTGTTCTAGGCATGCAATCTATCTGCCCGGCTCGGTCAGGATGTGGCAGACACATCTATGCAATAGTCACCCGCGCGCACAACACTGTTCTGGGCATGCAATCTGTCTGCGCGGCTCAGTCAGGATGTGGCAGACACGTCAATGCAATAGACACCCAAGTCGAATACCATAGTATTGAGCATGCAATCTGTCTGCCCGGCTCAGTCAGGATGTGGCAGACGCGTCCATGAAATAGTCATCCGCGTCGCACAACACTGTTCTGGGCATGCAATCTGTCGGCCCGGCTCGGTCAGGATGTGGCAGACACATCTATGCAATAGTCACCCGCGCGCACAACACTGTTCTGGGCATGCAATCTATCTGCGCGGCTCAGTCAGGATGTGGCAGACACGTCAATGCAATAGACACCCGCGTCGGACACCATAGTATTGATCATGCAATCTGTCTGCCCGGCTCGGTCAGGATGTGGCAGTCGCATCCATGCAATAGTCATCCGCGTCGCACAACACTGTTCTGGGCATGCAATCTGTCGGCCCGGCTCGGTCAGGATGTGGCAGATGCGTCAATTCAATGACAACTCATCATGTCAGACAGTACATGCAAGATCAATGGCATTCCGTATGCCCTGTGGGGATGGAGTTAAGCACATGTAAAATGGGACACAGACAAAAGACATGTCTACTCACATTATGATAATAGCTTACAGTGCATCTTTTGCATTGTTTGTGGGGAACATGACAAGTCTGAGTGACTAATTCACAGATCATCCTCCTATGCTTGGCCACTGTCCCAGGGGCTCATTGTGTTAACACAGGATATATCGACACATAGGCACACCATCATCTGATCATGGTTAAAAGTACAATGTGTTCATTCTTTTGGACTGTGTACACAGTATGTGATACTTGTATTACGCAAAACTTACTTGTGAGAGTTGTCACAGTCATTTAGATTTTTCATATCTTGTAATTGTCATGTGAGATTTTTTAGTGTCTCTGTGTCACTGAATTGCATGTATGCATAGTAAAATAGCTATGTGCTACACATCATCATTCTTCTGTGTCTGTGATAGGACAGGTAGGTCATACATCACATCATGACAATGTCCACACCATGACAGTGTTGTGCATGGTCACAATCTGTCTGTATGTAGTGTTCTTACTAGGTTGCCATACCTTTTCTATTTCTGTGTACCTTAATTACATGTGCTAGTTGAGCTATGATACTTTAATGTGTGTGTGTTGTGTCTGTCACGATTGAGCACATGCAGAGTGTCTGACAACTGTGATTGGTCACAGTACAACACTGGATTATTAGTTGTACATGACATAAATGAGTGTATGTCCAGATTCACAAGGCTGTCAATTAATTATTAGCTCAACATCACACATCTGACTTCACTGTTTCTTCATTCCAATTGTAAGGCAATATGTTAATTCATTGTTACATGAAACTATTTTTAGATAGTAATATGTGTACATACTTTGTCACATGTTCCGCAGGGGCCCAAATGTCCACAGACCCTTCCCTGATCTTGCAACAATGGTGGAACGTGAGTGCATGAGGAAATACAGGTTCACGAGGGGATTAATTACTGAATTGACAGACCAGTTGTCACTCTTGCAACCTGAACACACATATCCCTTCGCCCTGATCCCCAAGGTGAAGGTGATGGTGGCACTACATTGTTTTGCCAGAGGATCGCTCCAGTTTACTGTGGCTGATGCTGGTGGCATGTCCCAGACAATATTTAGTCAAGTCCTCCTAGATGTGTGTGAGGCCATGTTGAGGTCCCTCGACCTGTACATAGAGTTTGCTACACCGCCACAGTTCCGTGCCATGAAAGAGGATTTCTATGCCCTGGGCCACGTGGCACATGTGATTGGATCAATTGATGGGACACATGTGGGTTTGGTTGCACCGCAAGTCCAGGAGCAGGTTTACAGGAATCGTAAACACTTTCATTCTATCAATGCCCTTGTGGTATTTCTTGCGGTCCAGATAATCTCCCATGTATGTGTGCATTTTCCGGGATCTGCACACAACACATACATTATGAGGAAGATTTGGATATCACAAATAATGTTACAGATCAGGAATGAGCGTGCCTAGCTAGTAGGTGAGCCATGTTGTCAGATTCAGTGGTGTGTTCATTGTCTGTCATGTTGTACCCTGGTATGGCTCAGATTATCATCTACATTTGATGAATGTAGGTGAGTCTGGATACCCCAACTTGCCCTGGTTGCTGACACCACTCAGGAACCCAGTCACACCAGCTGATGTACATTACAACGGGGCACATGGGCATACCAGTCTAGTGATTGAACGCACATTTGGGCTGCTGAAGCCCAGGTTTTGCTCAATATTCTCCAGAGAAGATGTGCAAGATAATATTAGTGTGCTCCATGCTTCACAACAAGGCTGTGAGGAATAAACTCCCGCTTATCCAGGATGACAGGGACCAATGGCCTCCATCATGGGGGGAACCGGACCTGGGGCACCTTGCCAGTGATGAGGAGGAGGAGAAGGTTGATGTCAGGAGACAGCTCATTAACAACGTTTTCACATGAGTGTAAGTATGCCAAGATGTTTGGTTATGTCAATCCACAGCTTGATGTGCGTATGTCTAACAAAATGTTGTAAAACGTGTGTGTGCGTGTATGCTAATTTACAGGATCATTGTTGTTGTACAGTGCATGTTAAGTTCTGATAGGCACCACTATATTGTTGTCATAACTCCTAGCTTGTGTTAAGTTGTTACAATGGCCAATTGTGAGCCAATAATTGGATATGTCATTAGGGCAAGTTGGATTTCAAATTGTACTATGTCTCTCCTTCACAGGCTCCTTTGGCTGTTGTGTGGATACACACAAAGCTGTCCCATCATGGAATTGGTATTTGGAACAGTACTCTCTGACAGACAATGTTTTTGGTCAGTGATAGAATTTAGTTAGTTCATATGAATACTTGGAACTGTAATCATTTATGGTTTGTGTTGAGCATTGCGTATGCCTGTGTAATACATCTGTTACGCATCTTGATTTTTTGCATTGTCATTTTTCACACATGCTACAATGGTTTTTAATCATGTTTTCTGGAATGTAAAAATTCCATGTGGCAATGTTAATTGTCTGTGTGGTTCATTGTTTAGATTTGACAACAGTGTGTGCAATGTTTGAATAGTTCCATGTGCTATGTGTTTTGTGAGGAACTTGCGTGTCTATCCCTGTTATGTGACATTTCTTCACAAGATGGCAGATGATTCCTTGACTGGTACTTATGTTCATGCTTGATTATGTGAAGTTACCCTGAGCCAAGCTGACATTTCATGTTTCTGTCTAAGATTTTAGCACACATTCTTTCCATGCTTGTTATGCAAGATGCATTTGAGTCCACATGATATCGGTGGTATAATAACGATTGTAGGCGAGCTAGAATTACCCTCGGTAATGCTATCAGGGGTGGGGAATTGGATGCCGTCCGCTTAGCAAGACAGGAATATAAAAGAGCTATCCATAAAGCCAAGTGCCTTTGGGATGAGCTTTGATGGCAGGACCTCAAAGAAGCTAGCGAGCAGAATAATATTAGACTATTCTGGAATATTGTCAAGTGGGGCAGAGGGGGTCAACTGGATCAGCCCCAAAATCATGTCACCCAAGAAGGATGGGTTAACTATATCAGGCCAAATTATGCACGTAACGCTTCAGAGAATCCAACAGAAGATCTTAGATATGTTTTTTATATAGATGAGGCTTTTAATGATAATGATGTTTTATTATCTCTTAATGCAGTGGCTGGAGGTAGAGCACCGGGCCCAGTTGGTGTCCCTGCGGATGTCTTTCTCTACGATAAGGCACTATGGGGCAGATACATTCTGTTGATGGCAAATGCAACGGCTCAGGGTACCCCGATCCCGGTTTCCTGGAAAGGGGCATTGATAATTCCAGTATACAAAAAAGGCGAAAAAACTCAACCAGGGAAGTATAGACCTATCAGTCTGATACATACGATTCAAAAGGTAGTTGGGAGAATAAACCTGAATACAATTTTAGACTGGATTGAGGAGAGTAGTATATGGTCCCCCTTCCAAGCGGGTTTTCGCAAATACATTAGTACCATCGATCAAGTCTTCCGTTTTATTCTTCTTTATTGGAAGACTTTGACATTGGGAAAAGGCAGCCTTTATGCTGCATTTGTTGACCTACGTGCAGCTTTTGACCTTGTTCCCAGTTCCCATTTATGGGTGACATTGAGGGAACTAGGTCTTTCTCATGAGATTTTAACTTTGGTAATGAGGCTGCACGAAGCAAATTATGCTAAAATCCAATGGGGTGGGCCGGGTCACCACCCAATTCCCGGTTGAACACGGGGTGCGGCAAAGCTGTGCCATGGCCCCAACGCTATTTTCTTTGTATATTAATGGAATAGTGGACCATTTTCTGCCAGTAAACACAGACGCTCCTTCCCTAGCTGGTGTAAAAATTCGGATTTTAATGTTTGCGGATGACACATTTTTAGACCTGACATCATTGGCGGATTGCCTCCTCTGGAGGATTTCAGTGCTGCCTACCTAGATGACATTGCAGTGTTCAGCGCCAGTTGGGAAGAACACTTGCAGCACCTCTGAGAAGTTTTGATGGCCCTGCGCAAGGCAGTTCTCATGATCAAAGTAAGTAAGTGCCAGATCGGGCATGGTTCCGTTGTGTACTTGGGTCACCAAGTAGGAAGCGGCCAGGTGGCGCCCCTACAACTCAAGATTGATACCATCCTGGCATGGGAACCCCCAAAGACTCAGACACAGGTGAGAACCTTTTTAGGACTCACGGGGTACTACAGGAGGTTTGTCAAGGGGTATGGCAACATTGTTGCACCCTTGTCTGAGCTGACTTCCAGGATGCAGCCCAAGAAAGTGAACTGGACTGACAGCTGTCAGAAGGCTTTTGACACCCTGAAGACTGCCATGTGCACAGCACCCATGCTTCAGGCCCCCAACTTCTCAAAAGAATTCATTGTACAGATGCTTTAGAGCATGGTGTGGGGGATGTTCTATCACAGATTAATGAAGAGGGCCTAGACCAACCTATAGCCTTCATCAGTAGGAGGTTACTTCCACGGGAACAGAGGTGGAGTGCAATTGAGAGTGAGGCATTCGCTGTGGTCTGGGCACTGAAGAAGTTGAGACCATACTTGTTTGGGACGCACTTCCGGGTTCAGACAGACCACAGGCCCCTCAGATGGCTGATGCAGATGAGGGGTGAGAACCCAAAGTTGTTGAGGTGGTTCATTTCCCTACAGGGTATGGACTTTACAGTGGAACACCGCCCTGGTATAGAACACGGGAAACAACACTTACAATGCAACTTTTACAACCCACTACCTTTACAACAAAACTTTTACACCGCAACATCTATTACAACGCATGCCATTACAACGCAACCATTACAAGGCATGTCACTACAACGCATACCTTTACAACGCAGTCATTACAACTCATACCTACACTATCCAACACTTACCCTACTGTTGCACCCCCTGGAGTTAGAATAGTAATTTGTACCCTTACACTATCCAACACTTACCCTACTGTTGCAACCCCTGGAGTTAGAATAGTAATTTTAACCCCTACACTATCCAACACTTACCCTACTGTTGCACTCCCTGGAGTTAGAATAGTAATTTTTACCCCTACACTATCCAATACTTACTATACATGCAATGTAATGGTATGCGTTGTAATGGTATACGTTGTAAATGTAGTATGCATTCTAGTGGAATGCGTTGTAAAGGTAGTTTCAAAGATTTTGTTGTAATGGCATGCATTGTAATGGAATGCGTTGTAATGGAAGTTGCGGTGTAAAAAATGCGTTGTAAAGTTATGCGTTGGTAAAGTATGCGTTGTAACAACATACATCCATAGAACACGCCAACGCTGATGGTCTTTCCAGATTTTTCCGCCTTAGTGAAGAGAACTCCCAAGGGGAAGGGTAGTTCTCCCCACATTTCAGATGCAGGGGACACGTGTTAGACCTGATATTGTTGGTGTGAGTCTACCTTCTATTTTTGATGGATTGCCTCCTCTGTTTTGATATGTTTTTGCTGGATTTATGCTTTGGGCACTGTGCCACTGCTAATCAGTGCCACAGTGCAAGTGCTCCCTATGTTAAATTGATATGCTATTTGGATTCCATGATTGGGTTATTTGATTCATCTGTCAGCCCCTAGTACAGAGTCCCATGTGTGCCCAGGGCTTGTAAATCAAATGCTGCTGGTGGGCTTGTAGCACTGGTTGTGCCACCCACAGAAGCAGCTAGTAAAATATGTCTCAGGCCTGCCATTGCAAGGCCTGTTTGCAGTCTAACACTGCCATGTCGACTTTGCCAAGTGCACCCGCATGCCAGTCCCTAAACCTTCCCTTTGCTTCATATTAGACACCCCTATGGTGGGCCCGAGGGCAGGGTGCATTGTAAGTATAAGGTAGGATGTGCTCTGATATGTGTAGCATGTTCCAATAGTGAATTTCAGCCATTTTCGTTTTTCACTATTGAAGGCTATCTGTTCTCATAGGCCAGAATGATTATTACATTCTTATAATCCTAACTGACTCAGGGAACATGGTAGAAATTCGAATTTAGTATGCCTGAACTCAGAATAATAAAATACATCTTTTAGTAAAGTTTATTTTAATGTTCTGTGTTTGCAAATACCACTTTTTGAAAGCAGGTATTTGCTTGCCTAACCATTTGAGCTTGCATCTGCTGGGTTGTGTATTCCTTCTCAGGGTTTGTGTGTGACAGGGCTGGGGAATTCCAGGAGACAGGCTGGGGCAGCCCAGTGGTTAATAGAGAGATCTGCATCTAGATGGGAGGGAGGAGTTACACATGGGACCTGAATAGGGCTGGGACTTCTCTCTACAATGCTGGCTCCACCCCCTGTGGCTTGTCTGATGTCTCTGCCCCGCACTGTGAAAGGAGAGGAGGAATCATGTCAACAGAGTGCTCCAGAGCTTTATCTTCCCTCTCCTGTGTATGAGTGAACTCAATAGAGTCTAACTCAGTGACAAATTTCATTTTTTCATGGTCCCTGAATGTCGGTTTAACTGGGTTATATATCCTTAAGTATTGCTATTCCACAGATGCTTTAATTATTGCTATTTCTTCAGTGGTTGGCGAAACAATTTCTGACCTAAAATACAAATCCCATAATGCATTGCCTCGAATGTCAGGCGAGCTCCGCCTCGCACCCGCGTTCACGTGGTGTGTACACTCGGTAAAGCAGGTAGGAGAATGCAGACAAGCTCTCGCTCTTACCGGGTACGAGTGAATTACTTAAACGAACATGAAGCTTCTCTAAAAGATGAGCGTGTTTCCTGGCTTTTACAGAAACGCACCTGTGCACGCAATCTTCTAAAAGATGTAAGTTTCCCGCACATGGCGTTAACGCATTGAATCTGTCTGCCCTTTTCAGATTCCAAATTGGAACAGATTTGAATATACAAAAGTCGTGGCTCCCTGCCCGAATTGAGACCGCCTCACGAGTAAGTACACTGAACACGACCGCTTTCAGTGCACTTTCAGCAACAAGGTCAGAATTGATTGATTAATACTTTGAACCCCTTCTGCCCTTTTAGATTTTGAGAACCCCAGCAACACGACCTGACACACTGAATGTGAAGTTAATAGATTATTACGCCAGACAAGAGCACTTTCAAGGTACTTAATTCATCTTGAGAAGTTAACACAAGGTGAGACAAGTTGCTTTACAAGACCACTCAGTTTCCGATATTTTGTTGCAGAGTGGCGTGCACTGCACGGATTCACAACACGAGCCTACAAACCACGCTGGGCAATTGCCAGGTATGTTGTCCACCGTATAGTTAATGATGAAAAAAACATTTTAGATCTATTGGGAAGCACACTACAATTCATTTTTGTAATTTTGTCTTCTATCATAAACAGTTGGTTTTTATGAAAAGACTCATCCAGCCCTGATGAGAGTCCGGCAATTCAAAAAAACAGGACTCGAAACGCGTCGGCTACCACAAAAAGTGTAGTTAGATCCTTGGACACTAAGAGTTTTGCATAAAATTCACCCTCTCAATTGGGGAACATTATGTGTCGTTTAAATGCGTAAATGTGATTTTAAGTCACATACCACAACTGGTTTTTCTTGTTGTTTTTTCTGATTTATTGTCATTATATTTGGGTATTTGTTATTAATGTGAATGTATGTTTTGATAATTTTTTGTTTAATCATTGTATGTATTGTTTATGAGATTGTACATAATAAGACTGTCTGTCTAGTAGATTATGTGTTCTTTTTTTAATTCAATGTAGCATGAAGAATAATTAAATTCAACCAGGCAAAATTGATGGCCAGGATAAACGCATTCATTTTCGTTTATTTCTCTATATTAGTTACACTTTCAAATAAATTGGAGGTTAAGGTAAATATTCAGTTCTTTTGTTAATAGGCCCTACCTGCCCTCCCTTACTCTTCTGGGCCAAACCCCTTCTTTGCGCATCATTTTGGCAAGCATAGGGGGCTATTATGTATGACCCGCTATGCAGGATCAAGACTTGGCAATGTAGGGCCAAAGTTTGAACAGTAGGGCAAAGACTGTGTGCAGGATGCCGTATGTGTGTGTCCAGTTAGGGTAACTGTACATATCGAAGCAGAGCCATTGTGTGTGTGACCTATGTGAAGGACAGAACACAGTGTGACAAACTCAGAGCTCCAGGAGAAGCAGAACTGTACCAACATTGCCCCTGTACAAGTTTCATGTGCAGTAATGTCCTTGTCAGGTCAAGAGACACTACAGAAATGTGACTGCTCCAGAATGTCATACATCCTAAAGAACTGCGCAACTGCCTCTCACAAACTGCAGAGATGCAATCATACGCAGAACAATTTAGACATGATGCCTGTGTAGAAATGGTGCCTTGAAATTGCGTGACACAACACTTATGTGCATGTCTTACAGCACTGACGTTTTGTGTGGCCCACCCCTGCATTCACAGGCTATGCATGCATGGCAGTCAAAGTGAACACAGTCATGTGGACAACATGTCATTCACCTCCACAGTGAAGTTGTTTTTCCTGTAACTGTTAATGTTTTTACGCATGTTTATGTCACGTTCATTAATGCCTGGTAACAACACATATTTACTTTTGTTCACTCACAGATGGTCGTCAACCCATCACACAGGGTGACGCTGATAGATTCCGGACCCACACGCCACTGGTGAGTATTGGCATTGGAAATTGCCATGTTGTGGTGTCATGAATGTCAGTACCGAATGGTACACGTGGTTGTTTGGCATTATGGGTGTGCATCGCATGTCACTCTGCCACAAGGTGCAGATGTATTTTGGGAATCGTATTTGTCTGAGAATTGGTAGTTGAATGTGGGGCAAAGCACATCATTCTCAGTTGTGACTTTGCCCATTTAATTCCTGTGCATGATATATAGCACCGATTCAAGCAAACTAGTCATTGTTCCAAAAATGATGCAGGCAATACACTTCTTGATTTTAGCACATGTTGAGTAGCACTGCATAGTCAATAAGGCACACTTCCCTGCTGTGTGTATTATCCAATGTGTGTGCAGAGGCTGTTGCGTTGTGCACCAGGATGCAGTGCGGTTCACGCAATGTAAGCATAGACATGTTGCAACAGTGAAATCAGAAGATATGCTGCATTGCAACTTCACAGAAGTAGCAGTGTGTAGCTCATAGGGAAAAGTAGTAACGTACTGTTACACACACATTAAATGGATGTGTATATCAATTGCAGTTGCATATTAGTGCACTGCAGTGGTGTGCTCAGGTTCTGTCTGTGGTGACATACCATGCTTGTCTCTGGATCATGTGTACAAACTTCTCTGTCACAATTGCTGACATCACACAACAAGCATTTTGTGAGCATGCTTTCACTCTGCATCATCTGATCTCACATTGATTTGGCTATGCTGGGCTCTCAAACACTCTGTGAGTAGGACTTTGGCATTAGCAATACCATAACCTTATAACCCCAGGGTGCCATTGCTATGTGTAATCCATTTTAACTGTTTGTGTTGTGAACGCACATGTGTTGTCATCTACTAGACAGTGTGATTAGGGGTTACAAGACACCCATGAGTGGGATAATGGGTTACATGATGTCTGCCCCTCGCAGGGTCAAAAAGGTAGACATTGTATTCTGATGGTTGAGTGAGTAACTGCACTTAGTGGTAAAGTCAGCGTTCACAGAACAAACATGTTTCATGTGTGATGGTTGATGCAGACAAAATCTATTTGTTAGTAGGGGTGTCCCAGTCTTGTTCCTGTGCATGTAGGCTGAGCTTACAATAGGTTGACATTCACATCTGTACACAGCCACACTAGCACTCATGTGCAAGAGTGCCAGTCTTGGAACTGACTAAATGAACTGTACGCAGTTGCTGGTAGACGCACATGGCTGCACATATGCATTGTACAGAAGTGGCAGCTGTGTGTCACAGGATCAGATGAGGGGGGTGCTGGCCACGGAGAGCTAATGCCTCCCTACTCAAGTGAATTGTACATGTTGCACACACTCAGGATGCACAATGGTGCCATAACATGGCCATGTCATTAGCCTTTAGATTTATCTTTACATGTCCCCTGCCATGCACTGTCATGTCACATGCCTTGACATTTCTGTGGACAGGTCACTTTGTGACTTTGCAGAGTTAGGCTTGTGTGTTGTCTTCCATGTTGTATTGAAGTTGGAACATTAATTTCATGTTGGAACGTGACATAGTGTGATTGGCTTAAATTGACATTTACCATATTTTACAGACAACATGACTCCTGCGCAGGTGCATGCCTTCTAGGTGGCAAAGGAAAGGTGGCACCATGTCCGGCGTGTGAAGAAGGGCTACCAGGATATGGCGAGGAAGCAGCAGCTGTCGGAGAAGAAGGCAGGTAGATGGAGCTCTATGCCAGAGATTTCTGAGATCGCCACAAAGCACATCCCCTCCACCGCTGATGCCAGTGTGGGCCAACTATCGTTTGTGCGAGCACTGGCAACACCCGCCCAGATGCCAGTTCTCCCCCCCAACCAGCCAGGGGACAGTCCCCCCACAACCAGCCAGGTGTCTGTTCACCCTACAACCAGCCAGGGTACAGTTCCCCCCACAACCAGCCAAGGGACAGTTCCCCCCACAACCAGCCAGGTGCATGTTCCCCCCACAACCAGCCAGGGGACAGTTCCACCCACAGCCAGCCATGGGACAGTTCCCCCCACAACCAGCCAGGGGACAGTTCCCCATACAACCTGCCAGGTGCCTGTCCCCCCCACAACTCTGCCTCAGATGGAGGCAATTATGGGGATGTGGGAGGAGATGAGACGGAACAACAAGTTGGTGTGGGATGTTCATACCGAGATGCTATACCTCAACAGGCAGATACTCGAAATCCGCCAACACCTTGGACTTCCATTAACCTCCCCATGTTATCCCCCATCCCCCTCTTCTCCATTCCCAAAATGTTATAATGTTTTTAGAAGTGTAGTTAGTGTTGTTTATACTTAGATATAGAGAGTAGTTTTAGCTTAGGTATAGTTAGTTTTTTAGTGTGATATATTTATAGGATAGCTTAATATATTGTTGGGGCTCAGTTTCTTTTATCTTTGGGTGGGGGTGGATATCCTTTTTTATTATGTGTATTAGTGAATAGTTAGTGTAACATGTGTAGTTTAGTATAATATATGTTTAGCTCTTTTAGATATAGTGATAGTGGTAGGGATTAGTGTTAGTGTAGGTTGTTATAAGTTTAATTTGATATAATAAATACTGTTGAATTTGATTACTGCTTGCACTGATGTCAGGGAGGATGCAGAGTGTGGAGCTTGCTACATTGTATGCTACTCATGCCATCTGTGGAATAATCCCTGTATGTGTGACTATGGATAAGACCTGTTACTCAGCAGCATGTATAGTGTCCAGTAAACCTTAGATGTGGGCACAGTTAACTTGCGTGGCTGACAGATTACGAAGGATTGGTCACGGCCTAGTCTAGTGACATCTAATTAGTGACACACAACATCTGAAATGTGATGCACAGAGTTGAACAGCACAATGTTGCATATTTGAAATTCTACATAGGCACATTGCATTGTGAGTCTGTCAGAGTTGCTACAGTTATCCATCATGGAGATGTATGTATTCCCCAGATGGCACATATGGCGTGGGAGAACTGCACATCTGATGCTCGAGGCTCGGAGTCCATCTTCATTGCACATACCTTGGCACACTTGATGCGTGGAGCCAGTGCATCAGCTTGGTCAGCCTCCCATGTTCCTGTGCATGGATGACCAATCTCATCTACATGCTTGATGTGGGTCAGATGTGTGTCTATTGTTCACGTCACAAGTCACAACAGTGTTTGTGAATCACATGAGTAATGTGGTAGGGACTCATGATTTTGGAATTGGGGTCTTTCACAGATGCCCTTTTTGATTAGCTCTGGTAGGTAGAATGACAAAACTTGTACAATCTTCCTTTACATAGCCATGTCTGAACTGGGGTGGCAGAGTGGGCTAAAGAACGGTGATGGATTAAACCCAGATCTTTTGACTGGGTGTGAGTGTTTGATTCATTCAGATGCTCCGTCGATCACCACCCCCTTTTGTACCACTTTTGGCCGCCATAAGTGTGGCAGGGTATGCTCAGACGTGAGTCCCTTGCTCACTTTGCAACTTGATTCAAGCAAGCCGGGCTGAAGACGGCTGGACGCCAGAAACCGGTCCTCGGAAGCTTGTTTCCGGTCCAGGGAAGACATGGCTTGGCAATTCGGGCTGGACTGTTCCCATGAGGCACAGGGTCAGACTGATTTGCATATAGCCATGTCTGAACTGGGGTGGCAGAGTGGGCTAAAGAACGGTGATGCATTAAACCCCGATCTTTTGATTGGGTGTGAGTGTTTGATTGATTCAGATCCTCTGTCCATCACCACCCCCTTTTGTACCAATCTTCCTTTTGTGACACCCTTAATCAGTTAAGTGATGCCTTAGTCAGTGATGATGTGTTTTTGCAGGCACCCTGTTCTGCATCACCAAGGTGGTGACATGTTGCATTGCTCCCTGTACCAACAGTGTCATTGCCACTCATCCAGGCTGTTTTTTGCCATTTGCTCACAGTGATGACACACTTGAATTATTGCAAAAGATACACACTAGATGTTAAATGCATTACTACAGACATCCATGGTCACATTGACAACTGTGGCAGACAACTGTGGTGGGCAGGCTACGGGCGTGTTCCAGCGCCGCTGATACTTTTACTTTTAACTAGCAACCCAGCTGACTACGAGCTGTGTTGTGCACTTTGTGTATTTTTTAAATTTGTAATGTGAATATTACTAATGCGCCCGCATTTTGAACTTGGCTAACTGATTAGCCAGCTTACCTCCTCAATCCCGCTCTCGACCCTGGTCCGCCCCGGCAGTGTGCCGTTTGTGCGGAGGGTCCTCCTTACGAGCGACACTTCCTGCTTGGCTCTGCACCACTTCCGCCCTGCCTCTCCACCGTGCAGGTGAGGGGTCTAGTGGCTCGCGGCAGACGGCATAAATGGCGACCTGGAGTAAGTGCAGCGGACGAGCGCAGCGGAAGCGCCGACTTCGCGCCGAAGTCGCGCATAAGTCAAGCCCGTCTGCGCCCGTCCGCGGCCGACCGGGGCTAGGGGCACGTCACTCTGCCCAATTTATCACCTACACTTCCTCTCAACTCCGCAATCTCCATGGCACCTGGTCTTTGTCTGCCCTTACTTGCTCCCACATAACTTCTCTTGATCTGTCTCCTGCCTCCTCATCTCCCCGCCCTCTCCCTCCCCCCATTCCCCTTCTTCTCCCCAGAGGAGACGCCAGCCCAGTATCACTCAGGACCCTCTCAGCCTATTACCTTAACACCCGGTCAGCAGTGGCCCATTCACACGAACTGTCGGTGCTACTGGACCTTCACGCACCGGACCTTCTCTTTCTAACAGAGACTTGGTTTAGTGATGATTCTCTCCCTGTCTTATTGGCCACTCTCCCCGCTCCATACTACGCTCTACTAGCAGACCGTTCTGCTGGTAGGGCGGGGGTGGTGTAGCGTCATCACTCGGGCTGACTTTCCCTTCCAACTCCTATCTTTGCCAGATATTGCCACAACAGAGTACCTTGCCATTCGTACTACATCTACCACTCCCCCTCTTACTTGTGTTCTCACCTATCGTCCCCCACAATCACCCTTACTGTTTCTCTCCGATTTTCAGGAGGTACTGGCCACACTTACGGTCAATAACTCTTCTATCTTATTATTGGGAGACTTTCATTTTTGGCCTTCAGACCCAGCGGAATGTCCGTCCTCAAGAGAGTTCTCAGATACCCTTCAATCCCTCAACTTTGTGTCACATGTCCATTCTCCCACTCATGTCAAAGGACATATCTTAGATCAGATTTGGTCCTTGAACTGTCCGGTAGACTCCCTATCCATCTCACCCTGCACCTGGTCTGACCATCGTTTGATTTCGTTTACCCTTCCCATCAACTCCACTGTTAGGCCCCCGCTCCCAAAGAATGTTTGGGTCCGCTCATGGAGCCGAGTGGATCCGGAGAATCTATCCGCACTATTAACCTCTTCCTATCCCACCCTACAATGCCTATCCACTCTTTCTCAGGCCGTTGCCATTGAACGTTGGCTCTCCTCAGGCTGTGATTCCATTGCCCCGCTGAAGCGGGTAACTTCAAAGCGGGAGAAGGATGCCAACTTGTGGTTTAACGAGGATCTCAAGACCATCAAACTAGCGGTACGCCGAGCGTGCCTGGAGGAGGAATTACTGTCCCTCACTTAGATCTGAGTTTATCGTTATCCTGGCTCAATACAAGAAGGCCATCTTGGCTGCAAAAACGGCCTACTTTTCCTCAAAGATTCTTGCAGCTGAGAATCACCCAAGGGAAATTTTCTCAATTGTCCACAATTTGGCATTTTCCGATAGGACATCTCTTAAGCCCACTCCTTCCCAGGACCTTTGTCACTCCTTAAATAATTTATTTATTGAGAAGATTGCTATTATTAAAGCTAACATTCCCTCACCCCCCCTACTTTTGTTGACCCTCAGTGTCCTCCACCTAAGGGACAACTCGATGCCCTTCCTCCCTTGACCAAGGAATCCCTGACCTCGATAATTCCCCTTGTTAAATCTGGCTCCCCATTAGACACTTGCCCTGCGCACATCCTTCGCCATATTTATACAACTTGTCCAGATCCCCCTCTCCACTTCCTCAACTGTTCTCTTTCTCAGGGGGTTGTAGCCAACTCACTGAAAACAGAAGTTATTGTTCCCATCCTAAAGAAGCCCGGCGCAGACCCTTCGGTCCCCACCAATTATCGCCCCATCTCCCTCCTACCATTTCTGGCTAAGGTGCTCGAACGTCATGTCACCAGTTCTTTGAGCACTTTTGTGGAGGAGTATGGGGTCTTGGCTCCTCGCCAGGCTGGTTTCCGCCCCGCACACTCTACGGAGTCCGTAGTACTCTCGGTCCTTGACAACCTCAGGGAGGGAATGTATACCAACCAGGCCCAGGCTTTGGTCCTCCTCGATCTCTCAGCCGCCTTTGACACAGTTGACCATACCATCTTGCTTTCCCGTGTCAGGGCGGCGGGGATCGAGGGTACCGCCCTGGTGTGGTTATCCTCCTTCCCGAAGGACCGCACCCAGGCTGTTCGCCTGGGTGATTTTTCTGCGGACTTCCAGAAAGTTCAGTGCGGGGTCCCCCAAGGTTCCTCCCTTTCACCTCTTTTGTTTAACCTCTATATTGCCCCCCTTATTTTTTCTTTGCAGCAAATGGAGGTCAGCGTATACAATTATGCGGATGACCTCCAACTTGTTTTCAATCTGTCTTCTTCCCCTGCTTCCATCTTAAATTTCCAGTCTATTATGATTTTTATCCGGGACTGGATGAACCACAACCACTTGAAACTCAACCCGGACAAGACCGAGCTGGTGTTGACGGGTGGTTCATCCAGTCCCTGGTCTTCACTCTTTTGGCCCCCCTCCCTTGGTTCTCCCCCGGTTCCTTCTACCTCAGTTAAAACATTAGGCATTAAACTTTATTCCCAGCTCACTCTTCACTCCCAGGTTAGCTCTGTGGTGTCCTCTTCTTTTCTGTCACTACGCACCATACGCAAGGTATCCCGCTTTTTTTCTTTTGATGCCTTGAAATTGATCATCCTGGTGATGGTTATCTCCCGCCTGGATTATGGCAACGCCCTATATGCAGGTATACCTGCATATAGTTTAAGGCATTTGCAGTTGATCCAGAACCAGGCGGCACGGTTGGTGTTCAATCTTCCAAAATCCCATCACGTAACACCCCTTCTCAAATCCCTACACTGGCTCCCTGTTCGTGAACGCGTCCAGTTTAAGCTTGCTTCTATCACCTTTCAAGCACGACTGGGCGCGGCTCCGGCCTTCATTACATCCGAAATCGTTCCCTATGTTCCAACTAGGGAACTACGCTCATCTATGCAATCCCTCTTATCAGTCTCCCGTTTCCGGATGAAGAAATGGGGAGGATCGAAGTTTGAGACCCTTGCCCCAGTCCTATGGAACTCCCTGCCTTTAGAGCTTAGATCTTTAACTCTCTACCCTCAATTCCGGAAAAAACTCAAAGCCCATATATTTGCTAAATCTTTTAACTAGATCACTTGCAGTTTTTTGTTTTCCTCCTTATTATTTTCTGTCACTCTCACCCTGGGGGTCTGTCTGTTGCAGCGCCATGAAACCGCTGGTGAAAGTGCGCTATATAAATATTTTTAAACTCAAATATTTTTTTTAAACTCAAACTCAATTGGCCAATATGCAGTCATTGTGCACAGCATGAGAGGGCTCTGTATTTATTTGGCATTGTTTGTGCACAGGTATGGACAGTGTGACAGTTAGCAAATGTGCTACAGTCACTTTTGTGGAGTCAAATGTAGTGTTGCAGACTTTGTAGTAACATATATGTATGTTACACATGTGACCTTAGCTCACCTCACCAATGTGAATCTGCTGTGCAACATCTAGGGATGTGATATGCAAGGCACGTCACAAATAGCTTCATCCACCACATCCAGTGTAAGGAGGTATGTTAGTCAAATATGGTTTCCAATCCTTCTGGGGTACACTACTTGTGTACTGCGACTGACTTGTACATGCTGTCAAACATGCATTTATCAACAATGGGCGTGGGTCAGAGTTGGTACATAGCTAGATTGGTATATCAGATAAATGTGGGCACAGCATCTTAGCCCGTATACTGTTGCTTTCACCCCTGTGTACCTTCTCCACTGTCTGCCTTCTGAAGTTTCTTTGGCACATTTTTGCAGATGTATATTCATTTCGAGCACTGTGCCCCAGTCACCTTGAAATGGTAGTGTACCTCATGTTCTATATTTAGCCATGTGTTGTTTATATCTTTCTTCTGCTCATCTCCAGCCTCACTTCCCCCTGCAGCATCCCCTGTGTCCACGCCTCCACGCAAGGCAAATTGACCTGCTACCCCTTCAAAGATGGTCCTCCCTCCAATGTCCTCTTCCAATGGCAGACACTGTGTATCCACATTGCAGGGACACCAATGGCGCTCATGATGCTGGCCCGTATGTGCCCGTCTCCACCTGGACAGCACACAGTGCAAGCAAGCCTGCCACACACAGATTCCACATAAAACAATGCCACTACGATGGCAGCACCCTCCAAGAACTCAACAGGGAAAATCACACACCTGCTTCCGAGCGTCCCCTGAACACACACAAGGACCCTCCTCACATTTGATCTGGAGCTCATTCTGCTTACGATCCACTGATCCACCAACCGTGATGTGAACCCACCTTCCTCAGATGCATTCGTCTCAACATACTCTCTGCTCACATACGCCCTTGTACTCTGGGACCAAATTTTCACTACATCACCAGATTTTGCCTTCCTGATGGAGACCTGCCTGTACCCCTCCAAAGCACACAACATCATCATTGACATCCTGGGTGGCTACAAGTGCATATGCAGGGACCACACCAACGGAGTAGGAGTACGAAATGCCATCCTCCACATGAGCACTCTCAGAGTCTCAAAGATCAGCAACAACATCCTCAGCAATGCAGTACACATGTACTAAATGATCCAGACCTATCACAACACACCCCTCAGAGTGACAATCATGTACAGACCCCCCGACACCGATTACAGTTCAGCTACTACATTGCCTACTTCATCAGTACACATGCCCTTGCATGCACAGACTACATCCTTCTCTGGGACCTGGAGTTCTACCTCGGTAAGGACACCACCACCACCACAGCTGCCCAGATCGACAGCCTCGCAATACTCCGACTCAGGATACTACTCACAACACCCACCCACTCTGTCGGCAAAATGCTTGAGCACATCTTATTCGCTTCGTCACAGGTCTCCTTCAAAAACGCCACCCAACTCCACTGGACTGCCCATGTATGCATCCACTTCACCACCCGGCACACCACCACACACCAACACACAAAACAGATCCCCCACCAGTGCTGGGGCACAGTCACCATAAAAAATCTAACCACCACACTTGGCCGTAGCCCAAACAGCTACCACACCAAACCACACCCCACCGCCCACGACCTCAGACAATGGCTCAATGACTGTGCCAACCAACTGTCCACAAACACAAAAGCTTCACACAGACACCAGCAAGTGAGCCATCATGTTCATTGAGTAATTCCAGGACAAACGTGTCAATTACCAAAGGTGCAATGTCACCGTGTACAGACAATGTACCGCTACGCTGCACCCAAGAACAACACCGGCAGACACCATCACCTCATTTGATCCTCAAGAGGGTCTCATTCGCAGAACACCCAGGCAACTACAGCAAAAAATATACCATCATCGCCAACAACAATGACATCAGGGCCCTGCAGGTCAACATAGAAAACTCATACCTGATCCTCCTGGACCTGTCATCTGGCTTCGACACGATCTGCCACCGGACACAACGCACAAGCCTCCACAACGCAGAGTTGTGAAACAGAACTCTGGAGCAGAACACCTCCTTTCACTCTGGCATGACCCAGTGCTTCCACCTCCCCCTTTCAGCTCTGGATCCACCACAATCATGTGTGGCATACACATGGCTCATCCCTCACCACAACATTGTTCAACATCTACATGTCACTGCTTGCCCACGTTGGCTGACAACACAACCTTTACATCATCTCCTACAACACGAAAGCCAGCTGATCCTCTCCCTCACCAAGGACCCCCTCACCGCCACAGCAAACCTCCATGTAGAAATGGGAAGCGTCACTGAGTGGATGTAGTACAGGAAACTGGAGCAGAACTTTGACAAGACTGAAGTCCTCATCCTGTGCTCCACATCCTCAGCTAGTGACAACTCCTGGTGAACCACTGCACTGGTAACAGCTCCAACAACACCTATCCACTCATATTACCTGTAAGCATGGGCGAATTCGTGCGAATTTGCAGATTTTTTTTCTTTGCGTGTTCGCGGGTGTTCGCGGGACTCTTTGTGTGTTTGCGGGTGTTCGCGGGGCGCTTTGCGTGTTCGCAGGTTTTTTTTGCCTGGTCAATCACTGCCACCCTCTCGTTTTTTATGCCCTTCTGCCCTATGTACCACTCGTTTCTGTGCCCTTCTGCCCCACTCATTTTTTGTCCCATTCTGCCCCACTTAGAATGGCGCCGGCAAGCTGCCAGCGCCATTCTAAAATAGCTACAAAGAGCTTCAACAGGAAGCACTAATAGATAAAGTAAAGCAGGTGCTCGAGTTGAAGGTCAAATTAAGTTACACAATCATTAATCACCCCAAGTTTGGGGTGATTAATGATTGTGTAACTGAATTTGAGCTTCAACTCGAGCACCTGCTTTACTTTATCTATTAGAACTTCCTGTTGAAGCTGACTTTTGTAACTATTTTATAATGGCTCTGGCAGCTAGCCGGCGCCATTCTAAAAGAGTTACAAAAGTCAGCCTGAACTTTTGACCCAATCCGTTCCGCTCGCGGATTTTGCGGGAAATTCGCGAATCTCGCGGATTGCGAATTTACCAAAAATCCGCAAAATCCGCGAGCGGCTGATGAAGGCTGATAGCCAGAAACCGGTCCTAGGATGCTTGATTCCGGTCCAGGGAAGACATGGCTTGTCATTTCAGGCTGGACTTTTCCCATGAGGCACAGGGTCAAGTCTGATTTGCATATGGCCATGTCTGAACTGAGGTGGTGTGGTGAGCAAAATAATGATGGATTAAACCCAGATCTGTGACTGGAAGTGAATGTTTTGCCATTGTGCAACATTCCGTCCATCAACTGTTGCTTTGCTATTTTATTTAACAGAAGGTCACCTGATCATCCAGTCCTGCTGCTGTCAAGAGACTTTTCGGGGCCAAAAATGAACATAGGCTAGCTGGGTCCTCATTGGCCTTCATTGCTGTGGCATTGTAATTATTCTATATTCCAAATGTATGCATGCAGTTAAAAATTGAATATGTCAGAAGTAGATGCATGTACTAATCTTTAATTTCAAATTGCTGACCTGCAATGCAAAGGCAAAAACAGTCTGAAACAGTGGTAGGCTAATTGTTTTAAGATGGGGCAGTCAGAATGTTTGTGGGACTCAAGGCAAACACTAGTGATGAGGCCCTGACTCAAAGAAACAGATTTCAGTCCCACTTTCACAGCTTGGCCAAAATGTGTGACCCTGGGCAATTAATTTTCTTCACTATGCTTCCTCTTCCATAAACATTACATTTGAGAGCACCTTGAAATAATTCGGTTCAGGAGGCACACTGGGCCCGATTCACAGAACTAACTTAAGACAAAATCCTAAACTTACTACTTTTGGTATTCACAGAAGTTAGGATTTTGTCTTAAGTTTGTCTTAAGACAGACTTAAGACAGACTTAAGACAAAATCCTAACTTAAGTCTGTCTTAAGTCTGTCTTAAGACAAACCTAAGACAAAATCCTAACTTCTGTGAATACCAAAAGTAGTAACTTTAGGATTTTGTCCTAAGTCAGTTCTGTGAATCGGGCCCATTGTAATGAAACTACTTGTGCATGGTTTAAAAGACTAGAATGTTGCGCCATCTTTAAAACCAATAAAAGCTGTGTTTATCAGGAACAACAAACCTGACTTTTGGGTTTCCATTCCAAAAAGCTTTATTCGACGTATAAGGTCATAAAAGCACAAGCTTACATTTAAGTCTGTTCGCTTGATGTCTGTATACAAAATATATATATACTCTAGTCGTATTCAATACATGGCCTCCTAATTGGAGGAAATATAAAAACCTAAAATCTATGTACAAGGCTAAAAATGTAGTAAAACGTTAATATACTAAAACTTTATGAATATACTACAATACATACTACCATTAATACCAATTATGTGTAAGGGAGCAGATGGTTATACAACAATGCATCAAAGCCTAATAAAAATGCTAATAGACTGATACCTTGCTCTTATCGCCCACACCCACCCCAAATATTTAGCCATGGCTATAGCAATTGCTTCAGTAGTGTCACTTCTTAATATTCTTTCCGCCTCATGTGCCCTTCTTGTTCCTAAGAGCTTGACAATTGGAGTCAGCCAGGCACGACGAGGAGCTTTATATCCAGTGCATTCGAACAATACATGGGCCAATGACTCTTTTGCAAACCAGCACACCGGACACAGGTAATTTCCAAATACAGACCATTTGCTAGTAAACACTCTTAGCGGCAGGGTCCCCACCCTGAACTGGAAGTATAATTTCCGCTTGAAGGGTTTTGTGAGGAAGTCCCAAAATTGCTCTAGCTCAGGTATAGGTTTACAATACAGAAAAAGCCCTGTAAGGGAAGACGACTCACAACTTCTCACTATATTGGACTGGGCCATTTCCCAATATTTGGCCTTTAAGACCTTTTTTGCTGGAAAAATTTTATTTTTGGGATCATCCCACAGGGAACTTATGCCCATATTTGTTAGGGTTGCTCTAAGTTGTCAAAGTTGTATTTGGTGCAGTGAATCCACCCTTATTACATCTAGGAAGACAGCTGCGTACTCTGCAAGTTCTGGAGTAGACCAGAGTCTACGCCAGTTCAAGAGAGGACGTAGTTTGGTAATTTCTGTGATTGGCTTCCTCCCAAGGTCGTTGAATAATGGTGCTGTCTGGGTACTCTGGGGCAAGCTGGTTTTGTTTCTAAGGAACTTATTTTCTGAGATAGTAAGTTTAGCTAAGTTCCCATGACCCCAGAGTTCTGCACCACATAAGGCAGAGTTGATGACTTTCAAATTGTAAATCTCCATAGCGGGGCTAATTATCTTAGTAAAGGAAGAATTGCATTATTTTTGTAGCACCCCAGCCAGTTGGCGATGTTTTAGGGAAGCTATATCGACCTGATGTGACCAATTTAACTCCTCCTGAAAGTTGACCCCTAGATATGTAAACTCCTTTACCTAATCCAGCACGGCGTTATTTAATGTAATGCCCCCCTTAAAGGCCCTATGTGGATTAAAAGCCATCAGTTTTGTTTTGGACACATTGAACGCCATTCCTCGACTAGCACAAAACTTTTCAAAGATTGTTAGTGCCCTCTGGAGACCACTCAGTGTTGTGGAAAGGATCAAGGTGTCATCCGCAAACATTAATATATGGACTTTTTTGCCTCCTAATATCTGTGGGTCTGTGGGGGTTAACCTCATACAGTTCACTATCCCATTGATGTACAAGGAGAATAGAGTCGGGCCAATACACATACTTGCCAGACTCCCTTCTCTATGGGAAAAAATTCTGTGACTTCACCCTGCTTACCTCATCGGATCTTAGCATTATTATCCTCATGTTGCCTGATGATGAACGTCAGCAAGTCAAGTGGTAGCCCCATTTCATGTAATGACTGCCAAAGTTTTTCTTGCAGTACAAGGTCAAATGCTGACCTAAGGTCAACAAATGAGGCAAACAAACTACCCTTCCCCAGGTTAACTGTTTTCCAGCACAACAAAATAAACCTAAACACTTGGTCAATTGTGCTGGTAAGAGGACGGAACCCTGCTTGAAAGGGCGATAACTTTCTAATAAAACTATCATCAGAAGGGCAAAAGAATGTGATATCCATCGAGTGCCTGAATTGCACAATGTGTAAGCAGGAAAGCAGGATATAATGCAGGCTGAATTAAGAGTTGCCACCCTCAGCTGATGTGATGCTGCTCTTCTAGACAGGATTCAAAACTGGTAGGACCTTGGAGAATTATGGGACCAGGCCTCACTACCACTACCCTATTGGTGGTGGTAGTGAGGCAAGAGATCCTTGGGTTTTGGGCGAGCAGTATCTATGCCTATGAGTGCCTTCCATCCTCACCCAAACAGCACTGAATGTGGTTTGTAAGCATAGGCATAGCCTGTCTCCTATGGTCAGCCATGTTTAGAGTGACCAGCACTGTAAAACGTGTTGCTGGTGCCAACAACATTGCACATATTGTGCAGCATGTGAACTTTTCACTGTGGAGTCTGGAAGCAGTATTTTACCTGCTCTCTCTTCTGAAAATGCAGTTTTCAGTGAAGCGTGAAAATCTTGTTTGGCTCTATAGAAAGAAATGTACACCCCCATCTAAAGTTTTGTTGCTGGTTAACTGGAGTGTAAACCCTGGTCAAGCAGCAACCAACAATCTGAGTCAGGGAAACAAGCAAACTGCAAATTACCCTGTGGTTATGCTCTAGTAGCTTGGTACAGAACATTCAGGTTAAACTTAGAGGCAATGTGCAAAATATTTGTGAACACTTCAAACAGTAAAAAAGGTGAAAACACCACACAAAAATATCCCACACCAGATTTACAACAATAGAGTATACCTGAATAGGTAAACCAAGACCAAAATGACAAAATTCCAATAAGGGAAACCAAAGATATTGAATTTTAAAGTTTTAGAGTAAAATAGGGCCATAAAGCGCAAGGCACCAACAAAGGAACATTGGTAGTGCTGGACCGGGACAAAGTCACAAGTTCAGTCCAACTGTGATGGAGCACAGGTCGGCTACAGGGACTATGTTAGGCCCGCTGAACAAAGTACCTTAAATCCTACTTGCGGATCATTGCATGGATCTGAGGCAAAGAAGTGACATGCAATTGAAGCAATGATTGGTTATGAGATGTGGTGATTCTGAGGTGCAATGTGGCTTGTGATGTTAAGTCTGTGCATCAAGGATACAATGCACAGTCAAGGTAATGTGTTTCTTCTGCCGTCGCTGTCAAGCTGCCGTCGACAAGAGATGTGAAGACCCGAGTTAGTGATGCACCCCGTCATTGGCTATGCGTCAGCTCTGAAGATGCGAGGTTGTTGCGGACCTTCTGCTCCGGACCAAATCCATGCCACAGCAGTGATGCATTAGTACCACCCGAGAATGTGCAGTGCAGCTGAGGAGATACAGCGATTCAGCTAGAGGATGCAACACAGAGAAGATGTATCACTTCTGCTGGTAAGCATCTTAGGCTCACTTAAAAGGGTCCAGGGCTGGGGTAGAACTACTTAGCAGGGCAGACTCAAAGATGGCAGAGTCCAAGTGCAGATACAAGGTTGTTGAAAGCCATGGATGTCACTGAGGCTACAAATGAGAAAGCCAGTCAACTAGCCCTTGGTTTCACTCTGAGTTCTTGGTTACAGTGACATAGGTCCAGTCCTTCTTCCTGGCAGAGTATCTACAGGTCCAGAAGTGTGCTGATGTTGTGGTGTCTGAGGTCCTGCACTTATACCCAGCAGTGTCTTTGAAGTAGGGGAGACTTCAAATGCACACCTTTGAAGTGCACAGATAACCTGTCCTGCCAACCCTGGGTCCAGACTGACTACACGGGGTAGACAGTCCTTTGTACGGGTAAAGGACACAGCCTATTCAGGTGTAAGTGTGTCTGGATCCAGTTACTCCCCCATTCTGTCAAGATAACCCACTCAGTCACATCTAATCTCCCATTGTGTGCGTCTGTCCAGGAGGAATACACAAATCCTAACTGCCAATTACACCCAGTCATGTAACCAGAGACAAGCTACAGGCTACAGGAACCATATGACTAAGGCTAGAAAATGCCAACTTTCTCCAAGTTTCATTTTCTGAATTTTAATTTAAAATCTGACCAACATTATTAAGGATTCTAAGGGCCAGATGTAGGTAAGTATATTTTGCCGATTCATAAATACTGAATTTTACCGATTCGGTATTTATGAATCGGTAAAATAGAAGGGGGGAGATGTAGAAAGAATCGGTAATTGAATTACCGATTCTGTAAGAATCGGTATTTACCGAATCGGTAAATACCGATTTGGTAATGCCCATTGATTCCTATGGGCATTGAAGCCCATAGGAATCAATGGGCATTACCGAATCGGTATTTACCGATTCCGTAAATACCGAATGTTGCAAGGGTGCAGGGGGTGTCACTTTGACACCCTCTAGCACCCCGATTCCAGGCATGTGTGACATGTGGCACGCAGACATGCCCTAAGGGCATGTGTGTCTGTCACATGCCATAGGTGTGCATGCACACATGTGCATGCACACCTGGAATCGGTATTTTATCACCCAATTGGATTGGGTGGTAAAATACCGATTCGGTAAGGCCTGTGGGACTCAGAAGAGTCCCACCTACATCTCAGAATTACCGAATTGGTAAAAATACCGATTCGGTATTTTACCGATTCGGTAAATTTACCGATATGTCAATTATGGGTTTTCCCAAAAAGAAAAACAGGTTTAGAGGACTGAAAACAAGCACTTTAGCACTGGTTCGTTGGTTAGCAGTGGTAAAGTGCACAGAGTCCTAAGGCCAACAGAAACAAATATTTAGCAAATGTTGGAGGCAAGCAGGCAACTGGTTTGGGGTAAGACCACCCTTAGGCTGTCAGGTCTAACATATCTGTCTCGTACCTGTGAACATCTGTGAATAGTTACTAAATCGAGAAGGCACTAATCCCACTTAAAATGAGGGCAGGTGCATATAAATAACTAGTGCAACCATTGGTGTAAAAATAAAGTGGGACGGCAAACCTTACCTTCACTGCAGCACATACAAATCTATGGGCTGCAAATTGTAAGAATCAGATGAATTGGAATCTCCCATCAACATTGTTCTCCTCACTATAATTTGCTTTTATGGCAAAATGGGGGTTGCTACTAACCTGGTATTTTCGGTCTTGCATGATGAAAATATGATGTGCAAGTGAGGCTAAATCTCATAGCGTGAAATTTCGAGATATGCTGTGAAGTTTGTGTATTATCTCTCTTGTGAATTTACTGGAAGACTCCTCAGTGGCCACTTCCTGATGGAAATAACCCAACTGCAAAAATAGTCCACCCAAGCAAGTCCATCCCTCTAATTTCTCTCAGGGAGCCTGAGAGGACAGCACTACTGGCCCTAGGAATCAATCATAATCCCTGGGTGCTATCTGGAGTTCAAAAGGTGGCTCTATCTTCCAGGTAGGTAGTCTTCTAACGTCATTGATCCTAAGTCAAGAAAGCTCTCGAATTTCTCTCCCTTATTCAGGGGTTTCAAAATGGGGGTGATAGTTTATATGGGTATGCAAAATGTTACTAAAGTTAATTAAACATGTATGTACCTTGACAATATATTCATGTCATCAAGGTACATAGATGTGGAGTTAAGAATAGTAAATCCATACTTACCTATTTGCACTTACCTTCTCAATATGTTTTTCCTCAATATTTTGACGCAATATTCTGTCCACAGAATATTTTTGAACCTCAATACTTTTTCAGTGATTCAACATATAATCACTCCACCCCTGCCATAGCCATTAAACCTCTGCACAGCAATCTGTCAAAATAGTGACTTGTAGTGGTCTGCTGAAAGACCTTTTCAGATAGTCTTATCCTAGGCATCGACTGCCACATCTGTCTTTTCTCTTACCTCCAAACCTTTAAAGTGGACACCCTCATGTAGTTGGCTCCAGAGGTCAGCCTGTCTTCTTATGTTTCTGTGTGAGTGAACCTTCTCAAGTCATGTGCTGTGTGAAAGATAACATGCAGATTCTGTCCTCTTTAATAGTAAAATTGGGTTTAAAGTAATTATTGTGAAAATGCCACTTTTATAAAGTTGCTATTTACTTTTTTGAACCAATTGTAACCTGCAGCTTGTTTCCTGGGTCAATAACTAAATGTAGCGGGCAGTCTTTGTGTACTCCTCCCAGGCAGTAAGACAAAGGAGAGTAGGTGTTGGCAGGATGGGCCATGTCTGACTTGATGAGGGGAAGGAGCTGTCACCTACCACACATGCACATCACAAAGGCTCTGCCTCAGCACCTTTACAAAGGGTCTTGCACTAGTCTTTTGTGAGCCCCAACAAGCTGGGGTCACCACAGAGGTGGAAACCTCCAGAACAATCTTCAACTTCATAGTGGGCGTCAGATATAAATATTGGACCCTTAGACCCAGCTCTGTAGTACATCTCTGGACCTTAGATGCTGCTGTGAAAGAAGGACTACTACTCTGTTACCCTGCTGTGCTGCTGCCTGAGTGAAAGGACTGAACTAGCATCTTGAGCCTAGGACCACCAGAGTGACTTGAAGTGGTAGTTGGCTGGCTCCTGATCAGAGTCTCATAGACAGAAAGGCTACAACCACCCAGTCGCAGCCTATACAGGTAAGAGTGGTGGGGCTGGTTTAGGGGGGACTCGACAGATGACCAGAAGGGAAAATTATACAAATAATTAATTTTCCTTCGTCGTCATCTGTTGAAATTCCCACCGTTCTTACCTGCATGGGCCGTGGCTGCAACCACCTTGAGCCTAGCATTTGGACTCTGTCTGCTGTGAGTATTATCCCCCAAGTGGTGCCACTCCTGTCCTTGACCCTTGTGGGTGGGCCTGAAAGTGCTCTTCTAGTCCATTTCTGGCCCTGTGGGCAGAACTGATGCAGCACAACGCATATCCTCACCTCTTCATTTCGAACTGCCACAGTGCAATGCAACCCTGATGCCGGACCTTGCATCACAGCTTGCAGTCTCCTCAAAACCACCTCTGTGCGATGCATTCTCCATGCAAGTCTATGCATCGCAAGCCCCTTGTTGACAACATCCTCAAGCATGACGCAGGACTCCGCATTGTAGCCCTTCAGGTGCGTGAAGAATCTGTGACACAAGGACTTCACATTGCAAGCCTCTCATCTACGGCATCCTCTGCGACAATGCATGACTCTGCATTGCAGAACCAGAGCTTCCTCAGAACCTCTGTTGTCCGAGGCATCCTTCACACAGGATCCTGCAATACTATGCATTCCAGGATTTAGAGTACTTTGTTCGGGGTTTAAATTGGTATGTGTATCAGGCCCATGGTTAATCGTGGTTTGCCTGAACTTGGGATTTTTCCCTGGTCTAGCGATACCAGATAACCACAGTTGGCGCTTTGTGTTTTTAAGCACTATTTTTGTTACTCAAACTTTGAAATTACATATCTCAAGTTCTACTAAGTGAATGTTTGTTGTTTTGGTCTCAAATAATGTATTACATTTAATTCTGATTATCTAAATTGATATGAGATATATTTTTTGTGTTGTGTTTTCCCTTTATAACTGTTTGAAGTGCTGCATAAATACTTACATATTGCGTCTAAGTTAGCCTGACTGTTTTGTGTCAGGCTACCAGAGGGTTAAGCACCAGTTAATTTGTGGTTTGCTTGTGACAGACATTATGCTTGCTACTTGAGTAGGGTTTCCTCCCTCAAACAGTAACCAAATTACCAGTACTCCTTTTCTAAAATCAAATATTGGACTGGACAAACATTTATTGCTGCTGCTGCTAAATGTACTTTGAGTTTTGAGTTTGTGTTCACACCTTGCATCTTCCTTCCCCTGAAAAGCCATAACTTACTTGACCCATGCTACTACTGAAATTTAAGTGCTGAAAAGGTACTTCCCCCAAAGGCTTAGGACCCATAGTAGGTGGAGCATCTGGACATCAAGGGTAAAATGTTGTTACCCTTACAGTTGGTTCCAGTGTCTCCTGTTTGCTCCATGGCCCTTTGAAAGGGGTTCAAACAAACTAGTAAGGGGGAGAAAGGTTTGGAATCTAAGTATAAGCTGATCAAGAGAGTTATCACACACCTAATGAGTAAATATATCGCTAATGTTACTTTGGATCTTTACTTGCGGCACAGATCTGTATCTCTGGGCCTTATTATAATGAAACTGTACTTTGGCACACTTTCATCCATAATGTATAACTCATTTAAGCGCAGAGACTACTAATAAATGATCACTACACTATGAATGCTCCCTCGCAATATAAGGCCTACATCAAGTAAAAAGACAAACTGTTAAGTGAGAGAAGGAGGATGGAAGAACGTCTGACATGATATTTTGGGTTTTCAAACCATAAACTTGATATTTCATACAAATCACAAGTGCCATAGCAGTTAATTGTAGATTTATCTAAGAAATTCAACCTTAATTCATTTATGTGTGCACAGGAATCTGAACTTTTGAAACATTTAAAGAAAATTCACCAGTGAGAAATATTCGTTACTTGCCTTTGGATAGTCCGGACAAGGCCTACAAAGTGTACAGAAGGCCAAAATGCGTTGAAACACCCCAAAGGTCTATCCACCACCCAGGAAGGGCAAAACAACCAAGAATTCTTTTTCAGTCAGTCAGTCAAAAGATACTTTATTTTGGCTATACAGCCATGTAAATGTAAATGTATAGGCATTTATATAGCGCACTACTTACCCGGAGGGTCCCAAGGCGCTTCGACCGCTGCGAAACCCTTCCTGGCTTCCCTGAGAGATGGTCCCTTAATGGGTATCTCCAGGGTGAGACCAGGCATCCCCAGCGGTCTGGTGGGGCCGTTAGTGAAGATGAGGCAATGCCCAGAGTTGCCGAGTGTGATCGCTGATCAGAGTGGGCACCGAGGCGAGAGAATTATCGAGTCCGCTGACCCTGGTCCAGAAACCTGCCGCGCCGGGAATCGAACCCTGGTCCCGGGCCGTTCTCTGCTCTCGGGTCTGCCGCCTCTAACCGGTGAGCCACACTACTTCACCGCCATAAAAGCACACTACACATTACAATCAATACAATAGAATGGAATATTACACTGAAAAGGGCAATTAGGGGTAAATATTCAAAATAGCCATTACTTGATAAACAAAGCTAAATTACATCTTTACCACAGCTTTAGCGGTCATTAAATAACTATCCGACCCCGAGATAATGGCGTGCAAATTGGTATTTATCCCGGGTCTCTTAATTAGGAAATATAAAACTATTAAAAACCAGTATCAATACATTTTCGGATTTAATTGGACTATTTGTTAAAAAAATAAATTAAAAGGAAAAACATTAAAAATTACAATACCTACACAAGAAAAATAAACAACAATTATTGTCATCACAATTCTGTAGATGAAACTATATAGCAGCAAAGGGGTAGCAGAGATACCATTTGGAGGACAGCATCAACTGTTGCCCATCTCTTTCCCCTTTAAGATTCCTCTACGTATGCACCACATTGCAAAACGGAATTTCCAGGTAGTGACCACAAATAGTGGTAATGTTTCTTATTTAAGTAGCCTGAAAACCTCGATATGGTTTCTGAGCCCCAAATTTCTGCATAATTGGAGAACCCACTTCGATATAGACCTATGGTGAGCAGGACAGAAGAGCATAACATGGAGTTTTGTTTCTTCTGAAGCGGAGCAGCCAGGACAATCTTATTTGGCTGCACCCTTCCATTTGTTCGTGAATGCACGTAAAGGAAGTATACCGTGCCTAAATTGTAGAAACAATTTTTTTGCCATGAATGGTTGGATACTGTCCAAGGTCAGTTCCAGTTTATACAGCTGCTTGGCATCCAGAAACTTTGATGTCAAAGAGCAGGAGATCGTACTTTGAATCAATTGGGCAAGTTTAAATTCCTTCAGAGCTAGAACTAGGGTCTTTTTGGAAGTACTGGAACAGTCTCCTCTGGATTTGACCACAAGTTACCACACCCCAATGAAAAACAAACGCTCCTAATGTAGGACAGCCATGGTAGGTTAATAGCCCCCAGTTTGCACATAACATCCCTAAATTCCTCCCTTTAATGAATTAACTCTGGGGTGCTCCAAATATGATGCCAGAAAAGGAGAGTACGAGAGGCAATTAGATCTGAAATGGGGCCAATACCCAAATCCATCCTAAGTGAAGTTAAGGGCTTACTTTTTGGAAGAACCAACAACTGCCTAATGAATGTGTTCTCAGTCACCATTAAGGTGTGAGATGGGCAGTGACCCCAAAGGTCGGCACCATATAGGGATGCTCCCCTTGCTTGGATTTTGTAGATTTCAGCAGGGGGACCAATCACTTTTTAGAAACAGTTTTTGTGGAATTTAAGAATGCCTCCTATTGACTGCGTTAATTGCAAATTGGCCTTCATTATTTGTGTCCTCCAGTCCATTTTATCATTCAATGTAATGCCCAAATAGTCGAAGATGGGAACTCTCTCTAGGGGCCTACCATCCATTTGGGGATGTGGGCAGTTGATAGTTTGAAGACAACAGGGAAAAAGGGGGTCCTAGGGGATGTTTAACGACCATGCATTGCTACCACCCCTACCATACCAGTTACACCAACAAAGAGGAGCAATGGGTCAAAGGAAAAAATGACTAAGTATCTGCAAAGGAGAAGACAGAATAATAACAACTAATAAAGTGTACCAGTGAAAACACGCATAGGGTATTCCTTCTTTGTGAAAAAAAATCCCATCAGTTATCAACCGAAACCACCCTATTCATCATCTGGGATCCTTCACTCCTGAAGGTAAGATAGTATACCCACAGCAGACAAACAGATGTATTCGCCTAATCTGACCTGGGAGACCCAGTGAATTCTATGGTGTATGAAAGTGTAGGGTGACAACTGTAGAGCAGTGCAAAACTGTGGAAAACTTAAGAAGTGAAAGTGTGTGTGTATCAATAGATAAAATTGGATAGTGAAGGGGTAAGGAACCTTTAATATGCACCTCTTCACTCCCAAATCAATAAAAGAGTGCGATGATAGTAGTATAAACAAATAACTTCTATGAGGTGTGTTAGGTCAACATGTTTCTGCAGACTAAGTGGAGCCAAAAGGTATCCTGCTGCTTAATCAGGACCATTACCGCTACTGCTCAAATATAAAGTGTAAAAATAATTTTCATCACCTGAGTGTTAATTAGATCATCTTTCTCCTGACTAGGTGGCAGGAGAGAAAAGCCCCCCCTCACCTGGCCACAGCTCAGGTAATTTGCAGCACCGCTCTTCCCGTCGGTACTCCAGACATCCTTCTGGGCTGTCTTGGGGAGGTCATTGATAGTTGGAAAGATTTCTTATAGGAAAGATTTCTTACGAATAATATTCCTAGTTGTTTGATGTATGCTTTTAGACTATCAAATTGTATGTCATTTTCTTCAGTTGATATGTTATTGTATTGGTTTTTTGTTTTTGTTTGTTTTTTGTAAAAACCTTCATTAACAAACATGGTTATACAGTAGCAAGCATGGAGGCACTCCGAGTCGGCTGTCACCATTGTCAGTAAGTATATCGGATGAGTCAGTTACACAGCACTTCAGCCGACAACCCGGGGGTCCGGCGGCAATTAATTAAACAAACATGTCGTAGCCATATATTTCGCAGGAGAAATAGGGTCTTTTTTTTTCAATGTTTTTTAGAAAACCAAACAAACCAATAAACAGGAAAAAATAAATAACTGTTGAGGCAAGACAAGAAGCTTATATACAAGTGATCCTTCGGGAGAGGGAGTACCGCATCCAAGGATATTATACGGCAACAATTGAAGCTAAAAAGCTATAGGGAAAGCAAGGAGGGAGGGGGAAAGGGGGAAGAGAGCAAGCAAGCAGTATATGAACGAAAATCAAGACCAGAAGGAACATCTAGCTAAGGGGAGTGCAACACCTCCGGTGGAGTCACAAAGGGGGGAGTACAGATCTCTCCACGATACTGGTTCCACTGACTCCATACCCTCCCCCACTTCTTGTGCCTGCCCCGGGCGACATAGACCGTTTTTTCGCGAAACATGCACCAGTCCATGTTTCTTGACCAGGCTGACAGACTAGGTGCCCTCGATGATCCCCACAGTTGTGCAATATCACGCTTGGCGACCATATTCCCTAAGGTGGCCCACTGTGTCTGAGCCACGTTGTAGTTGTTGGGCTCCCACACATTCAGAAGACACCTCCAGGCCTCAGACAAGATTGAAACACCAGTCACTTCTTCTTTTTTTTTTTTTTTTTAAAACATTTTTTATTGAACATAGCAATGGATAATCAATGGTACAATGCATCTTTACAGTTTTAAATAAATAAATAAAGAAGAAAGACATCTATATACATATATATATCAGACATGAGAATTAGGAAAAGGGGAAAAGATTCATCGAGGACAGCAAAAAGGGAATACAAATAACGATTTAATCTAGAAGGAACTGTGCAAAATCCGCAATTTATAAAGTGTTGTTGTAAAAAAGTGCAAAAGCCTACAATAAAGTGCTACTGCATGTGCAAAGAACTATGATACAGCGATATCCAAAAGAAGTGCTAGTGCTTTTAATTGTATTAACCCTTTCTTTATCTTTATCCTTCTTTTGCTGCTCATCCCTCCTTCAGTTGTTCCAAATCCCCAAAATATTTCCAATTCCTTTCAAATCTCTTAATAGAACCTACTCTGCCCGCATATGCTTTTTCAAAAAGACAGGTTCTCCTCATCTTATTAAACCATTTTATAAGTGATGGAATTTCCCTTGATTTCCAGTTTTGTAATATTAAAGAGCGAGCAATCGCACATGATATAAATATAAATACCTCCTCCGATGTATTGATATTGCTTCTATCCTTGCTTATGCCAAACAAGGCTACTTCTACCATTGGCGAAAATGGTTTTCCAATGGCCAATTCAATTTGCGCAAATATCTCTTTCCAGAATGACTCCAACATCAGGCAGGCAAAAAAAATATGATACCATCCCCCCTGGCCATGTGCTAAGCATCTAAAACACTTATTTTCTGTTCCAGGAAACATTTTTTCTATAGCCTCTGGCGTATAGTAGGCTAGCCAACGAGACAGAAAGGCCATCCTCTTATAGTTGGCAGCATGCAAGGATTTGTTTCCCAGTAGACAGAGAGCCTCCCAATCTTTGAAGGAAAAAAAACACTGGGTCGAGAGACTTACTTTATTCAGATGTTTAACAATGAGTGGGGATTGGCCAGAGCAATGGAGCAATTTATACCACTGCCCTATCCCGCTGCTCTTCCTACCATAAAGGATGGAGGCTGCAGAGAACCACGCCTCTGCGTAGTCTCCCGTGACCCAAAGGCTGGACTCCATCCCCTCAATGGCGATAGTGAGACGCTAGCTGATCGTATCCGGAGCTCCCCTGCTCGAAAATCCGCTCGTAATCCAGGCAGTGGCAGAGGCATTTTGCTACACAAGATAGCGGACATGGGCGAATAAATGAATACAACGCTGCTATATTAAGAGAAAACGCTGTGAAAAAAAAACGCCGATCCAGCCTCCAGTCATCTGTCATCACGCGTTCTCAACCGGAGCTCCCAGTTTAAGGTCAGACAGAGTAATTGTTCTGCAAAACGCTTTGGGGACTTGGAGGAGGACTTGGAGGAGGTTAAAAAAAAAATAAAGTTGCTGTTGCAGCTTTTTCTTTTCTTTTTACCCCGTGTATTGGATGGACTGTGGTCTATGGAGCAGCATTTTTTTTTTTGTGTTTTTTTTTAAGCTATCAGCTTAAACTTGAGTACATTCTTCTGTTTTCTGTCTTTGAAAATGAGTAGCTGTCTGATGCGGTGTCTGAGGTAGTAGTTATTCGGACTGTGATTTTGTGGATCTGTTATGGTCAGCGGCTACTCCCGGACCGGCTAGGCCACTTGATCTCTGGATCAGGACCAGAGTGCATCACCCGGATTCCGCCAAAACCCGGTGGGGACTTTTTTCTTTTTTTTTTTACAACCAGAAACAGAAATAACCTTGCAATCCTGCAGTGAAGGTAGAAGAGGGTGTAAGGAAGGTGTAAAGGCAGAGAAGAGGAGAGACCACAATGGGCAAACCCATGAAAGAGGGAGAGGGAGAGGAGGTGGTTAAACTAAGCAAAGTCGAAATGGCCGCCCGCTCAAAGGCAAGGACACGACTAGCCAAAGCCAAAAAAGCCGCACGTAAGGCAGCCAAAGCTGAAGAAGAGAAAGGGAAAGATAAGATTAGAGAGGATAACTCTGCTGAAGATACTACGCCGGAGTCCTCGGAGGATGAACTTACTCTCTCCTCCCCCTCCCTCCCTCCCTCCCTTCCTCCCTCTCTCCCTCTCTCCCTCTCTCCATGATGAAGATCACTTGGGCTCTCTGGTTCAACCTCAGGCAGGGGCTCAAGAACAGAACCCCACTCCTACCCCTTCCCAGGTCTTAGTCTCAGTCTTAACACCATCGCAGCTAACGGAGGAAATAAGGAAGTCTGATAATGGAGCAAATGGAGCAAATGGAGCAAAGGAACTGAGACACTTCCCTCTATTTGCCAAGAAAGTGTCCCCAAAGTCTCTAGTGCCACCACCTCCTCCACAATCTTCTATTGTTTCTATTGACATTGCTGATCCTAGAGACTCTGTTCTAATGGAGGGGGGGCAAAGCTCTGAGGTTCTTTTGACATCTGGACCCCAAACCCCCCACTTGGCAAGGGAGGAGTCAGCCATGGAAGGGGAGACCCCACAGAATGAAACATCAGGAGCAGAAGAGGCAGAAATTGCTAGTATACCCACGGAAGTAAGATATCAGCTAGATATCCGTGAAATGTTAAATCTGATCCTAGATGAAATTCGGGAAATAAAGAACAACCAGCAAACTAAAATAGCCGCTCTCCATGCTAGGATGGATAAATTTGAAGAGCTATACATGGTGCTCCCGAGCAGGATTCAAGAGGCAGAGGGGAGGATTTCTGTCCTCGAGGATCGTATGAATCTAGCCTCGGAGGGTGCCAAGGAAGCAGTAAAGAAGAGGATCATCATGGAGAATAAGCTCGAGGAGCTTGAAAATCACTCTCGAAGATCAAATCTAAGAATTGTGGGGGTTCTGGAAGGAACAGAAGGCTCTGATACTGTCCAGTGGGTCAACTCATTCATCCAGAGATCAGTTCTACCCGATTTTGAAGGAGACCTGACCATAACTAGGGCCCATCGAGTTCCAGCACAGAGGTTTGCAAACTCACCATTCCCAAGAACTATTCTACTGAACTTTGCAGATTACAGGATCAAGGAAAGGATTCTTTCGAAGGCCTATCAGCAACGCCAATTTGCAGTGACTGAGACTACAAAATGTAGGATCTTTTCCGATATGACAGCGGCAGCTGCAAAAAGAAGGAAAGAATTTGTAAAACTTCTACAGCTATTCAAAGCAAATGGTGCTCAAGCCTCGATTGCTCAGCAATCAAAGCTGAAAGTTTTGGTCAGGGGGAAGTTTTTCATATTTTCAGATTTAGATGAGGCACAGTCTCTCTTGAAAGAGATATCAGGGGGTCGGGAGTGAAATGGATCGAGAGGAATTTTCTTTCTTCTTTCTTTGGCGTTCTTTTTCTTCTTTTCCCCTTCCCCTCCTACCTCAATGGTTTTTCTCTCTCTTCGTCCTCTCTTGGAATCCTGTGGGCTCCGTGTAGGGAAGGAGGAGGCAAAAGGGTGAGCTAGCGTTCTATAAAAGGGGAAAACACATTTCTTGGGTAAAAAACAGGGTGGATCCAGTCAGTCGGGTCACCCAGGGTGTAGGAAGAAGACACCCAGTTGAAAAGGAAGGGAGGGAGGAATGTGGTCAGCGTGGAAGTGCAGGGTGTTGCCACATTCCTGGGGTGGGGGGGAGCAGGGGGTGAGAAACGCAGTAAAAAGATACATAAGCAATGGATGTAATAGTTATTTTCTCAGTATTTGGTACTTAACAAGGATAAGACACTTCAGTTTAAATGAATCATGATATATGTAAGATACTGTCAGTCAATGCTAATGGTATGTTGAATAAACAAATGTATGGGGCTCTCTTAAAGTGGGTAATCTCACTAAATCCTTAAGTAGTATACTTTCAAGAGACACATCTGAAAACGAACAACCCTAACTTATTTATTCCGAGATACTTTAGTCAAGCTGTTTTTTCATCTGCGGGAGTTGCCCAGAGAGGGGTAGCAATTTATTTCTCTAGGAATCTACCCTGGGAGTTTATTCAGACCAGAAGGGACTCCAAAGGAAGGTGGCTTTGGGTTACAGTTAAACTTCACGGGAAGCCCCTAAACTTCGTGAACTACTACGGCCCAATTCTTGACGATGTTTCTTCTTTGAAAGAAATTCATGAGGTGTTAAGAGGTGTCCCAGGACAAATTATTTGTGGAGGGGATTTTAACTTTATCCAAGATCTGAAAAGGGATACTTCAAATAAAAATAAAAAACAGTTGAAGCCCAGAACTAAAGGCTTTCTCGAAACTTTCGTAGATGAATACCAACTTCGGGATCCCTGGCGCTCCAAGAATGTAGAGAGGGAGTTGTTCACATGCTATTCTCATCGTTTCCGGACTGCATCCAGAATAGATTTTTTCTTGATATCAAGATCTTTGCAGATCTCAAATAATCTGATTGGATGCAATCCTTTCTCCGACCATGGCAGAATTGAATTGGATCTTGTTTTGGGAGGGACCGATAGGGTGCGCCCAAGATGGCAGTTAGATCGCACTTTGCTTCAGGACCAAACCTGGGTATCTGGATTTAGATCATGGATTGTGGAATATTTTGAAATAAATCAAGACTCAGCTGAACCCTTCTCAGTCTGGGGTGGGTTTAAAGCAGCAGCACGGTGTAAGATAATCGCGTTCACAAGCGCTCAGGCGAAGGAAAGGAAACTAAAAATAGCAAATTACAATCTACTGTCGAGGAGCAGTATTTATTACAGCTCCAGTCTCAACCAAACCACTTGGAGCAAGCTAAAGCATGTTTAAGGGATTTTTTTATTCTCGAAGAAATAAATAACTCAAAAACTTTCCAGCAAAGAATCTATGAAGATAGTCAGATGGTTGGGAAATTATTAGCCAACTCTGCAAAAAAAAAACAGGAATCTTCTCATATACTCAAAATCCAGGATCCTCTGAGTGGGATCGAAGTGGTGGAAAATGAGAAGATCTCTGGGATTTTCCTAGATCACTTTGAGAGAATCTATTCCACAAATTATCAGGTAGAGGAAGAAAAGATTCACGAGTATTTTGCGAATTTAGAGATTCCTAAAATCTCGGAATCTCGGAAGATACAAATAGACAGGGAATTAACTGTTTTAGAAATTCGTACAAGTATCAAGGCGACCTCTGGGGGAAAGGCTTGTGGTCAGGATGGGTACCCTATAGAGTTTTACAAAGTATTTCTTGCTGAATTAGAACAACCTTTATTAAAATTATTTAACCATATAAAATTAGGAGGTTCCGTTCCTGGGGCTTTCAAAGAATCGACAATTATATGCTTTTTAAAAAAAGATTAAAAAAAGGATGATGTAAATTCATACAGGCCAATTAGCCTTTTGAACTCCGATTATAAAATATTTATGAAAATATGGGCAGAAAGATTTGTCCTGGCAGCTCAGGAAGTAATCCATCATGACCAGACCGGGTTTATTGCAGGACGTTATATGGCCACAAATACGGAATACCTAATTCAGGCTTTGGACTATCTGAACACCAATTCGCTGCCAGCTTGTATTTTAATGGTTGATGCCAAAAAGGCATTCGACTTGGTAAATTGGGACGCCCTATTTTATTCCCTTGGACAATTTGGATTCCCGGTTCAGATATTTAAGATGTTACATAATATATATTCTGGAGCCTCTGCTCAGGTAATAATTAATGCACAACAGGCCGGCAGGATCAATGTAACCAGGGGCACTAGGCAGGGCTGCCCTTTATCTCCCCTGATTTTTACTTTTTTTATTGAGCCCTTGGTGGCAAGGATTAGGGATAATGCAGCTATCACGCCCCCCATCCTCGGCATGTCTAAACTTAAACTTTTTGCTGACGACATTATTCTTTATCTTGCTCCTGAAAAGGAGGTGGTTGAGAACTTATTGAAAGAGTTTAAAGCTTATGAAAAGATTGGGGGATATAAGATAAATGCTAAAAAAACTGAAGTTCTTGCTTTAAATACAGATACAGGTTTTCTCCCTAATTTCTTGCAAGCCCAAGCCGCAAAAAGAGACCCAATAAGATATCTGGGTATTTTTGTAACTGCAGAGTATGATATGCTTTTAGAACTAAATTACATGAGAATGAAAAACAAAATCAAGCATATGTTAGATAAATGGCTCTTGCTACCTCTGACAGTGATTGGTAGGGTGTCAATGGTTAAAATGTCAGTTCTGCCTCTACTTATATTTTTGTTTACTAATGTACCGTTAAAAATTAATTTGTCTTTCTTTAAAGAATTAGAAACAATGTTAAGAGGATTTATTTGGGGTAATAAAACTCCTAGAGTTAAACTCCTGGTGGTGCAACTAACAATAGATCAAGGAGGGTTAGCGCTACCCCACTTAAAAACATACTACGAAGCTGCATTCTTTGATATAGTGGCAGGTCTTTTAAGAGTGTATCAGACAAGAGACAATTTCTTTTTGGAGAAGATGGTCCAAGAAGCAGGCTCTCAAATCCCTATTTTTTTAAAGACCGCAAAACTCCCCAAAAAATCAAGGTATAAGACGCTGAAAGAATATACTACGCGTTTATTGCTGCTTTTTAAAAAACATGGTTCTGATGGTTCCCAATATCTAAGTTTGTTTGAATGTAGTAAAATAGGACTTCCGTTAAGTTTCTCGAAGATTAAAAAATGGGAATTGTGTGGGTTTCGGGAATTGAGAGACTTGCTAGTCCAAAATAGGGTTATTAGTTGGCAAGAGGTGATAACTAGATCCAACATTTTAAGGCGACTGTCCTTTTTTGAATATCTTCAGATCACTCATTTTATTAAAAAGGAAGGAAGTGGCTTGTTGAATACCCCTAATAATTCACACCCGTCACTTCTTCCATGACGCCATGCACACGGTTCCAAAAGGACACCACAGCTGGAAATTCCCACAAAGTATGTAGTAAGGTACCCACCATTCCACACCCACGCTTACACAATCCATCCAAGTAGTATCCCATACGTAACAATCGAGGGCCCGTCACATACACTCGGTGCAGGATTTTCAATTGCACCAGTCGCAGACGGGCCGGGATCGCCACCTCCTTCGGGGAGGATATCGCTGCCTGCCAATCCTCATCGTTCAGTTCCAATCCATTGCTGGTCCAGGCCTCACGGAGCTGTAAAAGAAGGTCTGCCCGGTCATTTATCAGTTCCTTATATATAAGAGAGATCGTACTGTCCGGGACATGGCCGTCGAGCACTCTGTCCTTCAGGGGTGAGGATTCCTGGAACAAGAGTGCCGGTCGGGAAGACCGAGCAGATGGCATGTCGGACCTGCAGGTACCGGAAGTATTCTCGATTGCTAAGTTTATATTTGAGTTGCAGCTCATCAAAAGTCTTTAGCCTGTCTTTCCGCCAAAGATCCCCCACCTTGCTGATACCAATGAGGTCCCATTTCTCAAAGCCCTTGGTGGTCCACAAATTGCCTAACCTCTCGGAGACATAGAGTGGAGTCGCTCGAGTGATAGTGTCTGACCAGCCCATAGCCTCATTAGCGTTATACCGGATCCGCACCGCTACCTTGGTGGGCCCCGTTAACATCGTATCTGACCGTTTAGAGTAAAGTGCCCTGTAGTAATCACCGGACGGAAGCAGCCATTTATCCATAGCAAAGGCCGGGTTAGAAACTGGGCCATACATTGCATGATTAACCGAGCTCAATTGAGAGGCCCAGTAGTAGCGCCTGATATCAGGCAACGCTATACCGCCATCGTACCAAGGCAGCGTGAGCTTAGCCAAGGCAATCCGGGGACGTCCGGTCCACAACAACTTTCTTTGGAGGCTCTCAATCTCGTGGAAGTAGCTGGTAGGCACAAGGTCAAGAGTGTTTTGAAGTGCATATAAAAATCTAGGGAGGGACATCATTTTGAAGAGAGCTGCCCTGCCCACCAGGGACAGCGGTAGCCTACACCAGGCTTTCACATCAGCCTTCAAACGAAGAAGCGGGGGGAGCAAGTTGCGCTGAAACCTGACTGCAGGATCACGCGAGACATATATACCTAAATACTTGAATCCAGAAGGCGAGATTTGTATCGGGCAGTTGCGCGGCACGAGTGGCGTATCGTCCGTGAGCGAGTAAACACAGGACTTACTCCAGTTGATCACTAGACCAGAGTTTCTACCAAAGGAACTAAGGACATCGAATAGTACCCCCAGAGATTTCCGAGGGGAAGTGAGATAAAGGAGAATGTCGTCCACATACAATGAGATGCGGTCTTCAAAATCAGGGGTCCATCTGATACCCCTGAGTGACGGTTCCCACCGCAACCAAGCGGCCAGGGGCTCCAAAGCCAAGGCAAAGAGCAGCGGGGACAGAGGGCTCCCTTGTCGCGTACCCCTCCCTAGGACAAAAGAAGCTGTGACCCTACCATTAACAACCACCTGGGCCAGGGGCTCCTCATATAGTAGCCAGACCCAGCCAATGAATACCGGTCCAAAGCCGAACTTTGTCAAAGCCGCCCATAGGTACGGCCATTCCACTGTATCAAATGCCATGGTGGCATTCAGAGAAACCAAAATGGCCGGCTCACGTAACGTCTCCGCCCTCGCCAGAACGCCGTGCAGACGACGTAAATTCAACACAGTGTTGCGGGTCGGAATAAAGCCAGACTGATCTGGGTGCACCAAGTCCCCAAACACTTTAATCAATCGATTCGCTAACAATTTTGCCAGGATCTTGGGTTCAGTATTAAGAAGTGAAATGGGTCTATAGGAAGTACACAACTCATGGGGTTTTCCTTCTTTATGTATTACTGCAATAGATGCCAATCTCTGATCTCGGGGAAGTAAACCCTTCTCCCTGGACTCTAAGAACATCGAGCGAAGGTACGGTGCCATTTTGTTCGGACACAACTTGTACAGCTCGATAGGTATGCCGCTCGGGCCTGTAGCTTTTCCAGAGCGAATGGAGCGAATAGCGAGCGCCACTTCATCGGTGGAAAAATCCGCATCCATAAGCTCTCTGTCAGATTCGGACAAGCTAGGCAAAGCGATATCCCTGAGCTAAAGATGTGATTCCTCCTCCGGCCGGTCAGACACCGGCGCGTACACCGCTCGGAAGTGACAAGCAAGCTCTTCCACGATCGCCAGTGGATCCGTCACACGTACACCATCCACTCGTTCAACAACCGGCACCACTCAATTCAGTCTCTCTTTCTTGTCCAGCCAAGCAATCAACTTCCCCGCCTTGTCGCCCACATCATACAAACGGCCCTGTTGCTCTCGACTCATGGCTTTCGCGGCATTCGTAACCAAGGCTTTATAGTCAGACTGTTTCAGTTGCAAAACATATACCTTATCTCGCGTGACCTCAGACTCATGATCTGCCTCCAAAGCAACAATATCAGACTCCAACTGCTGAACCTCTTCATTGTGGCGTTTCTTAGAACCGGCAATCAGCGATAGCGTCTGACCCTGTATAACAGTTTTAAAAGCTTCCCACAGGTACACAGACGAAGACACTGATCCCACATTTTCGGCAAAGTAATGGTCAATAGCCTTAACCACCCCAGCCCTGGTCTCCGGAAGACGGAGATGCCAGGGATTGATCGGGGCGACCCGGCCCACGGTGCCCAGATGGAGATCTATGAGTATCAGTAGCAGGGAGTGATCGGAGATGCCTCTGGGCAAATGTCAGACCTCTCTTACCGATGCTGCTTGGGCTGCAGGCATGAGGATATAATCAAGTCTAGCCAAGCTCCCATGTGCCCCTGAGTGGAAGGTATACTGAGCCTGCCCGGGGTGAAGCATCCGCCAACAGTCAACCATACCAAACGTTTCCAAGAAGCCACCCAGGCAGGACTGCGACTGTGTGAGAGCTCTGGGAGGATGACGATCCTCCAAGCCGCTAACAACAGAGTTGAAGTCTCCTCCAACCACCAAGATCCCCTCCGGAAGCCCCAACACCAGTTTCCCCAGGTCGGCAAACGTGGGGGTCTGTAAACCTGGGGGAACGTATATTGTAAGGATGGAGATCGCCTTCCCCTACCACCTACCAACAACGGCCACATACCGTCCCCTATCGTCCAGTACCGTATCATCAATCTCCAAGGGGAGGGAACTTTGGACCATAACACCGGTCCCTCTGAATCCCGAGGTGAACTGCGAGTGTGCAACCAACCTGTAGCCCCTCCGGTTCATAGCGTGGAACGTGGTCCCCACCAAGTGCGTTTCTTGCAATAATACAATATCGGGGGAATGGGGTTTTAAATATTGAAGTACAATCCCCCGTTTTATCTTGTCCCCCAAGCCATTGACATTCCAACTCAAAACTCTCAACCCCCTACCCCCCATCCCATAAGCAGTGGCAGGGTCCCCCAAACCCTGTGAAGGAAACACAGATCACACTATGCAACAATACTTAGCCTCGGAAACAATTCAAACGGAAAGAAAGAACCCCCCCTCCCCCAAAATGCCCCATACACACATCCCTGCACCCCTGCGATAATACAAAAAAACACCCCAAGTTGCAGTGTGCCTGTCGCCCTACCCAAGAAAACTAATCTACAGGAAGAAAAGGAAACACCCCAGGAGGAGGAAAAGTCCCAAACTCCCCGCCGCCCCAGGGTTTGTCTCGTGAAAGTGTCATTGACCCAAAAAGATAACGATCCACCGCAACACGGTATGGTGGTTACACACGCCGGTGTCCTTACTCCTCCTGGTCCCGTTGGCCTCCCTCTGCGCCTTTGGAGTGCTCTGCATTGTCCCGTTGCATCGATAATGTGTCCAACCAGTCACTAACCACCTCTGGCATATCAAAAAATAGCACACGCTCATTATGTTCGATACGCAGTCGGGCAGGGAAGAGCAAAGCATACTTCATGCCCAGGTCTCTCAGTCTACGCTTCACCCCGGTAAATCCCAGTCACTGTTTCTGCACCGATTGAGTAAAGTCGGGGTGGAAGCTGATGGACGCATTCGCAAATTTGGTGGGGCAGTTAGTCCTCGAGGCCTGTAAAATGGCGTCCCTGTCCCTGAAATTGAAGATCCTCGCAATGATGGGTCGTGGTGTAGCCCCCTGTTTGCGTCTTCCGCCCGGAACTCTATGGGCACACTCCACCGCAAAAAAGTTACTGAGGCCCTTAGGGGCGAGATGGTTTAGGATCAGGTCTTTCACGAGGAGGTCCGTTGATTGATCAGCTGAGGACTCCGGAACTCCGACGATGCGAACATTATTGCGCCTAGCGCGACTTATGTTATTGTATTGTTATTGTGTTTTTAGTAACATGTTTTTCTATTCATGTATTAGCATTTCCCTTTAGTGTTGACCTGTTTTTTTCTTGCCATTTTTGTGTTTAGCTGTTTTTCTAACCTTGTACTTAAATTCACAGTGCGTTATATTTATGTTGTGATTGTGTATACTTAGTCTGTCCATGTTTTAACTTGTTTCAGCCCTGAAGAAGTTCCTATTGGGAACGAAACGCATCGACTGAGGCCTTTTAAGAATTTTGAAATATAATAAAAAGGACTATTCTTGAATATTAGAGTTCTCTGGACTGATTTTTGAGTGCACCGTCTCAAATTCGAAGAAATTCCTGGATCTGTCCTCACAGTGGAGCTTTGGTGTGGCAAGCACGAGACGTGGGTGTGCACTAAAACCTTGAACTTTGGATTTACTTTGAAACCGAGGTGCTGGACCTTTGTTCCTTTTCTTTGAAAGGATTTCAGAATATCTTTATTGGTGCTGACACCAGAATATCTTGATAATTCATGGTGTGTTCTTCAATTGTTTCAAATCTGCTTTGTGTGATGACCTGTTGGCAGATTGATTTGCTCTGTGGACTGACCAGTTGGCAGATTGATTTGCTTTGTGGACTGGCCAGTTGGCAGATGATTTCGCTTCTTATGTACAATGCATTATTTCTGAGATTTCATTGAGTCCATTTTCAACAGTGCCCAATTTCAAAATATATTTGGCTTCAAAATTGGCCAAAATAGTGTCTATGAGTGGCCCTTTATATGTTTAAGTACTGTCTATTTTAGATCTTGAGGAGTATGATTTTTTTCAAGGCAGTGTTTGACCATTGGTGCAGTGATACTTTACATTTGATTCGGGACTTGTGTTGTTTCCAGCTCGTTTTTATTGGTTGCGTTGTTTTTTCCAAGTATGCTAGATGACAGGGACAAATTACAAAGCATACCACGTTGGTGGTGTGGCAGTTTGTAAATTCATCATATTTGATGCTTTTATTTCCATAATTGAATGTGCATCCTTCAATGGTATTGCCATATGCATTACAATTGCCGCAACAATGATGTCCTTTAACGGGTTTGTAAGGTGGTTTCTGGTCTTTTTTCTTAGTATTAGCCCTAACCAAATGTCTTTAATATTCTTGCTCCTCTTGAGTGCAAAAATTGGTGGTTCTTTGAGAATGTTACGTAAGGTTCTTCCTCTCCTCCCATTCGAAGAACGCAGGATCATGATCCAGGCGCTGATCTTATCTCGGCTGGATTATGGGAATTCCCTGTACCTAGTAGCCCCACTGTCTACAATAAATAAACTTCAAGTGGTACAGAATAGCGCTGCAAGATTACTCCTGCAGGTCCCGAGGAGACAATCTGCTACGCCCGCCCTTCGTCAACTACACTGGCTTTCTATGGGTGCCAGGGTTCAGTTTAAAGCGCTATGTATAGCCCACAAAGCTATCTGGAAAACAGGTCCCATCATTCTTCATTCAATGCTACCACTTTACCAACCATCTAGATCCCTCCGCTCCAGTAACTAAGTTTTAGTAACTACCAGGAAGGTCAAAAAAGCTAGGTGGGGAGGCCGCTCCTATTCGTATTCAGTGGCCAAGCTATGGAACAATCTCCCTCAGCTAATAAGAGAGACCCGTAGTCTAACTGCTTTTCGTAAACTTTTGAAAGCGCATCTATTCGACCGATAATCTTGCTAGAAACTCTGTGGCTGCTGCTTCTTGGTTCTGAAGTGCTACGAGGCCTCCGGGTAGTGTAGGCACTATATAAATATTCTTTCATTCATTCATTCATTCATTCATTTCTAATCTTTTTACACTTTGCCAGTTTTTTCTTACAATTTTCTTGATTTTGTTGCTGCAGCTTGAGAACGTCATTACACATACCGGAGGCATCTCTTTTCCTTTTCTCTTGGTGTGTACCAAGCCCGCTTCATTGCTCTGTTTGTCAATTTTCTGGGGTAATTACGATCTACAAGCTTTTTAAAAGTACCTTTGCATTCCTAAAGTAGACCTCCTTTTTTGTGCAATTTCTTCGTATCCTAAGAAATTGGCTAAATGTAAGATTCTCTTTCAGATTTCTTTGATGAAAACTTGTTGAATGCAACAATGTGTTCCTGTCAGTATCCTTGGTATATAAATAGGTATACAGTTTGCATTCATCATGTTTTACCATGAGGTCTAGGAAGTTAATTTCCACATTACTCGCATTCATTGTAAACTGGATGTTTAGGTTTCTTTAGTTTAGCCATATTCCAAATTGTTCCAGTTGTTGGGACGTCCCTCTCCAAAGCATAATGACATCATCAATATACCGTAGATTACATATAATGTATGTTCATAAAATGATAAAAGTGTATGTTTGCTCACTGATCCATGTGATAAGAAAAGTACAAAGAGACTAGTTCATTAGCCACAGGTAGGGAACATTAAGGCCCTGCTCTTGAAAGAATATTATGAATAAATGGTACTAGAGGTAGTCTACTATTACAGGCCCTAACAGAATAAGTAAGTGTAAGTGAGGTCATCTGAAGAACAAGGGGGGACCACCCCCTTGTTCGATAAATATTACAATCAGAGATTGACCAGACATAGATTCTTCGCTTGTAATATTGGAAATTATTCCATTGAGAGGTTCGAAGTGGCAATTGAAGTCCCCCCCTACAACTAGGTGGACAGACTCAAGTAGAGTAAGTAGAAAAGAAACCAGAAAGTCTAGGGTCTGTGAGGTTTGCCCCAACTTCACTGGATAGGAGTATACATTTATGACAACCAATTTAAATTGGTCGTCAAGTGAGAAGAGAATACACAGTATATCCAAGGATCCAGTATCCTTTACTTTAATTGTGCACCCAAGATGAGTAGCAACCCAAACACATAGGCCCCCTCAGCGTCTCTCCCCAAGGCCCTGCAAGGCTGGGATTCAGTAAGCTACATATCCTAACCTATATAGTTGAGCAGCAGACCATGTCTCTTGAAAAGACATAGCTCTTGCGTTTCAATGTAGGCTCCCCAGTCAGGATGGTCCAGCTTGGAAGCAAGACCTGCTTTGTTCCATGATGGAGCCTTTGTGTTGTGTAGGTCTTTTGTTTTTTTCAGTCAGAAGGTCGAGGGTTTCCACTTCCTGCTTAAGTGTTTGGAAAAGATTCCCCTTCCAATTTTGTGAGTTTCCCGAAGGGTTTCCCAATGTATTCAGCGGGGCTACTATAGCCTCAAGTGTTTCCCCGAGAGGGCATACCCAGAACTCAAATCTATCACAGTTTGTTAGCAGTGGTGGCTGGATGGCTATACCTTCGGCTGATTCCTGAGGGATCCAGTCAATCGACTCGGTCTAAGCTGCTAAATCTATTGCTAACTGCAATGTTATAGGGCGGGATTTTTTCAGGGCCCCTGCCCATGTTTGGCAAGTGGCCAGTCTGGGCTCTCTTTTTCCATTTTTTATATACACCTCCCATTCTTTCTATCAACTTTTACTAGGAAGATTACATTCCACTTGCGGGCCCAAGGTTGTTAACATTGTCAGAGGGCCTTGGCCATCAACCCCCTCCTTTGGTGCCCCAGGTTGTGACTCAAACGGGCCTGCGGATTGATTAGCTAGGGAGAGGGACCCCATTACAGCATTAGACTCTATGAGGGCAGTATGGGCAGATATGGTCGCTCGGTTGCTATGATGGGTGGGAGCTTGATCTAAAATTTTGTAATTGACCAAAGTATTATAAAAGAGTGTCCATTTTGCTCCCCCATGAATCAACCAACAACGTGAGCTTCTCTAAGTGTTTCTTAATAGCTTCTATCTCACTACGAATCAAGGTTTCCATGTGCGTTTTAAATTCTCTTGCCATATTTGTGGCCCATATTGGGGGCTCCAATACTAGTGGGCTACTTCCACCAGCTATATTGCCCTCAGTCTGAGCCTTTGGTGCTGATCTCAAGGAAGAGTACACTTGCTTCCCCCCCTTGTGGGCTTTTTGTTTCCTTTGACCTTCTTTCCTAAGTGTCCCCCAGTGTCAGATTTATGAACAATTACAGGAGTTGCCCTTTCCGAAGCTGACATTAGATCAGGAGTATTCGACAAATTTACTATCTGGGACAAATCAGAAACTCCTGTTTCCAAAACCATGGGAGAGCATGGAATTATTGGTGTCAAGGAAAGCCAAAATCTTTGCTCTTGCTAGACCCCTCAACAGGCTATAATGAACAGTTTAACAAAGCTCAAACAGTCACATAAGGACTCACTTTACACAACTTGTCAGAAGGGTGGCCCAGTCCAGTCTCGGACGGGCTCAGACGGTCCCGCCCTTGGCCGGGGCTTCGCCCGGCACTCGCCCGTGCGCATCCCGCGCTGCGGGTGCCCTACTTCGCTTATAAAGTGCCTCCTGGCGCTTGCTGATGGCGTCGTTGTCAGGCACCACTGGAGGTATGTCGCGACTTGGGGTCCTTAGACCCGTGCTGGTGGCGGCAAGGCAGCGGGAGCTACAGGGAACCGGTGGTGAGTGTTGCGGTCCCCCAGGACTGTTAGAGCATGTGAGAATGCCAGCGTTCAGGTGTTAGCGGTGCCCTAAGAGCAGAAGCCCCACTCTGCTGATCAACGCCTCCTAGCACTTGCTGATGGCGTGAGTGACAAGTGCCACATGAGGGATGCTGGGACAAGGATTCCTTAGACCCGCGCTGGTGGTGGCAAGGCAGCGGGAGCAACAGGGAACCGGTGGTGAGCGTTGTGGTCCCCCAGGACCGTTAGAGCATGTGAGAATGGCAGCGTCCAGGCGTTAGCGGTGCCCGAAGAGCAGAAGCCCCACTCCGCTTATCAAACGCCTCCTGGCGCTTGCTGATGGCATGGTTGACAGGCGCCACAGAAGGGATGCCGGGACTTAGAGTCCTTAGATCCGCGCTGGTTGTGGCAAGGCAGCGGGAGCAACAGGGAACTGGTGGTGAGCGTTGCGGTCTCCCAGGACCGTTAGAGCGTGTGAGAATGGCAGCGTCCAGGCGTTAGCATTCTTTTTATGATTTTCTAGACACTTGAGCTAACAAGGAGTCCACTTATGGTTTTCCAAAGGCCTTTTAAGGCACCACCCATAAATGACGGTCAGAACATGAGTTGTTCACAACTGAGCTCAAAGAATTGTTTGAATTAACTCTGATGCAACAGTATTTATCTGTTTATACAGACATGTAACCTGATTAAATCATTTTTATAATAGTAAATAAAAGCTTATTTTAATGTGACAAACACAACGCTGCTCAATTTTTGCTTCACCTATAATGCTAGATTGAAAAATAAGTATTAATTTAATTTACAAATCAACTTGATTAATGGCTAGAAGTAATTATTAGTTGCTACTAATGACAGGCTAAGAGGTGCATACTTATACCCAGTTTAAAACTATAGTATTTTAATAATATTAACCCCATCTCTCAGGGGCTATAGTGCTAGCATATGCTTCAAGTTTATTAACATGAGACATTTGGACTACATTCAAGAAGAAAAGTGCAACAGTTTTGCAGAGTTAAATGACTCCGCCTAAATATGATTTTACACCTCATTTCAGTTCAGAAGAAGGTATCATAGTATGAAGACTGGAGAGCTAAGCCATGTGCAGATTTTAACGAATACTTTTTACGTTTCTGTCACGTTTTTTACTTGAAAGTATGTATTTTTGCCTCTATTAAGCACGATGTCACAGACGGGGTATATTCTAATATCAGATGCAAACACGGGGGTTAGGGTAAACACTCTAGGCCCGATTCACATAGGTAAACTGAGTAGAAAAACTATCTTTATGCCTTTTTGTATTCACAGCGGGCATTTCGTAAATGCCCTTTGTGAATACCGAAAGTTGAACTTTACGATTTTCGGTATTCACAAAGGGCGAAAACCAAAAGTAGAACTTTACGACTTCCGGTATTCACAAAGGGCATTTACGAAAGTAGTAATGCCTATTGTGAATACCAAAAGTCATAAAGTTAGACTTTCATTTCATTTTACCTTTGTGAATGGGGTCTTCATTTCAAATTGAATATGTCTCTTTACCCCGCAGTCTTTCTTCCCGCATGGAATCACAACGCGGTCGTTACCACGACCGCATTGTGATTCCGCATATCATTACTCCGCAACGACTTGCTGAGGGCGGGGCGCTGGATGTTGGAATAGTTATAATTTACTATTCCAACTCCAGTGAGTGCGGACACTAGGGAAGGTGTTGGATTTTAAATCCAACACCTCCCGCCCCCCTCCCCCCCGCCGCAAGTCGTTGTTCTGACTTGCGGAGTAATGGTATGCGGAGATAGTTTCGGGTTAAACGTTGTCTCTTTAACCCGCAGTCTTTCTTCCCGCAGGGAATCACAATTCTGTCAAATCTGGTTGTGTTTTGTATCACGTAGTTGGTTTAATTTGGGCTCACACCATGACGCTTCATTGTAGAGTGTTATGTTCGGTTTGTTAGGTGGAATATACTCGTGTTGCAATGTTCTGGGTTTTTTGTTTATATTTTCGTGTAATGCATGAGGTACTGGACTTGATATAATTCTGTTACCAAGCATTTATTTCTGCTAGTGGTATGTCATCTACCTTTTGTTCTGTTAGGATCTTTAACTTTTCGCATGTAGTTACCCCGACAAAGGGAGTCTTCACGAAATGCACTGGGTGAACACTGAAATGGATTACATCTGCATCATATATGCTGCATAAACAAGCCAGAAGTGGCTTCTGGCACGAACTTCAAAGACGGTAATCATCATGCTGTGAATAAAATATTGATGATTTGGGGATCAACGTCTCGTTTGGACATTGAAGACAGTAAAAATTTGATCAAACTGACAAAAATGTTTTTAAAAAGGGTGGCAAATTGATTAAAATGACTGTGCTGAAGTAGTTACAATGCCCCAGGGGCCTTTGCAACTTGGGTCTGATGTACCATTCGGGAACCAGGGCTGCACATCAAAATTCTTGCCTGAGGGAGTTTGATAAAATGTTAATTAAAAAAAAATGGTATTGATTTTTATAAGACTGATGTGCATTCTATCATGTATATACAAATACTATTGCACCTGTCACATGACTGTTTTAGGCTGCTTATTGTCTCTGTGCAAAGCTGTACACAGAGTACAACTTCGCACATTGGGATGATTAGCCGGAAGCCCAAAAAGCATGTTTTCTTCAGGAACATAATTTCCCCCATGGGAGAAGCTTTTCCCTACACCCTCATCGAATCTAGGGGTGATCCATTCCCCTTGTCTTCCTGGAAGAGGAGGTATGTGGATTTCTGACAAGCGTTAAAGAAGACATTTCCGGCCATTAACCTACCAAAAACATCCTTGTGACTAGGGCCCTTTGAGTCCGCATAATAACTACCCTCAATCGGTGTCAGTGGAGCTGTGGGAACATCCCAGCATCAGCATCCCAGAACGGTGGGAAGTTCAAGTACAGATCTGGAGAAAAGAAAAGACATACATGTAATTGAGTGCTTGTTGCAGCTTTTTGTATTTATTAGCCACAAGATACTATCACAGTTGCCAAGAAATGTCGTGAGAGTCCTACTTCAAACAACGACCACCTACTGCGTCAAAGAAATGTAACTTTCTATCTGTCAATAGCAAAGCCTTTCGTCTGGCTAATGATTCATCCACGTGGCCTTTCTAGTCTGATCTTATCCTTTACTTTGAATGAGTAAATCATAATTGTAAAATTAAGATGGACGAAGCAAACCTGCCCTGGCGGCCCCCAGCATCTCTCATGCATCTTTATTTGAACACTGTACTTATCTACTCCCTCAGAAAACAGAACCAGGAAGCGGGAAAGAAAAACACGAGTGTGCTAATCATTGACGTTGTAACTTTATACTATTAGGTTTCAAAAAAAGCTGAAAATTGTTCTTTTGTGTAGTTCTGAGGGCGAGTAAACGAGATCCCCAGATTAAACCATTCTTTTGCCACGATCAAGTCTGGAAAATCCCTTTATGGTGGCCCTCAAATCGAAACGAGGAGAGACGTATCCGGGTCTTAACCTAGTGCGGCAAACAAGCACAGAGAGGGGGATCATGTGATGTAAGAGACGGAAGTGAGTGAGAATTCTGGTAGAGGTCAACCCACATACAAGCATTAAATACGGGTTCTTTTAACCATTTAGGGAAGAACATGAGCACACTGGGAAATATGCAAATGTATCATGGGTAGCGTAAAATAGGAACATTCCAGTACAATCAGGAAGTAAATGATGGTGAGTGTAAGGGCCAACACGGTATAAGCGAGTCAAAGGGCGCACCGTAAATCATGAACATACGTTCATTGCGAGGGTGTGGTTTGGGTAACTGAAGGGTGTTAAATACTTCTTGTTGTGTTCCAGTGTATGCACGCCTGTGACGTAACAGGCATGCAGCGTGAGTGACACGTGACCGGTCTTTAATAAAGTGGGCCCCGCACGTACGCCGGCACTTGGCGACGGCGTGCAGAGCCATTGCAGACACCCCAGAGTCCGTGTGTCTTTTAATAAGGGGCTAAGTAAAGGCCTCAGTCTATGCCATAGGTACCCCGTGAGAGTAGGCCCCCTAGAGCCAATCCCCAGTTATTACTGGCCCCTCCGACACAAACACTGGCGACGAGGGGGGTCGTGCCCTCGCTGTGCGCGCCACGTGTGTATCCTGGTGCGGGGCGGCTGCAACCCTGCAGTGCTCGTGCCCCAAGTGTCGCACACGCTGTGCGGGGAGTATTTGTACTCTCGGTTTCTGCCGTATTGCAGGTGAGCTGCCGTGTGACCTGGCGCCCCGCTCTCGCGCTCAGCGCCGCCTGACCGTGCCTGCCGGCAACAGCCATCGTCGTACCTGCCTGGTGCTCCATCAGCCCTGCTCCCGCCCCCAAGTCCCGTGCAGCGCCGCACCCGCGCGGATCGCGGTGCGTGAATCGCACTGCCCGAGTGAAGCGGTGCCGCGGTGCGCACCGGCCTGGCCACGCCCCTCGCTGCCGCGCAGACTGGGCGCGGCCCACCTTGCCCCACGCATCTCGCGGGCGTGCCTGCACAAAGCGGACCCTCTGGCCATCCTCGCTCCGAAAGCTGAAGGGGGGCTATTGCGCTCCTGGGGGAAGAGAGAGAAAGGAGGTGCATACCCACAGGCGCTGGTGGGTGGACATTGCTCAGGCCGGCCACGAGAGGGAGAGCATACGCATTAGGGGACAATCGATCACCGACACCTACCAAGCACAAGGTGCCCCGCTCCTCCTCACCTCGTCCAGAGGGGAAAAGCATCACACAGAGTCAACGGCTCATCAAGTGGCTCTCCAAACACAGTGACACTACACAAGGATCATGGCCACAATACCTCCCATCGAGCCGTTTGTGGTTGAAGGTTTACCATCCTAACCGGCCCCCAAATGGAAAGACTGGGTGGACCGCCTACTCATATTCTTCGAGGCCACAAAGGTCCACAAAGAACAGAAAAGGGCCATGGTGCTCCACTTAGGAGGCAAGGACGTCCACAATATAGCTAAAACATTGGTAGAGGCTACGCCGAAGACTCATAGTTCACTCATCAATGCCCTGAATGCATACTTTGAGCCGATGGCTAATCAGGACTATGAAAGATTTATCTTTAGGCAAGCCAGACAACTGCCAGAGGAGTTACTAGACACGTATCACGCAAGACTAAAACGATTGGCAGTGTCTTGTGGGTTTATGGACGTTACTGAAGAAATAAGGGGCCAAATAATTCAGGGCTGCGCCTCGGCCAAGCTCAAGGAACGAATCCTGGAGGAGTCCGGAAAGCCCCTAGCCGACATCCTGACTTAGGGTCGCACAAAAGAACTGTCCAAAGCTCGAACCGCTCATATGGAGGCAGCCCTCCAAGCACCGGTAAAAGCTGAACAGGTCAACAAGATCAAAGTAAAGTCACCGGCAAAATGGAATAAGAAGCCCCCTGGAAACTCGATGGGAGCAGCAGGGAAGTCGTGTGGATATTGCGGAGGATCGTCCCATGTCCAAGCATCGGAATGCCCAGCTCGGGGGAAGAGGTGCTCAGGGTGTGGTCGGTTCAATCACTTTGAAAAGGTATGCCGATCAAAGAAATTCCGCAAGCCACGACAAGTGGTGAACGCCATACCAGAAAGTAACCACAGCCAGAGTGACATGGATGATGATGAGGAAGAGAAAAGGACAGTGCACAAAGTGCACATGATTGGCACGGCCAATCGAAGAGCTCGGAATCTTCCACAGTGCTGCATCAGAGTCGCAGACCAAGAGGTAATGGCAGTGGTCGACACAGGAGCCACCATCAACCTCATGAGTGCAGCCCTATACCGGACAATGTATTCCCCACCAACACTAAGTCCATCGCCCATCACCGTCTTTGCCTATGGTCAGGACACGCCACTCCGAATCAGAGGAAAGTTCAGGACGGCAATCACTCATGGCAACAGGACTGTCACCACTAACATATTCGTGTCTGAGGACGAACAAGGCATGCTACTCGAATGCCGAGCCGCGGAGGACCTGGGAGTAGTCCCATTTGCGTTTGGAGTTCACCAAGAATCCGTACAGCAACTTGTAACCGAATTCGCAGACATCTTCAAAGGAATTGGGAAATTCACTGGTCGCCAAATACACTTACATGTGGACCAAGCCGTTCAGCCGGTGGCCCTCAGACACTTCCGCATCGCATTCCACATCCGACCACTGGTGGAGGAAGAACTCAAGAAGTTGGAGGAAGCGGGTATCATAGAGAAAGTGACCGGCCCCACCCCCTGGGTATCGCCCATCGTGGTCACCAGAAAACCGAAGCAACCGGGCGCGGTCCAGATATGCGTGGACTTGCGTCTTCCCAATGTTGCCATCAAGAGGGAACGCCACATCACGCCCATCATCGATGACCTCATAGGGGAAATGGCGGGGGCATGCTGGTCTCGAAACTGGACCTCCGATCAGGATATCACCAATTAGTCCTCGATGAAGAGTCGCGGAATATAACAACATTCTCGACACACGTAGGCTCCGGAGGTACACTCGACTCAGCTTTGGCGTGTCCAGTGCAGCAGAAGTGTTCCAAAACATGATACAAGAGCTGATTGCTGATATCCCAGGCGTCATCAATGTCAGTGACGACATCATGGTACATGCCCGCACCATACCCGAACACAACCAGAGGCTTGCCCAAGCATTCCGCAAATTGAGGGACGCGGGTCTCACCTTACACCAAGAGAAATGCGAATTCCTGAGGCAGAGAATAGGATTCTTTGGGTACATGTTCTCAGCTGACGGAGTTAACCCTGACCCGGAAAAGGTGAGAGATGTCAAAGAAGCTGCTCCCCCCACCTCAGTCACCGAAGTCCGCAGTTTCTTAGGAATTCGGGATCTGGCCAACTTGACGCTACCCCTGAGAGAACTCACGAAAGAGTCCATGCCCTGGACCTGGGGACCGGAGCAAGAAAAGGCCTTCAAGGACATCAAAGCAGCCCTCTTGGATAACACCACCTTGGCATTCTTTGACCCCCGGAAACAGACCCTGGTGGCGGTGGACGCTGGTCCTGCAGGATTAGGGGCGGTTCTCATGCAGAAGCAACGAGATGAGATGGGCTGGACCCCGGTTGCATTTGCCAGCCGCTCACTTACGGATACTGAACAACGTTACTCACAAATTGAAAAAGAAGCCATTGCCATACACTGGGGGTGCAGACACTTCCACCTATACCTATACGGGAAACCATTCACAGTAGTCACGGATCACAAACCACTGGTTGCCCTCTTTTCGGGGACATCAACAAAGCCCCCTCCTCGCATAGAGAAATGGATGCTCCAGCTAAAGGACTACAACTGTCAGATAGAATATCAGCCAGGGTCCAGAAATCCAGCAGACTACCTTTCACGACACCCAAGAGCAGCCACCCCGGCGGAGATGGAAGAGGCCGAAGATACGGAAGTGTACGTCAGGTGTGTTATCGCGCGATCTTGCCCGCGGCCCATATCCATCAGCCACATCGCGGAGGCCACTCTGAAGGATGACTGTCTACAGGGAGCGAGGAGAGCCCTTCAAAGTGGGAATTGGCGTAGGGCCAAAGAGGAATGGAAGTTACTGACACCACACGCTCAACGCATCATGGAAAGCCTATACCATGTAAGAGGAGAACTGAACGAAGACCACTCTGGATGCCTGCTAAGGGGTCACCGACTGGTAATACCCTCAGCCCTGACTGATCAGGTGGTACAATTGGCCCACGTCGGTCACCAAGGAATGGTGAAAACGAAAGCAAGATTGAGGACTAAGGTGTGGTTTCTGCTAATGGATGATCTAGTGGAGGAGACGGTAAGATCCTGTGCGGCATGCCAAGTCACGGGAGACGCACCGCGAGAAGCACCCATCGCAGTCGAGCCTCGACCTCAGAAACCATGGGAATGTGTCAGCAAGTTTTCCCGACGGGCGATACACCATGGTCGTGATAGATGATCACTCCAAATATCCAGAGGTTGAACTGATAACCACTACCAGTGCCACTGAGGTGATACCCAAACTGGAAAAGATCGTTGCAGCTCATGGGGTATTGCGGGAACTCAGAACGGACAATGGCCCTCCTTTTCAAGGCCAGGAACTAGCCAACTACTTGCACGCCCTAGGAAAGCGACATCGCCGCATCACTCCTCGCTGGCCACAAGCAAACGGGGAAGCTGAGCGGTTCATGCGAACTCTCAATAAGGTCATTCGGATCGCACATGACAAGGGACAATCGGTGGAGATGGCAATATTCACGTTCCTGCGAAGCTATCGCCAAACACCCCACACCACCACGGGAGTAGCTCCGGCACATGTTCTTATGGGACGGGTAGTGGCGGATTCCATTCCCCATCATCCCCAGTGGACACCCGAGATGGCCAATGAAATCCGGATTGAGGCAAAGCGACAAAAGCTATATGCCCAGGCCAGCCGGCGGAGGAGAGCTGGTCATGTTCGAATCGAACGGGGTGACTTGGTGCTACTAAAGAACAGAGTAACCAGTGGGAAGTTCAGACTAACATATGAAAAGAGACCGTGGAAAGTTGTCAGTGTGAAAGGCACCGCATCATTGCCACCCAAGGTCGAGAAACAGTAACCAGAAACGTATCACATTTCAAACGATTCCATCAGGAGGTGGAGATAACCCCCAATGCGGAGTGCCCGGCCCCGCGAGGGGCTACGAGTCCAGCAGCTGAGAACCTCCAGGAACTTAGCAATGATCCATCAAGAGCTGTCTCTCCTGCCACGGCAAGCGAAAACCCCGATGAGGCTGAAGCCTCCGGTGCAGCGCCAGAAGTTCCGGAAGATGAGCCTGTCAGTCGCGATCCTGCTTCCTCGGCTGGGGGGGATGTCCCCCGAACTCGGGGGACTGCCACCTATAAATTGAGAAGCAACCCAGCACCTTCTTGCCGTCTTCGGGACTACATCATGTAAGACTGTTCCAGTATGTTATACATGTGTTTTACAGTGCCTTATTCCCTATACGTATCATGAACCTGAACAGTACTGCAAACCACCGAGAACAGTATAACATACACAGAGACTGCGCTGTTGTTTCAGATGTTTGCTTGTTTGTTTCTTTTATATTTTAGGAGGAATGTTGTGTTCCAGTGTATGCACGCCTGTGACGTAACAGGCGTGCAGCGTGAGTGACATGTGACCGGGCTTTAATAAAGTGGGCCCGCACGTATGCCGGCACTTGGCGACGGCGTGCAGAGCCATTGCAGACATCCCAGAGTCCGTGTGTCTTTCAATAAGGGGCTAAGTAAAGGCCTCAGTCTATGCCACAGGTACCCCCTGAGAGTAGGCCCCCTTGAGCCAATCCCCAGTTATCACTGGCCCCTCCGACACAACACTTCTGTGGATTATTGTACATAAAGTAACAAGGATTTAAACAGGAATTGAAGTTTTTAATCCAACTCAACTCAGGGTTTCGTCCTCCTGGGGCAGAAATTAAAAAAGGCGAAACATTACTTTGTCGAACCTGCGTTGAATTGCTTCTATGATATACAAGAAAGATCATTGTATCTTGCCTGTGATACGAAAAAGGTAAAACATATCGGTTGTAATTTTTCCAAAAATATGTGCACATCCTTTCACTTGGAGCAGTCTCGAGTGATATGGGAATATTCATTCAAGAATTGAATAGAAGAAGAAGTTACATAGAATTGAGGAGGCAAGAACCTTCCATGGTTGAGGACTTCATTGCATCAGCTGCCTCAGCAAAGACCCCCTCCGTCCTACTTACAAGGGGAGTATCTTCCAATGGTGCTACAGGTCCAGTGAACTGGGGTTCAGAGACCTGGGGAGCCCACCGAACCCTGATGATTTTCCTATTTTACAAATCTAACAGTAGTTAGGGGGTACATTTCCTTCCTTGTATTGACATGATAGCTGCGCTGCTGCCTAGTGTGAGACCCCACTCCTGCTTGGCAGAGATCTCAGTGCAGCAAACAGAGCTGCCCCAGCTCATATCACAGCGTTGAATGGGTCACATTTACAGTATTTTGATGCATGGCAGCGCAGCAAGCCTACCTGCAGCAGTACTGTGCATCAAAAGAAAAGTGCAGAAATGTGCTACGTCCACAAGATATGGCGCATACCTGTCCTATTCCCCAGTGCTGGCGCACAATGGGCTGCCCTGCGCCCACACAGGCACCCTTGTGCCATGATGCAAGGGTGTCTGCGTTTTAGTGGTGTGGGTGTCCCTTCCTGCAAGAAAACAATCATAAGGGGGAGTTTTCTGCTTCTACGTGTTCTGCATAATGCTGCACACATAGGAAAAGGAAAAACAAGGAGAAATATAGTCATTTCACCTTGTTATGCCTCCCGAAGGTCTCCCCTGTGAAGGCATAGGAATCTGACACATTCCACGTTTTTCAAAACCTTTTAAATCTGGGAATGCGCCAGGTTCCATGGATGTTGCATAACAACTCCCAGGCAACGCCCCTTTCATGCAGAGTAATGCATGAAAGGGGGCCATACTTACAAGTCCATGAAAAGCCAGGCCAGGTGGCTTTATGTGACCTTGTAAATATGGGCAGACACACTGAGCTGCCCTTGTGTTGAAAAAAGTGACGCACCATTGGTGCAACGGGGTTGTAAATAAGACAAAACAAGGATGGAGGGACTGGAGCTACTAGAATGTCCTGCTCATGGGCAGGCTCCTGCAGCTATGAGAACGAAGTGTGCCCGTGTGAATATTCAGGTCAGGAACGTGGTAACTGGAGGGGAGCTCTCCTTTCAGGAGCAAGGGCCCTCACACACCCCAAGGGGTGTCATACGTCATCAACCACTTTTTTATCCTTGACAAAGGGATCCTGTTATTAAAACCTTAGTTCTAACTACAGATCCACTTACCCATTTTGAACACACCTTACCCTTACCAATTCTATTCACATTATTTGTCATTCACTCATGCACCTCACATCAGCGTAAAATAAAAGACCTCTGGTAAAGAGTCTCCTCGTGGGGCCTGGTGGGCATTGCAGCGCCGGCCCACCGAGGCCCGATAATGAAGCTGAACCCCCTAGGGTGTGTGAGAGCCCCTGCTCCTTTTAAATAAGACCCAATGTTTGCCTAGCAGGCACATGTTCAATGCTCCTCCTCTGCAACATTGTTCTTTATATTTGAAAAAACCCTCAAAGAGGGACATCACATAGGGCCCTATGGCCTTGGCTTGGGAGCCATTCCACATTCACCCTGCCTTGCTTTTCATATCGGACAGGGGCAGATGAGTGGCAGTGTATTGCCTTTGAAAGACAGCAGTGAGTTGGCAATCCCTTGGCTTACACCTACGAATCCAGCAGTGGTAAACACAGCACTTCCTCTGTCTCTAAAGAGAGCAGGGGAACCACTCCAACAAACTTAAAAAAGTCCCAAATTCTACAATTGAGAACAATTTAGAAAGCAAAGGAACATAAAGGAGGGAAATGAAATACATAGCTGAGGGGTTCAAACGAGCTCAGCTATAAATTGACTGAAACTGAATGAACAAGCATTGCCAAAGCCAATTATTGGTGTTCTCAATGTTTTTAGCCATGTTGCTCTGCTGCCTGGATGGGCGTATCATAGAATTTTTTTTTCAATTGTTGGTGGGATGGCAGACTGGGAGGCATCTTGGAGATTGGCATACATGCCAATGGACACGATTCAGGCGGGAGACTAACGATTTTTCAAGCCAAAAATGGCTTTATTTCAGCTGTCTCCTACCTGAATTTGCATTTTCTACAATAGAAGTCAATGGGGAATTTTCATTCTCCCGATATTTTACTTTAAATCTCCCACATCCCTGTCCTAAATGTTGGCATATATGGATTGGACGTGCAACACAAACCTTGTCATTCTACATACTTCAAACTAAGCACTGAGATGGAAACTCTGTGCCAAGAGCCGCACAAAGATCATGGAGAGTATTTTGTTTTTTCCTCACTCTATACACGGGCCACTTTCCACTTTGATTTATTGCAAATTAGATTATTTATTAGTTTGAAATAAAACTGTAGTAACAAGGCTTCAAAGGGAGCTGCTTAGATAAAGCACTCCAATAACTCTGAGTCGAATTTGCACTATATAAATTAACAAACCCCAGCCAAATTGAAACAAGCATTTGCAATATAATAGATCTTGCATTTACGAGAGTTTGAGCTATTGGCATTGTAAATTACAAAGCTTTTTATTGATGTGTTTTTTTAAAACAGATAAATAACAGGCATTGTCATTTACAATGTCAATAGCTTGAACGATACATATTGCATATTGCATTGCAAATGCATTAGGACAGAGCTGTCCTGCCTTTTCCTGCCGACAAGGGGGGCTTGGGGGAGAGAGCCGACCGACGGGAGGTCTCCTCCCCCGGGCGGTTTGGGAGGGCTGCGAGGGGTTATTTCCAGAAGTTGCCAGAATGTTCTAGTTTTTGGGCTGGTCTAGTAGGACCGGCCAGCCCAAGTATAAATCCCACCTTTCCCGCTAACCGCCACCATTTTAGGTTTGGTGACCTGGTGGCTAGGTGCTTTAGCTTTTTGTGAGAGTGTCTTGTGTGTTTGTGCGACTCTTTTTCATTCTTTGCCAGTTGCGATTGTACTTAGAGCTTAGTAATGGAAGACGCACGAGTTCTTGAGGCGATGCGCTTGTTGGCGGATGCCGGTCGTTTGGATTTGCTCGCAGGAGGTGGGCAGGCTAGGCCGCAACGCCAGGCCTCTGCCGGTGTGGTGGCTGCGGTGATGGCATGTTCGTCGCCGAAGAGGAGACGTCCAAGTCAGGTAAGCGAGAGGGGCCGCTCCTGGTCTAGGAAGCCGGCCCCACAAAGGGCGGTTCGGGGGGAGCCCGGTACTTCTGAGGCTCCGGAGGCTCAAGGGGTGTTGAGTGTGGGGGGGGGTGTGCCTTCCCACGCCCCGGCGCTTCAGTTGGGAGTTGTTTCTGGAGCAAGGGATTTTCCGGTTATGGCGGGGCGGGGTCAGGGGTCGAAGAAAGGGGGCAGGAGTGGCCGGGGAGGAAGCAAGAAACGCTCTGCTTCGGACCCTCTGTTTGAGCGGCGGGGGCAGCCTTCGGAAGGTGCCTCTGTGCGCGGGGGCGTAGGGGTTCGGTTCAATTTGTGTTACAGGACTCTGAGCGGGAACAGGTTGAACACGGGGCCCAGGAAGCCATGTTGGTAGTTCATGAGACTCAGTTTGTCCCTGAAGCTGGTCAAAGGATGTTGTTAACACCTTTAGGTCGTATTCCTCACGATGTTCTTGCGAGGGAAGGGCATGATGGGAATGCAGATGGGCCTCGGGCTGGTTTGTCTTCTGGTTTGCAGGTCGTTGCGCAAGAGGCTGAGGCGGGGGTGGGTGAATTTGGGGGTAATGTGGGGAGCCCGTTATTGTTTTCGACGCCGGGCTCGTCAGCTGGTGAAGTAGTTTCTGTGGGTGGCGGCTCTAGAGGTGAGGGCGAATGGGCCCAAATGGGCGAAAGTGGTTCGTTTGGTAGTGCGATTTCTGGTTTGGAGCATGTGGAGGGTTTTAGGGCGGAAGGTGGGGGTGTTCCTTTTATGAGTGGTGGGTCTTTTCAATCGGGTTTACAGAATCGTCAGCCAGTTTTTGGTTTCGGTTCTGCGGCTTTTGGTACTTCAGGGATGGGTCTGGGAAGGTTTCAGGCTCCTGGGGTCTTGAGTGCGGCAGGGGTAAACTTTCAGGGCACTTTGTTGGGTCCGGATAGGGGTTTTGGCCAGGTGAGTGGCGGGCCTACACAAGGACCCAGGAGTACAGCTCCTCACTTATCTGGGGCTTCTGGGGGTCCTTATTTTATGTGTGGTTCTCCTGGTTGGGAGCATTTTGGCGCAGCGGGCCTGGCGCAGCGTAGCTTCCAGAAAGACTTAGCAGGCCAGGAGTCAGTCTCAAGAGCCTATAGACATTCTTCATCTTCGGCATTGGCACCTGATAATTTGGATCATAGTGGAGACGAAGAGGTTGTAGGTGGTTCTCCGGTTCGGGAGGTACCTTTGAGGTCTGAAGCACGTGGCCGTTCTTTGGAGAGGGGTCGGAGAATGGCTGATGATTATACCTGGAGGGGGAATGTGTCTGGTTGGTTTGTGGATGGTAGGAACCCTAGCACACCAGTCCAAACTTTTTCTTTGCAGGAAGAGGTTAGGCGCGGAGTTCCAGACTTGGCAGGGCGCGGTCCAGTCCCTTTTCGCCAAGGGGAAGTGAGGAGAGTGCCTAGCGCGGCCCTCTCTGTTCCACCGAGGGAGCCCGACGCGGCCAGCACACGAGGGTCTGGCGTGACCCCGCTGGCCCCAACGAGTAGCAGGCATAGGTGGCAGGCCTTGCCGGCGGCTATGGAGCAACAGAGTCAACGCGCAGGGAGGTACAGGCGCGTACAGTCTGCTCCCCCCCCTGGAGTTTCAAAATCTTTTAAATGTACAGTTGTTGATACCGGGTTGGGTAAGACCCGTGGTGACTTGATGCATACCAGTGTGGATTCGGTGGTTTTGGACTACGATGAAGAGAGTCCTGAGGAAGGTGAATTGCGGGATCTTGAGGGGGGGGTGCCCTCTCATGCTTCTCATAGTGTTTTACAGGCTCCAGTGGTCCAGAGGCAACTGCAAGGGAGAAGAGAGCACGGCCCATCGGGTAGGGCGCCTCGCAGACCGGATGCATTGTCCTCGGCGCCACGGGCGGAGTCATCGAGAGCTGTCTCTCTGTTGCCAGGTGAGCAAACGGCCCCACAGGCCAAACCTGTTATGGTGTCTGTGGGTACCGGTGGTGAAACTGATGTGGTCATCGGTGATGGCCGTCTAGTCAAAGGTCGTTATGTTAAAGACACTGCAGTGGGCACTGACGAAGTGATGGTTGTAACGGATAAAGGGGACAGTGGTATGGCTGGTGCTTCCAGCAAAGTTACAGATAAAGGGGACAGTGGTGTTATGGCTGGTGCTTCCAGCAAAGTTACAGACAAAGTGGACAGTGGTGTTATGGCTGGTGCTTCCAGCAAAGTTACAGACAAAGTGGACAGTGGTGTTATGGCTGGTGCTTCCAGCAATGTTAAAGAGCCAGTGGCCAGTAAGGAGTTGAAAATCAAAAAATTGCCATACATGGGGGTTACGAAACCTCTGGGTGCTCATCTAATGCTAAGTACTAAAGAAAGAATTTGGAACGGTGAGTATGTGGAGCTCCTTAAGCTTCTACACCGGGAAGTCCGGTCTAAGGAGGGCTCTAAAGAGGAGGAATTTGAGCTGGCTAAACGCCCTAAAGTGCCTTTGAATATCGAGAACTGGACAGCTGCGTTTTTGATTTATGCTAGTGTTTATTGCGAAAAGTTCCCTGAGCGCAGCGTTTCCCTTTTTAAATACATGGACGTGATTCGTAAAGCCCAGATCACCGGGGGTGGTTTTGCCTGGTCTCAATATGACGAGGAATTTAGGGCCAGGATGGCTTGGGACCCTGAGGCTAAGTGGGGGGAGCTGGATAATGACTTGTGGCAACATACAATGGGGTCAGCGTCAGGGGGGAAAACCATTTTCATGGCCAGTGGTTTGCCGTTAGTTTACCGGCCCTTTCAGGGGAAGCCCACCCGGGGAGGGGTGGGGGCCACTGCAGCCATGCCATCGGGATCTGGTTTCTGTTGGGAATTCAACAGGGGCTCATGCACGAGAGAGTACTGTAAATTCAGGCATGAATGCTCAGGTTGCGGGAGGAAACACCCGTTGTCCAAATGCTGGGACAACCAGCCATCAGGAAGCCAGCAGGGTAAGCAGTCGGGTTCAGGAAATTCCAATACGTCATCACAGTTTTCAGGGGGTCGGGGATCCAGAGGTGCTAAGGGTTCTGGGGCCAAAGGCTCGTACACCAGTTAAATTGGACAGGTTGCGTATTGCCTTACAAGGTTACGAGGATGAGTCTGCAAAGCTAAAATTATTAGAAGGTTTTCAGTTTGGTTTCCGACTGGGTTACCTAGGATCTCGGGAACGGAGGTGGTCTGCTAATTTAAAATCGGCGTCGGAACACGCCGCAGTTGTCCAAGACAAACTTACTACAGAGGTTCAGGAGGGAAGGATGGCTGGCCCGTTCCAAGATTGGCCGATACTTAATTTGATTGTTTCCCCGGTTGGTGTGGTCCCGAAGAAGGAGTCGGGACAGTTTAGACTCATCCAACACTTATCGTGGCCTGAGGGGTCATCTGTTAATGATTTTATTGACCCGGAGGCGGTGTCGGTCTCCTACTCTTCGGTTGACGTGGCCATGTCACTTGTTGTGACCGCGGGCGCAGCTGCTGAGATGGCCAAGTGTGACATCAAATCTGCTTTCAGGCTGTTGCCTGTCCACCCGGACGATTGGTGCCTTCTGGGTATACAATTCGCAGGTAATTGGTACGTGGACAAGGCTCTACCGATGGGCTGCTCAATATCTTGTGCTCTGTTTGAGTGTTTTAGCACTTTTCTGCAATGGTATTTTTCCCATCAGTCCGGTCATGCCCTGGTGACACATTACCTTGACGACTTTTTCTTTGTCGGGTCCCCGGGCTCCGCGGAGTGCCAGAACGCTCTGGACACATTCCATGGGCTCATGGAGGATCTGGGAGTTCCCTTAGCTCTGGAAATGACAGTGGGCCCTAATACGGTCCTTTCCTTCTTGGGTATTGAAATTGATTCTGTACTTATGTCGGCTCGCTTGCCCGAGGACAAAAAGGTCAACATGGTGCAACTGCTGGAGTCAATGTTGTCTAAAAAGAAAGTGTTGGTGAAAGAGATTCAAGTGCTGTTGGGTCATTTGAATTTTGCTTGCAGAGTCGTGAGAGCGGGTAGGACCTTTTGTAGGAGACTGGGCAGGGCTTTAGCAGGACATCACTTGCCCCACCATCGTGTGCGCTTGTCTGCTGGTGTTAAAGAGGATTTGAGAATGTGGACGTTTTTTCTGAATTCTTTCAATGGTGTTCCCTTGGTCAGAGACGTTGATTTTCAGTGGGACGTACAGATGTTTTCTGATGCGGCTGGCAGTGATGGTTTTGGGCTCTTCTGGAATGGCAAATGGTGTGCGGAACGTTGGCCGGATGAATGGTTGAATGGTGGTCGCAGCATCACTTTCTTGGAATTGTTCCCTCTATTGGTGGCCTTGACACTGTGGGGGGAGGAATTGGCACACAAGAAGGTGCTGTTTCGTGTGGATACCATGGCTGTTGTAGAGATAGTGAACCGACAGTCTGCCAGAGACAAACAGGTGTTAAAACTTATGAGAGTTTTCGTTCTGGGATGTTTGAAACACGACATTCATTTTCGTGCCTTACACATTCCTGGAGTGGACAATGACATTGCGGATGCTCTGTCTCGTTCACAGTGGGGGAGATTCCGTGGACTGGCGAGGGATGCAGACAGATCCCCGACTCCGATGCCGACTCATCTGTGGCGCGTAGGCGAGGTCGGGTCTTACAATTGGTGGTAGGTTCTTTGTCTGTGTCTACGCGTTCTGCTTATTCCTTGGCTTGGAGGGAATTCCTGGAATCTGGTGCTGTCAGAAGGGAGGATCTGTCTCGACGGTCGGACGATGTTGTCAATTTTATACTGGACCTCATGGATAAGGGCCTCACCAAAGTAACTATCGCTGGGAAACTGGCGGGTATTGCTTTTATGGGAAAGTTGTTGTGGGGTTACCCCCCGTCAGCGGGTGAGATAGGCAGAAGGATGCTTGAGGGCTGGGCCAGGGAACAGTGGCATGTTGGTAGATCCAGGGCTCCCCTCTCTTGGCAAGTGCTTGCCAGATTAATCACAGTCCTGCCTTTGGTATGTTCGGATGATTTTGAGGCATGTGTTTTCTCAATGCTCATGGCGTTTATGTTTTTTGGAGCCTTTAGGGTCTCAGAGTTGTTGGGGTCCAAGCATAAGGGTGGTTTACATTGGAAGGACGTTTTTTGTTATGATGAGGGTGTTCATGTCTGGTTGTCCAGCTCTAAAACTGATCAGACGGGTAAGGGAAAAGGTGTGTGGTTACAGGCGCGTGCTCCAAAGCTCACTTGCCCTTTATTGCTGGCGCGGCGCTGGCGTTCATTATGTGGGGGTGGTGATGAGGCTCTTGTCTTCCAACATATCAATGGCAACCCTGTCACAACTTATCAGTTAAGGATGGTTTTACGCAAAGCTCTACAACACATTGGTATTGATAGCAATTTATATGGGACTCATTCTTTCCGAATAGGTGCAGCCACGGAGGCCTTTCACAGAGGTTGGACTGAGAGGGATATTATGCGGTTGGGGCGTTGGTCTTCTAATTGCTTCCAGCGTTATGTGAGGAGCTCGGCAGAGGAAGCGCATGCGTTCTCCTCTTAGTCATGTTTTCTAATTGTTTTTTCTTTTTCAGGATCCGTTGCTGGACCTCGCTCCCCAGTGGTGACGGTCTGGATAGTGGGGCATTCCTTCGTAATGTGGGCCAGAGTTCAGGCGGCACGAAGCTACTTTGGAGAACAACTTGGTTTTAATGATCGAATGTTTAACGTTGTATGGAAGGGTAAAGGTGGGATGCTCTGGAAAGAGTTAATCCCTTGTTTGAACAATAACATGGTGGGCGGTTTATGCCCGGATATTTTGGTTATCCATTTGGGAGAAAATGATCTTTGTGCCACGAAAGGTGTTGTCTTACTGCGTGCTATGAAACGGGATTTAGGCCTTATCAAGGAGCTTTGGTCTGGGTGCCATGTGTTTTGGACGGAGTTGATACCGCGTAGGACATGGAGAGGGGCTGTGAACCCCAGGGCTGTTGATCGGGCCAGGAAGAAGGTGAATTCAGAGGTGTCTCGTTGCTGTAGGGGACTTGGTTTCAGCAGGATCTCACACAGGGACATTAAATTTGAGTCAGTTGAGTTTTTTCGGGATGATGGTGTCCATTTGTCACGGGTGGGCATGGATCTTTATCTATTGGAGCTTCGTGAGATGTTAGCACGGGCATTGGCTATGCAGCGTTGATCCCCCTATCTTTTCTGTTCGCTTCGCGTGTTTGGGGGGGCAGAAAGGGAGGCGTTGTGTGTTCCCCCCCCCCACCTGCCTACCTTTCTGGGTGGCGGGGTTTTTGTGTATCAGTACGGTTTTAGGCAGATTGTTGGTTGAATTTTCGTTAGAGTATTTCTTTGACTGGGGCCGGGGTATGTTGGTCATGGTTTGACCGTTCAGTTTGGTAAAGGGGGTATCTGCAGGAGTGCAGGGTCAGGCAGGGTCGATGATTACGGAGGACATGACCAATGTTATTTCAGTTGTGGTTTGACGAATAAAGTTTTAATGATGACGTATGTTTTATCTATGACGAAATGTTTATTGATGACGTAATGTTTTATTGATGACGTAATGTATAATGATGTTATAATGTGTATTGATGTATTGTGGGGAGGGCCCAAATATGTTAGGGGTGGGGGTTGGGGGCCCGAGTGGTTAGTTATTTATTTATTTAGCGAGGTTTAGTTTTGTAAGGCGTTTGCCAAGGTTTGTATTTGTAATGTGCACCTGTTCCCTAATAAAGCGGCCTTTTACACACACAAACAATTTTTGGTCTACTTTTCTCTCACCCCTCGCCCTCCCTCCCAAGGGGGGCTTGGGGGAGAGAGCCGACCGACGGGAGGTCTCCTCCCCCGGGCGGTTTGGGAGGGCTGCGAGGGGTTATTTCCAGAAGTTGCCAGAATGTTCTAGTTTTTGGGCTGGTCTAGTAGGACCAGCCAGCCCAAGTATAAATCCCACCTTTCCCGCTAACCGCCACCATTTTAGGTTTGGTGACCTGGTGGCTAGGTGCTTTAGCTTTTTGTCCCACCCTCCCTCCCATTTTTTCTACATGGTTTTTTCTCCCCCCTCGCTCCCTCGTTTTTGCCCCAGTTTGGGGTTTCCTGTTCATTTTTCTTTTCTAAAAGGCTGTTTTTCTGGGTTACCGGTTTGCAGGGGTTTTTTCTTGTACTTGTATTTGTCGCTAGGAGCAGGTGCAGTGCGGGGTTTTTGTGTATCAGTACGGTTTTAGGCAGATTGTTGGTTGAATTTTCGTTAGAGTATTTCTTTGACTGGGGCCGGGGTATGTTGGTCATGGTTTGACCGTTCAGTTTGGTAAAGGGGGTATCTGCAGGAGTGCAGGGTCAGGCAGGGTCGATGATTACGGAAGACCTGACCAATGTTATTTCAGTTGTGGTTTGACGAATAAAGTTTTAATGATGACGTATGTTTTATCTATGACGAAATGTTTATTGATGACGTAATGTTTTATTGATGACGTAATGTATAATGATGTTATAATGTGTATTGATGTATTGTGGGGAGGGCCCAAATATGTTAGGGGTGGGGGTTGGGGGCCCGAGTGGTTAGTTATTTATTTATTTAGCGAGGTTTAGTTTTGTAAGGCGTTTGCCAAGGTTTGTATTTGTAATGTGCACCTGTTCCCTAATAAAGCGGCCTTTTACACACACAAACAATTTCTGGTCTACTTTTCTCTCACCCCTCGCCCTCCCTCCCAAGAACAGGCAGGACAAAGCTCTTTGAGAAAATAGGGCTCAGAGGCTGTATTTAAAGCCAACTGAGCAACAACACACGTAACAGGGGGTGTCTTCATGGGAGGTTACAGAATGGGAAAAAGTGGAATTAAGGAATAACTACTAAGCCTATTGACTGATGTAAAGCAACAGTTTACAATGGACAATGAAACAAACCAATGAAAAAATGGGCGGCGAGTGGGCTGAGCTTCACGTCCATACCTTAATACAGCATGCCTTGAGGAGTGCGCTGCCCAGGTTCAACCTCAAATCGCAACCAAAACACATGAGGGGTCCAGGAAGGATGGGAGCAGCAACAACAGACAGGTGGAAACACGAGATTGTGCAGGGAAGGAAGGAGGGAGGGAGAGAAGAGTATCACTGCACCACTTACAGGGAGTATTTTGTAGGAGCAGAATTAAGTAAAAACCTAATGCGGAAGGAACATAAAAGGGAGCAAACTACAAGAGCGGTCAAATATAGGGAGATTGGTCGTGCTGGGGCATGTGTTAGGGAATGTATTCTTTGGAATGGGATACCATTATTATTGTTTGTAGACAGGGTTAAGAGCAGCTGTGTGCCAATTTCAGCAGCATGTGATGATTGATAGTGGGAACTTTTGAGTGTAGAGGGAGTGACCAACTGGAGCGCAGAACTAATGGGGGAGTACCTGGAGGGGTGCAACTGATTGCAGGGAGCTGTTCATTGGCGCACAGTGCAGAGGTAGTAGCGCAGATGTGCACAAGCGTACATTGCTCAGTAATATTGGGGAGCTTTCCTGAAAACATATTTAAGTCTGCAAAATGTGGTCCTTCACTCAAAACCTTAACTATATTGTGAAAGAAAGCATGAGAGACTTCCTTACCTCTACGTCCTTCGTCCTCGACCCAGTCATCACCCATGAGGTATTCCACAGACAGGAAACAAAACAGGAAACGCTTTTAGGCTCCGACCCTCCTCCTGCCAGGTGCTATATCAGACCTAACCACCAGAAGCACATCCTGTTTTGTTTCCTGTCGGTGAATTACTTGATGGGAGACGCTGGGGTGGGTGCCGGGCACTTACCTCCATCTTTGTCCTGTGGATCCTCCTCTGCTGGGCTCTGGGGGGCTACCATGGACCTTCCTGGGATTCTTTTGGAGTGGGGCTGCTGGGCTTCCCTGTCTCCTCCTGGGCTTGGTTGACCGGGGCTGCTGGACTTCTCTGGTCTTCCTCTGCTTCATGCCCTGTTCCCTGTTGCTGTGCCTGGATGGATGCATTGGCAGGTAGGGGTTGGGCGCGCTGGTTTGTTGTTTGTGCGTCACTCCGCTTGTTCTTCCTCGCCCCCCCCCCCGGGCCTCTCTGTGGTTGTGGGGCCCCGGGGATGTTGCATGTGGGCTTCGTTACCTTGGGGCCGTGGGTGGAGCGCTGGGATGTGTTGCTCCTCCCCGTGTCATTCCTCTTTCTCCCCCGGCCCCTCTGGGAATGTGGGGGCCCGGTGTGGTGGCGCTGCTGGTCGCGGCATTTTGAGAGGGATGGCCGGCGCCACTGCGCTGTTGTCCTCTGGCCGGGCTTCCTCCTGTGTTGTGGTTCGGAAGCCCGTCCTCCTCTCGCGGTGCCTGGATGGTTCCGCGCATGCGCGGTTGGCTTTCTTCGCGGTAGGCTGTTTGGACGGACGCCCGGGTGGGCTCCGGGCGCTCCGGTCCTTGAGGGGCAATTTTGGATGTGTGCCGCCTCCTCCTGACCCGGCGCTCCTGCGTCCAGATTCTGGTGGTGGTTATGGCGCTAGCAGCGCCTGGGTGAGTCGCTTCTTTTTCGGCTGCTTTAGCCGCAGGGGCTGTTTGACTCTCTCTTTTTGCTTTGCCTGCCCCTCCCTCTTTCATGCCTGGCTTGTTGGTTGGCTAGGGAGTCGTGGGCTTGCCTCCCTAGTTGTTTTGTGAGGCTTTTTTGGTTGTTTTGGCCATTTTATGGCCTATTACGGTCCTCCCTGTATATATAGACGTCCTCTGGGGGGGTGTTTGTGTGCTCATGTGGTGTGCATTCATTTGTTCCTGCTTTGTGCGTTGTGTGTTCATTATGGGCAAACATCATCGCAAGAGGAAGCATTCCTCTCCTGTGCCTCCGTCTTCCCCGGGTTCCGATGGGGACTCCTCTCCTCCTGTGAAGCGAGCCAGGAAGGCTGATGATGAGCGGATTAAGCGCCTTATCCTGGAGACTCTTTCTGATATCAAGGCGACCGGGAAGGATGCTGTTGGTCTTTCTGGTTCCGCTGCCCTTTATTCCGATATTTCCTCCTCTGCTGATTCTGATGAATCTTCACTGGCTGCTGTTGATCTGCAGGGAAAGTACATTTCCAGGGATTTCTTGTCTGACGTCCTTTCCCATGTTCGGGTTAACATGGGGTTTCCTGATGACGCTACGCCTAGTTCCTCTCAGGATTCGCTCTTGCCGCAGTTTCGGAAACCTGTTACCTCTTCCTTGCCGGTGCATCCCTTTGTGTCTGATGTCCTGCTGAAGGAGTGGAAGGACCCTGATCATATTGCCATGCCTAGGTTTATGTCTAAACTTTATCCGTTACGGGATATGGCGGACACTTTGCCTGATTCCATTCCTGTGGACTCTGTGGTGGCCAGTCTTGTGGGTCGCCCTTCCATGGCTGATGATAACATTTTGAAGGACGGGGTGGACAAGAAGGTGGATTCTCCCCTGAAGGAGTCCTATGCTGCTTCTCATCTGGCTATTCATTCTGGCATTTATGGGGCGTACGTTGCCCAGTCTTTGCTGACCGATTCAAGTCCCTGTTTTCGTCCATGCAGGAGGGTGCGGTTTGTCCTGAGTTGCTGGAGTCTATGGAGCGCCAGGCGGAATTCCTGTCTGACATCGCCTTTGATACTGTAAGGGCTTTGGCTATGTCCTGTGGTTCCTCTATTGCTGCCCGCCGTAACCTGTTTCTGCGGGATTGGAAGACAGACGCAGCCCAGCGTTCCATGGCTTTGAGGCTGCCTTTCACTGGTGCTCGTCTGTTTGGTGACTCGCTGGAAGAGAAGCTATACAAGGTCTTCAAGGAACGCAAGCATTCTTTGTCTTTTCGTGACCTTCCGTCCCGTGGGGGTTCGTCCTTCTCTGGTGCCAGGACTTTCCGCCAGCCTTCCATGTTTCAGCAGTCCTCCTTTCGGAGTCAGCGTGGCACTGGCCGGTCTTTTCCCAGGAAGTTTCAGAAGAAGTCCCAGAGGGGTGCCGGGTCTGGTCCGCAGCTTTCCTGACTATGCCAGCCTGGGGGACGTTCTCGCTGGTGGTCCGCCTCTGGTTGGTGGGAGACTTCGCTTGTTCCTTCCTGCTTGGCGCCTGACGACAACCAACAGATGGGTGCTGGATGTCTTGTCGAGGGGCTACCGGATCGAGTTCCTGTCCCTCCCTCCCCCCTCAGGGGTGGTGGTGACCCCTTCTCCGCGGGATGCCTCCCGCCGTCTGGCCTTGTCGGACGGGGTTCGTTCTTTGGTCAGCAAGCTTGCAGTTGTCCCTGTTCCGATGGCGGAGAGGGGGTTGGGCGTCTACTCCATCATCTTTGTGGTGCCGCGAAGATCACGGGGGGCTTCCGGGTGGTCATCAACCTTCGGGGTCTGAACTTGTTCGTGAGGAAGATCCCGTTCAAGATGGAAACTCTCCAGAAGATTATTCCGCTGATTCAGTCCGGTTGGGTGTTCTCCACTCTGGACCTCCAGGATGCTTACCTTCACGTCCCGGTGGCTGTGGGGGTTCAGCGTTTCCTGCGCTTCTGCCTGGAGGGCCAGCACTGGCAGTTCTGCGTCCTTCCCTTTGGTTTTTGATCCGCCCCCAGGGTGTTCACCAAGGGGGTGGTCCCTTGGTGGCCCATCTCCATCTCCTGGGGGTGTCGGGTTTCCCGTTTCTAGCCGACTGGATGGTTCAGGCTCCGTCCCTGGAGGTCATGTCTCGCCACCTTCTCTTGACCATGACTATGCTCAGGGAACACGGGTTCTTGATAAACTTGCTGAAGTGCCACCTGGAGCCTGCCACTCGGAGGACCTTCATCGGTGCTGTGTTCGATTCCGTGTTGGGCAAGGTGTTCCTGCCGGAGGCCCGGATTCGCCGCCTCCAGTCTTTGCTGAGGAAGTTGTTGTCACTGCCCTCGGCTCCCCTCCTTCAGTGGTTGGAGGTTCAGGGCCACATGGCTGCTTCTGTCTTCACCGTGCCCTGGGCCAGGGTTCATCTGCGCCCTCTGCTGTGGCATGTGCAGCGGTGGGTCCCCTTTCCTGTCCTGGATTATGCGGTCCCTGTGCCCGTGTCTCTGGATATTGTGTCTGCTCTTCAGTGGTGGCTGGATCCTCTCCACCTTTCCGTGGGGATGTTGTTCCGTCTGCCTCCTCCTCTGGTTGTGACCACGGATGCCAGCGCTTCAGGCTGGAGGGCGACTCTGGACCATTGGGCTGTGCAGGCTCGTTGGCTCCCGATGGAGTCTCGCAGGTCGTCCAACTGGAGGGAGTTGTTTGCAGTGGAGAGGGCGCTCCGTTTTTTCCATCATCATCTGAGGGTTTGCCATGTCCTGGTGAGGTCGGAAAACACCGTGTCTGTGGCCCATCTCAATCATCAGGAAGGGGACCAGCAGTTCTTCCCTGAATCTGGTGGCCTGCTCCATATCGGTCTGGGCGGAGGCAAATCTTCTGGCCCTGTCTGCTCAGCACATTCAGGGTGTGGACAGCGTGGTGGCGGATTCGTTGAGCCAGAGGTTTCCTTCGTCTCTGTCCCTGTGCCTGGATCCCCGTACTTTTCGCTTGCTTTGCCTGAGGTTCGGGACCTCGGATCTGGACTTGTTCGCCTCCTGGTCCAATGCCCTGGTTCCCCTGTTCTGCTCCAGGTCTCCGGAGGTGGGCGCCTGGGGAGTGGATGCCTTGTCTCTCCGGTGGCCTCCTTGGCTTCTTTATGCCTTTCCTCCCTTTCCTCTGATTCCTGCCTTCTTGTTGAAGGTTCAGCGAGAGGGGGCTCAGGTGGTGGCTGTTCTTCCGCACTGGCCGAGGAGGTCCTGGTTTCCTCTGCTGCTGGGCCTCACTGTGGGCCCTCCTTGGCTTCTGCCCCGCTACCCATCTCCTCTGAAGTCCCCGTCTCCTCTTCTGGTTCCCCTCTCCTTGGCGGTCTGGAGGTTGAACGGTTGTCTCTTGGGGTCCGTGGTCTGCCCGACCACATCATCTCTGTGATGCAGGCCTCTCGTAGGCCGTCTACTTTGTCTTTCTACTAGAAGCACTGGGCTTCCTTCTCCGGGTGGTGTTCCTCTTCTGGATTGTCTCCTACCTCTTGCCCTGTGTCTTGTATCCTTCAGTTTTTTCTGGATGGCTTTCAGAAACGCTTTGCTGTTTCTACCTTGAGGGGCCAGTGGGCTGCTATCCGGGCCTTCCGGGACCTGGATTCCTTTCTGTCTTCTGATGGCCTCTTGGCTTCTCGTCTGTTTCGTAGTTTTTCTCTCTCTTCCCCTTCTGTTCGTTCTCTGGTACCTCCTTGGGATTTGTCTTTGGGGTTGGGTGTTTTGCAGTCTTTCCCCTTTGAGCCTTTGGAGACTGTGGATCTTAAGTTTCTGTCCTACAAAGTGGCCTTTCTGGTGGCCATCACTACTGCGAGGCGGTTGGGGGAGCTTACGGCCTTGCGTTGTTCTCCACCATTTTTGCGTTTTCTGGATGACGCTGTGGTGCTCTCTTTGGATCCTGGTTTTGTCCCCAAAGTCCGCTCCCGTTTCCATTCCTCTCAGGAGCTGGTTCTTCCTTCTTTGTGTCCTTCTCCTTCTTCTCCTTCTGAGCTTTTGCTTCATTCTTTGGACCTGCGGCATGCCCTGTCCATTTATGTGGCTCGTTCTGGGGAGTTTCGTTCTTCTGACTCTCTCTTTGTGACATTTGGTTTGGCTGGTAAGGGTAAGGCTGCTTCCAGGCTCACCTTGGGTCGTTGGATTAAGGCTGTCATCACTCTTGCCTATCGTGGTACTGGTTTGCCTTGTCCTGCGGGGATTCAGGCGCGTTCCACTCGGGGCGTGTCTGCCTCCTGGGCTGCTTTTCATGGAGTCTCTCTTGATGAGATTTGTCGTGCTGGGACCTGGGCCTCCGAGTCTACGTTTGTGCATCACTACAGGTTGAATTGTGCCCTGTCTGACCGGACAAATTTTGGTCGTGGGGTGTTGCAAGCTGTGGGGGTTCCCCCTCCGCTCTGAATGCTGTTTGTGTATTAAACTTTTTCTCTTGCTGCACTCGTTTGTGTCTGGTACGTGTTTTGCTGTGTTTGGGTTGCCAAAGGCCTGTTTGGGCGTTGCTTTGGTATGCCTCATGAGTGATGACTGGGTTGAGGACGAGGGACGTAGAGGTAATGCTATGATTACGTTCGGTAATCCCCATTACTCTTAGTCCTACTCGTCCTCGACCCAGTCATACTTCCCACCCTCCCTCCCTGTCCAGGCCTTTGTTGCTTGGTGTGTCAGGATGTGCTTCTGATGGTTAGGTCTGATATAGCACCTGGCAGGAGGGGGGGTGGAGCCTAAAAGCATTTCCTGTTTTGTTTCCTGTCTGTGGAATACCTCATGAGTGATGACTGGGTCGAGGACTAGTAGGACTAAGAGTAATGGGGATTACCGAACGTAATCATAGCAGTATGGAAATAGATGAGCAGCAGAAAAGTTAGAGGCATTTTCTGAAAATAAATGCGGTTTAGGGGCAATGGTAAGGTGCAGACAAGAACGCTGACAGAACATTAGCATTAGTAGTTATTCATTCACCAACACAAGTCCATATAGCAGACCCATAAAATTAGCTCTCAATAGAATACCACCCTTTGTGGGATATGAGAGAAATGAAGTTCATGTGAGAGGCACTCTGAAAAACCAGTCCTCTAACTTCCAATCACGGATTCCTATTATTCTGTGTAAGCATATATGCTGTATTTTTTAAAGTTATTTCACATCACTCCTCATTGGGATGAACAGAAAAAGCATAAAATAAAAGGGAACTGCTCACATAAAAGGATGCAATACCTCTGAGTTGAATTAGCACTATATAAATAAATAAACCTCCCCAAAATCAAAAAATACAGAGCCACCCCCCACCCCAGGGTCCACGCCCCCCTACTTAGTGCCCTGCCCGCCTGCGTCCCTTTCCCCATCAATCATGTCAGAGAGGAGAGTCAACATTCTCCAACTAACTCTAGGGTGTCCCCCCCCACTAGTCTTATCAAATGGGACTGTAGAGTCAATAAGATTTTTTTTGTGAGCCGAATAGGGATGTTTTGAAATAATTATAAAAATGTAGGCAGCACGATCATTTTAATTAATGATACTCGACCTGCCATGGACAGGGGAAGTTGAAGCCATTTCTCGATCTGAGCCTCTAATTTATTAACAGCCGTCCCGTAATTGCGACAAATGATCTGTTCGGTACTAATGTGGATATGTATGCCTAAATACTTGACCGAGTCAGTATTTCACTCCAACTGAAACTCAGGATCCCATCTGGACGTGTCAGAGGTGAGTGGGAAAATTACAGATTTGTGCCAGTTGATTCCCAATCCAGAATACTCCCCAAACCACAATATCTCACAAATGAGAGGGTCTAGATTAATCTGTGGGTCTCTGACATATAAAACCGTGTCATCCACGTATAAGGAAACTAACAGTGGACCTGTACAAAACTGCAATCCTATGTGCAAGTGTTTTTCCTGAAAGTGCCTGATAAGGGGGTCCATGGCTAGAATGAACAACAATGGATAAAGTGGACAGCCCTGTCTGGTGCTGCGAGAGAGTGGGAAAGAGGGGGACAACGAACCATTCAATCTTAGCTGAGCTGTCGGCTTACTGTACAGCAGAGCGGTAGTGGCAATGAAGCCGAAAGGCATCTCCATGTTCTGCATGATGAACAAAATGAAAGGCCATTCAAGGGAATCGAATGCCTTCTCTGTGTCCAGTAGGAAGGCCACAGTTGGGATGTCGGGGTCGATTCTATGCAAGGTATTGAACAACGTGCGTAGATTGAACACCGTTAACTGGTGTGGTATGAATCCAGACTAGGCAGGGGAGATTATGGACTCCATCAATAGGGACAGCTGGCAGGCCAATGCTTTTGCCAGAATTTTGTAGTCCAGGTTAAGTAGCGATAATGGACGGTAAGAGCCACACAATTGCGGGTCCTTACCAGGCTTGGGGAGCAAAATAATAACAGCCTCGCGCAGAGTAGGAGATAACACCTGCCGTTCCAGTGCCTCTGCATACATGGCAAGGAGTTGGGGAATCAGTCGGTCTCTATAGGCCTTATAAAAATCTGCCGTGAAGCCATCAAGTTCCGGCACAGAGGAGCTCTTCAACGCAGATATCGCCTCATCTATGCTGTCCTCAGTTATGGGGACGGCCAGGAAGTCCTGCAGGAACCTTTCAAGGAACACCAATGCAACCTTGGACAGATAACTCTTATTTTCTGTGGTGTCAGTGCCCAGTTTAGTGGTGTATAAAGTCTTGAAATATGAAAGGAATTCCCCCTGGATGTCTAATGGGTCAGTTAGGCGTTGCCCCAGAGGAGACCGCAATTCGGAGCTGCAAGCCTTGCTGTAAGAGGGCCTGACCATTTGAGCCCGCAATCTGCCCGGTCTCTCACCTTCGCCATATATCCTAGCATTGTGGTATTTCCCCATGTGAAGTACCTCCCTCTCAGAGTTGTCCCTGAAATCTGCTAGGAGGGAGAGTCTACGCTCTTCCAAGCCCGGCCTGGGCACTAGGAGCAGTGCAGTGTCTACAGAACTCAACTCCCATTCTATCCTGGCTAATGTGGCGCGTAGATCTCGTAGGACACAGGCATTTTTGGATATGCTTACACCCATTATGTAGGCCTTAAATCCCTTCCACAGCATTGCCACTGTGTCCACCTGAGCCAGTGTTAAGGGTGTAGTAATCCTCTATCACCTCCCACAGTCCTCCCGAAAGACATCATCCTCAAGCGCCCAGCTGGGAAACCTCCACTGTTGCTCATAACCCTCCGCTTGTGGCATCCTCAATGTCAATCATACTGGAGAGTGGTCTGAGAATGTGCGCGGGAGTGTCTTCACCGTTTGGCACCAGTTGATTCAATCTGGGGAAACCAGCCAATAGTCCAATCTGGTCCATGTATTGTGGCAACTGGTGTAGTGTGTAAAGTCAGTATGGAGAGGAATGAGCTTCCTACCAATGTCAACCAGGGAGAAGTGTTCTCAAAGTGATCTCAGGGCCTTCCTCGCGCGCGGCTTGGGGTCTGGGGCCCTAGATGTGGAATCACACAGTGGGTCCTGCACAAGGTTAAAATCACCCCCCATCACAATTGGGACCGAGCCTAGCTGTGCCAGCTTGGAGAGTAGTAAGTAACAAAAATCTAGGTAATCGGCATTGGGACCATATGTACAAACAAAGGCTAATTTACGGCTTAGCAGCGCGCCCAGTACAACAGCAAAGCTACCTGCACTATCATGCAAGACAGTATCCAAATGGAATAGAAGTCGCTTATGAATGAGGATCGCTGTGCCCCTTGCTTAGCTACTTCAGTTTGCAAAGTGTCTATGTGCACCCCAGCTGGTGGCAAATCGGGACTGATCTGTGGGGGATAAGTGAGTTTCCTGTAGGAACGCAACGTCCACCCTATGGCGCAGCAAGTACTGTGTTACTTGCCTCTTTTTCCTAGTGTTATTTAGGCCTCGCACATTCCAGGAAGCCAAAACGGCTTCTGAGGGGCCAGCATTATGTCCTATCTGAGTCATGGGGGAAATGCGGGTGGATATTCAAAGAAAATCACCCTCGCGAACTCATCACAATCAGAAATCTGTGCATAGAAAAAGGTCCCAGTGCAACTATACATCTTCCCTCCCAAGCCCCCCTCCCCGAACCCAGCCTCCCCGCCCAACCAGAGAGGCAAAACCATTGTTAACAAATGATAGAATAAAAACAACAGTTCCTCTGCAATACAGAAAAATAACCATGGGTAATACTTGCGGAAGTCACGAACAATCTTAAGGTATACACCATGAGGCGGGGTGACAATGCCCCCAATAACGACATGGCCATGCACATATAGTAGCAAAACAATGCTCACAAAGTCCCTGCAAAGCTGAAGAAATCATATGATACAATGCCAAGAAACCAAGTCAGTCGTGCCCAGCTCCCGAAAAAAGTTCCACGCTGGCATCCGAACCAGCATGCGAAGGGGGCAATCTGTCAACTTCGGGAGGGCGCTGGTTGTTAAGCTTGTGCTTATGACATAATTCCTGTACATCGTTGAGGTTATCAAATACACAAGAGCGTCCATTCACCTCGGCGCGGAATAAGCAGGATACAGCGTACCATATTTCAGTCCTAAGTTCCGAAGCGTCGGCTTGACTCTGGTGAATTTACGCCGTGCTTCTTGCACAATGATGGGGAAGTCTGGTAGAAGGATAGCTTGGAGCCCTGCCACAATGTCTCGCCCCGCTCTCTCGCCAACCGGAGAGTAGTGTTGTGGTCCCTAAAGTTCATGACCCTGGCTATTATGGGTCTAGGTGTACACCCAGAGTTAGGCCGAGGCCCCAATGTTCTATGTGCGCAATCAATCACAAAGCCAAGAGGAGAGGCCTCCCTCCCAAACAGGTCTATAAGGATGTTTTCCACCAATGTGTCCATGCGCCCAGCAGCTGTAGACTCCGGAACTCCTAGGAGGCGCACGTTATTGCGGCGGCTGCACGCTTCGTCAATCCTCGTTCTTGACCGCCCCCTTTTTGAGGATTCACTCCATTCTGTCAAGCCTCTTCAAGGACTGCCCCGCCCCGTCTTACAGGTCAGAAGTGCGAGATTGCACCACCTCAAGCCTCCGGTCATGGACCTGTATCTTAGACCCCAGCTCCGCCATCTGCTTGTCCAAGGCGTCGAACCGCAGATCTAAAGCTCAGAAGCCAGATCTCATTTCCTGCAGCAGTGAACCCAGTTTAGTGGCGTCCCTCTCTGGTGTGGCACCTTTCTGGCCACCCTCAGCCATTGTGTCAGTGGGGTCTTGGGTCGTGTCGGAGACCTTTTCAAAAGGGAGCAGGCGTTATTTAGGATCCTTGCGGCCCATTCCCCAAGACCCTCCACCGGGTACGAGATGGGCCCAATATCAGCTTTTAGTCCAGGGCAGGCCGCAGAGGGGTCAAGATGGCGGGCTGCAACTGCGTAGAGCCCAGAAATTAGTCAACAGACTCCAGGTAGTCCAGAATGATGCAGCAAGGATGGTCTTCAGACTTCCTAGGAGATCCCATGCCACTCCGCTGTTGCACAAACTACATTGGCTGCCTGTTAGGCAGAGAGTGAAGTTCAAAGGCCTTTGCATCGTCCATAAATCACTCTATGGCCTAGTCCAAACATACATAAAGGAACGCCTGGAGGCTTATGTACCTGGCCGTACACTACGGTCTTCTCTGGCCTGTCGCCTATCTTGCCATATATCTTGCGATATAAGCTCACCTTGAAAGGAGGTAGGTCCTTCTCTGTCTTAGCTCCCCAGCTTTGGAATGCGCTACCTGAGCGTCTCCGGAAGGAACCCTCCCTGCTTAGCTTCAGGAAACAGCTCAAAACCCACCTATTTAAAGAATCACTAATCATAGCTTAGTGCGCATTCGTCATCGTGTCGTTTAGCAGCCCACCTTCTCCCCCCCGAGCGCTGAGAGACCTAGAGGTGATTCAGCGCGATACAAGTATAAATTAACATTAACATTAACATTAATCGTAGGGGTGCATCATACTCGTAGTTTAAACGCACCTACATATGTTTTCAGTATCACTATGTATTATGTCTCTTAAATGCATTTATTCTACACGTTAACCAAAAATTATAATGTGCATGTTACATAGAATTTGTATGTAATAGAAGACACCATTATCTCTATTTGCCCCTGAGTATGAAGACATTATATTCATATTAATGTAATTGTGTGTTTTAAAGTTGCCTGCAGTTTAGGCCCTGAGCTGCAGGTTGTTTACGGTTTCACTTCCTCAGCTACTGAAGAATTAGTTAAATGTATCTTTGTTTGTGCTAGAACGGTATGCTCTCATCCCATTGTAGGTAGAAAGATTTTATCCTCATTATTTTTAGTGTAAGGAGATAACTGGAATGTCTTTGAACAGTCTGAGAAGCAAGAGGGAGGATATAGTCTGTGCTTGGACTATCTACACACCAAGGTCAAAAAGAAGTGAAGAAGATTTAATTGAAGAAGTCATGGAAAATCATTGGTGTGCTGGAAAAGTGATAACATTTGCCACGTGATACATTTAGGAGGGGGCTGACTTTATCCTTTTTTGATTGTGCGCAAGGACAGAAAAGATCAGATTTCTAGATTTTCGGAGGAGAAGGAGCATCTTAAGAGCGAGCTTCATAGTTTTAAGCATTTTTTACCCATTTGATGTGAGTACTTCTAAGGAAGTCTACACGTGCTGACACCTTTGATAACTAAGATAGGGGAACCCACTAGAATCATCATTCATGAGAGTGGTGTAGAGACAGAGATTTCATGTTTTCAGACCTAATGAAAAGGGATTTGGACTCCGCCTCCATCTTGAGTTGTGTACGAATCTTGGAGTTTATTGTTTTGTGTTTTTTTTTGCCGAATCAATTATATGCTTAGATTTGGCTCTGTATTGATTTTCCTATACCTATATTCGCTTATTTTGCAGTGTGTCTATTTTCAATATTTTTGGCCTTATATTAACAATCCATAAAAGGAATTCGGAGTCTGTGGTCTTTACAGCATGACTACATTGTAAGTATGATTTTGATGTGGTTCTTCCCCTCAACATCTTTTAGCAGGCAAATAAAAGACCATCACAGCCTAACTTGGGTAGTAAAGCAAAGCCCAATTTTGGCTAGATCACCATTATGACAGAGTTGGGAGAATTCACAATAGAATACATACTTTGTGGTCTAGGTGTCACTTTAGCATATGGTGCTGTGGGGCATTTCACAGTGTTTAGGAACCATTCACACTGTAGACTTCAGACACTGCTATTGCGCACCGATAAGATATCTGCAGATTAAAGAGACCGCCAAACAGCCTGTTACCACAATGTTTTCTTTCAACATTTTCCCTTTCATGTGCTTCACACCACCCACATGCTTTCAGCTTAGAACGCATTTGCCAAGTGCTAATCTAAATTTATATTGTTTTCAATTTGCTCTCCTCCATATGCCATTACATAAAAAGATAAACAACGCTATTCCATCAATTTAAACAAAATCACAATGCGTATTGTCATTTATGTTTAACTTCTGCAAAAAGGTAAAAATTAAGTGCTCTTTAAATTTCGCATGCACAGTGTTTGCTTCAGTTTGTCCCTATTTATTGCGGTGTTTATTTTCGCTCTCACTTCAGCCTTTTCCTGTACACTGTTATTTCGAAACCTTTGGATTTATGAAACACGCTGGCACAGTGTGCTCTTGTGCAATGAGGGATTGGAGTATTAAGATTTTGTCAGTATCGCATAATTTTAAGGGTCAACGATGTTGTTTTTTTTAACGTTGATAACTACAATCCCAGCACGTTATTTATAGCTCTTTGCAATCTGCATCACACAAAACAGGAACTTCCTCCCTGTAGCTGTTTACTCGCCTATTACAGCCTAATCCCCTTAAGCCTCTCAATAATGTTCACGCTCCGCACCTGGAATTGCGTTAGGTGAATCAGTGTTTAACATAAATATTTTATCACCGTTTGACTCAGCTAAAACATTAAAGGCAGGTGTTTGATGTATATTAGGCGTTTACTGCGTGTAAATAGAATCACAATGAAAATTCATAATAAAATTAAGTGTTTTTTATTTCCTTTTCATAATTTTTGGGAGACAAACTCTTTCACCATTTATTTAGCAATTATCACGGAGGGCCACACAATCAAACAATAGAGCAGTGGCCAGTAGCGTACCAAGGATGACTTACACCAAGGCTCATGCAAGGTAAATGGCCCCTTTGACTGGTGGGGTAGTGTAATGCAGTAATTGTCAGGTACCAATGGGACCTTTAGGGCTTTGGGTCCTGGTACCACTACACCTGCTGCACCAATGGAAGCTACGCTCTGCCATGATGCAAGGAAGGGAAATGGCCCCTTTGACTGCTGGGGTAATATAATACAGCACTTGTCAGGTACAAATGGGCCCTTTATGCCTTTGAGTCCTGGGGCCATCGTACCTCCTGCACCAATGGAAGCTACTCTCCGCTGTGCAAGGAACGGAAATGGCCCCTTTGACTGCTGGGGTAGTATAATACAGCACTTGTCAGGTACAAATGGGCCCTTTATGCCTTTGAGTCCTGGGGCCATCGTACCTCCTGCACCAATGGAAGCTACTCTCCGCTGTGCAAGGAACGGAAATGGCCCCTTTGACTACTGGGGTAGTATAATATAGCACTTGTCAGGTACAAATGGGCCCTTTATGCCTTTGAGTCCTGGGGCCATCGTACCTCCTGCACCAATGGAAGCTACTCTCCGCTGTGCAAGGAACGGAAATGGCCCCTTTGACTGCTGGGGTAGTATAATATAGCACTTGTCAGGTACAAATGGGCCCTTTATGCCTTTGAGTCCTGGGGCCATCGTACCTCCTGCACCAATGGAAGCTACTCTCCGCTGTGCAAGGAACGGAAATGGCCCCTTTGACTGCTGGGGTAGTATAATATAGCACTTGTCAGGTACAAATGGGCCCTTTATGCCTTTGAGTCCTGGGGCCATCGTACCTCCTGCACCAATGGAAGCTACTCTCCGCTGTGCAAGGAACGGAAATGGCCCCTTTGACTGCTGGGGTAGTATAATATAGCACTTGTCCGGTTCCAATGGGAACTTTAGGGCTTTGGGTCCTGCTGCCACTGCACCTGCTGCACCAATGGAAGCTATGCTCTGCCATGGTGCAAGCAAGGGAAATGGCCCTGTTGACTTTCGGGGTGCTATAATACAGCAATTGTCAGGTATCAATGGGAGCGGTATGGCTTTGGGTCTTGGTGCCACTGCACCTGCTAAACCAACGGAAGCTATGCTCCGCCATGGTACAAGCAAGGAAATGGTTCCTTTGACTGCTGGGGTAGTATAATATAGCATTGTTTAGGTACTAATGGGCACTTTACGGCTTTAGGTCCTATTGCCACTGCGCCTGCTGTATTAATGGAAGCTACTCATCAGCATGATGCAAGCAAAGGAAATATTCCCCTTTGACTGTTGGGTGGAGTGCTTTTGTAGTGTTTATTCGTTCACCAATATTTATTCATTGGGACGGACAAAAAAATAATGGAATCACAGGGAGCTGCTAGGTAAAGCGCTCCAATGCCCCTGCGTCGAATTGGTGTTATATAAATAAAGGAATCCCCCCAAAATTAAAAAAAAACACAAAGCTAAAACACAAGAGAGGCTCGAGGAGGCTGTGAGCTGCAACAGACGGAGGCAACACTAACTATGGAGGTGCGGGGAAGAAAGGAGGGAGGGAGGAGCATGAGACTGTCGTCAGAGATGCACTCTTGGAGAGAGCATGTTAAAAAAGAAAAATAAGTTAGTTTAAAAAGAAAACAAATTAAAGGCAGTGGAAGAACAAGATTGATTATCAAGTATACGTGCAGACAAAAAGCACATTTAATGCAGTGGACAAACAAAATCACTTGATAGTGCGGGGAATGAGATTTTGGTATCAATTTATAATCAATTTAATAGTTTATCTCATTCGTAATTTTTGGACCGCTCGTATCTGTCATTGAGTAAAAGACCACCCCCACACGGGTTTAGTTCTGCCCCATTAAATGACGCCACTCTGAAGAACCACTTACAACTGATAAAGTTTAAGTATTTTTATATAAAAGTCAAATCTGAATACAAATTACAATCCTCTCAGGATAAATCGCAAAGTATACAAAGAATACAAAATCAGTTCCTTAATCCTCAATTTAAAGCTTCGATGTGAAGTGGTTCCTTTGCGTCATCTACAGAAAGAGAAAATAATCAAGTTAAATCTGTCCCTACTCTATACTAGGTGACATCCCTACTGCGCAAGTTTCTTCCCTAAAAAGGTGTCAGCAGTTTGACTTCCAAAGAAGTTCAAACTCTCTTAACCTCTAAAGGTAACTTAAGTTTAAGAAGCAGTACCCTCTCTGCCTACCCATCCGCTCTTCTAAGGGTCCTCGGCCTACTGCTCCCTTGCGCTCTGATCTCTCTCAGCGCATCTGCTCAAGGCATCTACCCTTGCCTCGCTCTGAGCAATTCCCCTCGCTGTTCCTAATCTCCAATTGCCATCTTCTCCCCGGGGTGCTGTCCCTAAAATACACAATCACAGTGTGGGTGGAACGCCCCTTGACGCCCACCACGGACTTTCCCCGATGATGTCAGTTTCTGGCTCTTTCCATTGCTTCATCTCTTTGCGTCGTCCGTTAGGTTGACCCTTCCCCTTAGATGTCATCTTCATCTTCTTGTTGGTGACTTTAGTTTGACACTTTCATCCAAAATTAGATAACCTTAAACAAGACCTTAACATTACAACTCTTTCTTTGACCTTACGAGATCCTGTGAATGGTCATTCAAAAACAAAAGCTCAAATTCCAATCGCCTCCTCTCATGTTTAGGCAATAAACTACGTTCGACATTTGTCACCTTAAATCTAACAAATGCTAGACTCTTCGGCTCGCACCTTCAAGTGAAGACTATTCACGACTCCTGCGAGTCCACTAAATTACATACATTGGACTACACTCTTGCGAACCCTTGGTTAGTCAGGTTATAATCACAAATGACCTAACTCTTCCAGCATTCCTACAAACTTCTTCTACACAGTATAACCTTTAACATACATTTATATGTGAACGCTTTTAGCAATTACGTTTCTTCTAAACGAATACGATTTTACATAGAATATAAAGTTCACACAGAATATAATCTCATACATAGAATATAAACCCTATACATGGAACATAACTTTATATTCTCATTGGTTACATTGTTATGTATGCTCTCTGCACGTTTCTTCACATTACATTTCTCTTGCCGTTTCTGCATTTAAAGTTACATACGTACATGAATTCTACTCTGCACATTCTACGATCCGTAGGCATTTCTACATTAGCCCACTACGTATACGGCCTTCTAATACATTCTAAAGTGAATACAGTTATACATTTCCTATACCATGATATCATTTTAATTGACTCTATGCTATAGTCATCAACTTCACATTGCGTTATATATTTCATTCCTACGTTTATAACATATACGTCTAAATATGGCTACGATATACTTTATGTTCAAATTGCGCTCTCTCAGTTCCCCCCTTTGATGACTTTTAGGAGTCATCACTAAAAGCAATTTGAATATAACCCTTTATACAGAGCTAGTTACATCATTTCCTCTTTTCATCATTTCAAGTGCTCTCAAGCTTTTATACTGTTGATCTTGTAAAACAGCTAATCTCCTTTCTTGATCTCTCATCGATCTTTGTAACTGGTTCGACCTGTACCATTTATATAGTTTCACAAATCCTAACAATGTAATTATGCAAATTAATACTATTAATACAGGTTTTAATATGTACCACACTATACTTTTGCCAAGGTTAGCAAACCAACTTCCAACTTTTCCTACTCCATTACCTACTTTTTCCCAAACATTTATTTTTGTCAAATCTTCGATTTCTCGGTGAATCTGTGTAATATTTCTTATAACCTTCTCAAGTGGTTTTGAATTATCAGGAATATAAGTACAACATTCCTGAACCTTCAAAGCCTTGCAAACTCCGCCTTCTTTTGCTAATATCACATCAAGAGCAAGTCGATTCTGAAGAACCATTGCTCTAATCGATTGCATCTCACCTTCTATTAGCATTAATGACCTTGCAGTACTTGCAGATAATCTATCTACGACTGTAGCTAGTCTCCTGATCTTAACATCGTTAAGTATTAAACCCAACATTGGAAACATCGCTCCAAATACGTCTCCTACTACTTCTGCATCTCCTACTTCTCTTTTCGTTCTTGTCGAAGCCTTTCTTTCTATGACCGCTAAATCCTTTGCATGATATATTTTGGGGAAGACAATTGCCAAGTAACACGAACCATACCAATTGTCAGGCAGTTTTACATAGGCATTTCTCCCACATACAAAATATACATTAGGAATAGCCTGCATCCCCTTCATAAAATCTTTCGTGTAGTACTCTAATTTAAAAGAGTGCTCGCAACTAACTTCACCTACAAATTCACTCTCATAATATGTCTTGCTTCGAGTTAAACATAACTTTCCTTTCTGCGTTCTATCCAATGCTATTGGACCATTGCTACCTTTCCTTTTATGTGCCTTCTCTTCTTCGGTCCAATCAGTTTTCCACTGTCCTGACATTTTTAAAATCTTCTGCCTTCTGTACCGGTCATCTACTTGTCCTATAAACTTCTTTTCTACCTCTGACACCTTGCAAGTCAGATTATTTCTGCGTGCATATGACGTATCCAACGTATCCCAAGGAAGGAAGAATTTGGCTAGTCTATCCTCCTTCTTGTAATAGTCCCACTTATTCATTTGCTTATAATTCGGAACTTCAGGCAGTACCGAATCATAATTCGAAAAGTAGTACTCAAATCCTTCTCTATCATAAAATATACTAAGCAGTAAGCTACATGTTATCCCATAAGTCAATGGGAGATGATGATATCGAATGCCCTCATCTACAGAAGCCGGCAATTGCATACAAACGTAGCAATCTTTGGCCTCCATGGCATCGATATATTCGTACAACAGTTTAGCATATGCGTTTGACCTAAAGTTTCCCTGTGACTCATCTACATGTAATCTACGAGTTTCATCTGCTAGTAACGCCTTTTCACGTATAACATTGCTCTCCTCCTTCTTTCCATCCAGAGCAGGTTTCAAAGTCGTTACAAATTTTACAGTTGCTACTTCTTTATCACTTTCATGTCCTACTATGTATGATATAGTCACTACTGTAATTATGAGAAAAATTACTACTGCTATAAGTGTACCTATTATGCATTTGGCTTTTCTGTTTGGGTTGCCGTTCTCCATGTTGTCAAAACAGCGTGACTCTTTCTTTTGCGACAAAGTTTATCAGTTCAGTCCTTTGTTTGCCTTGTTTTCTTCTCAGTTCGTAAAGTTCTTTTTATCAACAAAAGTCTCTTTTTCGCAACAGTGTCTCTTTATTTTTAACAACAGACAACCCTAACCCTTCTCCGTCCGCTAAATGTAAACCCTAATTTTATTCTTCTTTCCACTCGGCGCTAAGTTATCTTCTTCTTTGTAGCTTATATACAAAAGTCTTTTATGCATCAACAATTATTCTTGGACCTGCAGCCCTTGCAACAAGTTCCAATAATTCAAAACGAATGACTTTGTCTTCTTCCTCTGATATTTGATGACCAAAGGTTGGAAATTGTAATCTGTTCAACACTAAATCCTTAATCCGACTCAAGTATGGGGGTATGGGAAGTGTGAAAGTCAGTAACCCCTCAGTCTCGAGTCCAGGCGTCAACATCCATATCTCCACTGCCACAAATGGATCGAGATCGATTACTTTCACACTCTTCACTCTCCCAGATTTCTGTCCCCAAGACATCTGCTAGATAAGTCCACTCTGGGGTGGCGTACCTTCTGCAGGGCACACGTACCCTTCTCGACCTTCGTGGACTCTCAGTTCCTGAGTCTGTCGTTTCTTCCTCCTGATCCGATTCTTCAGCGATCGGGACAAGAGTTCTTTCTTGCTTTCCTTCCGGGCTTGGCCTTTTCTTTTTCTCCGGCCAACTGGCTTCTTCGCTCCTTGTTCTTCTGCTCCTTGTTCTTGGACCTGTCACTTGGTCACTCTCAGCTTGTTTGGTATCTGAATCAGTCTCCCAGTTACTTTCTTCTCCTGAGGCGACTTCGGTCTCGCTAGTGTCTTGACCTTCGTCGACTTGTTCCAACACAGTTTCAGCCTCTTCGATCACCTCCACAGCTTGGCTTTCCCCCTCTATGGCATCTCCGTCTTCCGCCGGATTCTCATCCGAGAGAGGAGCTGTTTCTTCTAGAGGTGTTGGCACTCTTCGAGTGTGTGAGGCATGTATCCAGTTTGGCAGGCCTCCACACTTCACCGCTGTGTTCATGACAAGTATGACTTGAAACGGTCCTCGCCAACGCACATCTAAGCAGTTCTTCCTGACATGCTTCTTCACCAAGACCCAGTCTCCAGGACTCAGATCATGGCACAAGTCTTGTGCTGTTGGAACCTCTGCAGCCTGGACCTGGAGGGACACAGAATTAATGGCATCAGATAGTCCCTTGCAGTAGTCCAAGATCAAGTCGTCTGAGATGTTCACTAGCGCTGCAGTCGGAACCGATGGCAATCTCATAGCTCTCCCCATTAGCACTTCATGTGGAGAGAGGCCTGTTTTCCTATCAGGTGTGCTACGTATGCTCATAAGAACCACTGGAAGTGCGTCTGGCCAACTCAGGGACGTCGATGAACAAACTTTAGCCAGTCTGGACTTGATTGTACTGTTGATTTGTTCTACAATCCCTGAAGCTTCTGGTCGATAGCTGCAGTGTAGCTTCTGATCAATATTCAAAGCTGAGCACAACATCTTCACTATTTCGCTGTTGAAATGAGTTCCTCTGTCCGATTCCAAAGAGGATGGCACCCCAAACCTCGGTATTAACTCTCTAAGTAACAGTTTCGCTACTGTAAGTGTATCGCATCTACGTGTAGGGTAAGCCTCAACCCATCTAGAAAATATGCAGACAATCACTAAAACATATCTAAGTTTATGCATTTAGGCATTTCTATAAAATCAAGCTGCATCCTATTGAAAGGCCCCCCAGACCTCCCAATGTGACTCAATGTAACTGGTGTTCTCTTTCCCACGTTTAGTTGCTGACAGATCACACATCGCTGACATACTGCTTCTGCCGCTACTCTAAACTTAGGATTGAACCACGTTTGTCTGAATACTCTCACCATGGCATCTCTTCCTATGTGTGCTGATCCATGCAATTTCCTTGCCATTGGACTAACAAGTTCATTTGGTAATACTGCTCTCCCATCGGCAGAAACCCAAAAATTCATTTCGCTTTTCTCACAACCCGCTGTTTCCCAGCTCTTTTTCTCAACATCTGGTGCACTCTCCTGAACACTCCTTAATTCGTCCCACGTATCCACTGTGTCTGACAACATGGTCAATTCAGTTCTTTCCTGTACTCCCCCCACTTTCACATCAGTGTGAGAATATCCTTGCTCTGCGCAATAACGCGCTACTTCATCAGCATAGCGATTGCCCTGCGACACAAAGTCTACATTTTTAGTGTGCGCGGCACACTTGACAACGGCTATGGCTGACGGACCTTGCAATGCTTCTAACAGTAATCTCACGAATTCTCCATTCCTAATGGGAGAACCCGAGGAGGTCATGTAACCTCTTTGAGACCATAACTGCCCATAATCGTGAACTACCCCGAAACCATACTGGCTATCGGTGTATATGGTGACTCGAAGTTTGTCGCCTGCTAAGCAAGCACGAGTCAAAGCCACAATTTCTGCTACCTGTGCGGAGTGTACTCCTTCCAGGCAAGCGGCTTCTATAACTCTGGTAATCGTGCAAACTGCATAAGCTGCTCTCAGCTGACCGATATCGTCTCTTACGCATGAACCATCAACAAAGAAAATTTCATCAGGGTCAGTCAATGGCTCATCTACGATATCGGGTCTCGGTTTGGTGCATAGTTCAGTCACATCGAGGCAGTCATGATCTGTACAATTTTCATCTTCCACTTCATTCGGAAGTGGCATCAAAGTTGCAGGATTCAAGACAGAACATCTTTTTAGGGTCACATTCTCGGCAGCCAGTATGACTTGCTCGTAGCGTGTGAGCCTGCTATTCGTCAGATGCTGAGTCTTAGTCCTGGTCATTAACAATTCCACAGAATGCGGTACGTACACCACTAACTGATGTCCCATCACCACGCTTTCAGATCTTTCAATGCTGACACCCGTTGCAGCTACGGATTTGAGACATCCGGGCAACGCTGCGGCTACTGGATCTAATGTAGCCGAAAAATACGCCACTGGCCTACGCGCATCTCCGTGGATCTGAGCTAAAACCGCTAAAGCGCATCCCTCTCTTTCGCAGCAGTAAATCAAAAATGGTTTTGTGTAATCAGGCATTCCTAAAGCCGGGGCACGACATAAGTCCTCCCTCAGCTGCAAAAATGCCATCAAACAGTCTTTGTCCCATGGTACCGGATCACTCACTCCCTTGTGCGTCAGTTGTAATAACGGCTTTGCCTTCAGCGAAAAGTTAGCTATCCACTGTCGACAATAACCGACCATGCCTAGAAACATCCTGACCTCTCTTTGTGTTGTAGGCGCGTTCATTTTCATAATCGCCTCTATTCTGTCTGGAGACACCTTCCGTTTCCCCTTTTCAATCCTGTGGCCCAAGTATTGCACTTCAGTCTTACAATATTGCAATTTACCTGGTGACACCTTGTGCCCGTTCTCGGCCAAGTGATTTAACAAGGTTATGGTGTCCTCTCTGCAAGCTTCCTCTGTTTCTGACGCAACTAGGAGGTCGTCTATGTACTGGACTAGAACTGAGTTCTTGGGCAGTACTAGACTTTCAAGATTTCTCTTTAAAAGCTGGTTAAAAATCGATGGGCTTTCTGTATACCCCTGAGGGATACGACACCATGTTAAAACGCGATCTTCCAGCTTAAAAGCGAAAAGATACTGGCTATCTTCATCTAAAGGAATCGAAAAGAAAGCCTGGCACAAATCTATCACGGTAAACCATTCAGCTTGGAACGGTATCTGAAATAATATCACTGATGGATTCGGTACCACCGGACAACATGAGACAACAATATTATTAATCTTCCGAAGATCCTGCACTATTCTGTATTTTCCACTAGGCTTCTGCAAACCCATAATCGGTGAGTTACATGGACTACCCACGATCTCCTTCAGTATTCCCTGTTTAATCATGGATTCGATCACAGGCTTTATTCCTGCAATCGTCTCTGGTGTCAACTTGTACTGTGGTGTTCTTGGATACTCGGCATTGAGTCTTACCAAGATCTTTACTGGTTCTACTCCTTTGATCAAGCCTATTTCTTCTCCAGTAAAATCCCACACCTCAGCTGACACTTTCTCCCTCAAGTCCTGTGGGAAGCTCCTCCACTGTCAGGGTAGGATATAATTCCACACATTCTTGCGAATTTACAACTTTGAAATCGGCATCTTCATCGTTGGTCTGCACTTCTACTCCTTCAGGTGTGCAATGTATTGTGCAATTTAGTTTACACAACAGATCTCTTCCTAACAAGCACACCGGGCTAGAATCACAGATCACAAACTGATGTTCGTCACTGTAATTCCCTATCTTTACTGACACTGGTTCTGTCAAGGGATTCGTCATCCTCTTGTTGGCGACTCCTACCACCTGAATCATTTCTCCTGATATCGGCAGACCTGGGACTACCGCTGATCTCAACGTGGATCGAGTGGCTCCCGTATCCACCAAAAAGGTTGTAGGACATCCAGCTACTTCAGCTTCTACGTATGGTCCTCTCTGATCTACTTCCAGGGCTGCTCCTAAAGTACAGTCTTCTTCCCTATTCACTCGTTGCCCTGTAAGAGGATCAACGTAGTAGCATTCTTCTCCTCCTACGAACAAGGGCATTTGTCTGTAGGTTTTCCCTCCATTCGCAATTCGAGGCGGTTGAGGAAACGGGGCTCGAGGAGTTTGAGTCCCCCCTTTGATAAACTTTCCCTTTGGGACTGTTGCTCCCTTAACCACGTTGTTCTGTACCTCTTCCTCCTCCTGTTCTAATTCCCCTGTCTCAATATTATAAGGACACTCGCGTCTCCAATGTCCCACCTCGTTACACTGATGACACCTGGTTGTCCTTTTCAGTGTTGCGATATCCATTCTCGGTCTCGGTCTTTCTTCCTCTTCTCTGGTCTGATTATTCTGTTTCTTTGCCTGTGCTCCTGTTCCCTGCTGTCGCTGTCCACCCTTTCCAGCTGCTTGCATCTGTACTAACATTAACTTTTCCTTGAGCTTCTTCGCCTTCGAGTCTATCTCATCGCTACAGTACCTAGCATACCTCAGAATTTCGTCTAAAGGTTTGTTCTGCCAACAGATCAAGTGCTGTTGAATCATTAGGCTTATGTCTGGTCTCAATCCGAGAACAAACTTTGACACAAACTGTCCTATGTCCTTAGGATCCATTACGTCCAATCCACTATACTGTTTAAATGCTTTCAGTAACCTCTCATAGAACTCGTGAACTGTCTCTTTAGGCTCCTGAGTTGTTCGATCTATCTTAACCCAGTCTATGTCTTGCACCGGCACTTTCTCTTTCAGCCATGTTATTACCCTTTCGTATTTTTCCATGACTCTGTCTGATGGACCACCTGTCTGTGTATCTCTCTGAGGCTCACAAGTGGGCCATTCAATGCTAAGTTTGCATGCCGTCCACAAGTCTCCGGGTACCACGATATCGAACAATGTGTTCAAATCGATCCAGAGAACCTTAGAGATCTTCACGAATCTTTCTACCTGCTTGTACCACTCAACGGGATTTTCTCTAAGTTTCGGGAAGGAATTAGTGAATGCCGCTAAATCCCCCCTACTCCATGGTACATGCACGTAGTTTCCGTTCGCGATTTCTCGCAAAGGGAAAGCTTCCATTCGCATTAGGTCTGTATCCTGAGACTTCACAAGTGTACTCCGTCTGACAGATCCCTTCTTGGACCATCTTTCCTCCCATCTATCCAGATCTCTCCATATTCTAATACACATGACCAATTCCCTTATGTGTACTCTCAGCCCAATCGTTCTGCGCTCATCTAAATCTAGATCCGTGCAATTCAGCCTATGGTTGGCCTGTAAAGCCTTAGTCCGTGATATGTCTATCATGTACTTTTCTGCCAATTCAGATAACTTCTCATGAGCTGCTCTCGCTTTCCGAGTAACGTCTTTAGATAAAAACAGTATCTCATCTGGTGCGTACAGCTCTAACCTCTCGATTGCCACTGTGCCGTCAATTATTTCGTCTAAGTCTGACTTTAAGCTCATTACATCTATCCGTCTTGCTTTTATTTCGGCTCTCAATACGTCAGTCCTAGGTTGTTCTCTTACATCCCTCTCTCCTCCACTATGCGCCCTACGCCTGAGCACAGGTGAGTTATGAGGAATTTTTCTTCCATCTCTTTGTTCCCACCTCTCTAAATCCCAAGCCTTTCCATCTTCCCTTGGGGTGTGGTGGAACAATGCTCCATCCTTCAACCCTACATTCCGTCTTTTCGATTCAGTTTCTCCAGATACAAGATAAGATCCTCCGTGCTGCTCTAAACCACTGTAACTCGCTTGCTGTCTGGTATCGCTTAACAAACGATAAGGTCCTTCATGGCTCTCCATGCTCCCGCGATCTCGTTCGTGATCACCGGATGTATGGCGAGACGTTTCGCGACTACCTGTATTCTCATGACTTCGCCCTAGATCACCGGACGCATGGCGAGACCCTTCGCGACTCTCCATGTTCCCGTGATTCCAATGTTGCACATTTTCATCCGGAGCATGGTGTGTGCACCTAAAAGTATTCCGGTACTCCTGCGTCCTTCGTTCTCCTTCACTAAAGGTGACGCGAGGCACTTCGCCACACCCTGCACTCCTGTCATCGCACATTTGCCTATTGCCACTAATGGTAGGACAATTATCTCTCCTGCTTCCTTGACTCCCTCTCTCCCACTCTGGGCTGCTTTCGCCAGCTCCACAATGAGAGAGGACCTTGTTATCCTGGTCTCTCCATTCAGCTCCTGTTTCTAAATTTTTATTCCTAGACTCTTCGGCAGTATCCCATTCTTTCAGATATTCCCTTAATTCCTTATAGGATTTCGGTTTTGGTCCCCTCAAATCCATTGATCCTCTTTCATCCCCTTGTTCTATCCAGGGACCCATTGCAGAATCTAATGGGGTACTCCGACTCACTGGTGCTAATCTCTGTCTTTGAGGATTCATCGTGTTATTCCTATTCTCCATCTCTGCCCTTTCCCTGTCCCATCGTGCCTGTTCCTCCTGCTGGACCCCCTCTGGGTTGTAGATTGACACAATAGGGCCTATGGTAACAGGTACTTGTAAAGCGTCTGGCATTTGGTACGACCTTGCACATTGCGTCTCTGGCACCTTCTGGACCACGAATCTTCCCACCACTCTCTGTTCGGAACTAGTTTGGGGTATTTCCTCACTCTTGTTGGAGTCCCACTCTGTTACTGGGATCGATTTATATTCTCCCCATCTAGCTCCTTCCGCTTGCTGTAATATGGGACTTGCGGATTCACCGCTATACGGAGGTGGTCTCTCTGTTAACAGCCTCTCTAACAGTTCTTCTTCCGTTTCGCTATCCTCGTCTTCCTCTTCTAGGGGTTTCTTTTCTCCCGTAGCTTCTATCATGGTGAACAGTTTGTCTGCTTCTATCTTTTGCACTCTCCACTTCTTAGCTTCCTCATCCCATTTTGCATCCTGTAATGCCTTTACTGATCGTCTCACTCTTTCTTGACGCCTCTTTACGCCCTTTGCATGTGCTGCTTTAAACCATGCACTAAGAGCTTCGAATTGTGTTGGGCTCGGTAGAGGTCTTGTTGCAAGCATTACCGCTTTCAATTGGTTCAACACGTCTAGCTTAAACGTTCCGAATCTTGGAAACGTCAATTCCTTTTCTCCTTCTGTTAGCCTATTCCACTCGGAAATCCATAATATCGAGTGTAAGCCTACATTTACTGCCATATGATAAGCTGGTGTGCCTTCTGGTGGAGCTTCTTCTCCGGCATATAAGTTTCTTCTATTCTTCCTAAAGATCTTTCTTAAACCCTTAAAGCACTTCATTTTTGATGATCTACGATTTTTCTCCTATTAATTCTCTTCCTTATTTACGTCCTGATGACAACCACCAATCCCGGTGCGACTCTCGCTAGTCAGCCTGCCTCAACGCTGTTCTATGCCGACTGACCAATCTCAGCGCGACTCTACGCTGACGTCACTTGTTCTCTCTGCAGCAATTTCCTTCGTTCCTCAACTCGTCTCACGATCTCACATGCGTTTCATTCATACGCCGAAAAATGACTACTTCCGTCCAAGCGATCACTTTTCTCTGACTGTACGGCCACAGTCTAACTGTAATTGTCACCTCAACTGGCGAGACGTCTTTCCTCGTACGGTCAGACGTTCACCTCAACTGATAGGTTACTTACACACAGTAAACGTACGACCAGCATGCGTTTACTCATACACTCACTCAAACGCTCCCCCTATCATCGGTCTGCGGGCGATCAATGGTACCTCATGACCCCCATGAAATGGTAGACAAATTACTCTGGGTGTTCGATACACCCGAACCACTTAAGTCCTCTGGACATAAGATTTTATCCGGTTGCGCGCGCTCACAACCTTCCCTCAATCACACTACAGGCATTCAACTCCGCTTGACATTACAACACAGGAACAACATAAACCACCGCAATCTTACAACGCATGACCCTTATACTCACTCTCGACCGATTCTGCTGCTTTTCTCTCGATGCACCGTCAGCACCTTCTTCGGCAGGGATTCGTCTTCTGATCGTCGATGACTAGGGACCTTGGGGTAAACTAAACCTGGCCTAGGTTGTCTTCCTCAAGAAGATAACCATCCTCTGCTACCAACTGCGGGGAATGAGATTTTGGTATCAATTTATAATCAATTTAATAGTTTATCTCATTCGTAATTTTTGGACCGCTCGTATCTGTCATTGAGTAAAAGACCACCCCCACACGGGTTTAGTTCTGCCCCATTAAATGACGCCACTCTGAAGAACCACTTACAACTGATAAAGTTTAAGTATTTTTATATAAAAGTCAAATCTGAATACAAATTACAATCCTCTCAGGATAAATCGCAAAGTATACAAAGAATACAAAATCAGTTCCTTAATCCTCAATTTAAAGCTTCGATGTGAAGTGGTTCCTTTGCGTCATCTACAGAAAGAGAAAATAATCAAGTTAAATCTGTCCCTACTCTATACTAGGTGACATCCCTACTGCGCAAGTTTCTTCCCTAAAAAGGTGTCAGCAGTTTGACTTCCAAAGAAGTTCAAACTCTCTTAACCTCTAAAGGTAACTTAAGTTTAAGAAGCAGTACCCTCTCTGCCTACCCATCCGCTCTTCTAAGGGTCCTCGGCCTACTGCTCCCTTGCGCTCTGATCTCTCTCAGCGCATCTGCTCAAGGCATCTACCCTTGCCTCGCTCTGAGCAATTCCCCTCGCTGTTCCTAATCTCCAATTGCCATCTTCTCCCCGGGGTGCTGTCCCTAAAATACACAATCACAGTGTGGGTGGAACGCCCCTTGACGCCCACCACGGACTTTCCCCGATGATGTCAGTTTCTGGCTCTTTCCATTGCTTCATCTCTTTGCGTCGTCCGTTAGGTTGACCCTTCCCCTTAGATGTCATCTTCATCTTCTTGTTGGTGACTTTAGTTTGACACTTTCATCCAAAATCAGATAACCTTAAACAAGACCTTAACATTACAACTCTTTCTTTGACCTTACGAGATCCTGTGAATGGTCATTCAAAAACAAAAGCTCAAATTCCAATCGCCTCCTCTCATGTTTAGGCAATAAACTTCGTTCGACATTTGTCACCTTAAATCTAACAAATGCTAGACTCTTCGGCTCGCACCTTCAAGTGAAGACTATTCACGACTCCTGCGAGTCCACTAAATTACATACATTGGACTACACTCTTGCGAACCCTTGGTTAGTCAGGTTATAATCACAAATGACCTAACTCTTCCAGCATTCCTACAAACTTCTTCTACACAGTATAACCTTTAACATACATTTATATGTGAACGCTTTTAGCAATTACGTTTCTTCTAAACGAATACGATTTTACATAGAATATAAAGTTCACACAGAATATAATCTCATACATAGAATATAAACCCTATACATGGAACATAACTTTATATTCTCATTGGTTACATCGTTATGTATGCTCTCTGCACGTTTCTTCACATTACATTTCTCTTGCCGTTTCTGCATTTAAAGTTACATACGTACATGAATTCTACTCTGCACATTCTACGATCCGTAGGCATTTCTACATTAGCCCACTACGTATACGGCCTTCTAATACATTCTAAAGTGAATACAGTTATACATTTCCTATACCATGATATCATTTTAATTGACTCTATGCTATAGTCATCAACTTCACATTGCGTTATATATTTCATTCCTACGTTTATAACATATACGTCTAAATATGGCTACGATATACTTTATGTTCAAATTGCGCTCTCTCAATAGCTCCCAAGTATATGTGCGGTCGACAATCAAGCTGGGTTATAAGGAAAAAAGTAGCTAGAATAAGGCGGATGAAAGTGCAACAGGTAGGAGACCTTGATCCACGCTCCACAGAATCGTATACGCGCGAAAACAAAAACAAGCATTTGCAATGCTAATTGGTTTCGTATTTATGTAGGTTAGAGTTATAGGAGTTGTAAATGACAATGGGGCAAATTATCAAGAACGGCGTTACAATTATCGCCGGTTTAGCGCCAGAAAACTGCCGCTAAAATGGCATTAATGGGCTTGATAATATGCTCTGGAGAATTCTAATAGAAGCCCAGGTTGACACCAGAACCTGGGCTTCTATGGGAATTCTCAAGGGTATATTATCAAGCCCACTATCGCCGTTTTAGCGGCAGTTTTCTGCTGCTAAACCGGCGATAATTTTTAACCCTGTTCTTGATAATATGCTCCCTAGTCACATTTGTGCTCATCAAATGACGGGATACAGCATGGATCCTTATAAAATGGTAGCCCTTAAGTACTGGTGGTCTCTGTTCTACTGTGACTTCAAAAGCCAAACTCAGGGGGGCTTCCCTGAGCTTATATAGTAGAGGGCAGGTTATGGGGGCAGGGTTCTGCCCAGAGAGGATTTTTTAGCTACTTTAAGAAGGACTAGATGGAGTCTAAGCACAAAGAAGGAGGAAGACACAGTGGCACACAGAGAGGTCAGACAAGAGAGACTAAGAGAAGACAGCTTGGCGCTTAAACTGCAGCCCTAGACCAGCAGGTCCAAGACACAGTGCTGGCTGAAGGTGTGGGTGCTAGAATGAGATGAAAGGTGTGGCCTGGGTGCCTTCTACAGTACAACAGCCAAAGCCTGTGTACACAGTCCCAGTCGGTGAAACATGTATCACAAACCGGAGACAATGATCTCGAAGAGGGGTTCCACCTGGGCCGTGTGCTAGTCAACTCCCCGCCGCCACTTACGTATGGTGGGGGTGTGGCCGGTGTCGAAGCTGCTGTAATATCTTGCTTGGCCACTGCCACCACAGTGCCCAAGAAGCATTTATCAGATCTTGCGCTGTCCAGGCCGTCAAATTTTCCCAGGAGAAGGCGTAAAGGGTTATGCGGGACCTGCCACCCAGAGTCTGTGTGAGCTCTGATTCCGCACCCGACCAGAATGGAGCGAGTCCAGGGCACAGCCAGACCATGTGCAATAATTCGGCCGGGACGTGGCCACATCAAGTACAATCTGGGGAAGGGCGTAATCCTGCCCTGTGTAAGCGCGCAGGGTGAGATATGCCATGTGAAGGTAATAAAGTTGGATGAGACGTAGCTTAGAGGAGGTTGTCAGGGTTTTGGGAGCCATAAGGGTGTGTCACCAGTCTGCTTTCTCTAGGGGGCCCAGCCATCCCTCCTAGCGGGTTTGCAGCGAGTCAAAGGTAGTAGGGCCATTGTTCACCAGTGAGCAGTAAATCCACGACATCAACACTCTACCCAGGTTCCCCATCATGACTTTGGCTTCTAGCAGACTAACCTCAGGGAGTGAGGTGCCTGATGAAATATGCATAGAGAGGGCGTGACGGAGTTGCAGGTACTTGTAGAATTGGGTGGCGTGAAGGGAATGGAGTTGTTGTAGGTCTGAGACGGCCCTGATGTGGTCTCCCACCCAAATGTCCCCAAGGAGTGAAATCCAGACCCAGTCCATTTGCCGAAAACCCAGAAGGGCTGATGCCTCCCAGAGCCATGTGCCATACCACAAAGGCGTATGTTGAGTAAGCCTCTTGTCCCATCTCGTATAGCGCAGAGCAACGCGCCAAGCCGTTAGGACCGCCCTAGTGATAAGTGGAATAGTTTATGGAATGGTTGCACCATACAAATAGGCTTTGATTTGTGGGAATTCCATAGTTCTAAGCTTGGTTCAATAAGCTGTATCAGACCAGCCTCCAGCGAACCAGTAGTAGACAACAATGAGTCTAGTGGCCAAGTAGTAGAGGTGAAGTTTGGTCACGCCCATGCCACAGTCAAAGGGAGGTATCCGGCAGCGAGCCAACGCCATGTGCTGCCATCCACCCCCCCCATAAGAACCTGGTAAGTCCCCCATCACACTCAAGGAACCCCGGAGGTGAAATGAATATTTTGAAGGATATATAAAAACCCTAGAGGTGAAATGAATATTTTGAAGGATATATAAAAAACGGGGAAGATCATATTTTTGCGTTTTTTAATGTACTAAATCGAAATAGAGCCAATGCAACTCTAACCCGTTCGTTATCACATAACATCACGTGAAGAACAAGCTCCGTCAGATGGTGCATTCAAAGAAACCTGATGAAGTTGGCACAGGACAGCGGCTGTGATGGCATCATAGTCATCTGGAGTGAACAGTTGCATACAGTGCATGCATAGTGTTTCCCTTCTGAACACTGAAGCTAAAGCTCAGGGCTTTTCCTTTGAATGTGTGAGCTGTGTGAAGTACTTAACCGGTAAGCGTTACCATCAGGCCTCTCAGCAGCATGTAGAGTTGTATGGAATGACAAGCAGCCCCGCTGAGTAGGAGAATGGCCGCAGCTCTTAACTCCTTCGGCGCTGCGCAAATTTTCCTGCAGTGCGGGAGAATTAATAAGTGGGCTGGATTTTGACACCCCCGGCCATACTCAGCACACACCCACGTGAAGTCGGATGGCCGGACGCCGTCCTGTGCACCAAAGAGGTTAAAGTCATAGCCTAGGCAGTGAGGATATCCCTCCGCTTATTCAACAAGCACAAAAGTAATGTGTGCAGCCATGGAGAGATTAGTAAACAAGCACAGCACAAGTGCTGTGCTGTGCAAACTTAACATAACAATATTCATAGCACAAGAGCTGTACTTGTTTACCCATTCTCCCCGTGGCTGCATAATTTTAAGCCTGCTTGTTCTTATGAAATATCTTTATTGAAAAACACTCGAGAATAAAAAGAACGGGGCAAATTACCAACAACTAGCGATAATTATCGCTATGTTGGTTTAGCGGGGATATTTTTATCGCCGAGCTGCAGCGAATTTTTATCGCTTAGGAACCTTGGTATTATCAAGGTTTATCTCCTAAGCAATAAAAATCAGCCAAAATGCATGAATATCGCTGAAAAGTCAGCCATATTCATGCATTACCGAGCTAATGCTCTTAGCCATGTTATCCACCTACCATTGGATAACATGGCTAAGATCTGCTCAGGGGCAGGTGTTAGCTTTTGGAGATATTCGCACCTTAGCACAAATATCTCCAAAAGTTGGTAATAGGAGATAGCGATGTTAGCGACTGTTTCCAGTCGCTAACATCTTGGCACGCCCACTTTGCATGTCATTAGTGATAAATATCACTGACATGCAAAGCGGGGCCCAAGATAGTCGCTATCTCCTACTAGCTGTCGCTAACTGGCGTTAGCGACAGCTAGGTAATAGGGGGGTAATTTTATCTCCGCTTTCTTGGCTTTTAAAGCCAAAAAAGCAGAGATAAACCCCCTTGATAATATGCCCCAACATCTTTAGCCTGGGTACGGAAATCCCAAAAGTTATAATATAGTTCATACTGGTGTCAAAAGAAAAGGTATACTAATAAATTGCGACAGACATCTACCTGTAGTTGGCCCCATTCATCTGTGTCTGCATGTCTAGGGATGTGCTGAAATTGAAATGGTGCTGCAGGGTTTCCTGCTCCCTGAGATTGCATGGAACTTAAGCACGTCAAGGGAGCTCGCAGTCTGAAGGGCTGAGCAAGCCCTGTGAAATCAGCTCTAACAGCTGTCCACCTTACTGTGGGTATTGTTAATGCACAAGTGCCATTATTTCAGAGGAGGGCAGTTAAGGGAGAGAAGGGCTGTACTCCTAAGGAAGGAAGATGGCAAAGTTAAAGAGAGACTGTGGAAATATATGGGCCAATAGTGAGGAGTGAGCAGCTTTCCCATGGCTAATATGTTTCAGACACCTATTTTTGGAGTGACGCTTAAAATTAAGCAAGCATTTGTAATTGCACTGTCTTTGAAAACATGACACAGGGCCTACGAAAGAAACATCCCTTCCAAACTTTATGAAATGGACGGAGTGGAGGAAGTGAAGTAATCTTGGTGTTTTTGACTAATTTCTAAGTTGCCCTCTGCTGGCTGCTAGAGAGAAGGTCTGTCAAACCAGTCTTACACTGCTGCCTGCTGCAGTCTCCTGAGCCCCAGCTGCCTCCTTTGTGATCCTCCGACCTCCGCTGTCGCACGAGTACATAGCATCTACAACAACGCCATTGCTCACTAAAAATGCCCTCACACACGGCTGGAATGGAGCTGTTATCAAAGCGCGGTGAGAAAGCGTTTGGCATAAAGGGATATGTAGTCCCTGTAACTTGTGCTATTTGTGCACATAGTGCAATTTAAAGGAAAAAAGAACTACATGTCCTAGAATTATGTGAAACAATGTTTGATTTTCCAGACCGAGAAAGACGAGGAGTGCAGGGAGAGGAGGCCAACCAGGAGATCAATATGAACTACATGGAATAAACACACAGCACCACAGGGGTAGGTCGGGGTGAGCATGTAGCACATGGGAGGAGGTGAGAGACATTACAGGCGAGGTGTGGGATGTGAGAGCAGGATACAAAGATAAAATAGTCCCCCAAATGTGCGTAACTATACAGTAGCTGATCCCTGCTCCTGTGGGAGGAAACCAAAGATAAAAGTAGGGACAAGATGTAGGATTGACCCCTAGGGTTTTTTAAAGGACACTGAAACAGACAAATGAAAGCAGCGGGTGGGCTCTAAGCCTACATATACCTATATATTTAAGTATATGTGAATAGCAAGTTGCCCTGAAGCATTGGGAATGCACACGCAGCGCTCTGCCATCCGGCTGTGAAGTTTCCATGCCTGCCATCATGCTGCACTTTTAATTGGACGCCGACGCGTTTCAAGGTCCAGAGACCTCTTCTTCTGGGCTGCGCAGATGATATTGATAAACGTACTACCGTTGTTAGTTGGCACTTTTTATTTATTTCAAGCTCCACCTCTAGTGGGCGTTGTCCATTGTGACAAAAAACTGTTGATAACTGGGGCTTGAAGTCCGTAGTAAGTTTCAATGTTTAAGACTTTTTTTTTTTTTTTTAATTTTTGGTAAACCTTTATTGATACACAAAGCAGTTACAATCACGGGCAGCAAATCAATAAAAGCCATAAGTACTCAGCAGTCCGCCTCCCAATTGCCCCATTGCAGCTCAGGATATTGACCGTACCATATAGGTACCAGGATGAAAGAGGTTTCTTTTTTTTTAAGGTTTAGGGAAAACCAGGATCGGACGCCGTACAATCGAACAATCATTAGATCAAGGGCTGTCAGTAATCAGGATCTTCGCTGCAGGACTAATAAAGGCAGGGCGTTGACACTAATGCGTAGTAAACAGGATAGACAATGAACAGTACAGTTCGCACGCCAACGCAGTACAGGTCTGCTGCATCTTAAGTCTGTTTCAAGAAACATCACCCCTCGTAATTCGGACCAGAGAAACGTACGGTAAACAACCTATCGCTTGGTTCCAAAGAAGAAGGGGAAAGAACGAGACGTAAAGGGAAAGCCAAGAATAACAAGTGAGAACAAAGGGGCCATAGAAACGAAAAAAGAAAAAAGAAAAACAGTAATACCCCTCCCCAAACCCCCCACCCTGCACCCCTGCCTATGGCTACGGCCTCCCCCTCAGCAGCGTGCCTGTCGCCCGTTATAGAACCGGAAATGTAGAAGAAAGCGGAAGAGAGCTATAGCTCGACTTAAGTTAAAAATCTAAAGGAGAGAAAAAGGAAAAAAGAAAAGAAAGAAAACGGAGGAGGACACCAGGACAGACCCCCAGCCCACGCCCGCCCCCCTCTCCCCACCACAGGAGATACCCACTCCAAACAGAAAGCCGGAATGCAATACAGTACACGTAGTATGAGTGGGTTCAGTCTTTGCCAGTCTGCCGTTAGCGCCATCATGACATAGGTAAAAAGTCCCGCATCGGACCGCACTGAAAGTAGCATTACAATACTCAACCCAGGCCTGCCCGGTCCAATTTACGGTTGCAACCCAGTCTCTCCGTTACAGGTGTAGGTGAATCAAAGTACCAGACTGAGAAGAGGATGTCTTCCAAAGGCACGATAGTACACAGTGATGTCGCTCGAAGGACGTAGTTATCCAACTATCTAGGGGCCATCAGGGAGCGTGAGAGATGGCGATCACTCCTCAACATCAGTCCAGAACAAAGGGAAAAAGGGCTTGTCATAGCGCCACCGCTACCCGCCGCTGTCGAGCAGTTAGTCATTTGAACCGGGTAATGCTCCCATAAATGACATCATCGTCAGATATTCGGCCTCCGCTGTGATTGCTGGACAACACACAGCACCACTATCCCTCTGTCGAGTGTGGGCCCATAGGACGTCACCATCTAGCCCCGAGACCACCAAGTCCCGGGGGCACCCATGAGCCGACTGTCAACAATCAACATGTCACACAACATCCAGCAATCTGCATATTAGGGTAGAAGTCGCTCCACCTGGATGACGCCACGCACAACAGCATCCAGGTCTCTCCCCAAGGTCTCCATCTGGTTTTGTGGTGCAAATTGCAAGTCAGCAATGGCCGCCATGACATCCCCCAGCTGAAGGTTCTCCATCTCTCCCCCAGTAGCGGCAGTCATCGCATCCAGCGAGGCTCCAACGCACCAGGCCGATCCGCTCCAGGTGTCCGATCGCGCCATTTTCGTGGCCCCAGCCGAGCAGTTAAGGATCGGTATCGGTCCCCTGAGGCGCAATTGCGTGCAAGGCGCTCCCACACGGAGCGTACCCTACTAGGCGGAGAGTGTCCCGGGGTCGCTCATCAATTAGCGGGCATACAGTCCCAGCAAGGGTATTGGGAGACACTCACCGCCATCGGGATCGATATAATCTGCACGGGGTGCACACCCACAGAATGACCAGCTGGGGGGGGGGTCGTTGCTTCAATAATCAAGGGAGAGCAGAATATCGAATCTCAACATTGCTGTGGCGCTGTGTGAGAATCGCCGTCAAAATCAGGTAAGTCCGGGTCTCCATCCTCCCAGACCGGCACTTCCGCCACGCACCCTGCCGTTGTTGTTGTGTTCGGGGCCAGGCATTTCAGTACCCTAGACCCCGGCTTCAGGCGGGGGCGGGCCGAAAACTTCGAGACGGCACATCTCCGGCTAGGAAGCCGCCAGAGCACTCGGGCGCACATGGATCAGCGCCGCTTCATCTCCGCCGTACGGGAGCATAATAGAGGCGCTGGCTAGGGAGCTAGATGTGGTGGCAGGAGACCGCGGCCGGCGGAGCCGGGAGCCCGAGCGGCCATCTTGGTCCGCGACCTGGCCCCTCCCCAATGATTAAGACTTTAAGTAAGTTCAAATGTCATCTGCTCATTCATGCTACTTCTTGTACCTTGAGTAGGTTGTGTTGCTCTGATGCAGGCTTGATTAGGAAGGAGCGCTGTGCCACACGAGTACCGAAAAAGTTTCTGACTCTGGCCCCGCTTTGCTGGAAGGCACGTCCCTCTCTGCAGGCGGTGGTGCTATTCCCCACGGCCAGGCTTCCGTGTCGAGTAATGTGAATAGCAAGTTGCCCTGTGGCACAGCGCTCCTTCCTAATCAAGCCTGCATCAGAGCAACGCAACCTACTCAAGGTACAAGAAGTAGCACAGATGCAACTGGTCTGGGTTCTTGCACCTACACTTCCTGAGTCCAGAATCATTGGTTCCAACTGTACCAGTACTTGAAACCTGACCTAGTCCTGGGCTGAGCATAGGAGGTCCTGAATTTCTGGGGGAGTGGGGAGCAAGAAACAGTTTTGGGAACTTCTGATTGACCTTATACATATCGTCTGTGGTCTGTGAGCCGCAGACTCTGATAAAAATATATACAATCACATACTTTTTGAAGTGAAATAGAAAGGCAAATGTAAGCACAGTGTGCAAGTATGTTTTATTGAAGCATGGGCGAATTTTTCGAATATGGCGTTCGCGAATTTGCGTATTTGCGAATTCGCAATCCGCAAAATCCGCGAACTCTTGCGAATTCGCGTTTTTTTGTGTGTGTTTGCAACGGTTTCTGCCAGTTCGCGAGGGTTTTGTACCAGTTCGCAATTGCGAACATACTTGTCGGCTCGCAACAGTCGCAACTTTGTTGTTTCTACGTCTGGTTCATCATCACAGGTTCACAGCACCCTCTGTTTCACCACTGCCACCCTCTGGTTCACCCATGCCACCCTCTGGTACATCACTGCCGCCCTCTGATTCATCACTGTAGAATATGGGGGGAAAAGCAAGCACACCTGCCCTGCTTCAACTGACATGAATTAATTTCTGGTTCATCACTGTAGATTATGGGGGGGGGGAGCAAGCACACCTGCCCTGCTTCAACTGACATGAATTAATTTGGGGTTGATTAATGTGTCACTGAATTTAAACTTTTCTGTGGGGCACTTCCTTCCCCCCCGCCCCCCAAAAATGGACTCCTTTAAAAAAAAAGTCCAGGCAAATGTCAACCTGAGGAGTTATTCTGATAAAAATCATCATTTTCAGAAGGTTTATGCTGCTTGCTTGTGGATTTCTTGTGCAGAATTGCAAATTTTGTATTTTTGCGAGTGCGAGATTGTTGCTGCCCGCCGCATCTACATGTTCGCAATTGCGAAGTCTCGCGATGCGTCGCCAAACTCCTGCGGGATCCCGCAGCAAGATCCTCAATGGCGTAGCACTCGCAAAATATCGAGAAAAACAACTCGGCAAACGCTGAATGACGGTAAGTGAACACCGCACGCCGCAATATTGTATCAACAAGCAAAAAAATCCGCTGCGTGCGAATTTGCGGATTATCGGTAAATTCGCGAGAGTTCGCGGATTGCGAATTTACCGAAAATCTGCAAAATCCGCCAGCGGAACGGATTTTCCGCCCATGCTTAGTTTTATTGACATTTACAAGTTATTTACATTCTGCAGCATTGTTGGACTTGGCCCTTTTTGCAGGGTCATTTCTGAACTTTTTGCTTTCCTCCTGTAATTTTTCTGACCTTTTGTTGTTGGTTTTATGACTCTGGGCACTTTACCACTGCTGATCAGTGCTAAAGTGCATATGCTCTCCCTTTTATAAATTGATGTTTGAATTAGTGATTCCATGATTGACTTGTTTGGTTTACTTATCAGACCCTAGTGCAGTGCACTGAGTGTGCCCAGGGCTTGTAAATCAAATGCTGCTAATGGGCTTGCAGCACTGGTTGTGCCACCCACAGAAGCAGCCTGTAAAAATGTGTACCTAAGGCCTGCCATTGCAGAGCCTTTGTGCAGTGTTGTACTGCCATGTTGACTGGGCAAGTACACCCACTTGCCCGTCTCTAACCTTTCCTTTTCTTCATATCAGACACCCCTATGGTAGGCCCAAGGACAGAGTGCATTGTAAGTGTAAGGTAGGGTATGCCCTTGTGTATGTGGCATGTACTAATAGTGAATTACAGCCATTTTCGTTTTTTACTATTGCAAGGCTACCTGTCTTCAAAGGCTAGAATGGGCAGTTAGATTATTACATTTTTATAATCCTAACTGACTCAGGGAACATGGTAGAAATTCGAGTTTAGTATGCCTGAACTCAGAATGTGTTTGAAAATACCACTTTTCGAAAGTAGGTATTTTCTTGTCTAACTATCCAAAGCCTGACTCTGCTAGGTTGTGTATTCCTTGTCTGGAGTTTGAGTGACACAGATGGGGGATTCCAGGAGACAGGGTGAATCTGCCCAGTGGTGAATAGAGAGATCTGCATCTAGATGGGATTGTGGAGCTGCACCTTGGACCTGAATAGGACTGTGCCTGCCCCCCACAGTGCTGGCTCCACCCCCTGTGGTGCGGCTGATGTCTCTGCCCTGAACAGTAAAAGAAGGGAAGGAATCATGTCAACATAGTGCTCCAAGGCAGTGCTTTCCCTCCACAATGCTGGCTCCACCTCCTGTGGGTCGTCTGATGTTTCTGCCTTGCACTGTGAAAGGAAAGAAGGAGTCGTGTAAACAGAGTACTCCAGAACTGGTTTGGACTGGGCAAAGGCCCCTCTCCCCAAAGAGAACAAAGGACTTTGGGGTCTAAATATTGGGACCCTGGTCCCAAGAAATTAGATCCCTTTTGGACTACAAGAAGAAACCTTTATTGAAGAGAGGAACCTGAAGAAACTGAGGAGCGACTATTCCTAAGCTGAAGGGATGTATGTCGTTACAACGCATGCTTTTTCCACGCATGCCTTTACAACACAGGTTTAACAACGCAAGTCGTTACAACGACTTGCGTTGGGGGGCGTTGGATAGTGAATAGTTTAATTTACAATTCCAACTCCAGTCCCTGTGGATAGTAGGGAAGGTTTTGGATAGTAAATTAAACTATTCCCTATCCTACAGTGCCCTCCAGTGCAAGTCGTTGTAACGACTTACGTTGTAAATCCTGCGTTGTAAAGGTACTGCGTGGAAAAAGTTTCGTTGTAAAGGATGTTTCCCAAGTTGAAGTGCTGCTTAGGAGATTGGCCTACAGGGGTTGCCTTACTGCGAAAGGAAGGAGAAAGGAACTTTGTGTACTTTGCTTTCAACTTGTGAAGGATCTCCAAGGGCTTGGAAAAGAGCTCTCCTCCTGCTGAAGTCTCCGAACAACAGACTTCACCCCCCAGCTCCCCAGAGTTCTTTGGAAGTGTCTGCTGCTATTTTGGGCCTTCTGAGGGATTGCATGTCACAAGGAGCTGGAAGCGCGATCAACGAGAACGAAGCGTGTCGCCGTCGCTGCTGCTGCAGTCGCACTTCTGACCAAGGGTGTCGCCGCTGGAGTTGTCGCACTGCACCTCATCGAGAGAAGCATGCCACAACAAAGAGGAAGCGTGTCGCCGTCGCTGCTGCCTACCGTTGCACTTCTGAACAAGGGTATCACCGCTGGAGTTGTCGCACTGCCGCGCATTGAGAGAAGAGTCTCACAACGAGGTCGGAGTGTGTCGCTGTTGCTGTTGCTGCTGCTGCTATCGCACTTCTGAACAAGGGTGTCGCCACTGGAACTTTCGCATTGCACGGCATCGAGAAAAGCGCCTCGCATCCCCGAGAAGTGCGCCGCTGTTGGAGCTGCTGCCGTCTCATTTCTGAACAAGGATGTCACTGCTGTAGTTGTCACATCGTGCGGAAGCTTCACGCATCGTGGGAGAAGAGTGTCGAAGCTGAAGCTGTTGCTGGCATATTTCTGAACAAGGGGGTTGGCACTGCAGTCCACGCATCAAAACGAGAACTTCTTGCATCCCCAGAGAAGCGTGCCGCATCTGGAAGATCTTCACGGCTTTATTTCTTTGCACCTGAACTTTGCCGCATTTCCCTTGCTGCGACATAGCTTGTCGTGGAAGGGAAACGCATCGTAAGGTACATTGACGCAAAGTGTTACATCTTAAGAGCTGAACTAAACTAAGCTAAAACTACCATTTTAAAGTAACAGTATTGTGTATCTTTGTTGTTTATGGTATTGTGGTAAATCTATATAAAGTATACTTATTTTTGATACAAACCTTGTGTGGTGTACATTTGTAGTGTTGTCACTGGGTTATAGTATGTGGTCACAAATGCTTTACACACTGCCTCTGAGATAAGCCTGTCTGGTCGTGCCAAGCTACCAAGGGGTGAGCAGGGTTATTTTAGGAGTGTACCCCCTTACACTGACTAGAGGCAAGGGTCCCTATTTTGTCACAAGTACCTACCTGTGCCAACTAGAGACCCCTAAATCTAACTAGCATAATTAGATTTATTGTGAAAAAACATGTTTCTATTTATAAGGGTTCTGGGAGTTAAGAGTTTTAAAGGAGTTTCAAGGTTCTGGTGTAGGTTAAGAAAAAAGATAGTAAGAGTGGCAAAGATGTTTTTAGCATTCATGGGTGGGTAAGGGTACCGGATAATAAGGGTTTTTAAAGGGATTTTTAGGGTTGAGCGATGGGTAGTGGTAAATGGTGGTATCGGAATTTTAGGCTTTAACGGGCAGCTAGAGGTAAAAGTAGGTAGGGGTGTTGCAAATGTGACCTTTCTTCAGGGGAACCCCAATTTTCTTTGTGGCTTTTTTGTTGACCTCTGATTTTACTGGACATAGACCTCTATGCACTTTGGGCCAGATGTAGGACCAAGGAATTTGCGAGTCGCAAATTGCCTTGCAATAGCGACTCGCAATTTGCGAGTCACAAATTGATATGTACAACAGTGTCTAAGACACTGATTGCGATTCCCAAAGGGGTCACAAATTGCATGCCTCATGCATATACACGAGGCACTCGCGATTTGCCACCCCGTTGGGAATGGCTGGCCCTCCCTGGTATGTATGGTGGCCTCTGGGCTCAGCAGACCTCCATGTCTTTCAATAAAGCAGTTTTTTTAACGCAGCCCGTTTTCCTTAAAGGAAAATGGAATGCATTTAAAAAAAGAAAAATGAAACTTTTTTGTTTATTTTTTTAAGGGCAGGCAGTGGTTCCTGGGACCACTGCCTGCCCTTAAAAAATATTTTTAGAGCCAGTCACAAGTGTGGTAGTGAAGTAAACTGCAACTGTTTTGTAACCGCAATGTGGTTGCAAAACTCTCATACATGGCATTTGGGGTCGCTATTAGGAAGTAAACGCCCCTTCCTAATAGCAAGACACAAAACATTATTTTGTGAGTCGCAAATTTTTGCAACTTGCAAAAAAGAATTTGCACATAGTCAAAAGGATTTTTGCTTGTGCAATCAGGTCTAAGACTTGTTTGCGCATGCAAATATTCATAGTACATCTGGCCCCAAACCCCGGCTAACCAGTTAAAAAATTATTGTGCTCATCCTTTCAACATGGTAATATTGGTGTATTTCTGATTTGCATATTTAACTTACCTTTTATATGGTACCCACAGTATACCTAGGGCCTGTAAGTTAAATGTCACAAGTGGGCTACAGCACTTTTTGCCAATTGGACCTGTCAAACTAAACCCTTTTGACAGACCTAACCCTTCCTTTTAAATAACTAATCACCCCTAATTGCCCATAGGGTATGGTGCATGTTATTTATAAGTAAGGCAAGAAGAAGTGTAGTATTCCACATGTCCTTACAGTGTAAATGCATACAAGCTATTTTCACTGTAAAAAGGTTGGTTGCTTCCACATGGAAAAGTGGGGTTACATTATAAGACTATACAATGCTAAATTTCTGATTGGTAATAGCTGTAGAAATATTTTACAGACTTTTTTTTAATAGTTAAACAAAATCTAATTTAATAATGAAGTCGCATTTTGTCTAACTAGTTTGGAAATTGTACTTTTGGAAGAGTACCTTTTTACTACCTAAAGCCTCTGGAAGCTTTTTGTAAGTATTCAACATCCACTTTGCAGATTGGTGTCTTCCCTGTGGTGAGGTGTGAACTTTTCCCAGAACAAGAGCATTGAGAGTTGAGTGTGGGGGGAGGTGTTGTCCTCTCCTTGACAGGTTTGCCTCGGGGTTGTGCACTTCAAAGGGCCTCCACTGTCTGTCACAGGCAGATGTAGCTCATAATTGGGTGTGCCTCCATTTTTGTCCTTCTAGTCAGCCAGGCGCCAACCCTAGTGGGAGGGAGAGCTGCCCCAGAACTTAATTAGAGTGACGACTGAGGTGGGGCTTCGACCGGCCTCTGACATTAGAATGTCACATCCTGCTTGACCGTTCTGTTGGAGTTTAACTTATAATGTTTGGGGTGCATTTTAAAGAAAGGAAACGTGATGCCAAAACATGTTTTGTTAATCAACTGTCTGGTTGCTGAAAGATCAACTTTGATTTTACCAGACTTCTCTTTGTTTGCTGGGAATACAAGAACTGCCCAAAACTGGATTATGGTGTTAGATGTGGGAGGACACTGGGATTGCAATAGTACATGCACTATGCCCCCCACCCCCAGAACTCAGAGACCAGGTTTAGTGAGGTTGAAGTCTTGAAAATGCCCAAAGTGGGTAGGGTCAGCCTTGGTAGCCTTACCCTATTGGCTAAGGCATTCCTAGGGGGCATTTTAACCCACAAGCTTGAGTCAGGCATAAATATGAATTCTCCACCGAACCAGACTTGTGGAAGATCAGAAGAGGACTGAACTTGCTGCCTGAGACTTGAGAAGCCTTGATTTAGAAGAGTAATTCTGTGGTTGATTGAGACTTGAAAGATTAAAGCCAGAAGGTAAAATCTGGTTGGTGCATCTGACCTCCATTCCATCGTGGTCAGCGTCAAATCGCGCCCAGGTCCCAGGCTACTACGGCCACGACCATTATTGGAACGTTGTGTTTCTTGGTGCTATTTTTATTTTAACTTTAAAAAGTCATGTCTCCAGATCCCCTTAATGGATTTTTGTCATGTTGGTGTAATTTTCTTTATTATTTTTTTCCAGTACTTTTTATTTGGTTTTCATCAAGTAAAACATTCATCAAATCCCAGCCACCAGCTGTAGTAATGAAATAAAGTTTGATAGACATTTGCAGAATGACAGTCGACAAGTCTTGCTTCGAGATCAACAATAACAATGTTCCTATCTGCCAATACGGATGGTCCAACCAAGATCAACAATAAAACACCCACTGATAACACCGTAGCACATTTGGGTCTCTCGGGTGAGTCGTCCCTGCCACCCCATAGTTACCTCTGCATCCCTCCAGACCACAAGGACTACTCCACTGGCTGGGGGAGCCCAAGGGGTTGCTCCCCCAAATAGTAGGTGTATGAGTGTTTATGCTACCAACACCCAACCCTCAGAATTGTAAGCTGGGTCGTCAACCCCCATGAACCACCAATCATGAATGACGGTCCACGGGGCCATCCTGTAATATTGCACGTCCTGAGTGGCTATGCTTCGGCCGTTAGGTCGATTTGCTACACTTGGAGAGGGCAATCCGGGAAGAACCATGGTCCACAGGAAGACCCACAGGAGTAAATCTATGTTTTAGAACAGGGATGCAGGAACAGGACGGGAAATTCTGACGGTTGTATTGTTCATTTAATTTTACTTTAGCGGAAAGTAGAGATGGTGGATGGTAAAGAGTTTTTAGGGTTAGCGGGTGGGTAAAAGTAAAGAGAGTAAGGGCTTTTTAGGGTACAAAGGTGGGTAGTAGTAAAAGAAGGGAAGGTGATTTTACGGTTTTGTGGAGGAAAGAGGTAAAGGGCGCCAACAGGATTTTAGGTTTCATGGCTGGGTATAGTAAAGGAAGGTCAGGAATGTTTAGAGTTCTGGGGTGGGTAGAGATAAAGTGTGGCCAGGGGTTCCTGTGGCTGAAGGGTTGGTTTATGTAAAGGGAGGTAAGGAGTTTCTATGGTTCAGGGGTGGGTAGTGATAAAGGAAGGTAAGGGGTTTCTAGGGTTCTGAGGGGAATGGAGATAAGGGCCAGATGTAGGTAATCTCAATTTACCTACTCTTAAATACCGAATCATACCGATTCGGTATTTAGGAGTAGGTAAATGGGATGTGGGTAATTTCTCTTTTGAAATTACCGAATCGGTCAGAATCGGCAATTACCGAATAGGTAAATACCGATTCGGTAATTGGGGGAAAGATTGAAGGGTGGCAGGGTGTCACTTTGACACCCTGTTGCATCCCTCAATCGTGTATTGGTGCACATGTTGCAGACATACATGACTCAAGGGCATGTATGTCTGCAACATGGCAGCGTTTGAAAAGCAAAAAAAATGCTTTTTCAAGGCTTTTCATTATTTACCACCAACTTCTAGTTGGTGGTAAATAACGAATTGTTAAAGCCCCGTAGCACTGATTACAGTTCTACCTACATCTAAAAATACAGATTCAGTAATTTTACCAATTTGGTCATTTTACAGAATCGGTAAAATTACCGTTTCTGTAAAATTACCGAATCTGTATTTTAGGTGGCCCTACATCTCAGTATCCAAATACCGGTCGGTAACGGCCGAAAATCGGTATTTTCGGCCGTTACCGACCGGTATTTGGATACCTACATCTGGCCCAAAGAGAGGTAAGGAGTTTTAAAGATTACGTGTTGGTTAGAGATAAAGAGCTGTAAGTGTTTTCAAGGTTCAGGGGAGGAAAGAGATAAAGAGCACCAAAAGGGTTTTAGAGTTCACGGATAGGTACAGGGAAAAGGAGTTGAAGGTTTTTGGGGGGATTTAGGGACAGGTAGATGTGAACAAAGCTAAAGAGATGTTAGGGTAAAGTGGGAGGTAGTGGTAAAGGGAGGTAAGGGCTTTTTAAGGTTAAGAGGCATGTAGAGGCAAAAGGAGGTAAGGTGTTTGTAGGTTATGGGAGGTAAGGGGTACCAAGGGGGTTTTAAGGTTCAGGGGTGGATAGAGTTAAGGAGGGATAAGGTTTTTTTTTTAGAATTCAGGGGCAGGTAGAGGTAAAGAGAGATTAGAATTGTTTAGGGTTCGAGCTGGTAGAAGCAAAAGATCATAAGAGGGTTTTAGTCTTCAGGAGTGGGTAGAGGTAAAGGCAGATTAGGGGTTTTTAAGGTTCAGGTGTGGGTAGAAGTAAAGGGGCTAAGAGGTTTTAGGGTTTGAGGTGGGTAGAAGTAAAAGGAGGAATGGGGGTATTAGGGTCCAGTGGAGGAAAGAGTTCAAGGGTGCAAGGGAATTAAATACAAATGTTGAGGGTGTTAAACTTCCCCAAACGAAGAAAACTAAACAGAAAAAAAGAACAACGGAGTTGCCCGTGTTGACAAGGTAACTAACAATGTCCTTCAAGTCCAGAACAGTTGTTAGCAGTGAGCGCCTATATTGCTTTCCCATTTTGTCAGGGATGACTGCTTTGGTCATTGCACTGCTAAAGGTTAATGCCAGATTCCCTAAAGCAATTGGCCAGCTGTCCTTTGCCACATTTTGCAGGGCTATTTTACAATACCATATGTTTTTAGGTATTCTATAAGCTACCGCCATCAACGCAAATGTTGTTCCAGCTCATGCACTCTATATTTTCCTGGGGACAAGCACTGCCAGGGCTGCAGCTCCCTCGTTGCCCTGAAAGCTCAAATTCATGCTTTAGGTAGGGTAATGCTGAAAAAGGGCTGGTCACTAAATGGTCCTTAGCCAGCCAGGCGCATAGCAGGTGGTGAATTAAGATCTCTGTTCTGCTCAATAGCTTGGGCATGATGCAGACGATAAATGAAGGTTTCTTCTCATCTCCCTTTGTTTTCACAGATGCAAGCTGCAAACAGCTGTAACAGGATGCTTTGAAGGTGTTCTGTGGGTGGTGGCAGGTCAGCAGGTCAAGAGCACTGCCTTCATGGGTAGACCTTTTACCTGCTAATGGCCGTACTTCTGTCACCTCCTCCCCCCCATTTTCTCCTCTGTGTTCCCTTTGCTCCAACATCTGAGAAGGTTAAATCCCCTGCAACCCCCACACTTCCTACACCCATGACCTTGTGCTCCTGTCCAATTCCCTTCTAGTGCATGGTGGAGCATGTAATGTTCCTCCCAGCTAGGCACACTCCTCCGCTGGCTACTAATACCCTTCACACCCACTTTCCAGACCATCAGCCACGAACCAGCTCCCATTTAACACCTGTATAACAGTGTATATGGGAATGGTAATATACCTGCAAAAAGGGAATGCCATATGTAATTTCCCCCAGAAAGACGTGGTCTAAGTGGTTATGCCTATTGTGTGGAGTACCTCTGAATTGGTGGATTTAGATGCGGCGCTATGCACATTAATTTTGATCATCCAGTATCTTTGTACTATATGCATAATTTGTAATCAGGGCCTGTATATTTTTCCTAGTGAATGTTATATAAGCCCTACTGCATTTCTACGTGACAAAAAAGTTCATGCTAGGATTCATCAAATGTATGCCTTTAAGACTGTATGATACAAAAGGGGATGATGAACGGAGCGTTTGAGCAAATCAAACACTCACCCCGAGTCAACTGATCTGGGTTTAATCCATCACCATTCTTTAGCTCACTCAACCACCCCAGTTCAGACATGGCCATATGCAAATCAGTCTGACCCTGTGCCTCATGGGAACAGTCCAACCCGAACTGCCAAGCTATGTCTTCCCTGGACCGGAAACAAGCATCCTGCGACCGGTTTCGGAATCATAAACCTCATCAGCCAGGCTATCTTGAATCCAGTGGCCAAGTGAGCAAGGGACTCATGTCTGAGCATACCCTTGCAACTTAGGGTGAACAAAGCGATACAAAAGGGGATGATGGACGGAGCGTTTGAGCAAATCAAACACTCACCCCCAGTCAACTGATCTGGGTTTAATCCATCACCATTCTTTAGCTCACTCAGCCACCCCAGTTCAGACATGGCCATATGCAAATCAGTCTCTCCCTGTGCCTCATGGGAAAAGTCCAACCCGAACTGCCAAGCCATGTCTTCCCTGGACCGGAAACCAGCATCCTGGGACCGGTTTCGGATTCATAAACCTCATCAGCCAGGCTATCTTGAATCCAGTAGCCGAGGGAGCAAGGGAGTCACGTCTGAGCATACCCTGCCAACTTAGGGCGAACAAAGCGATACAAAAGGGGATGATGGACGGAGCGTTTGAGCAAATCAAACACTCACCCCCAGTCAACTGATCTGGGTTTAATCCATCACCATTCTTTAGCTCACTCAGCCACCCCAGTTCAGACATGGCCATATGCAAATCAGCCTGACCCTGTGCCTCATGGGAACAGTCCAACCCGAAATGCCAAGCCATGTCTTCCCTGGACCGGAAACAAGCATCCTGGGACCGGTTTCGGATTCATAATCCTCATCAGCCAGGCTATCTTGAATCCAGTGGCCAAGTGAGCAAGGGACTCACGTCTGAGCATACCCTGCCAACTTAGGGCGAACAAAGCGATACAAAAGGGGATGATGGCACAGGGTCAGACTGATTTGCATATAGCCATGTCTGAACTGGGGTGGCAGAGTGGGCTAAAGAACGGTGATGGATTAAACCCAGATCTTTTGACTGGGTGTGAGTGTTTGATTGATTCAGATGCTCCGTCCCTCACCACCCCCTTTTGTACCGCTTTAAGACTGTATGACAGTTCATTTAAAAAGTAGCAATTTTATCAATAAGTGACCTTACTTGGGCAATCATCTGTTAAAAAGTAACATACATATCTCAATCTGGGTTTTCAATAAGTGAACATAGCCCTTGATTTCCCAAGAGGGATGGAACAGAGGGTTAAACAACTTATTTTTGTAGTTTTCTAAAGCAAGAACCAGGTTCAGAGCTTTGAACATGCTGAAGGTTGAAAAGCTCATACTGGATTTCGAAATTCAATACATATTTTTGTTTCACACATGCCCATGTGTTGAAGAAACATACACAAACATTGAAAGGTAATTTAATATATTTTAGATATTAGACATGTTTAAAAGACAACAAGCAGTGCCAATGTCAATAGGTGTGGCTTGCATTTTCGTTTACACGTCAAAACCTTTGGCTTCGGCTTTGCCTTGCTTGTTTGTTTATGATTGTGAGTGTGTGGTGTGCAAAGGAGTAAAAATGTGTATGTGGGAAGGTGAAAAAGTATACGTGATTTTTTGTGAGTGTGCATGACTGAGTAGAAGTACTTTTATGTTTTTTGTGTATAAGGGTAATTTTGAGTTTTAGGGCTGCTGCTGCACTCTTTCTTGCCGGGATCCACTTGTAGTTGTGCAATTTAACCCCACTGAGCGCAGAGGAGATGTGCCACTGCTTTATTGAGGGAACTAGAGGGAGACCAAAAGGCAAACCACAAGGGAGCACTGCAGCATTTACCAATCTCATGGGTGTGGAGAGAGGAAGACAAGTCAGGGATATTGGATGGCCATCAATAAAGTGGCTGCTCTGCGCTGCCTTAAAGTGAGAGAGCAAAACAGCACTAATCTTTTAAGATGTGGTCCTGTTCTGCTCGCTTCCTGCTCTGGCGCACTCTTGGCACATGTTAGAACCGGCTGTCTCTAGTTGGCAGAGGTATACACGTCTGACAAATAGGGACATACCTTTTCTAGTCAGGGCATGGGGATCACACCCTTTGATAACCCCTGCTCACCCCCTTGGTAGCTTGGCAGAGCAGAACAGGCTTATCTCAGAGGCTGTGCGTTAAGCATTTATGACCACATAAAGTAATAAAGTGAATACACTACAAATGGACACGACACAGTAGTATTATAAAAATAAGGATTTTTATATAAGGCTCAGCACAAGACCAAATAACGACAAAAATATACACAATCTTAATAAATACTCTTGGAAGGGAAAAATAATAGTTCGAAGGTAATTTCTTCTTTAGCACAAAGTCTTTAGTATCAAAGCAACTCTTCTTCCTGGAAACACAGTTCTTGGCAACAAGGTAACCCACACGGGGCTACACGACGTCGAGGCAAAGTTAATCCAAAGGTTCGGCGTCGACCGCAAGGAGCGCTACGTCGAGCCCGGAGTCACACGGACCCCCCACAACACAGTACCTTGGAAAATGAAGCACACGATGATCAGCGGCATCGAGCAATCCGGCGTCACGTCTTCGGTGTCGATCAGGCCTCAGCAGGCATCGTTGTCGATGATGCTGTTGCAAAGAGTGAGCAGCGCTCACGGCGTCGAGAGGGCACGAGGGCGATGCGATCAGCAGCGGTGCAGACACGAGGTCCCTTGGAGCTGGAGCCAAACTCACTACTCACTGGCGTTGCTGCTGGCGTCGTTCGGGCCCGGCGGCCGGCGTCGAGGAAGCGGGACACTGGAGCCGTTACTCACTATGTCGAGCTGGATTCGGTGACGTCCGTCGGCGTCGAGATTGCTGGTTCTTTCAGAGGTGCTGGATTCACAGGTTCCAGCAAATAGCACTTTAGGCAGATGAAGTCCTTTAGCCCTGTGACTTCAACAGGAGACTGGCACTCTTCCAGTCCTTGGAGATTTTCTTAGCAAGCGTGAGAGTACACACACAGTTCCTCTCTCCTGGTTCCTTGGCAAAAATAAAGAAGCACTGCAGGATTCCCCCCAGCAAACAGCACACTGGCAGAAGGGGTAGGCAAGTCCTTAGATCAGCAGGCCTCTTGTCCTTGGTTACAGGGTTCCTTGTCAGAAGTGATCTGATTTCTTGGTTCAGGGGTCCTTCTCTTATACCCCTTCTCCGCTTTGATCCCTTTGTCCATGCAGGGTAATTTCCCAGCATCCTGGGTCTGTTGTGGGTGGAGCCAGGCAGAAGCACCTGGCCTATTCATTGCGCAGGGCTGGGTCCTCAGACGCCCCGCAGGAGGTGGAGCCAGCATTGTATCAGGCAGGAGCAGAGCTATCGGCCTCCTGGCAGGAGGTGGGGCTAGGATCGTCCATGGCAGGCACAGAGCCATCAGCCGCTTGGCAGGAGGTGGAGCCAGCATTGTATCAGGCAGGGCAGGCTATCAGCAAATACTCTCCCCCTACTCTCAACGCAAATGTCCCACTCATCCCACACTGACTCATCCAGACCTGTGGAGCCACCCAGCTCCTGTCACACACACGCAAGACCAGCAGAAACCAGAAATGGTTAGACAAGAAAATAGACACTTTCTAAAAGTGCTATTTTCAAACCCAGAGTCCAAAAACCATCCACACCAACTGATGCGTAATTAAACCCCGAGTTCAGGGATACCAAACTCGACATTACACCATGCTCCCCGAGCCAGCTAGGATCATAGCATTAATAATCCCGGCGGCCCATTCTAACTAATGGAGAGCAGGTTACCTCGCAATAGTGAAGAACGAAGAGGGCTGTAATTCACTATTAGGACATGCCAACTTGGTCAGGCGTGTCCTACCTTATACTTACAATGCACCCTGCCCGTGGGCCTACCATAGGAGTGACTAACATGAAGTTAAGGGAAGGTTTGAGGGAATGGCAAGTAGGCATGGCAAGTAGGCATACTTGCACAGCCCACGTGACAGCACTAGGCTGCACGTGGGTCTCGCAATGACCGACCCATAGACATTCTTTTACGAGTCCGCTCTTGTGGGTGGCACAACACGTGCTGCAAGCCCACGAGCGGCATTTGTATTTACAAGCCCCGGCACTCCTGGTGCACTAGACTAGGGACTGATAGTAAACTAATTAAGGCAAACATGGATACAATCAGTACATCAATTTAACATAGGGAGCACTTGCGCTGTGGCACTGATCAGCAGTGGCACAGTGCCCAAAGCATATACCAGCAAAACATCGAAAAACAGTGGAGGCAAACAGAAAAAATGGAGGAGAGACTCAAGCCAATGATGTCAGGTCTAACAGCATACATGCAACAATGCAGTCATTCTTGCATCTTAGTGAGAAGGAGCCTTCGCTCTCTAAAGCATAGATTTTGTATTGGAAGGTTTACTTCCATTACAAAAATATGTTTTAACGCTTTACCCAATTTGTATGTGTGATGCACATTTCTCCTTGTTGCACCTGGCTTGAGAAGGAGTAGGATTTTGGCACAAATCCCTGTCTATGATTCATTATAGATCAGGATTTCTATCCAAACCCATTGGCATTTTCATGGGAACGCCCATGCATCAACCATGGGAGCCTGTCTCAAGGAAACGCAAGATGTCCCATTTTTCAACTTTGGGCCCCATTAGCATGGCGGGCGTATCGCCACACCAAAGCACCTCAACGGACAGCCTTTTACCCCCTGCCATATTAACATGGCGGGGGGTAACGCGGCGCACGGAAAGACTGTTTGCCGCTTTTCCGCTGGTAGGCAATCGCCCCGATTGCCAACCAGGCGGAAAAGACCCATACTATGGTGGCGGTGCCTGCATCCATATTAGCATGTGGCATTTTCAATGTCTTTCCATGGCGGAGACTCCGCCATGGAAAGGCATGCGGTTTTCGCTTTGGGCCCGGTTGCGGGCCCCCAGGGGAGGGTTGGGGGGCTGTACTTGGTGGTACCTATGGTACCCCCCAACATTGGCATGGACAAGGTGGCAGGCAACGCCCGTGCCTGTCACGTTGTGCATGCCAATGCACAACATGCATATATTGCATTGTGGGGGGCGCTGCTCACAGCACCGCCCGCCGCAATGCAATACATGCGGGATGCCGCCACCGCCAAGGCGGCGGCATCCTAATTGTCATTGCAGGACCTAATTGTCATTGCACTACAAAAATGTCGATACACAATACACACAACAGTAATGACACTAAGGAGTCCATAAGGGGTCCATTAGCATGTCGGGTGGTGGCACCAACGCGGTGCTGAGAGTGCGTAAAAATTCAAGTTTTCCCCATGAGCAGCGGTACGCACGTCCGCCACATTGATATGGCCAAACATAGACCATTTCCCATCCGCCACAGTGCAACGCGCAACGCCATCAAAGTGCGCTCGCCACCGCGGCGGTGGGAGCCAATGGAGACTCACAGCCGTGCAGAATGACGTCTGCCCTGCTCCACAAATTAGGATGCCCAAAACAAGCAGACGCACCACTGCGGAGAAACCGCCCAATCAGAGATGGCAGAAGCTCGACAGTGGAGCGCAAAACCAGAGTCCCGGTCTACACCAACCGGTCACAACTGCCATGGACCCTGCTCTACACGTTTTTCTGGGCCTGTACCTGCTACATCACCAGCAACTTATGGACCGCCACGGACACCATCGCAGGTATGCAATTACACAAACACAGCACACAACACATGGGCTGACAAAGGGTCCAAATCCACATCAAACACCCTGGTGGAGACAGGAAAACATTCACAATTGTACCCACACATGACCCACCTGCCAGCAAGTCACCCTTCCTCATCCAGGACACATATTTCCCACGAGCATGCAGCAATGTCCCAGTCACTTCATCGCAGTGGTGAAGACTAGGAAATATATGCGCACAATGCAGAAGGCAGAGCCAGCCAAAGGCAAGGGCAGGGCACAAAGACCACAGGGCCATACCTCCACCCTCCACACACTAGCCCCCAACCTTAAGGCACATGCATGTGCCCCACCTGTGCACCTCCATGCACAACATCAAGCCAGGTGAATCCACACCCTGCACCACACACCAAACAACCAGGGAGACAGCCATAGCAGGAGTGGCTGCAGAGGAACACACAGCATAGAAGCACAGGGCCAGGGCAATACACACACCACAACAACACCACACTCAACAAAACCGAGTACAACCACTAAATGAACACACACACATACAAGGAACAAACATCCTACTGGACACACAGCCTACCAAGTCACACAGAGATACCCCACACTGACACATACACATACACAGACCACATACCACCAGCAATGGATCACAACAAATAGGAAAGCCAAAGTCAGGTGCACATATATGCAAGGACAAGGAGACAACCACCAAGCACGTGTACATCACATGCAAGACAAGGAACACAGAACAACATCCTCAGCCCACCAAAGCACACATGCCTGGCACAGTGAGCGAAGTCAAACGATAGTCAGCTCAGTCCAACAACCCAGGGAGACAGCAAGGCAACTCATGTATAGGCACAAGGATGAAAGGAAGGCCCTGAAGTCAAACTTTCAACATCCACACATATGTATACAACTACTTCACAGTAGTACGCCAGCAGCACAACACACAGGGCCCATTGACTCACTCCATGACTGTCAAACACAAAGAGGAATCTACACACATAGCCCCCCTCACACCAGCAGCACACAACACCAGTGTCAAACACACAAAAGGGTACCAATATTTTCCAGTCAATACACAAACAAACAATCACACCCTGGGGGTAGCCACAAACATCATACACACACAGGGATGCAAGAACAAATGTCTGCACAAAAACAACAGACAAACAGACAACCCACCAGAAACGCACACAGAACCACAACAACAACAGACATGCCCTGTACAGCTAAACTGTGGAAAGGCAATGGGAGCACAGACACAACAGGAGTGAACAACCTCATCACTCAGGAACAATGCACAGACAACACACCGCACCACAAACAAGAAGTGTGCCATCACAGAAAAACACAGCCACATCAAACAAACAATAGATGCACAGGCAGAGAAATCACATACCAGCCTAGCAGGACATTAGGGGATGCACACCAGGCAATAACAAGCCGACAAACACCCACAGCACTGCATGCACAACAAGCAGTGTGTGCACACCAAGCATACCAGCCCCACACAGATATGAGTGACATAACAGTAACCCACACAACACCAATCAGCACAGCACAAAGACAACAGCACACCCAGGAAGTGAAGTAGTACCACAGCAAACATACATACATTCAACACAACACCAAGAGATGCAAAAGTTTGGGACAGAATGGTGGAAACAACTTGACCAGAGGACTGGGGAGCACACACAGTTGAAGTGCATATGAGCAACCATGACTGCCAAACAGCACAAGAATATCACATATAACTGCTGGGGACATGACCTGAGTGATACATTGCTCCTGGCCAAAGAACTGCACCACAGAGCACAGTGTCGCAAATGAAGTGATGGAGAGGCATACACACATGTAAACCAAGGGGACAGCTGGCATCAAAGTGAAATCGTTTGCATGTCAGTAGGGGACATGGCAGGAGTGTACCTTACACAAATAGAGGGAGTGCAGATTCACAATGTGTAGGCATCTGAAGCACAGATAGTGGATGGTATGACACCACACACAACATGCCATGCTGGAGGCAAAAAGGCACTAAGTGACAACAATGCATGAGAAAACAACCACAATGGCAGTGTGGAGCAGCAGGTTTGCACAGCCTCCACAAACACTATCAAGACACCTGGATGATCAACAAAACGCAACACTGACATGACAGTCACACACTCTGCATACTCACAAGTGACAAAAACAACAAGTAGGAGTCAGCCACAACTGCAATGACACACCAATACACTGCACAGTGCACAGCATACAGATCACACATTTGCAGACAACCACATTCACTGGGCTGAACAATCCAAACAACAAACAATCAACTCCTGGGTGACACATGTGTGTGGTTGACAATGCAGGGGCACACACACATCAACACTCCCTACAAAGTCACCCCCTTCACACTGCACACTTCTTGACAACACAGGAAACTGGGGTTGGAACTACAATCTGACACACCTTCCCGGGCGAGTATACCAGTGCACCTCCGGTCTTGTCCATGCAGCAAAAACGTGACTTGAGATCATGTATAAAAAACTGAGAGTATTTAAAAGAGTGGAGGAAGCAGAAACATTTCTACAATTAATTTCAGAATCTGCTCAGGAGGCAGGAGTGGCTTAAAAATCAGTTTGTTTTGGCGTTCTTGAGCGCCTTTACAAATGTTTTCACTCTTTTCTCCCTGCGTCTGAATTGTATATGCCATATAGGTAAACAGTTGAAAAAAAGGGGGAAATCATATTATACATAAGAGAGAAAAAATCCATTATGTAAACATGTAAATAAGTCACCTGAAGTCAGGAGGGGAGCCTCAAGGCAGAGTAGGACCAAGAAGAAGAAGGGGGGTTCTCCAGGGGAGCACTAGGGAGGGGGATGGGGGGTTGAGAGGAAGGTGTGCACTGGGTGGGGAGCATGTGGGAAAAAAATACAAAAAAATGCCCAGTTTCAACACAGGGGGAATTACCAGGGACAACACTACCAACCAGACCCCCAGTTCCTTTTAGAAACACGAAACCGCCAATACTGGAACCAAGGAATGTAATTCCTATTTTCAATCTGTCATCTCATTCCTTAAGTATCCATGACATAGACCTTTTATCTAAAGGTCTATCGTACGTCTCCCATGCGTCTGCAAGTAAATTTGAATTATTCCAAGACATCTTTTCTTTCTTCCGTAAGATCCGACTAAAGACATTTTTCGGCCCCAGTGAATCCATTGAAAACCAGAATTTCATATTTAATACTTGTAAGTTACCATCTACTTGTACCCCCTACTCTGGAGCAAGTCGGCTCAGAAGTAGCCATTTTTTAAAACGTGGTATTGAAACAACTAGAACAACATTTAAAGTTCATTACTAAACCTCTATACAATTTGAATAAAGATGAATACACAGGTATGCAAACTTTAGCACTAGACAAATCAGTCACTATAAAATGCTGCGATAAAGGCGGTGGAATTGTTATGGTTAATACTACTGACTATGAGAAGAAAATGATGAATATGTTACAAGATAACACCTTTTACTTGAGCATTAACAACAATCCCACCTCTACAATATCCAAAAGGATATCCACTCTCACAAATCTTGCTCTAAATGAGGGACATATTTCAGCTCAAGAATATGATTACTTAAATCATCACAGGGTAATACAGCATGCATATATGGAGTGCCTAAAATCCATAAAGATACAGAAAATCCACCATATAGGCCCATAGTTTCTACGATTGGCACAGTTACAGAACCGTTATCTAAATTTATAGACAACCAGCTTTACCCTTATGTCCCCTTAATCAAATCTTACGTACAAGATACTAGAGACATAATAAACAAGGTAGAACATCTAGCCTTGAACTGTAAGACTGAAGTACTAGTGACTCTAGATATAGAGTCACTATACAGTAATATCCCCCAATCTGAGACCTTTGAAGCAGTTGAATGGTTCATAGATACCAATAAAATAACCTGTTTTAAACCATTTATAACCAAATGTCTCCAAATTATACTCACATAGAACATCTTTGCCTTTGGTAGCCACCTCTTCCGTCAGGTAAAATGGGTGAGTATGGGAGCATCTGTGGCACCCGCAATAGCCAATATTTATATGGCTATGTGGGAATCTAAATTTATTTATAACGAGGTTGCACCTTTTTATGAGTCAGTCGCCCACTGGTCCAGATATATTGATGACATCTTTTTTATCTGGCCCGGTGGGTACGACAAGCTTGAAAACAATCTACAATGGCTCAACTTAACTGATCCTAACCTGAAAATCAGTGCAAATAACAGTGTTACCCATGTCGAATTCCTAGATATCACCATTTTTGACCAATTAGGGCAACTAGAGGTCAATTTACAGACTAAACCCACAGCTAGGAACACATTACTCCATTTTAAAAGTTTCCACCCTCGTAATCAAAAAGACAGCATTCTCTTCTCTCAATTTCTTCGAGTGAGAAGGAATTGCTCTTACTTAACAGATTTTGATAGGGAAGCTGCAATTATGAAAGTTAAATTTAAAAAAAGAGGTTATCCCCATCGGTTAATCCGAGAGTCCTATCAAAGAGCTAGGTACTACGATAGAGATTGTTTATTAAGAAATGAGACACAGCAAACCAAGCATCACCTTGTCTGTGTCACTAAACACTCTACCTTGAATGCCACAGTGAAACAAACCATCAATAAAAATTGGCACATTTTAAATTATGGACCCACTAATAAGAGCAAATTAGAGAAACCACTATTTGGTAATCAGAGAAATAAAAACCTAAAAGATATCTCAATACACTCCAGATATTGAGACCATAATACACCTCAACCATTCATTCAAAAACCCATAGATGGTCTCCTTCCAATTAAAGGCACTTTCAAATGCTTGAATTGCAAATCTTGCAACTCAATTATTTCAGGTGAAACCATTGTTCACAATGGCTTCAGAATACAGGCTTCACAGATGTGGAACTGTAAGACTCAAAATGTCATATATCTCATTTTGTGTCCGTGTTCACTAAGCTATGTGGGAGAGACTGCTAGAGCTATTCAAACCCGCATAGCCGAACATCGTTCATCCATCAAAACTCACAAGATGCAAGCCCCTTTAGTTAAGCACTTTCACGATTTACATCACAAAACTGCGCAACTTGCGCATCTTGGAGAAAATGCATACATTGGACCCAAAGATCAGCAAAAAAACATGAGGTCTTCTGGATTTTTACCTTAAATACCTTTTTTAAATGGTTAGAACTGCGAACTACCTTGGGGGAATGCGATTATATAGGATTTGTATATGGATAAGGTATGTGCCTATTCCCCATTTACTTTAAATTCCATTCAATACAGGGTCACCATCTTGGAATGACAGTCGCCATTTCCTTCTCATCTGTTGTCCACCTTTATATAAAGATTTATGTCATCCATAGTCCTTCTCTGAAAATACTACGGCCATTAGTGGATTACTCTAATCCATCCTGTAATCCTATAATCTGGGTTAACTACAGTTGATAACAGCTTTCCTCACAAACGGCTAGGGGGGCCCCCTTCATGGCGCACCAAACATCAATAGTACGGGACTCGCTTAACAGAGAGATATATGTATATATATATATATATATATATATATATATATATATATATATATATATATATATATATATATATATATATATATATACCTTTCTTGTGTTTATTTTTTATTTATTTTCATTTTTAAAAGTTTTTCATTTTTATGATAAGTGTAGGCAAATTCATTTTGGCCCGATGCCACCATTACTACGAAGTTTCTTTACAAATACCGGCATCTAACACGATAATGTAGAATATAGACCAGATTTTCATCATGACGCTTATCACAAACTCGGAGAATAGCGCCCAATACTAGCCTGGCGTCTTTAATTTTGGCGCGTAGCAATCCGAATGCCCTATTTAAACAGAGATGACTACAGGTGTTCTGCTTTCGAGGACATTACGGAGGTCGTGTCTCCATGTGAGCAGATCTCTGACAGTGCGGCATTCAACAGTTAAGGTAAGCGCCACACGACGACGACTCGCTAATCCAAGTTCCTTTTCATGTCCCACAGGGAGTTTATATGACTCTGGTTTCTATATCGTGTTGACCCTCTATATTTGCACATGTAAGTGTCAGCTCGCGATCACATTCCGTTAACAGGCTAGGATTTTAAATATATGATTTTGTCCATTGGTATTAGATATTACATTGCCATATGCATATAGCCCCCGAAAACACGACAATAGATTGCCTCTGTCTATTATGCATAGCAGATTAATCCTTGCTCCGGGTTCTACAATAACTTCGAGGATACTACCTAATGCAGAGAGTGTAGATATATTCAGGACGGCTTTTAGTATATTCTATAGGATCCACACAGTGAGGTCTTTGTAGATGTGTCCCCTTCTCTATCGAGTGTTTAACACTACTAGGATAGGCTGCCTCAAATCAATGTACCATATATATTGAAGAAGTACATTTATGAAGTTGTACTAATTATACCCCTCTAATAAATACTTACTTTATGTTTCTCTTCAATAGGATAATTTGCCCTAAATGTTTCTACCATCCACGTAAAAAAAAAATAGTCTGCCTGCATTACACGAGATAATATCCGTTTTTTATTGCCACTAGAACCCTTCTTTTATCCATCACTAAGGTAATCCTCCATCCTTCATCAGACCTTACCACCAGTTGAAGTCACCTTATTTTAACATATTCACCCCTCATATGTTGCTTTGTTTGCCATTTATATATTGAAATACTTTGTACATTTCCTCGATATCATCTGCCAACATATCAGCTTTGAACCGCAACACCTCATATACTACCTTCTGAGGCCCAGCTCTCCACTAATTAGGTACATACGCAAGATATTCAACCATAAAAGAATCCCATCTTTAAAATATTATATAAAATATAACTTATATACATATTCCCTCCCATAGTTTTAGAAGCCTGTTCATCTGTGACAGTGTCCACCTTTTGTTCCAGACGATTCCGAGCAGAACGTCAGGTAGTTTCTTAAAAGCAATCCCTTTTGGCACTTACTGGTCTGCTCTATCTACCTCTATTTACCAACCACCTTGGGCCATTTGAGTGTTCCTCATCTATACCCTCTACTCTCTAGTTACTTTCTATGTGACAGGTTCTATCGGGTATTTGGTTGTGAAATGCCCATAGTCCATCAGTAGTTCTGTTAATATTGTATAGTCTGTTCAAGATCAGTTTCATCAGGCATTTGGTCGCTATGTATCTTTCAAAAATAATCCTTTCCCGTTTGAGAATAATGCACAGTCTTTTTTAATCAACCATAATTAAAGCAGTGATACTAGTTTGTTAAAATCCAGAAGGCACTCCCTTTTACTATATAGAATTGTGTCTAGTCAATTAAATGTAATGGCATATGTATATATTGTAAGATTAACTATACACAAGGTTTTAAGTATTGTTTTCTAATGATAGGAAATGTGGCTTTTTTCTTCTTTTTCCTGATGAAGGCGTGACATACGCCGAAAAGCGCGTCAAAAAGTGAAAAGCAGAAATATAATTTCGATCTTGCCACAGTATTAGAAAATTGCTTGTTTTTATAAACAATATGTTGTGTTTTTTATATATGTATGTGAAATGAATTGTGTACTTATATTATGTGTTTTAATGGCATGAAAAAGTTCTGATGAATTTAAATAACCTTGCATTTTTTTTTGTAACATTTAGGGCTCGATTCCGATTCGGGAAAGAAAACCGTCCGATTTATCGTATTTGTAGCCGTTTCTGTAAAAATCGTACAAACCCATCCGAATCGCGTAGTACGATCCGTTTTCCAAAAATACGTCTGAATGTTTACGAACCGTATGAAAAACAAGCGAACATCCGTACAATACAGACTCGGGAAGTGAACTGTACGATTCGTAAACATGCTGTACGACCCACCAAGTACAATCCGGTACGTATGAACTGCGATTTGTACGGAAAACATCGCGTATGAGCGAGCCGCTCAATCAAATACAAAACAAACCCCCCTCAACGTAACGCAAGCATACCCCGTAAAAAACGTTGCGTATGAGAGAGCTACACAATAAAGTACGAAACGAACCCCCCCCTCAATGATGCGTTCGCGCACCCTGTAAAAACATTGCGTATGAGAGAGCTACACGATAAAGTATGAAACGACCCACGCCTCAATGACTCGCACGCGCACCCTGTAAAAACATCACGCAAGAGAGCTACACAATAAAGTACGAAACAAACCCCCCCTCAACGAAGCGCACACCTACCCCATAAAAACGTTGCATATGAGAGAGCTACACAATAAATTACGAAACGAACCCCCCTCAACGAAACGCACCACTAAAACAGCACAAGGAGTGTGCAAACAAGTCGCACAACACCACAAAACATGTCTCCTGTGCACAAACCATTGCAAAACAGTGTTCTGGCCAGATCCAAACTGGCAAACAGAGGGCCCAACTCAGACCCACCCCTTATAACACACCCACCAAAAATTCAAACTAAGCCACACCCACTAATGGACCAACAAAAAGGGCAAACACACACAAACCAGCATCCTTTGCAACATATCCATTTACCTACAGAGACCAACACACCAACAACTGCACATATCCACCTTTAGACATACCCCCATTCATATTCAGACCCACACACCCCCTTCACATTCAGACACACAACCCCCATCCATACACACCTTCGCCCCCCCAATCACATTCACCGCACAACATGTCTGCACAGAAGAATCCAAAGTTCACAAACCAGGAGATGGAGATCCTTGCAGATGAAGTCATCAGAGTTGAACCACAGCTGTTTGGCGCATTGGTCAGACAGACCAGCATAGCTGACAAAACACGGCTGTGGGAGAGGATCGTCAATAGGGTCAATGCTGTTGCTCCCTTCAGGCGCACCAGGAGGGATTGCCAGGCCAGGTGGTACGATCTGCGGAGGATGGTGAAGCGAAAGATGGATGAGGACTACACCCAGAGCCGGCTCACTGGAGGTGGTGGTCCCCGCAGACCAGTACAGTACCATCCCTGGGAGGAGAAGGTCATGGCCCTGCTACCACCGGTGGGAGTACATGGAGTTGAAGGAGTCGTGGAGCCTGGTGAGTATACACACAACTCATGTAACATGGGGGGACTCCCAGAAGTGTCCAGACATATGAGGGGTGAGTACAAAGGACTCCCAGCACTGCTCAACAGAATGGGGGTGGCTGGATATGACTCCCAGCAGTATCAAGATACATGAGGGGTGGGTGGATATGACTCCCAGCACTGCCCCGACATATGAAGGGTGGGTGGATATGACTCCCAGCGGTGTTCAGGCATAAGACGGGTGGGTGGATATGACTCCCAACAGTGCCCAGACATAAGAGGGGTGGCTGTAAATTATTCCCAGCAGTGCCCAACAGTATGGGGGTGGGTGGATATGACTCCCAGCAGTGCCCAGAAGCCAGAACCATGAGGGGTGGCTGGATATGACTCCCAGCAGTGCCCAGACATAAGAGGGGTGGGTGAATATGACTCCCAGCAGTGCCCAGACATAAGAGGGGTGGGTGCAGAGGAATCCCAGCCCTGCCCAAGAGAATGGGGGTGGGTGCAGAGGACTCCCAGCAGTGCCCAGCCACATGAGGGGTGGGTGGATATGACTCCCAGCAGTGCCCAGACATAAGAGGGGTGGGTTGATATGACTCCCAGCAGTGCCCAGACATAAAAGGGGTGGCTGGATATGACTCGCAGCAGTGCCCAGACATAAGAGGGGTGGCTAGATATGACTCCCAGCAGTGCCCAACAGTATGAGGGTAGGTGGATATGACTCCCAGCACTGCCCAAAAGAATGGGGGTGGGTGGATATGACTCCTAGCAGTGGCCAACAGTATTGGGGTGGATGCAAGGGTTAGGGCCAGAAGGTGCAAGGGGGAGGACCAGAAGGCTGCAAGGGGGAGGGTGAGAAGCGTGCAAGGGGGATGGTAGGAGGGTGCAAGGGGGATGGTGAAGAAGCTTTAAATTTGGCCATCCCTATCACCAATATTGTGTACGGACAAGCCCAATTGCACTCATTCCATATGGCCCAGGTACACACCCATGCACCATGGTCAATGTACAGGGAGTGTGAAAGTACTGACAACATAGTTGACACTAGGCCCTGGTATATGCAGCACAAGGCCCTCCTGTGACCAGTGCAAACACTAACATCAGGACAACAAGGTCAGATATCTTGCACAGGAACTCACAACCACTGTCATGGCAGCATGCTCCATGGGGGGACAGCCACAGCACGAGTGAGGCCCAGTTCCAACTCACACTACAACTACCAGCACGGCCTGTCACACACACCCCTTACATAAACATAGCCACCTGGGACAGGCAATGGAGTGCCCCACTGTCACAATCGTCATGTAACACAACAAATTCAGATCTGATGAAGCATTCAAGCAAAAAATGCACGGTCCTTATTCACAAGTCCCTTGCGCTTATATCACGTCGCCGTAGCGACACCTTTGTGACGCAGCGGATGCACAATCATTAGCGCCATGGTGCCGGGTATTAACAAGGTGATGTATCTGGTAGATGTGCCACGTTCTAAAGCCCTGTGACAGAAGTAGGTGTACTGTTCGTGGTGTGGTCCTGGTGTGGTGGGCGGTGGCTGCCCGTCACGGCGCAGCAACACCTCCCAAAAGTGGCTGAGTGACATCCTAACACCACCACCACTGTCAACCCTCAGGGGTCCCGTCGACCAGATGTGCCCACAACAGCAGGTCAAGCTCATGTGGGCAGGGGTGGTGGGAGTGGAACAAGGCGGAGGCGAGAACCTGACCAGCAAGCTGCAGGGCCCTGTATATCTGAATTGAGAAACATCATTGAGGAATACCGGTGGGACACCAGGGAGTTCAGCCAGGGATTGGGGGCCCTCATCGAATTAAAAACCAGCAGGCCTAGCAACACGCCAGTCAACGACGACACCAAGGACGGATGGAGGCAAGACTAGCTGAGCTCTTGGTGGTTCAGAGGGACATAAGCCATTCACTTCGTCGGATCACTGACAACATGCAGCACCCTCCCTGTGTCACCAGGCCAGAAACATTGAGGCAAAGAATGCCAACAGGCACAGGGAGGGAGGAGGAGGTGGAATCATCCGACGGAGCATCCCAGGCATCGTCAAGGCCTGCATATGAGGGTCCCCCAAGGAAGGTGGGTCGTCCATGGAGAAGACGTTAAGAGGCAGAGGGCCATGTGCATCTCCCAGGTCACCTGATCTGGCACCTTGCCTTTGTGAGCAACAGCATTACCTTATTGACTGTCTGCCTCTCCCACATGGACTTGCTGGTCGCAGTGTGACCAATGATACCAAGCACTGTGGTCTGGACTCTGTTGACTCAAACTGCAAGGCAACACATCTCCCTCTGTGAACTTTGGATTCCCAGCATTTTTGTACAGCACCTAACACCTACTCACATTTCACTCACAAGATGGATAAATAAATAAAACAAACATAATACGTATTGATGTTGAAGTTTTTTTCCAAGAGTCAACAACATACGTGTGGGGACATGTCAAAGTATGCCAGAGTGTGGAACAAACAAGCCATCCATACACTGGGATCTGAGTCCGGTTGTGGACACACATAGGTCACAATGTATGATCAACTACATACGTGGAGGGAAATAATCACCCGTGATGGTTACTATCTGCTGAGGGGAGGGTGGCTTGCCATACTGCTCTGACAGACAGTTACGGAAGAGTCTCATGAAGGTGTACAGGTCATGGGTAATGAGTAGATGTCCAGGGAGGGAGTACCAGGTCTGTTTGTTGATGTGGGAGAACTACCACCCGCATGCAGTTGTACTGTGGATGTGATGCATGTTGCCCAGGGCAAGGGTGGCTGGGCAGACTACAGGCAATGGGGTGTTGTATGGGAGACATCCATATCCGTATGAAGGTGATCCTGTAGTTGACAGTGGGACTATTGTAGGTATCTCAGGTGGACGGTCATGTGGCTGTGGCAGGGGATGTTGAGGATGAGGTGTGCGCATGAACCCTGGATGTGCACAAGTGGAGTCTGGCTCTTGTTCCTGTGTAGAGGTTGTGGCCGTAGTTGAGCTGGCTGGTGTCGTGGACCTGGGTGGCTGTCTGTCTTGACTAGGAGTGGCTCTATCTGAAGATCAATTCCAGCATGTGGAGGGACTTGCAGCATGAGGTAGCGATGGTGTTGATTTGGAGAATTGGATGCAAACATTGATGTACCAATGCAGGATGGTGGTGTGCTTGTCCTCCAGCCAGGAGTTGCTCTACCCCTGACACATGTATTCTGTGTAGGTGCGGTCCTGCGTGCTTATGTAGTAGTCCAATGTCTGAGGAGCAATCAGTAAAGTGGTGTCCCAGCTCAGTGGACTCAGAATTTGACACAATTTATGGTGAAGCCGCTCAGCTCGATTAGCAGATGTGTTAATCCAGTTCCCCTACTGACCCCTTGCCCGCAAAGCAATACAACATCCTTGCAAAGATTCACAATCACCATTTAAACGTCATTTTGACCCTTTACCTCAAATTGGGCTCAAATCCGGATGCGTGGAGACACACGTTCCTCCTGCCCATCTTAAGTAAAGGCAACGCAGATCCTGAATAACCTTCCAATCATACACCAAATTATAATGATCAGTTCTGGCCAAGATTTCTGTGAAATTATCCTGGCAGCAACTGATGCACTTCACGACTCGCATTCCAGCTTCCATCCCGGCCATAATACACAGTTTGCCCTCACAGAAATGGCAGACCCTATACGCTGGGATGTCAACGGAGGTTCCAAGGCGGTGTTGGTGCTGTTAGACATGTCTACAACATTTGACACAGTAGACCATCCCATTCCTCTGAACCGTATGAAGACCATAGGTGTGTGGGCCCCAGTGCTGAACTGGATATTGTCCTAACTATCTGACCGCACACAGCAGGTCTGCACCTACCCATTCTACTCCCCAGTCAAACCACAGACGTGGGGTGTGCCGCAGGGCTCTGCTCTGAGCCCGCAGACTTTTTTAATATTTACTTATCCCCGCTGAATCGATTGCCATGTCTGAAGTCAAAATAATATCATATGCTGAGGAGCTCAGCTTCTAATCACCTAAAATCCAGTCTGAGCAGCAATTTTTGACTATCTCCAAAATTATCTCACATTTGCGGATTGGATGGACCACATTTTCTTGAAACTTTATCCAGATAACACCTAGGTACTATACTCTTAAACCAACCTTATGCCCTGTCTTCCAATCTTTGTTGGCCAGAGTAACTGGCCATTGCTCCAGCACACAAGGACTTGGTCAGGGATCTGAGAGTCAGATGGGAACATTAGCTATCCCATCCCACACAGGTACAAGAGGGGGGTGCCGCTTGTTTAGGCAAAATTTAAAACATCTACAGATCTATTAGTTATCTGCACAATGTAGCCCAGAAAACAGTGATGTATGCACTGATCACCACCCATTTTGACTATGCAAAATGCCCATCTGTGTGTCTCAGATTAGGCATGCTACGTATACTGCAGACGCTCAAAAATTCTGAAGAGCGCCGGACATGTGGAGTCTCAGTGTGACAACATGTCTCCCCATTTCTTCGACTAGTCCATTGGCTGACCATGGCTACACAAATAGATTTAAATGCGCTGACACGCGTCTTCGGGGCACGACAAGGCCGTGGGCCGTACTACAGTAGAAGAAGCGTCTGTCCCCATCGTCAAAAACTATACATTCCAATGACAAGCACTTGCCCATTGGTCCTTGGTTTCATAAACCAAGATCAGGAGGTGAAACCTAACAGGTAGGAACCACCCAATGTAGGACTAAGCCACCTCTTCCGCTGCATATAATTATGTTTGAATGTGAGTCTTGCCAAGCCCTTCAAACCTGATCATTTTGCCTGCTTGTTTACGTGTTCCTCCGTATGCTGCACTCTTTTTCGTGCACTACAGTGCTGGCACACCGCGTTGTCTTTAAAGTGGGCACAATAAAAGACTATTAACATATTTGTAGATGGCTTTGCAGAATTGTGTATGTAGGCTTGGAGATCTGAGGATGATAGTTACACTAGGGTGGTCAGGGTGTTGGTGTGAAACCTGAAGTTCAGATGTTTGAAAATGCTGAGTGTGTCCTTGGTGTTGTATGTGACTCTGGGGGTGTACCTCCTAAAGTATTGCCAATCACACTTCTGGATTGTTGGTGTTGTCCTTGCGGGTGATCTAGTATCCGTCTGTGATGGAAATTTAGAAGTAGTGTGCAGGGCTTACGTACAACCAGATCACAGTAATGAAGGTGATCTGTGGTGCTGTTGTGTTTATGAGGTAACAGAGTCTAATGGGGTGCTGGTGGAAGTAGCGTGTGTGCAGTACGAGGCACATGAGCTGCTTTACGGACATGCACTGATATGCGTGGCAGCGCAGTGTTGGCAGTATGAGTTGCACACACAGCCTGCGAAGCTGTCATGCGTGCGCTTAGGGGTTGCCTGATACCAGGTTGATTATTGTCTTGTGTTCACTGTGTGGAGGGTGGCAGGAGCATGAGTCTGTTGTGTAACCTGTGTCATGGAATGACCAGAGGGTGTGCACTGTGCACGTTGCAGACGCTGATGGTCCTGCCTTTGGCACAGAGGTGGTGCAACAGTGGCACTGACAAGCTGCGGCCTGCCTTAAGAATGGATGGATGGATGGAGGAGCATCTTGGAGGTGTGTGTGTCACAGAATCAGGGCACTTGGTGTTGAGGTGTCACTGGGGAAGCAGCAGCAGGAATGTGTGAACACATGATGGCCGAAGGTGTGAGACACCATGCAAATCTAGGACACAAAGACAAGGATTTTTGCAAGGCACTATTTTACATGTGTATGTAAAGGAAGGAGTGTCTGGTTACTCATGGGTTATGTTATGTTAAGCTACACTTATAAAGCGCACTGACACCGTAGGTTTCCTGGCGCTGAGATAAAGATGATAGTGGGTGATGGCAGTGGGCTAGTTGGAGTTCGAGAAGAGCCAGGTTTTTAAGCTCTTCCTGAAGCTCAGTAGGGTGTCAGAGGTCTTGATTCCTAGGGGGAGGGAGTTCCGCAGTATGGGTGCCAGATAGCTGAATCTGCAGCCACCCAGTTTCTTTAGTTTAACCACCGGGGTGGTTAGGAGGTGAAGATGGGCTGAACGAAGATTGCGGGCTGGGCAGTGCGAGGTGATAAGATATTTCAGAAAGGCCGGACACTTGCACTGCCGGGCCTTGTAGATTAGGCAGCCGATCTTAAAAGAGGCTCTTTGTTCAATAGGCAGCCAGTGCAATTTGGACAGAAGGGGCCTTGCTGACTGCCATTTTGTGACTTTATAAATGAGCCTTGCTGCCTGGTTCTGCACCATCTGGAGGCGATGAAGCAGGGACTTGGGAAGGCCCCAGCGAAGAGAGTTGGAAAAGTCAAGACGGGAGAGAACAAGGGAAATGACAATTTGCACCAATGCATCATGCGAGAGTAGGTGAGAGATTTTCCGAATTTTTCCTAACTAGAACATGCTGGCCGAGATGGAAGCTCCGGCATGGGATTTAAGAGAGAGGTCGGTATCGATGGTGACGCCCAAGCTTTTTACCGAGCTCGACTGGCTGGGGGCGTATCTAGCTCTTTTGGCCAAAACTGTGGGCCCCAGTGAGCCGCGCTGATACCAGGCAAGATGAGTTCCATTTTCTCCGGATTTAATTTGAGCTGGTTAGGAACCATCCATTGTTGGATGTGTAGCATCACTGCCTGAAAATCAGATGCGGTATCAGGGGTGTCTAAGGGGAAGATGATCTGCATGTCATCTGCATAATTGAGGACAGTGCATTTCCAGTTTCTCAATGAGTGGATTAGCGGCCGGAGGTATAAATTAAACAATAGTGGTGAAAGGGAGGATCCCTGTGGTACTCCACAAGTGGTGGGCATCTGCGTTGCTGTGAAGGGGCCTAGGTGGACTGTTTGCACTCTGCCCGAGAGGAAGGACTTAATCCATTCCCTGGCGGGGCCCTGGATGCCAGCCTGTCCGACACGGTGGAGAAGGATGTCATGGTCCACCGTGTCGAACGCGGCCGATAGATCCAGGAGGACCAGTGCCTGTGGGGACCCCCTGTCAGCATTCTCCTGGAGAGTGTCAAGGACTTTCAGGATGACTGCTTCAGTGGAGTGCGCTGGCCTGAAGCCAGCTTGGTTAGATTCCAAGAAGCCAGAGCTCTCTATAAATGCCAACAGGCATGTGGTCACATGAGTCTCCAGGAGTTTAGAGATGTAGGGCAAGAGGGAGATGGGCCGGTAGTTAGCAGGGTTAGTGGGATCGGCTACCGTTTTTTTCAAAAGAGGGACAAGTATGGCCTCCTTGAACGGGCTGGGAACCGAACCACTGCTAGGGGAGGCGTTCAGGAGGGGAAGAATACTATCAGGTAAGGATGAGAAGACCGCTCTGAGGACTGGGGGAGGACAGCAGTCCTTAGGAGATCCTGATTTGATGTGGGTAGTAAGTTCTGATAGAGTACTGGTGGTAATGGCTGGGAACTGGGCGAGGGAGCAGGGATTGAGAGAGAGGGAGCCTAGTGGGCTGGCAGGGAAGGGGGAAGAGATAGTATTCTTAATATCTGCAATTTTCTGGATAAAGAAGGTGTTGAGCACATTACAGGTTTCTTGGGTTGGGGCTAAGCATGGGCGAATTTTGCGAATTCGCGAATTTGCGGATTTGTGAATTGGCAATCCGCAAAATTCGTGAATTTGCGCGAATTTGCGGAATTTCTTATTTTTGCGTGTTTGCGGGTGTTCGGGAGGCACTTTGCGTGTTCGCAGGTGTTCGCGAGGCGCTTTGCAATTTCATGGGGGGGGGTTTTGCCTGCTTAATCACTGCCACCCTCTCGTTTTTTATGCCCATCTGCCCTCTGTACCACTCGTTTCTGTGCCCTACTGCCCTCTGCCCCACTCATTTTTTGTCCCCTTCTGCCCTCTGTCCCACTTTTGGGCCCTTCTGCCCTCAGCCCCACTTAAAATGGCGCCGGCAGGCTGCCAGCGCCATTCTAAAATAGCTAGAAATAGCTTCAACAGGAAGCACTAATAGATAAAGTAAAGCAGGTGCTCCACTTGAAGGTCAAATTAAGTTACACAATCATTAATCACCCCAGGTTTGGGGTGATTAATGATTGTGTAACTGAATTTGAGCAGCACCTGCTTTACTTTATCTATTAGAGCTTCCTGTTGAAGCTGACTTTTGTAACCTTTTTAGAATGGCTCTGGCAGCTTTCCGGGGCCATTCTAAAATGTTACAAAAGTCAGCTTGAACTTTTGACCCAATCCGTTCCGCTCGCGGATTTTGTGGGAAATTCGTGAATCTCGCAGATTGCGAATTTACTGAAAATCAGCTAAATCCGCGAGCGGAACAGATTTTCCGCCCATGCTTAGTTGGGGCCTGAGTGGGGAGCACTCTGTGATCTGATGAAAAGTCATTCATAATTTTGAAGACTTCTTTAGATTTGTTGCGGGCTGAGTCAATTCTTTCAGAGATATGTGAAGCCTTTGCTTTGGTGATTGCGTTTTTGTAATCTTTGCGGGCCCTCACGAACACTAGGCGGTCCGCATTAGAGTAACCATGCCTCCAATTGAGTTCTAATTGGCGTAGCTTCAATTTGAGTGCTTTGAGTTCCTCGGAGAACTATCGATGGGAATTGCCATGTCTGGTGTTTGCAAATTTAGTAAGGGGGCAAACCTGTCGCTAGCTGATTGCAGCCAGGTGGCTATCCTGCCCTCCATAGAGTCGATGCCTGAATTAGGGTCGATAATGGGGCAGGTGTTGGCCGCGAAGTCAAGGAACCCCGGGGAGTCATAGGAATTCCATTTACGGCACAGTCCACAGGAAGGGTAGGGGACTTGATCCTCCCTTTAATTGTGATAGTGACCTCTATCAAGTGGTGGTCCGACCAGGGACAAGGGGAAATAATTGGACAAGACAGGACGAGGTTATGAGTCCAAATATGGTCAAGAATATGACCCTTAATATGGGTGGGTGAAGTAATGTGTTGAGTCAGATTAAGACATGTGAGAGTTTCGAATAGTTCAGTAGCATGAGGGCCAGCTTGGTCATCATCAAACCAGTAATTAAAATCACCAAATATGGCGATTCTAGAGTGATGAGTGAGTAGGCCAGCTAGCTGTTCACTCAGAGAGAGGGGGAACGAGGGCATCGACTGGGGGGGCGTTAAAGTAATACAAAGGCGAGGGCACCACCGACAGTTTCCAAACTGATGACTGTATTATCTACCCCAGGCAAAGTTAGCGATGCAGTGGTGAGAAATCTAAACTTTTTGTGTATGATGGCCGCTACCCCACCTCCGGGGCGGCTCAATGGTCGATTTACGTTGAGGATATAATAATCCGGAGGGAGGGCCGCCAGGACATCCGGGTGGGAGTCCGGGGTAAGCCATGTCTCTGTTAGTAGCAAGACATCTGGTTTATCCGTGATGAGCAGGATAAATAGGTCTAGCTGGTGTTTCACCATGGAGCAAGTATTAGGATAGAGCACCCGAAGCTGTGCGTCGTTGCTTAATACCTGTGGGGATGTTTCCAGGCGAGAGCGGGTAGCTCCATGATCACTCCGGATACATGGGCTCGGTACATTTCGAGAGATCTTCAGGTGTACAATACGCTCAAGCGTGCCTGGTGGTAGTGGAAGGTTGGAAGTACGGCAACTCTCTAAGTACCTTTGCTGGATAGGTGATAAATTGACCAGGGTTCCTGGCCCCTGTGCCCGGACTGGCGCGGACGGGCACAGACGGGCTTGCCTTTGGCGCGCCTTCGGCGCGCCGCCGGCGTGCCCGCTGGCTCGTCCGCTGCGCTTCCTGGGCCAGGGTGTCATTATATAACGGCAAGGGCGGGAGTGCGGAGCACTAGACCTCTCACCCAGCACTGCTCCTCATTCAAGATGGCGGCCAAAGCGGGGCCAAATGGGGTGAGGTAGCGTCGGTTCAAGCCTTCAGTGTGCAAAATAGGCGATGGTTAAAATGATAAAATGGGTAGAATAGTAGCGTTTAAAAGACAGCTAGCAGCAGATTAGCAATTCAACAAAATGGTCCCGGCTTCCGCCTCAGGACAAAACGAGCAACCACACACACCCACTAGCAATCAGTGGCGCTGTGTGCTTACAGGTATTTTATACAGCAGGGCGGGAGGGCTGAGCACTAGATTTCTCGCCCAGCACTGCTCCTCATTCAAGATGGCGGCCAAAGCGGGGCCAAATGGGGCGAGGTAGCGTGGGTTCGAGCCCTCAGTTTGCAAAATGGGCGATGGTTAAAATGATAAAATGGGTAGAATAGTAGCGTTTCAAAGACAGCTAGCAGCAGTTTAGCAATTCAACAAACTGGTCCCGGCTTCCGCCTCAGGACAAGACGAGCAACCACACACACCCACTAGCAATCAGTGGTGCTGTGTGCTTACGGGGATTTTATACAGCAGGGCGGGTGGGCGGAGCACTAGACTGCTGTAATGGCTGGATTTTCTGTTTAGATGGGATCAGCCCCCAGGGGCCCCTATGACCCAGCCAAAACGTACTCACCTTCCCTCCTCAGATCGTATTCACAATGGATAGATTTACAGATATATATACAGGTCGCACCTAAGGATGGGGAATGATAATATACATATATAGGAATTTTCTACAATATCTTATTCACATCAGTTGGTCTCGCGGCCACCCCGACCCAGACCGGTCTACCCTAGGGCAGATATTGCGCACAATCCGGTGCGACTACACATGGGCCTGCAGAACCCAATGCTCCCGTTTCCAAACGACCAACAATCCTGTCGATCTACACGCTAGTTCGACCCCCTAGCGCCCTCACTTATTCAAGCCACAATCCTGTGGGTATCGGCACTGGTAGTCCTCCCCAGTGTTCTCACTAACGCCGTATATCAACGACGACCACATTCCTATGAACAGTTATCGGGACCAAGTCTCAGTTACCTACCCGGGGTAAAACTATAATAATAATAACTTTGAATATAGTTCCAAATCGTATAGTGTACTCCCTGCTCTTGGCATCAAAGGTCCACTCACTCCCTCTTTATTCGATCACCATTTACCTGATCGGGATTTCTCATCCGTTCACCCAAACAGCTTTCGACTAGGAATGCAGTTTACCAAGATTGAACACGAACACCAGATACACAATAATTCTATATGAATTAGGGTATTTATTAATAATAGACACAAATCACATTACTATGCAACATAACTCCTGCAAGAAAAAGGTAAAGATTAGAGTGCACATTCTATTAAAGTTAGACAGAGGTCACCTTATTAGTGGGAAGTCTGGACTCGGCAGTCATCTAGGTTCCCTTCTCGTCTCTGTATCCTGGCTCGCCTTGCAGTCACCCTCAGCCGTCACAAGTACACGTCTGCACCGCTAGGCTCAACCTCGTCTGCTTCCCCTCAGGACACCGGAACCTTGCTGATTATTAGCTACCGTCTCTCTCTCTCTCTCTGTCAGTGCGCTCCGCGCTGCTTCTCGTTCAGTCTTTCTCAGAGAGTTTCGGTCTTAAATCTTTCTCCGACTTCAAAGATGGCTACTTGTCCACCATGAAAATGAGTAATGGCAGAGATGCTAACGGCTAGATGCCGCCTACGGACTAACTGACAAACTGACTAACACCTTCGCTAATATCAAAGCCCGTTCCTTCATGGAAATTCACGGCCAGTAACCTGCCGCCCACCAAATTCTTGTACCTCCCCGTACCAAGGACACTTTCCCAGCCGGCCGGCCTGAAGTTGTGTCTTCGGAGTGGAGAAAAATACATTCCTTCGATAAGGGTCAGCCTGAACCGGTTCTCTCCAAGCGAACAACAGCTTGAAACTAAAACATTACACTTCACCTAGAAAGCCTTCTCGAGCTACCGGGCAGAAAGCAAAATGGAGTCTGTCTTGTTTAAGGCCTACGGAGCCCACAATATGCATAGCTCCATGGATAATAGCCCAGCATGTTAGTAAATGAGCAAATCATAACTAATACTTATATATCTATCCCCTAACTTAAATTCATAAGCCTTACTTTAAGGAAAATGGTACGAAAATGCCCTAATATATGTAAGAAAGGGTCCCTGTCTATCGGCCTAATCCCTATACTATGGGGGTGATAGGCTGGAGTCACTCTCCATCATTCTCCTTCTCCAAAGAGCTAGCAAAAAGGCAGCCATTACATTACACCCCTTGACTCCAGTCTATTAACCACAAACTAAATGGAACTAACATCGGTAGAAGAATAATATGAAACAAAACTAACTGATCTACGACCCTTACTAAGCCTAAAGAATTGCAGCAGGGAAGGGATACACTGAATCAAGCAACAAATAGCTATTAGGACACAAATAGCTACAATAATCCCCCCTAAAATCTGTCGTAAGGAATGCATGTCAGGGAGCCAATTAAAAAGCCAGTCAAAGAAACCCTGATCTATATGTTGTCTAATTTCTGCAGTCAAGTCATGGAGTTTGTCAATATGGGATTGGATAGCTTTAGAATGGTCAGACAAATTAAAACAGCATAGACCTTCAAAATCAGAAAATTCATGTCCATGTTTCAACAAGAGATAATCAATAGCGGCCCTATTCTGCAAAATAGCTCGACGTTCACCTTGGGCGTCTAATAAGAGATCAGATAAAACAGTAGACGTTTGGTTAATGGACTTAACCATCCAGCAGGCCATTTTGCCGATTGTTTTGGCATTATAAACAGCCAATGCAGGCACTCCAATAATAGAAAAAGCTAAACCAAGGTACTCTGATCTGGAATAGAGATGAACAGAGGAATCACAATCTTCATGCAATGACATTGAATCACGTACAATACGGGAATGTGAAGTAGGATGTGAGGAAAACATTAACAAACTCAATCTAGTGATGGCACATGGGCCACCAGAAATATTCGCAGGAATATAGGGCCAAGATGAATTCCCACAAGAAAAGAGCCATCCAGCTGGCAATAGCATTGAACGATAATGGCTAGTGGCTACTAATAATCGTTTACATGTCATATTATTTTTAACTGAAAAACATGAAATCGGAAGTCTCTTTGAACATAACAAACGTTGATGAGCCGAAAAGGAAGTAGCGGCTTGGAGCTTCAGCCTCAAGCACTCAGTAATAGCTTTAGGGTCACAAGTCATGATGAAGCAAAGGTCTCCAGGGGTAATATTAAAAGTAGTGATTCGGGAATGAATAGGGACATCGAGGTCTGGAAGAGTAGTACATGAGGGACAAAATTCATGTGCCGCGAAGTCACCCAGAATAACATTAGGTCGGGCATTAGATATATTAAAAATATGGCGAAGAGTTTCGGTGGATGCAGGGACAGCAACCAAACAGGTCGCTAAAATATCAGTGACAGACTTCATGGGGGTAAGGCAGAAATGCGGAGAGTTCGTCACCCGCCTTGCGAGTGTAATCCAAAAGTTCGATGACTGTACCCACGCGGACCGCGGGGCTCTTATTATCCCATCAACCGGCGTCGGTGGATCCTCTCCTCTCCCGGCGTAGTAAGCCAAAAGGAGTCCAGCGCCGACACATCCTGCAGCAGCAATCCAAAGAATGATCTGAAAGAATACAAACACAGGCCTTAATCATTCTCGTAAGTAACATTTATCAGCTGGGACAGCTTCCCAGTCATCTTTCCCTGGCTTCATCACCAAAACGGTGTTGTCATGACCGGTCGCAATAATATCAGCCTGTTCAGGAGGATTTTTAGGCGATTGCACCCATATCTTAGCTCCAGGAAGATCAGACGATCCGAAGCCTTTTTGCCCTTGCACAGTTAGCAACGTTGGGGCAGAGCCTTTTTTGATCTCACCACTGAAGACAGGCATAATCAATAACTGAGCAACACGGTCAGACTTTTTGATGAACAAATCCGTCTCACTGCTATTAAGCAGGAGAACCTTGATCTCTCCCTGATAATCACTGTCAATTACTCCTCCGAGCACTTGTACACCTTTCAGGGCCAGGCCAGATCTAGGGGCAATTAATCCAAAGCTACCGGCAGGTATACAGACACCAATGCCAGTTTCAACAATGATTCGATCCTTTCCTGGGAATTTAGCATCATTTAAAGCATGCAGGTCGAGGCCTGCAGAACCAGGGGTAGCTCTACATGGAGCCAGAGCACCGGGGGTAATTTCCCAATACATAACAGTATTTGATATAGAATTCGGTTTCGCATCAACATGTGGAGGAAACAAACGCATTAAAGGAGATTCAGCATGCAACAAAGGACGATTGTTTAAAATTAACAAAGCTTGAAGTAGGACATCTCTCCACTGGCTGTACCGGTCATCAGTCAACTTGCGCAACTGTTCTTTCAACAAGCCATTCATTCTCTCAATCAATCCTGAAGCTTGTGGGTAATATGGAATATGAAACACCCAATCAATATTATTTTCCGTACAGAATTCCTGCACCAATCTTCCACGAAAGTGGGATGCATTATCTGATTGAATCTGGAATGGGACACCATAATACAGAATAATGAGCTCCAGGGTTTTAATTGTATTCACTTGGGTAGCATTCTTGCAAGGGAAAGCGACCAAAAGGCCACTATAAGTATCAACCACTGTGCAAATATATTGACAATTTCTGCTCATAGGGAGCGGACCAATGTAATCAATCTGCCAAATTTGGGCGGGCAATTTACCTCGATGTAAGTGACCTCGAACAATCTGAGGCACCTCTTTTTTCCTAGAATGCTGGCAAATGGGACAATGTAGAATGACATCTTTTATTAAAGAAAAGGGAATATGAATTCCTCTATCGGCAGCCCACCTGCTAGTGGCTTTCTCTCCAAAATGTCCTGCTTTCTGATGGGCCCACTTCGCCAATCCCGCCAAATCAGAATCTTGCATGTCAACCACTGCCTTAGAAATTTTAGACTGTTCATCTGCAATATTATGAAAAAATTTGTCAAGGGAGTCAATTGGAGTATGAGCATCCACGTGAAAGATTGTTACAGTACTCTGCGGGAGCAATTCCCAAATTTCTTGCCACAGCTCTTTGCCCCACAATTCCTTTGAATGCAATTCCCAATTATGAGAATGCCATGTTGGCAACCACACCGCTAGTCCATTTGCAGTGGACCAGGAATCAGTGAAAATATGACATGTACCAGGTAGTTCCTGTTTCAAAACTTGGTAAACTGCATAGAGTTCAGCATATTGACTACTCTTACCGTCTCCAGTTGTGCTTAACAATTTCTGTGTAATCGGATTATAAGAGACAGCCTTCCAATGTCTTTTGTCACCAATGAATTTCGCAGAACCATCCGTAAACCACACATGTTTTCTATCCTCCGCGGACAGATCATCAAATGATTTACCCCACTTCACGGGAGACTCCTGCACTACGGGAACCGAACACTCACTTTCAGTCTCATTGGAGGGCGCCTGCGCCACTCGCTCATGTAAAACCGCCACACCTTTCGGACCCACACGTGCCCTGTCCTGAATGTACCATTTCCATTTAATCACACTAGCCTCCTGAGCATGTCCAATTCGATGGGACTTTGGTGAACTCAAAACCCACTGCATAATAGGAATTTCAGGCCTTAAAATCACAGCATGGCCTAGGGTCAATTGCTCGGTATCCACCAGAGCCCAATAACAAGCAAGCAGCTGTTTTTCAAAAGGTGAGTAACGCTCACCAGCCTCAGGTAACTTTTTGGTCCAAAAACCTAATGGCACTTTTTGTCTGCCCTGCTTTTGCCACAAACTCCAATTGGCATACAGGCCTTCCACGGACACATTCAAATCCACATCACCTTCACTCACGGGCCACAAATCCAAAGCATACTGAATAGCTTCTTTAGCCAAATTAAAAGCAGTCTGTTGAGGTTCACCCCATTCAAACGCATTCTTTTTACGAGTGACTCGATACAGTGGAGCCAAGATTTGACTCAAATGGGGAATATGCTGACGCCAAAATCCAAACAAACCAATAAAGCATTGAGCTTCTTTCCTGTTTCTGGGAACAGCAAAATCAAGTATTTTTCGTTTAACCTGTGGAATCACCTCTCTGTGACCCTCATGCCAATTAATTCCTAAAAATTTCACAGCTTGGGATGGAGTTTGTAATTTGTCAGGATTTATTTCCCAGCCTTTCGCTCGCAAACAGTCAATGATTTGATCTAAATGGGACTGTACCTGATCTTGCGTTTCACCTTGAATCAAAATGTCGTCAATATAATGACAAACCTGAACTTGTGGATTCGTGGGCACTTCAGACAAATGTTCCGCCACCAGCCGGTGACAGATCGTAGGACTATGTACATAGCCTTGAGGAAGACTCCGGAACGTCATTTGACGTCCATTCCATGTGAAACTGAATTGTTCTTGACATTCGGGGGCAATCGGAATTGAAAAGAATGCATTAGCAATATCAATGGAAGCATACCACGTACCCGGATGCTTTTGAATTCTCTCAATCAGTGTGACGATGTCAGGCACTGCAACAGTCAATTTAGGTGTATTTTTATTCAATTCTCGATAATCAACAGTCATGCGCCAAGAATTATCACTTTTGCGCACGGGCCAAACAGGATTATTCCAAGCAGATGTGACCGGAGTAATGACTCCTGCGTCAACCAAATCCTGAATCGTAGCGGTAATTTCTTCATGACCACCTGGGATGCGATATTGCTTTTGAGAAATCACTTTCGTTGCTAAAGGTATTTTAATAGGTGGCATGCGTAAACGGCCAACCCGTACGGGTCTGGTCGAAATGTACTGTCGTGTACCAAATTGATAGTATCCATCATCCAAATGCAAAGTCATACCTTTCAAAATGTCAATTCCAATAATGTATTCCAAAAGTGGCACAACCAACACAGAGTATTCTCTACGAGGGATTCTACCAATTTTAATTTCGAGTGCAGTCTGAACCGCGGGTGTTTCCTTACCACCCAGACCAGTAATCGTAAAGGACTGTCCATGAAACTTTCTCGATTTACCATGAATTAAAGTGGCCTCCGCCCCAGTATCAACTAACGCTCGGGCCCTTTGGATATTACGATGTTTCCAAAAAATCTCAATATCTACATAGGGTCTGTAATCTCTGTGGGCCCACTTGCGTACCGGAGCTTGACCTATTTCCTAGTCATTTTTCTGCGCTCTGTCAACCAAGACAAATCAGGGTAAATACTCTCGGTTTTCTTTGGTATTAGAATGTCTTGTTCATATCCGTCTCCAGTACGAAACGGATTAGTGTCAGGCTCAAAAAGATGTGAATTACGGCCAGAGAGTCTGTTACGATCCTCCCTCTTTCGTACGTCAGGGGAATAACTCCTTGCATCTCGTCGTCTGTTGGAAACACGATCATCACTTCCTCTTTCACGATCATCCTCTCTCTCCCTTCCATCATTACGACGAGGGGATCCATCACGTTCATAGCGCCGATCATCACGGCGATCAGAATTCACACGTCGTCTCTCATCACCACTGTCATCCGAACCACGATCATACTCATTCTTTCGCACACGACGGGCACCCTCCTTTCGATCCAGACCACGCTTACGAAACATGTCCCATAAGCGATTATTAGGTTCACCATCAATGTCTTCCTTTTTGACACCATCAGCAATGAGAGCAAGGAACATGTCACGTCTAGAGAACTTGTAGTCACCACCAGTACGACCCTCAGGCCGAGATTGTCTTTCAGGTTTAAACCATTCACCCAGCTCACCAAGCTGACGAACAGATTCAAGCACAACAGACAAAGGGTTGCCAGTTTGGTTAATCAATAATGTCATCATGACCTGCTTGTAAGCAACAGGAGAAGAACGTATAATGCGATTACGCACAGAAGATGTCAAAAGACCATCCAAAAGTTTATCAGCAGTACTAAGAAAGATAGCCGTTTTCATGACCTCCTCTTTTAAACGTTGCGACGCATCGCGCAGAGTGTACCACGGTTTCTCATCGGTAGGCCAATCAGATTCTGTTGGATATTTATGATTACAGCCGTCGGACGCAAGCTGGAGCAAAGAAATTTGACCAGCACCATTATAATTCCGAAAATGATCCTGAATCGTAGAATCAGAACTCAAAGAGCAAAATCGTAAGCAATCAACAGCATCGAGCATAATACCGGCAGCGCCAAGTTCATAAAGACGCACCATCCAGGTAAGCAAGGCCTCACCAGGCCGTTGTCGAAATCGTTGCAAAATGTCACTAACCTCCTGTTGAGTAAAGTCTTCAATACAATCAAGAGCAATACCACCCGGATTACCAGGGGCCTGTTGTAACTTTCGTCGAAAAATCGGGTGAGCAGAAACTGCAGGAAGAGCTTCCGAGGAAGCCCGCAGCTTAGATTTAATAGCACAATCAGTGCAAGCCACGTCATCCGAACGGGAAGAACGAGCACGGTCGGTGTCGGGACCCATATCAGTACACGAAGCAGATTTACAATCACGTCCGGAGCGAGAAGACTCGCGCTTGTCACCCTCCTCTGCCGAGGAGTCTGAAGTATGAGAATCCCAGATATTACCGTCCCACTCATCGGGGTTCCAATCCATTCCAGCTTTCGCTACAACCATACGCACTTTGCGTGTAGATACACGACCACGACGATGTTTATACTTATATCGTGCAATACGGACCGCAGCTCTTTCAGCAATGGTCTGATATGTCTCAAGTTTGTCGGCAAGCAATTTATTTTGACAACGCAACAGAGTATGTGCATTTTGTAATTCAACACACTGTCCTTCCATATCTTTAAACCGCTTCTGTAGCTGAACAAACTTCTCATGCAATATTCTGTACGCATTAAGAACAATCCACCCTCTGCGTCCTAAAATAGGAAGTTCATCACCCTTCACTACTGGCGCTTTCTGCAAGCACGATACCACATCGGCAGGCTCCGCCTGCTCCAAGCATGAAGACCAATTTTCACTCAAACCAGTAGAATCAGCCCACTCACGGGCCAAGGCCTCGTAAGGGGTACATTCCCAGCCGGGAATCTGAATCGGTAATTTGAAAATCGACGATGATTTTTTCGCAAACATAATGACACACAAAAAATTATATACACAATTATAAACAAAATTTTATACGTACAAGCCGAGCGCAAACCAACAAGATTAAAACAACACAATGCACACAGGCTTCGTAAACAGTTCGTGACGCCAGATGTAATGGCTGGATTTTCTGTTTAGATGGGATCAGCCCCCAGGGGCCCCTATGACCCAGCCAAAACGTACTCACCTTCCCTCCTCAGATCGTATTCACAATGGATAGATTTACAGATATATATACAGGTCGCACCTAAGGATGGGGAATGATAATATACATATATAGGAATTTTCTACAATATCTTATTCACATCAGTTGGTCTCGCGGCCACCCCGACCCAGACCGGTCTACCCTAGGGCAGATATTGCGCACAATCCGGTGCGACTACACATGGGCCTGCAGAACCCAATGCTCCCGTTTCCAAACGACCAACAATCCTGTCGATCTACACGCTAGTTCGACCCCCTAGCGCCCTCACTTATTCAAGCCACAATCCTGTGGGTATCGGCACTCTCGCCGTATATCAACGACGACCACATTCTTATGAACAGTTATCGGGACCAAGTCTCAGTTACCTACCCGGGGTAAAACTATAATAATAATAACTTTGAATATAGTTCCAAATCGTATAGTGTACTCCCTGCTCTTGGCATCAAAGGTCCACTCACTCCCTCTTTATTCGATCACCATTTACCTGATCGGGATTTCTCATCCGTTCACCCAAACAGCTTTCGACTAGGAATGCAGTTTACCAAGATTGAACACGAACACCAGATACACAATAATTCTAAATGAATTAGGGTATTTATTAATAATAGACACAAATCACATTACTATGCAACATAACTCCTGCAAGAAAAAGGTAAAGATTAGAGTGCACATTCTATTAAAGTTAGACAGAGGTCACCTTATTAGTGGGAAGTCTGGACTCGGCAGTCATCTAGGTTCCCTTCTCGTCTCTGTATCCTGGCTCGCCTTGCAGTCACCCTCAGCCGTCACAAGTACACGTCTGCACCGCTAGGCTCAACCTCGTCTGCTTCCCCTCAGGACACCGGAACCTTGCTGATTATTAGCTACCGTCTCTCTCTCTCTCTCTCTCTCTGTCAGTGCGCTCCGCGCTGCTTCTCGTTCAGTCTTTCTCAGAGAGTCTCAGTCTTAAATCTTTCTCCGACTTCAAAGATGGCGACTTGTCCACCATGAAAATGAGTAATGGCAGAGATGCTAACGGCTAGATGCCGCCTACGGACTAACTGACAAACTGACTAACACCTTCGCTAATATCAAAGCCCGTTCCTTCATGGAAATTCACGGCCAGTAACCTGCCGCCCACCAAATTCTTGTACCTCCCCGTACCAAGGACACTTTCCCAGCCGGCCGGCCTGAAGTTGTGTCTTCGGAGTGGAGAAAAATAAATTCCTTCGATAAGGGTCAGCCTGAACCGGTTCTCTCCAAGCGAACAACAGCTTGAAACTAAAACATTACACTTCACCTAGAAAGCCTTCTCGAGCTACCGGGCAGAAAGCAAAATGGAGTCTGTCTCGTTTAAGGCCTACGGAGCCCACAATATGCATAGCTCCATGGATAATAGCCCAGCATGTTAGTAAATGAGCAAATCATAACTAATACTTATATATCTATCCCCTAACTTAAATTCATAAGCCTTACTTTAAGGAAAATGGTACGAAAATGCCCTAATATATGTAAGAAAGGGTCCCTGTCTATCGGCCTAATCCCTATACTATGGGGGTGATAGGCTGGAGTCACTCTCCATCATTCTCCTTCTCCAAAGAGCTAGCAAAAAGGCAGCCATTACAACTGCTCACCCAGCACTGCTCCTCATTCAAGATGGCAGCCAAAGCGGGGCCAAATGGGGCGAGGTAGCGTGGGTTCGAGCCCTCAGTGTGCAAAATAGGCGATGGTTAAAATGATAAAATGGGTCACTGCAAGAAAATGGGTCAACAATCACCAATTATGGCAGCACAGGATCAGGCACCAAAAGGCCAAGCGGGGCACAGGACTAACAGTGTCAGCAGCTGTTGCCTGCCCGTTGTGGGTATCAAGCTAAAACAATACATACACAACTATGTATGTCATGCACATTATGGACCATGAGCCATTACAAACACCATGCATGTTGCCACAGTACACATAACGACATATGCACAATCCTTGTAAAGTATGCCATAGATGACGCATGCAGACTGGCAAGAGATCTGCGGTGACAGTAATGAGGCACAATGTACTGTTGGGAACACATTTTCAACACAAATGAATCAAGTTGGTTCTGAGGTCATGCTGTTTTAGCCAATGTACATGGCCAAGGGCATTGCTCTGAAGAAAATAACAGTCATGCAATGAGGTTACCTGTAATGCTGGTGAAACAATCTCCACACGATTGCCAGGGACTGTCGGTACCTTTGATCCTCAGAGTTGTGCGATGCTGAAAAGGGTCCATCTACAGATAGCCCTTTGGTCTGAGTATAAATAACAGACTCAAAAGGGGGATCAGGCGAGGGAAGGAGAGGATGGGAACAGCATGGTGGGAGATCTGAAACAAAGGTAAACAAGCATAACTATTCTACACTTCTTGTCACTGAATCACCTAACACCTCATGACCTATACTGTAACAGTTACACCTGTGAAGTTTAACCACAGCCACTGTCTCCAATTTGGGATCACAGGTTTTGAAATGATACTAGATCAGAGGTTTGAACAGGGACACATAAAAGGTAGCAGAGTTTGTCACCAGGCTTCTTCAATGCAATTAGAACTATGCGGTCATCAACTAAGTCATAGTGTATGAATGAGGCTCAAAATTACAGTAAATTGAATGTGTAGTAGTGCTACTCACACAAAGGCAAAAATCCCTAGTTAGCCCTGGGAATCAGTGAGGGTCATGAAGGTAAGTTACACATCACCCGCAAGAGCCGTAATTAGCTCATCCAGCGAGGAAGGGAATTATCGAAACACAAGGAAGTCCAGCTAGAGCCAGTCATTGGTTCTTCCAACTGTGCCTTACAATCCGAACATGACAAGCTGGTGGGACCAAACTCTACGGAGAGTAATGAGGAACAAATCCACTAAACCACCCCTTCCGTGACCTGGATATGCAGCACAGCACAAGAGAATCCTGGGATTAACGTCAACCGACTGGTGTAACGGAACTGTTTACATTTGCCACAGTACTACGTTGGGACGTCATCAATGCAACATTCCTGGCATCATGGGAATAGAAAGTTAAAATCAACTTACAGAGAAGGCTTGCAAAGCAGTGTTCTCCACAGGTACTGATGTAGCGACGTGACAGTGACATTACATACTGGCACAAGGGGCAATGCATCCATACGAACAAACTCACAGGACATTTGACAGAACAAGTGGGACATACGCTGGCCCACACCTTCACAACATGGTTGATTGTAAATCAAACTGTACGGGCACACAAGATTAAGTGGATGAGCCAAACACATCCTGCTACACACAGTGAGGCTGCAATTCCCCATAGAGTCTGTGGTTGTGATGTCCCACACAATGTCAACCTGTGGTATCCGCAATGTGTCAGGGTCAAGGTGACACACATTGATGCATTCACCAGAGTCAACACTCAACAACAGATGACTGTCAAGAAGGGTGACTGTCCAGTCATGGGAGTGGAGCAACATGCCATTTGATCCATTTTAATGAGACATGCATGTATGGTTCTACAACATGCACATAAACAGTTCCCACACATTCCCAAACCATACCAACCCAAAACAGCTTGTTTTGATTTCTTACCTGAACTGACAATTCCACATGTCCGTGCATGGAATGCTGATTTGGCACACATTGCAATCATCAGGATGAATAGCAGGAGTACTAAGATGACACAAACAGACAACAGACAGAGCAACCTAGGAATGACAGGCACACAAGGGGACACGTTCAAAAGATTTCCATACAAACATGGTCATGTAAAAAAACATCACAATGTAGTACACATGTACATTCTAAGATCACTCATTGCGCATATGCGTGTGGCATGACAACATCACTTGTGTGACACATCACAACAAACATCAAACTGACTTTGCATACAGTTAGCTGGGCACACAGTATGCAACATATGCCACTCTATGCCACAAGCTTGGACACTAATTCCCAGTGACTCACCATTAAGAGAAGAAGTTGCGTATGAGCTGACTCCGGATATCATCCTCCTCCTCCTCATCACTTTCATCATGGCCAAGCCCTTCTTCCTCAACGGGAGGATGTTCCAGCTCCTCAGGATCCAGGATGAGTGGCACGGCCTTCTCAACTGCCATGTTGTGCAGCATGCAGCACATGATGAAGATGTTACACACCTTGACCGGGGCGTATGGGAGGGATCCGCGGGTCTTATCGAGGCACCGGAATCAGCTCATCAGGAGTCCAAACATCCGCTCAATCACTCGCCTGGTCTGCATGTGTACATTATTGTACCGCTGGTCTTCAGCTGTTCTTGGGTTGCGGAGCGGTGTCATGAGTCACGGCATGTTGGGATATCCCGTGTCCCCTACAAATATACATCATGTAAATAATTGGGTAATGAGATGCCCTCAGAGCAACAAAAAAATGAGACATACAGGACAAACAGAGTTTACCCACCAACAAGACATGCCCGATCGTTGCGCAGCTGCAGCATCATCTGTGGTACCCTGTTACGCCTCATGATGAATGCATCATGGCACGATCCTGGAAAACGTACACAAACATGGGAAATCAGCATGTTAGAAAGCACACCACCAGGGCATTTATTGAGTGGTAATGTTTCCTGTTGCGGTAGGCCTGCTCCTGAGCCTGTGGTGGCACCAAAGCCACATGTGTTCCAACAATGGACCCAATGACATGTGGCATCCCTTCCAGGGCATAGACTTCACCCTTTACATTTGTTAACTCTTCAGGAGTTTGAAATTTGATGAATTTATCAACGTGGTCTAACATGGCAGTAAACACATCACTTAGGACACGGCTGAACATGGTTTGTGACATACCCCCCACATCAGCTATGGTAAATTGAAACATACCTGTAGCAAAAAAAATGTATGGCTGCCATCACATTTAGCTTTGGTGTCAGCGCAGTCAGATACCTGTGTCCCGGTTGGAGATGTGGTTCCAGCCTGTCCGTCAAGTCCTGAATCAACTTTCGAGTGAATCTGTAACATCGGATGCAATCACGTTCCCTCATGGTCTCCAAGTCTGTCAGTCAACAACAATACCAATGTACATAGCACATGCAACACTGCTACTACACATCAAGTCACTATGGGGTCTGGCATAAGCAATACATCCAGGACACGTTTGTCAGCTTGCTGGCACTACAACGAAAACCCAGATACAGCTGTCATTTGTGATCTGAACATTACATGCACACAAAAGAGCTGCTGGGCTGGTCTGAGTGAGCAGAGCAAGATGACACTTCCCCAGACCTGCATTAGAAGGTTGTCATCCCATATAGACAGCTGACTGCATAGCACACACCCAGGTCACATGGTATATCTATTGTAAAAATCAGAAAATTTGCTAATAAGGTGTGCATGTGACAACGCAACACCACAGCCATTGTCACGATGCAGACATGTATGCATGGGGATCAATGATGTATGATGCCATCAGCCCCAAAAGCTATGGGAAATGCACATGTGGCATGGTGTGCGTACATGTTAAACCATTTCAATCACAACACACCCCCATTATAGATGCACCAACAGCAGATGCATTTTACGGAACACAAACAGCAAACTCAATATTTAACATGGCACACACATGATATTGTCACATAGGGTCATGATGAGCCTCAAATTGTCAAGTCAGGTAGTGCCACGGTCCCTGGCATCATGAGACAGGTGCCCGTAGTGATGACTGTGCCATCCCAGTATTAATGTGCATGACAACATGTGCATGATGATACATATGGGACACGTGTAAAGGTGATGTGGACCACATACTGCCCCATCACACATGACATGTGTCAACAGGTCATCACACATCGATTGTGCTACAAGATCAGATGCCCTGTGCTATATCGCTGCCTGGCACACCTAGGGCCTGCTCATGTAAGTATGCAATGTCAAGAACGTGATAGACATCCTTGTTTTAACAGTACACCTATATCCCTGCCTTGTGTGCACCTCGTATCACTTGTCAGGTCCGGGTGTCCTCAGGATCGTACGATAGTCAATGGGTTCCACCTCTAGACAGCCCCTAGGTCTGAATTACCACAGACACGAAGGAGTGGTCAAGTGAGGGAAAAAAGGGTAGAGTAGGATGGGGACGGCGGGGAGAGAGAGCTGTAACGAGAACAAGGCACTATAAGTCAAGCACATACACTGCGGTCACCTTAAAAATAGGTATCAAGTGATACAGACTAATATTCTGTATATAAACACATATGCAGCAATACCTGTAAAGGAAAATAAGTTTGCTTTGCCTGGCAATCTGGATATGCAGAGAACGTCACAAAGTCTAAAATGCAAAGAACTACAGGTTATATTTCTATCAACAGATCAGTGACATATCACCACAAAAGGCATTGCAAACATGTACCAAATGATAAACGGAATAGGCTTCAACAGGGGGCCAGGCGAAGCTCATTAACCCCTGTTACAAGGAAACAAAAGATTGCGCAATGAATACTTCATTAATCCAACTCTAGTGATTGCGCTCCGGGTTAATATCACCCTGAAGTATGCAACATGACATTATTATCCAATGATCCAATTCAGAGACGGTAACACGGTACTGATTATCCTGTGGACACAAAAGTCATTGTGTGCTGAACTTGCTTTCAGCAAAAAAAAAGAACCGAAATACTAATTCTGTATGAAGTTCCAACTTGGTGTAGGTAACAAAGCACAATTGCCAAGATCCAAAAAAACACAGTCATCAGTAAAACTTGAAACGTCCCAACTCCAGAACGCAATATCCGGCATAAATTGTCGGGGAATATTGGTAGAGAATGGGAGCCAGCAGTATGTATCTCTTAATCCAGAGAAATTGATTAAACAACAGTGCCCGGAGGCGGGCACGGTACGACAATGTCAAGAATACTCTCTTACTGCAGAGAGTCACTCCAAAGTCACTTCATAAGGGCCCGAAGGCGGGCACGGTACGACAAAGTCACGAATACTCTCTTACTGCAGAGAGTCACACCAAAGTCACATCATATGCATACGGTATAAAAAAAAACCAATGAGCTCCTATCCGCAAAAATACAATGTTCAAAACAATACTCAGGAGAACGAACCGCTAGAGCCAAATGACTCAAAAGCGGAACCAACAAGGAACTGGAAAAAAGAAGAGCAACTGTATGGCTCTCAGGAAAAGGATACACTTAGAACTGGTGCGAACACCCCTACCGTGATCTTCAAGAAGAACGCAGAATCAACAGCGGTGTTCCGCTGTTCCCTGCTTCATCTTGATACTTTGCGCGATGACGTCACCTGCCTTTTCCACCACGTGCTTCCCCTAGGAGCATGGGAATTGTAGTTTATGCCTTCAAAACAAGTCTCAAGGCAGTGTTCCAGCCCGCACTCCGCCATGGGACACAACATCACTATTGTGATGGTGCCATGCATGAGCTTGTGCAACGTTCCCTCCCCCTGCTTTGACATCAGGATGCGAAACGCACTGTGTAAAACACACCGTACCCCTGCATTCACTACAGCGTGTGAAATGCACCTTGTAAAACGCACCGTACCACTGCATTCACTACTGCGTGTGAAATGCACCATGTAAAACGCACCATACCCCTGCTTTGACAGCAGCGTGAGAAACGCACCGTGTAAAATGCACCGTACCCCTGCATTCAATACAGCGTGTGAAACGCACCATGTAAAACGTACCGCACCCCTGCTTTGACATCAGCATATGAAACGCACCATGTAAAATGCACCGTACCCCTGCATTCACTACAGCATGTGAAATGCACCGTGTAAAACGCACCGTACCCCTGTATTCACTACAGCGTGTGAAACGCACCGTGTAAAACGAACCATACCCCGACATTACGTGCGTGTGTGCGCCTCATTTCACGATTAACATGGTGTCATACGCAGACGAACCGTACACCGACATTACGTGCGTGTGTGCGCCTCGTTTCACGATTAACAAGGTGCCATATGCGGGCAAACCGTACACCCACATTACGTGCGTGTGTGCGCATCGATTCACAATAAAAATGGTGCCATACGCGAGCTTGAACGCACAGTAGACGTGTGTTGATGTAAAAAAATACTTAGGGGACACCTAGGGGACAAGTATTAGGCCCTGAATGAAGCCTGGTTGTCATGGAGATTTGAGTGTGTGCTACAGGTGGCCTGCAAAAGGCAGTTGGGCAAAAATATACAATGTTGCAATATGTATTTTGAGCTGAGTCTCACATTTTAAACCATGCAAATGTGTGTCAGGGCCTTATGTTTAAATGGATTGGATGAAACGTAGGATGCAAAATAATCTGGCCCTATCACACTGTTATCCTGAGACTGAAAGCCCCTCAGCAGCACCGATTTAAGGCTGCATGTGGCTGTCTGGGCACTGCTGGGAGTAATATCCACCCACCCCTATACTCTTGGGAACTGCTGGGAGTTATGTCCAGCCAACCCTCTTACGTCTGGGCACTGCTGGGAGTCCTCTGCACCCACCCCTCTTATGCCTGGGCACTGCTGGGAGTCATATCGAGCCACCCCTCTTATGTCTGGGCACTGCTGGGAGTCCTCTGCACCCACCCCTCTTATGCCTGGGCACTGCTGGGAGTCATATCGAGCCACCCCTCTTACGTCTGGGCAATGGAGGGAGTCATATCCATCCACCCCATACTGTTGGGCACTGCTGGGAGTCATATCCACCCACCCCCAAACTGTTGGGCACTGCTGGGAGTCATATCCACCCACCTCTCTTATGTCTGGGCACTGCTGGGAGTCATATCCACCCACCCCTCTTATGCCTGGGCACTGCTGGTAGTCATATCCACCCACCCTTCTTATGTCTGGCCACTGCTGGGAGTCATATCCACCCACCCCCATACTGTTGGGCACTGCTGGGAGTCATATCTACCCACTCCCATACTGCTGGGCACTGCTATGTCTGGGCACTGCCGGGAGTCCCCTGCACCCACCCCATACTGTTGGGCACTGCTGGGAGTCATATCTAGTCACCCCCATACTGTTGGGCAGTGCTGGGAGTCATATCCACCCATCCCCACATTGTTGGGCACTGCTGGGAGTCATATCCACCCACCCCTCTTATGTCTGGGCACTGCTGGGAGTCATATCCACCCACCCCCATACTGTTGGGCAGTGCTGGGAGTCATATCCACCCATCCCCACATTGTTGGGCACTGCTGGGAGTCATATCCACCCACCCCTCTTATGTCTGGGCACTGCTGGGAGTCATATCCACCCACCCACCCCCGTAGTGCTGGGCACAGCTGGGAGTCATATCCAGCCACCCCTCTTATGTATGGGCACTGCTGGGAGTCATATCTCTCAACCCCCACACTGTTGGGCACTGCTGGGAGTCATATCCACCCATCCACATACTGTTGGGCACTGCTGGGAGTCATATCTACCCACCCCTCTGATGTCTGGCACTGCTGGGAGTCATATCCACCCCCCCCCATACTGTTGGGCACTTCTGGCAGTCATATCCAGCCACCCCCATACTGTTGGGCACTGCTGGGAGTCATATCCACCCACCCCTCTTATGTCTGGGCACTGCTGCGAGTCATATCCACCCACCCCTCTTTTGTCTGGGCACTGCTGGGAGTCATATCCACCCTCCCCCATACTGTTGGGCACTGCTGGGAGTCATATCCACCTACCCCCTTACTGTTGGGCACTGCTGGGAGTCACCCCCATACTGTTGGGCACTGCTGGGAGTCATATCCACCCCCCCTTATGTCTGGGCACTGCTGGAAGTCATATCCGCCCACCCCTCTTATGTCTGGGCACTGCTGGGAGTCATATCCAGCCACCCCCATACTGTTGGACACTGTTGGGAGTCATATCGACCCACCTCTCCTATGTCTGGGCACTGCTAGGAGTCATATCCACCCACCCCTTTTATGTCTGGGCACTGCTGGGAGTCATATCTACCCACCCCCATACTGCTGGGCAGTGCTGGGAGTCATATCCACCCATCCCCATAATGTTGGGCACTGCTGGGAGTGATATCCACCCACCCCTCTTATGTCTGGGCACTGCTGGGAGTCATATCTACCCACCCCCATACTGTTGGGCACTGCTGGAAGTCATATCCAGCCACCCCTCTTATGTCTGGGCACTGCTGAGAGTCATATGCACCAACCCTTATACTGTTGGGCACTGCTGGGAGTCATATCCACCCATCCCCATACTGTTGGGAACTGCTGGAAGTCATATCCACCCACCCCTCTTATGTCTGGCACTGCTGGGAGTCATATCCACCCACCCCCATACTGTTGGGCACTGCTGGGAGTCATATCCAGCCACCCCCATACAGTTGGGCACTGCAGGGAGTCATATCCACCCACCCCTCTTATGTCTGGGCACTGCTGGGAGTCATATCCACCCACCCCTCTTATGTCTGGGCACTGCTGGGAGTCATATCCACCCACCCCATACTGTTGGGCACTGCTGGGAGTCATATCTACCCACTCCCATACTGCTGGGGACTGCTAGGAGTCATATCCACCCACCCCTCTTATGTCTGTGCACTGGTGGGAGTCATATCCACCCACCCCCATACTGTTGGGCACTGCTGGGAGTCATATTCATCCACCTCTCTTATGTCTGGGCACTGCTGGGAGTCATATCCAGCCACCCTTCTTATGTCTGGGTACTTCTGGTAGTCATATCCAGCCACCCCCATACTGTTGGGCACTGCTGGGAGTCATATCTACCCACCCCCATACTGCTGGGCACTGCTGGGAGTCATATCCACCCACCCCTCCTATGTCTGGGCACTGGTGGGAGTCATATCCACCCACCTCCATACTGTTGGGCACTGCTGGGAGTCATACCCACCCACCTCCCTTATGTCTGGGCACTGCTGGGAGTCATATCCAGCCACCCCTCTAATGTCTGGGCCCTACTGGGAGTCATATTCAGCCACCCTTCTTATGTCTGGGCACTAGTGGGAGTCATATCCACCCACACCCATACTGTTGGGCAATGCTGGGAGTCATAATCACCCACCCTTCTTATATCTGGGCACTGCTGGAAGTCATATCCACGCACCCTCATACTGTTGGGCACTGCTAAGAATCATATCCAGCCACCCCTTTTATGTCTGGGCACTGCTGGGAGTCCTCTGCACCTACCTCTCATATGTTTAGGGACTGCTGGGAGTCATATTCACCCACCACTCTTAGGCCTGGGCACTGCTGGGAGTCATATCCACCCACCCCTCTTATGTCTGGGCACTGCTGGGAGTCTTATCCACCCACCCCTCTTATGTCTGGGCACTGCTGGGAGTCATATTCACCCACCCCTCAGAGGTCACGCACCGTACCCCAACATTCATGGCGTGTGTGCGGCTCGTATCACTATTGCAATGGTGATATACACGAGCGTGTGACGCACCGTACCCCAACATTCATGGCGTGTGTGTGGCTCGTATCACTATTGCAATGGTGATTTATGCAAGCGTGTGAAGTACCGTACAAGTACACTTCCGTTGTTGCGGTACGTTGTTCTCACCGTATGCGCCGTTGTCGGTTTCTGTGCACCAGGTCATAGGCGTACAGGACTGGGATGACACGGCCGATGGGGTTCATGCTGTGTCTGTCGCGTACCGGGGTGCGATTCGGACCGGACTCTGCTTTTATGGACGTTTTTAGCTCCCGTAGCAATTGGGTCGTACAGAGTGTCGTCAACACGGATCGTTCTTGCTGGGCAGGAAACGTACTGCGTGACCCAGATATGAATCATATGTATTTTTTGGTCGTATGGGGTTTGGTACGAATCGTACGTAGATCTGCTTTGGGTTAGGATCGTACTTGATCGTACGTACGGGGAAGTTGTAGGTGTACGAATCGTATGGGAAAAACGCTCCGTACGGCGAATCGTGGGGGATTTTACCGAATCGGAATCGGCCCCTTACTGTTTAGTTTATTATATACACATTATTAGCCTTAGATTGACTAATTTTGACACAAATGCAATATTGATTTTATGTGCTATTAATTGTCTATGAATTTTCTTTTCACAGTGTCAGATTGTAGTAGCATGCTGCATGCTCCACAACCTAGCAATTCCCCTGCTCCTGGATGATGATGAGGACCCAAGGCCCCCGCCTGCAAACCAACTCTTATCCAGTGATGAGGACAGTGGAGAGGACGAAGGTGTTGACCTGCTTCAACAGCTCATCACCCGCTACTTCACTTGAAGGTGGGTGACAATGTACAACATACTCATTGTCTGATGGTATTGCTGCTGTCGTGAAGGAGTGTGTGAGAATTGTAATAGCAGCCAGTTGTAGACTCAGCAGTGTTTGGCAATGTTTCCCGGACAAGTATTTTGGGGATATCTACATGACATGTATGTTGACACTTGTTGCCCATTGTGACATGTGCATGTCGGCTTATCTTGATGGTGGGTGTTGTGAGTTGTCTGTGATGTGACACCCAGATCAGTGAATGTTGTTCTGTTGTATTTCCCTAGGTGCCTTTAACCTCTCCTCGCCTACATACACTCCAGTCTCCTGGTACATTGTAAGCATGGTGAAAACAGTACATCCTGGAATAAACAAGAAGATGACACAACAACATGTGTATGTATGGCGTGTTTATTTACAGTGGGGACATGTGACGGGGGATGGATATCTACAATGAGGTGATTGGTTAGGCAGTGACTTGACAGTCATGGTACATGAGGTAATCAGGTAGTCACCACATGGATGTGGCATCCCAGTCCAACTGACAGATGCCATTCACAAGGCAGTGTAGGGAAGGACAGTCCAAAGAGTCAATGCAATGGTGAAGAGGGTTGCCATCAGGGCTGGCTCTGTGACTGGCATGTGGCAGATGCTTTGCCTCCAGATACTCCCAGGGTCTTCTTAGGACGGCCCCTTGGTCGCTTGGGAGGGGGCCTGCTGCAGGGCCAGTGGGGTCTGAGGACTCACCCCTCTCTGTGGGCGCAGGGGAGGATTGTGAACTGTCATCCTGCTGCCCACCAGACGGAGGTGGAGGTGTTGTTTATGGGGCAAGCCTGTCCCTCAGTACCACCACTTGCTGGCCCAAGAGGTCCACAATTTGTCCCATGCAGGTGTTGATAGACCTCATCAGCAGGATGAGCTCTCGTAAGAGTTCGTCCCACCGGTCCGTTAGTCCCTGGGCCTGTTCATAAGCGGCAAGGACTCTAGTGATGTGTTCCAGGGATTGGGTCCAAGACTCCTGGTGTCTGTGGGTGACCCTGCCCCTCCCACCTACCCTGCTGCCAAGGACCTATTGCCTCACCACTGTGTGCAACCGCATCTTCTCCCTGCCGTCCTCAGTCAGTGGTGTGGGGTGTTTATCCTCTAGGACAGGGAGGGTGTTGCAGGCAGGACTGGTGGTGACGGTGGATGCACAGGCCGTAACAGCAGAGGTCTGCAGTGAAGTTGTTCTTGCAGTATATGTGGTGGGGGGACGATGGGGTCCTGGGACCTGTTGCTCCCTGGCCCACCAGATGGGCCGGCTTCAAGCTCATCGTCCATACCATCCTGGGAGTCAATATCCAAGAGTCCATGTACCGGGCGGAGAATGGCTCTGCAGGTTGCTGATGTTGTCCTCTGCAGTGAGTTCTTCGTCACCTGTCGATCAGATGGGAAATGGTCATTTTAGTGCACCCCACAAGTTCTGTGTTAGCTCTGTGTCATTCATTGTTTGTATACTACACAATTAACTGATCATCACATTTTTTCTATGTGCACTACTCTGCCTCCAGCCATGATGTAGTGGTACACGCATTACTTGTCCATGGTGTGATGTGTCAATGCATGCCATGCGACCTGTCCATGATTTATGATTACAGGGACCTGTTGGGATCTAGCACAACATGTTTTTCATTGAGGACTCTTTGTTGATTTGTCTGGCCTGGCAGACATTTACATCTGGGCATGGACTGGCCATTGTCATCTCCTGCATACCTTTGTCATGTCATGTGCATATCTTGATTTGTACCACCACACATGCTTTCTTATTTTTTGAATGGTCCATGTTGCTCTGACCCCATGGCGATGCACTGGTCAATAGGTGCTGTGCATGTTTGTGCCCAAGGGTTTATTATACATCTGTACACTTTAGTAGCTATGACTGTTTCCTTTGCTTAGCTGTGTGCACACTGTGTGTGGCAATGGGCTCAGTGTGCATAGTTGTGCAATGAGAGGGCTGGTGTTGTCATATGGCACCATTTCTTTAGTGACAAATGTGCGGGTGCACGTTCTGGCTACTTACCTGTTACATGCTCACATTTGACTTTGTAATGTGACACATCTGTATGTGCGTGGTGGAGGCTTACATCCTGCTCAGTGGTGTCATAAAACAGAATAATATGTCCACCTACCTGTTAGTTTGTTTGAGGTGGGCCATTATATGCCTCATGCATCTGGGTGGTATGGAGAGCTTCATCCTGCTGTGCTGTGGGAAAAGGGTACATGGTGGGAGTAGTAGTGCAGGCCTCCCACACCCAGGCACCCTCCCAGGGAAGATAGCTACCTACCTGTAAGTTTGTTATGTGTACTGCAATGCCTTCCAACTGCTTCTGGGTGGCGTGGGGGGAAGGCTCCATCCTGCTGTGCTGTGGGACAAGGGCGCAAGGTGGGAGTAGTGGTACAGGCCTCCCACACCCAGACACCATCCCAGGGAAGATGGCTTCCTACCTGTAAGTTTTTAGGTGTACTGTAATGGCTTCCAATTGCTTCTGGGTGGGGTGGAGGGAGTGCTACATTCTGCTGGGCTGTGGAGCAGGGGGAATGGTGGGAGTGGTAGTACAGCCTCCCACACCCAGACACCATCCCAGGGAAGATGGCTACCTACATGTAAGTTTGTAAGGAATACTGCAATGGCTTCCAACTGGGTGTGTGTGGGGTGGGGGAGTGTTCCATCCTGCTGGGCTGGGGTCCAGAGGGTGTGGTGGGAGTAGTAGTCCAGGCCTACCACACCCAGACACTCTCCCAGGGAAGATGGCTACCTACCTGTAAGCTTGTTAGGTATACTGCAATGGCTTCCAACTGCTTCTGGGTTGGGTAGGGGAGTGCTCCATCCTGCTGGGCTGTGGGGCAGGGGGCATGGTGGGAGTGGTAGTACAGGCCTCCCACACCCAGATACCCTCCCAGGGAAGGTGGCTACTTACCTGTTAGTTTGATGAGGGTTGTGTAATGGCTGATACATGCTTCTGGGTGGGGTGGTAGAAGTACTCCATCCTGCTGGGCTGAGGGACAAGGGTGCATGGTGGGGTTAGTAGTGCAGGCCTCCCTCCCCCAACTAGGCCTCCCAGGGAAGTTGGCTAACTAGCTGGTAGGTCAGGGTGAACAATGCAATGGCTGCAGACTGCTTCTTGGTTGGTGTGGAGTGGTCCATGCTGCTGAGGTGTGGGGCAGGGTGCATGGTGGCAGTAGTAGTACAGGCCTCCCACACCCAGAGACACTCCCAGGGAAGATTGCTACTTACCTGTTAGTTTGTTAGGTGTACTGCAATGGCTTCCAAATGCTTCTGGGTGGGGTTGGGAGAAGGCTTCATCCTGCTAGGCTGTGGGACAAGGGTGCATGGTGGGAGAAGTAGTACAGGCCTCCCACACCAAGACACCCTCCCAGGGAAGATAGCTACCTACCTATTAGTTTTTTAGGTGTACTCTAATGGCTGACACATGCTTCTGGGTAGGGTGGGGGGAGTGCTTCATCCTGATGGGCTGTGCGCCAGGGGGCATGGTGGGAGTAGTGGTACAGGCCTCCCACACCCAGACATCCTCCGAAGGAAGATGGCTACCTACCTTTAAGTTTGTTAGGTGTATTGCAATGGCTTCCAACTTCTTCTGGGTGGGTGGGTGGAGGGCTCACTCTTGCTGATGCTGTGGGACAGGGAGCATGGTGGGAGCTGTAGTGCTGGCTGCCCCATGGTAATGTTAGTGGCTACGTTTGGGGTGAATGGGAGTGGGTGAATGTTGGATCTGTGAGACATGGTTTTGTGAATGTGTGGTGCAGATGAATGGTATTTGTCCTAGGTGGTGTAGCTTTGTAGTTGAGCAAGACAGTACATATCAGTGTGGTGGTAGTCATTTGTGTGTACTTACCAGCCTCCACTCCCCCGGCTACTCCTGTGAGACTCTCTGGATGCAGTATGGCAAGCACCTTCTCCTCCCATGGTGTGAATGGTCTTGGTGGAATGGGAGGGCCACTGCCAGTCTCTCAGCCAGCTCACAGTTCTTGCTTCTCCTCTCTTTGACAACTCTCTTCAGATCATGCCACTGCTTCATGATCTCCTTTTTGGATCGCGGGGTGGTCCCTACTACATTGACTCTTTGGACTATCCTTGCCCACATTTGTGTCCTTGTGGCTAATGGTGTCTGTTGGACCAGGCTATCAAACAGTTGTGGTTCCACTCTGACTATCTCATTTACCATGACTGTCAACTCACTCTCTGTGAATTTGGGCATTTTATGTGTTGACATGGTGTATGGTGTGCAACATTGTTTGTAGGTGCAGGGATGTGAGTGGTGGGTGTGGTAGTGATGTGTATGGTGTGTAATGTGCAGGGGGTTGGTGGTACAGGTGTGGAAGTTGTGGTAGTGCTGTGTGTGGTGTGAATAGTGCTGGTGTGTTGCGTTGCCTATCCTTTGCTGTGTGGGCTGGTGGCCTTCAGTCTTGGAAAAATGCAAAGGATTGTGGTGAGGGAAGGGGCTGGTTTTATACTCAGCTATGTGAGTGTGTCCAAATGGGGTATTGCTGTCAGGTGTGTTGCGTGTGCTGTCCTGGGAATTGTATTTTTCTTTTTGCCATGTGTTTGTGTCATTAGGATGTGTTTTGTTTATTTGGGGGTACAACAGGGGGTGGTGATGGACGGAGCATCTGAATCAATCAAACACACACACCCAGTCAAATGATCTGGTTTAATCCATCACCGTTCTTTAGCCCACTCTGCCACCCCAGTTCAGACATGGCTATATGCAAATCAGTCTGACCCTGTGCCTCATGGGAACAGTCCAGCCCGAACTGCCAAGCCATGTCTTCCCTGGACCGGAAACAAGCTTCCGAGGACCGGTTTCTGGAATTCCAGCCGTCTTCAGCCCGGCTTGCTTGAATCCAGTGGCAAAGTGAGCAAGGGACTCACGTCTGAGCATATCCTGCCACACTTATGGCGGCCAAAAACGGTACAAAAGGGGGTGGTGATGGACGGAGCATCTGAATCAATCAAAAACTCACACCCAGTCAAAAGATCTGGTTTAATCCATCACCTTTCTTTAGCCCACTCTGCCACCCCAGATCAGACATGGCTATATGCAAATCAGTCTGACCCTGTGCCTCATGGGAACAGTCCAGCCCGAACTGCCAAGCCATGTCTTCCCTGGACCGTAACAAGCTTCCGAGGACCGGTTTCTGGCATTCAAGCTGTCTTCAGCCCGGCTTGCTTGAATCCAGTGGCAAAGTGAGCAAGGAACTCAGGTCTGAGCATATCCTGCCACACTTATGGCGGCCAAAAACGGTACAAAAGGGGGTGGTGATGGACGGAGCATCTGAATCAATCAAACACTCACACCCAGTCAAAGTATCTGGTTTAATCCATCACCTTTCTTTAGCCTACTCTGCCATCCCAGTTCAGACATGGCTATATGCAAATCAGTCTGACCTGTGCCTCATGGGAACAGTCCAGCCCGAACTGCCAAGCCATGTCTTCCCTGGACCGGAAACAAGCTTCCAAGGACCGGTTTCTGGCATTCCAGCCGCCTTCAGCCCGGCTGGAATGCCAGAACTACACCAACACAAACCAATGGAAAACTCTATCTAAATAAATAAACACTATAAAACCAACCAATTAATTAACATAAAAGTTACTGTATAACGGACAACAACGGAAAAAGAGTGAACCTTTGCAAGAGAGAACTCAGAACAAAGAAGAACTATACATACAACTATTCCTAAAATACCTCAATAAAGGTATGCACAAAATTTTGTAATTAAATAAATAAATAAAAATAATACTAAAATGAACGATAACATCTTTTCCTTTACAAACCACAGATTTAACATCACTAGTAGCGGCCGGTGGTGGGAGTGCTGCGGGGTGGTGGGGTGGGGCAGGGGAGGAGCAGAGTGGGGGTAGTAAACAATGGAATACGGCCAAACAGAGGTAAGTAAACAAATAAATAAATAAAACTAATTTCATTGTGCGTGCTGTATTGCCAAATGTGATACAGGCACACAACGAAAATCGTTATTTATTTATTTGTTTACTTACCTCAATTTGGCCGTATTCCATAGTTCACTACCCCCCCACCCTGCTCCGCCCCCGACTGCCCGCCTCAAGCCCTGCAGCACTCCTACCACGAGCCGCTACTGAACATCACTAAAATTCCACCTAAAAAATTCAACACAAAGATTTACAAACAGAACAGTAATAAAATCAACATTGTAAAAAATATATCAGAAAGTAAGTATATACCTTAACCAACAAATAAAGTAAACTATTTAAAAGTACTTAATTTAATAAAAAATAAAACATAGCTAACAAATGTTTTTTTCTTAGCTACTTCTACAGAAATCAACAAAACCACATCAACAAAAGAAACTTCATCAATAAAAAAAAGTATGACTGAGATCGAAATCAGAGATGCTCTAGAAACAATAAGAGAAGCAGGTACCAGCTCCCAACAGACCAGTACCCAATTACTCAAAAAATGTGTTAATTGGGGTACCTGAACATGTCACAGGACAACTACTATCTATCCCCACTCTGAAAACATTAATAGCCAGAGCTAAAAGAGCTATCCTTGAAACACTACCCACCCCCCAAACCTTTTCAGAAATGCAAAGGTTACCAGAATACACCATCACTCACTAGGATGAAAAATTCCTTCTTCATGACAATAAAAGTCATGAAAAAAGAATTCTCATCTTTGCCACCAACAACTTACGAAAACTAAAAAACTGTGAAACTGGGTGATGGATGGCACATTCAAAGTTTGCCCAAAGCAAAGAGCCAGGTCTTGAGGCTCTTCCTGAAGGTGTGCAGAGTGGCGGAGCATCTGATGTTGACTGAGAGCTCATTCTAGGTCTTTGCTGCGATGTAGGCAAAGGCTCTTCTGCCTGTTCTTGTTCTGTGGATGTGCTGGGTCTCTGCCAAGGTGAGGTCGGCAGAGCGAAGGTTCCTTTTGGGTACATGGAAGGAGACTCTTTCGTTGAGGTATTCGGGTCCGATGCTGTGGAGGGATTTGTAGGAGTGGGTGAGTAGCTTGAATGTTGCTCTCTTCTCGATGGGGAGCCAGTGGAGTTCTTGTAGGTGCTGTGTCATGTGCTTGTGTCGTGGGGTTCCAAGGACGAGTCTGGCTGCGGGTTCTGGATGGTTTGGAGCTTGTGTAGCAGGGTTTTGTTGATTCTGGCATAGAGGGCATCGGCATAGTCCAGTCTGCTGGTTATGAGTGCGTGGGTGACGGTCTTTCTGCATTCGGGTGGTTCCACTTGAAGGTCTTGCGGATGATGCGGAAGGAGTTGACGCAGGTGGAGGCAAAAGCATTGATCTGGCGGGTCATGATGAGGGAGGAGTCTAGAATGAGGCAGAGGCTTCAGGTGTGGTCTGATGGAGACCTCTATTTCCTCTGAGTTGAGCTTAAGGTAGCTGTAGTTCATCCAGGCTGCGATGTCTTTCATTCCTTCCTGGAAGCTGAGTCTGTTGTCTTTTGGGTTCTGAGGGAGAGGATGAGCTGGGTTTCATCGGCCGATGCTGTCTAACGATGATGGCGAGGGGGGCCATGTAGATGTTAAAGAGCGTGGGGCTGAGCGAAGATCCTTGTGGTACTCCACAGTCTGTGTGTTCAGAAAGGAAGGGTGGGAGTCTGATCCTTTGGGTTCTGTCAGTGAGGAAAGAGCAGATCCAGTCGAGGGCGGTTCCCCATATGCCAGCATTGTGGAGTCTGGTGGTGAGAGTGAGGTGGGAGATGGTGTCGAAGGCTGCGGAGAGGTCTAGTAGGATGAGGGCCACAGTGTGGCCCTGGTTGAGTAGCATGCGGATGTCATCGGTGGCGGTGAGGAGGGTGGTCTCGGTGCTGTGGTTGCTGCAGAATCCGGACTGGGAGGAGTCGAGGATGCCGTTCTCTTCGATGAAGGTGGTCAGCTGGGCATTGACGAATCTCTCAGTGACTTTGGCTGCAGCGCATATGAAGACACTAACATCCCCTTCATATAGGCCCTACTCCCTAATAAGCAAAACCCCACCTAGCTAAAGCTCCCAAGAATAATAAAACAACTACTTTCTACAAAAAATTGAACAATCAATGATTCAATCAATGTTAAAAATATATCCACACAATGCAATACAAGGTTGCTATTACCCCTTTAACCAAAATATCTGGAGACACCTACAAAAACCTACTTTAAGTATAGATTTAACCACTAATAGCAACTTTGCATACCAAATTAAAAAAAGAATAGCCCTGGCCTATGTATCAACAACTGAAATAGCCAACCATTATAACATACTTCTTGAAAGCCCTTTCTATCAAGCAAACTAAACTTTCCTAACTCCCTTCCTAGACTACTTTGAAGAGATGAAAAAGAATGGAGAAATACTTAAAAAATATTCAAAAACTTAAATGTATTTTTTTTACAAATGTTGAAAAAATGGTAAAATATAAATCAAATATTTATTTCCAAATAAAAAATTAAATATTTAATATATATTAAAATGTATGTTTATTTCATGTACTTTAAATGTACTAAAAATATGAAAATGTTTAATTCTAAAATATGTTGAAAAATGTATTTGTTATAAACATTGTAAATTATTTAATATATTACATATTATTTTATTTAAAATAATATTCAATATACTAACCAATAAAATATATAACATATACATTTGTAAAGTACATATTATATAATTCTATAAAAACAATTAAATCATATAATATGTATTAAAGTATTTTAAAAAACAAATGCATACATTTTTTACTTCTTGCAATAAAAAAGTATATACAATACAAGTTAAACCATTTATAATGTAAAAGATATTAACTTTACTATTACATGACTATTTTTTTTATTTACCATTTTTCAAAAATGTTAAATACAATATGTATGTACCATAATATTGTTAATGTTGCAATTGTACATAATAATATATATGAAAAATATATATGATACTTTCTAATAAATTTCAAACAACATCAACATTTCTGAACTGCGTTTTAAATATTTAAAAAAAGTATTAAAAAGCTAAATAAAACAATTAAATTTAAAAAAACACATGTTTACGATATAAAATTACTATTCCTAACTACAAAACCAACTAAACTCAGAGAAAGTGCTGGATAATAAGTACCCAAAAACTACTATTCCAACTCCAAAACAAAATAAACTCTGGGAAAGGGCTGGTTATTAATAAACCATAATAAATTACAATTACAACTCCAAAACCAAATACACTGAAGGAAATTGCTGAATAAAAACCCCCCAAAAAATTACTATTACTAACTCCAAACCCCAATAAACTCAGGGAAGGTACTGGATAATAAACCATAATAAATTACTATTCCAACTCCAAAACTAACTAAACTCAGGAACAGTGCTTGATGATAAACCATAATAAATTACTATTCCTACTACAAAACCAAATAAACTCAAGGAAAGTGCTTGATAATAACCCACCCAAAAATACTATTCCTAAATCCTAAACCAAATAAACTTAGGGAAAGTGCTGGATAATAAAACATAGCAAATTACTATTCCAACTCCAAAACCAAATAAACTCATAGAAAATGCTGGATAATCACCCCAAAAAATAAGTATTCCAACTCCAAAGCCAAATAAACTCTGGGAAAGTGCAGAATAATCAACCATAATAAATTACTATTGCAACTCCAAAACCAAATAAACTTATGAAAAGTGCTGGATAATAAACCATATTAACTTACTATTTCAACTCCATAACCAACTAAACTCAGGGAAAATGCTGAAAAATAAACCTCCAAAAATTACCAATGCCTAACTCCAAAACAAAATTGTAAAAAATCTATAGAAGATTAAATTTAGATATAGAGAAAAATTATATTTCTAACCCACAAAATTAAAAAAAATGAAAACATTACAAATCAGAAACAAATGTCAACATTTTACACAATTTAAAAACAATCACATTTTAAAAATGATAAAATATAAAACAAATATTTCTATTTTTTTTAATAATTTACAAAATTAGTATTCAAAATTAGAGACACCACTTTTCAAAAAAATTAACAATAAAATGATTACAATCTAAACTACAAAGAAATAGAAATATTTAAATTCTAATCATTCAAATATATTTTCATTTTTAAACCAAATACATTGGACAAAATATTTTTATGTAAAATTAATAAACCAATAATACATTTTTATATAAATGTAACCACATTTATTAATATTTTTTTGTCAAAGTAGTTTTTATTGCGGTTTCCAAAACATGACTCAAGGCACAATCTGCCCACATGCCCTCGCAGGGGCTCACCGAAGTGCAAATCACAACAGTCACATCACTGGCAAACTTTTTTTTATTTTAATAATTCTACAGACCAATATATAATTTTTAACAAATATTTCTGTGTATACAATTTATAGTTTTTATTAAACATTTCAAGAATTTTAGATGTTATTTTTAAACAACAGTCTATAATGACTCCCCACCCTTATCCCCTATAAACCCAACAACCCGCTCCTAAAAGTTTACCAAATGTTAAAAAATATTTAATTCTTAATCAATTATTTTTTAATTACTCCCCACACATATCCCCTATAAACCCAACTTCCCGCTCCTAAAATGTACAATTCTTTTAAAAATAACTACATTTTAATCAATTATTTTTACATTGCTCCCCTCCCTTATCCCCTATAAACCCAACATCCCGCTCCTAAAATGTAATTAAAAAACAATAAATACAAACATTATAACATAAAAAAATAAATATATATATTTATATATATATATATATATATATATATATATATATATATAACTAATACAACATAAAAAATAAAAAAAATCTATATAATCAACAACTATATATTTGCCGTCGATATTTACAAAATCGATATTTCTACATTACATAAAAATCAATATTTTGAACTATGAAAAAATTTACCTCAATATTTTGCAACATCGATATTCTTGACTCAATTTTAATGAAATTAGATATCTCCACGTCGATATTCTGTCTCTACACCATCAAACACAAATCCAAATGCACATCAGAGAATAAATCCCAGTGTATCACGTTGCACAAGTAATGCAAACAGATGCAAAGCATTAAAATATCTGGGCCAAGATGTTTAGACAGACGTGTCTGAGATGACAAGAACATTGGAAAGAAATGCTGGAGAAGGGAGAAAGCAAGCACATGCCTGGCCGAAAGCAGATGAGAAGGCCAGGTCATCAGAGGAGAAGTGCTTCATGATAGGAGATAAGAAAGTGAATGTATAGGCATTTATATAGCGCACTACTTACCCGTAGGGTCCCAAGGCTCTTCGACCGCTGCGAAACCCTTCCTGGCTTCCCTGAGAGATGGTCCCTTAATGGGTATCTCCAGGGTGAGACCAGGCATCCCCGGCGGTCTGGTGGGGCCGTTAGTGAAGATGAGGCAAGCTAATGCCCAGAGTTGCCGAGTGTGATCGCTGATCAAAGTGGGCACCGAGGCGAGAGAATTATCGAGTCTGCTGACCCTGGTCCAGAAACCTGCCGCGCCGGGAATCGAACCCTGGTCCCGGGCCGTCCTCTGCTCTCGGGTCTGCCGCCTCTAACCAGTGAGCCACACTATGGGGCCAGTAATTGGGAGCAAGGGACTGAAATCTTTTTTGCCCCAGAGCTGTAGACTGGACCTGAACTCTAGAGATAGGACAGGGACTGTGCAGTTTCCGAGGGGAAAAGATGAAGTCAGGGGAGGGGAGGCTGAGAATACCAGTGCTTGTGATGGCTGTTGGACTGCATGACATGTATATTTAATGCTGATGCCTGTGAAGAAGAGAACACTTCTCCCCTGGGGTCACTAAGACTGCAGTAGGCAATTAAGACTTGCCAATGGGTTGTGGGGGTTGTGATGGCACCAACTGTTGCATGTCTTTACCTTGGGCTGGCTGGAATGATGAGGTGTTTGATGGGGTAAACAGAATAGGAACTAGGGTTTAAGCAGGTGTAGAGAGCTGTAGGGAGTGGGACTTGGGAGGTAGATATAGCTCTGCACGGTTGGTTTGTGGCTGTCGTGGCCTGGTAGGTGGTGGTTGGGAGTGAGAGGAGAACAGAGATCCTCTAATGTGCCTCCAGGACCCCTGACATTTTTAAAAGCAATAGTTTACATAGAAGGTTCTTTTGAACATGGTACCACAGCATAATAGTGGTAATAATGGTGGTCGTGGTAGCAATACTGTTAGTAGTGAAAACAGTGCTACGTATAGTGATGATAGAATTGGTAGGTTTAGCTGTTGCAGTGCCTTAGTTGTGATGTTGCTTGCAGTGCTGTTATTTATAGTGAGAATGAGAGTGATGCTGATAACAATAGTGGTGAAGATGGTAATAGTGGAGATGTGGTGCTGATGGTGGTGATAGTGATAGTGCAGTGATGGTAGTTAGAGTGGTTGTGATAGTGATGATAGTGGCAGCAGTAGGGATGGTGGTAGCAGGGATGGTGGTGATGGCAGTAGTAGTGGTCATAATGATGTTTGTGATGGTGGTAGTAGAAGTGGCAGTCGTAGTGATTGTAGTGATAGTGGGCATAATGGTGATGGTTGTAGTAGTGGTGAGGGTGATACTGGTGACACTGATGACAATGATAGTGATGGCTGTGGTGATAGGAATTGTCATGGTGATGGTGGATATAGTGGTGATAGTTGTAGAAGTCGGGGCCTGATGATGATAACAGTAGTGCAGATGGCAGTGTCCTATTGGTGGTAATGGCGGTGATGTTGGCCATAGTGATAGCAATGGTGATGGCGCTGGTGGTAGAGGGTAGTGATAGCAGTAGCGGCAATACTGGTGATGGTGACAGTAGTGCATATTGTAGTAATAATAATGGTGTCAGGGATAGCGTAAGTGGTGGTAGGATGCTGTAGTGCTGGTGATGGTGTTAGTTGTGGTGATAGAAACTCTAGTGGTAATAGCGGTCTTCCAGGTCTGATGACCCAGTGAACTAATGTGTCCTCTGCAGGGATCTATACTTGACCTTATGGTTACAGGTTTGAAACCCAGCAGGTTCACTCAGCTTTTCTCCTTCTGAGGTCTATAAAATGAGTTACTTTGAGTTACATAATATTAAACATCTGTTATTCAGTTCCATGAAAACCAATCATGGTGAATGTGCATTTTGTAAATGCATGTTATATTAATAATAATAACAGTGGTGGTACTAGTGGTAATGGGTGTGACAGAGGTAGTAAGGGTGCTTATGGAAATAGTGTTGATGGTGGTGATATTGGCGAGGATAACAATAGCAGTGTTATTGATTAGGATAGTGACAGTAGTGTTGATGTTGGTTAATACTGGTCATCGTGGTGTTGGGAGTTGTCGGTTTGTAGGTGATGGTAGTAATAGTGTTGGTGATAGTGATTGTGAGGATCATAGTCATGTTGGTGACAGATGTGTTGATGGTAGTGGTGAAATAGTGATTATAATAGTAGTGGCAATAACAGTTTTGGTTGGTTTGCTGATAGTAGTGATGATCGTAATGATGATGTTGGTGGCAATGGTGGTGGGAGCTTGGTATTGAGATATTGGTAGTCGGGGTAATGGTAATAATAGTAGAGGCAACAGGGTGGTAATTGTAATGTAGTACTGGCAATTGCAGTGATAATTGTAGTGGTGGTAATGGTGCTGTTGGTAACAGTGGTGGTAGTAAAGGTGTTGGTAATGGTGATGATGGTGATGGTGAAGTGGAATTAGAGGTGGTGGAAATGGTGGTTGTGTTATATAGTAGTGGTGGTAATGGTAATTGTGGTGGTGGCAGTGGAAACGGTGGTGGTGGTAATGGTGGAGGTGTATGTAATGGTAGTGATGGTGTTAATATTTACCAAACTCTGTGTTAGAAATGTAGTTTCAGGTTGACTGGGGTGTGAGCCCTGGTCAAATAGTAAACACAGTCCTAGTCAGGGCAATGCACAAGCAAACCCGAAATTAACCAGTGCTCAGCCTCTGGTAGCTTGGCACAGAACAGGCAGGATTAACCTTAAGGCAATGTGTAAAGTACTTGTGTAGCACTTCAAGAAGTAAAACAGTGAAAACACCACACACAAAAGATCCCACGCCAGGTTTAGATAAATAGTATAAATTTTGATAAATAAAAAAGATAAAAATGACAAAAATCAAATCAGGGAGACTGAAGATATTGCATTTCAAAGTGTTAGTGTAAAATAGTGCCAAACAACACAAAGCAGCAACAAGGGATATCTGGTCACGCCGGATCAGGACAAAATCACAATTTCAGGTCAAACACGATGGAGTGTGGGATGGCTATAGAGACCAGGTTAGGTCCACTGAACAAAGCACCTTAAATCCTGTTTGCAGAGCATTACATGGATCCGAGGTGAAGAAGCGCAGTGCAGTTAAAGCGATGTGTCGGTTTCTAAATGCAGTGAGGCTGCGGTGTGACGTCCTGTGCCTCTTTATCAAGGATCCCATCAATAGGGCTTGCAATGCGAAGTTCTGGAATCGCGAATGTGGCTCACAGCTGGTGATGCATTACTTCCGAAGAGCTGTGAGGCTGCAATGCAGAGGCCATTGTCATCAATGAGCTGCTGTCCATAAGGCATGCGAGAACCTGGTCAGAGATGCTCAATGCCTTCAACGATGCCTCAATTCTGAAGACTGTGACGGTGATGCGGACCTTCTGCGCCGGGTCCAACCCACGCAGCAGCTGCAATGTGACGGTTCTGCTCGGCGATGGGCCGCTTAGCTGGGGAGATGCATCGTCCCGCTCAAGGATACACTTCTCAGCAGAAAAGATGGGTTGGTTCCACTTGTAAGCACCTGAGGCCCACTTCCAAGGGTACAAGACTGCTGTGGAACCATCTGCCTGGATAGATGTCAGAGTTCAGGTGCAGATACAACGGGGTTCAAAGCATGTTATGTCCCTGAGGCTTCAGAACAGGAGACCAGCTAACTAGCCCTTGGAGTCACTCTGGCTTTTGGGTTCAAGAGATGCAGGTCCGGTCCTTCTCACCCAAACAAGAGTGTAGCAGGTGGTAGATCAGCACAGCAAAGTAGGAGTCCAGCAGAGTAACAGTCCAACATAGTGGCAGTTCTTTCAGCAGCACAGCCGTCTTTCTTCCTGGAAGATAACCCACAGGTCCAAAAGTATTCTTCTGTGGTGGTATCTAAGGCCCAGTACTTATACCCAGTGGTGCATTTGAAGTGGGAGACATCAAAGAAATGCCTTTGAAGTGCACAGATGCCCTCCCTTCCTGCCCTGGCTCCAGCCTCACTACAGAGGTGGTTACAGACCTTTGTGTGTAAACAGGACACAGCCTTTTCAGGTGTAAGTGAGGCTGTGCCCAGCTCCTCCCTCCAGGCCCGGACTGGCCGTTGCGGGCACCGGGCAATCCCCCAGTGCGCCGCACGAGTGGGGGCCGGTTTTGGGCCCCTGGAGGCCGTTTTTGATACAGGGCTGTGTTTGCACCCCCCCCCCCCGAGTGGGGGGCCGGCCGAGCACTTTCCAGGGCCGGTTTTGGTTCCCAGTCCGGCCCTGCCTCCCTCCTATCCCGTCAGGATGGCCCATTGAGTCACACCTAAGATCCCATGGTGTGGGGTGTTTTGGGGGAATACACAAAGCCCAACTTCCAACTATGCCCAGACATGTGATTAGAGTTGGGCTGCAGGCACTAAATAGCTGTGGCAAGAAAATGTCCACTTTCTAAAAGTAGCATTCTTAGTATTGTAATTTAAAATCCCACTTCACCATAAATTATGATTTTAAATTAGAATTCTAGAGACACCAAACTTGATCCAGTCATATCTTCACCAATTGGAAATGTATAGAGGTAATCCCAAGGTTATACTAAGGGAGATATAGGGCTTGCAATAGTGAAAATTAAGTGTAAGAGTGTTTCACTACTAACACATGTAAAACTTAAAAGTACATGTCCTACTTTTTAAATACTGTGAAAAAAGGAGAAACCTGTGATTTATGTTGATCTAAATAGAGTGAGGAATTTAGATCAACATAAATCACAGGTTTCTCCTTTTTTCACAGTATTCTACCCCTACCTGTGTTTAATTACCAGGGGAACCTTCCATATATTTTGGTGCTACTTTTTAAATACACTGCACTCTGCCCTTGGGACTGTCTTAGGCCTACCTTAGGGGTGATTTATATTTATTAAAAAGGAAGGTTTGGGCCTGGCAAGAGTTTTATCTTGCCAGGTCAAAATGACAGTTTATATCTTCACACACAGGCTCTGCAATGGCAGGCCTGAGACATGTTTATGGGGCTCCTTAAGTGAGTGGCACAATCAATATTGCAGGCCCACTAGTAGCATTTAATTTGCGGGCTCTGGGCACATGTGCTGCCACTTTTCTAGGAATTTATAAGGTAATTAACTATACCAATTGGATATAAGCTAGTTTTAAGGAGAGAGCACAGGCACTTTAGCACAGGGTAGCAGTGGAAAAGTAAACATGTTCCTAAAGATAGCAATATTTAACAGTTTACACTCTTAAAGAATTTGTTAGACATCTTGCTTACACATCTTATAATTTTTAGAGAGAAGCTCAGAGCTGTACTATTAGTAAGGTGTCACTCTTTTTGTTTACACCTGAGGTAGTTGGTTTATTTAGTGCTTTAAAGTGTTTTGAAAGGTGCATACAATTCATAGCAAGACAAATAAAAAACATATAGGGCCAGATGTAGGTAATCCCAGATTACCGATTCTTAAATATCGAATCATACCAATTCGGTATTTAAGAACAGGCAAATGGGATGTAGGTAATTTTACCGAAAAAATTACCGAATCAGTAAGTTTCGGTAATTACCGAATCAGTATTTATCGATTCGGTAATTGCCATTCAATCCTGTGGGCTTGTAGGCCCATAGGAATGAATGTCAATTACCGAATCGGTAAATACCGATCCGGTAATTAGGGGAAACATTGAAGGGTGGCAGGGTGTCACTTTGACACCCTGTTGCACCCCTCAATTGTGTATGGGTGCACATGTTGCAGACATACATGCCCAAAGGGCATGTATGTCTGCAACATGGCACTGAAGCAATTTGCTTAAAATTGCTTTTTGGGAGTTTTTTCTTTATTTACCACCAACTTGTAGTTGGTGGTAAATACCGAATCCCAAAAAGGGGAAAGCACTCATTTGAGTGCTCCCTACATTGCTAATTTGGTAATTTACCGATTCGGTATTATAAGGAATCAGTAAATTACCGATTCCTTAAAATACCGAATCAGTAAATTACCAAATTAGCAATTTGGGCACCTACATCTCAGTAGCCTAATTCCGGTCGGTAACGGCCAAAATTCGGTAATTTCGGCTGTTACCAACCGGAATTACGCTTCCTACATCTGGCCCATAGTCATGTAGGGGCAAACAATGATAGTTTAATACAATTGTGTTTTGGGTTCAAGCTGTACTAGTTTATAGTGATTAACATAGAAATGTATCTATCTGCTTCATGTGTGGCAGTGGTCCCTGTGTAATGTGCTTTTGACTTTAAGGTGTTGTATCTGGATTGTCACCTGCATGATGCACAGCCATGAACCCTATACTGCAATCCCAAATTGCATACACCTGCAAGTTTGGCTTTTGATTTTTACTCATGCCACACACGAATCCTGTGGGCTCATGTTGACCTAGCCCTGATCAGTTCTGAACCTTGTTCTGAACCGGCAGGGGTGCAAAAAGCTCACCCTGGTAGTGACAGAAGAGTACCACCCCTATTGGGCTTTTCATGTGTGGAGTGCAGTGGTAGCAGCATACCGTGTAAACGTAATCACAGTAACAGGCCATTTTACTTGTGTGAAGTGACTGCTTGCCTACTGGCACATTCACTTAAAAATTGTCAGGTGAATCAGGTTGAGTCAAGTACCTACTGAAGTGTCAGAGTGAGCCGAACCATGAGTCAAGGGTGTGCTGAATCCTACAGTCAGCTTCCCAGGAATGGGCAACCAATAGAATCCTTTGCTCGTGCTGCTACCCTCTAAGCAACGTGTTGTGTGCCCGGTTGCTGCACAGCTTTCTGGAAGATTGTCATGTGCTACGTGGCCTTCCCGTTACGTACCGAACGCAGACCGTTTCGTTTTCTGAAAACCAAGCTTTATTCTTCTTACTGGTAGGATTTACATGACCACCAGTACTTCACACGAGACATATTAGATCCGCTTTCTGAAATTTTTCTCCAATAACGGAATCTCACAACCGGGAATCTTCAGGGGGTTCTTTTTACCTGCAATGAATTTTGCGGTCCTGATGATGGTCTTCATGACGTCAGCAATATAAGACCGAAACGTCGACATTTACATCATCTCCTTCTACGCTGCATGTGCACGAGCACACAACCATTATCAATTTATTTTTTTGGTTGTCTTGCTTTAATTTATTGGAGTTGATGTCTAAGTTTTGAACTGATGTGTCAATGTCGTCTATACCGCTGTTCACTACTTGTTTGCTTTTTACTTTTGTCTCCATACATTTTGAATTGCAATTAACTTTATTGAATTCATATAAAAATACTTTTTGAACAACATACCTTCAATTTTCTCCGTGTATTCTTCTCCTTCCATTCAGGATACCTTATTGGTACATTGGAGTGCGATATTTGCAATACGACTCCCAACTGAGTTTTTATTGTTTATTAATCAAATCCCTTGTAGCACCTCTTTGACCTCAATGTTCTACGTGGAAGCACCCTTTAACTTGTGAGATCCCACTGCTGCAGGAGGGCCAAATGTTTTCCAGCTCTGCTCTTTCAAATTGGGTGAGAAACTGGCTGGGCGAAGCCCAAGAGACTGAGTGGCCTATTACGATGGCGGTTAGACTTTGTCCACCCGTCACCGTATCGGGAAACAGGAAGGCCCGCCATTGTCGCAGCGGTTGGGCAAGTGGCATTAGGATGCGCCCGCCAGTCTGCAAGCAGCACCCGCCGCAATATGTAAAATGCATGTTGTGCATTTGAATGCACAACGTGACAAGCAACGCGCGGTGCCTTCCACCTTGTACATGCAAATGCAGGGGGGTACCATAGGTACCCCCATGTGCACCCCCCACCCCCCTGGACAACCTGGGGTCCTGCTATGGACCCCCAAAGACAAAACCGCATGCCTTTCCATGGTGGAGTCTCCGCCATGGAAAGGCAATTTACCGCCTTTATGATAATATGGATGGCAGTGCCTGCAAGGCACCGCCACCATATTGGTGCGCTTTTCCACCCGGTAGGAAATCTGGTGGATTGCCTACTGGCAGAAAACCAGGGGACGGTCTTTCCATCCGCCGGGGGCCCCCCACCATCGTAATGTGGCAGGGGGAAAAGTTATGCGGGCGGGCGGATCTCCACCGCCACACGGGCAGTGGCGATCCGCCGGCTATCATAATGACCCCCTGAGTGCTGAAACCAAATGGGGAAGGAGAGCACCAGCTGCACCTATAGACTTTATCATGAACTCTGAACCTAAAGTGGGGGGCTACCAGAGAAAGTGTGACTCACAAAGCGACATGAGGAGGGCTAATTAGATTACTCAGCAGAGGATCCTGAGAGCACTTCGAAGCAAAGTATTTATTTGTTCTATAAAATAAAGCACCGGACTGGGTATTAATCTTATTGTGCTGCTGGGGGTATTGATTCCAGGGCTTGAGTACCCCCCCCACTAACGTCCCTAAGAAAACTGCGACTGCTCACCTTGCTAGCTACCACTGAGATTCAAGTGAGGCAAGAGGTGCACTTTGCAAAAACATCTTTTTATTGTTTTTGCTCATCTCGCAGTGCATTGAACATAAAATACAGTAAACATATAAATAAGAAATGCATGCCCGCAAGGGAAACATGTTCCTTATAACATAAAATGATCTGTACTTCTATTTTTCAGTTCTATTGCATGTTACATTACTTGCAATATCTGTTCTATTTTTCCAATATCCATCCAGTCATGCTGCATGGGCCTTGCCATATCTCAAATGTATCTTTCATGTTCCAGTAGCTATCCAGCACTCTAGATAGGTGCATTGTAACTTTTTAACAAGCAACTGCCATAGCTTTCGTTTTTCACACAGCATTCTCCTATAACAAGTTAAGACACCTTCGCGTGTTGAGGGTTTAACAAGCGTATTGCCAAACACCTCCATGCTAACGGGAGTTAAATATGGATACAGTTTGGCTTTATTTTGTGCTGGATTTTCTTGCTACCAACTCTACCAAACATATTTGTGGATTATTACTTATCTTCACAACCCTCCCAAGCTACCTGTGCTCAATATGTCTGTATTAAATCGCACACATTTCAGGCAGGCATTCATAGCGCAAAATCCTCAGGCATTTGGGACTGGTCTGAGGATTTGTGGGATCTGTCTTGTGAAGCATCACAGTAATGACATATGTCCTTTGTATAAATGTTAGACATGACATCCTTGGTGTGATATTTCCCCAAACATTTTGCCTTCTCCTCTCCTGTGTTGCTAAATTCATTTTTGTTGGCTTTAATACTCTGTTCAAGTTACCATTTATGTATTTATTTGTGTCATTTGTAAAGCGCATGAATCCCCCCAACAGCTTTCTGAAGGTTGTGTAGTTGGTGCAGTGTCGAAGGTGGATAGACAGTTGGTTCCAATACAGTGGGGCTAGATAAGAGAAGGATTTTCCCCCCAACCTAGCCTGTTTAATGCGAGGCATAAGAAGAAGGTCTTTGGATCCTGAGTGAAGGGTCCTTGAGGGGGTATATTGGACCAGCTTGTCAGCAATATACCTTGGTCCCAAGTTGTTAAGGGCTTTGTAGACCATACAGCAGATTGATTTTAGATCTGATCCTTTTACGAATAGGGAGTCAGTGCAGGTTGCGGAGAAGGGGGAGTGAATCTGTTCTGGGGCAGGTGTTGGTCACTAATCCCTTTACTGTGTTCTGGACCACTTGCAGTCTGTTTAAGGAGGATTCCTTGGCTGAAATGAACAGTGCATCGCAGTAGACCAGGTGACTAATGACCAGTGCTTGTATCAGAGTTTTCTGTGTGGACAGCGGGAGTAGGGGGAAGACTTTGTGAAGTAGGCTTAGTGTGTGGTAACAGGCTCTAGCAGTAGAAGTGGCATGTTCCTCCAAGTTTAACTTCTGGTCAATTTGAACTCCTAGGTTCTTTATCACTTGTTTTGGGGACGGGCTATACCCAGTTCTCCTGACCACCAATTAGTGGACCACTTTATTACTGCTTCTTTAAATAACATGATTTCTGTCTTCTCAGTATTCAACTGAAGGATGTTGTTACTCATCCAGTCTGTTATGGTTTTCATGCCCTCTGAAAAGGTAACCTGAATGCTGGTGTTATTTTTTTCAACATAAAGAAGCAGATGTGTGTCATCAGCATAGGAGATTGGTATGAACCCTGAGTTTCTTAGTAAGTTCGCAAGCGGGGTAACATATACGTTAAATAGGGTAGGGCTCAAACACGAGCCCTGGGGGACTCCCTTAGTATCCTTGGTGGTCTGTGATCTGAAAGGGCCTAGGTTAATGGTTTTGGTTCTCCCAGCCAGAAAATTAGTCAGCTATTTTAGTGCTTCCCCACAATACCTATCTCCCTGAGTCTCCCCAGTAAGATCTGATGGGAGATGGTGTTGAATGCCGCAGACAGGTCAAGCGGGATGAGAATCACTGCCTGACCATTTGTGGCCAGCATTCAGATGTTGTCAGCGACTGTCACTAATGCCGAATACGTACTGTGTCTAGGCCGGACTCCTGACTGTGAGGGATCCAGGCAGTTGGAGGATTCTATGAAGCAGGACAGGTGTTTATTTATGTGCTTTCCTAGTAGTTTACGTAGCAGAGGGAGCAGAGAGATAGGACGGTAGTTACTAACAACATCTGGGGGAGTTTGGGGTTTTTCCTAATGGGGAAGATCTGAGCTGCTTCCCATTCTTTAGTTAGCTCGCCTTACTTTAAGGAGCTATTTAGAATGGAACAAATAGGGACGGCAAGCTGACTGGCAAGCGAGGCAGAGATCTTTGCTGGGATTAGGTCTAAAGGATAGCCAGATTTAGTCTTTTTTATTAAGGATGAAGTTTCCTCAGGGAAGAGCGTAGGAAATTCCCATTAAGTTACCATTGCTAACCAGTGATAAAGTGCTTATTTTCTCTCCTTCAAACATGGTAAAATTGTCCTTTACCTAATTGGCACATTTACTTTACTTTTAAGTCCCTAGTCCTTGGTACTACAGATACCCAGGGCCTCTAATTTAACTGCTACTGGTGGGCCCGCAGCAGTCATTATGACACCCACTAAAGTAGCCTTATAAAACATGTCTCAGGCCTTCCACTGCTGCCTGTAGTTTTAAACTGCCATTCCGACTTGGCAATATAAATCCTTTGCCAGGCATTAACCTTTCTTTTTATTACTATCACTCCCAGATAGTCCATAAGGGCAATTAAAGCACGGTGCATTGCATTTAAAAAGTAGGACATATGTACTTAAGTTTTACATGTGCCGGCAGTGAAAAACTCTTAGGCTTATCTCTCCCATTGACTTAAATTGGTTTACCCTATTACATTTAATAGTGATAAGACTGGCAGCATATTGCGATATGCTGTTTATGCTCTAGTGAATTGTAATTTAAAATACTTTTTTAAGGTACAGTCGAATTTTAAGTCACAATTCTGACTCCACTTTAAAAAATATGTCCTTTTTTTGTCTGAATAATTTGTGCCTTATGCCAGTGTCCTGGTCAGATGACTGTGAATGGCTCTGCTAATGGTGCTTGTGTATTACATCCAGAAACTAACACAAAGGGGACTTGGGAGTGGAAAGGATGGGCCATCCTGGCAGGATGATTAGGGTGGGGCTGTACCCAGCCCCACTTACACTACACCCACAATAGAATCTGACATTATGCGTGCCCTGTCTTTTGTCAATCCATACAGTTTAGAGCCTTGACAAGGGAAGAGGGAGAACTTTCTAGAACTAGGCATTGGGGTAAGACATTTTATCCCCCCACACAGGGACCTTCCTGCAACTGCCCAGCAAACCTGTTCTAACTGGACCTGACTAGACCTGTAAATGGACCTGCCGGAACACTACTAGCCTATGCAGAAGTGATGTCCTGGACCCTTGGCTGGCATCAAATTTTACTCCTCAAGAGCAGGTGAAAAACCTGAAATATGGGCTGTTCAAGACCGCAAACAAGCCAGTTGACTCCAAGACTATGAAGCCTTTGATGACCGCAAACTGGAAGCTCCGGTAAGACGTTTTCTTTTTGTCACGAGCTATGGCCAGTGATGACCAGCAACATGAGAAATTCACTTAGCGCTACCGCAACAACAGCCAGCGATGCATGACTGACTCTTTGAGCTGCAGCGACAACTGTCTGAGACGCCAAACCTGCTCTTTGTCATACAGCGACGACCATCTGTGATGCTCAGCCTCTTTCTTGCAGCATCCTCCAATTCAAATGGAACTCTTCATGCTGGATTTTGAGAGCAACTTTTCAGCAGGACTAACATGGTCCATGTATCCAGCCCATAGTCTGACTAAACTTGTAACTTTCCACAACTCTAGCATGATCAGATGTCCCTGGGCAGCACATCACACTTTTAGATGCTATTTTCACTTGACATTTTAAAATGAAATATCTCTTGTTACACTGATTACATTTTTGGCATTCTAGCACATTTTTAGCTGTCAAAATTTACTTTATTTTTCTAAATTGGCTTGGAATTTTTCATGTGCTGTATTTTTACTTTATTGCTATTCTCGTAAATACTTTACTTATTGCCTCTAAGTTATGCCTGACTGCTTTTGTGTCAACCTACCAGAAGTTTAAGCACAGTTTAATTTAATGACTTTGTGGTTCACCATTTTTTTCAAATTGTGTTAATTGATTTTCCAAAGTTTTTTTGCCATTCGATAAATGTATAAGTTTACTGTTGACTCATATTTGTTCAAGTCAAGCCTTTTCATTGGTCTCCTATACCAGGCAGTATAGCGTCAGTTGATCAGTGGTTGAAGGGAGCCAGGTATATATACGTTTTGTGTATACAAGGATTCGCAGGAAGTATATTGCATACCGTATAACAAAGAAAAACGTGTTGCAAGGTTATCCCACAAAACTACAATAGGGTACTTGCTCTACCCCAATTGTACTTCAGCAAGCAGCTTGTTGCCCTCTGCTGCTGACCAGTTCTTACTTTCATCCTTCTATCTTTACTGGGGTGGACCCTCAGGGGATCTTCAGCATATTGCTATAGCCTGCTTAAAGAGCATTAAGGCTAGAGCAAAACAATTGGAACTCATTCTCCCAGATTTTGGTCATGTATACAGGCCCAAAAGGCATGTATCTAGTGAAGGGAGACTCGCCCTGCCCACCACCCTTTCAATTCTCAAGGTGATCTTCAGTCAGAAGGTTGTGATCACCGAGAAAGTCCACGTCATGTGTTAAAAGCCCACATCCCTCAAAGTACACCTGTGCCGGCTTTTGTTGTCAGTGCCAGCAACAATGTTTAAATAGTGTATATTTAAGCCTTGTGTTTCTAGGCACACGGGGGCGGTGGGGCAGGGGGTCTCCAGTACAGTGGCCACTCCCTTATACTTTAGGTCTCTCCCAATCATGAACGACTGGCAGAGTAATAGATAAATAGGACCTGTAAAGCCAGTATGTGACTTTGCGGCCTCCTCCAAAAATGAACATTATTTGTAGAGTTTCAGTGTGGCAATCTTCCCATAGGGTTTCCAGAGAGCACCAACATGTTTCATATGTCAGCTGGTAGTCTGTCCTGACTTACCATGTTCACATGACTACCGGGGTTTCCTATATTTAAAGCAGTAGCTCACCGCCTGAAGTCCTGCTTCTGAAGTCCATGCCTTCAGTCTCCTAGTTGTAAAGTGTCCCCTGTGCTGTGGGGAGTCCAACCAGCAAGAGTGCTGGTGCATAAAGTGAGAGGTGAGTAACCTTGCGGAGAACTCTCTTCCAGGAGTGCAGCACAATTTTGACCAGCTTTGGGGGTTCTTCTGAGGTTTGACACCCAATTGCAGTGCCACCAGGGTTCCCTCCCAGTTCCCTTCACACTGGTTACCCAATTCTTCCAGCTCTTGGACATCTAACCAGCTGGCAACCCCCGAGAGCAATGCTGCTAGTTGTTACACTTCATATTCAGGGGCACCTAGGCCTCCGTCTCGAGGGGGGTGCCTGAGTACACCTAGAACTACTCTATGCTGCCTGCATGCCTTAAACCAGGGTTGGGGGATCCAGATCCAATTGAATAGCAGTATAACATTCATAGAAGCATCATTAATTGGACACTGCTATTTGTTCCATTATGGGCAACTTAAGGAAGCATAAGGATTCTATGTTACCCTTCAGGGTTCGTGGGGCTACCCTTAGGTTTCCCTCCTAAGGATTATTTTTGCTATGGTACACTTTCACCCCAAGGTATCACACGGTTTGAGGTTCTCATTTGATGCCCACCCATGCCATCCAACAGGGGCCTGCTGCAGGGCCGGGAAGAAGGGGAAGGCACAGGTTTTAGACCAGTTGCTAAGGAGCTGAACACCCAATATCATGCCCATCTCCAGGTCACCCAGGTACAGAAGCATATTGTATGTGTACAATGACATGTTTTCCATCATTTAGCGATACGCCTGCCCCTTGGCCGTCTGATCGCACTATGCTGGTGAACTGATCAACTGTCTTTGAAAATAGCATAGGAGACAGTGGGCAACCTTCCCTTTCTTCACCAGGAGATTGGAAATGCACATGAGATACAAGAGACTCTCTGGGCTCTTGTGCTCTCAGCCATATAGAAGGAATTACTCATCTACTTCAACCTTCTGCCAACCCAGATCAAAGACCCCCTAGCAGATGAAGAGTAGCCAGTGATATAAAGCTGGCCTCTCCATCATCTATGTAACCCAAGTACTTCTCAGGCACTTCTCAGGCACTAATTGTGTTTTCTGGAGGAAGGCCATGTCTATTCATCATCGTTTAAGGAAAGCCAGTACTTTATGCCTCTTTGTCACTGTTCCCATCCCTATCACATTCCAGGTTATTAACGAGTAGTTAATGTCATATTGTGGAAGGATAAACAATCAGTAATTTTCCCACATGGGGAGGGCTATGAGAGTGTTAGGATAGGCAGTGCTGTATATTCTGGGCCAGGCAAGTACAAGTGAATTTTCCCCAACTCCCCACCTCAAGCCGGTTGGGCAACAGCAAGCTGTCCAACAAACCGAAAAACAAACTAAAGCCTAGTTTGTGCCTTCATATCAATCTTGAGTTTGGAGGAATTAGGGGTGTGCATGTCTCAGGTGGACTTGCTGTCCCCATCGCCAGCCATCCAGTGTTCCCTCATTCATCTCTGGTATGGCCACATAGCACGCAGGGCTCCTTTCGCCCAACCATCTTCTCCATTGGTACCTATGTAGGATTCTTATTACAGGGTAGTTCACCGGTACACCCTGTGCAGGATTCATCCATTAGGGATAATCTACAGCCCAGGGCGTCAATCAGGACCTCCTCACATCTCCTTTTAGGAGTGTGTCCAAAACTGTGTCAATCTGCAATGATTCTGATGTTCCCCTACTCTGGGTCTGTTGAGTCAGTACACTGAAGATGTTAGCCTTTTCCATGCCTTTCAATCGCCCCTAAGCAGCTAAGTAGTTGGGAGGACCTCCCCGCCCCATGCATGTCACATAGTCTGAGCACTGGTGTAACAAAACTTGAGGGAGCCTCCCTGCAAGGCACATGGAGGGGCCACCTCCGGGCTCAATCAGGAGCTCTGCAGTGAGGGTGCTGTGCTGAGTGGCCCCCCTGGAGCTTTGGGGCCCCCGCACCACGGGCCTTTGGGGGCCTGCGTCACGCCCCTGCATCTGTGTCCCCTGGAATTTATGGGGTAGTGGTTGGTGCCATACTGCTCCATTTGTGCCTGTTCAAGCCAATTCTAGGCACCAGGCAGATCATCAAAGAACATGGTGCGATCATTAACTATTACTGTAAGTTGAACTGGAATCATAAGCAGGTAAATAAGGCTGGTGTCACATAGGGGTCTATTAGAATGTCGGGTGGATCACCACCGCCCACATGGCAGTGGCGATCTACCCGACATTCTCAGCATTCCCAGCATCCCATTCCCCCCCGCCACATTAGTATGGCGTGGGGACCCCAGCGGCCGGGAAGACCATCAGCCGGTTTTCTGCCAGTCGACAAGGACAAGTTGACCGGGCAGAAAAGGGGCTGTATATGGTGGCGGTGTCTGCAAGACGCAGCCATCCATATTACAATACAGGCAGTGATGTGCCTTTTTTATGGCAGTGACATCCTAATTGCTGTTGGAGGACCGCCGCACCACTGGCAGCAGGTCCCAGCACCGCTAGGGTGGATGGCGGACGAAAGTCCGCACACCATCCTAATAGGCCCCATAGTTCCTTTCTCACTGCAAAGAAGGATGCTCATTGACGCTGCACTGCAACCATATATGTCAGGAAGATCGCTACTGGGTATTCGTCACCTTAAGATTTCCATGGGTTTGCACCTTCTGTAAGAACACATCTCTTTCTCTCTGCAGTGTCGGAGATGCAGCACGTCTCGTCAGTGGAGGCCTAGCAAGCACTCTGGGGGTTCCCTCCAGTGTCAACAGTAGAGACATGCCCTGCTGTTCCACCTCCGCCACAATCCATTTATCCATGTAGAAAGCCACGTTGGAGTCCGCCACCCCTTCCGGCAACCGAACCACTCGGATGTTATTTTTCCAGGCTTGATACTCAGATTCCCCTGCCTTATGAATAGGGCTCACGGTGTTATGGTATTTATTTTTATAACAGTTCTTTCTGTATTTAGCCATATTTATTTTTTGGTCATTTTATCTGTATTAATCCACATTTATTTTTGTTGCAAGCAAAATAAGACACTGTAGCTAGCATTTTTTCACATTTATTTAAATATACACTATACACTTGCCCTAAGTTGTTATAGGTTTATATCTATTTATATATACCTCAAATTAAGTAAACACAATATATTCATCTGAAAGCTTTACCAAAATATTATAAACAGAGCATAGGCCTAAACAGACCTTCAGGAACTTGCATTAGGAAACATTTACAGTGGGGCTTTACACCCTAGGGACCAGAAGGGAGGATAGAACTAGCTTTTTGTAAACAGGACTTTAAATCCTGTTCTTATCTTGTCACATGTGCTGTGCATTCAAAGACAGAGGTCAAATGTCAAGCTGTGTCTTTGAAGGAGCAACCCATTCATTTTTCTCAGTGCAGAACAACTTTGCTGGGATTATTTAAACCTACATAGGAATTCGTTTGGAGGATTTTTCTTCCATTTTTTTATACAGAGGAGACCATAATTTTCCAGCGTACATTATGATAAATGTCTATTTATAACTTGCAAAAAGGCAAGGTTAGTTTTAATATTTTTGAGGGGACGAGGGCACAAAATGTTTTGTTTCAACATCGGAAACATTTTTCCCCCAGAGCAAACACTAAGGGCCAGATGTAGGAGCCAAAATACCGGTCGGTAACGGCCGATTCAGTATTTGGCATGTAGGTAAATTTACCGAATCGGTAAAATTCGGTATTTATGAATCGGTAAAATATACTTACCTACATCTGGCCCCTAGTACAATAGAACTGGGCTTGGAGGTCTTAGAGCGCTTTACCCGAGCACCAATTCAATTTTATCTGTTTCGATGCATTGTTTACAGGCATGTGGAATTTAAGTGATTTGTCCAGAATCACATGATGGTTTTCCGGTGAAGCGTCCTAGATTACCAAATGAAAGCATTTAATTTAAATAACTCTCTTAAAGTGTTTCCCCTGCAACAATGGGGCTGCAAAAATGCATACACAATAAAGCAATGCACTCCTTCCCCTCTTCCCCTCTGGAGTGAACCTGAAGACAATGGGCTGCTGAAAGCACAGACCCTGAGAAACCAATGTATATTTAATCTGGGAAGGCACCCAGAGGCAGGAGCAACAGGCTCCAACATTGCTCAAGCTCACCTGAATAAAGCGAAGTACTCTCAGACCACGAGACGCGGCACACAACCAGAAGTGTCACCGGGAGAGCATGCCGGATGGAGATGTCTATGACGAGCAGAAACCTGATAAAGGACCTGTGATGGGAGAGTACCAAATGCGGTACTAAGAGTCTGCCCTCTTAGTAGGGCACCTTTCATGTGCAGAGGGCAGCTGCATTCCTTTATTCATCAGATAAGGCAACCATGGGCTGAAACACTGCCCAAGCTCATCTGCATAAAGCAATGCACTTTCAGACCACGATTGCTTTCACAACCCGCGTCTTGGAATCAAGGACAGACGCCCTCCCTCTATCGGTATGTCTCCAGTCTGATGCGGAAGCTTTGCTATTAATTCACGCGCTAGTACAATTGATGTTTCTTAAGACATCACTGACCGCCCCCTCCCCTCCCTCCTTTCTAGAAACTAGGAGATCCATCTCCCAGAACTAAGGAGAAGTATGGACACGCTAACAGCCGGTCGAAGCGCAGGTAAGAGCCCCGCTCCAGTTATACATTAGGTTATAGCGAATGAATCACTGTGAGTGCCTGATACTAAAGACAGCACGGGTATTTCTCTCTTTTTTGATTACAGCTACTGTGAGCATTCTACTTTCAAACTTCTCGACTCACTACCTATGAATATTGATGACTTTTGGTTCACTGGCTAAGATAGGCTGTTGTACTCACGGGAGTGTTGAGTCGCTCATTATAATTGTTTGTGAAAACCCCTCCCTAAGCACTCGTTTTTATTATTGTTGCAGAACCACTTGGTCCTGAGGAGAACCCCCCTAGCAAGTGGGGTTCGAAACGCGTCGACCACTCTACCCCGTATTTGGTCTTTATCTGCTGTGTTAAGGACTGAGTACCTTCGCTAACTTTGAGAGAAAGACTTATCCCTGTGTAAATACACAAAAAAGACTTTAAAATTGCATCACCCAAAGGGATTCTTTCCAACTTATTTTTGACCAATACGTGGTTCCATTTGTTTTTCTTGGTTTGTTGACCATGTTAGTATTTGTATGAATGTCTGTGTATGATTGGACGGCCATGTATGACTGAATGTTTGAAACACTTATGTTTTTCTTTTTTCAATGTTGTATTTATTGTATATATGAAAATGTTGGCTTCTCCTTGCACTAAGAAATTGTGTATTAAACAAAGTAAAAAATAATTGCAAGAAAATAAACCCTGATACGTTGCTAAAGAAATCAAGCAGGTGGTTTTGCTTTCTTCAAACCCACATATCCCCCCTTTTTGGTTCAAAAGTTTCTCTCAGCATTGGCTTTTGTGTTGTTCTAATATTTTCAGACCACGAGGCATGGCACATGCCCAGTGACATGAGGAGAGCATGCCGGATGGGGATGTCTACCCCAGGCTCCCCCCAGGGGTCCAGAATAATGATCCACAAAGGGAGAGTGCAGAATGAGGCACTAAGAGTTTGCCCTCTTAGTAGGGCGCCTTTCATGTGCAGAGGGCAGCCACATTCCTCTAGGTACCACATTAAGGAAACCTGGGCTGAAGCACTTTGTCTAAATCTGGTTTGTCTGTGTTATTCAGTTTAAACAGAAAACCGAAAGCCTTACTTATGATTCAGGGTCTCAACTCTTTCTAGGAGGATGTTCTGAGTTCAGACGGTGTCCACTAGGGGTTGCATCTCTCCAAGTTTATCTTCATGGCTTTTGAACTTACTGGCCAGGAGCTTGCAAATGTCCCGCAGGTTACCAAAGTCTAAGAAGATGTTGTCAATTTTGGTTACAAGGATCTTCCTGGAGTAGTTGATAGCACTCAATATTTGGTCCAGTCTGACCTCCAAACTGCAATAGAGAGAGTCCCCAGCATCATCCTCTTGGAACAGCTTACCTGTACTTCTCAGAGATGTAGTGCTTAGTCCTGGCTTGTGGGTACCAGAACTCCCTTGAGACTCCTGGTCCTGTCCATCTCTGGAGCCCCGTTGGCATATCCAGTATTGTGTGTTCTAGTTGTTGCAGTCAGGGAAACCTGCGTCACATCAGTGGCAATTGTCCTGCAGAGAGTCTCACCCCATGGTGTGTCCCAAGACTTGCCAGTTCTCACAGCTCTTCTTGATCTACAGCCCTCAGTTTATCTGTCAGGTGCAGGCATTTGGCGGGTCTACCGGGTCTGGCCCAATTTGTTGCATCTGTACTTTAGTCCATGCAGCAGAATTCTTCAGAGTGGGGGCACACCTCTTGCCAACTTTCCCATACCATTCAGTCTTAGCAGCCTCATTGCAGCAACTACTCTAGGGTTCACCCTTGTGCAGGGGGCTGCACCAGCTGTGGCCAGCTCACCCTTAGTTTCCCATCTGCAGTGGCGTTGCACCCAGCAGCATACCCCCGTATGGCAGCACATCACACTTCCCACCATGATCTCTAGCTGGGGCCTCAGCCATCCTCCAGCCAACCAGGCCTCTCACTCCAGGAGGTCATCTCAGCCTGAGCACCCCTATGAGCTAGGGAACCCTGCTTTAGGCTGGGCTCTATTGCAGTAGGGCGGCCACACTCCAACCTTTCTCCAGTCTTCTCAGGCCATTTCTGCAGAGGCCCAGGTGCACCCACTAGGCCCTCCTGTGTGGGGCTGCTGTCAGATCCAGCACACAGTAGCATTCACCCCTGCCATCTGAGGTAATAGAAATTTTCAGGTAGCTAATGTGTCCCCCACTCGCACCCTTTCCATGCACCCATGTTCCATGTATGTCGTGTAGCTTCTGTTCTATACATGCTAGAAAGACGCAAATACATTTGCGTCCATCCTTAACATGTTAGCTATCCAACCATACCAAGAAATCCCGTTAATTATGTTCCTAGGCATATGGTGCCACCGTCTTTATATGGTGCAATTCTGAAATTCGCACACGTTTTTCTCCATGTTTCCTGGCCCAGTCGAGCTAGGCCCTTAACGAGGCCTCTCTGCCTCATCTCTCCTGTCTCCGAAAGCTGTACGCATCCCTGACCCCTGCCTTACTTCCTGCCAGCGCAGCGGTGCCCGGCTCGGCCTGGACTGCCTGCCAAATTCATGTTTTACCTACAGTAATCTGCTCAGCCTCCTCGAAAACACATTCCAGTCTAGTGAAATGGGTAAACATATTCCCGGCTGCAGAGCAAAGGGCCCGGCCTTCCTGTCCTCCTTGCAAGTGATTTACTGAACCCGTTACCATGGTAGGCCCATGGCTCCGCGCATTGCACCAAGACACGTATGCATGCACTAGCATTCGGTATTGAACGGCCCCTGCCCGAGAGACCTTTTACTTCAGACACTACATCCTCCAAACAACAGATACCAGATATGCTATAGGTACAGGTTGCCCTGACACTCCAGACACCAGTCTCCTACACTAGTGCTAAAGTCAAAGCCCCTAGTTTCACGTCATACTAGTTGCGCGCGCATACAGGTGAAGGGTTTCTGCTGATTCTGCAACTTTTCTCTATGCATCCACCCCCATGTGACGTATCTTGTGACGTTTCTCTGACATGTACAGTGCACGCCCATGTGTACGCCTCTTTTCACGCCTCCTCTTACGCACATGTGTTCTTATCTCTCTCTTTTCACCTGTTACGCCTACTGTATTGGATTCAATTGTAAAGTTTTACTATATATAATGTGTAATGTTAATAAAACGTTGACTGTCCCTTCCTGAACCTTAGAGGTGATGGAACATGATGCTCCATCTTTGAGGATAATTCCATTAAAGCCCGTATGACTCAGATACCACGGACTCTGCCTCTCATTTAGATGAGCTGTCTTGTATCGATAATTATACGGAAAAATTGCATAGGTAAAATATATTTACCACATAATTTGGCGCCCGAACAGGGACCCCCCCTTCCCCACTCGCCGGTGAAGTCACGCGGCCTTTGACCCCTTCTACAGCCCCGACGGAAACCATGCACGTTTGTGGGTTTTCCCGCTATCTTCCCTCGGGTCCACGAGGGAGACGGAGACTGTGGTCCGGCGTCCAGACGAGGCGGTGAGGAATGCGGAGGATCCCGACCAGAGCCCTAGTCGAGAGAGCAAGGTCCGAGGTGTCCGGAGGCCCACCTGTTTCCGAAGCGCATGCGTAGGAGAATCGTCACCTGACGCAGTCCAGTCCAGTCCGGTTTCCGAGGCCTTCAGTTTCTGCTTCCCGGTGAGTACCGTTATTGGGAACGCATCTAGACGGGTCCATTAATTTGTTCCCGGTCAAGACAGGTCTGGGTATACAGGCCTGGTCCGTACGTGTTCACTTAGGTGGATGCGGTCCGACGTGTCTCTTTATGGGACCGGTCTGTACTGTTTTAGCAGTGCATCTAGTCTAGTAATCTAGTGATTCAGTATTCTAGTGTTGCAACTTGAGTGTCAGTCCCAATTTTATGTGTTCTTCGTGTATCAGGTAACGTGTTTTATTGTTGTGGTATGAATGATTGTTTCGCTATCCATTATCGTCATTACTGTGTTTTACTGTGACCATGCCGCTGTTTTCAAAATTACGTCAGATAGGTACTAGGAAAGGGATACTCGAAGAAGCAGTTCCCGTCCCACCTAGGGACACTCCAGGATATTTTATGTACCACAAACACGGCTTAGATGCTGTGCTGTATTTAGACTTATGGGTGGAGTACACCAAGAATCTGGAAGAGAAGTTTAGATGGCCTGCCTCAGGGACATGGGATGCAGATTGCATTATGAGAGTAAAAGAAGCATTATGGAAAAAGAAAGCCAGACAATCTCAGAAAGATGCCATAGAATTGTGGCATAAAGAATCGCATAGACGAACAGAAAAAGAAATCAGAAAAGTCGAGAGAAGTAGAGAAGAATCCGAAAAAGCCAGAGAAAAAGAGTTAATAGAGGAAGGAGAACAGGTCAGATTAGAACAATTAGACCGCCAAAGACATGCACTCATAAAAGGCATGTATCCAGTTCTGGCCGAGGGCCTGCCCAAGGCGACCCCGGAAGTACCCCGTAACTTGCCACCACCATTGGTCCCGACCCAACTCCGTCACAAAAAGACCGCAGCAGACATTTTTCTTTCTTCCTATTTAGATGATGTAGCTCCAGCATATACCAATATACCCGTACAACCCGCTAATAATGTACCACAGCATGTTCCGGCTGATCAAGCCACGACCCCTCCACGACGAGATTCACTTCCCGCACCTGCTGTCACTTCCCCTTCTACTGCTGATGCTATTGGTCCTCCTACTATTGGTCCTCACAATCCTTTTACGACAGATGCGACCCAGAGTCAGTCCCCTGTACATGTACCTTTCCCACACGCCATGACGTCAAGTCATGCTCATGGTTCTGCTTCAGGAGGTGACGTAGGAGGCCACCTTCACACCCCGCCACAGTTACATCGAGTGACAATGAGAGAATTAGCAACACAGCGTACTCCGAAAACGATGCCACATGAAAAACTTAAACAGTATCTTACGGATTGTAGATATGATCCAGTACCTGGCAAGAAAGGAGATATGATGTTAGTCTCGTTACGCCTACGACGTGTTACAGATTATCTGATGTTATTACCAGAAATGCCAGAACATCTAGACAACATATATCATTTTATTAGAACGGGTGAGAGGCCAGAATGTATTCGTGAAGCCATGGCATATCAGAAAGTTGAGACACAAGGTTTACTATTACGATTCTTGATTAATTGTTTGATAAGGGAACAAGATCAGACAGGTGTTGTTCAAGAAGAGATGGATGTACTGACAAAATGGAGTCAAAATATTGCAGATTGTAAACATGATAAACAAACCTGTATAGATGCCATGTCTAGAAAGATTCGTAAAGAAATAGTAGCAATACATACCAGACAGAAGGCTGAAAAGGAAGCCGAGTCAGACAAGAATGAATCCTCGGAGGAGGAAGAAATAGAGACTCCAGAGGAGAATCCAAACAGGATAGCATATGTAGGTAGAGTGAAATTCCCTAAACAGTATTCTTCTGATAGAACTTTTGACAGACCCATTCGTCCAGAAAACAAAAAACGTTTCCTTTCCCCGATACCAGAGCAATGTTCTCTTGAACATGTTTTTCAAGTTACTGATAAAATACTGAAAGAAAGAATAGGTTATCATGAACTCAATACCTTACGTGATCAGGAACTAGCCGGGCCAGCAGTCCAATGGGCTGGGGATGACAGTATATATAAAGATGATTTAGTAGCGCAAACATTTTTAAGCCTTACTCTAGAAGAACAGCGACTAGCTGGTATATACATGACCCAACATCTCATTACGCTATATGAAAATCAGCAATCCGATCCAGGTCCATTGTATAATTTATTGCAAGACTTACTCCTGAGAAGATGGAGAGGCCTAGGTACAGATTTAATTGATATTATTCTAGAACAACGTCATAAATACAGAACTTTCCTGACTCCACGTCTTGTTTCCGTTCCACCCCCAGTAAGACAGCCATATCACCTAGATAGACAGAACCCCTTACGAGAAGTACATCCAATCCGGAAGCCAGATGATACACTTGAACATGTATTCGTATACACTCCTTTGACTAAAATGGAATTATTGGAAATGAAGAAAATTGTACCTTGTCACGATAAAGATCCCGCAGGCTTCCACCGTGAATTAAAAGACATGTTACTTATGGGAGATTACACGTATTCCGACATTCTGAAAATGCTAAAAGTATTGTTGCCAGCAGGGATTTACGAAAAACTGAAAGAAAAGGAATGGGAGGTGGGAGATAAAAAGATTGTTTGGACTGAATTAGAAGACAAAGAAAATAGACGTACCCCAGGTGTAGGTCTTGTGGAGAAAACTAAAGCACTACCAGGATTATTAGTACAGGTTTTGCCTAGATTATTGACAGTTAAAAAGGAAGACTGGGATGCGATCTCAGCCTGCAAACAGAAACAAGATGAAGACACTAGTGATTTTTATTCCCGATTCGAGAAATGTTTCATTATTAATAGTGGCCTGAAAACAAGTAGCGAGTCATTCCCACATCTTTTTGTGACCAAATTGGTTGAGAATTCCTTACCCCAGGTTAAAAACAGAGTATTGAAAGTCGAAAGTACATGGCAAGCTAATACGCCTTCCCAAATGTTACAGATGTTACAATACCACCAGAACAGAATTAGAGAGGAACATGATCATGAACAGAGACGCATGAAAGATACGAAAATGAAAGTACTAGTTGCCCAGTCTTTTCCAGCAGATCGTCAGAAGAGGGGTAACACGCAGAACACACAGACTTGTCATTCTACAGGTCCTGTTAAAGGAAATTGCAATTATTGCAAGCAGCCAGGTCACTTTATAAGTGATTGTGCCGTTCTCAGACACAATATTGCTACCGGCAAAACGAAAGAAAGACCACGCCCTCCTAGACTAGAACACGTTCAACAGAATATTCCACAGAATCCGCAACCTCCACAGAATGTACAGCAACAGACACTAGCTGTACCCCAACCCCAACCCATTGCCGCAACACAACACGTCACACAGCAAATGTACCAGTATGCACAGTCAGATTACCCCGATTATCAGCAGTACACATGAAACAGCCTAGAGAGGGAGGTTGGCTTGCCCCTTATCGAGGTTCCTGTAGATCAAGATGGTCCCTATGTACATAGTCAGGTATTAGGGAAAGACAGAAAATTTTTGATTGACACGGGGGCGAGCAGAACTACCATTAGTCATGACGAGGTTCCAGGGGCACCCCTCTCAGGCTCACAGAATGTTTCCCTTGGATTTGCAGGACAGCCTATTGTTAACGAAGTATCACAGCCAGTTCCCCTTGCAGTTGGTCCATTGTCCAATACTACAGATTTGTTACTTACGAAATCATGTCCTGAAAACCTGCTTGGTATTAAAACACTGAAAGCTCTAGGAGCTGTTATATGTTGTTCTCCGGAAGGAGTGAGATTATTCCTTCGTGATTTCAAGGGCCATTATGTGTTGAGAGATTTTGATGTCAGATTGAAAAATGTTCCACAGCATTTATCGGCGCAAGGTCCAACTGATGTAGGTTGTATGCACATTACTCCCTATCGTGTCACACTCAAGCAAGGTGTTGTGCTGCCCCGAATCCGCCAATACAAATTGCCCCCCGAGGCTGTAGCAGCCTTACTGAAAATTATTGACAAACTCATTGCCCAAGGAGTAGTCGTAGAAACTGACTCCAATATATGTAATTCTCCAATCATTCCGATTCTTAACCCCTTCGAAGCTAATGACGAGCTGGGCTCGTCATGGCGCTTACCTGCCGTGCGCGGATGACAAGGCCAGCACGTCATGATTTATGGACTTTTTGTTTTTTTAGCGCAGGACGGGAAAACGCCTAGCAGCCATGTGGTTAAACGAACTGACCCAAATGCACCTCCAGTCTATCGACTGGTGATCGATCTTCGAGAACTCAACAAATGCATAGTACCACAGTACCCAGTGGTCCCAGATATTTCATCACTATTGACTGCCATTGATTCCGAAGCTGCGTTCTTCACTGTAATTGACCTCAAGAACGCCTTCTTTAGTGTCCCCATCCATCCGGAAAGCCAATATTTATTCGGATTCTCATTAAATGGTCGAAGCTTCAAATTTGCACGTGCACCTCAAGGGTTCACGGAAAGTCCTAGTATTTACAGCCAAGCCCTGAAACGACAACTAGACATTATTCACATGCCTACTGACACTGCGCTACTACAGTATGTTGATGATCTACTGATCACGGCACGGACCGAACGTGACTGCGAGCGCGCGTCACTGACAGTTTTGTATTTTCTGGCCGAAAAGGGGCACAAGGTGTCCCCTTCGAAGCTCCAATTCTGTGCCCAGCAAGTGGTATACCTTGGGCACTTGCTGTCCAAGAGGGGTAGACAGTTGACATCAGATCGTATCCAGTTAATAGCACATCTGCCACAACCCAAGACTCAAAAGGAAGTACGGGCCTTTATTGGCCTCACTTCGTACTGCAGACAATGGATTCCCCAGTATGCATTTCTAGCCAAGCCACTTATACAGTTGACAACACAGGAGGCAGCGACTTCGACTGTCCTCCCTTGGACTCAGGAACATACACAAGCTTTTAATGACTTGAAGAAAGCTTTATGTCAAGCACCAGTTTTAGCGACACCATGTTACAGCAAACCTTTTACACTTTTTGTCACAGAACGCGATGGCACCGCGTTGTCCGTTCTCACACAAGATCAAGCAGGACACCATAAGCCTTGTGCTTATTTTTCCAGTACATTGGATCCAGTAGCCCAGGATCTGCCTGCGTGCTTAAAATCAGTTGCAGCAACAGCTCTAGCTATCAGACAAAGCGACTCAATAGTGTTAGGACATCCCTTGACAGTACAGGTTCCACATTCCGTGGAAGTACTTCTGAACCGAACCCAGACTCAGCACTTGACCATAGCACGACTGACAGGTTATGAACTGACACTGTTCCAGCCACACATAGAAATCAGACGCTGCAACATACTTAATCCTGCCACACTGTTACCCTTGAGTACAACAGATCCAGCACCACATGACTGTGTAGAAGTCATTACTACAGTGACAAAGCCCCGACAAGACTTGACAGACATTGCATTACCCGATCCAGACCTGACACTTTACGTGGATGGTTCATGTATGAGAACAAACACAGGAGAGTTAGTGGCCGCCTATGCAGTGACCACTGAAACTGAAGTTTTAGATACACATCGCATTGACACACTGTCTGCTCAGGCAGCAGAACTCATAGCTCTGACCCAAGCCTGTATACTAGCCAAAAACAAGAAAGTAAACATATACACGGATTCACAGTATGCATTCGGAGTCCTTCACGACTTCGGAGTCCTCTGGGAAGAGAGAGGTTTCTTAACTTCTCACGGTACCAAGATCCAGCATGGTCCCCTCATTCAAGCCCTGTTAGAAGCAATACACTTGCCTACAGCCATAGCCATTATGAAATGCAAAGCACATACCAAAGTCACTGACAGAATTTCCCAGGGTAACGACCTGGCAGATCGTACAGCCAAACTCACAGCTCAGACAGATATTCCAACTGACATGACAAAGACTGATCCGACTACACTGACACATTGCCTGACAGTTAAGGATCCCATTCTAGATGTACTCGACATACAGACAAATGCAACACCCGACGAAATCAAGAAATGGACTGAACAAGGAGGGATCCAAACAGATCAGGGATGGATGACGAAGGGAAGGGCCACATGGTTCCTCCCCGACTCTATGGTTCAAATCATCATTAACAAAGCACATAGTCCAGCACACTTAGGAGAGAAAGCCATGATAGACAGTTTACAGAATCTCTGGTACAACAAACATTTACGAGCAGCCGCAAAACAGAAAGTGCGTACTTGCATGATCTGTTGTCAGTTCAATCCCGGAAAAGGTGTCCCCGTGGAACAGGGTGGATTTCATCCTCCTGATCAATCTTTTGAAGTCCTCCAGATGGATTATATCCAGATGGACCGATGTCGAGGATTCAAGTATGTCCTTGTAGTTGTATGTGCTCTTTCCCGATGGACAGAAGCATATCCGGTCCCAGATTACACTGCCCCGACCACTGCTAAGCAGCTGGTTCGTGAATTTTTCCCGCGGTACGGCTTGCCCCGTGTCGTGTACTCTGATAATGGACAGCCATTCTTGTCCGAGCTTATGAAGCAGGTGTCACTCCTGTTAGGTTACCAATGGAAGTTCCACTGTGTCCGACATCCTGAAGCCGCAGGTCTCGTAGAGAGACATAATCAGACCCTGAAAACACGTCTAGCTAAAATCTGTGCTGAGAAAGGTGTAGATTGGATAGTTGCTTTGCCAGTTGCACTCTTTTACATGCGAATGGTAGCTCATTCTAGGACAGGGCTATCCCCGTATGAGGTGGTCTTCGGCAGGCCTCCGAATATGTGGGGGACGCCTATGCCCCGTAGAATCACTGATGTTGACAGTTGTATGCTGACAGATTACCTGGCTTCCTTGATGTCTGCACTGCAATCTTGTCGTTCACAGGTCGCGGCTGCCTTTCCGGACAACACCCAAGTAAAGCCACATGAAGTCTGCCCTGGTGATTTGGTCCTTGTGAGTAACTTTGACCGGAAGAGTCCGCTGGAACCCAGATGGAAGCAGCCCAAATTGGTTTTTTTATCTACAAGAACTGCAGTTAAAGTAGAGGGGAGAAAGGGATGGCTGCATTTGAGCCATGTGAAAAAAATTCACGGACTGTGTCCAGACTTGCCGATTAAGGACTGCCCACTTTCAGAGACCGACTCTAAACTCCCCCTGCTAGAGAAAACTCCCCAAGAGGAGTACCGTGCTAAACTAAGGTCTAGTAAGTCAGACAGCGTTTAATTGTTTAAGTCCCCCTCGGGTGAAGCGGTTAGACAGGTTTCTGACATGTATAGAATAGACCCAGATAGTCAGAGAGATAGGCGCAACGAGAAAAGAAAAAAGCATTGTAAAGTATTGCACAACGGATGCATAATTGCCTTGATCTCGATGTTTCTTCTGAATCTTACGATAATCTGTATAAGTTCAATGTTACACGTTTTTATCCCTCTTGATTCACATGTACATGCTTCCTCTAATGACACTGTGGAGCACACTTTTAGTGATTTTCCCCCACATGAATTGTCCTATCGTTTAGCCATGCGCAACAATACATTCATCCGTATGTTACATCATTCACACCAGACCAGCAATGCCACAAATTGCTGGGTATGTGGCCGACTCCCTCCCTATCAGAAATACAAGGGTGCTCTGCCCCTCTTTCCTTATCCGTTCACACATAATGGTTCGTGTGGTGCATGGTTTACTTTAATGTCCTCCCTAGATAGTAAGTCCAAAGTTTCCCAAGGGAATTGGATATAGAGGAACTTGAATACAGTCATGAATAAAATATGTTACCCAGACCAAGAAGGTCTTCTCCAGAGGACAGGGACCGATCTAGAAAATGAAGTGTATGGATTAGGTAATTTTACACTTAACCTCATGATTCTGAATGTGCAGTCTGAGACTAATTCGGACTTGCCGTTTATTACAGTTTTACCAGTGAAAGGTGAATTATGCGTCAGAAAGAATGGTTCAGTACATCTAGGACACAGTGATTGTGATACTGTTGTCGAATTCAGTGATAAAGGAAAGTCTACTTTCAGAGCCTCTCGCCATTCTTATTTCATATGTGGTCAGACAGCCTATGTACGTCTGCCATTGGATTGGGATGGGACGTGCTATATTGCGTTCCTATTGCCACCTGTTTTTCTAGCCCCGCCTGATTATCACAGAAATCCACATCTCGTTCATGTGAGACATAGAAGGGAGATCAAGATCCCAATTGTCGATCAGACTGAAACTACATTAGAACAATATATAGATTTCAATAAAGGATTCTTTCCATTCATAGGCACTGTCTCAAATAGTAAACTAATTCGAAGATTGACCAGAACATTAGAAGCAGTTGTGAACGAGACTACTTCTGCTTTAGGTAACCTGACCGAGGAACAGTCTGCTATGAGACTTGTTGTTCTTCAAAATCGCCTTGTCCTTGACGTCATCCTGGCTGATAGTGGCGGGGCTTGTAGAGTCATCGGATCCAGTTGCTGCGTTTTTATTCCAAATAACGCGCCATCCGTGTATAAGGCCATAACTCGGCTTCATGAAATAGCCCATCAGATGCACCAGAATCCAGGCTCCTGGACTTGGTCCGGTTGGTTCTGGAGTGTGATATCCGCCTTGGGATGGAAACTGTTATCGTTCCTAGGAATAATATTGGCCATAGTATTCAGTTGTTGTCTTTGTCTGCAATGTGGACCAGCGATTTGCGGCTTGTGCGCCACAGCCTGTATTCCCCATCCCAATACACGTTCCCGCTCCAGAATAAAGAAAGATGAACAAATAATGCTTTATGAACAGATAGATGGTCTCATGAATATAGATATATCCTGAAGGGTGTAGTAGGGTCCAAGGAAGGAATGAGGTAATAGAAATTTTCAGGTAGCTAATGTGTCCCCCACGCGAACCCTTTCCATGCACCCATGTTCCATGTATGTCGTGTAGCTTCTGTTCTATACATGCTAGAAAGACGCAAATACATTTGCGTCCATCCTTAACATGTTAGCTATCCAACCATACCAATAAATCCCGTTAATTATGTTCCTAGGCATATGGTGCCACCGTCTTTATATGGTGCAGTTCTGAAATTTGCACACGTTTTTCTCCATGTTTCCTGGCCCAGTCGAGCTAGGCCCTTAACGAGGCCTCTCTGCCTCATCTCTCCTGTCTCCGAAAGCTGTACGCATCCCTGACCCCTTCCTTACTTCCTGCCAGCGCAGCGGTGCCCAGCTCGACCTGGACTGCCTGCCAAATTCATGTTTTACCTACAGTTATCTGCTCAGCCTCCTCGAAAACACATTCCAGTCTAGTGAAATGAGTAAACATATTCCCGGCTGCAGAGCAAAGGGCCCGGCCTTCCTGTCCTCCTTGCAAGTGATTTACTGAACCCGTTACTATGGTAGGCCCATGGCTCCGCGCATTGCACCAAGACACGTATGCATGCACTAGCATTCGGTATTGAACGGCCCCTGCCCGAGAGACCTTTTACTTCAGACACTGCATCCTCCAAACAACAGTTACCAGATATGCTATAGGTACAGGTTGCCCTGACACTCCAGACACCAGTCTCCTACACTAGTGCTAAAGTCAAAGCCCCTAGTTTCACGTCATACTAGTTGCGCGCGCATACAGGTGAAGGGTTTCTGCTGATTCTGCAACTTTTCTCTATGCATCCACCCCCATGTGACGTATCTTGTGACGTTTCTCGGACATATACAGTGCACGCCCATGTGTACACCTCTTTTCACGCCTCCTCTTACGCACATGTGTTCTTATCTCTCTCTTTTCACCTGTTACGCCTACTGTATTGGATTCAATTGTAAAGTTTTACTATATATAATGTGTAATGTTAATAAAACGTTGACTGTCCCTTCCTGAACCTTAGAGGTGATGGAACATGATGCTCCATCCTTGAGGATAATTCCATTAAAGCCCGTATGACTCAGATACCACGGACTCTGCCTCTCATTTAGATGAGCTGTCTTGTATTGATAATTATACGGAAAAATTGCATAGGTAAAATATATTTACCACACATCTTGGGTTGGAGTAGGTGAAGCTCATCACAGACAGCAGCTGCTGGCAGCCTCTCGGGTATCATAGATGATACTGAGGCAGGTGAGGACAACCAAGTTGCGCCAGAGGCTTTGAGTACATCAGGCTGGCAAGAGATTCCGAATGGTGGCTTGGTAGCTCACAGGGAAGCAGCTTCCTGCTAGCCACCAACTTTGTGGTCCACTTTGGCAAGGATTGTAGTTATTGTTTAATTAATGATTCCACTCATCTCAACCAATAATTACATTTCTTACAATAAGGTTGAAATATGTTAGCCAGAATCTGCCATTGCTAGACCCTGTGAGAATTAGTGCTAGTGTTTCATTCCATTGTTTATCTTCAAATAAATCACTGGCCGTATCCCATTTTGTCCTAGATTTCAGTGGATGCTTCTGAACATTGACTTGTGGTTCCAGAGACAGCCTTGTTATGATCAATCCATGCGTAGTATGGAAGTCTAGTGATCTGATCTATGTGGGACCTTATTAATTATATCACAGACTGCCCCTGACAATTTGCTTAAGGCATAATAGGGTACAATAACTTACATTTATTAAACATTTATCAAACATTATAATATATAATATATTAAACTGTACTGAAATATTTTTATATATTATGAATACTTTTAATATGTACTGATACTTAAAACATTTTTATATGTTTTGAACACAGAATTTTTAAAAACATTTTAACATGTTTATGATTTTATAACTTTAAGAAATAAAATACACTTTTAGCATTGAGTCCTATAGGAAGTCTTTTTTTATTTTCAATTTTGCACCACTTTTCCAGTTTCTTTAATTTTGTAGTCTTTCTTTGTCATTTTTAGCTGTTTGTATAGTTTGCCATCACATTTTTTCGTTGTTAAGGTGACTATTTGACATTTATTTCGTATGAGGTGGTCTTCGGCAGGCCTCCGAATATGTGGGGGACGCCTATGCCCCGTAGAATCACTGATGTTGACAGTTGTATGCTGACAGATTACCTGGCTTCCTTGATGTCTGCACTGCAATCTTGTCGTTCACAGGTCGCGGCTGCCTTTCCGGACAACACCCAAGTAAAGCCACATGAAGTCTGCCCTGGTGATTTGGTCCTTGTGAGTAACTTTGACCGGAAGAGTCCGCTGGAACCCAGATGGAAGCAGCCCAAATTGGTTTTTTTATCTACAAGAACTGCAGTTAAAGTAGAGGGGAGAAAGGGATGGCTGCATTTGAGCCATGTGAAAAAAATTCACGGACTGTGTCCAGACTTGCCGATTAAGGACTGCCCACTTTCAGAGACCGACTCTAAACTCCCCCTGCTAGAGAAAACTCCCCAAGAGGAGTACCGTGCTAAACTAAGGTCTAGTAAGTCAGACAGCGTTTAATTGTTTAAGTCCCCCTCGGGTGAAGCGGTTAGACAGGTTTCTGACATGTATAGAATAGACCCAGATAGTCAGAGAGATAGGCGCAACGAGAAAAGAAAAAAGCATTGTAAAGTATTGCACAACGGATGCATAATTGCCTTGATCTCGATGTTTCTTCTGAATCTTACGATAATCTGTATAAGTTCAATGTTACACGTTTTTATCCCTCTTGATTCACATGTACATGCTTCCTCTAATGACACTGTGGAGCACACTTTTAGTGATTTTCCCCCACATGAATTGTCCTATCGTTTAGCCATGCGCAACAATACATTCATCCGTATGTTACATCATTCACACCAGACCAGCAATGCCACAAATTGCTGGGTATGTGGCCGACTCCCTCCCTATCAGAAATACAAGGGTGCTCTGCCCCTCTTTCCTTATCCGTTCACACATAATGGTTCGTGTGGTGCATGGTTTACTTTAATGTCCTCCCTAGATAGTAAGTCCAAAGTTTCCCAAGGGAATTGGATATAGAGGAACTTGAATACAGTCATGAATAAAATATGTTACCCAGACCAAGAAGGTCTTCTCCAGAGGACAGGGACCGATCTAGAAAATGAAGTGTATGGATTAGGTAATTTTACACTTAACCTCATGATTCTGAATGTGCAGTCTGAGACTAATTCGGACTTGCCGTTTATTACAGTTTTACCAGTGAAAGGTGAATTATGCGTCAGAAAGAATGGTTCAGTACATCTAGGACACAGTGATTGTGATACTGTTGTCGAATTCAGTGATAAAGGAAAGTCTACTTTCAGAGCCTCTCGCCATTCTTATTTCATATGTGGTCAGACAGCCTATGTACGTCTGCCATTGGATTGGGATGGGACGTGCTATATTGCGTTCCTATTGCCACCTGTTTTTCTAGCCCCGCCTGATTATCACAGAAATCCACATCTCGTTCATGTGAGACATAGAAGGGAGATCAAGATCCCAATTGTCGATCAGACTGAAACTACATTAGAACAATATATAGATTTCAATAAAGGATTCTTTCCATTCATAGGCACTGTCTCAAATAGTAAACTAATTCGAAGATTGACCAGAACATTAGAAGCAGTTGTGAACGAGACTACTTCTGCTTTAGGTAACCTGACCGAGGAACAGTCTGCTATGAGACTTGTTGTTCTTCAAAATCGCCTTGTCCTTGACGTCATCCTGGCTGATAGTGGCGGGGCTTGTAGAGTCATCGGATCCAGTTGCTGCGTTTTTATTCCAAATAACGCGCCATCCGTGTATAAGGCCATAACTCGGCTTCATGAAATAGCCCATCAGATGCACCAGAATCCAGGCTCCTGGACTTGGTCCGGTTGGTTCTGGAGTGTGATATCCGCCTTGGGATGGAAACTGTTATCGTTCCTAGGAATAATATTGGCCATAGTATTCAGTTGTTGTCTTTGTCTGCAATGTGGACCAGCGATTTGCGGCTTGTGCGCCACAGCCTGTATTCCCCATCCCAATACACGTTCCCGCTCCAGAATAAAGAAAGATGAACAAATAATGCTTTATGAACAGATAGATGGTCTCATGAATATAGATATATCCTGAAGGGTGTAGTAGGGTCCAAGGAAGGAATGAGGTAATAGAAATTTTCAGGTAGCTAATGTGTCCCCCACGCGAACCCTTTCCATGCACCCATGTTCCATGTATGTCGTGTAGCTTCTGTTCTATACATGCTAGAAAGACGCAAATACATTTGCGTCCATCCTTAACATGTTAGCTATCCAACCATACCAAGAAATCCCGTTAATTATGTTCCTAGGCATATGGTGCCACCGTCTTTATATGGTGCAGTTCTGAAATTTGCACACGTTTTTCTCCATGTTTCCTGGCCCAGTCGAGCTAGGCCCTTAACGAGGCCTCTCTGCCTCATCTCTCCTGTCTCCGAAAGCTGTACGCATCCCTGACCCCTTCCTTACTTCCTGCCAGCGCAGCGGTGCCCAGCTCGACCTGGACTGCCTGCCAAATTCATGTTTTACCTACAGTTATCTGCTCAGCCTCCTCGAAAACACATTCCAGTCTAGTGAAATGGGTAAACATATTCCCGGCTGCAGAGCAAAGGGCCCGGCCTTCCTGTCCTCCTTGCAAGTGATTTACTGAACCCGTTACTATGGTAGGCCCATGGCTCCGCGCATTGCACCAAGACACGTATGCATGCACTAGCATTCGGTATTGAACGGCCCCTGCCCGAGAGACCTTTTACTTCAGACACTGCATCCTCCAAACAACAGTTACCAGATATGCTATAGGTACAGGTTGCCCTGACACTCCAGACACCAGTCTCCTACACTAGTGCTAAAGTCAAAGCCCCTAGTTTCACGTCATACTAGTTGCGCGCGCATACAGGTGAAGGGTTTCTGCTGATTCTGCAACTTTTCTCTATGCATCCACCCCCATGTGACGTATCTTGTGACGTTTCTCTGACATATACAGTGCACGCCCATGTGTACACCTCTTTTCACGCCTCCTCTTACGCACATGTGTTCTTATCTCTCTCTTTTCACCTGTTACGCCTACTGTATTGGATTCAATTGTAAAGTTTTACTATATATAATGTGTAATGTTAATAAAACGTTGACTGTCCCTTCCTGAACCTTAGAGGTGATGGAACATGATGCTCCATCCTTGAGGATAATTCCATTAAAGCCCGTATGACTCAGATACCACGGACTCTGCCTCTCATTTAGATGAGCTGTCTTGTATTGATAATTATACGGAAAAATTGCATAGGTAAAATATATTTACCACACATCTTGGGTTGGAGTAGGTGAAGCTCATCACAGACAGCAGCTGCTGGCAGCCTCTCGGGTATCATAGATGATACTGAGGCAGGTGAGGACAACCAAGTTGCGCCAGAGGCTTTGAGTACATCAGGCTGGCAAGAGATTCCGAATGGTGGCTTGGTAGCTCACAGGGAAGCAGCTTCCTGCTAGCCACCAACTTTGTGGTCCACTTTGGCAAGGATTGTAGTTATTGTTTAATTAATGATTCCACTCATCTCAACCAATAATTACATTTCTTACAATAAGGTTGAAATATGTTAGCCAGAATCTGCCATTGCTAGACCCTGTGAGAATTAGTGCTAGTGTTTCATTCCATTGTTTATCTTCAAATAAATCACTGGCCGTATCCCATTTTGTCCTAGATTTCAGTGGATGCTTCTGAACATTGACTTGTGGTTCCAGAGACAGCCTTGTTATGATCAATCCATGCGTAGTATGGAAGTCTAGTGATCTGATCTATGTGGGACCTTATTAATTATATCACAGACTGCCCCTGACAATTTGCTTAAGGCATAATAGGGTACAATAACTTACATTTATTAAACATTTATCAAACATTATAATATATAATATATTAAACTGTACTGAAATATTTTTATATATTATGAATACTTTTAATATGTACTGATACTTAAAACATTTTTATATGTTTTGAACACAGAATTTTTAAAAACATTTTAACATGTTTATGATTTTATAACTTTAAGAAATAAAATACACTTTTAGCATTGAGTCCTATAGGAAGTCTTTTTTTATTTTCAATTTTGCACCACTTTTCCAGTTTCTTTAATTTTGTAGTCTTTCTTTGTCATTTTTAGCTGTTTGTATAGTTTGCCATCACATTTTTTCGTTGTTAAGGTGACTATTTGACATTTATTTCGTATGAGGTGGTCTTCGGCAGGCCTCCGAATATGTGGGGGACGCCTATGCCCCGTAGAATCACTGATGTTGACAGTTGTATGCTGACAGATTACCTGGCTTCCTTGATGTCTGCACTGCAATCTTGTCGTTCACAGGTCGCGGCTGCCTTTCCGGACAACACCCAAGTAAAGCCACATGAAGTCTGCCCTGGTGATTTGGTCCTTGTGAGTAACTTTGACCGGAAGAGTCCGCTGGAACCCAGATGGAAGCAGCCCAAATTGGTTTTTTTATCTACAAGAACTGCAGTTAAAGTAGAGGGGAGAAAGGGATGGCTGCATTTGAGCCATGTGAAAAAAATTCACGGATTGTGTCCAGACTTGCCGATTAAGGACTGCCCACTTTCAGAGACCGACTCTAAACTCCCCCTGCTAGAGAAAACTCCCCAAGAGGAGTACCGTGCTAAACTAAGGTCTAGTAAGTCAGACAGCGTTTAATTGTTTAAGTCCCCCTCGGGTGAAGCGGTTAGACAGGTTTCTGACATGTATAGAATAGACCCAGATAGTCAGAGAGATAGGCGCAACGAGAAAAGAAAAAAGCATTGTAAAGTATTGCACAACGGATGCATAATTGCCTTGATCTCGATGTTTCTTCTGAATCTTACGATAATCTGTATAAGTTCAATGTTACACGTTTTTATCCCTCTTGATTCACATGTACATGCTTCCTCTAATGACACTGTGGAGCACACTTTTAGTGATTTTCCCCCACATGAATTGTCCTATCGTTTAGCCATGCGCAACAATACATTCATCCGTATGTTACATCATTCACACCAGACCAGCAATGCCACAAATTGCTGGGTATGTGGCCGACTCCCTCCCTATCAGAAATACAAGGGTGCTCTGCCCCTCTTTCCTTATCCGTTCACACATAATGGTTCGTGTGGTGCATGGTTTACTTTAATGTCCTCCCTAGATAGTAAGTCCAAAGTTTCCCAAGGGAATTGGATATAGAGGAACTTGAATACAGTCATGAATAAAATATGTTACCCAGACCAAGAAGGTCTTCTCCAGAGGACAGGGACCGATCTAGAAAATGAAGTGTATGGATTAGGTAATTTTACACTTAACCTCATGATTCTGAATGTGCAGTCTGAGACTAATTCGGACTTGCCGTTTATTACAGTTTTACCAGTGAAAGGTGAATTATGCGTCAGAAAGAATGGTTCAGTACATCTAGGACACAGTGATTGTGATACTGTTGTCGAATTCAGTGATAAAGGAAAGTCTACTTTCAGAGCCTCTCGCCATTCTTATTTCATATGTGGTCAGACAGCCTATGTACGTCTGCCATTGGATTGGGATGGGACGTGCTATATTGCGTTCCTATTGCCACCTGTTTTTCTAGCCCCGCCTGATTATCACAGAAATCCACATCTCGTTCATGTGAGACATAGAAGGGAGATCAAGATCCCAATTGTCGATCAGACTGAAACTACATTAGAACAATATATAGATTTCAATAAAGGATTCTTTCCATTCATAGGCACTGTCTCAAATAGTAAACTAATTCGAAGATTGACCAGAACATTAGAAGCAGTTGTGAACGAGACTACTTCTGCTTTAGGTAACCTGACCGAGGAACAGTCTGCTATGAGACTTGTTGTTCTTCAAAATCGCCTTGTCCTTGACGTCATCCTGGCTGATAGTGGCGGGGCTTGTAGAGTCATCGGATCCAGTTGCTGCGTTTTTATTCCAAATAACGCGCCATCCGTGTATAAGGCCATAACTCGGCTTCATGAAATAGCCCATCAGATGCACCAGAATCCAGGCTCCTGGACTTGGTCCGGTTGGTTCTGGAGTGTGATATCCGCCTTGGGATGGAAACTGTTATCGTTCCTAGGAATAATATTGGCCATAGTATTCAGTTGTTGTCTTTGTCTGCAATGTGGACCAGCGATTTGCGGCTTGTGCGCCACAGCCTGTATTCCCCATCCCAATACACGTTCCCGCTCCAGAATAAAGAAAGATGAACAAATAATGCTTTATGAACAGATAGATGGTCTCATGAATATAGATATATCCTGAAGGGTGTAGTAGGGTCCAAGGAAGGAATGAGGTAATAGAAATTTTCAGGTAGCTAATGTGTCCCCCACGCGAACCCTTTCCATGCACCCATGTTCCATGTATGTCGTGTAGCTTCTGTTCTATACATGCTAGAAAGACGCAAATACATTTGCGTCCATCCTTAACATGTTAGCTATCCAACCATACCAAGAAATCCCGTTAATTATGTTCCTAGGCATATGGTGCCACCGTCTTTATATGGTGCAGTTCTGAAATTTGCACACGTTTTTCTCCATGTTTCCTGGCCCAGTCGAGCTAGGCCCTTAACGAGGCCTCTCTGCCTCATCTCTCCTGTCTCCGAAAGCTGTACGCATCCCTGACCCCTTCCTTACTTCCTGCCAGCGCAGCGGTGCCCAGCTCGACCTGGACTGCCTGCCAAATTCATGTTTTACCTACAGTTATCTGCTCAGCCTCCTCGAAAACACATTCCAGTCTAGTGAAATGGGTAAACATATTCCCGGCTGCAGAGCAAAGGGCCCGGCCTTCCTGTCCTCCTTGCAAGTGATTTACTGAACCCGTTACTATGGTAGGCCCATGGCTCCGCGCATTGCACCAAGACACGTATGCATGCACTAGCATTCGGTATTGAACGGCCCCTGCCCGAGAGACCTTTTACTTCAGACACTGCATCCTCCAAACAACAGTTACCAGATATGCTATAGGTACAGGTTGCCCTGACACTCCAGACACCAGTCTCCTACACTAGTGCTAAAGTCAAAGCCCCTAGTTTCACGTCATACTAGTTGCGCGCGCATACAGGTGAAGGGTTTCTGCTGATTCTGCAACTTTTCTCTATGCATCCACCCCCATGTGACGTATCTTGTGACGTTTCTCTGACATATACAGTGCACGCCCATGTGTACACCTCTTTTCACGCCTCCTCTTACGCACATGTGTTCTTATCTCTCTCTTTTCACCTGTTACGCCTACTGTATTGGATTCAATTGTAAAGTTTTACTATATATAATGTGTAATGTTAATAAAACGTTGACTGTCCCTTCCTGAACCTTAGAGGTGATGGAACATGATGCTCCATCCTTGAGGATAATTCCATTAAAGCCCGTATGACTCAGATACCACGGACTCTGCCTCTCATTTAGATGAGCTGTCTTGTATTGATAATTATACGGAAAAATTGCATAGGTAAAATATATTTACCACACATCTTGGGTTGGAGTAGGTGAAGCTCATCACAGACAGCAGCTGCTGGCAGCCTCTCGGGTATCATAGATGATACTGAGGCAGGTGAGGACAACCAAGTTGCGCCAGAGGCTTTGAGTACATCAGGCTGGCAAGAGATTCCGAATGGTGGCTTGGTAGCTCACAGGGAAGCAGCTTCCTGCTAGCCACCAACTTTGTGGTCCACTTTGGCAAGGATTGTAGTTATTGTTTAATTAATGATTCCACTCATCTCAACCAATAATTACATTTCTTACAATAAGGTTGAAATATGTTAGCCAGAATCTGCCATTGCTAGACCCTGTGAGAATTAGTGCTAGTGTTTCATTCCATTGTTTATCTTCAAATAAATCACTGGCCGTATCCCATTTTGTCCTAGATTTCAGTGGATGCTTCTGAACATTGACTTGTGGTTCCAGAGACAGCCTTGTTATGATCAATCCATGCGTAGTATGGAAGTCTAGTGATCTGATATATGTGGGACCTTATTAATTATATCACAGACTGCCCCTGACAATTTGCTTAAGGCATAATAGGGTACAATAACTTACATTTATTAAACATTTATCAAACATTATAATATATAATATATTAAACTGTACTGAAATATTTTTATATATTATGAATACTTTTAATATGTACTGATACTTAAAACATTTTTATATGTTTTGAACACAGAATTTTTAAAAACATTTTAACATGTTTATGATTTTATAACTTTAAGAAATAAAATACACTTTTAGCATTGAGTCCTATAGGAAGTCTTTTTTTATTTTCAATTTTGCACCAATTTTCCAGTTTCTTTAATTTTGTAGTCTTTCTTTGTCATTTTTAGCTGTTTGTATAGTTTGCCATCACATTTTTTCGTTGTTAAGGTGACTATTTGACATTTATTTCATTAGGGTTTACTGGTGAGAAGGAGGTGTTTAGATTTAGTTAAGCTAGCCTTTGTATTTGGGTGTTGCTCAGGGGAATTTTTAGTGTAATATGTGCTACCATGTAAGGCGTTATTATGAAATGTAATATGTATTTGTATTTTATATATGAGTTCCATGTGTTTATCATAGATTTTAATGTTTTTTTTTACTGTGCTTTGATTTATATTGCAGTGAAATGACACTGTCCAACTCGGAATCAATAACACCAATGGGTAAGTTTGGAAAGATAGTTATCAATTCTAACTAATAAAAATCAATGAATATACAAAGAAAGATAAATCATAAGGGCCATATATGAAACACAATCATTTTATGACAAAAAATATGTTCATGAACAATCAATACAGAGTTGTGTAATTCATAGAGAAAACAGTGCTCGTTGTGTGAGTGATCACTCGGTGCAAGTAAAACAAATAAAAGTGGAAAAAGCGTAATAAAGTGTGACCACATTAAAATATGTCAATAGAGAGGCTGGTGATTAATATTTTACAAGACTTACTGCAATGGAGCGTGCTTGGGTATTTGACAAAATAGAAAGTTCAGTGCTCCTTTGCGGCCATACTGTTTTGAAGAGAGTCTTTGCATCACAGAGTGTTGAAGACATTTTGACACTAGAAGGGTTGGAGGGTCATCATCAGGACAAGAGAAGTGTTGCAAGCACAGTGCTGTTCCTAGAATTTGTTAAGAGGACAAGGTGTGATTTAATATTTATTCCAGCATTTTGTATTGTTGCTATACATATGTCTCCTAGTTAACAATTGTAAAATTACCCAAAATCCATCTTTGAAGATGCTTAGAAGGTAAGAGATCAAAGAAAAAAAGAAAGAATATAGAACAGGTAAATATGAGCCACAAAGTGTGAGTAAACACCTAAGGGTCTATTATAATGGCGGGTGGATTGCCATAATACTCCGCACTCATACAATTTACCCCCTGCCTGATTATGTTGGTGGGGGTACCGTAGCGGACGGGAAGACCATCCGCCGCTTCGCGTCGACCAGGCGGAAAAGGTTTGAATGTGGGGGCGGTGTCTGTTAAACACCGCCATCCATATTAAAATTCATGCGGGGAACAGCCTTTCTGTGGCGGCGTTGCTGCCACAGAAAGGCATGCAGATTTTGCAAATGGGGGCCCGTTGCCGGCCCCCAGGATGTAGAGAGATGCGGGGCACACAGGGGGTACCTGCTTTGGCACGGGCAAAGTGGCAGGCACCGCCCGCCACAATGCGGAATAGAGGATGCCTCCACCATGGTAGCGGTGGCATTATAATTGACAGTGCGGGACCGCTGCACCACTGGCAGCCGGTCCCAGCACGGCTAGGGTGGTGGGCAGACTTTCGTCCGCCCTTCAGCCTAATAGGCCCCCTAGTGCCTAGAGTGCTAGATACCATGGGATTTATGGTACTTAGTAGCGCTTTAGGGAAACCTATTTAGGTGAGAGAGGTCCAGAGCAGAATTAGAGATCTGGTAATAAATATAGAAAGTATCATAATCACGTAGATATTATCTATGGTCTCACCATTATGTCAAGTCATACAGGGGTCAGAATTAATAAACAGAAAATTGGTGAAAGTAATGTACTATGCAATTCAGTATAGCCTTCTGTAAGATGGATGGAAAGTACCTAGGGTTCACTTCTCCATGCTGGAAGGGCTATATGAGACATCTAAGAAATAAATGATGGTGCAGGCAATGTAATAGTATGTGAGGACCATCAGAGAGGTCCGATCGGGTAGCTATAATAACCGGGATTGACTGCAGAAAAAATAGATACAGTTCCAAAATAGTAAATTTGGGGATGGATGCCATGCCAAGAAAATCAATCCTGTGTAGTGAAAGGATGAAAAAAATATTCTAGGGCTAGCTGGGTTGGCCTGCAAAGAATCCAGCATGGACAGTGAGGCAGGCCCGCCAGGAAAGTCCTGCAGTCCCACAAAGGAATCCAGCCCATATGGTGAGGCCGATAAAAATTACATGGGCCACTTATGGAACATGAAAATATTGAGAAATGTGTTCAAATGGCTACTGAGCAGCAACCACAAAACCAGCATACACACTCTTCTGACCAGCAAGCTGGACTACAAGATGCAGTATATTTAAAAAGTTGGAAAGGTACTTTTAGGTTTTTTATGTTCTGGTAGTGAAAAACTCCCAAATTAATTTTTCACTACTGTGAGGAATAACTCTCCCACAGGATAACATTGGGTTACCCTACTAAGTTTAATAAGAGATAACGTTTGTTTGGGAACAGGTAGAAATGTCATGTTTGGTCTCAAAAGAAATGTAATTTTAAAATCATCCTTCTTAGTAAAGTCCGATTTTAAGTCACAATTCTGAAAATTCCCCATTTAGAAAGTTGACATTTTCTTGTCCCAAACATTTAGTGCCTGTGTCCTGGGACACGTGATTGTGAATAGTTGCTAGTTGGTCTTTGTGTATTCCACCCAGAAAGTGAGTCAAAGCAGGGAGTATGTAATGGCAGGATGTGCCATCCTGCCACAATGGGAGGGGCGGAATTGTTCCCTATCCCAATTACGTTTAAAAACTCTGCCTCAGCATACACACAAAGAACTTGACAACAGCCTATTCTCACCCTGAACCTCTAGGTGTCTGGCCAGGGGAAGGCAGACATTATGACACTAGATGTGGGGAAAGTCTAGAAGTTTCTCTCACTTCAAAGATTGACACCAGTTATAAATATTGGATCCTCAAACCAGTTCTCCAGTACCCTCCCGGATCTTTGGACATTACAGAAGAAGGAGAGCCTTGTTCCGGAGACGACTGTCCTACCACGTGAGGCCTGCCTTGTTCTTCAGAGGACTGTCCTGATGCTACTAAGGACTGCCTCTGCCTTAGACCTGCTTTGTTTTTCCAGAGGGAAGTCCTGTTGCTTGAGGCTGCCTTGTTGTTCTTCCGAAGACTTTTCTGCTGCTACAAGAGGACTGCCCTGCAGTTTCAGACCTGCCTTGTTCCCTATAGGGCTGCCCTGCTGCTCGGGACTGCTTTGTTGTTTACTGGACTGTCCTGTTGCCTGAGGTCTCTCTGAGAAAGAAGACTGTAGTGAGTTCCTGAACCTGATTTGATTCCTTTTGTCACAATCTTATTTGGAAGATTTACTTTCAATATATTGTTCAATATGGCAACCATCAACACTGATTGGTGTCGTTCCTTCTGAAGAGAGAGACTTTATCCATTTCTTATACAGACGGTTAGAAGTGTGAATAGATAAGAAATGTTGGTTTTAGTAGGTTGAGCTTCAGATAGTTTGTAGACATTAATTTCCCTATGGCAAGGTGAATGGCATCCTGTTTTGCTTATTTAATGAGGTTTAGTTGAGGGTTTTCTGCACACTGGTGTAGGATGAGGTCCATGTATCCTATTCAGTCATCAAGGACTCCATACTGATTAGTATAGGGTGGGGAAACAGCCTTTACAACAGGGCTGAAACCACACATAATATATATGTATATATGGTGCACAGACAAAATATCAAGATTTAAATTTCGATATACAATTATATCGAAGTTTAAATATCGAAGGGACATAATATAGAAGGTAGGTTATATCGACACTTTTAATATCAATATTAGTAATATCGAAGTTTTAAATATCGATGTCACTAATATTGCTGTAAATAATTTCGATGTTACTAATATCGATTTTTTAAATAATTTTTGTGTATATTATAATGTATTTATTATGTTTGTTAATTTTTTTAATGTAATTAATTAAATTTAGTATTTTAGTACTGTAGCGGGTTGTGGGTTTATATGGGAATAGGGTGGAAAGTAAATAAATTATGTTAAATCAATAAATAATTAGTAGGAATTATTAATACATTTTAATTCATTGGTAATTATTTTTAATTAATTGGAAATTAATTTTAATTAATTGATTAATTGATAAATATGTTCTGTAGTGGGTTATGGGTTTATAGGGGAATAGGGTGGGAAGTAATTTAATTATGTAAAATGTATTACTAATTAGTAATTATGATTAATTAATTTTAAATAATTGGTAATTAAATTTAATTAATTGGTAAATTATTTTAATTAATTGATTAATTGATAAATATGTTCTGTAGCGAGTTGTGGGTTTATAGGGGAATAGGGTGGGAAGTAATTTAATTATGTTTAATTAATTATTAGTTAGTAGGAATCATAAAATAATTTTAATTAATTGGTAATTGTAATTAATTGGCAATTAATTTTAAATATTTCATTAATTGATAAATGTGTTCTGTTACGGGTTGTGGGTTTATAGGGGAATATGGTGGGAAGCAATTTAAATGTAATTAAGTAATTATGGATATGCAATTTATGCATTAGCACTTATTAGTTATTTGCAAGAGGGTTGAATTGTGTAATAAGCTGCTTTGTGCATTATATGGAGAAAGTATTATACTTGTAAGATGGCGTCCACTACATGACATGACGCGATATCCCTCGTTTGTTTTGATGAACTGTATGTCTTAAAATGGCGCTGCGCAATGCGTGTGTGTTCTGACACTAATGAAGGGAGCTTTACCGAAACGCACTTGTCTTGTGAATGCAGTTTTTCACGAACTGGAATGTCCCGGGAGTGCGGCCTTTTCTTTTCCAAGGTTTTGGGGAGAATTTGGAGTGTGGATTTATATCGCGGCACACGACCGTGTGGCAGCACCCGCCGACTGAGTGCCTCACTATTTGGTGTACTGGGAGCGGAGTATGCACCCCCGTCATCCTTGGGGGTCACAGAAGTGAAACAGCAGCCGTACACGGGATCGAGGACGGGCCCACTTGCGGGGTCCATACAGGACTTGATTATGTGCTTTCCGCACCGCACTTCCCATAATACAGTCTTATTTGAGCCTCCCATTGGTGGGTGTGTCATATGGAAAATGGAGAAGTGGGTTAGCGGTTGCGCACACCGTTTCCGTTAAAGCCCCTAAAGAGAAGCATATGGAGCTTCGAAACGCGTCGGTCAGATCCATTACGGAGCGGGATTTACAAACGGATCCCCATCCTAACCTACACATAAATCAAGCTGCTGCTCGTGTGCTACTCAAAGGTGGACAACCTTGGAGCGACAATTTATATGGGGCCGTCCAGCCGCGGAGTATGCACCACCCGGTCATCCTTGGGGGTCACGGAAGTGAAACAGCAGCCGTACACGGGATCGAGGACGGGCCCACTTGCGGGCTCCATACAGGACTTGATTATGTGCTTTCCACACCACACTTCCCACGCTGCTCGTGTGCTACTCAAAGGTGGACAACCTTGGAGCGACATTATATATATATATAAATATATATATATATCTTCACACGCCGGTTCCAGGTTACCCGGCCATTGAGCGCTCAGTGTGGGTGCGTAACCCTATGGCAGAACCTCGCCGTTATCTATTTTACGCTTCTTCGCAGTAATCCGAAAGAAATTGGGTTTACTCCCTCTGAGTTCCACAGATTTATTGCAAACTTTTCAGCATGAAAACAACACGATCTACGCGTTTCAGTGCTCCCGGCACCTTGCTCACGATCGAAGAAGCGTAAAATATATATACCTACCGCCAGTAGGTTATATATATATATATATATATATACAACCTACTGGCGGTCGCCAGTAGGAAGTTATAGTTAGGATTTTTTTCAATGTTAAATCTCAAAATTCTATTTGGAATAACTTTGGCGCCGGTTGACGAATCTGCCTGAAAATTTCCTCAAAACGGCCTCGTGGAGCTCCGGTCCTTCCCTGAAAGTTTGGGGGGGATGCGTCAAGCGGGGGCCGAGATAAAAGGGGGGTCCCAAAACACGTTTTCCCCATGTTAATTTCCATAGGGCGGTCAATGTCACTTTTAGCCCGAACGGCTGAATGGATTTCCACCTAATTTGTCAAAATTGTAGGGACTGGTAGCCCGATGTGCCTTTGCTATGTGTCGAGATATGTGCTCCAGTGGATTTTGAGTAATTTAGGTTCAAAAAAATATATATATCTAGAGCCGCGCCCCGGTACGCGCGCCGGGGAGCGCTCAAAGCGCGCCACGCGACTTGCGTACGGAAAGCTGATTGGCTCTCGGGTGTCTGTAAACATTCGAAACAGTCCGCAGCAGCCGCCATCTTGTACCTCGGTAGGATTGAGGTGGTAAAAATCAAAGGGGGAAATGAGCAAAAGGGGGCAGGGTACACCCCCCCTGACCCCCTAGGTTTGATGTGGGGGTCATAAAAGGGCCGTACGGGGCAAAAAAAAAAATTGGGGGGGATTTGCGCCGGGGGAGCGCCTGGTACGCGCACCGGTGAGCGTACGATTGAGAAAAAGAATGACACTTTTTTTTTTAAAAATTGCATTTTTTTATAAATTGGAGGTAGTTCTGAAAAGAACTTTTTTTTGTTTTTGTTGTTTTATATTTTTTTTATACTTTTTGAAACGATTTTATATATTTTTTGGATTTTTTACAGGGGAAAAACAAAAACAGGGATTCAAAAAATGCTCAACAGGAGCAAAAAAATGAGAAAATTTAGGGACGGGGAGAGCATTGGTGTTCCTGTTTCTTTATTGCAATGAGTTCAACGCTCTGCTCCCCGTAACAGAGTAGTTCGTCACAGTCCTTGCATAAAAATGTTATTCCTGAAAATACCAGCTGGACGTTAGGGACCATTCTTGCACGTGTTGAACCTGAAGGTGTTGCTCCACCAGTGGAGGTGCTGCTGCCATCTCTTCGTGCCTTCTCTGCCAGCTCCCTGACACTCTCCCTGGAGTAATTGTTGGGGTGTCTTCTTTTGACATGCCTAATTAAATTGGCATTTCCAAAGCTGTATTTTTTTAGAGGATTGCCTCTGGATAAAATACTTCCACATATGTTACTTTACTTGCATTAACTTTTTTTTGTCCTTCAGGGATGTCATAAAATTTCCAGATGAAGTGGTTCTTTGTTTTCTGGTGAGGAGGGTCCTCTTGCACAAATCCATCTGAATCCCTGCTGGATGACTCCCTTGCAGTCATTGCTGTAGATCAGAAAAGTAATGAGTTGAAAATTCACAAAACACCTCTTGCTCTCTCCAAGTGCAAATCAATAGTGAGAGAAATGGGTGGGTTTCTCTAAATTTAGAAAAAAATAATTATTGAACCAATGAAAAGTGTTATTTACAGGTCACATGACCATGGGCTTCATCATTATGAAACCAAAACTGTTATGAACCAATGAAAAGTGTTATTTTCTGGTCACATGACCCGACGCGCTTACGCGCCGCGCCGCGGGGTGCGGCCAGAGGCGCGCCGCTTAAGCGTGTCAGAAGCCTACGTTGCGCGATCGTATTCGCTCGAGTGCTTCCGGGTGCGCTTACGCCGTGCGTATCACGCGGACGCGGCTACGCGATACGTCACGATCATGTTTTCGTTCGCGATATTGGCGCTCTCTGGACGCTTCCCGGAGCGCGCCTCGGGACGCTTTATAGAAGTACGCTTTTCGGGGCGCTCCCTGGGGCGCGCATCAGGAGCGCACAAAAAAAAAAGGGAAATTGTAGGGACAGGTAGCCCTATTCTGCAGTGCTTTTTACGAAAATTAACTTTGGAAAAAAATGTATTGTGCTACATTGGGCTTTATATGTGTTAGAGCAAAAATGTAGCCCAAATGTAGCCCAATGTAGCCCAATGTAGCCCAAAGATGGCCACCAGAGACAAAAAAAATATATATAGCTCAAATATAGCCCAACTGTAGCCCAATGACAGAATGTATCAGAGTGTTCTAAACAACTAGAGCGCCAACAGTCTTACTTATAAAGTGAGACTTATAGTTAGGAATTAGCATTTAAAAAACCTATGAAATGCACTGAAAAAACCATAGGTTTCACACCAGTTATAGTTAGGAATTATCATTTAAAAAACCTATTAAATTCACTAAAAAAAACATAGGTTTCACATCAGTTATAGTTAGCTGGAAAATGTTACTGACATAAAACCATTGAAATTCAACGTTATAGTTAGTTGGACTCACTATAACTTGCGCGTGTAATGCACTGCTGTTGACGTCACATATTACATCACTCATGACATCACTGATGACATCATCCTTGTGACAGAGTGACAGACCTCCTTTCACTGTAATGTAACCCATGAAAACACATATTGAAAAATATAAATTAAAATTTTTTTAAAAATGGAGATACCCATACCAGTTACAACAACCAATTCAATAATTCCACCATCTATATACACATTCACTCATTCACCAACAGTTCTATATAGTCACTCATACATATATACACTCATCATATGTAGTGATACACCTATACATCCTGTTACACACTGACAGTCATCCAAACGTTACTCACACACATACTCACACATGCAAATAAACTATTGAACATCCATTTATTTGCATATACAGCTAAACACACACTACCACCTTACTTCTAAGGAAACTTACATATACTTACTCTCTTAAACAATCACTTATAGAAACACATAATTATTTAAACATGAACTCTTTCAATCTCTCACTCTCACATATACTCACTCATATACATCAATACTCACATACACTAGAGTAAAACATATGTACTTACTGATAAAGACACTAATGAGACAGTCATTCACTCACTAACACACGCATATGCACACTCATCCACCCATACAGTCCTGCACATATGCCGTCTTCAAAAAACATACAGTGAGTCAGTCATTGATGCATCTATGTGCTAAGTAATACTCCCACCAAACCATACAGACACTCATACTGATACTAAAAAAACATCTAATAATCTATATACACACATATGTAGCTACTCACCAACCCATGCAGCCATTTATACACAAAGTGAAACACTGATACATATATTTAAATATTTAAACATTAATCGTTAATATATGTATTCACTAAGATACACTTAATAAGCCAGTTAATCAATCATTTTTTTAAAAAAAAACATCCATTTACACACTTATTTAAACATTTATTGTTCCATCGACCTTTACATATACATATATAAAATACATTTATTTTTCAGGAAGCCACACATTCAATGGATGGTGTCATCAGTGATGTCATGAGTGATGTCACTGACCATGTCATGAGTGATGTAATATGTGACGTCATCAGCAGTGCATTACACGCGCAAGTTATAGTGAGTCCAACTAACTATAACGTTGAATTTCAATGGTTATATGTCAGTAAAATTTTCCAGCTAACTATAACTGATGTGAAACCTATGGTTTTTTAGTGAATTCAATAGGTTTTTTAAATGCTAATTCCTAACTATAACTGGTGTGAAACCTATGGATTTTTCAGTGAATATATATATATATATATATATATATATATATATATATATATATATTCACAGAAAAAACCATAGGTTATAGACCATATATAGTTAGGAATTTGCATTTACAAAACCTTGAAAATTCACTGAAAAAACCATAGGTTATAGACCATATATAGTTAGGGATTAGCATTTAAAAAACCTTATTTTATTTGCACAAAACCATTGAAATTCCATATATAGTTTTATTATTTATTTATTTATTTTTGGTTTTTGTAGAGCGCGTAGTCACCCTTGAGTATCCCAGCGCTAAAACCTCGAACTCCTAACGGGGGGGCACAGGGAAAGTTGGAAGAAAAATCAGGGAAAAAGGAGGGTTTTGAGGGACTTGCACTAACTATATATCGCGGACCCGCAATCCACTGCTAATGATGTCACATATTACATCATTCATGACATGGTCAGTGACATCACTGATGACATCACTGATGACATCTCAAATGACATCACTGATGACATCACTGATGACATCTCAAATGACATCACTGATGACATCACTGACATCTCATTTGACATTACTGATTACATCACTGATGATATCATTTATGTGATAATACATCTTCAGACTCTAATATAACCTTAGATACACTCAGTGTAAACAGGCACTCACAGACTGTCACACATCCATGGAGTTACTCACACACCTAGTCAGTCATGCAAAGAATCAATCACACCTCCATTTCCTCAACTATACAGTTATACACACCTTACTTATTCAAACATATACTAACACATATTTACTCTCTTATACAATCCTTGATACAAGTTCACAATGATTCATACAGCCACTCTCACATTCACTGGCTCTTATGTTCAGTTATTTATATATGTCAACTCTCACATGGAGTGTGTTTTACATATGTACTTACTTTGACATGTAGAACTGAGATATCCATTCACTCACCAATACACTCATGCACACAGTCAACTGTCCATACAGCTGTTTCTACATGCACTTTTGAACCCATACACCTAGGGAATCAACTGCTCACACATCTATGCACAGAGTTATACACCTCCCAGCCACCCACACACATACTCAGTCTCCCATACAAATACTTGGGCAACCATTCAATAACCCATATAGTTACTGATATAGCTACTGATTTAAACATGCAGCAGTTTACAGAAGAACATAAATAATGATTGCCAAATTAAGACACTTTAATCACTAACCCATGCACTCAGTGAGACACATTTAATCATTCTCTCATACAGTCAGTCATGCACCTACTAAATCCTTCATCCAGACACTTATACATCCACTCATTCTTCAATATGTAAGACATATTTTAACTTTACAGAAACATACAGTCACTGGGTGTTGTTGAGGTTCCGTGACGATTCCGTGACGACTTGAACCCGTGTTTTCAAGTTTGTCGGAAATACATAAAAATAGTATCAGTGAACCGCAAATGATCCATTTGGTATATCCTAGTGTTTTCGCTACGCTACGAGCAAGAGCACTCCTTCCACTGACACGTTTCTGATCTACCCATGGCATCCATCTTAGATCGTGGCCGCCATTTTGTGGTTCCTTGCCCTCACATATGCAATAGCCTCTGATCATTTCATTCACTTCACTTTGATTAAGGACACGTAGCCTTAGCCGGAGATTCACCTCTTACATGACACGTGCACCTTAAACCAGATCACGCTGAAGCTGCATGACTCGACAAAGGCTGCCTCCTCTGCCCGAGGCCAGCCCACCTGAACTGGTTTTCCTGTCCATTGTACCTGATCATGATTAGGCGGCCGAAGCCGGTAGCCTTGCCCATTTACAACCTACAAACATCTCTTATCCCGCTTTTCTATCTTCTGCACCTGGCTCTGCTCCTCTCCTTCTGGGCCTTTATTAGGGGGAGGTAACGAACTTTACGATGAGGCGGTCCGGCTCTTGAATGCAATATTGACAAGGGATTGTGATGGACTGGTGGAAACCCCTCTTCGTGATGTTTGGTATCAGATATTATCGACAGTTCCTGTGTAACGCCAAATATTTATTGTTTAGAGACACAAAAGGTTTGGGAATGTACCGACATGTGAAATATTTGCCTAGAGCACAATTTTTAGTATATAAGGAGCAACCCACTTTGTACAAATCGAACAGTCTCCTGAATTCTGCCCGTGTGTAGATTCTGTGACTTCTGTGTCCCTGCAGTAATAAACCTTTGGTCTTTGACGCCACCATCGAGAAGCCCGTGTTTCTGTTCATTTGTGCACCAAGGCAGGTGGGACTCCGGGGTCTTTGGGTGTTGTACCCTGACACCTCTGGACGGAACCAAAAAGTCCAGAACTCCAATTGGCGCCCAACGTGGGGCGACGTCATTCGGTACCGGTCCAAAAGCCTGAAGAGTTCGAGGAGCTTCGTGTGAAGATTCCTGAGGGAGGCGCCCCACTTCATCGATCCCGGCATATCGCAAAAGTGGCCCTGAAGTTCTCTTCCACGAGGGTTCCCGTTCAGGACGGCTGCAGTGGGCCGTTGCCTTGACCGTCGCCCTGTCTTGGACCCGAAGTGGTGCAGTCCTTAGTACGGCGAAACGTGACGGGTTTCTCCTTGGTGACGTCTTCAGTGCCTCAGTTAAGTATTTAGTGATAGCTAGCTGGTTACTTTGTGAGGATTGTTAATAATCCTTGATCGGTTCTTGGTTTGGTTTGGTTTCGTAAGATTATCACTAGTTGTTCTGGTTACGATAATCTATTTGGTTCAGTTTTGGGTATCGATACATCAGTTCGTTTTTGGTAGGCCTAAGTTCTTGGTTCAAGTGCACAATTTGTTCCGTGTTTGTTTGTTTTGTGTTCCGGACTGAAAATGGTAAGTCGGAAAATGTTGTCTTGTTTTAGTTGCAACAGTGACTCGCAATTAGAGGATTCTTGTCTGGTTCCTCCGATTGGGACTCCCCTTTATGATTTATACTGTAAGTATGGTGTGGGTCCTATAACTTATAATGAGATATGGGTCCGTTATTGTAAGAAAGATGGTGTCCTTAGTTGGCCACTACATGGTAGTTTCGAACCCGAGATCCTTGACAATTTAGAAGCGAAATTGTTTAGGAAGAAAGCCCGGCCGGCAATGTTTGACTCTTTTCGTTATTGGCGGAAAGAATCCAAACAGAGAGAAATGAAAAGGTTGAAGAAAGAGCAAAAAGAACTAGAAGAGTTAACTCTAGAGCAAGCGACTAAACAGTTGCAGGCTGACGAGTGTGAGAAAGCCATAGATGTAGCCATTAGAGAGCATAACTTAGCGATTGACAAGTGCTATCCTGCCTTGCCATCGAAAATGGCTAAGATACTGGAGGATTCCGAAAACGATCCTCTGCTATCTTATCTGTTACGGTCGCCTCCACCGTACGCACAAGGTGCTGCGGCCCAACTTATACCGAATGTTCAATTGCCGGTTGCTGGACAACCTGGTGTTCCTGTTCCTCAGAATCAAGTTCCTATACTTCCTGTGGTGAATGTAAATGTTCCTACAGCTCCTCCTCTTCCCGCACTGCTGGCTCCTATACCTACCACTGTACCTACTGTTCCTCAAACTATTTTCCTCGATACTCCTACTGTTTCGTCATCTATTCCTACCTCTACTGCATTCTCTATGTCTGCGAGTGTACTAACTCCACTTTCTGTTCGTCGAAGAATCACTGATTCTGTTACTAATATGCTGTCTCCTATATATAAAACCTTGATTAAGACTCCTACTCCTGACTCTGTTCAGAGACGGAGTCAGCTTCCAAGTACTGAGGAACGGGGAGTTTTAGACTCCACGGCTCTCAGATGGATTACAAAAGTTAGAAGATATAGTACGAGAGATGTGTTAGAGACATTTATGCAATGGGGAGAGCCAACGCAGCGATACGTCTTTGACGAGATGTGCTCGTTGTTGCGTGAGGAAATAGAAGAAGACGATGTTGAATCAGATTTGGAAGATTTAATTAAAGTGCAGAAAGAGTTTGCTGCTGGAATGATAGTGGGCGATAATATAAAGGAAGCGATGGAACTTATTTTGAGTTTTAGGATTGATCCATCTCTTCGTTCGCCGAGAGATTTAGAAAAAGGTAAAGTGAAGCCAAGTCGCCAATATCCTATGAGGGAGGTTCCTCCAATTTGGCGCGAAGCAGTACAACGTGATGATAATGCGGGTATTGCAGCTGCTCCAGCACAGTTCCAAAGAGTATGGATACATATTCCATGGAAGCGAGCAGAAGTGTTAGCAGTGAAACAGGCCTTGCCAGATCCGCGTAAGAATCCAGCCGGATATTACAAGGAATTGACACAGACAGTTGAGGCTTGTATAATGAACTTAGCCGACATTGATATGTTGTTTGGTAATGTAGTTCCACAACCAGTGTGGGCTAAAATTCGTAGAGAAGATCATCAGGCTGCTTTAGGTGGTGATTGGGCAGCTATCACTGCAGCAGATGCTCAACAAACAGGTGGTGCGAAACCCGAACCCCTAATTGCTAATCTTCCTGGCAGAATAATAGATTTAATGAAGACTCTGATGCCAGCATTGCGTGTTAATTGGGATAAATTATCCGCATGCAAGCAGAAGAAAGACGAAAGTGTCTCTGACTTCTTCACGAGGTTCGAAGAGACTTTTGTGGATCATAGTGGTCAGGATATGAGCACTGAAGGAGGACAGAGATTGTTTGTCGATAAATTTGTGCATAATTTGTTACCTGAATTATGCAATAAATTGAAAGACTCAGAAAGTGCGTGGGCTGTATCTACGACAGCGCAAATACTTGCGACTGCACAGTACTACGAAAATAGGGATAAAGAGGAAAAGGAGAAATCAGAGAAGAAAACGAAAGATTTAAAGACTAAAGTTCTTTTACAGCAGGCGTATCCGCCTCGCACGAATCAGACTAATATGCAACAGAATTCGTATCAAAAGACAGATTATAATTCGACCAGGCCTCAATACCAGTGGAATCAGTGTGCGTACTGTAAGAAAGAGGGTCACTATAAAAATGATTGTCAGATTTTAGCGCAAAATAATGCGGCAGCAGCTCAGAGAGGTCGTGGTGGTTTTGCGCAGAATTCTAGAGGTCGAGGACGAGGTGCTATGCCTCCACAAACGAATGATCGTCCTTCTAATCACTTTGATCAACGAAATGTACAGTCAGCTCAACAGAATAGATCTCAGCAATATCTTGTTGAGGATTATTGTGAAGTTGAAGAGGGATTTCAACAAAATGGGTACTAGGACAGCCATGGACAGAGAGAGGGAGTAGTATCAGTTCCAGTGGATCAGAGTGGGCCTTATGTCGCAGTAGCAACATCAGGTGTAGTCGAACCGTTTCTGTTGGATACTGGTGCCGCAAAAAGTTCTATCATGCATGCGAAACTCCCTGGCGCACCTTTGTCTGGCTCAACAAATGTTTCCGTAGGTTTTTCAGGCGCCCCTGTGTACAACCCGATATCTGGTCCTTTGTCTATTTCTGTTGGACCGTGTCAATTGAAAGCACCCTTGATTTTGACGACAGGTTGTAATGAAAATCTGCTTGGTTTAGATTTGTTAAAACGACTATATGCGACATTGTACTGTTCTCCGGAAGGAGTACAGCTTACTTTGGGTAAAAGACTCACCTCTCCGATGTACTTGTCAATGGACGCACTCCCGCCGGAGCTACGTTCACTCCCAGATTCTCTTTGGGCGACTGGTCCCAATGATGTAGGTCTACTAGAGATTCCACCGTATGTAGTAACTTTGAAAGCGAATGTGAAATTTCCAAGAATTCCTCAATATAAAATATCGAATGAAGGTGAGCGTGCACTCTTATTGATTGTGCAAGATTTGATTAAAAAAGGTGTGGTTGAAGAAACGCGAGGAAATGTTTGTAATAGTCCTGTATTGCCGATCTTGAAACGAACTGATCCTACAAAGCCTCCAGTTTATAGGTTTGTCATAGACCTTAGAGAAGTTAATAAGATTGTAATTCCACAGTTTCCTGTAGTGCCAGACATTACTGCCTTGCTAACATTGATTCCCGCTACAGCCAATTGGTTCTCAGTCATCGACTTGAAGAATGCCTTTTTCAGCATTCCGATAGCCGAGGAAAGCAGAGATATTTTTGGCTTCTGTTTAGGAGGTCGCAGCTTCAGATTTAAACGCGCTCCACAAGGCTACTGTGAAAGTCCATCTATTTACAGTCAAGCTTTAAAAAGTCAGTTAGATTCTTTTGTCCTTCCTCCAGGCTCTGCCCTAGTACAGTACGTAGACGATCTTTTGGTGGCTGCCGATGACAAGGAAACTTGCAAAGCAGCTACAATTTCACTATTGCATCATTTGTCTAATTTGAATCATAAGGTGTCACCTTCCAAAATGCAATACTGCTGCCAAGAAGTAACCTACCTAGGTCACCTCTTATCAAAGGAGGGAAGGAAGTTGACCCCAGAAAGAATAAAAGCAATTACGCAGATGAGTGTTCCACGCACACAGAGGGAAGTACGTGCCTTTCTAGGTATTACCTCTTACTGTAGGCAATGGATCCCAAATTTTTCACTTTTAGCAAAGCCATTGGTAGCTTTGACTGGGAAAAATGTTCCGAGTCCGGTGCCATGGTCTGATGAATGTCAAGAGAGTTTTACTGAATTACGAAAAGCTTTGTGTTCAGCTCCTGTATTGGGCACACCTGATTACAGTAAGCCATTCACGCTCTACGTTCACGAAAGAGAAGGTTGCGCGTTGAGTGTCCTGACACAGAAGTTTGGTGATAAACAACGCCCTTGTGCGTATTTCTCATCAACATTAGATCCGGTAGCTAGAGCATTGCCTAGTTGTTTGAGGGCTACAGCGGCAGCTGCAGCTTCCATTCGACAATCTGCTGGTTTGGTGATGAACAATATGCTAGTGGTCATGGTTCCTCATGCAGTGGACACACTCATGAACCGAACGAAGACACAACACCTTACTAGTGCGAGATTATCTGGTTACGAGCTGACGTTATTAGCGAGTCATATTCAGATCAAAAGATGCAATGTATTGAACCCAGCAACACTGTTGCCGACTGATCAAGAGTCGAGTGATTCTGAGCCACATGACTGTTATTTCAAAACGGAGGAAGAGACAAAAGGTCGTATCGACTTGAGGGATACTCCCCTATCCGACCCGGATGGTACGCTGTATGTGGACGGGTCATGTTTTAAATTGGAGAATGGTGATGTGACTGCTGCCTACGCGGTAACGACTTTGAAGACGATTGTGGAGACTGCAAGAGTGAGTCAGAATTCTGCCCAAGCTGCAGAGTTAATAGCTCTTACGAGAGCGTGTGTTTTAGCTGAGGGAAAGAGAGTGAATGTGTTTACAGATAGTCAGTACGCATTTGGCGTGGCCCATAGTTTTGGCCGGTTGTGGAGAGAAAGGGGTTTCATTACGTCCCATGGGACTAAGATTCAACATGGTCAGCTAGTTAATGACTTGTTAGAATCTTTAACCTTGCCGACTGAAGTTGCGATTGTGAAGTGCAGTGCTCATAAAGCAATCACGGATGATGTTGGTCGGGGAAATGCCTTTGCTGATGAAACCGCTAAACAGACAGCTAGAGACATGATGAGTAGAATGTATGTTGCTACGTCTGCAAGATGGATTGCTGAGTCTGGAATGTGTGAAGACACAATGGAAAGTGTGAAAGAGATTCAGAAAGAAGCGACTGAGGAAGAGAAACGCGTATGGAGAGAAAGTACGGGCAAATTGGACTCGAATGGATGTTGGATCGATTTGACAGAACAGCAGCGTTGGATGTTGCCTGATGCGTATGTGCTTGCAGTAGTGACGATGACGCATGGAGTGGCGCACATAAGTTCTAAAGGGATATGTAAGATGTTAGCTCCGGTTTGGAAGAATGAGGGAATCAGTAAGTGTGCAGAGAGAGTGGTGAAAAATTGTATGGTGTGCTTGATGCATAATCCTGGCAAGGGAACTCCAACTCCAGCTGGTCATTTTGCTCCTCCTTCCTGTCCCTTTGAAGTAATACAGTTAGACTTCATTCACATGGAACGCTGCAACAATTTAAAATACGTCCTGGTGGTAGTTTGTGCTTTTTCCAGGTGGATAGAAGCATACCCACTAAAGGACAATACTGCTCTATCCACTGCCAAAATTCTTCTCAAAGAATTTTTTCCTAGGTATGGAATGCCACGGATTGTATGGTCAGATAACGGAAGTGAGTTTATAGGGAAAGTTATGCAGAGTGTGTGTGCTGGTCTAGGATTGAAACAAAAATTTCATAGTGCGAACCATCCCCAGTCAGCTGGTCTAGTGGAGGGTTACAATGGCACCCTCAAGCTTAAAATAGCCAAAATACAAGCATCCACAGGTTTGGCTTGGCCAGACGCACTTCCTTTGGCCTTGTTATCAACGAGAGCAACAGTGCATTCTAGAATAGGGCTTTCTCCATATGAGATTGTATTTGGTCGCCCGGCAAATGTCTGGGGTGTGCCAAGGCCTAAACAATTCTGCTCCATTGAATATCCTATGTTGATAGACTACCTTTACGACTTGACTGCTAAATTAAGTCTTATTCATCAACAGGTTTTTTGATGCTTTGCCAAAGCCTCCGGAGAGTCCAGGGCATCAACTGAAACCGGGTGACTTCATAGTGGTCCGGAACTTCGCGAGGACAAAGAATCTTCAGCCTCGCTACATCGGCCCCTTCCAAATCCTGCTGGCAACGAGGACAGCTGTACGTGTTGTTGGCCGGAAGAACTGGATCCACGCTTCTCACGTAAAGCGTGTTCCACTGCCGCTGCCCTACGACGACTGGGTGAAGAAGGGAATTGGTGCCTCCGAATCTGAAATAACTCCAAAATTTGTCCCTTTCAGCGATGCCGATTTGATTTCTGACACTTTGAAACTTGACTCTCCTCCTGAAAAGACTACTTTGAACATTGAACATTTGTCTCCAGCATCAAAAGAAACTTTGCCATCTGCGAACGTAAACTCTGCAACAGCTGCTAGTGATACACTATTTTCCGATCAAACAGTACCAGCAAAGAAAAGATACAACCTTAGAAGCCATAAAACGAACTAATAAAGCAGGCAACTGCATATTGTGATTTTGATATTTATATACATTGGACTTTTTGCTTTTCAGCCAGGAAGTTTGCTATTGTTTATTGTTTTTAATAAATTGCCTTGCCGTCTGGGTAGCCGTAGGGTCGTGGCTGTGTGCCTAGTTTGAATTTGCAGGGGTCTGACACAAGGTCGATCTTTCTGTTAGTACTGGGAACTCCCAGGGCTGACAGAGGCATTTTCATCTACGTACACATCATCAGTGGTCGCGAGCGGATTGTAGAAGATGGAACTTCCTGCGCTGCAACGAGAAAATGTGATTTATGTTCGCAGAAACAGACTAAATAGAATTCTTCACAGCAAATGTTTCTTGATGCAATGTGCCATTACATTTTTGATTGTTTTAGCAACATTGGTGGGTGGAATTGTCTTTAGCATAAATTTGATTTTTGTGCCAGTTTCTACAGTGCCTCCCCTTGATCCAGCTATTTCTACTGTTTCTTCTATACACTCTTTTCACTCGTTTCCTGAACATGAGCAAGCTCGACGCTCAGAATTCATTAATAATACTTTTGTACAGCTCTTGCACCAACACCAACTGGTAGTTAACACTACAGACTGCTGGGTGTGTGGCTTGATACCTCACACTATGGATAAAGGTATTCCCTATTTGGTTTTACCTTACAGCTATAATGGATCATTTCAGGCCTTCCAAACTATCTTTGCTTATGCCCTTGAAACCTATCCTCCACGTCCACCACGCTCCACTAAATATAACTCTGCCAACAAAGCTTTAGTCCAGGGAATTATTGACATGATCAAGGACGTCAATAATACTCCATCTTACCCTAGAGACGAATTACGAGTATATTTAAGTTGGAATACTTCAGAGTATCGCCTTAGTTTAGGAGAAAGCAAGCGTAAAAGCTCAACTCCAATCTGGGTCGTACCTCACCGAGGTCAGGTCTGTTTGCAAGGTAATGGGAGAAATCCGAGAGCTCAGCTAGGGAGGAGTGAGTGCGTAGAGACTTATGTGTTTCCGGCTAACTCTTCCCCTGCCTTCCTTACTGCTAGGGGTACCTACTTCATCTGTCGAGACAGAGCTTATACATGGTTGCCTGCTGACTTTTCAGGTTCATGTTATATTGCTCGATTGTTGCCTCCGACATACACTGCTTCACCGGATTACCACAGAACAAGAGTAGCTAGAGGTGTTTTCAGTAAGGAAGATACCGCTGGTCAGGAAGCTGGAGACTTCTTCAAAGGCTTCCTTCCGTTCTGGGGGCCAATGGCCAATAGTAGAAACATACGTCAGCTAACACGGGTAGTTGAATCTACTATTACCGAAACTGCTGGTGCCCTTAGCAATCTGACAGCTGAGCTTCAGGCGGATAGGCTCATGACATTGCAGAACCGTATGGTTCTAGATGTTATACTTGCAGATCGAGGTGGGGTATGCAGAATGATCCAATCGAGCTGCTGTGTCTTTATTCCTAATAATGCTCCAACAGTTTACGAGGCGATCTCTAAGTTGCACAAGATTTCAGACTCCATACATGTAGACAAGGGAAACTGGTCCTTCATGGAGTGGGTTTGGACTCTGATCTCAGCGTGGGGATGGAAGGTTCTAATGGTCATTGGTGTCATCTTAGTATTCCTATTCTCATGTTGTCTGATTATCCAGTGTGGTCCTGCTCTGTGTAGTCTTTTTGCTGCAACTTGTTTTAGGAAACCACCTGCGTTTGGAGAAAAGACACGAGAAAGGATGATGATACAACAACATGTCACTGACCTGATGAACATAGAACTAGATTCAGACATAGATTGAGTAATTGCCTATGTAAGGGCAAAAGGAGGGTCTGAGGTTCCGTGACGATTCCGTGACGACTTGAACCCGTGTTTTCAAGTTTGTCGGAAATACATAAAAATAGTATCAGTGAACCGCAAATGATCCATTTGGTATATCCTAGTGTTTTCGCTACGCTACGAGCAAGAGCACTCCTTCCACTGACACGTTTCTGATCTACCCATGGCATCCATCTTAGATCGTGGCCGCCATTTTGTGGTTCCTTGCCCTCACATATGCAATAGCCTCTGATCATTTCATTCACTTCACTTTGATTAAGGACACGTAGCCTTAGCCGGAGATTCACCTCTTACATGACACGTGCACCTTAAACCAGATCACGCTGAAGCTGCATGACTCGACAAAGGCTGCCTCCTCTGCCCGAGGCCAGCCCACCTGAACTGGTTTTCCTGTCCATTGTACCTGATCATGATTAGGCGGCCGAAGCCGGTAGCCTTGCCCATTTACAACCTACAAACATCTCTTATCCCGCTTTTCTATCTTCTGCACCTGGCTCTGCTCCTCTCCTTCTGGGCCTTTATTAGGGGGAGGTAACGAACTTTACGATGAGGCGGTCCGGCTCTTGAATGCAATATTGACAAGGGATTGTGATGGACTGGTGGAAACCCCTCTTCGTGATGTTTGGTATCAGATATTATCGACAGTTCCTGTGTAACGCCAAATATTTATTGTTTAGAGACACAAAAGGTTTGGGAATGTACCGACATGTGAAATATTTGCCTAGAGCACAATTTTTAGTATATAAGGAGCAACCCACTTTGTACAAATCGAACAGTCTCCTGAATTCTGCCCGTGTGTAGATTCTGTGACTTCTGTGTCCCTGCAGTAATAAACCTTTGGTCTTTGACGCCACCATCGAGAAGCCCGTGTTTCTGTTCATTTGTGCACCAAGGCAGGTGGGACTCCGGGGTCTTTGGGTGTTGTACCCTGACACCTCTGGACGGAACCAAAAAGTCCAGAACTCCATTGTCATCAGTGATGTCATCAGTGATGTCATTTGAGATGTCATCAGTGATGTCATCAGTGATGTCACTGACCATGTCATGAATGATGTAATATGTGACATCATTAGCAGTGGATTGCGGGTCCGCGATATATAGTTAGTGCAAGTCCCTCAAAACCCTCCTTTTTCCCTGATTTTTCTTCCAACTTTCCCTGTGCCCCCCCGTTAGGAGTTCGAGGTTTTAGCGCTGGGATACTCAAGGGTGACTACGCGCTCTACAAAAACCAAAAATAAATAAATAAATAATAAAACTATATATGGAATTTCAATGGTTTTGTGCAAATAAAATAAGGTTTTTTAAATGCTAATCCCTAACTATATATGGTCTATAACCTATGGTTTTTTCAGTGAATTTTCAAGGTTTTGTAAATGCAAATTCCTAACTATATATGGTCTATAACCTATGGTTTTTTCTGTGAATTTCATTGGTTTTTTAAAAGCTAATATCTATAGCTGTAAAATATATTCTTTATTAAGTGACGTATCACGTAGCCCGTGAGACGCCTCATGATGCATCGCATAACCGTGACGTATCGTCTCTGCAGCGCAAACCAAACCCAAAACGTAAGCGCGCCAGAACACGCTTAAAGATATATATATATTTTTTTAACCTTAATGAGACAAAATCCACACGTGCACATATCACAAATGTTATATAATGTAACTAAAGTCCTAAAACCCTCTATTAACTACAATGCTTTTTAATGAGGTGCTATCATGTATATTGGTCCCAAGATGGCTGCCAACACTTCTTGGATGAAGTGCTGACAGCCAATCAGATCAGATGTGTGGTTAGGCTCCGCCCAGATATATATCTTTTTTTGAACCTAAATTACTCAAAATCCACGGGAGCACATATATTGAGACCTAGCAAAGGCACATCGGGCTAACAGTCCCTACAATTTTGCCAAGTTTCGTGCAAATCCATTCAGCCGTTTGAGCTAAAAGTGAGGCCAACCGCCCTATGGAAAAATGAATGGGAAAAACGCGTTTTGGGACCCTCCTTTTTTCTCAGCCCCCCCTTGACGACCCCCCCCCCAAATTTTCAGGGGCTGCTCAGAAACAAAATGTGCCATTTTCCTGAAAATTTCAGCCAATTCCGTCCACAAACGCCAAAGTTATTAGACATAGAATTTTCAAAAGTTCCATAGAGAAAAAATCCTAACTATATAGAGACAAGATGGCGGCCGCTCCGGACTGTTTACAATGTTGACAGCCAATCAGCTACTACTCAGACTCCCGTTACACTGCCGGTTAGCTTCCCGGTTAGCTGCCCGGTTAGCTGCCCGGTTCGCGTACCGGGACGCGTCTCTACGGCGAAAAAATCGGAATTTTTTTTTTTTTTTTTTTGGCCCCACGTGACTCTACAATATCCCCCTCATCAATCCTAGGGGGTCAGAAGGGGTCTACCTCGCCCCCTTTCCTTCATTTCCCCCTTTGTTTTGGCCTCCTCTTGTCTCTCGATCCTACCGAGAGACAAGATGGCGGCCGCTCCGGACTGTTTAGAATGTTGACAGACACCGGAGAGCCAATCAGCTTCGCTTCGCAAAGTTCCGATACGCGAAAAGTACGCGAACCGGAGCGCTGCCCGGAGCGCTGTTATAGATATATATCTTGTTTTAAACGTTAATTTCTCAAAATCCACTGAAGCACATATATTGAGACCTAGCAAAGGCACATCGGGCTAACAGTCCCTACAATTTTGCCAAGTTTCGTGGAAATCCATTCAGCCGTTCGGGCTAAAAGTGAGTCCAACCGCCCTATGGAAATTAACATGGGAAAAACGCGTTTTGGGACCCCCCTTTTTTCTCGGCCCCCCCTTGACGAACCCCCCCCAAATTTCCAGGAGCTGCTCAGAAACAAAATGTGCCATTTTCCTGAAAATTTCAGCCGATTCCGTCCACAAACGCCAAAGTTATTAGACATAGAATTTTCAGAAATCCCATAGGGAAAAAATCCTAACTATATATACCTACTGGCTATCGCCAGTAGGTAATATATATATATATATATATATATATATATATATATATATATATATATATATATATATATATATATATATATATAATAAATTTATATACACACACAAATAGACATATATACTTATGTATATGTATTTTTGTATTACCTACTGGCAGTCGCCAGTAGTTAGTTATAGTTAGGACCTAGCTACCATAGGAAAACCGCAACATTCTATTGGGAATAACTTTGGCGCCGGTTGAGGAATTTCCATGTGATTTTCCAAAATGTAGGCTACCTCCGCTCCGCTTCTTGCCTGGAAGTTTTGGGGGGATTCGTCATGCGGGGGCCGAGAAAAAATGGGGGTCCCAAAACATGTTTTCCCCATGTTAATTTCCATAGGACGATTAGACACGGCTACAGCCCGAACGGCTGAACGGAAATACACCAAACTTGCCAAAATTGTAGGGACTGGAACGCAGAAGTGCCTTTTCTATATTTGGTGAAAATTGCTCCAGTGGTTTTTACGAAAATTAACTTCAAAAACACATATATATCTTTATGCGCGCTTCGAGCGCTTACAGGTACACGTACCGGGGAGCGCACCCGGCGCGCCACGGAAGTGCGTGAGCGGAAAGCTGATTGGCTCTTGGGTGTCTGTCAACATTCCAAACAGTCCGGTGTGTCCGCCATCTTGTGTCTTGGTAATACATAATATAAAACTAGCTTAATCAAGTATTTAGTTCTTTAAAATTGATGGGGCAATGTATAGTATCAGGCAGGAACTGGAAATATAAAGCATTGCATGTGATGAAGCCTATCTTAATCAATAAATATTACAGAATGACTGTAAATAACTAACAGAAAACTTTTTTCAAATTATCTTAAAGTGTATAACATAGCTCCCCTTACAAATTAACAACTCACCTTTTTGAAAGTAGGAGAAGAGTTAGTACTGTGTAAATCAAACACCAGAAATTGAACACCAAACATTCCTCAAAAATGTACCTCAGACAGTAGTATCACAAAATGGCCGTGTTTTCCTCTCATTTAAGATATATACATAACCATTCAAACTTCATCACACACAAATTCAAAACCAAAGTAACATTTTATTTGGTTCTAAATTTCAACACTTTCAAATGTGTTTTCCACATGCAATTTTCATAGGACATTTAGACATTGCTACAGCCCGAACAGCTGAACGGAATTATACCAAACTTGGCAAAATGGTAGGAACTGGTACGTAGTAGGGCCTTTTCCATATTTGTTTAAAATCGCTTCAGTGGTTTTTATGAAAAGCAACTTCAAAATCACATATATATCAGTTGCGTGCTTCGAGCGCTTACCGGTACGCGTACCGGGGAGCGCACCCGGCGCGCCATGGAGGTGCGCGAGCGGAAAGTTTATTGGCTCTCGGATGTCTGTCAACATTCCAAACAGTCCGGATAGTCCGCCATCTTGAGTCTCATTAAAAGGGGGCAGGGTAGACATCCCCTGACCCCAAGGTTTTCTGAGGGGGGCCTAGAAGGACCCTGAAGGGCAGCAAAAAAACAAATTTTTTAAAACAAATTTCGCAGGGTAAGCGCTGGGTGCGTTCCCATGTATGCTTCCCGGTACGCATACCCTGAGCGCACCACGGGGAAAAACAGTGTAAAAAATTTGAGTAAGAAAATAATCTAGAGTGCTTAGAGGTAGAGTAGCTCTGAAAAGAGCTGTTGTGTTATGTGGGTGTTTTTTGTACCTACAAGTAGGTACCGTTACAGAGTCCTATAGATGCCTTGCATGTTGTAACGCAAGTTGTTGTGGTATATGGAACCCATACCATAGTCTCTGAGGAAAGCAGAAATAGATTTATTCACATGTTTCCTTGCTTTCGCAATCTGTGGCCAAAATTGGTTCAGGCCAGTTTCATTTTTGCCTTTGGCATATGTTAGAAAATACCAAGGCAGTTTTTGGAAAAAGTGACATCAATTGCCCAAAGGTGTCCTTTAAAAGCATTTCCAGACCTACCCCAGTCAAAGTGCCCAGGTCATTGCCACCACAGTGCACAATTATGAGGTCAGGGTGTGGTAGATGCATAAAGGATTTTACCAAAGGTATCAATTGTTGACTTCTCAATCCTCTCTGTCCAATCCACATAATATCCACATTTGGTAAATTAAGGTTGTGAATACCTCTGTTAGCTGCATATTTTTCACTCCAGTGAACAAAGCTATGACCCACAATCCAGACTTTTGGCATCTTCAAGGTAGATGTAGGTGTATTCAGATGAGTTGTGGAAATAAAATGGCAGTTTGAAAGTAGGAGTTATGAAAAAAAAGTAGTTGAGATTCAGTGCACTTGAAAAAGCAGAAATGATTGGTGATTTCTTAAAATTCTCCACTGTAAAATAGGGTGCATGCTTTTGTTTTTGGAAAGAAGTAATTCTAATGGTTGAGAAAAAGTTATTGAAAGAAAAATTGCACATGATTAGCGAGTATATTGAGAGGTCAAACACCCTTGTTGAGTTCATTTGCAACATAGTATGATGAACTTTTCACCTGTGTGCTGAGTTAGGTGGGAGTTACCATGGTACCAGGCTGAATGAGCACTGGGGGGATGTGTGATTATTATGTGAGTTTGAAAGTGTTAAAATGTAGAACCAATTAAAATGTTAGTTTGGTTTTGAAATAGTGTGGGAAGAATTTTAATTGAGTAAGTACAGGGATATGTGTGAAGAATTACAGGGAATCAGGGCCATTTGTGGTTGCAGTGTCTGAGGTGCATTGCAGAGATTCTGCTTAAGAAAATTCTGGTGTGTGTGACTGCCACTGTTCTAGATCTTCAAAAGCATTTTTAAAGGTGAGTAATGATTCTTTTAATATAGATTGAGTGCTGCATGCACTATGGGGAAGATTAAGAAGCATATAGTTTTTCTTTATTCTTGCATTGTGTGTCATGTTTTTTTGTAATGCTGGTAAAAAATGTAATGGTGCATATTGTAAATGTATTTTGGAAATGAGTTAGGTTTCTGCCGTGTAATGTAGTGGTCATTTAAATGGGCTGTGCTCTGTGTCAAAAACGAATTACTATGGAAAATGTTTTTGGGTAAAATGTCTGGCTTTTAAAATTTTGGTCAAGGATCACACAGAGTGTCTGTGTGAAATAAGGAATTATATTTTCAAATTTTTCAATAATCTCATCTGTGTCTGCTGACAGTTTGCCTCTCTTAGCTTAAAGGGTACTCTGTGTCGGTGTCTCATGTCACTTTGTACCTGCCCCATCTCTCTCTTTGCGTGTGTCATTTCTCTCTTTGCGTGTGCCTCATGTCACTCTGGTAAATGTTTTTTGGTAAACTGTCTGGCTTTCAAATTTTGGTCAAGGATCACACTGACTGTCTGTGTGAAATAAGGAATTATATTTTCACATTTTTCAATAATCTCACCTGTGTCTGCTGACAGTTTGCCTCTCTTTGCTTAAAGGTACTCTGTGCCTGTGTCTCATTTCATTTTGTACCTGCCCCATCTCTCTCTTTGTGTGTGTCATTTCGCTCTTTGCATGTGTCTCATGTCACTCTGGTAAATGTTTTCTGGTAAAATGTCTGGCTTTAATATTTTGGTCAAGGATCACACTGAGTGTCTGTGTGAAATAAGGAATTATATTTTCACATTTTTCAATAATCTCACCTGTGTCTGCTGACAGTTTGCCTCTCTTAGCTTAAAGGGTACTCTGTGCCTGTGTCTCATGTCACTTTGTACCTGCCCCATCTCTCTCTTTGTGTGTGTAATTTTTCTCTTTGCGTGTGTCTCATGTCACTCTGGTAAATGTTTTTGGGTAAAATGGCTTTAAAATTTTGGTCAAGGATCACAATGAGTATGTGAAATAAGGAATTATATTTTCACATTTTTCAATAATCTCACCTGTGTCTTCTGACAGTTTGCCTCTCTTAGCTTAAAGGGTACTCGGTGCCTGTGTCTCATGTCACTTTGTACCTGCCCCATCTCTCTCTTTGTGTGTGTCATTTCTCTCTTTGTGTGTGCCTCATGTCACTCTGGTAAATGTTTTTTGGTAAAATGTCTGGCTTTAAAATTTTGGTCAAGGATCACACTGACTGTCTGTGTGAAATAAGGAATTATATTTTCACTTTTTTCAATAATCTCACCTGTGTCGTCTGACAGTTTGCCTCTCTTAGCTTAAAGGGTACTCTGTGCCTGTTTCTCATGTCACTCTATACCTGCCCCATCTCTCTCTTTATGTGTGTCATTTGTCTCCTTGCGTGTGTCTCTTGTCACTCTGGTAAATGTTTTCTGGTAAAATGTATGTGAGATTAATAATGAAACTGTACTGCAGTATTGCTGTGACACAGTTGCTGGGCTATAAACTTACTTATGTTGTAAACTAGTGTTTATATGGTTCTCTTATTATAATTGATATGTAGTATGTTAGTAGTGGTCTATAATATGTTATTTTTTCTTTACCACAGATTGTAAGCATCTATAGAAAGATAAAAAAATATGCCGACGGAGGAAAGAAGAAAAAAAACTTACAAACACGGGGGCAGATTTATGTTAACTGGTGCATCCCCAGGGATGCGCCAGTTAACATGCGCCACAGTGCGCCACAGCTCCGCCAGCCATGGTGCGCGCATTTATAATGCGGCGCACCATGGTGCAAAAACGGCACAGATGCGTGACGCATCTGTGCCGGAAATGTGTCGCATTGCTGGAGTTGCGTCGCAAGCGCGACGCAGCTCCAGCAAGGCTTGGGGGTGCCCCATTTTAACAATGCTGCGTCAAGACCTACGCCTGCTTCAAGCAGGCGCAGGTTTTTGACGCAGCATTGGCTTAAAAGTGACTGAGTGAAATCTCATAGATTTCACTCAGCCACTTTTGCGAGGCGCACCTGCCCCGGAACGCCCACCCTGCGCCGGAACGCCCACAAGCGGCGCAGGGCTTTACAACGTGACGCATCTGCCTAGATGCGTCACGTTGTAAATCGTTCGTAGGGATGCGCCACGTTTACGCCGCCTTGCGTGACGCAACAGAGGCGTAAACGTGGCGCAAGGGCCTCATAAATCTGCCCCATGGTTTATTTGCCAAGATAACACAATTAGATGATTCATCCAAAACAGAATCTTCAGTGAAAAAAAAGAATGCTCCTGGTAAGCAAACAGAAGGCTTTTTTAGGAAATTAACGCAATCTAAAAAAAAAGTCTTGTTATTGTTTCAAGGAAAAATAAAATATCTGTAAATACAAAGAAGAAGCAGAGCGCCCCAAAAAAAGTTAGACTTTTAGGATGAGTTGATATTCTCTATAGTAATAGAAGGAGAAATCAATTTATTGACATTCGTAGACGAATGTTTTATAACAGAATTGTTTTAAATTTTTTAAAAACTGTTAAGATTTATCAAAAAAAGGAGTGCTTTTTACAAGAAAAAAAAAGTATTGTGAAGATTGTGGGTCAGGCTTTTGAAGTGAAAAATGAAACATTCACTTTAGTAATCAAAATAATTTGTACACTAGATAAGGTAATCAATGTTTTTAAATCAAAATGTAAGTGGAAAAGAGTAATTAATCGGACTAATTTTTGTGATGTTTTTTCTGGAGAATGGAAGCATAGTTCAAGTTGTGAGCCATTTTTTAATGAAGAAAGGTACTTTCAAGATAATGATTTGGTGCATGCAGTTGACACCAGTGGTCGAGCATATGAGGTGAAGGATGGTTGTCCGGTTGAAAAAGAAAAAATTGTCCCTAGAAATGCAGAAGAGGTGTTACCTGATGAAGTTTTAGGGAGATGTCCGAAGGCTCCAGTGTATACATGGAATTGTAGTAGTATTTGTAGTGTGCCACAGGATTCAATTGATTTGTTTCTCAATTTCTTACGGACATAAAGTAAGAAAAGTCTCAAACAAAAGATGAAAATGTTGCAAGAGTTAGATCCTTGCAGAGTGAGAGAAAAAACAGGTTTGCATGGGCATTCACTGGCTTGTTTTTCAAGAAAAGTATGTCAGAGTGTTTTTCACCATTTTAGGATGTTAGAAGTGCATCATAATAAAGTGAGCAAATTAGTGAAAAGGTTGTATTATGCAAAAAGTCCAGCACTTAAGCTAAAACAGTTAAACAGTGCTCTTTTGCATGGATCTGAATTAGATGTGAAGAACATTTGTGAAGACATTGAGTTTTGTTATTTTGGTGAAAAAGAGGACAGCGCAGAAACTGATACAGTAATGGAAGGTAATGTGGAAGAGAATGTACAGATTTTAAGTATAGAAACATTTGACCATGAAATTACAAAGTTTAAGGTCAATTCAAGTGAAAGGCCTAATTTTTCTTGTGTGTGTTGTCGAAGAACTCATTAGAAGAATCAGACTAGGTTAGTTGATTTATATGTAAAAAGTGATATGGAAAATAATAATGAGTGGGAGGATTTTGCAACATATTTGTTGGTAGAAAATTGTTTTGATTTGGGTTCTAATCAACGTATTTGTAAATATTGTTTTAATAAATTAAATGAAAACGGAATGCCTGCTAGAGCTGTTCATAATAATCTGGAGTTGGTAGACATTCCTTCTGAATTGTTGGATTTAAATACCTATGAGTCTATTCTGATTCAATGTGTACATCCTTTTCAGGCTATTGTGCGCATGGAGCCTAAGACAGGTAAATTGCCTCCTTCAGATTTACAGAGAGGATTAAAAGGGAAGAGTTGTTTATTTGCCTCTAGATTTTATTGATACAATTGGTGTAGAAAAAGTAGAAGAGGAACCTCTGGTTATTCTATATAATGATGTTCCGACAAAGAGTAAGAAAATCTGGCAAGAATTAGTGGATGTTAGGAAAGTAAAAAAGGCAACGTTGTATTTGGTAAAAAACAATCACTACTACAAAAATGTATATGTTGGAGAAGAGGAAACAACTGTAGAAGAGGATAGTGATGTCTCTGCTGGGAAAATTGGAAAAGTTGATGTCTCTAGAAGTGAAGAAATTTATGAACATTATAGTGTTCATCTTTTGCATTCCAAAGAAGTAATGGGGAATGCTATTGACTTGTTTCAAATGTAAGAGGCAAAAGGAAGTCCCATTAATGTATGGGAAGAACGTTTGGAAGCTCGTTGTTTTCCTCAGTTATTTCCAGTAGGTCAAGGTGGACGATATGACGACCGACCTGTTCAAATTCCTGCAATCGAATACCGGACTTTAAGATTATATGCAGAAGATCCAAGGTTTCGTCAATGCATTCCATATTTGTTTCATCTACTGTTTGAGAGTGACTTGTCTGGACTTTCCTATGCAGTGAACCATATACTGAAAAGAGGAGTACATCTGCAAAATGTTTCGGCAAGGGACTTTATGGATAAAGTCAAACTGCAAGACAGTATTTTGGAATCTCACCTAATTAATCTTATGGCATGTCAGCGTGGTATTAACGAGTATTGGTACTGTCGTCATGGGGAATTGAAATGTATGCTAAGAAACTTAGGAACTCCTACATGGTTCCTCACTCTTAGCTGTGCTGAGTATGCTTGGGAAGACTTACTTCAATTTCTATGAGAGGCAAATGCAAACATTGAAAATATTGAATACAAGACACCTGGAGAACTGTGCTCTTTGGATCCAGTTAATGTATGCAAGTATTTCAATCATAGGTTTGAAGCTTTGATGTGTTTTATCACCAACAAAAAAAATCCTCCCCTTGGAGAGGTTTTGGATTTCTTTTGGAGAAAGGAGTATCAAGCAAGAGGTGCTCCTCACATACATATGCTGCTATGGATCAAAGATGCACCCAAATTTGGAACAGATTCAGATGACTCAGTAATGAGTTTCATTGAACAGTATTCTACATGTGCCGTTCCGAAAAGTACAGAAGAAAACAATTTAAGACATCAAGTCTTACGCTTTCAAAGCCATCGTTGCGGAAAATACTGTAGTCGAAAGTTCAAATCCAAGGACAAGTTCTACACAAAATGTCGTTTTGCGTTTCCACGACCAGTAATATCTAAAGGAAGAAGGAACAATTTTATGTCTTCTCTGCGACATACTGTGACAAGAAAATCACCGAAAAATACATACAACTTAAGACGAAATGAAGAGTCCAAATATAAAAATGACTACAACCCAGTCATTTTGTCAATGTGAAATGCTAACATGGATATTCAATATATTGATGACAACTCAATTGCTATTGCTCGATATGTGACGTCTTACATCAAAAAATCAGAAAAGACGGAACTAAAGGAAATGTGGAAGGAAATTTCACATGAAAAGAGTCTAAGTAACAAATTGTACAGTTACAGTCTGAAGATGTTGTCGCATCGAGAAATTGGAGCATATGAATGTTCTGATCGGTTATCCTCAGCAAGTCTATATGCCAAATCTAGAACAATCATTTGGGTGAGTCTAGGTCTTGCTGCAACACGAAACCGAGTTTTGAAATCTGTACAAGAAATTGAGTATTTGGCGGAGAAAGAACCAAACAGTACAGATATTGTGAAGACAAACATGTTGGATACATACTATCCAAATAGAAGTAGTCATCTTGAGAACGTTTGTCTCTATGAAGTTCTGCAAACCTATACTTTTAAGTGGAACATCACAGAAGATATCAATAAAGGAGTATATGCTGTAATTGGATGTGAAGGATGTCTGGTGAAACAAAAAAAAGGCCATTTGATTAATCATCGAAAATTGAGTTGCGAATCTCCTGACAAAAGGGAATTTTACTATTTAGCTCTTTTGCAACTCTTTAAGCCATGGCGTACAGAATAGGAACTACTTGGAGATTTTCTCAGTTATGAAGATTCATTCAATGCAACCAAGGATACCATAGAATGTCCTGTTTTTTCAAATTATCTGCAAATGTTGAACGAGGAAATACAGCAAGAAGCTACTATTGCAGCAGAGATTGCTAGAGACAGTTCTCAAGACAGTCAGAGTTCTGCTTCATTGAGTCAGGATCAACTAGGAGGACCAATTATCCCAAATGAAGCTACCACTGCCATGGATGAAGTGGAAAGAGCCATGGAACAAGCTCAGGAGGATGAAGTTAACTTAGAAGATTTAGAAAAAGAACTGAACGTTGAGCAGAAACAAATATATGACGAAGTCACAGAACAGATTGAGCATGGTTTATGTCATGAGAAAAAAGAGTGGTGAAGCAGGAACTGGAAAACGTTTTCTGATTAAAGCAATTGCAACTTATCTGCAGAAAAGAACGGAGTCATCGCTGTCTTGTGTTGTTACTGCTCCAACTGGGTTGGCAGCACATAACATTAAAGGGATTACTTTACATCGTTTATTGATATTGCCAGTAGAGCATGATAATAAACTACAATACTACAAGCTATCTGGGGAAGCTTGTTGTGAAGTTTCCAGAGTTCTGAAGAAAATGAAACTTCTTTTCATTGTTGAGGTAAGCATGGTATCAAATGTAATGCTTGCTTTTGTGCATTTAAGTATGCAAGAAATTCTTAAAATAGAGTATGATGTGTTATTTGGATGCAAACACAAAAGTGTTTTTGGAGATCGACTGCAGTTAACTCCAGTGAAAGGACAACCAGTGTTTAAAATGCTTACGCATGAAGATACAAGGAAGTGCGAAGCATTGGAAATGTTAACATATGGTTACATTTCAAATATGCAGAACTGCTTCAAAATATGCAGCAGGCAAAGAATGAAGGTTATACAAATATTCTACAAGATGTAAGAATTTGAAAAGTAAGTGAGCATGGCAAAGAAGCTTCACATGCACGATTAATTTCAAATTTGTTTCCAAACGAAAATATTCTCCCAGAGAATATTTTTAAGAAAATTCCTGAAAACAAATCTGTGATATGCTTGATGCCAACTCTGCAAGAATGTTCAATCTTCAACAACAACATTTTACAGTTAGAAAATCAAGAGATTGTGAAACTGGAAGCTATTGATAAAATAGAGCATGAAGGAGCAACTATTATTTTGTCAGAAAACTTGAAATCAAAATTGGATTCTTTAGAGAAGACAATATCTAAAGCTGCTGGTTTGGAAAAGACTCTGTATGCATGTTTAAATTGTCGTATAATTTTACGACGGAATTTACATGTGGAAAGAGTTTTAGTAAATGGAGCAATGGGTTATGTTGTTGATTTTGTGAATTACCGAAATAGAGATGGAATTGAATTTAAAAAAATTTAATTTGATGGAATTGAAGAAGTACAACAAATCAGTCGTTGTTCTGCTCGATTTTTGCTTGTGAAAGATATATATGTCCGCCAAAAACAGTTTCCTGTTTCTTTGGCATATGCGGTAACTATTCATAAATCTCAAGGTTTAAGTGTAAATAGTGCTTTGGTGAATATTGGAAGTTCTGTGTTCAAGGAGGATATGGCATATGTTGCTTTATCTCGGGTCAGAACTTTATCTGGATTGTACTTGATTGATTTTGATGAGACAAAGATTAATGCAGATCTAAATTGTGTAAAATAATATAATAGGTTAAGAAGAGAGTATGCTCCAAATTTACCTCAATATCCTCTATTTGAAAAGATTTTGGTAGGCCGAAAAAGAAGAAATGAGAAAAATTGTAGTGAAGTTGTAGCAAAAAGAAAAAAAGTAGATGAACCAGTAATTGTAAGCAGAACGGAAAAGGATTCAGTTAAAGATGTTGTTGGATTTCAGTTTGAAAACAGTTCTGGTGTTAACTGCTATGCTAAAGTAGTGGTTATTATTTTTTTTTCTCCAATTTGTACAAGAACAGATTGTTGAAAATCGTTATCAAAAATGTTGTTGTTTGTTAAATTCTGTGTTTGAGAAATGTAGCAGTGATAGAACAAAAATACAAAGTGATTCTGAAATTCGAAATGTTTTAGACATATGTTCTGGTCTAAATCAATTTTCACAGAATATTCAGCAAGATTGTCAGGAATTTCTAATGTATATGCTTGTTGTGTTGCAAGATGAAGGTGTAGATGTAGAAAATCTTTTTGGCCTTTCATATAAATGGCAGCATAACTGCGACAATTGTTCCTTTTCAAGTACTACTACAATAGACACTGAAAGATTTATATATTTAACTTTACCAGATTGCAAATCAGTGTCTTTAATAATCTAGTTAATTTAATTTAATTGTGGGTTTCTAACGCGCTAGAATTGACTCCCGAAGGAGTATCTCTGCGCAATAGACCGCTGGGGAACCCGTCCTGACTTTCCCTGTGAGATGGTCCCTACTGGGTATCTCCAAGGTGAAACCAGGCATCCCAGGCGTATGTGGGGGGCCGTTGTGGAGATGAGAGCAGTGTGAGCTGGCGCTGACAGCATGAGGATCATTTTTATTGAGTGTCTGGCACTGGTGTGGTTGATTGCAAACCGTCCAGCGCAACTTATTTTCTTTGTGTAGCGCCTTGGTGCACTCTATTTGTAAAACTAAACACTTCTATTGGGGGGTGAATTGTGTGCTTATTAGATCTTTGTTCTGCACCTAGCACCCACCTGATTCAGTCCCCGGTCCATCACGGCGATTTTGTGCCGATTGAACGGAGGGACGCGACTCCTCCCCCTGCTGCCTACATAGATGCCTGTAACTTCTGCCGCGCTGGTGAGAGCAGTGTGAGCTGGCGCTGACAGCTTGAGGATCATTTTTATCGAGTGCCTGGCATTGGTGCGGTTGATTGCAAACCGTCCAGCGCAACTTCTTTTCTTTGGGTAGCGCCTTGGTGCACTCTATTTTTAAAACTAAACACTTCTATTGGGGGGTGAATTGTGTGCTGATTACATCTTTGCTCTGCACCTAGCACCCACCTGATTCAGTCCCTGGTCCGTCACGGCGATTTTGTGCCGATTGAACGGAGGGACGCGACTCCTCCCCCTGCTGCCTACATAGCTGCCTGTAACTTCTGCAGCGCTGGTGAGAGCAGTGTGAGCTGGCGCTGACAGCGTGAGGATCATTTTTATCAAGTGTCTGGCACTGGTGCGGTTGATTGCAAACCGTCCAGCGCAACTTCTTTTATTTGTGTAGCGCCTTGGTGCACTCTATTTTTAAAACTAAACACTTCTATTGGGGGGTGAATTGTGTGCTGATTAGATCTTTGCTCTGCACCTAGCCCCACCTGATTCAATCCCCGGTCCGTCACGGCGATTTTGTGCCGATTGAACGGAGGGACACGACTCCTCCCCCTGCTGCGTCACTTGCCTTACCTTCCTATATTAGGCAAAGACTACTCGTCCGCGCAGCGGGTGAGCGCAGCAGGCGTGCCGACAGCGTGCCGAAGGCGTGCCTAAGGCAAGCCCGTCTGCGCCCGTCTGCGGCAGGCCGGGGACAGGGGCCCCTACCCCTGGTCGAAATGGGTCTACAATACACTGGAGCGTGCAACAACTCTGTGCCCTATGTCCTGTATTTGCTGACGCCTGCTTCCACAGCCTCAATGTGGAAGGCTCTAGCAACTGTAAGGAGTGTCAATATAACTGGCATAGCACACCCACTTCTAAGGCTGAGATTACTAGCCTTACATGCGGACTAATTAACACCCGATCTATGCGGAAGCATAATCTTGACATTTATGACCTGCTTATAGATATGAAACTTGACCTCCTTTTCCTTACTGAGACATGGCTGGATGCCAACTCAGAACCGGATATAGTCGCTTCTCTCCCTGCTGGCTATACCATGGTAAGACTGGATAGAACTGGGGGCAGAGATGGTGGGGTAGCCATAATTTCTAAACAGCCACTCTGCTGTCAACTTGAACCTCTTGCTATCGCTGACAGTGAGACAGGAGCCTTCTCCATTAAGGTTAATGCTAGTAACACACTGAGGGGCTTCCTGGTCTATCGCCCCCTGGCCCTTTTACCAACTTCACTACCAGCCTCACTGAAGGCTTAACAGAAGCTGCTCTACGTAGGGACAAGTTTATGCTTTTAGGTGACCTACTTGACAAAGGAGCTACCGACTTTTGTCAGCAACTACTATCCCTCCTATTGCACATTAGATCTAATGCCCCTACCCACCAAAAGGGCCATTTATTGGACCCTATTTTTGCCAAATGGGAAGGCATTGAAGTTAAGGCTCCCGTCCCTATTCCTTGGTCTGACCACCTGTTAGTACACTTCATTATAAATATTTCTGCTGGCAATACTCAAAAACGCACTAACTTTAAATACATGAGCCGTAAATGGTCTGCATTTTCCAAAGCCAAGTTCCATACTGCACTGACTAAAGGCGGCAGACCAGGAGGTGAGGATGCTGACACGGCGTCAGATAGACTAGAAGGCCGCATTAATAATGCCTTAGATGAAATAGCCCCTCTCTGTCAGAAAAACCTCGGCAGCAGACCCCAGAAATACGCCCCCTGGTTCAGTGATGAGCTTGGCTTAGCTAAATCGCAATGCAAGAAGTTAGAAAGACAGTGGCGGGTGGCATACCTCAACCAAACTAAACAGAGGTACTTAGACAAACGCAGAGAATATCATAGCTCCATCAGGCGTGCTAAAACAAGTTACTTCTCAGGTAGGATAGGAGAAGCCAAAAACTCGACCAAGGAGTTGTTTAAAATTTATAAAGAGATCTCTTTCTGCGGCCCATCTGCTGACCCGTCTTCGGTTTTGGAGGAATCCTGTGACCGCATTGCTGCTTTCTTTTCTGACAAAGTGGCTACCATCTATTCCACTTTCTCAGGGGGAAAGAAAAAGGGTATTGAGTTAAGTGAAAACACACTGGAGGTTGGGGGGGTCAACAGGCTGGACCATTTTTCCACTCCATCCCCCGACAGGCTCCATCAGATATGTCGCTCCATTAAGTCAGGATCCCCCCGTGATCCGGCATCACCTAAACTTCTTGGAGAAAGTATTGAGATCCTCGAACCCTATATTAGGGATGTTCTGGATCTTTCCTTTAGATCCATTACTGTACCTAAAAACTGGAAGCAGGCGGTAGTCCTCCCTCTTAAAAAAAAAACGATCTCAGTTGGGACAGGCTAGATAATCTACGCCCCATTTCACTCCTCCCTTACCTGGCCAAAGTGGCAGAAAAGGTGGCAAACCTCCAGCTTATTGCATTTGTTGAGCAAGCTAACCTGCTTCATCCTACTCAGTTTGGCTTCCGGTCCCGCCATTCCACGGAATCTGCGTTGCTTATGGCCACTGAGACCATCAGGCAAGGGGTAGATGAGGGTCATACTATGGCCCTCATTCTACTTGACCTAAGCGCAGCGTTTGACACTGTGGCACATTATACTCTGCTACAGTGTCTTAACAAAGGTGGAGTCATGGGGTCAGCGCTGAGATGGATTCAATCTTTCCTCACCGACCGGGGTTTTCAGGTCAGACAAGGTGAACATTACTCCTGTATGTTCAATCTTGATCAAGGGGTGCCTCAGGGCTCCGCCCTAAGCCCGACCCTATTTAACCTTTATGCTTCCCCGGTGGCTACCATTGTGGAAAGCCATGGTATCCAACTACTTTCATATGCCGATGACACACAACTGGTCATCTCACTGTCACGGGCACCGGATGTCGCGGCAGTCAGCTTCAGTGCTTGCATGCAGGAGCTTGCATCCTGGATGTCTGACAACTGCCTGAAGCTGAATGGGTCCAAAACTGAAGTGCTCGTGGCAGGGGGTGGTCTGGATGTGTGGTCCTCGGCATGGTGGCCTGCATGCTTGGGCTCCACTCCAGTGCCTTGCCAACAGGCGAAAAATCTTGGGGTAATGTTTGACTCCGCCCTGACATTTGCTCCCCAGATAGATCGTGCAGTTGGGATGTGCTTCGTATACACATGAGTCTACGAAAGATCCTGGACCTACCTCCTGTCGGTGCAAGACAGACTCTTGTGCATGCCTTGGTTACATCAAGACTGGATTACTCCAACCTCCTCTATCTGGGAATAACAGCTAAAAGCCTCAATCGTCTCCAGGTACTTCAAAATGCCACAGCCCGGCTGGTGCTGAGGCTCCCAAGAAAAACGGCCTTTAGAGTCACTTTGAAATCCCTCCATTGGCTTCCAGTCAAGGAGAGGATTACTTTTAAAGCACTATGCATCTGTCATCGTATCATCAATGGCAAGGCGCCTAACCCCCTACAATGCCTTATCACTCCCTATATACCACGGCGTAGGCTTAGATCCTATGGCACCGGGCTCCTAGTAGTTCCCAAAATTCATAAAGCCCGAATGGGAGGCAGATCCTTCAGGCTACTGGCAGCCAAGAGCTGGAATATGCTTCCGTTGGAGCTGCATCTCGAACCTTCTGAGGCAAAGTTCCGCAGAGCTCTCAAAACACATCTTTTCCGCTCAGTTCTGATGTAATCTCCCTGTTCTTGCCACCTCACTCTCTCTCTCAGCGTGGGGACACGCCGGTGCGCGTAATGCCAGGCGCTTTATAAAATTCCAAAATAAATAAATAAGGCAAGCTAATGCCCAGAGTTGCAGAGTGTGATCCCTGGAGTAGAGTAGGCACCGAGGTGAGAATTATTCAGTCCGCTGACCCTGGTCCACGACCCTGCCGCGTCAGGAATTGAACCCTGGTCCCGGGCCGTCCTCTGATCCCGGGTCTGCCGCCTCTAACCAGTGAGCCACACCACTCCAGAGAAGCAAATCAAAACATGGTCTGTACTCAATGTAAATCTGCAATGCTATCAACATTATTTATACAAAGATATGGACAGTATGTAATTTTAATGTTCCAACGATGTAGACCTGATGGAACTAAATTGACAACTTTAATTAAAATATTTCTCAATTATCAATTTCAGGAAGAACCTTTGCAACTGCAGCAATTATTTACCATGATGGTCCTTCGACAACATCAGGACATTACACAACTTATTTAAAATGTCAAAAAGGCTGGACTAATTGTAATGATACTCAATTGACTTTCAAACAACGCTTGCCTTCTGACTTAGAAAATTCTTACCTAGTGTTCTTACAACCGAAATTTTACGAAAGGTAATTGGCCTATGAAGATTGGAGCAGTTAATAAAACTTAGACTGCTGTTCAAAATTACTTTGTGAGTGAGAGTGATGGAGATAATAAAAAACTTTTAGTTGTCATAGAGGTAGTGTAAGTGTATCACATAGTGAGTGATATCAGTATTATAGGAAATGTTGATCATGAGTGAGCCAGAGGTGGAAATATAACTATTGTTATGTGATGAAAAAGATGTTTGAGCTTTTCTTTCAGAAAGTCGAGGGAATTGAAGTTTAAGAGTACTATTGAGTAATTTCCAAAGAAAAGGACTTTCCATATACTATTTGGCCTCGTGGAAATGTAAGTGGATCAGAAATTAGTTAAGATATGTTTTTTCTAAGTTTTACATTATTTATTGAAACGTTGTATGGTTTTTTTTAACACAATATTTTTGATTGTGTTTTTATTTGCCCGCTGTCATATGATGAGTAGTATTGAACTCACTGTTTTAAGAGAAATTCAATATATTCTGAGAACAGCAAAAATAAACCATTTAACATGTTGTACAAGTTATTTTGTATTATGAAATATATATTATACTCCCCTTGTTTCACGCTCAGTCACCTTTTTCCACCCTCTATCACCCCGCTTCACTTACCCTCACTGCCCTTCTCTCACCCTCCCTCACCCCGTTCCCTTTCTCCACTTCCCTCACTACCCCTCATTCCCCATTCCTTCACTGCCCTTTCCCTCTGTCCGATCCACCACTTTCCAGCTGTCAGTCACTCTACTTCACTCCCCTTCCCCTTCTTTCCTTCCTTTGCTCCCTCAGTAATTCCCCATCCCTTACTCACCTTACTCCTCTTCACTCACTCCTTCTCTCACTCCTTCTGTCCTCTCACATCCTGACTCCCCTTCCCTCATTCTCTCCCTCTATTCCTCTCTGTCACCGAATCTATCTGCTTCATTATCCTCTTAGTAATTTGCTCTCCCTCTATTTCTTTTTCCCTCTCTCTGTCCTTCACCATTCCTTTGTTTCCCTTTCTGTGTCCTTCACTCCTATCTCTTACTACCCTTTTATGACTTTTAATCTCCTGCCTTGTCTCTTGTATTTTAAAATATATATTATAAAAATTATAAGTAATTTTTTTTCATCTTCCACAGATATTACATTTTGTAAGAATATGTAATTATTTACCATACTTATAAGGTAAGTTTGACAAACAAAATGTAGTTTCTCATTACTCTTTTCCTTAACCTCACTACTCTTCTCTCACCTACCCACACTCCCGTTCCCTTACTCCGCTTCCCTCACTTATTCTCAATCCCCATGTTTACTCCCCTTTCCCACACTCATCTTCTTTCAGTCCCCCTGCTTTACTTCCCTTCCCCTAACTTCCCTTCCTTCGCTCTCTCACTTATTCCCCTCTCCTTACTCACCTTACTCCACTTCACTCACTCCTTCTCTCACTCCCTCTGTCCTCTCACATCCTCACTCCCCTTCCCTCACTCTCTCACTCTTAGTCTCACTCTCTCCGTCCTCTCAGTCTCTCACTCCTCTTCCATCACGCTCACTCCCTATAACTCACCCACACTCCCTCACTTACCCCATTGCCTCATTCACCTTACTCCACTTTAGTCACTCTGTCTCTCACTCCCTCTGTCCTCCCACTTCATCACTCCTCTTCCCTCACTCCCTCTCTGTTACCTTCACTCCCATTGTCCCCTCACTCTCTCATGTCCCTTCACTCACTCTCACTCACCTTCCATCCCTCATTGTCGTGAATGCACCCTCACTCACTCCCCCTTCTCTCTCACTCACTCCCCTTTCCTTACTAGCCTTTCCTCATTTAGTTTTGCTTACTCACATTCCTTTAGTATCTTACTCACCTTCAATTAATTTCTCTTTCCCTCTCTTCCTCTCTGTCACTGAATCTATCCACCTCATTATCCTATTAGTAATTTGTTCACCCTCTATTTCTTTTTCCCTCTCTCTGTCCTTCACCATTCCTTTGTTTCCCTTTCTGTGTCCTTCACTCCTACTTTATCTCTTAGTACCCTTTTTTTTACTTTTAATCTCCTGCCTTGTCTCTTGTATTTTGAAATATATATTATAAAAAATATAAGTAATTTTTTTTTCATCTTCCACAGATAATAAATTTTGTAAAAAGATGTAATTAATTTACATTACTTATGAGGTAAGTTTGACAAAGAAAATTTAGTTTCTCATTACTCTTTTCCTTAACCTCACTACTCTTCTCTCACCCTCCCTCACCCCCGTTCCCTTAGTCTACTTCCCTCATTTATTCTCATTCCCCATGTTTACTCCCCTTTCCCTCATTCCCCTCCCACACACAACTTTTTTCAGTCCCCCTGCTTTACTTCCCTTCCACTCTTTTCCCATCCTTCGCTCCCTCACTCATTCCCCTTCCCTCACTCACCTTACTCCACTTCACTCACTCGTTCTCTCACTCTCTCTGTCCTCTCACTTCCTCACTCCCCTTCCCTCACTCCCTCTCTCTTAGCCTCACTCTCTCCGTCCCCTCACTCTCTTACTCCTCTTTCATCATGCTCACTTCCTTTAACTTACCTACACTCCCTCACTTACCTTTCTATGCTCCCTCACTCAGTCCCCTTCTCTCACTCTTTTCTTCACTTCCTGTGTCTCCTCACTCCCTCATTCCCCTCGTCTCACACTCACTTGCCTTTATCCACCACTCTTTCCTCAACCTCAATGCTCTTCTCTCACCCTCCCTCAGCCCTGTTCTCTTACTCTGCTTCCCTCACTTATCCTCATTCCCCATGCTTACTCCCCTTCCCCTCACTCCCCTCCCACACTCACTTTCTTTCAGTCCCCCTTCTTAACTTCCCTTCCCCTATCTTCAATTCCTTCGCTCATTCTTCTTCCCTTACTCACCTTACTCCTCTTCACTCACTCCTTCTCACACTCCCTCTGTCCTCTCACTTCTTCACTGCTCTCCTCTCACTCTGTCTGTCTGACCTCACTCCCTCTGTACCCTCACTCTCACTTCCCTTCAATCACCCTCACTCATCTTCAAACCCTCACTGTCATCAACTCACTCTCACTCACTCCACCTTCCTTCTCCCTCACTCCCCTTAGCGTACTCTCACTCCCATTACTTTATCCTCCCTCACCCTCTTTCCCTCAATATCAATCCCCTTTTTCACCATGAATCATTTCTTTCCGTCACTCCCTGTCACTCTCCTTCGTTCACTCCACTTCGACTCACTCTTGTTTACAACTCACCTTCTCTCACTCCTCTTCTGTCACTTGTTCCCTCTATCGCTTTCTCCCCTTCATTCACTCATTTCATTCATTCATTTATTCAGTACACATTCTCTGAAAAAAAGAATTGCAAAATATATAAAGAATATAGCTCTTTTTGGAGAATTGGAGGTCATTCTGAAAATAACTTTTTTTTCTTCTTTTTCATAACGATTTTATATTTTCTTTGTATTTTTTTCAGGGGAAAAACAAAACCAGGGATTCCAAAACTGCTCAAAAGGAGCAAAAAAAAAGGGGAGGGCAGCGGTGTTCCTCTCTCTTCCGAGCAATCAGTTCAATACTCTGCTCTTCATAACAGAGTAGTTCATCACAGTCCATGCATACAATTTAGATTCGTGCAAAGACCGGCTGCACGTTCAGGATCATTCTTCCACCTTGTCTTCCCGAAGCTGTTGTTCCACCAGTCGAAGTGCTGGCCCCATCTCTCAGTGTATTGCGTGCCAGGTCCCTGACACTCTCCCTAGAAAGGTTGTTCAGGTGTCTTCTCTGCACATGCCTAATTAAAGTGGCATTTCCAAAACTATATTTTTTATTAGGATTGCCACGTGACAAAGTGGTGCCACAAATTTTGCAGCACACCTTTGCTGCATTCACCTTTTTTTGTGCTTCGGGGAAGGTAAAAAACGTCCAAATGAAGTGTTCTTTCACTTTCCTAGTAGGAGGATCCTCAGGCAGAAATTCCTCTAAATAATCAGAGGAAGTGTTGTGCAAATCAGCCATCTCTCCAAAATTAGATGCAGAAGCAGGCAAGAGGTGTTCTCTCAGCAATTGCAAAGAGGTAGTGAGGGATATGGGTGGGGACTTTTAATATTTGTGGAAATAAACTGTTATGAACCAATGAAAAGTGTTATTTTAAGGTCACATGACTTGACGCGCTTACGCTACGCGCTCCGGAGCGCTTCTGGGGGTGCTTACGCGGCACGCACGTAGGCGCTTCCGGGGGCGCTTACGCGGCGCGTCTAAATGACGTTTAGCTAGATTTTCGGAAATGCGTTTAAAGTTAAAATACGGTTATTTAAAATTAAAAATACTACTTTTATGAGTATGCCACTGAATGTCTTGCATTATTATTTACTTTAAATACATATATGTTTTCTGCTCGCGGAAATAGCGCTAACGCTACGTTTATGAGTGCATTTAGGGGTGCGCGTACCCTGAGCGCTCCGGGGTTAAAACATTTTTTTAAAAACACAGGAAAAATACATTGAATAATTAAAGTTTGAAAAACATACATTATTTTAATAATTTTTTTTTAATTATAATAATTAATAGCAACAAAAAATAGCTATAAAAAACATAATAATTCACTTTAAAAACCATAGGTTACAAACTCGTTATAGTTAGGAATTAGCTTTTAAAAAACCTTTGAAATTCACAGCAAAAACCATAGGTTTAACACTCATTATAGTTAGGAATTCGCTTTTAAAAAACCTTTGAAATTCACTGAAAAAAACATGGGTTTAACACTCGTTATTAAGCGTGAGCGCAAAATCCGTTCCGCTCACGGATTTCGCGGATTTTTGGTAAATCCGCAATCCGCAAACTCCCGCGAATTTACAGAAAATCCGCGAATCCGCGAGCGGCGGATTCGGGGGGCAAAAGTTCAAGTATTAAGTTGTTGTAACTATTTTAAGATGGCGCCGGCTAGCTGCCAGCGCCATCCTAAAATAGTTACTAAGTTAGCTTCAACAGGAAGCACTAATAGATAAAATAAAGCAGGTGCTCGAGCACCTGCTTTATTTTATCTATTAGTGCTTCCTGATGAAGCCAATTTAGTAACTATTTTAGGATGGCGCTGGCAGCTTGCCGGCGCCATCCTAAAATAGTTACAGGATGATGGATGGACAGCTCACTCAAGGGACCCCTGCGCACATCGGTGTGCATAGTAACACACACATGGCCGCTGGAACTAGTTGAAGCTCAAATTCAGTGACTCATTCATCAGCCCAAAAACAATCGTAGGCATCTTTGAGGTTGGGCAGGTGTGCCTTCTTACCAAATCTAACGTCGAAAATCAGCTGTGACGCTGGATAGAGGCCTTTGTATCCTTGACTTTCACGAGCGCAATCCTCGTGCTGTTCCTGTGACCAGGAGCTTCTTTCTCTTGATCTGCTGCTCTGATCGGTCTCTGACCTTTGATAACACAAGAGGCATGTGAACTCGCATGGAAGCCCCGCCCGTTTGGCCACGCTAACACACTCGCGGTGTGCACCGTCTTCCCGCCATTTACCCACTATGATGGACAGCTCACTCAAGGGACCCCTGCGCCCTTCGGGGCGATTGCATAGTAACACAGACATGGTCACTGGAACTAGTTGAAGCTCAAATTCAGTGACTCATTCATCAGCCTAAAAACAATCGTGAGCATCGTCGAGGCTGGGCAGGTGTGCCTTCTTCCCAAATCCGCCGTCCAAAATCAGCTGCGATGCTGGATAGAGGCCTTTGTATCCTTGACTTTCACGAGCGCAATCCTCGTGCTGTTCCTGCGACCAGAAGCTTCTTTCTCTTGATCTGCTGCTCTGATCGGTCTCTGACCTTTTATACACACAAGAGGCATGTGAACTCGCATGGAAGCCCCGCCCGCTTGGCCCCGCTCACACACTAGCGGTGTGCACAGTCTTCCCGCCATTTACCCACTATGATGGTCAGCTCACTCAAGGGACCCCTGCGCCCTTCGGGGTGATTGCAAAGAAACACAAACATGGTCGCTGGAACTAGTTGAAGCTCACATTCATTGACTCATTCATCAGCCCAAAAACAATCGTGAGCGTCCTCGAGGCTGAACAGGTGTGCCTTCTTCCCAAATCTACCGTCGAAAATCAGCTGTGATGCTGGATAGAGGCCTTTGTATCTTTGACTTACACAAGCGCAATCCTCGTGCTGTTCCTGTGACCAGGAGCTTCTTTCTCTTCATCTGCTGCTCTGATCGGTCTCTGACCATTTATACAGACAAGAGGCACTTGAACTCGCACAGAAGACCCCCCCATTTAAAAAGCCCGCAAAATCCGCGAATCCGCAAATTCGTGGATTTTGCAGATCCGCGAATACGCAAATCCGCAAATTCGCAGATCGTAGTTCCGCGAAATCCGACCATGCTTGCTCGTTATAGTTAGGAATTAGCATTTAAAAAACCTTCAAAATTCACTGAAAAAAAACATAGGTTTCACACCAGTTATAGTTAGCCGGGCAATTTACTCATACAAAACCATTGAAATTCCCATGTTATAGTTAGTTGTACTCACTATAACTGTCGCGCCCGCAATGCACTGCTAATGACGTCACATATTACATCACTCATGACATAGTCAGTGACATCACTCATGACATCACTGATGACATCTCAAATGACATCACTGATGACATCACTGATGACATCATCCTTGTGAAAGAGTGGCAGACCCTCTCTCAGTGTATTATAGGTTTTGATACACACTGTGAAAAATAGAATCAAAACATTTCAAAACAATGGAGAAACTAATTCCAGTTACAACAACCTATTCATAAATTGCAAAATCTACATACACATTCACTCATTCACCAACATTTCTATATAGTTACTCATACACATACTCAATCATCATATGTACTCATTCACCTATACATTTTGTTACACACCGACACTCATCCTTAGAGTTACTCACGCACATACTCACACATGAAAATAAATTATAAAACAACCATTCACTTGCTTATACAGCTATACATACACCACTACTCTTACTTCTACAGAAACATACACATGTTTTTTTTCTAATACAATCACTTATAGGAACAAAAACTTATTTATTCAGGAACTCTTACAATCTCTCACTCTCACACATACTTACCTATATGCATCAATTCTCACATATACTAATTTAAAACATATGTAGTTACTCATAAAGATATGATTGAGACAGTCATTCACTCACTAACACACCCATACACACACTCATCCACCCATAAAGTCCTGCACATATGCTATCTTCAAAACATATACAAACAGTAAGCCATTCATTCATTCATCTATGCACAAAGTAATACCCCCCACCAAACCATACAGACACTCATACTAATACTAAAAAACTAACTAATAACCCATATAGACACTCATGTAGCTACTCACCAACCCAAGTAGCCATCTATAGATAAAGGGAGACAGTGATACAGATATTTACCAATTTAAACAATAATTGTTAATACATGTATTACATGTATACACTTAATAAGTCAGTTATACAATCAATTAAAAAAACCCATCCATTTAGACACTCATTTAACCGTTTGTTCTTCCATCGACGTTAAGGTACACATATATAAAACATATTTTTTTTCTCAGAAAGACACACATTCACTGGATGATGTCATCAGTGATGTCATTTGAGATGTCATCAGTGATGTCATGAGTGATCTCACTGACTATGTCATGAGTGATGTAATATGTGACGTCATTAGCAGTGCATAGCGGGCGCGCCAGTTATAGTGAGTACAACTAACTATTACGTGGGAATTTCAATGGTTTTGTATGAGTAAATTGCCCGGCTAACTATAACTGGTGTGAAACCTATGGTTTTTTTCAGTGAATTTTAAAGGTTTTTTAAATGCTAATTCCTAACTATAATGAGTGTTAAACCTATGGTTTTTTCAGTGAATTTCAAAGGTTTTTTAAAAGCTAATTCCTAACTATAACGAGTGTTAAACCTATGTTTTTTTCAGTGAATATATATATATATGTATTAATTTATGTAAATAAATACACAAACGCAGATATATGCATATATATATTCACTGAAAAAAACATAGGTTTCATACCAGTTATAGTTAGGAATTAGCATTTAAAAAACCTATTAAATTCACTGAAAAAACCATAGGTTTCACACCAGTTATAGTTAGGTGGAAATTTTACTGACATAAAACCAATAAAATTCCCACGTTATAGTTAGTTGGACTCACCATAACTTGCGCGTGTAATGCACTGCTGATGACATCACATATTACATCACTCATGACATGGTCAGTGACATCACTCATGACATCACTGATGACACCATCCAGTGAATGTGTGTCTTTCTGAAAAATAAATATGTTTTATATATGTATATGTAAAGGTCGATGGAAGAATAAATGTTTAAATAAGTGTCTAAATGGATGTTTTAAAAAAAAATGATTGAATAACTGGCTTATTAAGTGTATCTTAGTGAATACATATATTAGCGAGTAATGTTTAAATATTTAAATATATGTATCAGTGTTTCACTTTGTGTATAAGTGGCTGCATGGGTTGGTGAGTAGCTACATGTGTGTGTATATGGGTTATTAGATGTTTTTAGTATCTTTATAATTGTCTGTTTGATTTGGTGGGGGTGTTACTTAGCACATAGATGCATCAATGACTGACTCACTGTTTGTATGTGTTTTGAAGACATCATATGTGCCGGACTGTATGGGTGAATGAGTGTGTATATGTATGTGTTAGTAAGTGAATGACTGTCTCACTAGTGTCTTTATCAGTAACTACATATGTTTTAATCTAGTATATGTGAGTATTGATGTATATAAGTGAGTATATGTGAGAGTGAGAGATTGAAAGAGTATGTGTTTCTATAAGTGATTGTTTAAGAGAGTAAGTATGTGTAAGTTTCCTTAGAAGTAAGGTGGTACTGTGTGTATATCTGTATATGCAAAAAAATGGATGTTCAATAGTTTATTTGCATGCATGAGTATGTGTGTGAGCAAGTTTTGGAAGACTGTCGGTGTGTTAACGGCTGTAAAGGTGTCTCACTACTTATGATAAGTGAGTATATGTATGAATGACTATATAGAACTGTTGGTGAATGAGTGGATGTGTATATAGATGGTGGAATTACTGAATTGGTTGTTGTAACTGGTTTAGGTATCTCCACTTTTTTGTAATTGTTAGTTTCTATTTTTGAATATGTGTTTCAAGGGTTACTTTACAGTGAAAGGAGGTCAGTCACTCTGTCACATGGATGGTGTCATGAGTGATGTCACTGACCATGTCATGAGTGATGTAATATGTGATGTCATCAGCAGTGCATTACACGCGCAAGTTATAGTGAGTCCAACTAACTATAACGTGGAAATTTCATTGGTTTTATGTCAGTAAAATTTCCACCTAACTTTAACTGGTGTGAAACCTATGGTTTTTTCAGTGAATTTAATAGGTTTTTTAAATGATAATTCCTAACTATAACTGGTATGAAACCATTGTTTTTTCAGTGAATTTCATAGGTTTTTTAAATGCTAATTCCTAACTATAACTGGTGTGAAACCTATGGTTTTTTAGTGAATTTCTAAGGTTATTTTTTCGCATATATCTATAGTTTAGAAAGATATGTTTTTCTCAAAATGAATCCTATATTGTATATTAATATAATATATATTTTTTTTAAGTATATTATTTTTTTTTATATTTCACTCTGGAGCGCTCCCGGTGCGCGTACCGGTCAGCGCCCCGGTGCGCATACCGGAGCGCTTCCCGTCAGGGCACAAACAAAAAAAAAGAAAAAAAGAAAAGGAGTGAGCATGAGGAATGGGGAAAAAAAGAGAGTGGTGTAAAGAGAAAAAGAGCTAGAGGGAGAAACACAGAGGGACTGTGTAAGAGATAGTAAAACAGAGAAAAGGTATAAGAGGAAGTAACTGAGAAAAGAAGAATGAATAAGGGAGCAAAAGAAGAGAAGAAAGAGGAAGAAAACTAAAGCAGATGTACTGGGAGAATGTGAATGGGTGATAACAGTAAAAGGAAGGAGAGTAAAGGATGAGGAATGAAAGGTAGTGACGGAACCAGAGAAAAGGAACAATGGTGACGGAGGGAAAGAAAATAGCAGTGAGTGTAAGTAAAGAGGAGTGAAAGAGGGTGGATAAAAGTGAATAAGGGTAAGACATGGGGAGTGACAGAAAGAAAGAACAGAGAGAGTAAAGGAAGGAGTGTCAGAAAGGGACTAAGTGAAGCAGAAAAAAAAGGAAAGAGAGGGAGTGTGAGTGAGCAGGGGCACTGAAAGAAGTTGAATGTGGTAGGAAAGTAAGGAAAAGAGAAGTAAATATGGAGGATAAGAATAAGTGAGGGAAGCAGAGTAAGAAAATATGGGTGTGGTAGGGTGAGAGAAAAGTAGTGAGGTTAAAACAAAGGGTGATGATAAACTACATTTTGTAGTCACACTTACCATATCATTAATGAAAACTTACTTGCATCTTTAAACTACACTTTGTATCTGTGAAAGACAAAAGAAAAAACAAGTTATAATTAGTAAAATATATATTTTAAAATAGAAGAAACAGGTCAAGAGGTACAAAATCTAAAAAAGTTTACTAAGAAATAAAGCAATAGTGAAGGATACAAAAACAGAAATAAAGTAATGTAGAAAGAGAAAAAAGAAGGAAAAAGAAATAGAAAGAGAACAAATTACTGAAGATAAGTAAGATACTAAAAGAATGCGAGATACCAAAACGAAATCAGGAAAGAGAAGAAAGTAAAAGGAAAATGAGTGAAAAGGAGAGGAGTCTAAATGAGGAACTATTAATAAGAAAGGGGAATAGAAGATGACTGAGAGTGAGTGAAAGGGAGTCACAGAGTGAAGGGATGAAATGAATGAGGTTAATATAGAACAATAGAGGAAAAGGGAGTGAGAGAGTAAGTACACAGAAAGACAAAGGGAAGGACTGAGTGAACTGCAGTATAATGAGTGAGAAAGGAAAAAGAGTAAAGGAGCAAAAGAAGGAAAGAGAGGGGAGGAGAACTAAAGCAGTGGTACTGAGAGAATGTGAGAAAGATGAAAAGGGGTGGAAGGGAGAGAGGAAATGCAGACAGTTGAAATTGGATTGAGGAGTTGTGAATGAAGTGGAGTAAAGGAACACCGATGAAACAAAGTTAAAAAAAGGTAGTGTAAGTGAGTAAAGAGAGCTAAATAAGGTTTGAAAATGGAAAATGATTGTGATACAATGGGAATACGATATACATTACACAATGCAAACTATAGAATAACTTATACAATATGTTACATTGTTTATTTTTGCTGTTCTCAGAATATATTGAATTTAACTTAAATTAGTGAGTTCAAACTCTTCATCATATACCAGCGGGAAAAAAAAACACAATCTAAAAGATTGTGTTAAAAAAAACATAAAAACTTACAACTCATATATGTACACTAATAATAATAATAATAATCTTTATTTGGTTTTTTTGCAGTTGAAAAACCATAAAAGATTATAGTTATACAAACATTCATTAAAAAATTACAATTAAGTATTCAGTTAAAAAGTCAAATTGCCGGCAATTTACATAGGATATAAGTTAGTACTTTGCTTTTACAGATTGTTTCTGTGTCTCATAATACACTTTAAAAAATTTAGTACATGGTACACAGTGCATTCAGAGTCCAAAGATTGGAGTGCCAACATAGCTGGACGACATTGTCTATAACCCCATTTTTTTAATAGCGGGATAAGCCATGTCCTTCGGTGGGTATGATAAAACTTGCAGAAAAGTATTGTATGGATGGTGGACTGTTGTGAGTGATCGTCACAGGGGCATGGGTCCATCTGAGTTCTCCAGTTATTTTTTTCCGGGAATGTCACTAATCTGAAAAATAGGTTCATTCTGAACCTTGTTAGGAGCATCTTTTCGTACGTGGTGATTTCTAGAGTCAGATAAGGCTGAATTTTCGGAGACTGCTGTATGATGATTGCGTGCATGACAGATTTTTTTGTACTCAGCGAAGCTAGTCTCAGGGAATCCAAGTGATTCAATGCAATTTGCTTTAGTTCTTTTTTGGATATTTCCTTTAGTTTTTCTGGGTTGTGGTAATATTGTTCAAGACCCAGATCACAAAAGAAATGTCTTATGTATGAGAGCCAAGCTATTTTATTGACATGGTCCAACTCCATGGTATCCTGTATGATGCTTTTTGTCAAGGTGTTTTCTTCGGACAGCCAGACTCTCCACCAAAGCATAAGAGGTTGGATTTTGATGAGATCTTCGATATATGAGATTCCCAGTTCTACGTGTGAGGCATAGGTGGAAGTACCTCGTGGGGTTGATAGAAGGAATCTCATGAAGATATTTTCCTCTTTTTGTATGGAGCCAGTATTTGTGTGCCCCCAGATCCCTGCGCCATATAATGCGATGGATTGGCACTTTGCGGCATAAATCTGTAGCAGTTCTACTGGAGGTCTTTTTCCAGGTTTTTTTGAAAATTTCATTAATGCCAATATCGCTCGTTTAAAAAGATGTCTCCTTGCCTCTACCGCCGCTTTCCAGTTTAGGGCGTCATCTATCATGATGCCTAAATAGGGGTATTGTGAGGTTTTCTCAATTTTTTGATCTTTCAGAAAGATGGACTTGACAGGTTTTCTTGTTCCGCCGACTACCATCACAAAAGTTTTTTTCACATTTATGTGCAAGTCCAAGGCGGCCATGAAATCAGCATATTTAGATAGTGATTTCTGCAGTTCATTCGGAGTTTGGGCTAAAATGACTACGTCGTCCGCGTAGAGCAGAGCGGGGATCAGGCTTTCTTTTACTCTTGGGAGGTCTCTCCCCCCTCTCAACATGGACTCTTCAAGGCCGTTAGTATAGAGTGAGAAGAGAAAGGGGGCCAAGACACAGCCTTGTCTCACTCCCCGCTCTACCCTAAATGGTGCTGTTAGTTCTCCTCTTGTCCCATACCTCACTCTCGCCGTGGCTTCACTGTAAAGCTCCCTTAGGAAGTCCAAAAGAGGGGGATCTACCCCCATTACACTCAGCAGCGACCAGAGCTTGGCGTGTGAAACACAGTCAAATGCGGAGGACAAATCCACATAAGTCATAAAAATGGTACCTGTTTTGGCGTGGGTGTACTTAGATGTCAATAAACTAAGGTTTAGTGCTTGTTCGATGGTACCAAAGCCCTCCCTGAAGCCGAACTGAAGGTCCGATAAGATGTTTTTGTCTGCTACCCACTGTTGCAGCTTACCAAGGAGGACTCTGCCAACCACTTTGCCCAGGGAATCAAGAAGCGAGATTGGACGATAGCACTTGACATCTTGCCGATCCCCCTTCTTGAAAATTGGGACCATTATAGATGATGACCATGAATCTAACAGCCCGAGTTCCATTGTTGCTGTACAGACTCTCGTGATTATTGGAGCCCAAAGGTCGGGGAGAAATTTGAAAAGATCAACTGGGACCCCATCTGGACCGGGGGCTTTCCCAGACTTACTTGAGGATAGTGCCATTTCAAAGTCTTGTAGATCAACTTCCAGGGAAATAGGAAAGGCGACTGGATTGTTATTAGACTGATGTAATTCGCTATTGGGTGTCAGTTGGAAAATTTTCGAAAAATGGTTCACCCATGTTGCCTCATCAATAGCCACATCTATTTTTGGACCACTGGAATCAGTTAACAAGGGGGATTTAACTATTTTCCAGAAAGCCTGGCTGTCTTTCAAGAGAGCACTCTCGTGCAAGGCCTTCCACAAGGATAGTTTTAGTTCTTTTTTCCTTGTTTTCCTAGCAGTGTTGTATTCTCGTCGAAGGTCTTGGATCTTTGTTTTGTCTCTGTTTGATTCACCAAGAGCCTTCCTCAAGTTAGTCTGAGCTTTAGTACAGTCTCGGTTAAACCAACCTGTGTGGTTTTTCTTGTTTTGGTTAGAAGTTCTGGTTAACAGGTTTTTGACCTGTTCTATTATAACATTAAAGTTTTCCAGGATTTGGTTCGGTTCCGCATGAGGGTCAAGGCATATCAATATGTTTTTATATGCAGAAGTAACTAACTTTTTTGTAAGGATATTAGGATCTACTTTTTCCCATTTGATTGTAAAACCATTACTTTTGCCCAGTTCAATCCTGTTCTGTGTTAGTGTGTTAGCTATGTTTGCCATCAGAGATTTTGGTTGATGTATTTGGAGAATTAGACTTAACGCAGAGTGATCACTGAGATGATTTTCCAGGATTTTGATAGTACTGATTTGAGCTTTCAAGCCTTCTGTAACTATTACGTAGTCTACAGTAGTCTCATGGCCCCTTCCTCTGTACGTAGGTTCTAATTTATTGGTTGACTGTTGGACGGGGTTTATAATTTGCAAGTCCAGATCAGAGAGTATTTTATTCATAGCTGGCCCCACTCCTGAGTGGATAAAGTGGGTTAGAGGATTGTCATGCTCGTCCACCATTCCACAAGTATCGATGTTGGGGCAAGGATGTAGGTTGAAATCACCACCCCATATTACATAGGGATTAGCCGTTTTCTGTCTGATATAAGAGTGTTCAGTTATTTTGTCTTGAATTAGAGAAAGAACACTCACAAAGTTGTCAGCATCCAAATTATTGTATGTGTTTATTATTGTGATAAAGAGTTTTTTTCCTATAGTGAGAGTGAGGATCTGGAAGTTCAAAAAGAGATCTACCTTGAAAATCTTTGTATCGGCAATTGTGTTGGCCATGTAGATTACTAAACCCCCTTTAGGTCTTCCTGAGGTGCTGGGGAGGGCGAGAGATATGAATGTCCTGTACCCCACAAGATGAAAGGGTGTCGTGGCCCAGGTCTCTTGTAGACAAATGATTTGATTGTCCTTCAAGAATGCGGCTGCCGAGCCGTCCTCAATCTTGTTACGGAGTCCGGCCACGTTCCATAAGATCACGGAGAGCTGAGTGGATGCGTGTTCTAATACATCATTAGTCGTTTGTGATGAAGGTGGAGTAGAAGAGGAAGGTGCCAGGGTTATTAATGTGGGCTCCGGGGATTTAATTATTGGTCAATCGACCATTTCCAGGCCGCTAAACCTGTTCGTGGTCGGGATGCCTAGCCAATGTTGCCCGTTATTGGTGTCTCCATAGTTAGGTCCGTAAGGCTGGTGGGATGGTCTCTCCCACTGCTCCCAGTTTCTAAATCTGTTTTGTGAGCCCATAACCTGCCATGGAGCTTCTCTCTGGTGGTGGTTCTGATTAGGTGGGCACCAGGAATTGATAGGGTCGCTATATCGCATTGATAGGTTTGGGCCAGCAATATCTAGTTCCCATGGTTGCGGGATTGGTTTCCTCCAGATGTTATCGGTGTTACGTGTATAGTTGTTATTGTTGTACCTCTTTGGGTAGAAATAGGACAAGGGTCTTGTTACAATCCCCCCTGAGGAGTTGTTATATTCCCAGGAGCAGATATATTCAGCTATACTGGGGTCATCAAACGTAATTACTATACAGTCTCCCCGGATGGATTTTTTCTTATAGCCTACCCACGGGGTCCGGGATACCGATGCTATTTTGCTTTTCCAGGGTTGCGGGACGGGCGATTTGTATTCAACCAATACTGGACTTTATTCTTTAAAGACCAGTTGGGTTCCGACCCCTCGCCTGTGAGTTCGGGTACCCCTGTCATAACCACCACATAAGGAGAAGCCTCAGGTGGCAAATGTAAGGTAGGTGGTTGTTCAATTGTCCCTTTCGGGGCACCTTTTGTTTGTGGTGGATTTGTCTTTGTTGTAGGAGGAGTTTTAGAGGCAGGTGTTTTTACGGTTGAAGTGTTTGCTGTTGGTGTTGGTTGAGAACTGGCTTGTGGGGGAATAACCAGGGACGTGGGAGTTGACTTTTGTGCAACGGGGGGGTTTGTTGGGAGTGTTATTGTAGTTTGTTTTTTGAACTGCGGGGGAGGTAAAGTTGCAGGTTTCTTGGGTACAGAGAGAGTGATTGATGGGTTTGAAGGTGGTTTGATATGGGGTTGTGAGGATATAGATTTAAGGGAGCCAGTAATTTTTGTTAGCTGACTCTCTATGTTACTGAGTCTGGATTCTAACGGACGGATGTAGGAATTTAAGAGGGAGGCTATCTCTTTAATTAATCTTGCTGATTCTCTTTGTCTTCCTGTGTGTTGTGGGCTTGAAGGGTCTGGGATTAAAGATTCTCGAAGGTCAAGTGGTAAATGATGTATTGTTACCGCATTATTAGTTGGGGGAGCAGTATGGTTGAGTAGCGCTGAGGGATTTGTGTCGCTTACCAAAATTGGGTGCTCGATTGCTATGGAATTTGCGACGTGTTCTGACTTTTTCTTTGGGTTCCGTTTCTTTATGGCTCCCTCCTGTCTCCCTCTCATTTGCCTTGCTTCTTCGGGTGTAGGATCAGGAAAGATATCAGGGGTTTTTTCAAGGTCACTTTCTGTGAAGGTTACAGATAATTGGGATGCTGAAAGGTCGACATTATTTGGCAGGCTAAGTCTGTTTGTAGTCACCGCCGTTTGAGTTGGGGCTGGGTGTACTTCAGGAGTTTTTGCAGTTGCAAGAAGTCCCATTGAGGATCGGCGTGCAATTGCAAGGTCCGTGGAAACTCTACCCTCGATCAAGCTTATACTCTGATCAATAAATGTGTGCTTTGGCCAAGAAGTAATTTTTCTCCTATTCCATTCTTTTTAGATTTTTTCTGCTTGGTGGATCTCGTGTTCATTTTGCAATGAATGTTCACCTTGGAAGGATACTATATTACTTGTCCGGTTGTAAAACTGGTCAAGGAGATGATGGATACCTTGTGTAGGGTTGTCCAGGGGGTAATTCTTGGGGGGGTGGGCCGGACCGGACTCTCCCGTTCTCGAACGGCCTCAAACGGCCCGCTCTTTGCCCGGTCTTCGCCCCGGCCTGCGTCCCGCGTGCGTCCCGCGTTGCGGGATGGGCCCCTCTTCCTTTACGCTAGAAGGCTAGGGGCGTGGCCGCCGGGGGAAGAGTCAGCAGCTGTGGTGAGCTAAGGCTGCTGGTACTCGCAGTCCCCCGGTAGGCTTGCCGCTCTCTTGACCTCCGCTGTACTCAACCTGGGAGCGAAGCTGGCTTACCACCGACTGTGGGCGCTCACACCAAGGAGAACGGAGGCAGGCAGGTGATGAGTGGCACCCGCGAAGCGGGTGTCGCGAAAGGTCAGCGTTGAATGCAGGCAGCAGGTTGTCCTTGCAATGGGAGTCAGATTATGGCCAGGAACACACTAATTTTTGATTCACTTACTTTTCTGTGAGGCCAAATAGAAGATAGTGAAGGTCCTTTTGGTGGAAAAAAAGTCTGCTGTTCTCTATAACTTCCATTTCATCGACTTCCTATGAAAAAAGATATAAGAACATCATACCTTACAGATTCCTTACGGCCAAATCGTGTCAGATATATGAGTATTTTTTACTATGAGATCCACTTACAGTACCTATATGAGATAAATTATGTTAAACATTAGATTAACTAACTAACTAACTAACTTTTATTAACTATTCCCGTCTTCAAAGGCCAATTACCTTTACTAAAACTTTGGTTTTAAAAACACTAGGTAAGAATTTTTAAAGTCATAAGGCAAACGTTGTTTATAACTCAAATGAGAATCATTGCAGTAACTCCAACCTTTTTTACATTTTAAATAGCATGTATAAAGTCCTGATGTTGTCGAAGGACCGTCATGATAAATAATAGCTACAGTTGTAAAGGTTCTTCCTGAAATTGATAACTGAAAAGCCACAAAATTTTTGATACAAGTTGTCAATTTAGTTCCATCAGGTCTACATCGTTGGAAAAATAAAATGATATACTGACCATAACTTTGTATAAATAATGTGGATAGCATTGGACACTTACATTGGGTACACACCATATTATGATCTGCTGCTTTAACTAGATTTTTAAATGACACTGATTTACAGTCTGGTAAAGTCAAATATATAAATCTTTCAGTATCTATTCTAGTATTACTTGATGAACTACAATTGTGGCAGTCATGCTGCCATTGATAAGAAAGGCTGAAAAGATTATCTACATCTACACCTTCATCTTCCAAAACACCAAACATATACATTAAAAATTCCTGACAATCCTGCTGAATGTTCTGTGAAAATTTATCTTGACCAGAACACATATCTAAAATATTTCGAATTTCTGTTACACTTTCTATTTTTGCTCTATCACTGCTACATTTCTCAAACACAGAATTCAATACACCACACAATCTTTGATCCCGATTTTCAACAATCTGTTCTTGTAAAGTTTGAAGAAAAAAAACAATATTAACCACAACATTAGCATAGCAGTTGACACCAGAACTGTTTTTAAACTGAAATCCAACAACATTTTCATCAGAATCCTTTTTCTTTCTGTTTTGAATTACAGTTTCATCTACTTTTTGTCTTTTTGCTACTACCTCACTGCAATTATTCTCATTTCATCTTTTTCGGCCTACCACACGTTTTTCAAACAGAGGATATTGAGGCAAATGTGGAGCATACTCTCTTCTTAATCTATTGTATTCTTTAACACAATCTAGATCTGCACAAATCTTTGTCTCATCACACTCAATCAAGTACAATCCTGATTAAGTTCTGACTCGTGATAATGCCACCTATGCCATACCCTCTTTAAACACAGATCTTCCAATGTTCACCAAAGCACTATCTACACTTAAACCTTGAGATTTATGAATTGTCACCGCATATGCCAAACAAACAGGAAACAGTTTTCGGCAAACATATAAGTCTTTTACAAGCAAAAATCTAGCAGAACAACGACTGATTTGTTGTACTTGCTCAATGCCATCAAATTTTATTTTTAAAAATTCAATTCCATCTCTATTTCTATAATTCAGAAAATCAACAACATGACCCATTGCTCCATTTACCAGACCTCTTTCAACATTTAAATTCCTTCTCAAAATGATACGACAATTTAAACACACATTCAGAGTCTTTTCAAAACAAGCTATTTTAGAAATAATTTTCTCTAATGAATCCAATTTTGTTTTCAAATTTTCTGACAAAACAATTGTTGCACCCATATGCTCTATTTTATCTATTGCTTCCAGTTTCACAATCTCTTCATTTTCTAACTTTAACATTTTGTTGTTGAAGATGGAACATTCGTGCAGAGTTGGCATCAAACATATCCCAGATTTCTTCTCAGTCATTTTTTTAAAAATATTCTCTGGAAGAATGTTTTCATTTGGATACAAATTTGTAATTAATCGAGCATGTAAAGCTTCTTTCCCAAGCTCACTTACTTTTCCGATTCTTACATCTTGTAGAATATTTTTATAATCTTCATCCTTTGCCTGTCGCATATTTTGAAGCAGTTCAGCATATTTGAAATTTAACCATATATTAACGTTTCCAATGCTTCCAAGGGACTTCCTGGTATCTTCATGCGTGAGCATTTTAAACACTGGTTGTCCTTTTACTGGAGTCAACTGCAATAGATCTCCAAAAACAATAATGTGTTTTCCTCCAAATAACACATCATACTCTGTTCTAAGAATTTCTTGCATTCTCAAATGCACAAAAGCAAGCATTAGATTTGAGACCATGCTTACTTCATCAATGATAAGAAGTTTCATTTTCTTCAAGACTCTGGAAACTTTAGAACACGCATCTCCAGATAACTTGTTGTAATGCAATTTATTATCATGCTCAACTGGCAGCATCAGTAAAAGATGTAGAGTGATCCCTTTAATGTTATGTGCTGCCAGTCCAGTTGGAGCAGTTACAACACAAGACAGCGGTGAATCAGTCCTTTTCTGCAAATAAGTTGTAATGGCTTTAATCAGAAAACTTTTTCCTGTTCCCGCTTCTCCACTTACGTACAGTCGAACAGGCTTAAATGATGTACATGAGCACACTTTTTTCTCATGTCTGAATCCATGTTTAATCTGTTCTGTAACTTCGTCATATATCTTTTTCTGCTCAACGTTTAGTTGCTTTACCAAATTTTCTAAGTTAACTCCATCCTCTTGCGCTTGTTCCATAGCTCTTTCCACCTCATCCATGGCAGTTGCAGCTTCATTTTGGATAATTGGTCCTCCTAGTGGATCCTGACTCAATGAAGTAGAACTCTGACTGTCTTGAGAGCTGTCTCTAGCAATCTCTTCAGCAATTGGGGTTACTTGCTCTATTTCTTCGTTCAACATTTGCAGATAATTTGGAAAAACAGGACATTCTATGGTATCCTTAGTTGCATTAAAAGAGTCTTCATAACAGAGAAAATCTCCAAGTAGTTCTTCTTCTGTACGACATGGCTTAAAGAGTTGCAAAAGAGCTAAATAGTAAAATTCTCTTTTGTCTGGAGCTTCGCAACTCAATTTTCGATGATTAATCAAATGGCCTTTTCTCTGCTTCACTAGACATCCTTCATACCCAATGACAGCATATTTTCCATTATTGATATCTTCTTTGATGTTCCTCTTATAACTGTAGTTTTGCAGAACTTCATACAAACAAGTGTTCTCAAGGTGAGTACTTCTATTTGGATAGTATGTATCCAACATATTTGTCTTCAAAATATCTGTACTGTTTGGTTCTTTCTCCGCCAAATATTCAATTTCTTGTACAGATTTCAAAACTCGGTTTTGGGTTGCAAAAAGACCTAGACTCACCTAAATGATTGTTCTTGATTTGGCATAGAGACTTGCTGATGCTAACGATCAGAACATTCATATGCTTCAATTTCTCGATGCGACAACATCTTCAGACTGAAACTGTATAATTTCTTGCTTAGACTCTTTTCATGTGAAATGTCCTCCCACATTTCCTTCAGTTCTGTCTTTTCTTTTTTTGTGATGTAAGATGTCACATATCGAGCCACAGCAATAGAGTTGTCAGCAACAAACTGAATATCCATGTTAGCATTTCACATGGACAAAATCACTGGGTTGTAGTCGTTGATGTACTTGGACTCTTCGTTTCTTTTTAAATTATATGTATTTTTGGGAGATTTCCTCGTCACAGTATGTCGTAGAGATGACATCAAATTTGTACTCTTCCCTTAGAAATCACTGGTTGTGGAAACGCAAAACGACATTTCGTGTAGTACTTTTCCTTGTTTTTGAATTTTCGACGACAGTACTTTCCACAACGATGAGATTGAAAACGTAAAACTTGTTGCCTTAAACTGTTTTCTTCAGTAGTTTTTGGAACAGCACATGTTGAATACTCTTCAATGAAACTCAACACTGTTTCATCCGAATCTAATCCAAATTTGGGTGCATCTTTAATCCATAACAACATATGTATTTGAGAAGCACCTCTCGCTTGATATTCCTTCCTCCAAAAGAAATCCAAAACCTCTCCAAGGGGAGGATTTTTTTTGTTGGTAATAAAAGACATCATAGCTTCAAATCTATGATTAAAATATCTGCAAACATTCACTGGATCCAAAGAACACAGTTCTCCAGGTGTTTTCAATTCTATATTTTGTATGTTTCCATTTGCCTCTCGTAGAAATTGAAGTAAGTCGTCCCATGCATACTCAGCACAGCTAAGAGTGAGGAACCATGTAGGAGTTCCTAAGTTTCTTAGCATACATTTCAATTTCCCATGACGACGGAACCAATACTCATTTGTTCCACGCTGACATGCCATGGGATTGATTAGCTGAGATTCCAAAATATTGTCTTGCAGATTGACTTTCTCCATAAAGTCCCTTGCTGAAACATTTTGCAGATGAGCTCCACTTTTCAATATATGATTAACTGCATAAGAAAGCCCAGACAAATCACTTTCATACAGTAGATGAAACAAATACGGAATGCATTGCGGAAACCTTGGATCTTCAGCATATAATCTTAAAGTCCGGTATTCAGCTGCAGAAATTTGAACTGGTCGATCGTCATATCGTTCACCACGACCTGTTGGAAATAACTGTGGAAAACAATGAGCTTCCAAACTTTCTTCCCATACACTAATGGGACTTCCTTTTGCTGCTTTCATTTTAAACAAGTCAATTGCATTCCCCATTACTTCTTTGGGATGCAAAGGATGAACAGTATAATGTTCATATATTTCTTCACTTCTAGACACATCAACTTTTTCAATTTGGCCAACTGAACAATCACTGTCTTCTTCTGTAGCTGTTTCCTCTGCTCCAACACTTACATCTTTATAGTACTCATTGTTTTTGACCAAATACAACGTTGCCTTTTTGACTTTCCTAACATCCACTAAATCTTGCCAGATTTTCTTACTCTTTGTCGGAACCCAATTAACTAGCATAACCAGAGGATCCTCTTCTACTCTTTCTACACCAATTGTATCAATATTTTTCTTGACATCTAGAGGCAAATAAACAACTCTTCCCTTTAATCCTCTTTGTAAATCTGTAGGAGGTAATTTCCCTATCTTAGGCTCCATGCGAACAATAGCTTGAAAAGGATGGACACATTGAATCAAAATTGATTAATGAGTATTTAAATCCATCAATTCAGAAGGAATATCTATCAACTGAAGATTATTATGAGCAGCTCTAGCAGGCATTCTATTTTCATTTAATTTTTTCAAACAATAATTACAAATATGCTGATCAAAACTCAAATCAAAAGAATTCTCCACCAACAAATAACTTACAAAATCCTTCCATTCACTATTATTTTCCAATTCACATTTTGCATATAAATCAACTAACCTAGTCTGAATCTTATGATGAGTCCGTCGACAACACACACAAGTTAAATTAGGCCTTTCACTTGATTGCACCTTAAACTTGGTAATTTCCTCGTCAAACCTTTCTGTACTTGAAATCTGTACATTGTCTTCCACATTACCATCCATTACTATATCCATTTCTACACTGTCCTCTTTGTTCCCAAAATAACAAAACTCAATTTCTTCACAAATAGTCTTCACATCTACTTCAGATCCATGCAAAAGAGCACTGTTTAACTGTTTAAGCTTAAGTGCTGGACTTTTTGCATAATACAACCTTCTCACTAATTTCCTCACCTTATTATGATGCACTGCTAACATCCTAAAATGATGAAAAACACTCTGACATACTTTTCTAGTTAGACAAGCCAGTGAATGCCCATGCAAACCTGTGTTTTTTCTTACTCTGCAAGCATCTAACTCTTGCAAGATCTTCATTTTTTGTTTTAGACTTTTCTTACTATATGCACGTAAGAAATTTCGAAGCAAATCGATTGAATCCTGTCGCACACTACAAATACTACTGCACTTCCATGTGTACACTGGACCCTTAGTACGTCCCCCTAATACTTCATCACTTAACACCTCTTCTGCATCTCTAGACATAAGTTTCTCTTTTTCCATCACACAACCATCTTTCACCTCATATGCTCGACCACTGGTGTCAACTGCATGCACCAAACCATTTTCCTGAAAGTAACTCTCCTCATTAAAAAATGGCTCAGAACTTGAACTATGCATCCATTCACCAGAAAAATACTTCACAAAAATTAGCCCGATTAATAATTATTTTCCATCTACTGTTCGATTTGAAAATATCAATTGCCTTATTAAGTATCCTAATTCTATTGATTACTAAAATAAATAATTTTTTCTTAACTTCAAAAGCCTGATCAACAATCTTCTCTACACTTTTCTTTTTCTTGTAAAAAACAGCTCTCTGTTTACCTTTCTTTTCATTTTATGGCAAATTTAAAACTACCCTATTGCGAAACATTCATCTACGAATGTCCCTAAATTGATTTAACCTTCTATTGCTATCCATACTCTTCTCTCCTGCTCCAATAGAGACATTTTTTTAGGGCCTCTCCTTCCTTTTTAGATTTGCTCTCTGCTTCTGGATCTTTACATTACTGTTAACATTTCTTTTTGATCTACATAAATTGCGAAGAAAAGACTTAATTGTCTTACCAGGAGCTTTTCTTGTGTTTTTTGAAGTACTTGTTGTAGAGGATTCCTTTAATTCCTTTGATGATTTTGATCTTTTATGTGTGGTATTTTTTCTACTCCTTTGCCTTGATGGTAATTTTGCTTGCTTTTAAAATGTTGATTTCAATCTGTGGTTCTGAAACAAATATTACATTAAAGACCACTATTAGCAAACAACAAAGTAATGACAAAAAGGAAACAATATAAACACTAATTTGCAACATATTAAAGTTTATACCACAGCAACTCAGGGCCTTATTTATGAAGGCCTTGCGCCACCAGTGCGTCCCATGTTAAAAGAGACGCACCGGTGCCACAAGGCAATCATAAATAAGGGCCAAATGTAAATACCATTGATTAGACCCCAAAATCGTTTTTTAAATAACATTTAAGAAACACTGTGCAGAACCTATGTACAACCACTCAATATCAATGCTGAAACCTCACTGTTTCCAAAAATACAAATCCTCTATCTTGCAAATGTTCATAGCAAGCATTATCAAAAAGCAAAAAGCAAACCAACAACAAACAAACTAAGGGCCTTATTTATGAAGGCTTTGCGCCACCAAAACGTCACTTATTTCCCATGTTTAAACTGATGCACCGGCAGCACAAGGCAATCATAAATAAGGGCCAAATGAAAATCCAATTTATTTGCTCCCAAAATCGTTTTTTGACTAACATGTTAGAAACACAGCGAAGATCCTATTTACAAGCACTCAATTTCACTACTGAACCCTCACTATTTCACAAAATACAAATCCTCTATCTTGCAAATGTTCATATCAAGCATTATCAAAAAGCAAGACACAAACCAACAACAAAAAAACTCAGGGCCTTATTTATGAAGGCCTTGCGCCACCAGTGCGTCCCATTTTAAAAGTGACGCAGCAGTGCCAGAAGGCAATCATAAATAAGGGCCAAATGTAAATACCATTGATTTGCCCCCAAAATCGTTTTTTGAATAACAATTAAGAAACACTGCGCAGAACCTATGTTCAACCACTCAATATCACTTTTGAAACCGCACTGTTTCCCAAAATACAAATCCTCTTTCTTGCAAATGTTCATAGCAAGCATTATCAAAAAGCAAAAAACAAACCAAGAGCAAACAAACTCAGGGCCTTATTCATGAAGGCCTTTCGCCACCAAAGCGTCACTTATTTCCCATGTTTAAAGTGATGCACCGGCAGCACAAGGCAATAATAAATAAGGGCCAAATGAAAATACCATTGATTTGCACCCAAAATCGTTTTTTGAATAACATCTTAGAAACACTGCGCAAAACCTATGTACAACCACTCAATATCACTTTTGAAACCTCACTGTTTCCCAAAATACAAATCCTCTAACTTGCAAATGTTCATAGCAAGCATTATCAAAAAGCAAAAAACAAACCAACAGCAAACAAACTCAGGGCCTTATTTATGAAGGCCTTGCGCCACCAGTGCGTCCCATGTTAAAAGAGACGCACCGGTGCCACAAGGCAGTCATAAATAAGGACCAAATGTAAATACCATTGATTTGCCCCCAAAATCGTTTTTTGAATAACATTTAAGAAACACTGCGCAGAACCTATGTACAACCACTCAATATCACTTTTCAAACCTCACTGTTTCCCAAAATACAAACCCTCTATCTTGCAAATGTTGATATCAAGCATTATCAAAAAGCAAGACACAAACCAACAACAAAAAAACTGAGGGCCTTATTCATGAAGGCCTTGCGCCAACAGAGCGTCACTTTTTTCCAATGTTTAAAGTGATGCACCAGCAGCACAAGGCAATCATAAATAAGGGCCAAATGTAAATACCATTGATTTTCCCCCAAAATCGTTTTTTGAATAACATTTAAGAAACACTGCGCAGAACCTATGTACAACCACTCAATATCACTTTTGAAACCTCACTGTTTCCCAAAATACAAATCCTCTATCTTGCAAATGTTCATAACAAGCATTATCAAAAAGCAAAAAACAAACCAACAGCAAACAAACTCAGTGCCATATTTATGAAGGCTTTGTGCCACCAGAGCGTCACTTATTTCCCATGTTTAAAGTGATGCACCGGCAGCACAAGGCAATCATAAATAAGGGCCAAATGAAAATACCATTAATTTGCACCCAAAATCGTTTTTTGAATAACATTTTAGAAACACAGCAAAGATCCTATGTACAAGCACTCAATTTCCCTACTGAACCCTCACTATTTCACAAAATACAAATCCTCTATCTTGCAAATGTTGATATCAAGCATTATCAAAAAGCAAAACACAAACCAACAACAAAAAAACTCAGGGCCTTATTTATGAAGGCCTTGCGCCACCAGAGCGTCACTTTTTTCCTATGTTTAAAGTGATGTACCAGCAGCACAAGGCAATCATAAATAAGGGCCAAATGAAAATACCATTGATTTGCCCCCAAAATCGTTTTTTGAATAACATTTTAGAAACACAACACAGGACCTATGTACAAGCATTCAATTTTACTACTGAAACCTCACTGTTTCAAAAAATACAAATCCCCTATCTTACAAATGTTCATAGCAAGCATTTCCAAAAAACATGCCACAAACCAATAAAAAAGAATCTCAATCTGCTTCCAAATCTGAGGTAATGCAAGTGACAATATTCTAAATGGTTCAAATATATTTATTTATTGAGGCAAACACTATTAATTACTTCTCAAAAATATAAAAGCCATTCTTTTACCCCAAAATCGTTTTTTAAATAACTTTTTACAAACACAGCACAAGTCCTATGTACAAGGAATCAATTTCGCTACTGAAAATTCACTATCTGCTTCCAAATATTCTCCATAGAGCAAACAAGTCTCTATGTAAATTAAATAAATCATTACTTACCTTTACAAATGCTTTGGGAGATTGAAAACAGTGTCAGACACACACACACCATTTTTTCATTAGCAGAGCAAAAGGTGTGCACTCAATACACTGAAACCAAGACTGGCATAGAAAATCTCTAACTTTACACACATATGCCTTATTTCAACCAATCAAAAGTGTTCCCTCACTATTTTCAAACCAACACCCTTCCCCCTCTCAGACCTTTCTATCTGTTACCATAGCAACTCCCTCCTACCTGAACTCTCAGGTTCAAAAGTTTATTCTACAATGTTGCAAATTAAGTCAGCAAGGATGTTTGACCTCTCAATACACCAGCTTATCCAGGGCATTATTGCTTTTAGTGACTTTTTCTTAACCATTCAAATTGCTTCTTTCACACAACACAACCATGCACCCTAACTTTCAGTTTTCAACTATCTGAATCCACCAATCATTGCTTGTGATTCAACAGCAGGGAAACTCCACCATTAAAAAAAAAAAAAACTCCTACTGTTCCAACTGCCATTTCATTCCCACACTTCATCTGACTGCACCAGAACCTTTTCTCATCATGTATTCTGTATGGATTATTGGACATAGCTACATCCACTGGGCTCAAAGGTATGCAGCAAGCAGAAATTATCACAACCTTGATTTATCAAATGTGGAAATCAAGTGGATTGGCCAGAGAGGATTGAGATGTCATCAATTGATACCATTGGTGAAAACCTTTTTGCATCTGCCAAACCCTGACCTCTTAATAGTGCACTGTGGTGGAAATGATTTGGGCACTATGACTGGGGTTGGTCTGGAAATGCTTTTAAAGGACACCTTTGATCAATTGTTGACACTTTTTCCACAAACTGCCTAGGTATATTATAATATATGCCAAAGACAGAAATGGAACTGGTCCAACCAATTTTGTCCACAATTTGAGAAAGCACGGAAACATGTGAATAAATCTGTTTCTGCTTACATGAGAGACTTTGGAATGGGTTCAATATACAACAACAACTTGCGATACAACATGCAAGACATCTACAGAGGAGATGGTGTGCACTTCTCAGATGAGGGGAATAGAATATTCCTCCTGAATTTAAGACTGTGCATTGGAACCTACTTGTAGGTACTTAAATCAGCCACAGAACCCAAAAGCTCTTTTTAGGGCTACCCTACCTCTGATCACTCATAATGATTTTCTTTTTCTAACTTTTTTCACTATTTTTCACCAAAGTACGCTCCCCGGTACGCTTCCCGGTGCGCGTACCGGGCGCTTCCCCCGTGAAAAATGTAAAAATGTTTTTTTGGGGGTGGGACATAAATGAGCCTTCTAAACCCCCCTTAGAAAACCTAGAGGGTCAGGAAGTGTCTACCGTGCCCCCTTCTACCCATTCCCAATGTTGTTTGTCCTCCATCTTGTGTCTCGATTGTACCGAAACACAAAATGGAGGACTCCCGTAACGCTGCCGGTGTGCGTATCGGGGCGCGCACCGGTAAGCGCTCCCTACAAAAAGGTGGGAAAGTAATTTACAGAAAAACCACTGGAGACACTTACACCAAATATAGAATACGCCCTACTACATAGCAGTCCCTATCATTTACCCAAATTTGGTGGTATTCCATTGAGCCATTTGGGCTGTAGCCCTGTCTAAATATCCTGAGGTAAATTACACGACAAAAACACATATGAAACTGTTTGAATTTTCAACCAATTAAAATGTTACTTACATTTTGTACTTTTATGTGCTGACATTTGATTGGTTAAGTACATGAATATATATGAAAAATGAGAGGGAAACACAGCCATTTTGACTAACACTAAGGTACATTTGGAAAAAATGTTGACAGAAAACTTCAACTACTTTGAAGAAGGTAAGTTGTTAATTTGAAAGGAGGACTATGTTATGCACTTTAAGTAAATTTGGGAAAACGTTTTCAGATAGTTATATACTGTCCCTCTGTAAGAGTTAGACATTGAGAAAGGCTTGTTTATTATAATTATGGTTTGAGTTAGGCTTCTCTGGTATAATTATGAATTTACTTAGGCTTCATCACAGGCACTTTTTAATAGTTCTACTTCCTGCCTGAAACCATACACTGCCCAAAGATAACTTCACTGTTAAAAACTCACAAGTACCTGTCTGAACTTAAACCCAACAGTGCCCTATCTCTACTGATATATTTATTTTTTATGCAATTTACAGCAAGAAAATGGAAGCACAACAAAATGAAAATAATATTTCATTTGAAATTAATATGGAAAACAATCCTAAGGAAGACAAGGATGAAATAGACTTTTTGGATCACACTGTAGACCAAAACGTAATTACATGTGTTGAAGAAATTGAATCATGGAATGAAAAGGAGGACATACCTGATGAATTAATGTTGCAAATTCTTTTAGATTTTGAAAAATCACAATAAATTTACATTTAAAAATTAAAAATTGTTTGAGACATTATTCTAAAATTATGAAATAGTACCAAAATAGATATAATATAGAGGGAGACTTAAAATATACTGTGCAACTTTTTTGTGTTACATAGTAAGTTTGCTCATAGTTACTTCCTTTCTCCCACTATATTATCTCCAATCTGTATTTAACATCTCTTTATCATCTCCTGCCTCCATATTGTTTCTGCTTTCCTGACAGACTATGGTATGAATTCCATATACCACAATAACTTCTGTAACAACATGCGAGATATCTACAAAGGAGACAGTGTATATTAAATTTTAGACTCTGCATTGGTACCTACATGTTGGTACTTAAATAAAAACAAACACAAAAAAACAACAAAAAGAACAATTAATAAACATACAATAATTGAAAAGTCTATCATTCTTTTTTCCCCATAGTATGCTCCCCGGACCGCTTCCCGGTGCTCCCCCCGAAAAAAAAAATTACTTTTTTTTTATCACCGCGGGGCCCTTTTAAAGTCCCCACATCAAACCTGGGGGGTCAGGGAGGGTCTACTCTGCCCCCTTATGGTCTATTCCCCCTTTGTTTTGGCCACCTCTCATGTCTCGATCCTACCGAGACACAAGATGGCGGCCGCTCCGGACTGTTTAGAATGTTTACAGACACCCGACAGCCAATCAGCTTTCCATGCGCAAATCGCGTGTCGCGCCCGGTGCGCGTACCGGGGCGCGCTTACAGATATATATATTTTTTTGAACCTAAATTACTCAAAATCCACTGGAGCACATATCTTGAGACATAGCAAAGGCATATCGGGCTCCCAGTCCCTACAATTTTGCCAAGTTTGGTGTAAATCCATTCAGCCGTTCGGGCTAAAAGTGAGGTCGACCGCCCTATGGAAATTACCATGGGGAAAACGCGTTTTGGGACCTCCCTTTTATCTCGGCCCCCGCTTGCCGCATCCCCCCCAAACTTTCAGGGAAGGACCGGAGCTCGACGAGGCCATTTTGAGGAGATTTTCAGGCAGATTCGTCAACCGGCGCCAAAGTTATTCCAATTAGAATTTTGAGATTTAATATTGAAAAAAATCCTAACTATAACTACCTACTAGCGACCGCCAGTAGGTAATATATATATATATATATATCTATATTCGACTATGAATGCTATAAAAGTGTTACAAAACTATTTCATATACATAGCTAATCTCATGTAGTCTATGATATTTGATACATGCCTCTGTGAGTTCTATAGATTAAAGATGCAATATTGTGCTCGGGGGACTAGCGCACACCTCGTCATGGTTAATTTCATGTCCATCTAATAAACAAATTGTAAACATAAAGTGACGGTGGGGAAGGAGTGTGAATGAGTATAAACCATGATGGTGCCAAATGAAACTTAACTAAATTTGATTAAACGTGTGCCAGTGCTAATGTCACATATAAAATTAAAAATAATTCTTGCCTTGCTCTAAATAATAAGCGACTAAATGGTACTAGACTACTGCCTCATGTAAGGTCTAATGTTGAGGCAGAAGGAGAAAAGATTGTGAATAACTGATAAGGGTATTTACAGGAAGTTGCTGAGTTCTTCACCGATGTTGAGCCCCCCAGGGCTCTTACTGTTCAGCCGAACAATGTATTTAGATTCTAAACGTCTAAGTTGTTTTTCATAGTCTCCCCCTCTCTTAGAGGTTCTCACTGCATCAATCACATAGTACTTTAAATGTGATCAATTTCTATTGTGATGTGAGTGGAAATGCCGAGCAACAGGGTAACTTTGGTCATTATTTGTTATTGCTCTTAGGTGTTGTAAAAATGCGTTGGTGCACAGGTAATTTTGTGCTCCCAACGTACCGTAAATCACACGTGCAAGTGAGAACATACACTGCCAGCTCAGTTCTGCAAGTGAAATGTGCCCTGATGTTAATGGGTTTTGGATAAAAGGGGGTGACGTATGATCCTGTGTTGATGCCAAAATTACAAGCGCGGCAAGATATGCACTTGTAAAAGCCCTTACGTGACGAAAGCCAATCATCTTTTTTTGGTATCTCTGGGCTGCTTGAAACCAACTCATTCCGCATGCTAAAGGCACGCCTATAAGTAACAGTTGGTTTGGGGGTAAGATTTCTTTTAACACTGGATCTGTGAGGACAACTGGCCATTGTTTCCTAATAAGGCTGGAGATTTGGCGGGCCTGACGGCTGTATCCTGTTATTAGCCTGACACCAGTGTTGGTTTCTTCCATCTTATGTGTGTCTGTTTGTGATTTGACTTGGGGAGAAGCATTAAGCAGCTCTGATCTGTTTTGGTTGTTGGCTCTAGTCATGGCTGAATCTAACATGTTCTTGCTGTAACCTCTAGCTTCTAGTCTTAGTTTAGCCTCAGATTGGTTTTTGTCCCTCAGCTCTGTCGTACTGCAGGCTCGATGTATCCTGAGGAACTCTCCATAGGGAATGGCCCTAATGGTGTGTTTAGGGTGGAAACTTGCAGCATGTAAGATGGAGTTACCTGCTCTTTCTTTTCTAAATAGGCTAGTTGTTATCTTATTGTCTATAATTTCCACCATCACATCGAGGAAACTAATTCTCGTGGCATTTATGTCTGATGTAAACACAAGGTTACAATCATTGTTATTGATCGCATGTACAAAATTCTGAGCTTCTTCTCTGTTTCCCCTCCAGATCACGAATACATCATCTATATACCTCATATACATGACTATATTCCTCGACCATGCATCAGAGTGTTGTACCCTGAGGACATGCTCCTCCCACCAGCCAACGTGGAGCCCCGCGTAGCTGGGAGAGAAGCATGCCCCCATGGCCACCCCCCTGAGTTGCTTGTAAACCCGATTATCAAAGAGGAATACATTATTGTACAGGCAACGTTCAATCATGGTCAGAAGCATGGCATTATGTCTGTATAATTCTATTAGTCTCTTGTCCAAATAAAATTTCACTGCTCTTAGTCCGTCAGTGTGAGAGATGCTTGTGTATAGTGTAGATATATCCATGGTCATGAGTAAAAGGTCAGCCGACCAGTCGCAATTTTCAAGTACTCACAGGAATTCAGTAGAGTCACGTATGTATGAGGGTAATGAAGTGACAAAATCCTGCAAATAGAAATCAATGAATTTTGATGTATTTTCAAAGAGGCTGTTGATCGCAGAAACTATGGGTCTCCCCGGAGTTGGTGTAATGCCTTTATGTACTTTTGGGATGAAGTAAATGTTTGGTAAAATTGGGAAATCTTTCTGTAAAAATTTCGCTTCATCCTTAGTAAGAAGGCCCTCATGTCTCCACTCATTCAGTTCTTTGTGGTATAGTTGTTGTATCACCTTGGTAGCTTTGAGATCAATGGTAATATAACAAGAAGTGTCATTAAGATGTTTGTATGCCTCTTCCATATATTGTTTTTTCCCCCAAAGGACCACATTGCCCCCTTTGTCTGATTGGTTAATAATCACAGTCTCATTCGTTTTGAGTTTCTTCATGAGATTATTATAAGGGCGCATTCTGATATTCATAGATCTTTGTGTTCTTCTTACCTTGGTCTGCAGTTGTTTCAGGCCACTGGTAATCAACTCTGCATAAGTATCTATTGAGTCCTTGGGCATGTTGGGAATAAATGTTGATGGCAACCTAAGTGCACTTGTCGGTGCTGATCCCAAATATATATCCTCTTCTATAGCAACCTCTTGGGTGTTAAGTTCCAAAGAGTCTCCACGACGTAGATGATGCATCGTTTTTAGCAAACTTGAATCTTTTGCTTGCAAGCCACTTTTTTTTGTTGTTAAAATGCCTGTGGTCTTTTTCTTGGAGGCTAAGCTGGTTTTGATGGCATAATATTTTTTCAATTTTATTTTTCTAATGAACTTAAAGACGTCCACCCTCGTGCTGCAGTAATCAAAATTGCTTTCTGGGCAATATGAGAGGCCAAGAGTCAACAGCTGTTTTTCAGCCTCATTTAGCTCGATTTCAGTCAGGTTAATGATAGTTTTGCCATTCATTGTTTTTTGTTCACCCATGTTTTCTTTTTTTGTGGCCGTCCTCTTCCTCTTGGCGCATTTTCTGCGCTCGCGCCTCCTTGAGTTTCTGAGGAATTGCCTTGTTGGTTTGTGTTCCTGGACCTCAAGGTACCTTTTCTCTGTATCCTCATATATTCCAGTTCTTCCTGTAGGGTTAGTTGGCCCATATCCCCTTCCTTTGATCCGGAGGAAGCACCACCTGAGTCCTCGCTAGTGGGTACTAGACTCTCATTTGATTCTGATGCGTTGGACTCACTCCACAGCGAAGATGAGGCTTGTGCTTGCACTGGCGTAGGTCCTTGCTTGAAAGGTATTTTATTTAACACACGTTGTTTTCGCAGATGATCATATTTTCATGCGAAAGTGTAAATCTGCCCCAACTTATAGTCCTGCTCATCGCGGGCAAATTTATACACCTTTCTCTGCTTGATGGTATTTTCATGTTTTGACAAACGCTCCTTAATTTCTTTTTTGGTTTGTTCGATTAGTGCTTTGTCCTTCACAAACAGCTCTTTGTCCAGTTCTTCATTGATGCGGGTAATCTCCAATAGATCCTTATCACGATCTATTTTTGCGTACTTCACTAGGAGGCAGAGCAGTCTCATGGAAGCCTCCAAGTTACTCTCCGCCCAATCCTTTAATAATAGTGGGTTCGGATTTTCAAAGTTGGGTACCAGCATAATTCTTAAACCACGAGGCACTCTTCCTACCTCGTGGTACTTCTCCAAAGATCGTATTTCCCACCATTTTGTTAATTCGCTTTTCATATGTTTCTCCAGTTCTTTTAGCAATCTCTTAACATCTGCCTCATTGTCCACAGCCGTGGTTTTAGTTTTAGTAGCGTTCCCATTCAGTCCTATTTTAGGCAGGTTTAAAAACAGCTGGTCGAACGCCTCTTCCCGTTCTCGCTCCTCTGACATCTCTGCACCCCAATAAGTTATGCACTGTTCTTGAGTTATGAACTGAGGGGAAAGTGGAAATAAATAACACCGCCCCCGATTGCTGACTCGTAGGACACCTATCTGACCTGTGTGGTGATTTGCAGAAGCCTTCCGTCTCGAAAATAACTAGTCTTTGCTGCTTGCGTGTTCCGTCCGCCGATAGTCACTGTTGCAGTTTACCTCCCTCGGTAATCGAAAACTTTGCTCCACCTCGCTTCACTCGCTCAGGGGGCCGACAGTCCTTTACTTTCTTCAAGTAAAATTCACTCGATGGGTCCGTCGTTTGTTGTCAGCCGGCTTCGTATGAAAGGGGTCTGCGCAGCAGGAGCCGACCGTCTCCTGTGTAATATTACTCTCCACCTTGAAAAACGGCAGCGCTTCTGCCCGTTTTCCCAGCGCGCAAACAACAATGACGTCCGGAGTCAGGCTTGTGAAATAGATTCTTTTATTTTGCCATTAAAGTGCAGGGTGCAGAAATCATAAAACAGACGCGTTTCGGGCGCGGATATATATATCACCATTTCCACAGCAGCGACAGGGGAACCCAATCTCCCACCGCAGCAACGTAGACATGGACCAAAGTTTCTGTGCAGGATTTTTTATGTAGTTGCAAACCGCCATAACGTTTCGCCTCCTCAGAGACTTGTTCACATCACATATATTTATATAGTGACTTGAATCTAACGTGGGGTTGTGAGTGAGGGGGTTACAAAGCTCTTTCCTCCCTAGGAAGAATATTTGGGATAAGAAAGCTGTCTTTATTGATTTTTTAAAAAGAAAAGTGAACATTTACTCACAAAGACTCAGCATTCTTTTTTGCAGTCACATATATACATCTCTCAACCTGCACTCATACAAACACAACACTCACCATCCACCTTGCATGCACTAACAGACCCCAGGCTGCAGCAGCTCTGAATACTCTCTGCCCCCAATTATTCAAGCAGAAAGCCCTGCAGGCTTCAAGGGTGTGTAAGGCCGGAGCTGTTGGTGACCCCCTGGGAAGTGCCAAATGGGGGTGCAGTAGGCATTTTCTGTCTTCTGTCTTTGCAGGCCGTTCTGGGTAAACCTGGGCAGAGTTCGCAGAGTTTTATTCTGCGGAACTCCATGAAGTGGCAGAAAAACTCTGCGTTGCTCTGTGGAGTTCTGTCAGCGGCAGAGTCTATTAAGTCACGTTGCTCGCACTGAATTTTAGTGCCAGGAGTTTGTCCTGCACTCTAAAATCTGTGCAAATGGCACTACGCATCGCACAAGAGGGCACTGCTGTTTTCTGATGCTTTAAGAGACTTTCTACTCGAGCAGCAGCTTCCTCAACGCGAATGGCAGACTTCTCAATGCAAGCAGTCATGACCTGCGGCCACTGCCCGCAATGAGAAGTCTAGCCAGGAGGCGGTCTAGCGCACAATTTTTTCTTGCAAGTGCTCGCCAACAGTACCGGCACTTACCGTTGGCGAGTCGCTCGAGAGAAAAAACTCAACTCCCCGTCACTAGGCACGTTTTTCAGAACTCGGCACAGAGCGCAGAGTGGGCAAAACTCAGCAGAATCTGCAGGTGGGGGGAATTCTTCGCCTACCCCTAGTTCTGGGCCAAGAGACCTGGAGTCAGAAGAGGGACTGCTGGTGTGAGCAGTATATCTTCAAATATGGCCACCCTTAAAAGTGTCTTGGGTCCAGAATGGGCTGAAAAGACAGAGGACAGAACAAAGCCTTTTTCGGCACATTTACAAATATGTAAAGACCGGAGTGTGTCCTGCAGCTAGTATATAGCGCAGGGAAACGTGAGAAACAAGAGTATGCATGACACAGGGACTATGCAGTATAATATTCAGGAGAGGTGCGCTCCAGTTTTAGAGATCTTTCCGATGCTGACTACACAAGACTAGCACCTCATGGAAGAGGCAATGAAACGAGCTGGCAGGCAGTATATGGCAGGGTATTTACCAAGATGTTGGTGAGCTACTAGGTCTGCAGCTGTGAAGACAAGATCTGGCAGGCTCTAATGTTTAACTAAGCTCATCTGCCTGTAGTGTAGAGATATGAGAGGAAAGCCTTCCCTCTTCTAGCATCTCTGCACTCCCACCACAATGAATCAAGCTGACGCATCCAGGGCACCATATCCCTTGCATTGTCACTGATGATTCTTCATGGCATGTATATTTTCAATGCAGCTGTATTTGTTTTCTTTTCAAACTACTGTGGTTACTACCTTCTTACTTTTCCTGCATCATCATTGTGGAGGTGAGAGGATGGTCTGTTTCTGTAGCCATGAAGCCAATCAGAGGAGAGAAAGTGGTCTGGGTTATGTTTATATCTGCCTTTGTAGTGTTGTAGGAATAGCGAGGGTCCAGGACAGCTATAGATTTGCTCCTGATTGGGGAGCTTGTATTAGGTCGAGCCCTAGGCCCCCATGCACACAAAGCAATGACCCACACACAGTAGAATAGTATATAGAACAGGTCCAAGGGACGTGCGCCCTGTCCTTTTTATTGACATGGTCACATGACCTGTGATACCTGTGATGGATAGGTGTAGGGTGAGTGTGGAATCCAGCACTCTGGGATTGGTTGATGGAAGCACATCACTTATTAGCACTAGAACCTGACTAGCCGGTCACTACATCCCTCCCAACCTTTATAAAAAATGGGACAACAAGTCCAACCTGTGGGAGAGAACAAAATACCAAAACAACAACTCTACTGAGTCCGTTCAAGTTGCTGGCAGAACGGGATATGTGGACAGGTGCAGCTGGGAGCACCAGGCATCACAACACTCCTCTGCCATTTTAACCAGACAGCTCTGGGCACAAATGGCAGTGTGGCTGAGCTTTGAGTTTCTCGCTCATCAGTTCAAATTGTCACAGTTCACCTGGGAACTGTGGGTCCTGTCTCACCTGGACTCACTGAGTGGAAGTATATATACAATGCTTGCTGTGTGGGTGCATGTGGAGCAATTCTGAAGTCTGTGGCTGATACATTTTCAAAGTAGCACTGGCTCCATGGATAGCAAGCCTCCAAACACTAATGACATTCTGGTTATTGTTAACGAATCTTCCTCAGATGCTGTAGTGCTTCCAGCTGCCTGATGTTGGAGCAACCTCTTACTTCCTTCTCTCACCAGTATTTCTGTCTCTTACCAGGATTCCCCTCTCACTGGAGTCCCCAGAGGTCCTCTTCATGGGACTTCCATGGGACTGTCTGGACTGCACTTTGCCTCTCCAACGCCATACTATAGGCCCATGGAGGAATCGCTATGAGTCCCATCTTCAACTCATTCGTTTTCAGGTCGGTTCACTCCTGCCACCCTGACTCTGGTGCACCGACACTTACAGGGCAGTCTTTGGAGTAGCCAGACTCTGGCCACGACCTTCATGCTTCCTTGCACATGCTGGGGAGATGCTGTAGTCTCATCTCTCATGTCAGGATTCCTCTCTCAACAGAAATCTCTAAGGCTCTTGCCCCTTGATTACCATGGGCCGGTGTGGATTGCTCAGATCCTCTTTTAGGACACACGACCGGGGTCACTCAGGACAGACGAACAGGGCAAACACCAAGTCTCACGTGCAATACCAAAGGTGGGAGGTACAAATAGTCCAGCATCCTCTCTTCCTCAGGCTTCAGGTTCATGTAATCTAACCGAAGATTTCTGGGTAACCTTCCTCTCACAGTGCCAAAGATGTGTCACCGACCACTGGGGGCCCGATTTACAGAACTAACTTAAGACAAAATCCTAAACTTACTACTATTTTGGTATTCACAGAAGGAACTTTCTCATTTTGGTATTCACAGAAGGCACTTACTTATTTTGGTATTCACAAAGTTAGGAGTCCTAACTTTAGGACTCCTAAATGCCTTCTGTGAATACCAAAAGTCTTAAAGTTAGGATTTTTCTCAGTTTAGGAGTAGTAAAGTTAGGACTCCTAACTTTAGGACTCCTAAACTGAAAAAATACTAACTTTAAGTCCTTCGGTATTCACAGAAGGCATTTAGGAGTCCTGAATTTAGGACTCCCAACTTCTGTGAATACTGAGATGGATTACTGCGTCCCTATTTATCCCCCCACATCCTAACCAGTTCGCCCCCGGACTGAGGTGGCTCGAGCTCACCCGTGGGTGACCAATCTGGGTCACCCCCTTCTAGTTTGCTTATGCAAATGGGGCAGGAGGGGCTTCCTACCCCTGGACGGTGTTTGTCCCAGGCCCCCATTGGGTCCGGCGTCGCCTTCCAGCCTTGGGTTCCAACCCCATCCAGGAGGCGAGTTGCCCCCCTCCCTTGGTTCAAACTGCACCCATATTACCCTTCAATCACCACTGACAACGTGCTTTGGTGTCCTAAAAGGTCGTAGTTTATTCAAACAGAGCATGTTTATACATTTTCCAATATTCATGATCATATCAATGTCCCTTTTGTTAGCCATGTAAACACATTTTATTGTGTTTGCAATCATTTGGTCGCTGTGTGGACCCAGTCTCCTCTATTTCCCGGGAGAGGAGGGACCCCTGTCTGGGCATCTGATTCGCAGGTCTAGGCTTCAACTTGCTACCACCTTGGAGGGTGTCTGTCCGGACCTGCCCGGGCTGCAAGTGCCGTCCCGCTTGCCCTGGGCCTTTTCATGGGCACTCCCTGCTCCCAGGGGTCCCTGTCATGTGACATCCCAAGGACCTTGCTAGAGCATCTACTCTGTCTTTTCTTAGGACACTTGGTAAGCCTACCATCTACCTGTAGTAATTTCTCTCTTTTTTTACCTTTAGCTCTTTCTGCCACACTACCCACGGTTTCCCGATCGGAGAGAGCTCCCCCAATCCTGGCTGTTTCTTTCCTTTTACTTGAAGCCAATCTGTTCCAGCTCCCCTGCGATGTTCAGTAGGAACATGTCCATTCCTACCCCAGTTAGGTGCACCCCGTCCTCCAAGTGATAGCCCGGTGACCTCAAATTTATGAAACTGTGTCGTACGAATCCCCAACCGTTGGCCCAACAAACCTTCGCCATGGTGATGTTGAGTGTCCGTCTGTATTTTTCCACCGCCGGTCCATGGCCCCACACTGTGCCTTCCACACCATCAGATCTGAAAAAATCAATTCAGCTGGGCAAATCATTCGGGCTATGGCCGAGAGGCTTTTCTGCATATTTTCTAGGAGGGCCTTCCTCCCAGGTGCCGCCAAGTCATTACCTCCCAGGTGGACCATCACCTGCACCCGGTATGCCACCACACCCCATTGCCTCTTGCACCATGGAGAGCAGTTGATCCCATTTCATTCCCGAATGCCCCAACCAGGCTTTGTCGGTGTCCCACAGCCATATCCCGCCGAATTCGCGTCCGGCCTGTATTACGTAGGAGTGACCTAAGATCCATACCTTCATCCGTGATTCGGTTGGACCTAGACAGGGTGGGTGGGAGGAGAAACCGAACTCAGTACATCATTGGGCATATGTAACGCTTAAATGCGCTGGATGTTCAGCACCCTATTCCTTTGATTTGCACGCTGTCCAGGCCTAGCCCTGTGGCTGTGGTGGCCACCCCTATTCTGAAATAATGGGACCCATACTTCTTGGCAGGGAGCCCCACTGCCTCTAGGGCCTTTCTCATTACTGCTATGAATTGAAAATGGCTGAGGAAGGACCTATTCCTGTGCCTGCAAAGAGGCCCGTGGCCATAGTCATTGGGACCCAAGTATTTCTTTAGCAAGCACCCTGGGCAGAAGGCCTTTTTCTTATTGCAGTTGGTTCCAGTCCTTTTCCCTCTGCCTGCCTGGTCTGTTTTGGACTTTGGACCTTCGCAGCAGGATATCCAAGAGCTCTTCGCTTATCTCTACGTCCCCCCTGTTAATGCAGGCTGTCCCTGGATCGCCAGCTGTTGAGTCTACCAATTCACTGATCCTAAATGCCCCAAGGAACTACAGTGCAAACGCTGCCCTGAATAGCCGAGTTTCCTGTCCTGAGTTACATATTCCCCCAAAGCCACCCAACATCCTCGGCAATATGGTAAAGTGGATGGTGAGCCTCGCATACTTCTGTGCCTGCCGCAACCTGTTCCAGTCTTTCAGTGCCATCCTGCATTGAAGGGCTCTGGTTGAATCCTCCTCTGTGGCCAGTTTTGTGTAAAATGCTACTGTGTTCAAAAGTGTCTGGGCCCAAGTTTTAGTTTTGCTGGAAGTGAAGGCCCACTCCATGAAGTCTAAGAGACTCTCTTGATCTGCCAGCCGGCCCTTCGTTAGTCCTGTCCTGGCCAAGAAAGTCTCCTATCCCTTACGGTAACGGGTTTCTGTTTTGGGGACCAGTGTATTGTCCAACATCATCTCCAGCCACAGGTTTTCCCATGCCCATGCCTCTTCCGGCACTGGGGTCATTCTCTTTTCCGCGTCTGGGGCGAGTTCTTCAAATTTTGCCCACTTAAAAAGAGAAATGGTATCAGCAACTGAGTTGTCTACCCCTGGGATGTGTCTCGCCCTAAGTGCAATATTCGCTCTGAGCTGGCATTCAAATAGTTTTCCCAGCAGGATGGCCACTACAGTGCATTTTGCTGACCCTGGGTTGATTGCTTGCACACAGAGCATGGTTCTCAGACCATAGCGTTATCTCCCTATTAGCTTTCCGCTGGGCCCAAATGTGGAAAAAGAACACAATGGTAACTCCTGCTTCCCACCAGGAGGCTGGCCAGGACCCAGCTGTCCATGCATTCCCAAGGATGGCACCAAAGCTGTTATATTGCGTCATTACGCTTGCGACGCATGGTACACGCCCCAAACTACCATTTAGATGCTGCACAAACTCTGCTCCGGCATCGCCGCGGCGAACCAGAGAGGGGCACGACTGGTGTGGGAGCACTCTTCAGAACAGTAAGAGGCATGCCAGGGCCGCCCTACCAGTGTCTGAGAGTGTTTGTGAGAGTGAGACTTTGTCTCGGTATGAAGTACCACAGACGAGAATGGGTGTTTTACATGCCGGCCCGACGACACGAAGTTTGAGAGAGATATGTCCGTGCTGTTTGAGTGTGATAGTGTGGCCAGGATACCAAAGGGGGTGTAATGGAAACAATTAAAAATCAAACGATTGCGAATACATTCGAGGGGCCACAATTACTGAGGCAACAGCTGCAGCGCCGGGGCTCCTGGCCATTTGTTTATCCATCTGTGAGAGGTGGGTTACAAGTGAACACGCTCCGTTTGTTCCGGTTGTTGCTTGGGGGCCGTTTCCATGTAAGTAGTGGTGGATATGGGGATACGGATCTCCCTAAAGACTTGCTATAGCTACAAATACCTTTCCTTTAATGTGTTTGAACATAGGTTGTGTTCTTTGGGACCACACCCTCCAGGTCAAGTGGTATGTTTCAATAAACTTGGTGAGTTGTATTTAGTGTTATATCACTTTGAAGGGATATAAAATTACTGTTTTAAATGGCTACACTCCCGGTGTGATGAGGAGATCATGACTTAAGTTTCTCAGAGTTGGGGTCCGACGGGTAACATTCCAGTGATTTTACACTGGAGAACCTTTTTGATATTTTGGGACATGTGTCTTCACATCCATTGTTTTTGACATATGGAACTACTGGTTCTACAAATATGGCTAACTGACGGTCCAAGTAGGGCTATTATCGCTGTATTATATAGAGGGACTTGTTGCAAGGCAAATAATTTTATCACCTGACTATATTTGGGTAGAGGGTAACATTTGTTGGTGTCCACTATTATGAATGTTATTCACTTATGATTTCTTTACAGTTATGTCATGGTGTTGGCGGAACTCCCTCCACATAGCCTCATATTGTTGGGCAAGAGTGACCTATACCCTTTTAACACCTAATTAAGGTAAGGGGGTATCATATGAGACTGGGACAGTAAGTCGTCCTGAAGAAGACCAAGGTGACCCATTAATTAAGGGCTTAGAGAGGTCAAAACATGTTGACTGTAGCAGTAAAGGAGGGGCACTAGGGGGTCCTAATATCACACCCTAGCACTACCATCTATTCATTTTTAATCCTGACCTTGGAACCTACTAATAAAGTTTATTTTGGTATCCAGGAGCCAGTTTTAACTCTAAAATTCCCTACTGCTATTTTTTGTCTATCACTGTACTCAGTCTTGATTTGTTGCGTTTGTCTGTGAACATTATTGTCACTTTCAGTCTTGTGTTGTACTTTGTTCTTGTACTTTTTTGTTCCCCCCTCCCTATGCTCCCCCCGGAGCGTGGCTACGCCCGGGTGTTGTAGCAGACACGATGATGAAGCATGTCACACACAGTGTGTGTGAGTGAGGGAAGTTTTTCATCACACACAAGTGTGCCATTGCTTGTACACTTTTGATTAGTTTGTTCTATCTGTTCTCTTCACCCCTCTTGTGTGTATACTAGATTGACTCAGGGGGTTCGGGGTGGTGGAGCTACATATAGACCCTCTCCCCTTCTGTGTGTCATAATACCAAAGCCGAACCCCCTGGATGAGTCAGTGTAGAGTTCGAGTTGGTTTGCTTGCACCCAAGGCTCGTGGGTGCTGTTGAAATCTGTCAGGAAGGTCTCCCATTGCCCTAGGTTCTCCCTTACTCCTTTTGTGACCCGGACCCTGTGGTGCTACAGTGTCATGCCCCTGGTTATCCTTGCCCTGGTTGCCAAGCGTCTTTCAAAATTTCACCATGCGGGACTCACCCGTGTAGCAAAATTCAATTTTCCAAGCAGCCTCGCCCTGCTGTCTTAGTCTACCAATGATTTGCTTTAGCTCTGTTACCTTGTCAGGCGGCAATCTGCACGTCCCTGCCACTGAATCCAGCTCTATCCCGAGGAAGGACAGTTTTGTTGTTGGGCCCTCCGTCTTGTCCTGTGCTAAAGGGATACCTACTTTCTGTGCCAGAACCATTCATCCCCAATGTAATAGGACGTAGGAGGTTGTCGCAGCCCCCAGTGCGCACCCTGCATATATATAAAAAAGGAAGCAATCTAAGTAGTGGATGCCTCCCCCTTTTGGAGGAGCACGTGTAACTTCAAACCTAGCAGATGGCAGCTATCAGGGTGTCCTGGCAATAGCCAGAAAGCTGATTCTATGTCTGTTTTTACCAACAGGGTACCCCTCCACTCCTGCCTTATCATGTCCACCGCATCGTCCACTGATGCATAGGCTACGGTGCACGCCCCTAGTTCCAACCAGTCATTTATGGAATCCCCTTCAGGATGGGATAAATGGTGTATTAACCTGAATTTCCCTGCTTCTTTTTTATGCACCACGCCGAGCGGTGATACCACCATATCTTTCAGGTGGGGGGACTGAAAGGGAAAGTCACCCTCCCCATTTGAACTTATTTCTCAACCTTTTGTCATGCCACCCCGGGTTGTCTCTTATTGATTTCAGGTAAAGGCTCTCCTGGGCACCCCTGGGTCCTTTGTAAGGGATTGGAAAACCTTGTGTGAAGTCCTCTGCTAGCAGCTGTCTGTTCGTTCCCTTGTGACAGTTTCTCTACAAATATAACAGCCTGCCTGCCATTATGGGGGTCGGTAGCGGCTGTCCCCTGCTCCCCTTGTCCCCGCCTGTGGTGGCCTGCTCCTCACTTCTTTGCGCCTATCTTATCGTTGTGGCCCCCATCCCCGGGGGGCGCTTGCAGCTCATGATGGGGTGGCTATCCCCCGCAAGACTCGCAGGCATGTCTATGCCGGCACTCAACACCCCATTTACAATCGGCCTTGTCGAACCTCCAGCAAGTTTTACCTGATTTGGTGTTGCACTGGTTTTTCCCTTTGAACCCCTATCCTTGCCCATCTTATTTGCCCTCACTTTCCTTTCTTGTGTGCAATGGGGGGGGGGTTGAAAGTTTCCTCTATTAATCCCCACCTCGTCCAAACCAGCTCAGCCCCCGGATTGTGAGAGCCCGAGCTCCCCCAGGGATAACCAATCCGGGACACCCCCTTTTAGTTGGCTTATGCAAATGGGGCGGGGAGGGGCTTCCCGCCCCGAGATGGTGTTTGTCCCGGCCCCCATCGGGCCCTGCTTTGCCTTCCCGGCCTGGTTTCCATCCCTTTCTTTTATGCCCATGGTGGCAGAATGTAAGAGAGGGGGATGCTGGTGATTCCTCTGCTTCCCGCCCCCACAAGTGACGGTTTCAGGTAAGAGCGGAGGGGTCGTTACCCCCAAAAACCATGCAGCTGCATTCTTTCCTCTCCACTGACTCGCCAGACCTAGAAGCACACACTCTGCAAAGAAAAGAAGCATAATCAATCACTGTAATGGCTTAAAAATATAGCCATACAGTGATTGCCCATGTTCTGTAGTAATCCCATCCCCGCATTTCCTTCCAAGCATTCGTCAGTGAGACCAGCCTGAGCTCACTGCTTTTAAAGAAACCAATCTGTGCCTTGCTCTCATGTTGTTTTTTTTACTAGTAAACAGAATAGGAGAAAAGCAAAGATTGGTGTGAGTAGGTGAACCCAGGATTCCAAAGGATCCTGGGACAGCTGTGGTCTATTTCTTCTGGCTCTATAGCAGCATGGGTTCAAGAAGTCTACAGTAAGCATGCCTTGTTGCCTAAGCAGCAGCTTTTAGGTGCTGACTGCCAATAAGCAAGATTAGCCACGCCCTGCCCAGACACATGAAAAACACATCTCTGCGGCTGTTGTAAATAATGTACAGTACTTATGCCAATCCTTGCGGTGGCTTGGAATAGGGTTGCCGGGTCAACTCCCCCATGCCCCAATGAAAAAACTGCATCTGGTGGTTAAGATAAATTTGTTGTAATTGACTTGTTGTGAAGGCATGTGTGGTAAAGGCATGCGTGGATCAGTCATCAGTGGATCAGATAATAATAACGAGTCCTCAATGTTCACGTACTGCTTATGCCAGCAGAAGAACAAGGGGGCATATTATCAAGGACGAAGTTAAAATTATCGCCAGTTTAGCGGCAGAAAACGCCGCTAAAACGGCGATAATGAGCTGGATAATATGCCCTGGAGAATTCCCATAGAAGCCCATGTTCACACCAGAACATGAACGTCTATTGGAATTCTCCAGGGCATATTATCAAGTCCATTATCGCCGTTTTAGCTGCAGTTTTCTGCCGCTTAACAGGCGATAATTTTTAACGCCGTTCTTGATAATATGCCCCAAAGTGTCATATATCCTCATGCAGTGAATCATCCTATTTATAAGACGAAGCAGAGAGACTGGGAAGGTTTATTACACTTGTTTCTCTTTTGATCATAATGGCGCGCCCTTCAGAAGAACTTTCAGCCGGTAGATTTGGTGTTGCAGCTGGGCCTGAAAACGGATTCACATTCTTCAATTTAGGTTGTTCTCCGTGATAAGGTTTGCAGGTGTGTGATTGGACAGCAGTGGATGTTGTGTGTTTGCTGTAGGACCGTTGGGTGAAGGAGTGACCAGTTGTATTTTGAGGAAGTCAGGAAAATTACTTTGTTTCAGTGAATGACCCAAAGCCAGCCTGGCCTTAATTCATGGAGCTATGCCTTAAAAATGGCTGTAGTGGCTCCGCCATTTACCTGTTTGGTGTAAGAGCCCTCTTCTTTCAACTTAATATGCAGCTGTAGGAACGCCTCTGCAGTGTCAATGACCGTGTGTTCAAGAGAGCGAGTTGAACAATGTTGCAGTCCGCTACACAAATGTAACCCTCTTTGTGGAGCGTGTGATGTTGGTGACAGTGGTAAAAAGGGATTAGGGTTTAGAACGTGTTAGCGTGTATGCTCTTTACAACGAGTACGAATAGTTTCATGGGTTTGCTTGCCTTGGGTAAAGATACTTTAGTGAATCAAAGAAACCAAATGTGTTCCACCTCCTGCATCCGGCTAGATGGTTTTCTCAGCCACCCCTTATGTGTACTTATCGTCCGCAAATGCTAGAAAATCCCATAAAGTAAATACCACATTGTTTTCTCGTGTGTATCAAGGCGAGGGAAGTAGAATGTCAAAGGGCAATCTTTTTCTCATTCAAGGCAGTAGACTTAATTCTGAGGCATTGTACATCAGGACTTTTTGCTCACTCGCAGTTCAACTAACACTCAGTGAGTATTTAAATAACCCAGGTGAAGTTGGACATCTTATTATAACTGACTGAAAGTTCATGTACCCAACTATTTATTACATAATACGTGTATTATGGGGGGTATCACCCCAAACACCCCCTTCCCAAAAAAAAACTACGCCCCCTCCTCACGGAACACCAATACATCCTCTGACTCATTCCAGAAGGTGCTTACACAGACAGAACACAGGCAATGGGCAGTGCTTAATTAATAAACAAATAAGTGGCAGGGTCCTAGTCAGGAGGCCACTGCAGTTTGCACCACCCTTCACCACGGCCAGCGCTGCCAATGACAGTACCTACAGAACTACCAGCCATTCCACTGCTACAAGTGTCACAATTCAGACTGTCCGAGGCCCACAAAGCTATAAGAATGGCAGGTTTTGGTTGTTTTTAATATGTATTAAGTGAATAAACAACTGTTTTTCTGCTCATCTGTAAATTACACAAACTCTGCCACTACTTGACAGCTGTCATAAGTGCCTGTGTTGACAATTGAGTGCCGGGGCTGAGCACCGGAAACCACAGGCTCAAATTAAGCACTGCATGGCGATTCTATTAATAGAGGCCAGGCAGTCATTTCTCTTGAGTCAGTTAGGAAACCATCATGGGCTTGGCAATAGCGTTAGCAATTGGAAAAACGTTCAGTCTTCCCTGAGCAATGCACCTAACAAATATGCTCCCCCCATCCATGTGAAAGAAGGGGCAGCGAAGCGAGAACGAGTGATGAGAGTAGAACGAAGCTAGTGTGAGAAGCAGTGATGAGGAAATTAAACCCTGAGTTGAGGTGGGTCGACCCTTCAGCACGTGCTTGAGGCTCCTTTTGCAGATGATTACACAAAAGAAATATATAGCTGTCCAGAAAGCCTTGTTATTGCAAGTATTCAAACCAAAGCCTTCAAAGACACCTGGTAGACCCTGTCTCAAAAAATATTACACATTTTGATCACTTCCCCCTAAACCTCTATTTATGTTTTTCTGTTCCTATGAAACCAAGAGAGAAAACAAACTCAAGTTCTGTTCCTAACATATTGTAAAAGAACAAGTAGATGAGAAACATCCTTCTTCACAAACAGGCAACGATCAGGCAAGCATAGGATTATTTAATATGGAGCAAACAAAGGACTTGTGCTTTTCAATGTTCTTGTGGACACTTGTGAAGAGCCCAGCGTCACATGACGCTTCCAGCCAATGCAAGGCAAAAGTGCAGTAGCCCCCACTTGCTTTCTTCACAACAAACACTGGTCCTAAACAGGATTGAGCCGCTTCTAACAAAGGGTGTAAACTTCAGGAAAAGAAGGCATTGGCAATGCCAATGTGCTCTCGTGTACACAAGAGCTATTTGGCTTTGTTAGTGGTTTTTTTGGTGGGGTGGTGGGACAGGGAGAAAGGGGGCGAGATTAGATGGGTGCACAAAATGATAAGCGGGGTTGGGGGGGCAAGCAACATGAGAAAGAGAGGTTGGAGCAAGACTAAGAGCAGCAAGAGGAGGGAAGGATAAGGCTAATTACGGCGTGGCAGGATGGGGGCACAAAACAACAGTCAGGAGGATAAGGACGGGATAGGCTAGCAACACAAGGGCAGGGTGTAGGAACACTACAGACCAGTCGCTGAGAAAGAGCAAGCACAACCAAGGAATTCTGGGGAAGGGGGTGTACTACATATAAAATTACTTTTAGAGTGGAACAAGAAAACGAAAAAAGTGCCTGCAGAAGAGCGCAGCCAGTGAAGGGACACTAGCCACATACAGAAAGGTGTGATTGGTCCAATGTCCGTGGCAGGGAAAAAATACCAGAAGACAAAGTGGACGCAGAAAGCGCTGACCAATCGGCAGCAAGGAAATGAGGGAGATGTCGATGGCAACCAATTGTAAGTAATGGGTGGGCTCTAATCCCTTTTCCTTTTTTTGTTTAGAAAAGATTTCACAGCAACATCATGTGCGCTATCCCAGGCGAAACCTAACATTTAGGGAACTAATACATTCTGATTCTGATATATGTTTCAAACAGGAGAGGTTCTACTTAATTTTGGATTTGGAACCTCAAATAATATCCTTTGGGCAGACCACCATCTTGGTAAGAGCTGGCTATAATGCCTGTCCACGCCCCTTCTCAAATAGACAAGGTGTTTATTTGTTAAACACAGATAAATAACTGATTTCCAGAGTCCTTTGGACCCCCTTTATGTCTGGTGCTCCTGGCACTTCTTGGACCACCCATTCAGGGGAATGAGAGTACAGAGACTGAAGAGTGGCCAGAGCAGAGGTATGAAGTTTAATCGAGGGCTGTGCTCAGGGTCTTGGAACGCACAGCCTTGCAGCCTCTAACTTGCTTCTTCTCTTCTCAAACATGCCTGGTCTTTAGTAGGTCCTTGACAGTGCTCGCCACACAGTTGAAACAATGTGTGTGAATGTGCAGAGACACTCAGGGGCATATTCACAAGGAGCTATCGCCGAATTTGCTGCACTTTATCGGAGGCAAAGTCGTGATAAGTGTACCCCACCATTCACAAGCTGGTGCTAACAGCCCACAGCACCAGTTTTCTCACGATAGCAGCCGCAAAAACATTGCCACAGAGGACCCCCACAACTCCACACCTCAACATTCACATCGAGCAGACAGATCGGTGATAAGAACACAAAACACTCGATAAGAGCAGTTAGCAGCAGGAAATCTACATCTGCTCTGACCTGGTGTAAAGTCGGACGGCACTCTGTACCAAAATGTGGAGCCCAGCCCACGGTGTCATCGGAAGGGCAACATATGCCATGGAGCAACTGAACATGCAGCCCAGACACCGAAGAGGGCCAGAACACCCACCTGGTACCACCTCAGACGACCACAGAGGCAGCATATACAAAGACAGCGGCCCCACAGGAAATGCACCTGCCTCACAGGCACAACATCTGACAATGTCACTGTCCGTTACAGGCTGAAAGGGACAACCATCCTACACATCCTGACCATCATTGCACAACAGGACAAAGGCACCAAAACAGTGAACAACCAACATCCCACCCCACACCAAGCTGCTGGCTGTGCTGCATCTATTGGCCCCTGGCACACCCCAACCAACACCAACCAGAGTCGGCGGAGCCCCACAGCCAGCCACATACAAGTCCCCCACACCTATCCTGAACATCACCATCACCCTGGCACCCCAGGCCCCGTACGGCCAACACAATGCGCAGGAACCACGTGAGATCAAACAAGGACCATACAACATAGCTGGATGCTCACACGTGTTGATGGCAATCCACTGCACACATGTCCCCCCTGGTGACACAACACACAATCAGTGCAACAGGAAGCAGACGTCACGCATCAATGTGCAGGCAACATCAGAACACAGTGGGACCTACACCAATGTCTCCTCCAAATACACAGCCAGTGTGCATGATTCCTTAATCCTCCGACATTCCATCAGCAACCAGCATTTCCAAGATGGCACCAAGGGAAATGCACAACCACTTGGCAAGTTCCCAATTAACACCCCGCTCACCTCAACTCCACAACCATGCAATCCACAACTCTGGAAATGCACACATCACAAGTTCACAAACAACATGCACACAACATGCCCACCCAGTGAGGTTCCGTGACAATTGTAAGTGGTGCATTCGACTCGCACGAATATAGTCGAATCTGGTATCTATGAACCGCAAATGACGAGTTTAGTAAGTGTGCGCAGTTTCACGGTGCTAACTTTAACCGTTCGTTTGTTAGGTGGGTTTTTCATCTGTACCCACGGGTTCCATCTTAGATACGGCATCCATTTTGTCTCTTGCCCTCAAGTAGCCAGCGAACGGACGTTGTCCGTTTCGCGACCCTGGGACTCCCAAGATATTTGCGGAAGACACATGTTCTTTGTAAGTGTCTTTATGACGAGGGGGATGCTACTGTAAAGCAGATGACGCCGCTTGAGGCTCATCTTGCCGCACGGGCTTATTGTCTCAGCCGTGCATCTCATTAGGCACGTCCCTTTGATGACTGCATCTCGTGTTTCCTGTTACCTCCCCTTTTACACCCTTTCCGATCTCCCCACTGTCCCCGTCTTCCTCTACACCTGTCTTTGTTCCTATTTTTCGATCTGTTTTACTGCTGATTGGAATTTGCTAATGGTGGGAAGATGGGTTTTCACAGTTGGGAACCGCCAAATGTTTCCGCACTTATGTTTCGGATCGTATGTGTTTCAAAGTGACCAAAGCGACCCCTCTGGGGGATAATTGTGAGAACCGGGTTGTAAACTTTTGTGTTCAATGTTATCCTATGGGTAAAAACTGTATAAAAGGAGCGATCCACAGAACCAATTTGAAGCAGTCTCCCCAAGTTGCACGCTGTGTACTTGTCGTGATCTCTGTGTTCCCTGCAGCAAATAAACCTTGAATCTTTGACGTCGAAGGAAGTGTCCCGTGTCTCTGTGATTCGTACGCCGGAGCAGGTTACCCACGAAGGTTTCAGGTGTTGTGCCCTGGCACCGCTGGGTCCTACAGAACCCAGTCCTTCAGTTGGCAACCAACGTGGGGCTGCATCAGTGGTACCGGTCCAAGCCCGACGATCGTGAGGAACTTCGTGTGAAATCTCCGAGGGAAGGTGCACTCCGCTTCATCGATCCTGTTGTCGAAATAAGTGGCCCGAAGACTTTTCCCGCGAAGATTCCCGCCTCCGGACGGCTGCGACGGACTGCTGCCCTGACTGTAGACCTGTTTTGGCGCCTGGCGTAGACCTTGGTATAGCGAGACGATTGACGGGCCTTCCCGGTGACGCCATCGATTTTTGAGTTAAGTATTTGTGGGTCGCTCCCATAGCTTTTGGTTGTTGACACTTTAGCGAGTGTTTTTGTTGTACACGCTGTGTGAGTGTTTTTGTCGGTGACACTTTGCTAGCGTACTTTGTTGTGTTGTTTGACGACTGCAGCCGCCAAAGACCGAGGGTTTTTGTTCTTTGCTGGGACTTGGTAAATCCCGTAACCCTTGAAGTTTGTGAAACTCGGCTAGTGTGCAAGATGCCTGGTCGCAGTACTTTGTTTAGTTGTTTCAGACCTTGTGGTGCGGATTCCCGACTGGAGGACTCGTGTCCGATACCTCCGGTTGGAACTCCTACTTATGATCTATATAGCAAACATGGGCTAGGCCCAATTACCTTTAACGATTATTGGATTAAATATACAAAGAAGGACGGCGATCTTCGTTGGCCACCTCACGGTAGCTTCGAGGCGTCAATCTTAGATAATCTGGAAATGAAGTTGTTCGAACGAAAATCAAGGCCGGCCATGTTTGATGCCTTTCGGTTGTGGCGCAAAGAAGCCCGACAGAAAGAAATCAGACAGAATAAACGTAGTCAGCGAGATAATGTTGCTACCATAGTGAAGAAAGCTGAGCAGTTCCAGCGTGATAAGGAGGATAAGGATAAGGAAGTGTTTGAAAGACTACAGCGTATGACCATAGATAAATGCTATCCTGCTTTGCCTATGGAGTCGGATAAGAAGGAAGAGGTAGTTGAGGATCCTTTAATGTCTTATCTTATGAAGTCGCCACCTCCGTACGTACAGGGTACCGCAGCTCCTGTGGTCCCTGCCGTACCTGTTCCTCCACCTGTTCCTCAACCTGCACCCGTTCTTCCGACTGTTCCCGCTCCTTTGTCTGTTTCTATTCCTACTGCTCCTCCGCTTCCACATACTCCTGCTCCCGCTACTGCTCCTGTTTTGTTAACCCCTGTTGCTGCTACTGTTTCTACTCCTTCTCTTGTTAGCCCTGTGTCTTATTTTTCTCCCTCTACCCGTAGCCGCAATTCTCCTCTTGCGGCTAGCTTCTTTCATTCGCTCGGACCTGTTCATGGGTCCGCTGGTTCCGATGGTCCTCAGAGACGAAGCCAGCTTCCTGGAAACAGAGAACGCGCTGCGCTATATAATATGGCGATGGGTTGGATGGTAAATCCGCAGAGAAATCCACCACGTGTTGTCCTCGAAACGTTTTGTCAATTCAATATACCAACCCAGAGATACGTGTTTGATGAAATGTGTAAGTTCCTTTACGATCAGATAGCGGCCGATGCGCCTGACGAGGTGCTGACCGCCCTGTCTGAACTTCGGCTCCAGTTCGCAACTGGGCTGATAGTTGATACTAATGTTCGACGCGCTATCGAGCGGTTGCTATCTTTTCGCCCCGCTCCGATACCTCATGCACTGTTTGTCGAGGATATTGAAAAACAACCAGATGAGTCTGGCCAATATCCCATGCGTGAAGTTCCGCCGGTTTGGATACCGCCTAATCCTAATGCCGCTCCTCCGACAACAGTGGGCCATTTCGAGAGAGTGTGGATACACCTCCCGTGGAAACGTTCGGAAGTGTTACAGGTGAAGCAATCCTTGCCTGATCCACGCAAAAATCCTACTGGGTATTACAAAGAATTGTCGCAGCTCGTAGATGCTACGGTAATGAATCTATCCGATATCGATATGTTGTTCGGAAATGTCGTACCGCAACCGGTATGGGCTAAGATTCGCCAGCAAGATCACGCAAATGAATTGGGCGGTGATTGGGCTGCCATTTTAGCGGCAGATGCTGGACAAGTTGGTGGTGCCAAACCCGATCAGTTGATAACTGCCCTTCCCCAGAGAATTATAACATTAATGAAAACTCTCATGCCGGCTATGAGGGTAAACTGGGACAAATTGTCAGCCTGTAAGCAAAAGAAAGATGAGAGTGTTTCCGACTTCTTTACGAGGTTTGAGGAAGCATTCATCGACCATAGTGGACAGGATATGGGTACTGAGGGTGGCCAAAGGTTGTTTGTGGATAAATTTGTTTCGAATTTATTGCCCGATTTGAGCAATAAATTGAAGAATTCGGAAAGTGCATGGGCCGTTTCCACCTCAGCTCAGATATTGGCTACGGCACAATACTATGAAAACAGAGAGAAAGAAGAGAATGACCGTGCTGACAAAAAGACGAAAGAGCTGAAAACTAAAGTGTTGTTGCAACAAGCGTATCCTCCGCGGTCAAATCAGAACAATTCACAACAGAACCGATCGCAGTCGCAATCGAATCGGTCACAGCCGCGTAATGATTCCTCCTCCCAAAGATCATCGTTAGGGTACAATCAATGTGCTTATTGTAGACAGGAGGGACACATTAAATTTAACTGCCCTGTTTTGAATGAACGTAATAGTGGTAACTCATCTAAAGGAGGTCGTGGTGGTTCGCAACAGGCGTCACGTGGTAGAGGTCGTGGTGCTCAGAATGATCGCTCAGACAACTCATCTAATTCTAATAATTGTTTCGATCAACGTGGATCGTCGCAAGGACGATCTGAGCAGTACAATGTAGATGATTATTACGTCGATCAGGGAACTGATGACAGTAATTACTAGGACAGCCAAAGACAAGGAGAGGGAGTGGTATCAGTTCCGGTTGATCAGAGAGGGCCTTACGTCGCAGTTGCTACATCGGGCGTCGTTGAGCCTTTTCTGTTGGACACTGGTGCAGCGAAAAGTTCTATCATGCATTCAAAACTCCCTGGCGCACCTTTGTCTGGCTTAACAAATGTTTCCGTTGGATTCTCTGGCGCCCCCGTTAGCAATCCAGTTTCGCGCCCTTTGCCCCTTCAAATTGGGCCACGTGAGCTAGGAGCTCCGTTGATTTTAACCACGGGATGTGGCGAAAATCTTTTGGGCCTGGATTTGCTTAAACGTTTGTACGCAACTTTGTATTGTTCTCCTGCGGGTGTAAAGCTTACGTTAGGAGAGAGGGTTGTCACTCCTATGTACTTGTCTCTTGATAAGCTTCCACCGGAATTGAGTTCTCTTCCTGCGTCTTTGTGGGCGACGGGTCCAAATGACGTGGGCCTACTTGATATCTCTCCTTATGTTGTTCAGTTGAAATCTAATGTGCGATTGCCACGTATTCCCCAGTATATTATCTCCCTTGATGGTGAACGCGCGCTGTTGGCGATCATCTATGATTTGATCGAGAAAGATGTCATTGAAGAGACTCGGGGAAACGTGTGCAATAGCCCTGTACTGCCTATTCTTAAACGCACAGATCCTACAAAACCGCCTGTTTATCGTTTTGTTATCGATTTACGGGAGGTGAATAAAATTGTGGTTCCTCAATTCCCTGTTGTGCCTGACATCACGGCGCTCCTGACTCTGATTCCAGCTACTGCATCATGGTTTTCGGTGATAGATTTGAAAAATGCGTTTTTCAGCATCCCGATTGCCGAAGAGAGCAGGGACCTTTTCGGTTTCTCTCTCGGTGGACGCAGCTTCCGGTTCAAGCGCGCTCCTCAGGGCTACTGTGAAAGTCCATCGATTTACAGTCAGGCCTTGAAGGGTCAACTGGATGCGCTTAGGTTGCCGGTTGGTGCGGCCTTGATCCAATACGTCGACGACCTATTGGTGGCTGCCGATACTCAGGACATTTGCAAAATTGCTACGGTGTCGTTGCTGCAACATCTCTGTGAGTTGAATCACAAGGTGTCCCCTTCTAAACTCCAATATTGTTGTCAAGAAGTAACCTATCTAGGTCACTTATTGTCAAAGGAGGGAAGGAGATTGACCCCAGAGAGAATTGCAGCGATTGCGCGAGTGGCTGTGCCAAAATCCCAAAGAGATGTGCGTGCCTTTCTAGGTATGACGTCATACTGCAGGCAATGGATTCCTAATTTTTCATTGCTAGCGAAACCATTGGTGGCTCTTACGTGCAAGGATGTTTCAACCCCTTTACCATGGACGGAAGAATGTCAGAAAAGTTTTTCTGAATTACGTGATTCATTGTGTTCGGCTCCTGTGTTGGGTACTCCTGACTACAGCAAGCCGTTTACGCTATATGTTCACGAGAGGGAAGGTTGTGCTTTGAGTGTCTTAACGCAACCTTTTGGTGGTAAGCAACGTCCATGTGCATATTTTTCCTCGACCTTGGACCCAGTAGCTAGAGCATTGCCGAGTTGTTTGAGAGCAACTGCGGCAGCTGCGGTCTCCATCCGACAATCAGCAGGATTGGTCATGGATAATATGCTTACGGTGATGGTTCCGCATGCAGTCGATACTCTTTTAAATCGTACGAAAACTCAGCACTTGACGAGTGCGAGGTTGTCTGGGTACGAGTTGACGTTATTGGCAAGCCATATTCAGATAAAACGTTGTAATGTCTTAAATCCGGCAACTTTGTTACCAATTAGTGCAGAGTCAGATGAAGTAGTAGAGCATGACTGCTACTTGAGGACTGAAGAGGAAACGAAAGGTCGAGTGGACCTTAAAAACACCCCATTGGAAGACCCGGATGGTACTTTGTATGTGGATGGGTCATGTTTTAAGTTGCCGAATGGTGATGTGACTACTGCTTATGCTGTGGTAACGTTGAATACTGTTGTTGAGACTGCAAGATTGAATCAGAATTCTGCCCAAGCTGCGGAATTGATTGCTCTTACTAGAGCATGTGTGTTAGCGAAAGGTAAACGTGTGAATGTGTTCACCGACAGCCAATACGCTTTTGGCGTCGCGCACAGTTTTGGACGATTGTGGCGAGAGAGAGGTTTCTTGACGTCGCACGGTACGAAGATTCAGCATGGCCAGCTTGTGAATGATCTTCTGGATGCATTGACTTTGCCTACGCAAGTAGCGGTTGTTAAATGTAGTGCGCATCGTAAAGTGACGGATGATGTTGGTCGTGGTAATGCGTTTGCGGATGAGATTGCTAAGGAGACTGCCCGGAACCTTAGCACTCGAATGTATGTGACGAGTTCGGTTAGGTGGCCTACGGAATCGAGTATGTGTGAAGACACCATTGAAAGTGTGAAAGAAATTCAGAATGAGGCCACCGAGACTGAAAAGGCGAAGTGGAAAGAAAGTACGGGAAAGTTGGATGCGAGTGGTTGTTGGATTGATTTGTCGGATCAGAAAAGATGGTTGTTGCCTGATGCGTATGTACTGGCCGTTGTGACAATGGCACATGGGTTAGCACATATTAGCGTGAAAGGCATTTGTAAATTGTTGTCGCCTGTGTGGAAGAATGATGGAATTACGAAATGTGCTGAACGGTTGGTGAAGAATTGTATGGTGTGTATGATGTACAATCCTGGCAAAGGAACCCCAACTCCTCCTGGCAGTTTTGCTCCCCCTTCGTATCCCTTTGAGGTGATTCAATTGGACTTCATCCATATGGAGCGATGCAATAACCTGAAATACGTTTTAGTTGTGGTTTGCGCATTTTCCCGATGGATCGAGGCCTATCCTCTCAAAGACAATACTGCTTTGTCTACTGCGAAAATCCTATTGAAGGAATATTTTCCTCGGTATGGAATGCCTAGAATCGTGTGGTCAGATAACGGAAGTGAGTTTGTTGGAAGTGTGATGAAGAGTGTGTGTAAGGGCCTTGGAATAAATCAAAAATTCCACAGCGCCAACCATCCCCAGTCAGCTGGATTGGTTGAAGGGTACAACGGCACCCTTAAATTAAAGCTAGCGAAGATTCAGGCTACGACTGGTCTTTCGTGGCCTGATGCTTTGCCCTTAGCATTACTGTCAACTAGGGCGACTGTACACTCCCGAATAGGGCTTAGTCCCCACGAAATAGTGTTCGGCCGTCCTGCGAATGTGTGGGGGGTTCCTAGGCCAGGAATGTTTTCTGATCTTGAGTATCCAATGTTGATTGACTATTTACATGACTTGACTGCTAAACTGAGGTTAATTCACCAACAGGTTTACGACGCATTGCCGACGCAGACGGAGGGTCCAGGCCACCAGCTCCAGCCTGGAGACTGGGTGGTGACACGCAACTTTTCACGCAAGAATAATCTGGACCCGAGGTTCACCGGACCTTACCAGGTGCTCCTGGCCACGAGGACTGCCGTTCGTCTTGAGGGGCGTAAAAATTGGGTGCATGCCACCCATACGAAGCGAGTCCCTATCCCTTTACCGGCAGACCCGTGGGTAAGGAAAGGCATTGCGTCAACAGAAACAGAAACATTGCCGGCGTTTGTGCCTTTTAGCGACGCACAGCTTGTTGACGAATCCTCAGCGCAGCAGAAAGACACTGTCGAACAATTGTCAGCAAAAGACTCAAGACCAGAACAATCGACTGATCAGCAGGACGCTGTCTCTTCAACGGATCCTTTGTTCGACGAGCAGACACGTCCCGGGAAACACCGATATTCTTTGCGATCTCGCACTAAGGACAAATAAAAATATTTTTTTTGTTTTGCTGAATTAACGACTGCATTATCCCCGTTTCCCGTGATCAGTTTTGAGCATACGTATCACTATAATTTTTATATATATATATATATATATTGAGCTTCCTCCCTTGTATCTTTTTACTTCCACAGCCGAGAGACTTTGTGCTTGTATATACATATTGTGTATTGAAGGCCGTAGGGCCGCGCGCGTACTTCCTTCTGGATAGTAGGTCTTGACGCTAGGTTAAAGGCCGTCGGTTCCTAGGAACTCCTAGGGATTGACTATTGCTACACAGAACGAAGTGCGTCAAGAAACGTTGCGGACGGTCGTAGGGAATGGCATTCTCGAAGCTGAATGATTTGGAGGGAGCTAAGGCGCACAGACTCAAGCTGCAGCAACTCAGTCGTACCAAATGTTTTATATTCCAACTGTTTGTGTTATTTTTGACTGCTTCTGCATTATTGGCGGGTGGGGTGTACTATACGATGTCTTACTTCTTACCTGCTACACCTACTCCTACTCCTTACCCTAATCTTACCTCTACTGCTTCTCCCCATTCCTTTCACATGTTACCGGAACACGAGCAGGCTAGACGTGTAGAATTTCGCAACAATTCCTTTATTCAGCTCCTCCATCAGCATCAGTTAGTGGTTAATACTACTAATTGTTGGGTGTGTGGGTTGATGCCACATACTACGGATAAGGGAATTCCATATCTGGTGTTACCGTATAGTTCCCAAGGGTCAGCTCGAGCATTCCAAACAATGTTTCGAAGCGCACTGGGTTTCCACCCCATTCGAGAACCACGTTCCCCCTACTCTGGTCCTACCTCGTATCAGAAGCCTTTGTCGATAGCCATAGAGGATTTAGATAGCGATATCTATGATCCCTCGCTTATTCCTGAAGAAGAGGTACAAGCCTATAGAGTCCTAAGTAGAGGCGAATATAGTGTGTTCACTAGTGAAAAGCAGCTTAAAAGCTCGCCTCCAATATGGGTCGTACCCCACACTGGTAATTTTTGTCTTATGGGTCGTGGCCGAAGATAGCAAGCCCGACTTGGAGCAAGTGCTTGCACTGAAAATTACATTCTGCCGATGTCCTCATCCCCTGTGTTTCTGGCTGCCAAGGGTACATACTTTATTTGCTATGATCGTGCATATGCATGGTTGCCCGCTGACTTCATGGGCTCATGCTTCATTGCAAATTTGTTGCCTCCGACGTTCACTGTAGATGCCGATTATCACAAGACTAGAGTTGTGAGAGGCGTAATTAGTGAAGAGGACACCGCCGGTCAAGAGGCAGGAGACTTTTTCAAGGGTTTCCTCCCGTTTTGGGGACCTATGGTCAATAGTAGGAACCTGAGACAGTTGACTCGAGTGGTAGAATCGACAGCTAATATTACTGCCAGTGCCCTTGGTAATATCACCACAGAACTTCAGGCGGAGAGACTTATGACGTTACAAAACCGTATGGTTTTAGATGTCATCTTAGCAGATCGCGGTGGGGTATGTAAGGTGATCCATTCGAGCTGCTGCATTTTCATTCCAGATAATGCTCCAACTGTCTATCAAGCCATCTCGAGGTTGCATAAGATCTCCGAATCCATACACGTGGATGTAGGGGATTGGACGCTGCTAGGATGGTTTTGGGGCCTGATGTCGACTTGGGGTTGGAAAATTCTGATGATCATCGGAGTTGTGGTAGTGTTCCTGTTCACGTGTTGCCTTTGTGTGCAGTGTGGTCCTGCCTTATGTGGCCTTTGTGCTACAACGTGTATGAGACAACCATCTGCTACCAAGGGGACTCAGTTGGACAGAGCTATGCTACAGCAACATCTCGATGGTCTGATGAATATCGAATATGATTCCGACTAGTGCTTGCCTACATGAGGGCAAAAGGAGCGTCTGAGGTTCCGTGACAATTGTAAGTGGTGCATTCGACTCGCACGAATATAGTCGAATCTGGTATCTATGAACCGCAAATGACGAGTTTAGTAAGTGTGCGCAGTTTCACGGTGCTAACTTTAACCGTTCGTTTGTTAGGTGGGTTTTTCATCTGTACCCACGGGTTCCATCTTAGATACGGCATCCATTTTGTCTCTTGCCCTCAAGTAGCCAGCGAACGGACGTTGTCCGTTTCGCGACCCTGGGACTCCCAAGATATTTGCGGAAGACACATGTTCTTTGTAAGTGTCTTTATGACGAGGGGGATGCTACTGTAAAGCAGATGACGCCGCTTGAGGCTCATCTTGCCGCACGGGCTTATTGTCTCAGCCGTGCATCTCATTAGGCACGTCCCTTTGATGACTGCATCTCGTGTTTCCTGTTACCTCCCCTTTTACACCCTTTCCGATCTCCCCACTGTCCCCGTCTTCCTCTACACCTGTCTTTGTTCCTATTTTTCGATCTGTTTTACTGCTGATTGGAATTTGCTAATGGTGGGAAGATGGGTTTTCACAGTTGGGAACCGCCAAATGTTTCCGCACTTATGTTTCGGATCGTATGTGTTTCAAAGTGACCAAAGCGACCCCTCTGGGGGATAATTGTGAGAACCGGGTTGTAAACTTTTGTGTTCAATGTTATCCTATGGGTAAAAACTGTATAAAAGGAGCGATCCACAGAACCAATTTGAAGCAGTCTCCCCAAGTTGCACGCTGTGTACTTGTCGTGATCTCTGTGTTCCCTGCAGCAAATAAACCTTGAATCTTTGACGTCGAAGGAAGTGTCCCGTGTCTCTGTGATTCGTACGCCGGAGCAGGTTACCCACGAAGGTTTCAGGTGTTGTGCCCTGGCACCGCTGGGTCCTACAGAACCCAGTCCTTCACCAGCAGACACAATAGTACAACTTACAATGGTAACCTGGGCAAGCCGTGAACATGACCAATTAACGGCATGGCACCTCAGCCACACAATAGCTGAATGTGGGGAGAGGAGGCAACCAGGCATCTGTGAAGGTTGTAGTAGAACCATGATTGGGAAAGTACACAATGCCAAGAGTGTCTGCAAAGTGCTGGACAGACTGCAGTATGCAGAACACAGCCATATCCACGGCGACATACACCTCTGGCATATGGAGTATAGTGGACAGTGGACACAACCATGTCACCCTAGCTAGTGGGGGCCTCGCAGAAATGTTGCCTGTTACGCCCCTGTAAGTGTGAGCAGAGTGGGATGGGCCGGCATATGCCAGGCCAGCGTAGGGGTGTGAATGAAAAGCACGTAGTCCTGGGTGTGGCCCTCTTTTGGAAAGCTCAACATCTCTGCCAGAGCAGCGCCTCCCCCCGCCACGAGGCCGATGCCCTCCGTGGCATCGGAGTTACCTGAGATCATGTGCGCCTGCCGTACCCCAGCCCGCGGGACCACGAACCCGTCAGGCCCGAACTGACAAAGGCAGGCCAAACTGATCAGCAGCCGACAACAGGGTGTGTCAAGGAGGGCCCACCATGTGCCAGTGTAAGCTCAAAGCCCGGGGCCAGCAACCCGGCCAGCCTTTCAGACCTCCGCTGTCTCCCGACGCTGGCCCACATTACTCCATTCTCGTTGACATATTCTACCGGCGTCCTCTGCGTGCCAATGGGTCCCATATGTGTGAAACTGTGTCCTGGCTCCTGAATGTCAGTGACCTCAAATCCGGGCCAGCGGCCACAGCACCAGACTGTGCCCCCGATCAGTGAGGCATAGTTCCATATAGGCATCTTGCGACACGTGGTGGCACTAACCCTGTTCAACACCAGCCTGGGACACGTGCTGCCACAAACCCTGTTCAACGCCAACTGGCGACACGTGGATGAGGGACCAGGACTTCCCTGCAGACCAGTAGGTCTCACATCCAGCACCTAGTCGGAATTCACGAACGGCAGAGTCCACAACAGTGGTCGCACAGAGAGGAGTAAGAGGATGCTGCGGCTCAGTCCGGATGAAAGTCGGATCACAGTCACGGAGGTGACTGAACATGTGATGCCATTGAACCTGAACTACACAAGCTGGTGGGGCCACCAACCTATGCCGACAACACTCGGTGAATGGCCCGTGCTGACCGCTGCCTCCGGCCTACACTGCTCTCGACCTAGGCTGTGCACGGGTAGGTGACAGTTTTGGAACTGAACATCAAGTATGCAAAGGCATATTACATATCATTGCATGCAAGGAGAGGAGTAAAAGGTTGACACCTTGCATCTTGGCGAAGAGAAAAGGATCATTGTTACGGAGGTGTTCGTACACTACAGACAACTGCCCTGGTGTCACTAGCACTGTGCATCTCAAGCCAACAACACATGGTTATTGGCCACTGCTGACCGATGCCTCTGGCCTACACTGTGGTCCAGTAGGTCATAGAGTCATGATTTTGCAATGGCGGAGTTGATATCATTGTACCAGCATCATCGCAGACTGCATCCCCAATCAGCCCCGGTACCCCTAAGTCTGTTCCGCGACATTTATGGACACTCATTGGTTGATTTTGGTGGCATCTGAGTCTTTGGACTAGGGCGCAGTTTTAATCCTCATGTAGCTGATACCGAATTGGTGGTGGCAACGAGGCAGTCACATTCCACTCCTCCATTTGTTGCTTCTGGATAAAATCAAACCTTTCGGTGTCTTGCCCTGGAGGACACCTTCCACTGTCCCCTAAAACCTTCCACAACATACACCTCGGACATTGATGGTGACCCACTCAGGTCGCAGGGCCCATCTGACTGCACCCCAAGTCACCGTCCCGTGGCTGGGTGCCTGTGCAGGCCACAGTGCATCAAGGGTCACTAACTCTGTGCTGGTCAAGTCCGGGACCCCTTCTCTGGAGACATTGGATGGGTCCTGAAGCGAAGGCCTTGGGGTCATCAACTCCATTTTTCTGTGGCTTTGCGCTGTAGGCAAACCCCGGCCCTGAATGTGTCCCACCAGGGCTCACACACCAAAGCGAGTCCAGACCAGTCTGGACGATGCATCACCGCATGAGGCACACACCACCACCTCAAGGACCATCTCCAACTGCCTTCTACCAGAGTTGAAAAGGTGGTCCTGACAAACTTACCGAGTGGCTCAGGCCTGTCGTGGTTCCCATCATTGGCCTGATGCCCTGCTAAGCACTCCAGGTGTCAATGACTCAGTGCACTGCAGGCAATTGTCCGTTGCTGATTGTGTTTTGTGCTGTGGAGCGGTTGCGCATGTATGTCACCTCAAACAGTGTGTGGACCCTGAGACGTTGATGGGGAAAGTGATGCAGGTCTAACACACCCCACTGCATCTGCATCAGGAACATATCGAAGGGATACAATTCGAGAGTTTTGCTTCACATGAGCACGCTCATCTCTAGTGTTCAAAGCCCAGTGCACTGCAACTCACGGACGCTTCTGTTTGCATGTTGGCTGTCCTCTGGACTTTCTCGGGCTCACTCCACGGTGCCCAGCAGTTGTTTCTGTATTGCATGTGTTTTCTGTTTCCGTTTGTAGGAAGGGGGAGACTCTAGTTGGCGCAGTGCGAGCACTAGCGACAAGCAGGGACTCTCTCTTCCTCGTCAGGGCTGAGGGTTACCTTCCAGACAACCTCTGCTTACCCTCTAGGTAGTGTGGCTTAAGCAGTCTTAGGCTAATCTTTGGGGCACATAGGGTTAAACACTTGCAACAGTACACCTTTACAACCAACCCACCACACAACGAGACCAGACTGTATTCTTGTAAAAATATATCTCTTTATATAAACTTTACGCAGGCTTGTGAATACAGTCAATAACTTTTACGGATACGGTTGCAGGATATCAGCTTTAAATTACCACAGTTCTTATCGTAGTTCTTGTGAGGCCCGTAGGCCGGTGTTCAACAAAGTTCTTTGTGGAGCCAGCGGCTTCCAGGGGATCTGTCCCACGTCGCGTTGCCTTCCCGGTGTCGCTGATCGTTGCGGCTCTTCGGCCGAGCAGGTCACTGGTCGTCCGGGGCAGCGGTGCTCTGTGGCGGCACGGTCCTCTTCTCGTCGTCTGCTCCGACCTTGTAGTCGGCGGCTGTGGCGGTGACAAGTGGCAGTACGGTCCCCAAGTGCCGGACGTCCCCAGCCAAATGCCGGTGCAGCTGTGGGCTCACAGCTGGGCTGTCGGGCAGGCTACCGACCTTGTGGATTCTCGTAGGGCAATAGTCTGTCCTTGCAGGTGAGGGACGGCTCGCTATGCAGTCGCCTCGATAGCTCGGCCCGGACGGGTCCTCCTTCACTTTGCTCTCGGGCTCCCAGCGCAGGTGCGGTCACGATGTTCGGGCCAGCGGCGGCTGGTCCTCACTGTGCTTCCGCTGTAGCTTTGGGCCCCGGTCACGGTGGTCGGGAGGGAGTGGATGCCTTAGAGGAGCTTCCTCTTTGTCGGTACTGCGGCGGTGGTCAGCACCCGCAGTCGCTTTCTCCCAAGGGGGGTTTAGCGTCCACTGGTCCTGGGACGCTGGTCAGGGGGCAAGTTCAGTTCCAAGCCCTTGGAGATCTCTTGGCAGAGTTTGGCACAAGTAGCACAAAAAGTCGTTTCGTCGTTTTGTCTTCCTCTCCTTCAGCAGCAAGGCACCAGACACAAGCAAGAGTCAGCACCCTTCTTTGTCTTCTCGCGGTCCTTCTCGTAGGGCAGAGTCGTTCTGTGGCCCAAACTGGATCTAACTTTCAAGGAGCAGGGCTCCATCTTTTATAGGCCAAATCTTTTGTTCTCGCAGGCCAGGGGGGCCTTTGCATAGCCACTCTCAGTTCTGGAGTACCCCGGCGGGTGTACTCCGGCTTCTGCTTTCAGTGTGAGGGGCAGGCGCATCAGACGCCCCACAGGAGGTGGAGCCAGCATTGTCCGGACAGGAGTGGCCAGAGTACCTTGTTGATGGGGGCTTCGCCCTTCCTGGGCCAGGTGCCGGCAGAGTCATCCGCCGCTCCCCAGGAGGGTGGAGCCAGCATTGTGGTGGCCGAGCACAGTGACAGTTCGAGTCAAGAGGCACTCCTACCTCCCACTAAGGTGTAATCTGCGCATTCACCACCTGTCATCCCTCCAGCCCTGTCACTCACACATCCCAGACAGTCGGATACACATACTGGCAGAGGCAACTGAAATGGTTAGGCAAGCAAATGCTGACTTTCTAAAAGTAGCATTTGCAGACCCAGGATAATAAAATAAACTTGACTACAAGAAATATCTCATCGTCCTGAGTCCAGGCATACCAAACATGACTCACTACCATGCTCCTTGAGCCTGCGGGGATTATAGGGTATAATAATCCTCGCAGCTCAGTCTGGCCTAATGGAGCAGGTAGCCTTCAGTAGTGAAATACGGTCTTCGTTGTAGGTCACTACCAGGACATGCCACGCACATCAGGGCTTGTCCTACCTCGCACCTACAATGCACCCTGCCCGCAGGCCTACCATAGGGGTGTCTAATATGTAGTCAAGGGAAGGGTCGGGGCTGGCAAGTGGGGACACTTGCCCAGCTAGCGTGACAGTACGAGACCGCACGCGGGTTCTGCGGTCGCAGTTCCCAGACACAAGTTTACGGCTGCTCGGGTGGGTGGCGCAACCAGCGCTGCAAGCCCACCAGCAGTATCGGCATCTACACGCCCCGGCACTCTCTCGTGCGCTTTACTGGGGACTAACAGTAAATCCAATGTACCAATCAGGGATACCAATCATATGTACAGTTTACAGTAGGGAGCACTTGCACTGCGGCACGGATCAGCCGTGGCGCAGTGCCCTGAGTATCGGAAAACCAGCAAAACATCGGAGGCACATCAGCAAAAAAGTGGAAGGGAGACTCACGCCAAGGTGCCAGGTCTAACACGTGTCCCCTCCAGCTGAAATGTGGGGGGAACTACCCTTCCCCAGGGAGTTCCACATCACTAAGGCGGAAAAATCTGGACAGACCGTCAGCGTTGGCGTGATCGGTGCCAGGGCGGTGTTCCACCGTAAAGTCCATACTCTGTAGAGAAATGGACCACCTCAACAGTTTCGGGTTCTCACCCCTCATTTGCATCAACCATCTGAGGGGCCTGTGGTCCGTCTGAACTCGGAAGTGAGACCCAAACAAGTAGGGTCTTAGCTTCTTCAGCGCCCAGACCACAGCAAAGGCTTCACGCTCTATTGCACTCCACCTACTTTCCCGTGGAAGTAACCTCCGACTTATGAAGGCTACGGGTTGGTCAAAGCCCTCCTCAGTCATCTGTGAAAGAACAGCCCCTACACCATGCTCTGAAGCGTCTGTTTGCACAATGAACTCTTTGGAGAAATCAGGGGCCAGGAGCACGGGCGCCGTGCACATGGCAGTCTTCAGGGTGTCGAAAGCTTTCTGACAGGTGTCAGTCCAAATCACATTCCTGGGCTGCTTCTTCGAAGTCAGCTCTGTCAAGGGGGTCACGATCGTGCCATAGCCCTTGACAAACCTCCTGTAATACCCAGTGAGCCCCAGGAAGGCTCTCACTGCCGTCTGGGTCTTGGGGGGTTCCCAAGCCAGGATGGTTTCGATTTTGGGCTGCAAGGGGGCTACCTTGCCACTCCCAACTTGGTGTCCCAAGTACACCACGGAACCCTGCCCAATCTGGCACTTGCTTGCCTTGATTGTGAGGCCTGCTCTGCGCAGAGCCATCAACACTTCCCAGAGGTGTCGCAGGTGTTCGGGCCAGGTGCCGCTGAACACCGCGATGTCATCCAGGTAGGCGGCACTGAACTCGTCCAGTCCAGCCAACACCTGGTTGACCAATCTCTGAAAGGTGGCAGGGGCATTCTTCATTCCAAATGGCATGACCCGGAACTGGAAGTGCCCATCTGGTGTAGAGAATGCCGACCTCTCCTTTGCCCCATCGGTCAAGGCGATCTGCCAGTACCCAGACGTCAGATCAAACGTGCTGAGAAACCGGGCAGCCCCTAGCCGATCAATGAGCTCGTCAGCTCTGGGGATGGGGTGCGCGTCAGTCTTCGTGACTGAATTGAGTCCTCTGTAGTCCACACAGAACCGGAGTTCGGGTGTGGCTCCCGGCGCAGCAGCCTTTGGAACCAAGACCACGGGGCTGGACCAAGGACTGCTGGAAGACTCAACCACCCCGAGGGCAAGCATCTTGGAGACCTCCTCCTTGATGCAGGCCCGCACCCTGTCAGTCACCCGGTAAGCCTTATGCTTCACCGGCAAGCTGTCTCCCGTGTCCACATCATGGACGCACCAATCTGTGACACTCGGAACCAGGGAAAACAGGTCTGGAAACTGCCCCAGCAACTGGCGGCAATCCTCCTGTTGTTCGGCGGTCAGGGAGGGTGAGAGGTTAACTCCATCCACTGACCCATCCTTCTCACAGGCCACCAAGAGGTCCGGTAGAGGCTCTGACTCCTCCTCCATTCCGTCATCGGTTGCCAACAACATGCCCACTTCGGACCTTCGCAAGTGGGGCTTGAGGCGGTTGACATGTAGGACCCGCAAAGGGTTCCTGGCCGTCTTCATGTCCACCAAGTATGTCACGGGGCTCTTCCGTTCCACAACCTCGAATGGTCCTGTCCACTTATCTTGAAGGGCACAGGGCTCCACCGGGGCTAAGACATACACCTCTTGTCCAGGCTGAAGCTCGACCAGAGTGGCATTCTGATCGTACCACCGCTTCATCTCTTCCTGGCTCGCTTCCAGATTTGCCTCGGCAAGTTGTCTGAAGCGCCTGGTCTGGTTTCTGAAGGCCAGCATGTAGCTATATACACTCTGGGGAGGTTTCCTGGGAGATTGCTCCCAGCCTTCTTTTACCAAACTCAGCGGTCCTCTCACGGGGTGACCGTACAGCAGTTCAAAGGGACTGAACCCTAGGGACTTCTGTGGCACCTCGCGATATGCAAATAGTAGGCATGGTAAGAGGACGTCCCACTTACGCCTCATCGGACCTTCCAGGCCCATGATCATGCCTTTGAGGGTTCGGTTGAATCTTTCAACCAACCCGTTACCTTGGGGGTGGTAGGGCGTGGTGAACTTGTACGTTACGCCACACTCCTGCCAAAGGGATTTCATATATTTCGATATGAAATTGGTCCCCCTGTCGCTCACTACCTCTAGAGGGAATCCTACTCGTGAGAAAATTCCCATCAGTGCACGCCCCACCACGGGAGCCGTCACTGTCCTCAGAGGTATGGCTTCAGGGTACCGGGTGGCATGGTCCACCAAGACCAGGATGAACCTGTTGCCCATGGCTGTCTTGGGGTCCAGAGGCCCGACGATGTCAATACCCACTCGCTGGAATGGCGTACCGACTACAGGGAAGGGTTGGAGGGGAGCCTTGTTCTTCCCTCCCGTCTTCCCACTTGCCTGGCAAGTCGGACAGGTTCTGCAATAAGTGTCGGAACTTTTATGCATCTGGGGCCAGTAAAAGTGGGTGACAAGCCTGTCATAGGTCTTGTCCATCCCTAGATGTCCTGCTAAGGGTACATCATGAGCCAAACCCAGTAGGAAGGCTCTGAACTTCTGGGGTACCACCAGCACACGGGCTGACCCAGGTTCAGCAGCCTTAGGCTCCGAATACAGGAGGTCGTTCTCCCAGTACACGTAATGTGTTTTGGCCTGAACACCATTGGCCTGGTCTGCAGCCTGCTGCCGCATACCCACGAGAGAAGGGCATTCTTTCTGCTCCCTGCAGAATTCCTCCCTGGAGGGTCCTCCTTCTTGCTGCCAATGGGTCAGCTCAGGCAGGTCCCCCAGTTCAGCGATCTGTTCCCCTGTAGGCTCCAGGGCATCCCCCTCAAGGTCTGCCTCCTCCTGGACCGTAGGAACTTCAGGGGCCGGTTTCCCGCGCCCCCTGCGCCTTCTCCCTAAGACCGGTTCCTGGGCCTCTCCATCAGGCCCCAGGACCTCTCGATCACCCTTACTGGCTGCCATCGACCGTGTGGTCACGCACGCCCAGTCAGGCAGACCCACCATCCGCAGGTGAGTCGTTTTCTCCACCTTTTCCCAAGGGGAGTGCTCCAAGTCGTTCCCTAGCAAACAGTCAACAGGCATGGTTTTCCTCACACAGACCTGCAGAGTACCAGAGACCCCCCCCCACTCAAAGGGAACTTGAGCCATCGGACACTGGCTCTCGGAATTATCAGCATTGATAACCCTACAGTAGGCATGGGGTACAACCTGCTCTTGAGACACCAGGTGCTGCCTCACTGCAGTCTAAGCATGGGCGAATTTTGCGGATCTCGCGTTCGCGAATTTTGCGGATTTGCGGATTCGCAATCCGCAAAATCCGCGAATTCCCGCGAATTTGCGGATTTTTTTTTTTTTTTGTGTTCGCCCGTGTTTCTGCCAGTTCGCGAGGGTTTTTACAATTTCGCAATTTGCGAACTTACCTGTCGGGTCGCAAGTTTTGCGAACTTGTTGTTTCTACATGTCCAGCCTGTTTGGGACACTCTTCTTCATCACTGCCACTCTCTGTCACCACTGCCACTCTCTGACTACTCATGCCACCCTCTGGCCCACCCATGCCACCCTCTGTTTCATCACCACACCCTCTGGTTGTCCAGTGTACATTATTTTCGGCAAAGCAAAGCACACCTTCCCTGCCTCAAGTGACCTGAATTAATTTGGGGCTGATTAATGTGTCACAGAATATTTTTTTAGCTGGCACCTGCTTCCTTAGTGCGCCCTGATTAGTGATCTTTTGCACTTGCTAAGTGCTTTCATTGTTGCAAAATTAGTTACAACACCTGCCCTGCCCCAACTGACAATAATGAATTAGGGGCTAATTAATGTGTCACTGAAAGAATTTAAAGTTCCAGCCTGGCACCTGCTTGTCTGCTCCTTTAGCTGTAAATCAGGACCTTTGTGGCATACAGTTAAGGTCAGAGCAGGGTCACACAATAGTTGCAAGCAGGCAACCGAATTCTGGAGGGCCCCCTCAGGAAGCAATACAAAGAATCGTTACAAATCATGAGGTTGACCTTTTGCACCTGCTCATTGCTTTTGCTTTTGCTGAAATCGTTTTGCGGTTTTTTTCGCGCTATTCGCGGGGCGCGGCGTCGTGCGAAACCGACCGCGGAAGCCGCCAATTCGTGCGAATGAGCATTTTATTTTTTTGCGGCTTGTTGTTTCGCGAGTTTTTTTGCAGTATTCGCGAGCCGCTTGCAGCGCAACACGCGAATTTACCCCAAGGTCGAGTACGGGCGCGGCCATTTTGTTTGCGTGACGTATTTCCGTTTCCGCCCGCTATGTATAATCTCGCGCAGTAAGCGCATTGCGAGTAGAGGTTCGCACGAGATCGCGCGGGAAATCTAGAGGTTCGCACGAGATCGCGAGGAAAATCTCGCGCGAACTGACTTTCGCGCTCGGAAACGGGCGCCGGCCATCTTGTTTTTCATTCATTTCCTGTGTCTGGGCATGGTGTTTAATCCTCTTGATATCTTTCCCATCCTTTGCTTGTTTTCAGTTTTTTTTTTACGATTTTGCTTCTTATCTATCCCTCTCTTTTCCTAGCTGTATATTTTTGTCTTTTCTGCTATTTTTCTTTACTTTTAAACTACTTTTGTAAACTCTTTTCTTTTCTTCTTCCCTATCCTATTCTTTCTTAATTTTCTACTTCTTCCTACCTTACCTGCCCAGACCATGGTCAAGCCAGGCGCCGTGAAGCTGCCCAGGCACTTGAGGGCCGCAGCGGCGGCGGGGAGTAGTGCTGGACCCAGTGGCAGGACAGCAGGCGTGAGATCGAGGGGGGAGCAGGTGACGCGCCGGGAGATATTCAGCCCGGAGGAAGTGGGCGCGCTGGTGTACTTTGTCCAGCGCCGCCTGCCCAGGACCATCGCGGGAGGCGGCAGGATCGCGGCCGGCGGCTATAACATGCGGGAGCGCCGGAAGCGGTGGGAGAAGGTGTGCTGGGCCATATCCCACCTCTACGGGGTCCAGCGCACCTACAGCCAGGTCACCCATCGCTGGACGGACCTCCTGGACCGCGAGCGCGACCTGCTGGACCAGCTCGGCTTGGAGATCCCCGGCCTTGGTGAGTAGTAGTAGCCATTGGCATTTAATCACTCACTACTATGATGTTTTCTCCTGCTCTGTGTTGTTGTATTGCAAATATTTGTTTTTTACATGGAGCAAGCCAATAATGCCGCTGATGACGATTACATTGTAGTTAAATTATATTTCAAAATCTTCTGTGCATTTCAGGTGCACTGCTCTCCTTCTCAGTGGGGTTGCTACTATGCTTATTTGTTTTCTATTTCGTGGTCTCATTGGCCTGAGTAACTATTATGTATGAGTGTACTTAACAGAACTGCGTAATGCTAGACACTAGGGGGCAGATTACATTTACAAGCCCCTTGCGCCACGTTTACGTTGCCTTGCGTGACGCAACAGCGGCGTAAACGTGCCGCATCCCTGCAAGTCATTTACAGCATGACGCATCTAGGGAGATGCGTCACGTTATAAAGCCATGGGCCTGCACCACAATGGGTGCGTTCCTAGTACGCAGGGTGGGCGGTCCAGCGGCTGTGCGCCTCGCAAAATTGCCTGCGTGAAATCTACAAGATTTAACGCAGGCACTTCTGCGACGCTGCTACGTCAATTCAATTCCTTATGTCTGCTCGAAGCAGGCGAAAGGACTGACACAGCATGTAAAGTATTGGGTGGCCCTGAGCATTACTGGAGTTGCATTGCGTTGGCGACGTGACTCCAGCGATGCGCCGCTCTTACGTGACGAGATGCGTCACGCAAGTGCCTACCCTTGCGCCAGGGCGCGCCGCATTGTAAATGAGGCACATCTGCCGTGTCGCAAGGGTAGTTTTGCGTGACGCATTTGATCTGGCGCATCTCTGGAGATGCGCCAGAACGCGTAAGTAAGTATGCCCCTAAGGGGCAGAATTGCAATTACCGTCGCATCCCTGCAAAGTAGCAGGGATGCGCCATTAATTGTGCGGCCCGCTACCACCACCAAACATGGTGCGCCGTATTTGCAATGCGGCGGCGGCGCCCCATGGGCCCAAAACGTCACCGAAGCTTTACTGCTGGAGTTGCGTCGCAACGATGGCGCAGCTCCATCAATGCTCTGGGGTACCCTATCTCCCCAATGCTGGGTCAAGCCGTACGTCTGCTTCAAGCAGGTGCAGGGTTTGTGTGACGCATCATTGTCCTAAAGGTGACTGATTGATATTTTGTAGATTTCCCTCAGCCACTATTAGGATGTGTTCCAGCGCAGGAATGCCCTCCCTTGCGCCGGAACGCCCCCTGATGGCGCAGGGCTTTATAACGGGATGCATCTCCCAAATGCGTCACGTTGTTATAATATTATACGCCGCACCATGGCGCCCTTTTTTGTTTAGCTGCTGCGTCACAAAAGTCACGCAAGAACGGCGCAAAAGAGCCGCAAGGGCTTAAATCTGCCCCTTCCTTTGTAACCCTGACAATAAGAAAAATAGTGGCGGTGGATTGATAGTTTGACTATTTAAATGACTGGTAATGTAGCAGGCAACTGTTAGTGTTGTCACTGATCTGACTGAAATCACAATGGAGTTTGTCTGTCACTTTGCGTCTTGCCTGCGGACTGCTGCCTGCCAGTCCTAGGTGAACGTTTCAGTACTTTGTTTAGTGAGTTACGTGACTTTCGAAGTCACAGGTCCGCATATAAATGAAAAGTAACCATAATCAATATAATTTCGCAGAAATATTTTGTTATTGTTCTTTTGAAATGTTTGATTTGGTTGACATTGACAAGCAACAATCATCCATGTTTTCTGTTCTTTCTTTCATGTTGTACGTCAGCTCCCCCCAGGGGCGAGAGGAGGACACAGGAGCAGCAGGCGGCGGATGCTGTTCATCAACAGGGCCAGGATCGGGCAGGCGAGGGCTCCTCTGCTGGCCCCAGTAAGTTTTCATTTTAGACTAGTACCTATTTTTCCTAGCGTTCCTCATTTGACTTTTTTCAAAATTGTCTTTGCTCTTCTTGTAGACTGTATCTAAATTCTTATCCTGCCTCTACTATGACTCCCTGTGGTATTACTAGATTATTCTTATTAGTCTGTCTGTGTAGCTAACTAAGATTGCACGGTTGGCGAAACTCCCATGATTCTAGTCAGCAATAGCTCTATCAACTTAGTGCAGTCCTCTGGGATTGTCCATAATGTCTTTTGAAGTGTTCTATCTGGACTCATGCTTGCAAAAATTGCAAAACCTTTCGCTCAGTCACTCTAGTCTGGACCAAAAAACACAGATTGTATTTAAGTTTAAAAGCTTTATTAAAAGTAAACACATTTATTAAAATGAAGTCATAATAAAACTAAACGTTTAACTGATAATGGAAAAGTGGTTAGTGCTGACGATTAATTGAAGACATTTCTTGTGGTCGAGCCGAGCTCTCACCTGGTTTCAACTTGATCTTGTTGTTAGAAGTCCATCTTCTGTCTGTGTGGAGAAAAATGGTGCGTGTTAAAAAAACAGCCTTCATCAGTTGTGCCAAAAAGTGCAGCAAGACAACCTTCCCTGGAAAAAGGGACATTTTTTTTTTAACTTTAACGACAGTCACAAATTACATTGTTTTCACATGTCTTCATTCCTAGACCAAATACTAGTGACTGCTTTATTCTAACATTCTTAAATGTACTTTGTAGGTGGAACATCTGGTGGCGGGGCCAGTGTGGAGGTGGTGGTGCTCGACACCGAGGCGGAGGGCGAATCGGGCGATGCTTCAGGGGAGGAGGCGGCGGCGGCAGCTGTGAGAGTTGAGACGGTGGTGGTGGCGGCCAGAGGTAAGCTCTTATATATTCCTTACTTATTGAGATTGAAGACTAGCTGGGAAGGCAAGAATATGAGATGCATGGCTGGGTGAATGATGAAGCAATGATGGGTGGAAGGACAACAGCCTGGGTGGGTGACACAGAAACTGTATGTGTCCATATACCTGGATCATGCTACTATCTGACTCTTAGATAGCATATGTGTATCTAGAGCAGGGGTACTCCTAGTACGGCCCGCGGGCCGGTGGTGGCCCGGCAAGCCTTCGTTGGCGGTGCGCTGACCTTGCAGACAATCACTGCTCCCCCGGCCCCCACAGAGCAGAGGCTTTTTTGTATTTCACCTGTTAGCGCCCCTGCATCTCCACTCTGACAATCACTGCTCCCCCGGCCCCCACAGAGCAGAGTGGAGATGCAAGGCCACAAAGAGGTGAAATAGAACTAAGCCTCTGCTCTGTGGGGCCGGGCAAGCAGTGATTGTCAGGGTGGAGAAGCAGGGGCGCTAAAACAAACAAAGCCTCAATAATATGTTAATGGTCTTTTAAAGACCTGTTAAGTACTTTGGTGTTGTTGTCTGTGTGTGCGCGTTGAGGAAGCGGTCTCAACCCGGGCTGAAGGCTGACACAGATAGACACACACACAGTGAGATGACAGAGGGAGAGGGAGGGCAGGAGGGAGAGAGAGATGGAGGGAGGGCAGGAGGGACAGCAGGAGGGAGAGAGATGTATGTAAATGCTGGGTCTGGTGGCTCAGTGGATGAGGGCATCTGCTGCAGGGACCTGTGTGCAACCTCATGGTCACAAGTTATCGTTTTGCTTTAGCCCCGCCCCCTCTGACTCCGCCCCCACCAGTGCGGCCCTCGGCCCCAAACTACACTGTAAATGTAGCCCCTGAGAGAAAGTTTGTGAGTACCCATGATCTAGAGAGAGTAGACGGTCAGTGGATGAAGTAAGTGTAACTTTGAAGAGCATGTAACACTAACACTGCACCCGCACGTCCGTTCCAGTGTAGGAAAGGCAAGGAAAAGAACTTTTAATTTTGTCCAAATACTACCATAAATAGTAGCAGTAGTTTGTATTGCAAGCACTGCATAGATCCGGTTATTATGGTGGCCACTCCCTACCTCTCTTAATAAGTTTAGTAGTACTCAGTCATTCATGTGTGGATGTATCACTGCCTGTCACTCAATAAAAAGCAAAGCACCTAAAGTCATCCCATATATAAGCAAAAACATCCCATGTGAAGTGATAGATAATCAGATTATTTATCTTCTTCAATTTTCCATTTCTAGTACTCATTTCCACTGTAGGGTGAAAGTTAAATTAATTAAGCAGTAGCCCTTGAGTTGTAACAGAGTATTCTCAGTGCCACCCGTAATAGAAAAGTAAGAGATTCACCACCTGCATGTACTGGACGGGTACAGTAACGCAACGGCAACGCAAGTCTAGGTCACTCCTCATGGCGTGCGTCTCTTTTTCTCGGGTGCAAGTTTACCGCGCTGGCATTATGCCGGCTTGCAGAAAATAACGTACCAATTTTCCAAAACAAGAGACAAGAAGAAGAATAAGACTGGTGTACTTTCATAGTCGACTCCAATGGAAGTCCACAGTGCTCATAGAATTTGTTCCTTAAACTCCCACTAATGTTAGAGCAAGGATGAAGAAGTGTGAGGTTAGATAGATACTGGCCTCAATAGTTATGTAATGCGCTTGCAAGTTGCTAGTTGTACTGCAGCACACATTTCTGCTGAATGATTGAGTTAATCTTAAAGAGCATTGGTTACAGACTATGTCTTTCTTTCTTCATATAGGTTCTCCTTCCAAACGAACAAGGAGGAAGGAGCTGGCTAGAGCGGCCCGGCAACGGAGAATCGAGGCCACTGTTGCGGAATATCGGCGGCTGGTGGCCCTGGAGGACGTGGAAAGTGTGCGGTCGACAACAACGACAACGTCGTCCTCCGTGGCCTCACCGGCTGCCACCGTGACCCAGCACAGTGGTCCACCGAGACTGAGCCGGGCTGCCAAAGGCAAACGCCACCGCCGAGCAGCAAGGCCAACAGCTGCTTCTCACAGGCCTTGCACCTGCAAGGCAGTGAAGGCACGCCTGCGCCGCACCACCCTGATGGTGTCCCGCCTTCAGCAGGAGCTCGCCTTGCTCCGCGAGGAGCATGATGCCCTGGCCCAAAAAGTGAACAGCATCCACCCCTAGTGTCCCTTGCCCCTTTTTTAGAGACTTTTGGGGGGTGGGAATTGGGAGTTGGGTTTTTGGGGACTTTTGAAGGACAATCGTTGGGGTTAGGGAGGGTCTTGCGGGAGATTATTTTGTTAGGGATATAAATATACTTTTTCAAACTTTATCTGAGCATACCTGTTTTTTACTGCTTGCCTGGTGGGTGGGGGTTTAACGTTGACTGTTTTCCTGAAAGTTTAGTTCCATTTTCTTCCTTTAAGTGTAAATGCCCAAATGTTTTCAACACTAAGTGCCTCTCACAGACTAAGTGAAGTGAATCCAAGAGTCCTAGGACTTTAGTAGTACTACCTTCAGGCTCTCGTCTCTCGTACTAATACTCCATTATACCCCCAAACCACCAAACGCTTATCTTACCTGTAATTTGTGTTTGAAAGTAGGGCTAGGCCCAGGGCTGGCTCCACGGGAAACACCGAATAACGTTGGCAATCTTGGTCGGATAAAATTTCCTCATAGCGGTGGTAGTAGTGGTGTGCCACAGTGGCAGTTGCATGCCTATGAAAAAAAAGAAAATGAAATCTGGTTTGTCCTCCTGAGCAATTCAACGGTACAACTGAGAATATAGCAGGTGACAGAAGTACAGTAGAGCAGTGCCACATTGTAGCCTAACAAATGGTAAAGTATAACTACTAATTCGGTTGAAGTTCTTTCACATTAGCAATGGTTCTTTGTCAAGCAGAGTAAGAATATATCATCGACAACTGTGGAAAGAAAGAATGCGACAGTACAGGGCCTGTGTGGAATTATTGATAACTATATTCAACATAAGGTCTCTGTAGCCAGATACCCGAGAGCCTTGCTGGTCACTATAAATCCATTCACAACAACACTCAATGGGGTTGGTCTGGAAGGTGTCACGTTTACTCCCCGTGATCCAGTCGATGCAAATATGGTTCCACCTCCAAATGTCACCAACACCCAGAAGTGTAAACACAGGGTGTTCGAGGCATTAGGCGAGGGAGAAAAATAACAAACTAAAATAAAAAATGTGGGATGGGTAAAGGTAGGGTCAGCAGGGAAAGGATACCTGTAAGAGAAGACAAGACAGGCATCAGTGAAGTGATGTCCTAACATACAAGGGTACTCTCATATAGTCTCACTAAATAGTCTGCAAGTCTCCCGCCTACTCATGGGAAATGTAGTTTCATAGTACGGTAGGCGCTTAGGGGCTGCGTAACCTGACAGAAGGTATAGTAGATAGAAAAGGAGAAATTGCTTTTTTTCTAGGTGTCCCCTCACTCACCAGGGTTGCCCCTTGGTGACATGCTTCATCATTGGGGCCATCCCAGTCCTCTACGGCCTGGGGCGTGCTGCGACTTGCGAATTACGTAGGAGCACTTACAAATGACTATGTGTGGTGCAGATAGTGGAGTGGACTAAGTGATGTGTTAAGGGATCAATGTAGAAGCCGAGAGAGAGCAAAGAAATGCAGTCACAGTCAGAGAAAAAGGCAAGGGATACTGTATCTATGTGTGGTTGTAGTGGTCCTGTTGGAAGTGGTAAGTAAGTTGCCCGCAGAAAAAAAATCCTCCTATTAGCGGCACTCCTCCATTGCAGCCGACGCTTCGTCCACCGATGTTGGTCACCAGAAGACACCCTGTCCACTGCCTGCCTGATGCTGAATTGTGGCTCGCTACTGTGAAGCCTGACTCCATCCTTTTTTCCCCATTGCAGAGACTGAAACCCGGCCTGTAATTATTCAACGAAAAACAGGAAGTGATATAATATTACAACACCACTGATAAATAAATATAAGGTATGTAGGCTGTGGAGTGCAAAAAGTCACAATTTGTTTTTCCTAGTAGACAGACAGTACAATGTTTTTGAAAGTGCGTACTCTGAGTCACCTTTTGAAGGATAAGTAAGTATGGGCAAATTAATGTAGCGGATCTTGCCCCTCAAGCTAGGTGTACTGTAAACTGTGTTTTAGAACAAAAATAGATCTTCCTAGCAGTGCTCCCACCCAAAAAACGAGGCCTAGCAGAAAACTGGAGACAAAACTTACTTTGAAAGTAAAAGTAGGCCGAAGTACCCTAATTACCCATTACCCCCCGTGGATTGTATTCAAACCACTTGCAAGCAACCAAGCAAAAGTAGCCATAGCCAGCATCGCTCCAAGACTCGAAATCCCCCCCACTCAAACACATGCAATAGAAATACTGCTAACCCTAACGAACCCTAAGTTAAGAATAGTGGCAAAGGCTTTCTTTAACTATGCCAAATCCCCCCTTTCCCACCATGGATTTTCTTCAAATGACTTGCAACCAAAATTACACATTCTCACGAGTGCTCTAAGACCCCAGAACTCAGTTTGAAAAATCTAGAACACCCCGATACACATGCAATCCTGGTGCTAGGGCTAACCCTAACGAACCCTAAGTTACAAAAAGTGCCAAAACTAAAGGCTTTTCCGCGCGGATTTTGTCCCAACCACTTCTACCCGGTATTAGACCTTCCCAGGAATGCCCCAAGACCCGGCAACCCACCCGCCAAGAAGCATAACACCCCCAAACAGGCCAAAAGAAAAATCTCATACTTGCAATATTTCTGGGCCTTCGGTCCAAACGCGCTGCGTAGCTAGGCCATAAGTCGGGGTTGGCACGACGGATTTCCTGAAAAGCAAATGCAATCAAGATTAGATTGTCCCAGCAGTGCTCCCAGACCACGAAACTCACCCGCAAACAGACGGAACCCCCCCTAAGAGCACCTCAAAGGCAAGCAAGTCATCAAAAACACAAAAAAAATTCCGCCTGGGATTTGGTCCAAAACACTTTTATCCGGTATTAGAGCTTCCCAGCAATGGCCCCAGAGCCGTCAACCCAGGAGAAAACGAGTAGAAGACCCCCAAACAGCCAAAGAGCAAAAGTACAAAAATGGGGACTTAGTCACTTTTTCACAAATTTCCCAAATCACTCCGCGCGCGCTCTGCAGCTAGGCCCTAAGTCCCCTCAGCCACCATGGATTTGCTTCAAACCTCTTGCAAAGTAAAGTATATATAGCCAGCAGTGCTCCCAGACCACGAAACTCACCCGCAAACACCAGCAAGCCCCCCAAACAGGCCCCCGAAAACGCTACATAGAGCAAAATGTCTGAAATAGCCCAAAAAAAAATCGGCCTGGATTTTGTCCCAACCACTTCTACCCGGTATTAGACCTTCCCAGGAATGCCCCAAGACCCGGCAACCCACCCGCCAAGAAGCATAACACCCCCAAACAGGCCAAAAGCAAAATCTCATACTTGCAATATTTCTGGGCCTTCGGTCCAAACGCGCTGCGTAGCTAGGCCATAAGTCGGGGTTGGCACGACGGATTTCCTGAAAAGCAAATGCAATCAAGATTAGAGTGTCCCAGCAGTGCTCCCAGACCACGAAACTCACCCGCAAACACCAGCAAGCCCCCCAAACAGGCCCCCGAAAACGCTACATAGAGCAAAATGTCTGAAATAGCCCAAAAAAAAATCGGCCTGGATTTTGTCCCAACCACTTCTACCCGGTATTAGACCTTCCCAGGAATGCCCCAAGACCCGGCAACCCACCCGCCAAGAAGCATAACACCCCCAAACAGGCCAAAAGCAAAATCTCATACTTGCAATATTTCTGGGCCTTCGGTCCAAACGCGCTGCGTAGCTAGGCCATAAGTCGGGGTTGGCACGACGGATTTCCTGAAAAGCAAATGCAATCAAGATTAGAGTGTCCCAGCAGTGCTCCCAGACCACGAAACTCACCCGCAAACACCAGCAAGCCCCCCAAACAGGCCCCCGAAAACGCTACATAGAGCAAAATGTCTGAAATAGCCCAAAAAAAAATCGGCCTGGATTTTGTCCCAACCACTTCTACCCGGTATTAGACCTTCCCAGGAATGCCCCAAGACCCGGCAACCCACCCGCCAAGAAGCATAACACCCCCAAACAGGCCAAAAGCAAAATCTCATACTTGCAATATTTCTGGGCCTTCGGTCCAAACGCGCTGCGTAGCTAGGCCATAAGTCGGGGTTGGCACGACGGATTTCCTGAAAAGCAAATGCAATCAAGATTAGAGTGTCCCAGCAGTGCTCCCAGACCACGAAACTCACCCGCAAACACCAGCAAGCCCCCCAAACAGGCCCCCGAAAACGCTACATAGAGCAAAATGTCTGAAATAGCCCAAAAAAAAATCGGCCTGGATTTTGTCCCAACCACTTCTACCCGGTATTAGACCTTCCCAGGAATGCCCCAAGACCCGGCAACCCACCCGCCAAGAAGCATAACACCCCCAAACAGGCCAAAAGCAAAATCTCATACTTGCAATATTTCTGGGCCTTCGGTCCAAACGCGCTGCGTAGCTAGGCCATAAGTCGGGGTTGGCACGACGGATTTCCTGAAAAGCAAATGCAATCAAGATTAGAGTGTCCCAGCAGTGCTCCCAGACCACGAAACTCACCCGCAAACACCAGCAAGCCCCCCAAACAGGCCCCCGAAAACGCTACATAGAGCAAAATGTCTGAAATAGCCCAAAAAAAAATCGGCCTGGATTTTGTCCCAACCACTTCTACCCGGTATTAGACCTTCCCAGGAATGCCCCAAGACCCGGCAACCCACCCGCCAAGAAGCATAACACCCCCAAACAGGCCAAAAGCAAAATCTCATACTTGCAATATTTCTGGGCCTTCGGTCCAAACGCGCTGCGTAGCTAGGCCATAAGTCGGGGTTGGCACGACGGATTTCCTGAAAAGCAAATGCAATCAAGATTAGAGTGTCCCAGCAGTGCTCCCAGACCACGAAACTCACCCGCAAACACCAGCAAGCCCCCCAAACAGGCCCCCGAAAACGCTACATAGAGCAAAATGTCTGAAATAGCCCAAAAAAAAATCGGCCTGGATTTTGTCCCAACCACTTCTACCCGGTATTAGACCTTCCCAGGAATGCCCCAAGACCCGGCAACCCACCCGCCAAGAAGCATAACACCCCCAAACAGGCCAAAAGCAAAATCTCATACTTGCAATATTTCTGGGCCTTCGGTCCAAACGCGCTGCGTAGCTAGGCCATAAGTCGGGGTTGGCACGACGGATTTCCTGAAAAGCAAATGCAATCAAGATTAGAGTGTCCCAGCAGTGCTCCCAGACCACGAAACTCACCCGCAAACACCAGCAAGCCCCCCAAACAGGCCCCCGAAAACGCTACATAGAGCAAAATGTCTGAAATAGCCCAAAAAAAAATCGGCCTGGATTTTGTCCCAACCACTTCTACCCGGTATTAGACCTTCCCAGGAATGCCCCAAGACCCGGCAACCCACCCGCCAAGAAGCATAACACCCCCAAACAGGCCAAAAGCAAAATCTCATACTTGCAATATTTCTGGGCCTTCGGTCCAAACGCGCTGCGTAGCTAGGCCATAAGTCGGGGTTGGCACGACGGATTTCCTGAAAAGCAAATGCAATCAAGATTAGAGTGTCCCAGCAGTGCTCCCAGACCACGAAACTCACCCGCAAACACCAGCAAGCCCCCCAAACAGGCCCCCGAAAACGCTACATAGAGCAAAATGTCTGAAATAGCCCAAAAAAAAATCGGCCTGGATTTTGTCCCAACCACTTCTACCCGGTATTAGACCTTCCCAGGAATGCCCCAAGACCCGGCAACCCACCCGCCAAGAAGCATAACACCCCCAAACAGGCCAAAAGCAAAATCTCATACTTGCAATATTTCTGGGCCTTCGGTCCAAACGCGCTGCGTAGCTAGGCCATAAGTCGGGGTTGGCACGACGGATTTCCTGAAAAGCAAATGCAATCAAGATTAGAGTGTCCCAGCAGTGCTCCCAGACCACGAAACTCACCCGCAAACACCAGCAAGCCCCCCAAACAGGCCCCCGAAAACGCTACATAGAGCAAAATGTCTGAAATAGCCCAAAAAAAAATCGGCCTGGATTTTGTCCCAACCACTTCTACCCGGTATTAGACCTTCCCAGGAATGCCCCAAGACCCGGCAACCCACCCGCCAAGAAGCATAACACCCCCAAACAGGCCAAAAGCAAAATCTCATACTTGCAATATTTCTGGGCCTTCGGTCCAAACGCGCTGCGTAGCTAGGCCATAAGTCGGGGTTGGCACGACGGATTTCCTGAAAAGCAAATGCAATCAAGATTAGAGTGTCCCAGCAATGCTCTCAGACCATGAAACTCACCCACAAACAGACGGAACCCCCCCTAAGAGCACCTCAAAGGCAAGCAAGTCATCAAAAACACAAAAAAATTTCCGCCTCGGATTTGGCACAAACCACTTTTAGTGCTTCCCAGCAATGGCCCCAGACCCGTCAACTCACCTGCAAAGAGGTAGAACAACACCCCCACAAGTGCTGAGTCTTTCTTCATTGGGCGTAAACCAGCCCTCTGCTTTGATGGAAATAGGAGTCTGGAGGAGGAGGATAGAGGAGCATGTTCTTCTGAACTTGTGAACCTGAGGAATGCAGACTGCGGCACCTTCAAATAAATTAGCAAACAAGTGAAGACAGTTCTGCTGATGGGCTTGTCTTTGTGATAATCTGATTAAAGTTTGAATTATATTAACTGTGCACAACAAAGAAAGACAGACACACAGGAATAAAAGTGAATAAGGATGAAAAAGAAAGTTATTGATTCGTTGTCTCATTTTCAGGGCTCGAAGTCGGAATCACGGTCCAGGAATAAGAATAAGGCTTCGTCATCATACTCTGCGAATTCAGCCCGGGTGAGGTCAGTGCCACCTGACAGAGTAGAAATTCCCTCATCTATGGTGCTGGCCACCTCCTCTTCATCCGGCACGCTCTCTCGTACTCTTATATCTGGTGGTATGAGGTGCTGATTCATCTTGATCATTGTTAACCTCTCCACATTTTTGGGCGAGAGGCGGCTCCGTTTGGGAGTTACAATCCCACCAGCCGCACTGAAAACCCGTTCAGAAGACACACTTGCGAGTGGGCAAGACAAGTAGTTTAAAGCCAGGTTGGTGAGCTGTGGCCACAATTCTTTTTTCCCATGCCAATACGCCAATGGGTCAGAATTAACATAGACCTCTGTGGAGTCATTCAGATAGTCCTTCACCATCGACTCAAGGTCCTCCTCCAAGGTTCCTCCACTTTGCGTAGCTCTTGCTGTGCCTCTGGCCTTTTGAGAACCAAACCCACGCAGAGCTAGCCAATCCTCTTCAGCCTCCAATGTTTCTGCTGTCTTTCGTGCAGATGATGCGGTTGCCGGTGTCTTTAACGGCTGAGAGGTCACTTGTGCCACAGCCACAGGTGCAGAAGTGGATTGTTTTGACTGGGGATGGCCTGCTGATGTACTGCCATTTCCTTCAATTTCCAGCCGTTCTGTTTCAAACTTCTTGGCTGACAAGGCTAGCCAACGTTTGTACTTTGTAACATCTTCATCAGCAAAAGCAAAGAATGCTCTGCCTGCCAGCGCCTTTTTGTAGCGTGGATCCAGAATAGTAGCACAAATGTAATGCTGTTCTGAGTGGATCTTTTGAAGACGTTCATCACCTTGTAGGAGCTCTAATAATTGCTCAGCCAGAAGCAAAGAAGAGCCTTTCTTTTTGTCATCTTTTCGAAACACAGAACACACCTCCTTCAGTTGGTCCTCCAGCATGTACAACAATGGGATAGCTTTTCCCAAATTAGAGTCCTCCTTGCTGACTGCACGCGTGAAGACCTCAAAAGGACGAAGCATGCGTGTTAGGCTTTCAACTATGTTCCATTGCGGCCCACCCATCCTCAGCTCCTCTATACCCTCTTTCAAGAAATATTGATCGAGTTGCGTATACTGCTCATACAGACGCTCAAGCATGTAGAAGGTTGAGTTCCAACGTGTTACCACCTCCTGGATGAGTGCTTTCACTGGCATTTGACATTGATATAGCATGCTCCTCAGCTGCTTGCGGGCCTTAAAAGAATGCCTGAAATGCTTGCAAATTTTTCGGCAGTTCTCCAATACACTGCACGCTGCACTGTCTTTATTACCCAAGAATTTTTGGACAACCAGGTTTATACAGTGCGCCAAACACGGCACTCTGAAATAGTAACCGTCCCTCATGGCCTTAACTATATTGGAGCCATTGTCCGTGGAAACATAACCAACCTTGCGTTTTAGTGGGGACAGACAGTTAAGGACCTTTGTGTTAAAGACATCCAAAATGTTTTCTGCTGTGTGACGTTTCTACAAACCAAACATGGCTAGTGTTGCATGTTTCCGAGCACCTTTAAAAACAGTGTTAGTGTCAACACCTGAGTTTAGCTTTGCTTTAGCCCCTGAAAAAGAGACCCAGTGTGCAGTGATGCACATGTAATCAGCGCCTGCGCCACTGGTCCACATGTCTGTTGTCAGATGTATAGTGTGAACAGCACTCTTCTGCAAAGCTGCCCCAATCGCCTTCAGAACATCTTCATGTAGTGCTGGAACCGCAACTCGGGCAAAATAGAACCGGCTAGGAACCTTCCATTTAGGGCAGAGCACTGCCACTAATTCTAGAAAACCAACCCCTTCGACAAAAGAAAAAGGGAGAAGGTCCAGAGCTAGCATTTTAGCCAGCTTAGTGTTATACAGACGGGTCATTGGGTGGTTGCGTTCATATTGCGCTTCTGTAAACAACATCTTTTTAATGTTGCCCTGGACCAATGATTTACGGGATGATGATCTCTTCGACCCAGTTACGCTCGCTGATGAACTTTTCCGCATTGATGTCTCACTCTCTCCCACACTCTTAGTGTGGCTCCCATGGGGTGTGCTGCTGACATGGGAACTGGGTGTAAGTGAAGTGTTTGGATCGTCTTCTTCTACCTCCTCGTCATCAGCAGATGACAAATCAACGTTTTCATTACGTGCAATTCCGGCTTTCTTGACCGCCTCTAGGTGCGGAAACCATTCGAGAGGGTGCCTTCTCTCAAGATGACCTCTCTGGCCTCCGGTACCATAGTTAGAACCAAGCTTACCACGACTATATCGAAGCTTACAAAGGCTACAAATGGCTACGTTTGCCTTTTTTGGGCAAACACTAAAGAAGTCCCAAACTGGAGACTTGAAATGTCTTCGGGGGCCGCCGCCGGAGGAGGCGTCGATACTGGTGGTGGTGGTCCTGCTGCTAATGACAGATGAAGTGGAGGATGTGGATTGCCGAACTTCAGTACGTTTTGCACTTTCACCACCACGAATTGAGGTCGAGGACGAGGTGGGTACCTTCTTGCGAGGAAGAAATATGGAAGCGGTAGGTTTTGGTGTACTACTTAACTCCAAATCTAATGATTCCATTTCCATTGCCTCCTCGCCGACATCATCATCACGCTCAGCAGCTTCTCGGGATAGGGTCAAAATGTCTCTTTGCTGCATGCCCGGTGGGGCTGCAGTGACCTTTGTGATGACTGCCTCGTCGTCATCGTGAGAGGCTTCATCACCAGCAGTATCTGTCACTTCTTGTTGAGCCTCATCACACTCCATAGGTTTGAGTTTTTGGACGACCTTCCTTTTACGCTTAGGTACCGGTGGCAGATCATGGTGTGCCTCTGCCTCACTGTCAGACCGCAGTTGTCGTGGTTCCCAAGACAGATCACTTGCACCAGAACGAGGTGGGCTTGAAGAAGATGTAGACACCCCCCTTGATCTTTTCCTTGCTAGGGATGTGGAAGACAATGAATGATCATCAGGAGGAGTGGCTTCCAATGATACCTCAGCTTCATTGTCGATTTCCAAATGTGCCCCTACTTCGGGAGGAACAACTATTGTGGGCACTTGTGAACGTCCATGCACCTTTGCTTGCGCATCTCCTTTTGCTGCCTCTCCTTCCACATGTACTTGGGCGTGTACTTGCACATGGTGTTGTTGTTGCGGCTGTGGTTGTTCAACACTTGTCAGATGAGTTACAACAACCTGTGTTGATTCAGGGACATTGCTGCTACTTTCTTGCGATGAGCCAACATCACTGGTCGATGGTGATTGGAGAAGTACACTGACTGCCTCTGAAGCACTCAAGGGCTTTGACTTAAGTTGGCGTGGTGGTGGAGGCACTGAACCCAATGGAGCAGGGGTGCTGCTCTCAGGTTGGTCCCCAGCAGATCCTGCTGCTGCAGGCGTACTTTTTCTTTTGCTCCCAAAAAAAGTGGCGGGTGACACACCAGCCTCCTTGGTAACTTGCTTCTTCTGCTCCTTACTAGCAACTTTCTTGCTAGAGGAGCTACGGAGAACTTTCTTTGGGGCCATCTTCTTCAGAGCAGGTCAGACAGCAGGCCGCAGTTGCACGAATTGTAGAGTTGTCTGAGGCCAGACGTGACGTCGCGTGACGTTATGCTGCACACACACACCGCTGCAGGACTTCTTCCTGGCACTGGTGGTTCTCTTGAGTCTTGTGCACCTAAAAAAAATGGAAGACAGAGGAACATCAGTTCAGTTATAGAGCACAAAAAAATCGAAAAACACTGCAAAATCAGCACAATCCCAATCCATCCATGCCCTCCATAATGTTTAAATTCAAGACAACCCACAGAAAGACTAGGCCCATGCAAGACTCACTACCCCTGGGCATAAATAAAGGTTGAAAAGTAGGCAAAATGGTTGGAGGCCTAACAACAAAGCCTGCATTCAAAATGGCCACTTGCCTGCCAAGCACATGGCCAGTGCCTGTAGCTGCACTCAAAATGGCCACCAGCCACATGGCATGTCCCTCCCCATGAACACCCCCAAAAATCGAAAAACACTGCAAAATCAGCACAATCCTATTCCATCCATGGCCTCCATGATGTTTAAATTCAAGACAGCCCACAGAAAGACTAGGCCCATGCTAGACTCAAATACCCCTGGTGAAAAGGCCCCAACAACAGGTCAAAAATCGAAAAACACAAAATTTTACAAAAAAAAAAAATCGAAAAACACAGAAAAATCAGCACAATCCCAATTCATCTATGGCCTCCATGATGTTTAAATTCAAGACAACCCACAGAAATACTAGGCCCATGCAAGACTCACTACCCCTGGCATAAATAAAGGTTGAAAAGTAGGCAAAATGGTTGGAGGCCTAACAACAAAGCCTGCATTCAAAATGGCCACTTGCCTGCCAGCACATGGCCAGTGCCTGTAGCTGCACTCAAAATGGCCACCAGCCACATGGCATGTCCCTCCCCATGAACACCCCCAAAAATCGAAAAACACTGCAAAATCAGCACAATCCCATTCCATCCATGATGTTTAAATTCAAGACAGCCCACAGAAAGACTAGGCCCCATGCACCACTCACTACCCCTGGTCAAGGCCCCAACAACAGGTCAAAAATCGAAAAACACAAAATTTTACAAAAAAAAAAAATCGAAAAACACAGAAAAATCAGCACAATCCCAATTCATCTATGGCCTCCATGATGTTTAAATTCAAGACAACCCACAGAAATACTAGGCCCATGCAAGACTCACTACCCCTGGCATAAATAAAGGTTGAAAAGTAGGCAAAATGGTTGGAGGCCTAACAACAAAGCCTGCATTCAAAATGGCCACTTGCCTGCCAGCACATGGCCAGTGCCTGTAGCTGCACTCAAAATGGCCACCAGCCACATGGCATGTCCCTCCCCATGAACACCCCCAAAAATCGAAAAACACTGCAAAATCAGCACAATCCCATTCCATCCATGATGTTTAAATTCAAGACAGCCCACAGAAAGACTAGGCCCCATGCACCACTCACTACCCCTGGTCAAGGCCCCAACAACAGGTCAAAAATCGAAAAACACAAAATTGTACAAAAAAAAAAAATCGAAAAACACAGAAAAATCAGCACAATCCCAATTCATCTATGGCCTCCATGATGTTTAAATTCAAGACAACCCACAGAAATACTAGGCCCATGCAAGACTCACTACCCCTGGCATAAATAAAGGTTGAAAAGTAGGCAAAATGGTTGGAGGCCTAACAACAAAGCCTGCATTCAAAATGGCCACTTGCCTGGCAGCACATGGCAAGTGCCTGTAGCTGCACTCAAAATGGCCACCAGCCACATGGCATGTCCCTCCCCATGAACACCCCCAAAAATCGAAAAACACTGCAAAATCAGCACAATCCCATTCCATCCATGATGTTTAAATTCAAGACAGCCCACAGAAAGACTAGGCCCCATGCACCACTCACTACCCCTGGTCAAGGCCCCAACAACAGGTCAAAAATCGAAAAACACAAAATTGTACAAAAAAAAAAAATCGAAAAACACAGAAAAATCAGCACAATCCCAATTCATCTATGGCCTCCATGATGTTTAAATTCAAGACAACCCACAGAAATACTAGGCCCATGCAAGACTCACTACCCCTGGCATAAATAAAGGTTGAAAAGTAGGCAAAATGGTTGGAGGCCTAACAACAAAGCCTGCATTCAAAATGGCCACTTGCCTGCCAGCACATGGCAAGTGCCTGTAGCTGCACTCAAAATGGCCACCAGCCACATGGCATGTCCCTCCCCATGAACACCCCCAAAAATCGAAAAACACTGCAAAATCAGCACAATCCCATTCCATCCATGATGTTTAAATTCAAGACAGCCCACAGAAAGACTAGGCCCCATGCACCACTCACTACCCCTGGTCAAGGCCCCAACAACAGGTCAAAAATCGAAAAACACAAAATTTTACAAAAAAAAAAAATCGAAAAACACAGAAAAATCAGCACAATCCCAATTCATCTATGGCCTCCATGATGTTTAAATTCAAGACAACCCACAGAAATACTAGGCCCATGCAAGACTCACTACCCCTGGCATAAATAAAGGTTGAAAAGTAGGCAAAATGGTTGGAGGCCTAACAACAAAGCCTGCATTCAAAATGGCCACTTGCCTGCCAGCACATGGCCAGTGCCTGTAGCTGCACTCAAAATGGCCACCAGCCACATGGCATGTCCCTCCCCATGAACACCCCCAAAAATCGAAAAACACTGCAAAATCAGCACAATCCCATTCCATCCATGATGTTTAAATTCAAGACAGCCCACAGAAAGACTAGGCCCCATGCACCACTCACTACCCCTGGTCAAGGCCCCAACAACAGGTCAAAAATCGAAAAACACAAAATTTTACAAAAAAAAAAAATCGAAAAACACAGAAAAATCAGCACAATCCCAATTCATCTATGGCCTCCATGATGTTTAAATTCAAGACAACCCACAGAAATACTAGGCCCATGCAAGACTCACTACCCCTGGCATAAATAAAGGTTGAAAAGTAGGCAAAATGGTTGGAGGCCTAACAACAAAGCCTGCATTCAAAATGGCCACTTGCCTGCCAGCACATGGCCAGTGCCTGTAGCTGCACTCAAAATGGCCACCAGCCACATGGCATGTCCCTCCCCATGAACACCCCCAAAAATCGAAAAACACTGCAAAATCAGCACAATCCCATTCCATCCATGATGTTTAAATTCAAGACAGCCCACAGAAAGACTAGGCCCCATGCACCACTCACTACCCCTGGTCAAGGCCCCAACAACAGGTCAAAAATCGAAAAACACAAAATTTTACAAAAAAAAAAAATCGAAAAACACAGAAAAATCAGCACAATCCCAATTCATCTATGGCCTCCATGATGTTTAAATTCAAGACAACCCACAGAAAGAATCAGTCCACCCACCACTGAGTACCCCTGGGAAAAGGCCCCAAAACAGCAAAAAAATCGAAAATCCCAAAATTTTAGTTGCAGCAACTGTAATGCCCCAAACAAACTTACTTGTAAAATTTCTAATCCAACAGTGATCCAAAGAAAGTCAAAAAGGCCTCAAATCCAAAGATCCAGCAGCATCCACAAAAGGTAATCCTTCCAGGTCCACATCCGAATGAAAAGTGACCAGGAGATGGACAAAGCACTGGGAGGAGCCTGCTGAACAGGAACAGGAAGTTGAAGACTATGGGGCACTTCCTTCCTCCCACCCCCCTGCCCCCCTCCCCAAAATGGACTCCTCGCTAAAAAAGTGCAGGCAAATGTCAAACTAAGGAGTTATTCACATAAAAATCATCATTTCTAGAAGGTTTATGCTGCTTGCTGGTGGATTTCTTGTGCAGAATTGCAAATTTATATTTTCGCGCGCCGCATCTCAAATCTCGCAATTTGCGAAGTACCGCGAGACGTGATCTCGCCGTACTCGCGTTGACAAACTCTCGCTGGCAAGCCGCGATGACGTAATCGCGCTCGCCAATTCCCGCGGGATCACACAGCAAGATCCAAAATGGCGCAGCACTCGCAAACTATCGAAAAAAACAACTCGGCAAACGATGATAAACGCCGCGCGCCGCAAAAATTGTATCACCAACGTCGCGCGCCGCCAAAAAAATCCGCTGCGTGCGAATTTGCGGATTTTGCGGGAAATCCGCAAATCTCGCGGATTGCGGATTTCCCGAAAATCCGCAAAATCCGCGAGCGGAACGGATTTTCCGCCCACGCTTACTGCAGTCACACTGGCTCCTGTGTCTCTAAGAGCCTCGGCTTCCTTACCATTGATGATCACCACCTGCCCATATTTTTTAGTGTTAGAGGGCAGGTAGTTCGTAGGGATCATCTCGCTGTCTCCTAACGAGACCAGGGTCATGTGAACGGGATCTCCACCCCCCGGGGCCATCATTTCTTCTCCCAGGTGAACGCTAGTCACTTGTCGGGGCGGAGCACCGGTGGGTGCGGGTTTTCCAAATAGGCGACACTTGGGGTCACTGGATATGTGCCCAGGCTCGCCACATTTGAAACAATTGAAGGGCCCCTTTGGAACAGGTTTACCTGTCGGGGCCCCATTCTGCTTCGGGGGTGGGGGAGGCTGAGAACCCTGCTGCGGATTCCCTTGGGAACTACTTTGGGGGCCTTTTTGGAACCCTTTCTGTTTTCCCCCTTTGTCCCCCCCACTCTTCTGCTGGGGACCCTGCCCACTCTTGGCGGAATCTCCCACGGGACCCTTGTGGACCCTGGTGCTGAGCCAGCGGTCCGCCTCCTCAGCAAGCTTCCGCGGGTTGGACAGCTTGCTATCGATCAGATGTTGGCGTAACTCAGGAAAACAGTGATCAGACAAGTGCTCCCATGCAATTAAATCAAAGAGACCTTGAAAATCATTCACTTTGTTACCTTTTACCCAACCATCCAGTGCTCTGCAAAAGTAAGTCACATATTCCACATACGTATTCCCAGGCCGCTTAGTACACCCCCTAAACTTCTGTCTATACATTTCAGGGGTAAGCCCGTACCTGCTCAACAAAGCTTCTTTCATGTGGGTATAGGACCTCTGATTCTCGACGGGCAAATCTAGCAAGGTATCTCTCCCTTCGCTAAGGAACCTTCCCCACAACCCTGCTCCCCAATCCTTCTCAGGGACCCGGTGGGAGGACATGGCTACCTCATATGCCCTAAACCATTGTCCTATGTCATCCCCCTTAAAGAACTCCTTGACTACGTCCTTCGGGATATGCACTCTTGACTCTACCTGCACTGGCGATGTGCTGCCACCAGAGGGAGGACGATCCAAGCCTCTTTCCTTGAGACTTATCTCCCTCATTTTCACCTCATAATCCATCTGGTGCTTTCGCTCTTCCAGCGCCATTCTTTTCGTTTCAAGCTCCAGCTGGATTTTTAATTCTGCCAACTTTCTTTCATGATTCCGGGTTTCCTTCCTGTCCGCCAGCTCCTCTGGCGACAGGCCTTTACCCAAGCTGTGCTCGCTGTCTTGTCGCTCGAGATCGATCAGATCCCCAAGTGCATTCTGCTCCTCCGTTGCATTCTGCTCGGCGAGGTCGTCTTGCTCTTCCGGGGTCTTTCTTGATTCCACCCAGGCTTTCAGGGCCTTGTAGAACTCCGGTTTGTTTTTGCAACCAGCGTGCGGAACCTTTAGTTTCCTACAAAAAAACTTCAGCTCCAGCTTTGAGTACTTGTCTAGCTTTGCGGCGTCCCATTCTATCTCCAAAACCTCGGAGGTCGTGGACTCCGCTCCATCCAGGCTCTTGGTGCCCGGCATGGTTTCGGTGCTCGGAATCTTCTTTCAAAAAGCAAAGTCTGTGGTTTTAGTAACTGTACCGTAATCCTTGTGTAGCGGTCAGAAGCTCAGGTATAACTATCGCAAGTGTAAATTCGAAAATCCCACCGCTGCCACCAATGTAGGAAGGGGGAGACTCTAGTTGGCGCAGTGCGAGCACTAGCGACCAGCAGGGACTCCCTCTTCCTCGTCAGGGCTGAGGGTTACCTTCCAGACAACCTCTGCTTACCCTCTAGGTAGTGTGGCTTAAGCAGTCTTAGGCTAATCTTTGGGGCACATAGGGTTAAACACTTGCAACAGTACACCTTTACAACCAACCCACCACACAACGAGACCAGACTGTATTCTTGTAAAAATATATCTCTTTATATAAACTTTACGCAGGCTTGTGAATACAGTCAATAACTTTTACGGATACGGTTGCAGGATATCAGCTTTAAATTACCACAGTTCTTATCGTAGTTCTTGTGAGGCCCGTAGGCCGGTGTTCAACAAAGTTCTTTGTGGAGCCAGCGGCTTCCAGGGGATCTGTCCCACGTCGCGTTGCCTTCCCGGTGTCGCTGATCGTTGCGGCTCTTCGGCCGAGCAGGTCACTGGTCGTCCGGGGCAGCGGTGCTCTGTGGCGGCACGGTCCTCTTCTCGTCGTCTGCTCCGACCTTGTAGTCGGCGGCTGTGGCGGTGACAAGTGGCAGTACGGTCCCCAAGTGCCGGACGTCCCCAGCCAAATGCCGGTGCAGCTGTGGGCTCACAGCTGGGCTGTCGGGCAGGCTACCGACCTTGTGGATTCTCGTAGGGCAATAGTCTGTCCTTGCAGGTGAGGGACGGCTCGCTATGCAGTCGCCTCGATAGCTCGGCCCGGACGGGTCCTCCTTCACTTTGCTCTCGGGCTCCCAGCGCAGGTGCGGTCACGATGTTCGGGCCAGCGGCGGCTGGTCCTCACTGTGCTTCCGCTGTAGCTTTGGGCCCCGGTCACGGTGGTCGGGAGGGAGTGGATGCCTTAGAGGAGCTTCCTCTTTGTCGGTACTGCGGCGGTGGTCAGCACCCGCAGTCGCTTTCTCCCAAGGGGGGTTTAGCGTCCACTGGTCCTGGGACGCTGGTCAGGGGGCAAGTTCAGTTCCAAGCCCTTGGAGATCTCTTGGCAGAGTTTGGCACAAGTAGCACAAAAAGTCGTTTCGTCGTTTTGTCTTCCTCTCCTTCAGCAGCAAGGCACCAGACACAAGCAAGAGTCAGCACCCTTCTTTGTCTTCTCGCGGTCCTTCTCGTAGGGCAGAGTCGTTCTGTGGCCCAAACTGGATCTAACTTTCAAGGAGCAGGGCTCCATCTTTTATAGGCCAAATCTTTTGTTCTCGCAGGCCAGGGGGGCCTTTGCATAGCCACTCTCAGTTCTGGAGTACCCCGGCGGGTGTACTCCGGCTTCTGCTTTCAGTGTGAGGGGCAGGCGCATCAGACGCCCCACAGGAGGTGGAGCCAGCATTGTCCGGACAGGAGTGGCCAGAGTACCTTGTTGATGGGGGCTTCGCCCTTCCTGGGCCAGGTGCCGGCAGAGTCATCCGCCGCTCCCCAGGAGGGTGGAGCCAGCATTGTGGTGGCCGAGCACAGTGACAGTTCGAGTCAAGAGGCACTCCTACCTCCCACTAAGGTGTAATCTGCGCATTCACCACCTGTCATCCCTCCAGCCCTGTCACTCACACATCCCAGACAGTCGGATACACATACTGGCAGAGGCAACTGAAATGGTTAGGCAAGCAAATGCTGACTTTCTAAAAGTAGCATTTGCAGACCCAGGATAATAAAATAAACTTGACTACAAGAAATATCTCATCGTCCTGAGTCCAGGCATACCAAACATGACTCACTACCATGCTCCTTGAGCCTGCGGGGATTATAGGGTATAATAATCCTCGCAGCTCAGTCTGGCCTAATGGAGCAGGTAGCCTTCAGTAGTGAAATACGGTCTTCGTTGTAGGTCACTACCAGGACATGCCACGCACATCAGGGCTTGTCCTACCTCGCACCTACAATGCACCCTGCCCGCAGGCCTACCATAGGGGTGTCTAATATGTAGTCAAGGGAAGGGTCGGGGCTGGCAAGTGGGGACACTTGCCCAGCTAGCGTGACAGTACGAGACCGCACGCGGGTTCTGCGGTCGCAGTTCCCAGACACAAGTTTACGGCTGCTCGGGTGGGTGGCGCAACCAGCGCTGCAAGCCCACCAGCAGTATCGGCATCTACACGCCCCGGCACTCTCTCGTGCGCTTTACTGGGGACTAACAGTAAATCCAATGTACCAATCAGGGATACCAATCATATGTACAGTTTACAGTAGGGAGCACTTGCACTGCGGCACGGATCAGCCGTGGCGCAGTGCCCTGAGTATCGGAAAACCAGCAAAACATCGGAGGCACATCAGCAAAAAAGTGGAAGGGAGACTCACGCCAAGGTGCCAGGTCTAACACCGTTGCATTGGTGTCCAATGTTCAAGTGGTTGCCAGCACCAGACATTCAGAGCGGAATGGCTTACGCTCTCCCCACAGGCGTCACACTACCTGTGGCCCTGCCAATAAAGGGGACCGGCGCACGTACCCGTAGCCAGTTCAACATGATATCTGCCTGTGTCCCTGTGGTCTTTTTGTATGCATGAGGTCCCTGGGCCCTACGACATTACATTGTACTGTGTACATCTGATGCAGACATGTCACCGCAGGCAGCAGGTTGGAGCTTGGACATGTAGCTTTGTCGTCACCCACTCAATTCGTAAGGGGAGTGGCCAGTGCCGTCATATGCACAGCCAACATGGGTGTGTGACTGTTATTTGAGCGCCCCGGTGCGTGGTTCTGTGCTGTGAATGTGCATCAGCATGTGTCTATATGGCAGTTGTGTGGGCCCTGAAGGGTGACAGACCCCTACGTATGTGTCCTGGTTCACATTCCATGGGTTTGGGCCCCACCCATACCGGTTGGGCCACCTCCTTTTTGCCATGTGTGGGTGGGTGAAGTGTCGTGAGCCAGCTGTGCTTGCAGGTGCTTCCTGCTGTGTGGTCTGTTGCAGGCTCAGTGTTCCCCCCTGAGTAGCTTGGCTGGCCAGGGCCTGGTGGGGAGTTGCATGAGATATCTATGGGCTGTTGTAGAGCGTTTGTGTTGACGGTGTGGTGGTCCTCTCCGGCATCACTGATGTGTTGTGCTCTGCTGAACCTGTTGTGTGCCCCTCTGCGATGTGAAGGGGAGGTGCGTGTTGACTTTGTGTTGACATCTATGTTGGCGCTTTGTGCTGGTTTGCATGCAGGCTGTATGGCAACGTACATTGTGACTGTTTGGGGGGGGTGCTGGATTCTTCTGCGGGACATTGTACATTTGAACTACATGATGGATGTGAGGTCGTATGCGTACATTTCCATGTCACTGTTTCCGGCTCTTTCGGATGTAGTCGGCATGTTTCTGTGCATGTGCGGAGCCAGTTGTGTCCTCTGTTCTGCAGTGTCGGCTATGCGCATTGTTCAGCGTTGTCATCAATGTTGGTGTGCTGCGGTGTGTCAAGGGGATCTGGGACATGATCCTGGGTGTTTTATAAGTGTGCAGTGTGCAGTGTGCTACGCCTCATTGTGCATGTATGCCATTGTGCCCATCTCCCCCGTCCCACCAGTCCCTGTTCCTTGCATTCCCTGTTGATGTCCGGTCAGGTCCTCTCGAGCTGTGTCCTTACTCCCTACTCCTTGCACCGTCTCCACACTGATGACTGTGGCCTGAGTTTCCTCCAACTCCTCCAGTGGCGCTGGTCTGCCACCTCCTGTTGACGTTGCTGCCTTCCTGTTGGCAGCGGGTTTTAGCCTGGTTTAAGTAGTCCTGTCATGCCGTCTCCTATTGGCCTCCTGGATTGGCCTCCTCGGCACTCCGACTGCAATCCAGGTGGTCTGCTAGTGGTTCAGTTGCTGGTAGTGTTCTATCACCTCCGTGACGCTGGTCTTGTTTTCCTGCTATCTGCACCCCATCTTCCTCTCCCTCTTCTCCTTGGCCTTCCCGACCTGTTGTTCCTTGCTGGTGGTCTGTGGGGGTTGTGGGGTTCGAGTTGGCCTCTGCACTGGGTGAGGGTGCATCCATGTTGCTACGTGCTTTGGCTTGTGGGATTTGCAGGCCTGTGGCTGGTTTTCACTACTTTTTGTACCACGTTTGGTCTCATCGCATTTTTTTTTTGCATTCACGTATTGCATTTTAGCGGCATAGCGTTGATTTTCACGCGGACATTTTCTGCATTATCTGGTGTCTATTGCATGCTACCGCCTAATTGTGAATTCCATGTTGACACAAGGTTATGTTCCCACGATATGCTCCATTGTGCAAAGTTGCGTTATGCTACTCTTGCTGTAGTTATCACACATTCTTGTGAATATACCCCTTAGTAGGTTAGGAAAATGTCTTATCAGCCATGGTCCCCAGACTGAGGCACTGCCAGCAGTCACACACCTGTATATTTCAGAATATCATACTCTTGCTTAAGCATGGGACAAGAACTTGCAGGAAGGATGGTTTATGTGAAATGCAACTCAGAGCTAAAAGCTTTTGGGCCAGATGTAGGAGAGGAAATACCGGTCGGTAACGGCCGAATTCGGCTGTTACCGACCGGTATTTAGGAATCGGCATGTAGGGGCCAGTATTTTACAGACTCAGTAAATTTACTGATTCAGTAAATTTACTGGTTCGGTAAAATACCAAATCGGTAATTTTACCGATTCGGTAATTCCACATGTAGGTGGCACTCCTGAGAGTGCCACAGGCCCTTTAGAGTTGGTATTTTACCACCCAATACTATTGGGTGGTAAAATACCGAATGCAGGTGTGCATGCACATCTGTGCATGCACACCTGTGCCATGTGACACAAAGACATGCCCTTAGGGCATGTCTGTGTGCCACATGGCACACATGCCTGTATTTGGGGTGCTAGAGGGTGTCAAAGTGACACCCCCTGCACCCTTGCAGGATTCGGTATTTACCAATTTGGTAAATACCGAATCGGTATTGCCCATTGATTCCTATGGGCTTCAAAGCCCATAGGAATCAATGGGCAATACCGATCCGAATCGGTAAATACCGAATGTTACCGATTCGGTAATTGAAAATTAAATTTTACCTACATCTCCCACCTTCTATTTTACCGATTCATAAATACCGAATCGGTAAAATTCGGTATTTATGAATCAGTAAAATAGAATTACGTACATCTGGCCCTTTATCATTTAAATAGTTGAGATGAAACTGCCATATTGGAAGTTATTTTACCTTCGGAGGCAAATCATCACCAAAAGAATTACACCATGAGTCATGAAAATAACCCATGAACCATGAAACAGCCTCAGCAGGTACCAGACAGAAACGCAAATTACCCTTTTATGTGACTTACGGTCAGATTTATCAACGTAAAATCATCCCAAATGCAAAAATCGCTATTATAGAATTCGCAATTTTGCGAGGAATTGCATTTAAGGAATCTCTATTTGAGATTCCTTAAATGCAATTCATGAACCATTTAAAAATTGCGAAATCGCAATTTTGGGCCGCTATTTACCCCAAAGTCAAACCTCGTGGTAAATAGCGGAAACTTAGAAAAATGCACTTAAGTGCATTTTTCTAAGTTCTATGTTACACACACACATGTCCTTGGGACATGTGTGTGCGTAACACTAGTGTCCAATTTCATTTCAGGGGTGCAACAGGGTGTCCTTTGGACATCCCTGCACCCTAGAAATCGCAAACTAAAAATGCGAAATGCTAATAGCGATTCGCACATTGATATGTCTTCCCATTCATTCCTATGGGCCTTTAGGAATAACTCCCCATTCATTTGGGCCTTTAGGCCCATAGGAATGAATGGGGAGTTATTCCTTATTTGCGATTAGCAATTAGCTAATCGCAAATAAGGAAGCTGTAGGAATCACAAAATAAATTGCGATTTGTACATGAATCCTGTTTTGCGAATCTGGAATAGCAATTCCTTAATAATCGCTATTACAGACTCGTAAAACGGGACTTTGATGAATCTAGGGGTTAATAAACCTAAATGAATCATGAGGTCTGTATTCTACTGCAGCTCCATCTCGTCTCCCCTTTCTGTCTCTGTTAGGATTGCAGACCCTCGCTTAAGCATGCTGGCATTGCTGCCATAATATTACATATCATGAAACCTGTATTTTGGTATAAAGTACATTGGTACACGAAACCATTCAACCTCAAGTGCAACATATTCACGCAGAGGAGGAACAGCGATACAGGATTTGGTAGGACTTTAAAGGTTAAAGCCTGGAGTGGAGCATTGGCTTGATCCATGCAGCATTGGACGTGTTTCTGCTTAAGTGTCTTTGGGTGCTGATTTTAGCTTAATTTGCACTTTGACTGCCTCCACGCTTTTTAACAGTGCCAGGTCTGCTTTATCAACATGGGCACAATAGAAAATATATTGCTAATATTTCCTGAAAGAAAAGGAAATAACATACATACAATACCAATGCAAATATCCAAGAAAATCAATATTCAGAGTAAAAACTCTGATTGTTATTCTTCTCAGAATGACGAGAAAGGAAAGAAGAAAAGCATGCCTCAAAATTAATTTTCCCGGCATAGTTGCCGTATTACATGGTAAGTGTAGCCAGAAAAATGATAGCTACTGTCTACAGTAATTGTAATAAACTGTTATCCTCACCTTTTCACGTCGCACTATTGAGCAGCTCACAAGAGGCACAATCTAGGTTCTAATTTCAGCCAGAGGATCCTACTTCTTGCACCGGCAAAAGTATTCCAAGTCAAGGCAAAGGTGTTTGATCAGATGCTGCCAACTGTAAAATCAGTGACCACTGAGTAATGTTCACCACTGCTGAATATCCACGAAGGTCTCATCTTCGCACTGACTGTATCACCTCAGTGACCAGTAGGCCAGTTTCTCTTAGCCAAGCTATAGGTTTACATTAAGATATATCTGCCTCAACCCAGTCTGGACTCACACCTTCTTTGATGGCAGTTTGGGTGTTTATTATGGTTGGGAGTCTTCTGCACTAGAAACAATTCTTAATATTAAGGCTCAGATTCACCAAGCATTTGCATTGTCCTTGAGTGCAGTGTGATGTAAGGACAACACAAAATCTTCAATAAAATTTGCAAAGTCATCCAAGGGGGGATTTATGCCACCTTGTGTGGCTTTGAAAAGAAATGCAATACAACGAAGCAGCTTTGTGATGCATTATGATACATTTCTTGCCAGGAGGCGTTTAAAGGGTGGAGCAAGGACTTTCCCATGCATCCGCCCCGGGATCCAATGCAACATCAGATTTACACAGGTTTGTAAACCTGGGATTGTGTTAAATTGGTACAATTCCCAGTGGATGTGTAACAGGAATCTGGTTTTCTCCTCTTTATTTTCTTTTTAGATTGTCCGTAATGCAAACACACTTCCACTATAGTTCAAAGATGCCTGCATTGGCGTTAGGCAGCCCACAGTGTACTACTAGCACAAGGAGAGAGCAAAAATGCTCCATATTGCAGCACAGCAAGTTGCCCTGCTGCATTGAATTGATTGAATGATATTAACTATAAATCTAAGTCTAAAAAACAAACATTTCAACACCCATGACTCACAATTCTGGATACGTCTCAAATACTTGGGTCCAGGCAAGTTGTCTCTCAGACATTAACAACAATACTGAATGGAATTTACCTCAAGACATGTCTTCAGACTCCATTGATCAAATGCTGCTAAAAAAAGGTCATGGACACAATGTATGACTCCTTGGATACATTGACTTTGGCAACTATCACAAAATCTGCGGTGGTTACTCAATAGTTTGAAGTATAATAATTCTTGGACGGTATTCCATTCCATTCCAAATAGCTTTATTCGACATAAACTTATAAAAGAAGAAAACAAGCATCATTGGTACATATAGGATTAAAAAAAATTCTTAAGAAAGTTTTACATATTTAAAACAGTTAGTTTAAAAATTTGGATCTTAACAAATGGAAGAAATAAAATTCAAATCAACTAATTACACGATTAAAAACTAATTTGCAGTAACAATAAAAACAGATAAAAAGTTCTAGGTGGTCAATCATACTTCATGATCTAACTAAGTAAATTCAAAATTGCTAATCACCAAAGATTACCCATGATTGGAATTCTGCCTTAACACCCATGCCCACCCTAAGTATTTGGCTACCGATATTGAAATAAATGGCCGAGTACTGGTGCATATGAGCCTTTCTGCTTCAGGACTCCTTTTTGTACCAAGTAATTTGAACATTGGGGTAGCCCAAACTGGCCTAGGGGTTACATATACAGGGCAGGTGAAGAGCAGATGGGCAACTGTTTCCTTGTGACTCCCACAAGCCGGGCAAAAAAATATTTCTTGCATCAGCCCACCTAGAGGTCACTGACTTCAAAGGTATAGATCAGTCATCATGGACGTTTTGTTTATGTTGGTGGACTTAATCCCAAAACAGCGATAAGGTGCGGGTTTTGTCCCTATGATCCAGGGATCAGCCTTTTATGCACAAGGGTTTGGCCAAATGATATGACTGATCATTAAGTCTGTTTGATGGAAACCCTATTTGAATTGTTTTGGACTGGTTAGCCATTTATGAATACCCTATGATGTATCGGTCTCTTCTATGCATGTATAGTTCACCCTTTTTTCCTTCTTTTCTCTCAAACACACTGTCTTTGTGATGGTACACAGACAAAATATTGAGTTTTAAATTTCGATATACAATTATATCGAAGTTTAAATATCGATGGGACATAATATAGAAGGTAAGTAATATCGACAGTCTTAATATCGATATTAGTATGATATTAGTAATTTCGAAGTTTTAAATATCGATGTCAATAATATCGAAATAAATAATTTCGATGTTACTAATATCGATTTTTAAATAAATTTTGTGTATATTATATTGTATTTATTATGTTTTATTATTTCTTTTTAATGTAATTTACTTAAATATTGTCTTTTAGTACTGTAGCGGGTTGTGGGTTTATAGGGGAATAGGGTTGGAAGTAATTTAATTATGTTTATGTTAAATTAATTATTAATTAGTAGGAATTATTAATTAATTAATTGAGAATTAATTGAGAATTAATTTTAATTAATTGATTAATTGATAAATATGTTCTGTAGCGGGTTATGGGTTTATAGAGGAATAGGGTGGGAAGTAATTTAATTATGTTAAATTAATTATTAATTAGTAGGAAGTATTAATTAATTAATTGAGAATTCATTTTTAATTAATTTTAATTAATTGATTAATTGATAAATATGTTCTGTAGCGGGTTATGGGTTTATAGGGGAATAGGGTGGGAAGTAATTTAATTATGTTAAATTAATTATTAATTAGTAGGAATTAATTAATTGAGAATTATTTGTAAATAATTTTAATTAAGTGATTATTTGATAATTATGTTCTGTAGCGGGTTATGGGTTTATAGGGGAATAGGGTTGGAAGCAATGTAATAATGTTTAAATAAATATTAATTAGTAGGAATCATACATTAATTAAAAATAATTGGTAATTATATTTAATTATTTTGGTAATTATTTTTAATTAATAGATAAATATGTTCTGTAGCGGGTTATGGGTTTATAGGGGAATAGGGTGGGAAGTAATTTCATTATGTAGAATTAATTATTAATTAGTAGGAAGCATACATTTATTTTTATTAATTGGCAAATAAATGTAATTAATTGGTTATTAATTTTAAATAATTAATTAATTGATAGATGTAATTTATAAGTATGTAATTTAAACCCCTACGCTATCCAACACTTTCCCTACTGTTGCACTCTCTGGAGTTGGAATAGTAATTGTTACCCCTATGCTATCCAACACTTTTCCTACTCTTGCACTCTCTGGAGTGGGAAAGTAATTTTTACCCCTATGCTATCCACCACTTTCCCTATTGATGCACTCTCTGGAGTTGGAATAGTAATTGTTACCCCTACGCTATCCAACACTTTCCCTACTGTTGCACTCTCTGGAGTGGGAATAGTATTTGTTACCCCTACGCTATCCAACACTTTCCCTATGTTGCACTCTCTGGAATTGGAATAGTAATTGTTACCCTGACACTATCCAACACTTTCCCTACTGTTGCACTCTCTGGAGTTGGAATAGTAATTTTTAATCCTACGCTATCTAACACTTTCCCTACTGTTGCACTCTCAGGAGTTGGAATAGTAATTGTTACCCCTACGCTATCCAACACTTTCCCTACTGTTGCATTCTCTGGAGTGGAAATAGTAATTTTTACCCTTACGCTATCCAACTCTTTCCCTACTGTTGCACTCTCAGGAGTTGGAATAGTAATTGTTTCCCCTACGCTATCCAACACTTCCCCTACTGTTGCACTCTCTGGAGTTGGAATAGTAATTTTTAAACCTATGCTATCCAACACTTTCCCTGCTCTTGCACTCTCTGGAGTTGGAATAGTAATTTTTAATCCTACGCTATCCAACACTTTACCTAATGTTGCACTCTCTGGAGTTGGAATAGTAATTGTTACCCTGACGCTATCCAACACTTTCCCTACTGTTGCACTCTCTGGAGTTGGAATAGTAATTTTTAATCCTACGCTATCCAACACTTTCCCTACTGTTGCACTCTCTGGAGTTGGAATAGTAATTCTTACCCTGACGCTATCCAACACTTTCCCTACTGTTGCACTCTCTGGAGTTGGAATAGTAATTTTTAATCCTACGCTATCCAACACTTTCCCTACTGTTGCACTCTCTGGAGTTGGAATAGTAATTGTTACCCTGAGGCTATCCAACACTTTCCCGACTGTTGCACTCTCTAAAGTGGGAATAGTAATTTTTACCCCTACTCTATCCAAAACTTTCCCTACTATTGCACTCTCTGGAGTAGGAATATTAATAGTTACCCCTACGCTATCCAACACTTTCCCTACTGTTGCACTCTCTGGAGTGGGAATAATAATTGTTACTGCTACGCTATCCAACACTTTCCCTACTGTCGCACTCTCTGGAGTGGGAATAGTAATTTTTATCTATCTAGAATGTATTTAGCTTTTTTATTAGTATTATGTTGTTATTAATTGTTATTTATGTGAATATTTTATGTAAATAAATGTATTAGTAATTTATTAAATTTTTATTTGTTTTTAAGTTATGACAATAATTAATTTAGAGTTATTATTAATGAAAAATATATTATGTATTATATATTTATTAACATTAATTTGTATTACATTGTGTATTAATTTTAAATATTATAGTACATTTTTAAATATGTTTATTACATTTATAAGTATTATTTTGTTAATATTACTTTTTTATTATATTTAAAAAAACGATATTTTACAAAAAACAATATTTTTGTCATTCTATATTTTATTTTCGATATTTTTGTATTTAACTTGTTAGGGATAGGATTCCTATATTTTTGACTTCGATATTTTTGTTCCGATATTTTTGTATATCGATATTTTTGTTTTTGATATTTTGTCAGACATTCCTTTGTGATATATACACTCAGATCTTGTGGACTCGGTTTTGACAGTACAGCTCTAATATTCAGCTGGTAGACCCCCTGTGTTTCTTGTGTTATACACTAAGCAGGAGCTAGGGATATAATCAGGTGTGGGTCTCTAAACTATATATCCCTTGGACCCTTTTTCTAAATTTTTGTGGTTATTGTCCAACACATGAGAGGGGCCAAGTGCCTCAACAGTCCAAGGCACAGAGCAGGTACATCTGAGGCAGCACATGAGAGGGGCTAAATGCATCAACAGTCCAAGGCAAAGAGCAGGTACATCTGAGGCAGCACATGAGAGGGCACAATGCAGCATCCTAACAGCAACAGGGCAGTGTACGTAACAGAGCAGGTACATCAGAGGCAGCACATGAGAGGGGTGAAGTGCATCAACAGTCCTTGGCACAGAGCAGGTACATCTGAGGCAGCACATGAGAGGGGCCAAGAGCCTCAACAGTCCAAGGCAAGGCACAGAGCAGGTACATCAGAGGCAGCACATGAGAGGGGTGAAGTGCATCAACAGTCCAAGGCACAGAGCAGGTACATCAGAGGCAGCACACGAGAGGGCACAATGCAGCATCCTAACAGCAACAGGGCAGTGTACGTAACAGAGCAGGTACATCAGAGGCAGCACATGAGAGGGGCCAAGTGCCTCAACAGTCCTCGGCACAGAGCAGGTACATCTGAGGCAGCACATGAGAGGGCACAATGCAGCATCCTAAAAGCAACAGGGCAGTGTACGTAACAGAGCAGGTACTTCAGAGGCAACGCAAGTACGTGGTTCAAGCGATCCGTCCCAAGGACAACAACAATGCAAGGCTGCTTACAATGGACAATCTACACACCAAGTCAAATAACATGTGAGTTAAGGGAACTACACCTCACATTACAGAATCTGGTGGACTGCCTGAACTACTTGCCTCGGACACACTGCCAGCACCAGAACCATGAGTGTGAGACACAGCCACAGATCGACTGACTGACACATGAGCCATAGAGCCAGACACACTGCCAGCACCAGAACCAGGAGTGTGAGACACAGCAACAGATCGACTGACTGACACATGAGCCATAGACCCAGACACACTGCCAGCACCAGAACCAGGAGTGTGAGACACAGCCACAGATCGACTGACTGACACATGAGCCATAGACCCAGACACCCTGCCAGCACCAGAAACAAGAGTGTGAGACACAGCCACAGATGTAGTGACTGACACATGAGCCATAGACCCAGGCACGCTGCCAGCACCAGAAACAGGAGAGTTAGATACAGCCACAGCTCTAGTGAATGACACATGAGCCATAGACCCAGACACACTGCCAGCACCAGAAACAGGAGTGCGAGACACAGCCACAGCTCTAGTGACTGACATATGAGCCATAGACCCAGACACACTGCCAGCACCAGAAACACGAGAGGGCACAACTGACACAGTGCTACTACATGATGCATGACAGCAAACAACAGACACAGTGCCACTATCTGACACATGAGAGTGAACTGCAGCTGCGCCAGTAGGACCACTGAAATGATGAGCCACAGGGCTGTATGATCCAGGAGGCAGGGTGGCTCTGGGAGCTGGGGATAGCTGTACTGGAGCGACATCCGGGTGCCCTGGACATGACTGGACTGGTAAGTGGTGCGGATTCATCTGAAATATCACCCATCAAAGGTGGAACATGTGCTGGTGGGGGTCTGCTCTCTGGGGACGTGCTGGACCCTGCTTGTCGTTTGCTGTGGGCCTGCCTTCTGCCCTCTGCATCATGTGTAATGGGGGATGCAACAACAGTGTAATCCTTCCTCTGCTGCTGACGGGCATGGATGGGAGTAGAGGTATGGGGGGACTCCACCGCTGACACATCTGTTTTACGTTCCTTCCACAACATCAGCCTCAGTGCAGCCAAGGGTGATGTATGCCTGTCCTTGATGGAGCTAGTGTCTATGGGATAACCCTTGTCCCTTGGATGTGCCTTGCCCGTAGGAGGTGTCCTGTCTGTGGAATTTCCCTGTTACCTGGGCGGTGTCCTGTTCCTGGGTGCAGACTTGTCCATTGTACTGTACCTGTCTTTAGTAGCGACTTTGTCCTTGGGAGTGTCCCTGCTCTTGGGAGTTGACCCTTCCTTCGTACTGTCTTCGTCCCTGGGAGTGTCCCTGCTCTTTGGAGGTGGCCTTTCCTTTGAAGCGTCTTTGTCCGTGGGAGTGTCCCTGCTCTTTGGAGGTGGCCTTTCCTTTGAAGCGTACTTGTCCCTGGGAGTGTCCCTGCTCTTTGGAGGTGGCCTTTCCTTTGAAGCGTCCTTGTCCCTGGGAGTGTTCCTGCTCTTTGGAAGTGGCCTTTCCTTTGAAGCGTCCTTGTCCCTGGGAGTGTCCCTGCTCTTTGGAGGTGGCCTTTCCTTTGAAGCGTCCTTGTCCCTGGGAGTGTCCCTGCTCTTTGGAAATGGCCTTTCCTTTGAAGCGTCCTTGTCCCTGGGAGTGTCCCTGCTCTTTGGAGGTGGCCTTTTCTTTGTAGTGTCCTTGTCCCTGGGAGTGTCCCTCCTCTTTGGAGGTGGACTTTCCTTTGAAGCGTCCTTGTCCCTGGGAGTGTCCCTGCTCTTTGGAGGTGGCCTTTCCTTTGAAGCGTCCTTGTCTGAGGGAGTGTCCCTGCTCTATGGAGGTGGCCTTTCCTTTGTAGTGTCCTTGTCCCTGGGAGTGTCCCTGCTCTTTGGAGGTGGCCTTTCCTTTGAAGCGTCCTTGTCTGTGGGAGTGTCCCTGCTCTGTGGAGGTGGCCTTTCCTTTGTAGTGTCCTTGTTCTTGGGAGTGTCCCTGGACTTGGGAGGTGCCCTTGCCTTGTGAATTCCTTTTGTGGGGAATGCCTGTGTAGCATGGAAGCCATTTCCCCCAACACCCCTTGAGGATCCTGTGTGTCAACTCCAGTGTAGCTCACGTCATCTTTGGTGACAGATATCCCAGTCCTAGGGGATGGTGTCTGTGCCCTCCGTGCCCTGCCTTGCTGCCTGTGGCTGCTTCTAGTGCAATAACCTGTAAATGAGGACTGGTCTGAAAAATCACTCCCCCCTGAGATATCAAGTGGTGTGGATGGGGGAACAGAAGTACAACCCTGTCTATGCGACTGTACAATGGCTGAAGACACAGTGTTTGCCAATGACTGAACTGTTCTGTGCAGACCAGCAACATCGCCATGCATCCCCTTCATGAATGCCACCACCTGCCCCAACTTCCTATCGTGTTCTTGGAATGCATTGATCATGTTGGTCTGCCCTACATACAGCTGTCGCAGCAGATCAACAGCCTCAGCACAAGGTGCACTTTGTGTCACAGGGGCAGGGGCAGCGGTGCCTGCACCGAAGGCAACTCTGCTCCCCTACTGTGGCGAGCACGAGCAGTACTTGGTGCAGTTGTTGGCAGTGTGGGCCCTGCGTGCTGTGTCCGGACTGAAGGTGTTGATTGCCCACTCCCTGTCTGTGACAACAGTGCAGACTCATCAACACTGTCCGAAGATGAGGACAATGGTGTCTCCACATGTGAGTCCTCAGAGACGGTTCTGTCCCCCTCTCCGGGGCTGGCCTCTTCAGTGTCAGTCTGCGTGTGTGTGATCTCGGATCCGGATGCATTTCCACGACTCATCTCCGTCGTCTGTGTTTCAGTGCCCTCTGCCAAAGCTGAAATAGAGAGAAAAGAGGTTTCACTAAGTGCCATACTCACGTTCTGAAGGTCACTAAATCACAAATTCCCTTACAGACTAACAACATGTACCACCCATCCTGCACACGAACCACTCCTACCAGACATCCTCATATCAAAGAACCGGTGGTGGCTGTGAAACATGTACATCATGCGAACAGGGCAAGTGCTTGTAGACCACCACACATGTCATGCCATGGGACCACAGACCTCAACGGCATGTCCAGGAACCCTCAACTACAAAGCAAATGGCCTGTCCAACTTGCAGCCATGGATGCTACCGCTCACTCCGCAAATGGCAACAACATGCAATTGCAGCAAAACAAACGCACCACGGATGACACTACTGTGTCTGAGCACCAATACATGCATGCACTCACAAGTCACATACACATACAGCCTGCTTACTGCTAGTTTGCTGTTGATCCCCTCTCAGCCTGGCGGACAGGTCAGGATGCATCACAGCAATGATACGGTGCATTAGAGGGGTCGTGGTGCGTCGGGCCAGACGTGTTGATCTTGGAATGATCCCCAGTCTCATCTCCGCAACATTCTTGCTTAGCCTGGATATGTCGTCCCAGCGCTTGTGGCAGTGTGTGTGTCATCTATTGCACACCCCCACTGTCCGTACATCACGTGCTATGGTTCTCCACATGGCCTTACTAAGGTGCAGCTTGACCTACCATGACGGGAGACAAGAGGGGAATGTTAGTGGACAGTTTGACATTCACAAACATCGTAGAAACACGTATCTACATGCAGCCATGCTCAGCACAACACATGTGAAGGTCCCACAGCACACCGCCAAGCTTGCAGAAGCCAGGAGTCAGTGACCACCTCATGCCCACCAACATGTTCCCCACTGCACTTACCACCTGTCCGGGTGCACCGTAGAGCCGTTCTTAGTGGCTGAGAACACCGTCCACAAGAACATCCAGCTCTGCTGTGGTGAAGGGACGAGACCGGATCTCTCGCACTCTCTGCATGTCAAGGTCCAGGACTGTGGCACTACAGCAGCAGTTGTTGGTCAGCTCAGCAGCAGCAGGTCGAGGTGATGGTCGCAGGCAGCAGTTGTTGGTCAGCTCAGCAGCAGCAGGTCGAGGTGATGGTCGCAGGCAGCAGTTGTTGGTCAGCTCAGCAGCAGCAGGTCGAGGTGATGGTCGCAGGCAGCAGTTGTTGGTCAGCTCAGCAGCAGCAGGTCGCGGTGATGGTCGCAGGCAGCAGTGGATGAAAGCAGTGAATGTGTGCTGCAGAAATTCACACATATATAGGGCCCTGAGCTCATATCAGTGGCACACGTCTGCAGCAATAGGTTTTCCCTGGATGCCTCATTCAAAAAGAGCCAATGACTGTCCCTGTTGTGGCGGTGCACGGCTTCCGCTATATTTGATTGCGCATACGCGCCCCGCGTTACCTGTTTCCATTGGCTACATGTGCACGGACCGTCACGGTCACATATCGGCAACCGCATGTGCGCGCTTCCGCGACGGTGCATCATTTGAAAATGTTACAATTACTGGCGTCGCCATGGCGGTGCACGCATTCCGCGGGGGCGGTGCAGGCCAACACATACTTTTGAATGTGAAAAATGGCAGTTGATACCCCCCTCACAGTCACATTGCACAACCCACCGCAGACCGCCGGTCTTGGCCGGTCACCCTCCGCCGGGTGCTGGCCGCACACCCACCGCCGGGTGCTGGCCGCACCCGGCGGTGGGTGACCGGCCTGGACCATCCATGCCATGGTGTCCTCAATGCACAGGCCGCTCACCAACGGCCAGCACCCCGCGGTGGGTGACTGTCCAAGACCGGCTGTGGGTGTCCTGCCAAGACCGGCGGTGGGTGACTGGCCAAGACCGGCGGTGGGTATCCTGCCCAGACTGGCGGTGGGTGACCATCAAAGACTGGCGGTGGGTGTTCCGCCCAGACCGGCAGTGGGTGACCGTCCAAGACCGGCAGTGGGTGTCCCGCCAAGACCGGTGGTGGGTGACCGGCCAAGACCGGCGGTGGGTGACCATCCAAAACCGGCGGTGGGTGTCCCGCCCAGACCGGCGGTGAGTGACCGGCCAAGACCGGCGTAGGGGACCGGCCAAGACCAGCGGTGGGTGCTGGCCGCACACCCACTGCCGGGTGCTGGCCGCACACCCATGGCCAGCACCCAGCGGTGGGTGACCGGCCAGGACCATCCATGCCATGGTGTCCTCAATGCACATGCCGCTCACCCACGGCCAGCACCCAGCGCTGGTTGGCCGTCCAAGACCAGCGGTGGGTGTCCCGCCAAGACCGGTGGTGGGTGACCGGCCAAGACCGGCGGTGGGTGACCGTCCTAGACCGGTGATCCCGCCAAGACCGGCGGTGGGTGACCGGCCAAGACCGGTGGTGGGTGTCCTGCCACGACCGGTGGTTTGGTTACTGTCCAAGACCGGCGGTGGGTGTCCCGCCCAGACCGGCAGTGGGTGACCATCCAAGACTGGCGGTGGGTGTCCCGCCAAGACCGGCGGTGGGTGACCAGCCAAGACCGGCGGTGGGTGACCATCCAAAACCGGCGGTGGGTGTCCCGCCCAGACCAGCGGTGGATGACCGGCCAAGACCGGCGTGGGTGACCGGCCAAGACCGGCGGTGGGTGCTGGCCGCACACCCACCGCCGGGTGCTGGCCGCACACCCATGGCCAGCACCCGGCGGTGGGGGACTGGCCAGGACCATCCATGCCATGGTGTCCTCAATGCACATGCCGCTCACCCACGGCCAGCACCCAGCGCTGGGTGACCGTCCAAGACCGGCGGTGGGTGTCCCGCCAAGACCGTGGTGGGTGACCGGCCAAGACCGGTGGTGGGTGTCCTGCCCAGACCGGCGGTGGGTGACCGCCCTAGACTGGCGATGGGTGTCCCGCCAAGACCGGCGGTGGGTGGCCGGCCAAGACCGGTGGTGGGTGTCCTGCCACGACCAGTGGTGGGTGACTGTCCAAGACCGGCGGTGGGTGTCCCACCAAGACCGGCGGTGGGTGACTAGCCAAGACCGGCGGTGGGTGCCTGTCCAAGACTGGCAGTGGGTGTCCCGCCCAGTCCAGCGGTGGGTGACCGTCCAAGACCGGCGGTGGGTGTCCCGCCCAGACCGGCGGTGGGTGACCGGCCAAGACCGGCATGGGTGACCGGCCAGACCGGGGGTGGGTGTCCCGCCAAGACCGGCAATGGGTGTCTCGCCCAGACCGGCAGTGGGTACTGTCCAAGACCGGCGGTTGGTGTCCCGTCCAGACCGGCGGTGGGTGACCGTCCAAGGCTGGCGGTGGATGTCCCTCCCCGACCGGCGGTGGGTGACCGGCCAAGACCGGCGGTCTGCGGTGGGTTCTGCAATGTGCAGTATCTACTGCCATTTCGATTTTCATATTCAAAAGTATGTGTTAGCCTGCACCGCCCCTGCAGAAAACGTGCACCGCCATAGCAATGCCACTGAGTGATGTATTTCTAATGATGCACCGTGGCGGTAGTACGCACATGTGTTTTGCGGGGTGTGACCGTGATGGTCCCTGACCATACAGCATATGTCATGCACAATAGCAGGATGAACGAGCAACTTCTGTGTAGGTGGAAGGCGTCCACATATGGCGTATGTACACACACTGCATTTTTCCACACACATGTTATGTTGATAGTCGCACATGTGTGTTAGGACATGTTGGACTTGGCCCTTCTGGCAGGTTCACCCCTGAACTTTTTGCCTAGTGATTTCTGGTCTTGGCGCACTTTGACACTGTGGCGCAGTGTAAAGTGCGTGCTCTCCCTGAGTGCGTGTGTGAGATTGGCCTGCTCTCCCATAGAAATGCATGGGGAATGTCTGTGTCCCTGGTAGTTCCTGATGCGTGAGGCGTGCATTGTCAAGTCTGGTATGTGCGAACTCGTGAGAGTGAATGCTGCGCAATGGTATGTGTGGCGTGTATGTGTCTTGTGCGGAAGCGCCACTTCTAGACATGACTGTGTATGTGCTGTGAAGGTGCTGGCGTGTGATTGGCTGGAGCTGGCTGGGATGCCAAGCTCCAGGAAGTCTGTGTGGGTCTGCCCCGGTGGTGAATGGAGAGATTAGCATGCTGATGTGAGGGAGGGGCTGCGCCTGTGTCCTGAATTGGGCTGGCTTTTCCCCACACAATGCTGGCTCCGCCCCCTGTGGTGCGACTGATGACCCTAGCCTGCCTGTTGAATGAAAGGGGTGGTTGAGCCATCAAGGGTACTCCAAAACCAGCTGCGACTGGTTCTCCCCCCACCCTGCACCTACAGACAAAGGAAAAGGTGTATAAAAGAGGGGCTGTGACCCCATGAAAATGTTCTTGTTGTTGACTTGGATCTACCAGGGGCATGCTGCTGCTTGGGCCCAGGGGAAGGCTTGCCCCCCCTGGGCCCTGCCCAGCCCCTGGCTTGCTGATGGACCCCTGAAGGACTTTTGCTGGACCTTTGTTTGCCATAGCGCTTGGGAGCGCTTTATTCTGCCTCTAGCGCTTGAAAGCGCTGTGTTGTTCCCTAGCGCTCGGAGCGCTTTATTTTGCTTTGCAGGTGCCACCCTGCTTATGGCTGCCCTAGCGAGTGTCCACCTCGCCTCTACGTTTAGTTTTCACTTCGAGGGTGCCACCCCTCAGTTATGCCCAAGTGTTCACCGCTGCGGCCCGAGCGCCGCAAAACAGGAAGCCAGGCACTACGGTGCCTGATGCGGGGCGAAACTTCCGGTTTTGGAGGGAAGTCCCGCCCGCCGCTGCGCCCCGATTGGCTGCCGGCTGCCGCCGGGAAAAAGAAACAAACAGCGCGAGCCATTGACGGCCCGGTCCCGAGATGGGAGACCGGGGGAACAGGTAGCGGGCCGGGCGCATTGTGAAGGCGGGGCTCTCATGTGCTGAGAGAGCCCCGCAAAGTGCTACCGCCACCCAGGAGAAAGGACCGGAGTCCCACACGAACCGCCCGGTAAGTGAAGGAGGGCTGGTGGGGGCTCCGTGACTGTGCAAGGCTCTGGGGGCAGTTCCTATTTGTTCGCCGAGCGGCCCCAGTTGGCAGAGGGCCGCTCCAACGCGTCAGGTGGCATCTTCTTTTCGAGCCAGGAGGCTCAAGGGGCATTGGCGGCATCTCGAGTCCCCCAGAGGGGGGGGGCCCCTACAACGGCGCTGCGGTGTGAAGAGTTGTGCCTGAGCAAGGCACCAGTTCAATTGCCCCCCAGAGCGGCCCCACTTGGCAGCGGGCCGCTCCCACGTTGTCCAGCAGATATTTCCTGGGGGCATTTATTGTGTTCGAGCCGCAAAGGCTCCCCGGGGGCACCATTGTTGCAGGTGTCGTGTTAGAGCCTAAAAGGCTCTTGCTGCCATTATCTTTCTGAGTCCACAGAGAAGCGGGACTCCAACGACCGGCCCTATTTGTTTTAAGAGCCCAGAGAGGCTCTCGGGGGCATGTCCTTGTGGCCGGAGCCTGCGAGGCTCCTCCGTGTTGGCCACATCCTCCTCACAGTTGCCCAGCACTTTGTGGGCAACTGCCACGTTTAGGTTTTGGCGCAGTGGCGCAACCTGGACCCTGGACTTTGATGTAAGTTCTGGCTAATGTGATTCTGGCGCATTTATGATTTATGTGCTAATGTGATTTATGCGAAGTGTTCTGTCCTGCACCGCTGAATGTATTGTAGATGCATCATGTGCCTTGTTCCTTACACCGCTAAACGTGTGTTGATGCGTCATGTGTTCCTTACACCGCTGAATGTGTTGTTGATACATCATGTGTTTTGTCCCCAGGTCTATACCCCTAAATGTAAGGTGATATTTAGTTGGTTGTTCTTGCTATTACAGGTGGTGCTAGTGAGGTCCTGGTTCCCTGCGTGACCTGTTCCTAAGGTGGTTAGGATTGCGTAGGGAGTACTTACCTGATTACCAGTAGTTACTTGTGTTGTGCTACAGTGATTTTCTGTTATGTGCTAAGTGATATTCCAAGGGCTTGATACTGAGCTTGCCCCCTGACCAGAGTCCCAGGACCAGTGGACTCTATTTTGCCTGCCCTGACAAATTGCTGGGACTTGTCTGATCTCTCTCGGGCCCCTGGGGCCTCGCTGAAATGTGCCTCGCTCATTCCCCTCGGCAGCTCGTGCACGGCAGCCCGTCCAAGCCTCGAGCAGCACCGCTCTCCCCTGAGCCGCGCCGCTTCGCTGGGTGCCTGCATCCTGCCTTCCCCTCCTCTTCTGAGCCGCACACATTGGTCGCCCCAGAGAAACGCTTGTACCTTGCTGGTGGCCCGCTCAAGCCTCGAGTCGCACCACTCTCCCCTGAGTCGTGCCGCTTCGCTGGGCCGCCCGCTCAAGTTTACTAAGGAGGTCACTCGCATTATCCCTGCAACCAGGTCGGGAGGTACTGTCCGTTAGGCTCCATGTTTAAGTTCTAGGCCTACAAGTATTGTATTCTAAGTTCTAAAAGTGCTGATTCCTGACAGTGGTCCAGGTGGCCCTGTCTTGTACATATCCCTTGTAAATTCTACCCGTGCCTCTGGCACATTGTAAAGTGTGTGTTTTATCTAATGTGTTTTGGTGTAATACAAAGGCTATTTTTATATATAACCTTGTGTGGAGTTTCCTTTGTGGTGGGCCTTGGGTGTTGTTGCTGGGGTACGTGCGCAAATACTTAACTCACATCGCCTCCAAGATTAGCCTTGCTGCTCGTGCCACGTTACCTAGAGGGCGAGTAGGGGTTATCTTGGCGTGTAACTCCCTTGTCCTGACCTTAGGAATGGTGATCCCTGACTGACCTTGACGCGAGTCTTGGCCAGCCAGGATCCCATTTCTAACAGGACATGTCCAGAATGCCACAAGTATCATGATGTTAAGACAATGGCCCATGCCCACGTGTGTCTTTCATGTTTATTTTTGGCATGTGTGCTCATATCATTGACCTTGCCAGTCGTCAACAAAGGCTATTGATGTGCACCCAAGTTGCATCACATGTGCATGGCGACGTGTTGATGTCTTGGTTTTGAGGACACAGGTTTCCATTTGTACACATCTACACAGTACATCAAGGGTGTCTGACCACATTCAGGAGCTGTTGTGAGTGTGTGGTTTGTGTGTGCAAGTAACAATGATGGGGGTATACATGCATTCAGTAAATGCGTATGTGTGTTGCCTGTTGTGTGCCCATGCATGTAATGGAGGATGCCCAGCATTGTGGGTGGGGTCATGGGTGCATGAAGACAAGAAGGGGGCGTTTGTGTTGTGTGTGCACGTGCATGTGTGACTGTGGTGACGCTTGTCCACATTTGGGCCCTCAGTCATGTGTTGTTAGCAGTTCATTCTACATGTGTGCACCTTACATTGTACATGTTTGTACACATGTTGTAGTTTGTGTATGTACATTGTGTGTGTAGTTATCAGTATTGCATTGAATATTGGTCACGTCACACATGCGTTCATTGTCTGCAACATGTCTTATTACCATTGTGTTTGTCAACATGTGCTAGTGTGGCACTGCTATGCGTTGTTGGTCAATTGAAATCTGCACCCATCTACTCCCACACAGGAGGGCTCGAAATGTGCATCGACCATACTCTGTGCTGGAGGACATGGTTGACAATGAGGTGATCTGAAAATTCCGGCTTGATCGACATAGATTGCTTGAGCTTGTAGCCCAATTGTCACCTCATCTGCAGCCACGCAGAACTTATCCAGGAGCTATTACACCCACAGCAAAGGTGATGGCGGCACTTCACTTCTTTACAACTGGCACTTTCCAGTACACAGTTGCACATGCCGGGGGGATGTCACAATCCATGTTCAGCATGGTACTACGGGATGTACTGAATGCCATGATGCTTTACAAGGAGGATTACATCCATTTTCCACGCCCAGCAGAGTTGCCAGCAGTCAAAGGGGACTTCTATGCCCTGGCCCAGATACCACACGTAGTGGGTTCCATTGATGGAACACATATTGCTCTCATTCCATCCCAGGCAGATGAACCTGTACATCGCAATCGAAAGCACTACCATTCGATCAACGTGCAAGTGGTGTGCCTGGCTGACAACATAATCTCCCATGTGTGTGCCAGATTTCCAGGTTCAGCACATAACTCACACATTTTGCAGAGCAGCATTGTCCCACAACTGATGGCTAATCTGCGCCCAGAACGTGCGTGGCTTGTAGGTGAGTATGCTGTGAGGACAAATGTGTTGTATGTGTGGCATGCTTTTCCCACCAATCCTGGTAATGATATTTGTGTTTGTCTTTCACCCACCTAGGCGACTCTGCGTACCCAAACCGGCCGTGGCTGCTGAGCCCCATACGGAATCCGACTACCCCTGGTGAAATGCGTTACAATGATGCCCATGGGAGGACACGTCGAATGGTGGAACATACTTTTGAACTGCTGAAGTCTAGGTTTCGCTGCCTGGATAAAACCGGAGGGGCCCTGCCATACTCACCTGCCAAAGTTTGCAAGATCGTGATTGCATGCTGCATGCTCCACAACCTGGCATTGCGCAACAACATAGCACTAATCATGGACCCTGAAGACCAACAGGTTGCTCCACCTCCCATCCGACCCATGTCCACTGATGAAGATAGTGTTGAGGAAGAAGGTGTGGACCAGAGGCATCAGCTCATTGATCGCTATTTTGCTTGAATGTGAGTAACTACCTCTTGTGCAGCTAGACAATGCATGATGCGTGATGTATGTTTGCGTGATGTATGTTTGCTGGTGGTGTGTGGATGTGGTGTGTGTATGCTGCCTGTTCTGGTATGTGCTGTTTAGAAATGTGTGTGGTAGGTGGTGTACATGCAATGCTCCCTGATGTGTGTCTTGTGATCCACTTAATTGCTGATGAGTGTGGTTTGTGGGATGTGGCAGTACAGTGTGTTGTGATGGGTGTGAATCACTTTCCTGATCTGTGTTTGTTGTTCTCTCATTATCCCTAGGTCACTCCCACAGAGGCATGATTCTCAAGTACATTGATACCTGCACCTGGTAATGAGAATTCCTATTACAATCATGTGATTAAAACACAACATTGAGTGTTTAAGTCGTGTTTATTAACAGGTAGTGAATTGATGTTGGTGCATATTTACAATTACGTGTTGTGGGGGAAGTGAGAGTTGAAGGTCATGGCAGATGAAATCAACATGTGGACACAACATTGTGTTATGTCCACCTAGTCCAACAGACGTGTGCCAATGCTTGGCATTGTGGCACAGGATAATTGACAGGGTGAATGGTAGGCTCAAGGATGGGTGAAGTCATTTGCGGCCTCGGGTAGATGAGGCATTTCCACTGCTCTCAGCTACATCCAGCCTCGGACGGCCCCTCCGTCTTGGAGCTGGAGCGGAGACAGCTGTGGGGGCAGGTTGGTCAGGGGCCACCTCCCTGTCCGTGGGCTTAGGCGTGGGTGGCGGTGGTGTTGGTGACCTGTCCCGCTCGGCACTTGAGTGAGGGGGGGTGTGGCGCGGGATAACCTTTCCCGCCACAGAGCAGTTTGCTGACCCATGAGGTCCACAATTTGGCCAAGGTGAGTGTCAATGGAATGCAGTACCTGGCTGCTCTCTTGCGAGTCTTGGTGTGCCCGTTCAGACTGTGCCTGCGACCGCTCATAGGAGGCATGGACTCTGGCGATGGCTGCCAGTGCCAGGGTTTTGGTGCCAGGATGGGGTGGGTGTCCTTCACCACCTCTCCGGATAACTGCACTCCTGGTTCTGAGCTGTGGCCTCACCTGTCCACTCTCCCTGCTTGCCTGGGATGTCGCTGGGCCATCATCGGCCGATGGGTCAGGCAGGGTGGCAAAGGCAGGAGTGGTGGTGGTTGTGGTGGTGGTGGTTGTGGTGGCTGCAGAGCTCACAATGGCAGGTGTTGGTGTAGTGACACAGGCCAAGGTGGTGGAGGCAGGGATGTTTGGGAGCCAGATGGCCCTGGGAGTCTGCTTGGGCCCGCATCGTCCTCTGCACCAGAGCTTTCAATAGGATCGTCCCCAGAGAGTTTGTGCTGAGAGGGGGTGACTGTTGCTGGCGGATGCTGCTTTCGCCTGTCAAGTTGCGATCACCTGAGGGACAAGATTTTCAGAATCAATGTTGTGGACAAGACATGCTTTTGGTAGCAACTTTCGAAATCACTATGTAATCAGGACATGGTTGTTGTTGTCATCATGTTATTTTGGTGATAGTACAGGCAATTATGTGATGTGGAGGTGGGAAGGCAATACTTGGATATGTGTGGTCCTGTCCTGCTATTGCATGTTCCCCCGTGAAGATGTATATGTACATGACAGTTTGCAGGAGGAGATGCCGTGGTCGTCAAATGGTATGGTGACTCAATCTTGCTCTGGGATGACACATGGGGGCCTCTGTAGAGTTGTAGTGGTGGTGTCTCACACACCCCACCCACCTATCACACACACACCACCACCCTCCCTGTAGACATGGGGGCCTCTGTGGAGTTGTAGTGCTGGTCTCTCCCCCCCAACATCCAACACCCACCACCCTCCCTGTGGACATGGGGGCCTCTGTGGAGTTGTAGTGTTGGTCTCTCCCCCCAACACCCACCAACCTCCCTGTGGACATGGGGGCCTCTATGGAGTTGTAGTGCTGGTCTCTCCCCCCCCCAACACCCACCACCCTCCCTGTGGACATGGGGGCCTCTGTGGAGTTGTAGTGCTGTCACTCCCCCCCTCCCCATACCCACCACCCTCCCTGTGGACATGGGGGCCTCTGTGGAGTTGTAGTGCTGGTCTCTCCCCCCCAACACCCACCACCCTCCCTGCGGACATGGGGGCCTCTGTGAAGTTGTAGTGCTGGTGTCTCACACACCCCACCCACCTATCACACACATACCACCACCCTCCCAGTAGACATGGGGGCCTCTGTGGAGTTGTAGTGCTGGTCTCCCCCCAACACCCACCACCCTCCATGTGGACATGGGGGCCTCTGTGGAGTTGTAGTGTGGGTCTCTCCCCCCCAACACCCACCACCCTCCCTGTGGACATGGGGGCCTCTGTGGAGTTGTAGTGCTAGTCTCTGACCGCCCCCAACACCCACCACCCTCCCTGTGGACATGGGGGCCTCTATGGAGTTGTAGTGCTGGTGTCTCACACGCCCCACCCACCTATCACACACACACCACCACCCTCCCTGTAGACATGGGGACCTCCGTGGAGTTGTAGTGCTGGTCTCTCCCCCCCAACACCCACCATCCTCCCTGTGGACATGGGGGCCTCTGTGGAGTTGTAGTGCTGGTCTCTCCCCCCAACACCCACTACCCTCCCTGTGGACATGGGGGCCTCTGTGGAGTTGTAGTGCTCGTCTCCCCCCCAACACCCACCACCCTCCCTGTGGACATGGGGGCCTCTGTGGAGTTGTAGTGCTGGTCTCTCCCCCCCAACACCCACCACTCTCCCTGTGGACATGGGGGCCTCTGTAGAGTTGCAGTGCTGGTGTCTCACGCACCCCACCCACCTATCACACACACACCACCACCCTCCCTGTAGACATGGGGGCCTCTGTGGAATCGTAGTGCTGGTCTCTCCCCCCCCCCAACACCCCCCACCCTCCCTGTGGACATGGGGGCCTCTGTGGAGTTGTAGTGCTGGTCTCTACCCCCCCAACACCCACCACCCTCCCTGTGGACATGGGGGCCTCTGTGGAGTTGTAGTGCTGGTCTCTCCCGCCCAACACCCACCACCCTCCCTGTGGACATGGGGGCCTCTCTGGAGTTGTAGTGCTGGTCTCTTCCCCCCCAACACCCACCACCCTCCCTGTGGACATGGGGGCCTCTGTGGAGTTGTAGTGCTGGCTGCTTTGTCGACATGCACGGCTGGGAACGTAGGAGACAACATTTGTGTTTGGTCATGGTGGGTGCATTTGAGCCCAGGACTTCAAATTTGGGTGACTATGTGGCCCACATGCATGGTTTGGGGCCTGGGAGATGTGTCTTGGCAGTTGTGCAAGGCAGACCATGGCAGTGTGATAGTGGTCATTGGTTTGTACTTACCAGTCTCTTGTTCCTCTCGATTCCTTCAAGGCTCTCAGGGTGCAGTATGCCCAGCACCTTCTCCTCCCATTCTGCATATGGTATGGGCTCCTGCGGAGTGCCGCCACCAGTGTGGTCTGCCCGCAGGTGGTTCCGTGCCCTGATGCCTTTCACCCTGGTCTTGAGGTCGTGCCACCACCTCTGGATATCGTGCTTGGGGCGTGGCACGGTCCCTGATGCATTGACTCTGGTCACTATCCTATCCCACATGTTGTTTTTGGTTGCCATGGTGTTCTGCTGGACTAGGGTACCGAAGATGTGTGGCCCGACACGGATGATTTCATCCACCATGACCTTCAACTCACAGTCTGCGAATTTGAGATTTTTCTTATGTGCCATGGTGTGTGATGTGCAAGATGTTGGTGGGGTGGGGTGGGATGTGCAGGTGTGTGGTGTGTAGGGGTGGTGTTGTGGGTGTTTGTGTGGTGGGTGTGTTTGTGTGCAGGTTGTATGTGTGTTTGTGTGTGTCTGCTGTTAGTGTTATTATGCCTCTGGCTTGCAGCTATGCTGTGATGCAAAGGATTGTGGCTGTGGGAAAATCCATCTTATACTCTGTGTGATAGTTGTGTCCCAATGGTTGTTGGCAGTCAGGTGTTCTGTGGGTGTGGTGATTTTGGTCATTGGGGCGTGTAGTTGCTGGGGGTGTGTGTTTCAGGTGGGTGGGTGTCGTGTTTGGTGTGTTTTCTATTTACTTCTGTCTGCCATTTTGTAATCCGTTTGACGGCAGGGATGGTGTCCGTGTGGTCCTTCCACAGTCATGCTCTGTTTCTCGATGCATTGTTCCCGCAGCAGTAGAGGAAGCTGGTGAGCTCCGTTGGAATGACTGCGTCATCTTAATCGCACAGCCAGAGCCTCCGCAGGTATGGCGGCGTTTGTGCCTGTTCCCGCTGTCATGTTCGTCCGCGGCGGAGGGTGTTTCTTTAGTACCGTCCACTTGCGGCGGGCTTTGGTGTGCTCCGTCCTTTGCGGACGGTGTTTCATGTTATCCATCCGCCGCAGTCGGAGTTTCTTGACAATATTATCCTGATCGCAACCGCGGAATATCCGCGGTGCGGTCGGGAGTTTTTTTCCCGCCGCCATGGCGGACGGGACACATTTCCGTTCTCCATCCTAATGAGCCCCTAAGTGACATATACTTTAAAGCATTCTTTTTGTGGGTTACGCTTACCCCGTCAAGCAAAAATTGGTCCGAAGTAGTCTCTCGTCAGTCTCCCGGCATCACACGTCCTGCGCTGATGAAGTTAGTTTCACGTTACCCTAACGTACGATTAGTCACGTTTTTAGTCTCTAAGCATGCGCACATATTAGGTGCAGTCAGCAGTAGGCCATTTTATTAGTTTCGTGCCCTATCATCAACACCAGTCCAATCGGCAAGCTCTCACAAGTGAGAAAACAAATACTTCCTTCACAATTTTACATGTTGGGATGTTTAGTTAACCCAATACATGTGGTGAGCTCAGGCCTTAATAGACATACTGTGATTCAGATTGATAAAAACAAAAAAAAGCGAAAAAAGGAAAAGAAAAGTAGAAAAGAAAAATGTTGTTTAGCACATATACAGTCCAATTTGAAAGAAGAGATTTGTTGATGTCATGTATCTAAGTGCCATAACATATAGACAGGTATACTCTTGACATCGAGTTCTTAGCATTTAAGGGCCTAGGTCAGCACCATCATTATGACACCTATAAACATAGATGTAACAATTACTGTTATAAAAATGAGACTAATCGTACGTTAGGGTAACGTGAAACTAACTCCATTGGCGCAGGACCAGGGACTCCTGGAGACTGACAAGAGACTTCTGCAGACCAATTTTTACTTGGCGGGGTAAGCGCAACCCACAAAAAGAACGCTTTAAAGTGTATGCCACTTAGTGTGCACAATTCCTCAAGTCCAACTCATTGACCGGTAACTTAGGGCATTACATTACATGTGTTACAGTGACTCTCTTTGAATGCACAATGGGAGAATTACTAATCTTACTTTGGGGTAACGTGACATTAACTCCACTGGCGCAAGACACGGGACGCCGGGGGACTGACGTGGGACTTTTGCGGACAAACCTCCATTTGACAGGATAAGCATCAACAACAAAAAGAACGTTTTAAAGTATGTGTGCATTTAGTGTGCACAATCCCATTTGTCTTACTTATTGGCCTGTAACCTAGGGCGTTATATTACATGTGTTACAGGGACCCTTTTTTTGAATGCACGACGGGAGAATTACTGGGTTACGCCTGCCTACGCATTTGGAATATATTACTCTGGGGAAAGAAACGTAACCTAGAAACCTTAATAATTGAGGTGAGCATGATATCTGCAATTGAGCATTTATGCATTTAATGAGATAATATGCAGCCACGAAAATAAAGGGGGTCTAATAAATAACTATGACTGCGGCTTAAACAGCATTTTATTTGGTATGTGTTATAGCATTTTATGTATACTTTGAAGTCGTCTCTAACAATTCGGGCGCATTGGCCGTCCTTACGGCAACTACTTTTATTCTGGATGCTTGTAGTGTTACTAAGTAAGTGGTGACAGACTAGGGAATGTTTGTAGTGGTTTCCCTCTTATTTAAAGTGAAAGGAAAATGTCCAGCATGTTAGAACATGTCGTAATATACAAATTTAAATGCTAATAAGTGAGGAAGACATTTATAACACACCAAATTGGGGTGAGCTCCATGTTTGAACTAAAAATGTGGGCTATATCCGTATAAAAAACGTGTAATGGAGGTTGCGATAATGTAGAGTTTACTCGTTATTTTTTGTTGAATAAATATAGGGTGTTTTGCCGGCACAGCAGAAGGCTAAATACTGTACTGCACATATATGTGTTTTTCAGTCTATTATCTACAATTAACATCGTGACAGGAATCTGGACGATGGTTATCCACACAACTTTTGATTCTTGACTTCTGAACTTAGGACAATCGCGATTTTACGAGAAATTCCTTCATACAGATATTAAAGGTATTTTAACTATTGAATTTGCTATTATAAAAATAGAATAACACGGGTAACGATGGCTTTGCTTACTATATTTTTTTCTTCGTTCCTTCTTTTTCTCTTTCGATACCATGCACAGCAATATGAATCTGATAGGCACAACAAGGGTGCATGCACTACTTAGAGCAAATATTTTTATTATTAAAAATATTCTTGTTTAATTTTTTGTCACCTAGAGGTGTTTTGAGAGTTTTTCCAATCTCTCTACTAATTCTTCACTACTATTTTTCCTAACCCTTCTTTTTGACCTTACTACAATGGGTTAAGGTGTTCAACTTTAGCACTTAAATATACTACAATGTGTTATGCAGGTCTTTTTGAAATGTAAAATAACTAAAATCCCACTACATTATCTTCTTGGCAGCCTTGAAAAAGTCGCAAATTGCAACAAAAAACACGTGTCGGCTGTACCATTGCTGTAACAACTAGGCAACAGGGGTGAAGATTTACATGCTGAACAAAGTGCTATATGTTTTTTCATTTTGTATATTAAATAATTTCCTTGACTGTTTATAGTCAAGCATATACTTATCCTGGTTGTGCTCTGTCATTGTTTATGTATGGCTGCCATAAGGTTCATGGATTCACACAAACTCCCATCTCTCTATGGGAGCTTGTGCTACAAGCTGAACACACCCGCAGCACAAGCTCCCATAGAGAAATGGGAGATTGCAACCGCGCCATGTGCGGTCCCATTGTAATTTGGCAGTCGGAACCGCCGACCTATGGTCGGTTGCTTTCAATACCGAGACAGTGTCGGGCAAGCGCAAGTCCACCCGACATCATAATCAGGCCCGTAGTTTGCAAAACTGTATAAACATTCATGCACAAAAAGAAAGAAAATATTGACTGAATAAAATGCATACATACCCAAGGACAACAGTATCTAGCTTTTCGGTTACAACGAGAACCATTTTGCCAAAGCCTATTATACCGACATATTATTACCCAGCAGAAATATCCTCACCAGATCACTAATACAATAAACCTGCAGCTTTCTAATTTCAGGAAAGGAAACATAAAAGACATTAATGTGCGGAAGTGCCGATACATCAAGCTTCCAAAAAGTGCAGGGATCCTTGTCAAACCCCACCTGACTAATCCTCTTTCACCGGATGAAGGAGGGGACCTGACCCATCCTGACATTCAAGGCCCACCGCCTAACAGAGCTACTCTTAATATCCCTCATGTAGGGCTTGATTAATCCTCTATATTCTGCCTCCAATAGATGCTGCAAGTTGATTCTCTTATGAACATCAGCAAAGTCGCTATTTATCGAAAACTCTTTTATTAAGCATTTTAATGCTTGTTTCTGTTGGGGGAATGGCATGTTTAAGGGGGAACACCATTCAGGAAAATTAGGGAAGTCTTGATAACCTGTATGTTTTTTACATATTGACCTAAATGCTTCTCTTGCAAGTGGAGTTTCAGGAGATGCCTCCAGGAGCCTTCTTCCACTTTTAAAAGACCAGTTCAATAGTTGAGTAACCTATGTCTATATTTTAACAGAATGTTAGTAAAGACTGCTGTAGCCTCCGAGCACTACTCACAGAGCCTGTGAGCAATCCCAACCATTTTTTCCAAATCAATGTTTCTGTGATTTTCAGTCACTTAACATGTTTTTATAACAAAACTGTTGTAATCTTCCTCCTTTATTTCCTATGGTACGTCCCACCTCGTTCACGCCTCCCCTATTGGAATGTTCCCCTATAGCTTGCCTTAGAATGTTGGCAATGCCCTGGCAGTTTTGGAGAGTTGGTGACTGAATAAAGATTGCTTCTACTTACATCTACCTCAGGATCTTTATTTAGAACAAAAACCTCACAACCATAGAGTAAAAGAGTAACTATTTTTATGTTGTACGCGTTTCTCAGCATTTCTACACACTTATGGCCCAAAGCAGAATCCAATCTCTGAAGCGCACCAGCAATAGACTTGGCACTTCATTCTTGCAGCGAGACATGAGCCCAAAAGTCTAGTTGTGGCTAAATAGAAGGCCTAAATATCTCTACTCATTTACAACCTCCACTTGAATACCACTCAGCCACGACATAAACACCAGGGGTCGCCTCAGCTTTTGAGAAAACCATGATCTTAGTTTAGGCTGTGTTGATCTTTAGTTTATTTTCATTACACTAATGTGAAAAAGCATCAAGTTGCCTCTGCATTCCAACTGGAGTCAGATCTAATAGCACTGTGTCATCCGCATAAAACAATGAAATGTAGTCTCTATCCCCAATTTAGAGGGAAAGGTCCTGACTCTATTTAGAACTAGAAAGGCATACACAATGTAAATTGAAAACAAAAGTGGAACAGGAATTCACCCTTGCCTCAACCCATTGGGGTGCAGATCATTTTGGACAAGGCCCCATTACCCCCAGTTCCGCTGTAGTCTATGAGCCCTCAAGCAATTGAACTACAAGCTTCAAGGGAACCGGTGAACATCTCCATTTAGTCATCTTTCCCCATAGAAGAGGTCTATTTACAGTGTAAAACTAGTTGATGAGTCAATGTACAACACATAAAGGGCCTATTGTCTTTCGAGGGCATAATCTTCAATCAACAACTTTAATGTCTCACAGCCGTTAGTAGTTGCGTAACCTTTCTGAAAGCCCAGTAGGCCAAAGGTAGGATTCTATCAAGTCTCGCTGAATCATCTAATAGACCTAACATATGCTTCACATACATTTTCCTCTGGATATCCAAAAGAGTAATCATGTGATGATTAGAGGGCAATACAATGTTGCCCTTTTTAATAAACAAAGGCACCGAAATGCTACGTGTCCAGGTTTCCGGCAAATTATGCCTCTCAATAATTTTTCCAAACAGTGGTACTGGTGTCCATGCCCACAGGTTGGGGTTAAGTTTGACGATGTCTGAGGAAATGCCATCTGGCCTTTCTACCCTTGAACTTTTCAGACCTTTGATCACTGCTTCAATGCCACTAACTAAGGGGAGGGGGATGCTCTATCCCACTTTACATTCAAAACTCATCAACAGCATTCCAGAGGCACTCCCCCATCATCTTTGACTTTATATAAGTGTTAGATATAACTAACCAAAGTTTCTTCAGTTATTGAAACTGCTGTGATATGTGTGGCTAACTCAAGTATGTTGGTAGAAATACTTTGGATGCCCTTTAGGTTACCTGTGTGCAGGCAAAGATTGTGTTTGTCCATAGGCCATCTTTTTTGCTCCACTTGGTTTGTTGCATGTCTTTCCTGATTGCTTTGTTGTCTTATTAGAATGCTGTCCCTTTGTTCCCCACCTACTCTAAAGACCTCCCCTATTTTTTAATTAAGCACTTCTTTACCCTGTGACTTTTACAATTACAGAGGGTTCTTTCTTAACCTACCCCTTTCCAACCCTGTGGCCACCATATACCTTATAGAATAAATACATATTTCAAAAGCCTGAACTTTGTGGTGTAAGGGTAGGTTAAATTGGCCATTTAGCAACCCCATCATGCCATTTATAATATGACATATTGGGGTTGATTCCGATTCAGGAAAGAAAACCGTCCGACGTAGCCTTTTCCGTACGAATCGTACAAATCTGTCCGAATCGCGTAGTACGATCCGTTGTCAAAAAATACGTCCAAATGTTTGCAAACCGAACGAAAAACAAGCTAAAATCCATACGATACAGACTCGGAAAGTGAACCGTACGATTCGTAAACATGCCGTACGACCCGACAAGTTTGATCCAGTCCGGGGACCGAGAACGCGATTCGAACGGGAAAACTTCGTCGTGTATGAACTGCGATTCGTACGGAAAACATTGCATATGAGTGAGCCGCACAATCAAATACGAAACGAACCCCCCCTTAACGAAGCGCACATGAACCCCGTACAAACGTCGCGTATGAGCAAGCCGCACAATCAAATAAGAAACAAACCACCCTTAACGAAGCGCACGCGAACCCTGTAAAAACGTTACGTATGAGCGACCCACACTACCAAATACGAAACGAAGCGCACGCGAACCCTTAAAAACAGCACAAGGACGGTGCAAACGACTCGCACAACACCCCAAAAAATGTCTCGTGTGTACAAACCATTGGAAATTAATGTCCTGGCCAGATCCAAACAGGCAAACAGAGGTCCCAACTCAGACCCACCCCTTATAACACACCCATCAAAAATTTCAAACTAAGCCCCACCCACAAATGGACCAATAAAAAGGGCCCACACACACACACCATCATCCTTTGCAACATAGCCATTTAGCTCCAGACACACAGACAACACACCAACAACTGCACACATCCACCTTCACACATACCCACCCTATCACATTCAGACTCACACACCCCCATTCACATTCAGACCCACACACCCACATCTATACACACCGTAACCCCCCCAATCTTATTCACCACACAAAATGTCCGCACAAAAGAATCCAAAGTTCACAAAGGAGGAGATGGAGATCCTTGTAAATGAAGTCATCAGAGTCAAGCCACAGCTGTTTGGAGCATTGGTCAGACAGACCAGCATAGCTGACGAAACTCACCTGTGGGTGAGGATTGTCAATGGGGTCAATGCTGTTGCACCCATCAGGCGCACCAGGAAGGATTGCCAGTCCAGGTGGTACGATTTGCGGAGGATGGTGAAGCGGAAGATGGACGAGGACTACACCAATAGCCAGCACACTGGAGGTGGTGGTCCCCGCAGACCAGTACAGTACCAGCTCTGGAAGGAGAAGGCCATGGCCCTGCTACCACCGGTGGGAGTACATGGCACTGAAGGAGTCGTGGAGCCTGGTGAGTATACAAACAACTCAAGTAACATGGTGGTAATGGCATCCACACTCCAAGTACAAAAAATGCCCGCAACAAGTGGCAAGCACCTGCCGCCCATAACTACAGGCAAAAACAACGCTAATGCCACTAACATGTGTATGTCTCATTGACAAACCAAGGCCATACTATGTCCCATGCTACAGGAAGCACAGACCCAAGAATGGACGTCCGGTATCCTGGGAGGGTGGCTGTCACAAAATGCATCTTGGGCCTCCAAATAAGACCCAATTGCATGGGCCTCCATGGGGGGGCACAGGTGGCTCTTAGCCCCCCCTGGATCATCAGTGTGTCTGTTGTGGGCCAAGCCAGGGCCGGCCCTAGTCCATCATGCTTTTGAAATGGTGCCATTGTCCCAGGTGGCAGCACCCTCCATTGGGTGGGATGGGTGCAAGGGGGTCACTGAAAATTGTGCAAGGCAGAGGGGAGGAGTGTGAAAGGTGGAGGGTGAGAAGGGTACAAGGCAGAGTACCAGAAGGGTGCAAGGCAGAGGGCGAGAAGGGTATAAGGCAGAGGCGAGGAGGGTGCAAGGCAGAGCGCCCAAAGAGTGCAAGGGGGAGGTTGAGAAGGGTGCAAGGCAGAGGGCAATAAGTGTGCAAGGGGGAGGGCAAGAAGGGTACAAGGCAGAGGGTGAGAAGGGTGCAAGGCAGAGGGGAGGATGGGGCAAGGCATAAGGCCCGAAGGGTGCAAGGGGGAGGTTGAGAAGAGTTCAAGGGAGAGGGTGAGAAGGGTGCAAGGCGGAGGGCAAGAAGTATGCAAGGCAGAGGGGAGGAGGGAGCAAGGCAGAGGGGAGGAGGGTGCAAGGGGGAGGGCAAGAAGGGTGCAAGGGGGAGGGCAAGAAGGGTGCAAGGGGAGGGTGAGAAGGGTGCAAGGCAGAGGGCGAGAAGGGTATAAGGCAGAGGGGAAGAGGGTGCAAGGCAGAGCGCCCGAAGGGTGCAAGGGGGAGGTTGAGAAGGGTGCAAGGCAGAGGGCGAGAAGGGGTGCAAGGGGGAGGGCAAGAAGTGTGCAAGGCAGAGGGCGAAAAAGGTGTCATGGCGCAGCAACACCTCACAAATGTTTCTGATTGAAATCTTAAAGATGTCACTCAGTCACTTTTATGCACATGCTGCCTCGCAACCCTGTGCATGCTTGAAGCAGGCATAAGGATTGATGCAGACTTGTGCAGATAGGGCCACACAGAGCATTGCTGGATCAGCGTTGCGCCAGCAACACAACTCCAGCAATGTGCCACTTCTATGGCACAGATGCGTGATGCAGCTGTGCCGTTGTTCCACCATGGTGATACGCAGTGTGAATGTGTTGCATATATGCTGGCATAGCTGTGATGCACAATGACTGACAATTATTAAAGGTCTTAAAAATCCGTAAATGCCGCCCGGCCTACCTGGCCCTACATTTTTTGGAAAACAATTTGATGGCAAAATCTGTTGCACAGTTTCTCAAACTATGTGTTAGGCATCGAATGAACTTATGAATCCTGATTGAATAGCCTTTCCGATATAAGACGGACTGCTAAAAATATGCTTTTATAACATTGTTCGATATTGAAAGAATGTGATTTTTGAAATATTTTTTTTATTGTGTTTTTATGTACTTTTATGGCTTTCAAAATAATGGAAACCGAATAAAGATGATTTGATTTGATTTGACCGACAATTCACTGCTGACATGCATGGCTGTCCAGTCATTGTAAATAGTCACTCACATGTCAATGACTCCGGAGCACAGATCAATCTGACCCCACAACATACCCATTCACAAGTGAACATTGAGAACAATCCAAAGAACAGACAACTACCAGGTGGAACAGTGCCAACGACAATGTATATGAAAATTGGATGTTGCATTAAATGCCATTAACATTGTTTGTCTCTCACACCCACAGGGCAACGTGCTGAATGTACCCCCAATGAGGGGGAGATAAATCACAGTCCCAAGATACGCAGGACCCTGATCCCACCAACAGCGACGCTTCTCACCACTCCATGGATGACCCCGACCAACCTGGCACCTCTGGAGCTCAAACCCGTGCAGCAGCTGGATCAGGGACATCTTCGCCAACCACCACACCAATTCCTGCCACATCCCAGCAGACAGCTTGGAGCCCTGCCCACACTGCACAACTGCAAAAAACACAGTTGATGGACAGAATGCAGAACAATGTCTTATATTCACCCCAGTACAAAGATCTGGGCCTAAATCCATCGTTTTTTTGCACTCCACACCACCCTAGGTCAGACAATGGCTAATTGCAAATCAGCCTTGACCCTGTGCCTCATGGGAATAGTCCAGCCCGAACTACCAAGCCATGTCTTTCCTAGACCGGAATTAAGCATCCAAGAACCGGTTTCTGGCTATCAGCCTTCTTCAGCCTGGATAGATTGACTCCAGAGAAGTGGAGAGCCTGGGACTTACGTCTGAGCATACCCAGCCATGTCTGAACTGGGGTGGCAGAGTGGGCTAAAGAACGGTGATGTATTAAACCCAGATCTTTTGACTGGGTGTGAGTGTTTGATTCACCACTCCCTTTTGTACCGCTTTTGGACGCCATAAGTGTGGCAGGGTATGCTCAGACGTGAGTCCCTTGCTCACTTTGCCACTGGATTCAAGCAAGCCGGGCTGAAGACGGCTGGAATGACAGAAGCTGGTCCTCGGAAGCTTGTTCCCGGTCCAGCGAAGACATGGCTGGCAGTTCGGGCTGGACTGTTCCCATGAAGCACAGGGTCAGACTGATTTGCATATAGCCATGTCTGAACTGGGGAGGCAGAGTGGGCTAAAGAACGGTGATGGATTAAACCCAGATCTTTTGACTGGGTGTGAGTGTTTGATTGATTCAGATGCTCCATCCATCACCACCCCCTTTTGTACCACACTGCACAACTGAGCCACAATGAGGGACAAGGTTCGTCAGGCACCCAGGAGGTGGCAGACAACACCACCACTGCCATCCCTCAGGGGTCCCGTTGACCCGATGTGCCCACAACCGCAGGCCAGGCTCGTGTGGGCAGGGGTGGTTTGGAGTGGCACCAGGCAGAGGTGAGAACCTGACCAGCCAGCTGCAGGGCCTGGTATGTTTGAACTACGAAACATCATGGAGGCATACCGGCGGAACATCAGGGAGTTCAGCCAGGTAGTGGGGGCCCTCACAGAAATCAAAACCTGCAGGCCGAGCAACACGCCAGTCAACAACAACACCAAGGGGGGATGGAGGCAATACTGGATGAGCTCTTGGCGGTGCAGAGCGACATAAGCCATTCACTCCGTCGGATCGCTGACAACATTCAGCACCCTCCCTGTGTCACCAGACAAAAAACTTTGAGGCGAAGACCGCCAAGAGGCACAGGGAGGGAGGAGGACTTGTCCGATGGAGCATCCCATGCATCGTCAAGGCCTGCATATGAGGGTATCCCAAGAAAGATGGGTTGTCCACGCAAAAGCCAGTGAGAGGCAGTGGGCCATGCGCATCTCCCAGGTCACCTGGTCTGGCATCTTGCCTTTGTGTGCAACAGTATCACCTTATTGACTGTTCCACTCACCCACATGGACTTGCTGGTTGCAGTCTGACCAATGATGCTAAGCACTGTGGTCTGGACTCTGTTGACTCAAACAGCAAGGCATCACATCTCCCTTTGTGAACTTTGGATTCCCCCCATTTTTGTACAGCACCTAGCACTTATTCATGTTTCCCGCACAAGATAGAAAAATAAACAAAAGAAACACAATAGATTTTGATGTTGAAGTCTTTTTACATGAGTCAACAGCATACGTGTGGGGATATGTCAAAGTATGCCAGAGTGTGGAACAAACTCAAGCCATCAATACACTGGGATCTGAGTCCGGTTGAGGACACACATAGGTCACAATGTTTCATCAAATACAAACATGGAGCGCAATAGTCACCTGTGATGGTTTCAATCTGCTGAGGGGGGGAGGCTTGCCCTACTGCTCTGATAGACAGTTTTAGAAGAGTTTCATGAAGGTGTAGAGGTCATGGTTCACGTGGAGGTGCCCAGGGAGGGAGTGTCAGGTCTGTTTGGTGATGTGGGAGAACTATCTCCTGCATGCAGGTATACTGTGTATGTGATGAATGGTGCCCAGGGCACGGGTGGCTGGACGGAGTTGGGGCAACGGGGTGTTGGATGGGAGACGTCCATGTTCGTCTTTGGGGCTGGGGTTGTGGAGTGCCTACTGAGTGTGGCTGAGGAGTATGAAGGTGATCCTGCAGTTGACAGTGAGACAATTGTAGGTATCTCAGGTGGACAGTCATGTGGCTGTGGCAGGGGATGTTGAGGATGAGGTGTGCGCATGCACCCTGGATGTGCACAAGTCTTTCAGGAGTCTGGCTCTTGTTCCTGCGTAGAGGTTGTTGCCGTAGTTTAGCCGGCTGGTGTCTTGGACCTGGGTGACTGTCTGTCTTGACTAGGAGTGGATCTATCTGAAGATCATTTGCAGCATGCGGAGGGACTTGCAGCAGGAGGTAGTGATGGTGTTGACTTGCATGGTCATTGTGAGCGAGGAGTGTATGATGAGCACCTGCTTGCGTGCGTGGCCACTGTGTGCTTGTGCACAGCCCAGGCCGGTGTGACACAAGGAGTTGTCCCAGCCGTAAGTGGACATTCCTCATATGATGAGCTCAGTCTTGACCAAGTTCAGCCTCACGTGGCTGATGTTCATCCATTTGTCAACGCACCTCATGCCTTCTTAAATGTTGGATCTGGGAGTGGCTGGGTCTTTCGTGAGGATGAGGAGCAGCTGGGTGTCAATGGCATAGGACATGATTATGAGGTCGTGTGCGCATGTGATGTTGGAGAGGGGAGTCATGGAGACATTGTAGATTGTCATGCTGAGAGATGTGGCCTGGGACATGGGACCCGATGACCCCAGTGTACTACGCGACGAAGGGGGGATGCGGACTCCCTGGGCCTTGCTGGGTGGTACTTGGCAATTTCATCCTGGGTCTTCCTGTGTATTCCAGTGTTGGAGATGTGTGATCTGACAGTGTGTTAGCACATGGTGTTGAATGCCGTTGAGCAGTCGATGGGGTGAGGGTGGTGGCCTCACCATTATTGAGCAGGGTCCAAGATGTCGTTGATGTAGGCAATGAGGGCTGTTGCAGTGCGGTGATTACTGTGTAAGATGCTCTGGGGCAGGTTGGCTGGAGATGTTTGCTTGGAGGCAGATGGTCAGTTGCTCCTTTACTGTCTTATTGATGACATTTGCTGGGTAGGGAACCAGGGTAATGTTCCAGAACATCCTGCGTTACTGACGTCCGTTGTCAAAGAAGGGCCTGGGTTTTGGCTTGCCTCCAGCTCCCATGGAAAGTGGCATACTCAAAGGAGACATTCATGACATGCCGGATGTGTACTTCAAGGATGGTGTATGCTGTGATTGAGATGTTGTGTGGGAAGGTTCCTGATGGAGAGCTGCAATGGATGGTGTACATGAGCCGGGTGTTGTCTTTGCTGCTGACGGGAGTCCAGGACCTGAAGGGGGGTATGTCCAGTGGAAAATATCACTGTCTGCCTCTGTGTGGCGAGGATTTAGTGTACGTCCACAAGCTTGGAGTGGTAGTAAGTTGCAAGGGATCCCCTTGGCCTTACAAGGGTGTGATGTATTTTGGATGGAGAGCTGGGGTTAGATAGTTCACACACATTGCCGATGATGTCCTTCATGTTGTGTACGTTGGTGCCTATGCCATACCTGAAGGTTGTCCTCTTGTCCGTGCTGATAATATGGTGATGTCTGTGTGTGGAGGATTTCAGGGCTTAAAGGTAACAGATGGTTGTTTGTTTTACAAGGTGTGCACATGAGTCCGGCTAGATCTGTATGAGTCTAGTAGGTCTTCCTTCTCCCTGGTGGCTTAACTGTTGTTGTGCTTCACATGAAAGTCCGCCAATGTGGCAAGAGTGTTGGATCAGTCGCTGATCCGGTGTAGTTGGTTGGAGTGTCCTGTGTGAGGGTGCCACACAGCTTGTTTGTGTTGACTCTGGTCAAGTTTTTCTGGTGCATCTGAAGCGGAGTGTGGTGCAGTATGTTGTTTTTTGGACAACTGGATGCAAATGTTGATGTACCAATGCAGGATGGTGGTGTGGTTGTCCTCCAGCCAGGAGTAGCTGTCCCCCTGACCCATGTAGTCTGTGTAGATGAGGGCCTGTGTGCTGATGTAGTTGTCCAATTTCTGAGGACCAATCAGTAAAGCCGTTTCCCAGCTCTGTGGTCTCCGATTTGCCACAATTTCATAGGAAGCCTCTCTGCTCGAATTGCAGATGTGTAAATCCGGTTCCCCTACTGACCCCTTGCCCGCCAAGCAATACAATATCCTTTCTAAGATTCACAATCACCATATAAACGCCATCTGGAATCTTTCCCTCAGATTGTGCTCTAATCCGGATGCGTGGAAACACACGTTCCACCTGCCCATCTTAAGGAAAGACAACGCAGATCCCGAATCTCCTTGCAATCATAGACCTAACTCTCTTTAACCAGCTCCGGCCAAGATATCAGTGAATGTATACTGGCAGCAACTGATGGCCTTTGTCAAAGATAATAGCCTCCTTCACGACTCACAATCCAGCTTCCATCTATAGTCCGGCTATAGTACGGAGTTGGCCCGCATTGAAAATGCAGACTCTATACGCTGGGCGGTTTTATTTATTTATTTATTTAATTTCTTATATAGCGCTGGAATCAATCCCGTAAGGGTATCTCCGCGCTTTGCCAGCCATAGGATCATCAGGTAGTGTGACACAAGAGGTTAAGAGGACAGAAATGCTTCTTGATAAAGAAGGGTCTTTAATGTCTTTCTAAAAGACAGGTGGTTGGTGGTCATTCTTACATCGGTGGGGAGCTTGTTCCATAAGGCAGGTCCAACCGAGGAGAAAGCACGGTTTCCTTGTCTGGATTTCTTTGTAGCAGGGGGTTTTTAGAAGGGCTTGATTGCTTGAGCGGAGAGACCTGCTAGGCTGGTACAGCTCAAGGGATTGTGACAGGTATTTAGGACTTGCTCCATATAGGCACTTGTGGACCGTACAGCATATCTTAAAGTTGATGCGCTGCCGTATGGGGAGCCAATGTAATTCTTCCAACAAGGGCCTAGAGGGAGTCCTGGACGGTACACTCATGACCAATCTCGCTGCTGTGTTCTGGACTACCTGCAAACGACCTACTGCATCTGCATTTGCTAATGTCAGCAGGCCGTTGCAGTAGTCCAGGCGGCTGGTGACCAAGGCCTGTACAAGTGTCTTCCTATAGGTGATGTAATTGGTGTGTTCCTTTAAGGTCAACTTTTGGTCCAACGTCACCCCTAGATTCTTAACATGAGGTTTGGATGTGGGTACTGGGCCCATATCTATTGGCCACCAGTCTGGGGACCAGAGGAGACTCGCCTTGCCAAAGAGCATGACCTCTGTTTTTCCCACGTTACATTGGAGGCAATTCACAGCCATCCAATGTGACACTGCCCTCATACCCTCAGCAAAGTTCTCCTTGACTTTGGGGCCAAGGGAGCTGAAAGGGTAGAGGAGCTGGGTGTCATCAGCATAGGAAACCGGTATGAACCCATATTTCCGCACAATCTCAGCAAGGGGGGCCACATATACATTAAACAATGTAGGGCTAAGGCATGAGCCCTGTGGCACCCCCTTCGTGAGCACTCTTGAGATGGAACGAAAGGGGCCCAAGCTGATAGATTGTGATCTCCCGGAGAGGAAGCTCTCCAACCATGATAACGCTAAGCCTCCAATTCCTACTCCCTGCAAACGGCTGAGAAGGATGTTATGGGACACGGTATCAAAGGCTGCGGACAGGTCCAACAGCACCAGGATCATAGAACCGCCTCTATCCTGTGACATTTTGATCTTATCTGTCACAGAAAGAAGAGCCGATTCAGTGCTGTGGTTGGGCCTGAACCCAGATTGAGATTGGTCCAGGCCCCCTGTCGCCTCGATAAAGCTGGAGAGGATGGTGTTAACGTGTTTCTCTGCCAGTTTACTGATGAAAGGGAGGAGAGAAATTGGGCGGAGGTTGGAGAGTTCTGACCAGGGTAAGGTGGAATTTTTGCGTATGGGGTTCACTACCGCTTCCTTCCAGGATTGTGGGAGTTGTCCCTCGGCAAAGGAGAGGTTCAGCAATTTCTGAATAGAGGGTCCTAATATCTCGTTCAGAGGGGAGATTAGTTTGGCGGGTATCGGATCAGTAGGAGAGCCGGTCTTCATTTGGTTGATAAGTGCAGTCAGATCTTTGATAGTTATTTCAGGAATTACATGAAGGGTTTTCCCAGAAGTCACCATTGGGGAGATTTCAGGGGCCTCGGTATCCAAGGGACCTGAGACTGCGATAATTTTCTTGTATATCCCTTCTATTTTATCCTCGAAGAACTGAGATATTTCATTACAAAGATCTTGAATGAAAGTATCTGGGCTCTCACACACCACAGGATTAGTGAAGGTCTGAATGATTTTCAATAGTTCACTTGTAGATTTGCCCGCCTATGCAATTTGGGAGGTGAGGCTTATTTTTCTTGCTTTTTTTATATTTTTGTAATAAGTGGTCATAGCCTCCAAGTATCGATTCTTATCTTCCCCATTGCCTGTCCGTCTCCAAAGTTTCTCCAACTTTCTACATCCCTGCTTTTCTATTTTAAGGGCCTGAGTGTACCATGCTTCCCTTTTAGCTATGGTAGATTTTTTTACATTTTTCTGAGGAGCCAGGGTGTCAATGGCTGCCGTCAGTGTGGAGTTAAACTTTGAGAGAGCAGTATCGATGTTATCTGAGTTTGAGAATATGGGCTGTTTCCAGGTTTGTGTGAACCTGGCAGGAGTGACTTTATGCCATGATCTACGTTTAGTGGACTGTGTGGCAGGGTGATTTGTGGGATTAGGTAAATGTAATGGAACCTCCGGTTGACGGAGGTTCCAATACGGTGTTGGTGCTGTTAGACTTGTCTACAGCATTTGACACCGTCGACCATCCCATTCTTCTGAACCACCTTAAGACCATAGGCGTGGGGGGCTCAGTGCTGAACTGGACATTGTTCTTACTATCTGACCACACACAGCAGCTCAGGACTCAACCATTCATCTCCCCAGTCAAACCACTGAAGTGGGGCGTGCCGCAGGGCTGTGCTCTGAGCCCTCTGACTTTCTATATTTACTTAACCCCGCTGGCTGAATTGATTGCCATGTCTGAACTCAAAATCATATCATATGCTGATGAGCTTCAGCTTCTATTCACCCAAAATGCTGTGTGTGCCGCAATTTTGGACCCACTTGAAAATTGTATCAACATTTTTGTGGCCTGGATGGGCCAAAATTTCTTGAAAGTTATTCCAAATAACACATAGGTCCTGTTTTTTAACCAAACCTCTCCCCTCTCTTCCAATCTGTGGTGGCCAGGGGAACTGGCCATTGCTCTGGCACACAAGGACTTGGTCATGAATCTGGGAATTAGATGTGACAATCAGCTATCCCTTGCCATACAGGTATAAGAGGCGTGTGCCGCTTGTTTTGGCAAGAATAAAATCATCAAGACATTTATTACCTATCTGCACAATGTAACCCGGAAAACGGTGGTTCACGCACTGAACACCTCCCGTTCAGACTACGCAAAAGGCTCATACGTGGGTCTCACATTAGGCTTCCTCCGTATATTGCAGACGGTCCAAAACGATGCTGCCAGCCTGGTATGTGGAGTCTCACTTTGACAACATAAATCTCCGTATCTTATACTACTACATTGTCTGCCCATGTCTACACGAATAGATTTCAATGCGCTGACACTCGCCTTCAGAGCAGGACAAGGCCGTGGTCCAGGCTACCTTTGGAGGAGTCTCCGTCCCTAGGGTCAAACATGATCTCTACGTTCCAATGACAACCTCTTGCACATTGCTTCTTGGTTTGCCAAACCTAGACCAGGAGTTCAAACTTTTCAGGTAGGAACCACCCAATGTTGGACTAAGCCACCTCTTCAGCTGCGTATGATTCTGTCTGAATGTGAGTCTCGCAAAGGCTTGGAAACCTGGCTATTTAGCCTGCCTGATTAGTTGCTCCTCTGCATGTTGCATCATTTTCTGCACACTACAGTGCTGGGACACCCCGTTGGGTTAGATGTGTGCTGAATAAATTATATTAATATAATTGTAGATGGCTTAGCAAAATTGTGGGTTTAGGCCTGGAGATGTGTAGATGATAGTAGGACTGAGGGTGGTCAGGGGGTTGGTGTGAAACCTGAAGTGCAGATGTTTGACAATGCTGAGTGTGTCCTTGGTGTTGTATGTGACTCTGAGGGTGTACTTCTGAAAGATTTGCAAATCATCCTGATAGATTATTGTTGCGGTCCCTGCGGGTGATCTAATATCCGTCTGTGATGGCAATGTTGAAGTAGTGTGCAGAGGATGCGTTCAACCAGGTTACTGTTATGAAGGCGATGTGTGGGTGCTGTTGTGTTGAGGAGGTAACAGAGTCCAACGGTGTGCTGGTGGATGTAGCGGGTGTCCAGTAGTAGGCAAATGACCTGGTTGTACGGACATAGGAGTTGCACACACAGCCTGCGAAGCTGTCATGGGTGCACTTAGGGGTTGCCTGACAGCAGGTGGCTGATTGTCTGGTGTTCACTGTTTGGAGGGTGGCTGGAGCATGAGTCTGTTGTGTTACCTGCGTCATGAAAGGACCAGAGGGTCTTGCACTGTGCATTGTGCACGTTGCAGACGCTGACAGTCCTGCCTTTGGCACAGAGGTGGTCCAACTGTGGCACTGACAAGCTGCTGCCTGCAATAAGAATGGGTTGAGGGAGGGAGGAGCATCTTGGAGGCATGTGTGTTGCAGAATCAGGGCACTCAGTGGTGCGGTGCCGCAGGGGAGGCAGCAGCAGTAATGAGTGAACACATGACGGCGGAAGGGGTGAGACACCATGCAGAAAGTAGCAAACAAAAACAAGGCACAGTGTAACAGGTGTATGGAAAGGAAGGAGTGTCTGGTTACTCATGGGTCACTGAAAGAAAATGGATGCTCAATCACCAAATATGATGGTCAAAGGATCAGGCACTAAAAAGCCAAGCTGCACCCAGGACACACAGCGTCAGCAGGTTTTGCCTGCCCGTTGTGGTTGCAAGCTTCACAAATACATACACAAACCTGTACCTCATGCACATTATGGATCATTAACCATGATAAACTGCATGCATGTTGACACAGTACACATACTCCCATATGTACAATCATTGTAAAGTATGCCATAGATGACGCATGCAAACTGGCAAGAGATACGCGGTGACAGTAATGAGGCGCATTGTACTGTGGGGAACACATTTACTTAACAATTGGATCAAGTTTGTGTTGAGGCCATGCTGCTATAGCCAATGCCCATGGCCAGTGGCATTTCTCTGAAGAAAATAACAGTCATCCAAACAGGTTACCTGTAATGCTGGTGAAACAATCTGCACACGACTGCCTGGGACTGTCGGATCCTTGAATCCTCAGAAACGTGCGCTGCGCAAAGAGTACCATCTCCTGATATCCCCTTGGTCTGAGTATAAATGACTGACTCAAAAGGGTGATCAGGTGAGGGAAGGAAAGGAAGGGAACAGCATGGGGTGAGATCTGAAACAAAGGTAGACAAGCATAAGGATTCAACACTTCTTGTCACTGTATCACAGAATACCTCAGTACCTACACTGTAACAGTTACATCTGTAAAGGAAAACAACAGCCACTGTATCCTAGTTGGGATCACAGTAATAATAATGAAAGTAGATCTGAGGATTGAACACGGACACATAAAAGGTAGCAGAGTTTGGTAGCTAAATGAAGGGGGGATAACAGTCTGCAGGCTGCTTCAAAGCAATTAGTGCCATGCAGCTATCAAGGAATCACAGTGTATGAGTATGGCTCCAATAAACAGAAATTCTAATGCACTGCAGTGCTACTCACAGAAAGACAACAATCCGTAGTTACTCCTCGGAATCAGTGTGGGTCAAGAAGGGAAATTACACATCACCCACATGAGCCTTAAGAACCTCATCCAACGAGGGAGTGAATTAGGTAAACACATGGAAGCCCCGCAAGATACAGTCATTGGCTCGTCCAACTGGGCTTTGAAATGCCTAACATAACAAGCTGCCGGTCCAGAACTCAACAGAGAGTCATGATGAACAATGGCACAAAACCACCCTACCGTGACCAGGATATGCAGCACGGCACAAGACAATCCTGGGATTCACGTCACCCGACTGGTGCCACAGAAGCATTTACATTTGCTACAGCACAACGTTGTGACGTCATCAGCGCAATATTCCTGATATCATGGGAATAGAAAGTTAACATCAACTTACCGTGTAGGCTTGCAAAGCAGTGTCCTACACCGGCCCTGAGGAAACGACGTGACAGAGACATGACATACTGGCACAAGGGACAATGCATCCATACAAACATACTCACGGGACATTTGACAGAACATGTAGAACATACGCTGGCCCACACCTTCACAAAATGTTTGATTGGAAATCCAATTGTACTAGCACACAAGATTAAGTGGATGAGCCAAACACATCCAGCTGCACGCAGTGATGCCTCAATTCCGCATAGAGAATGTGGTTGGAATGCCCCACACAATGTCAACTGGTGGTATCCGCAATGTGTCAGTGTCAAGGTTTACAGACATTGATGCATTCACCAGAGTAAAAACGTCCACAACAGATGAGTGTCAAGAAGAGTGACTGTCCTGTCATGGGAGTGGTGCAACATGAAATTTGATCCATGGTGATGAGACATGTATGTATGGTTCTACAACATGCACAGTAACGGTTCCAACACATTCCCAAACCATAGCAACCACAAACAGCCTGTTTGGCTCTCTTACCCAAACTGACATTTACACATGTTCGTTCATGGAACGCTGATTCGAACCATGTTGCAATCATCATAAGGAATTAGCAGGAGGATGAAGATGACACGAACAGACAACAGGCACAGCAACCTGGGAATGACAGACACACAAGGGCTCAATGTTTAAATTCTTTGACAAGGACACGGGCATGTAAAAAACTGGAACAATGTAGTACACATGTAAATTTCTAGCTCAGTCATTGCTCATTTCAGTGTGGCATGACATCAGCACTTGCGTGACACATCAGAACACACACATCAAAGTAACATTTCATACAGTCGGCAGGACACACACATTGCAACACATGCCACTCAATGCTACAAGCTTGCACACTCATTCCCAGTGACTCACCATTATGAGAAGAAGTTGCATATGAGCTGACTCCGGATATCATCCTCCTCCTCTTCCTCATCACTTGCATCATGACCAAGCCCTTCATCCTCAACGGATGTTCCTGCTCCTCAGGATCCAGGATGAGTGGCACTGCCTTCTCAACTGCCATGTTGTGCAGCCTGCAGCACACGATGAAGATAATACAGACCTTTGCCGGGGCATTTGGGAGGGATCTACCAGTCTTATCAAGGCACCGGAATCGGCTCTTTAGGAGGCCAAACGTCCGCTCAATCACTCGCCTGGTCTGCCCGTGAGCATTATTGTACCGCTGATCTTCTTGGTTCTTGGTTTGCGGAGAGGTGTCATTAGCCATGGCATGTTGGGATATCCAGCATCACCTACAAATATACATCATGTAAATAAGTGGTTCAGGGGATGCCTGCAGAGTAAAAGATACTGAGACACAGAGGACAAACAGAGTTTATCCACCAACAAGACATTGCCCTGCTGCAGCATCATTCGTGGCACCCTGCTACGCCTTATGATGAATGTATCAGTGCACAAACATGGGAAATCAGCATGTTAGCAAGACACACCACCAGGGCATTTATTGAATGGTAATGTTTCCTGTTGCGATAAGCCTGCTCCTGTGCCTGTGGTGGCACCAAAGCCACATGTGTCCCATGAATGGATCCAAAGACGAGTTGGAAATCTGATGAATTCATCAATGTGTTCCAGCATGGCAGCTAAAACATCACGCAAGACATGGCTGAACATTGTTTGGGACATTCCCCCGACATTCCCTATGGTTAATTGAAACGTACTCGTTGCAAAGAAATGGAGGGCTGCCATCACTTTAAGCTTGGGGCTCAGTGCAGTAGGATACATGTTTCACGGTTAAAGATGTGGTTCCAGCCTGTTCGTCAAGTCCTAAATCAACTGTCGAGTGAATCTGTAACGTCGGATGCAGTCACGTTCCCTCATGGTAGACAAGTCTGGAAATGGCCTTGGTCGAGGCGTTGCCCTGCAGGACATATTTGGGAAGAATGGAGAATAACTGTCAGCCAACATCGATAGCAATGTACATAGCACATGCAAAACTGCTAGTACACATCAGGTCACTATGGAATCTGGTGTGTGCAATACAACCAGGACACATATGGCAGCTTGCTGGCACTCCTACGACAACCCAGATACACCTGTTGATTTACAAATAAACATGACACCCTCAAATGAGCTGCCGGGCTGGTCTGAGTGAGCAGCCCAAGATATCACAGGAGTGACACACATCACGATACCTGCAGTGTACGGTTGTCATCCGATCCAGACAGCTGACTGCAAGGCACACGCACAGGTCACATGGAATGTCAAATGTACATATCAAACACATTGCGATTAAGGTATGCTTGTGACAACAAAATAACACAGCCATTGTCACGATGCAGACATGTATGCCTGGGGAAAAATGATGTCTAATGCCATCAGACCCAAAAGCAATGAGAAAGCAAATGGGGCATGGTGTGCGTACATGTGAAACCATTCCCATCTCAACACAGACCCATGTTAGATGCACCAACAGCAGATGCAGTTTAGGGAACACAAACAGCAAGCTCAATCTTTAACATGACACACACCGGACAGAGTCTTATAGGGTCATGCTGAGCGTGAAATGTCAAGTGACAAAGTGCCCCAGTCCCTGGCATCATGAGACAGGTGCCCGTAGTGATGAATGTGCCATTCGGGTGTTGATGTGCAGGGCAACATCTGCATAATGATACATATGGGAAAGTATAAAGGTGAAGTGTACCACATAGTGCCCCATCACACATGACATGTGTCAACAGGTCATCACACATCGATTGTGCAACAAGATCAGATGCCCTGTGCTATATCACTGCCTGCCACACCTCGGGCCTGCTCATGTAAGTATGCAATGACAAGAAAATGATAGACCTCCTTGTTTGAAACATACCCCTACATCTCTGCCATGTGTGTTGCCTCGTATCACTATTGTAATGGTGCCATATGTGAGCGTGTGAAATGTACAGTGTGAAATGCACAGTACTCCTGCATTCAGTACAGTGTGTGAAACGTACCGTCTGAAATGCACGTACCCCTACATTCATTACAGAGTGTGAACCGTACCATGTGAAATGCACCGTACCCCTGCATTCACAACAGCGTGTGAATCGTACCATCTGAAACGCACTGTACCCCTGCATTCACTACAGTGTGTGAAACGTACCATCTGAAAAGCACCGTTCCCCTGCATTCCATGTGTGTGTGCGCATCAAATCACTATTGTAATCGTGCCATACGCTAGTGCACCGTACCCCTACATTCCATGCGTGTGTGCGCATCGTATCACTATTGTAATCGTTCCACACGCGAGCGAACCATACCCCTACATTCCGTGCATGTGTGCGCATCGTATCACTATCGTAATCGTGCCATACGCTGTTGTAAACAAATCTAGGACCCTAGTGTAATTTTTATTGATTCATGCCCTTATATAGGTATATATTATCCGATCCTTATATAGGCATAGGAATCATTACCATATTTAGACTGAGCCTATGCAGCCCAAATACGTCATGGCTACTTCCACTAAGTACCAAGAATCAACAACGATTTCTTAGAGAAACCCGCGTTCAGCAGCTAGGGACTTCCCCTTGCCTGAATACTAATTTATCTAGGAAATCATGGAGTTTTCAAAGAACTGAGTCTTTGATGAGGTTATTAAGTCCAATCACACATCAAACTCAGCACCTCCAAAGTGTAAATATGACTAGGTCTGCCCAGACAAACACACAGTGGTTTGGAGCAGATCGACTAACTACTTGCCCGATGCCCTGCAACAGCAAGTGCCGAAGGAAGCCGACCCTCCAGCTGATGCACTGAGAGACGCTGTCTTTTCTCCTGCCGAGAAATCCAGCTCCAGTGTTTCCAGGCTACCCTTGCGGGTTGCTGGGAAATCGAGTCCTGAGAGACAGGTACAAGACCTCCTTCATTCTAAACCAAGGTACGGAGCTGATTAGACCCTTAGAGAATTCTTGGACAGATTCTCGGCAGAGAAATACTTAAGTTACTCCTCTTCCCTTATACTAGACTTAGGTTAGGTACACCGGGGTAGGCGTATTTTAGAAGCACCAGTTGAGTACTTTTAGTGATTATTTTATCACTGTATGTATTTTATATGTTTTAGGCAACTTATGGCTTAGAAGCCATATCATGCTTTTACAGTACTACTTTCTAATACTTTTCATATAATATGCACTGTACTTTATAACCAGTATTACTATTGTAGCAGTGCATTTCTTATGCTTGAGAAAGAAGATTGTTCAATAAATACTTTTTATTGAAAACGCCTGTCTCTCTATTTTCTCAGCACCTCTGGTGAAACGAAGCATGCACGATTGACTGAGTAAAATCGCTATCTATTGTTTCCGGGACTCTAGAGATTGATTTCTTATTCTTGGGAAACAAAGTTGTCATGCTTATTCGGTTGTCAGAAACTAATCCCTTCTTGTGAATTCGAGAAAGTTTCTAGTGACCTCTGAGCTAGCTGGAACTCACACATAAGTTTAATATATTCGGTAGAGACCTAGTCAACCTCAGTCCTACCTCTAAACTACAGGATATATTATTCCAATGCGCAGAGGAACTACACTACATGGCACCCAACATTTGGTAAGGCGATAATTTAACGCTAGATACTAGAGTAACTCAGTAATGCTTTTCACACAGACCCCTTTCTCCTGTAAAAAGTCCAATAGACGTCTGGAGTGGGTAAAAGGATAATATCCGCCAGAACTGAGTAGGACGGAAAATCCTATGTATTAGTTTTTGGTTTGTTCAACGTTGAAGGATACATTGTTCCAAAATATTGTGCACCTAATCTTTGTTTCCTTGAAACTTGTTCTGCAAACTCTTCAGTCAGTAAAAAATGATTAGTGACGAAGAATTAGCTGCAGCAGCAGCACAAGCAAATTTAGATGACAGAAATAGGTTACAGAATGACCCAGATGTTATAAACATCCCGGTAAATGTAAGGAAAACTATAACTTACAAACTCAGAAATAATGGAGTATCATCGAGAGTTGGTAAAGTAATCTTTGTCATAGAGGCACATGAATATCCGCAGTCAGAGGTATTCTATTCATGGATTCACTTTCCTCCAGCAGATGGAGGAACACACGAGTTCCACTACTACAAAGTAGAGGAACCTCCAGAGGAATACGTTCCTTAAGAGCACATTGAAATTCCATTAACTTACCAAGAGCATCATCTCTGGTTTAAAGGCGCCCTACAACATCAAAATCACATTACCAGGCTCGGTCCACTAGGTAGACCTGGAGCTACATGGCCGATACTAGCCAGCTATACACCACATACTGACATTGAAAAGATGACAGGTACAGAACTCTTAGCTCAGCTAAAACAGTTAATTAAAATACATAGACAATTGGTTCAATATGTCACGCGGACCTTAACAGTCCAACCTACTGTAAGGATTCCACAACACACCCCTCACCAAGGGAACACAAACAAAATCACACCACAGACTATACAATCAGTCATTGGTAAATTGCCTGCCAAAAGGGAACAAATTCCGTTTTGGTTAGCACAAAAAATTACTCACATTGAGGCAGTATTCCCTGATAGTACACCTCATGAGAAACACAGAATTCTGACAATCTGTTTACCAATGGGGATAGCACCACATGTGGAGGACTGTGACACTTGGGGTAACATCTTTGCTTCAATCTACACAAAAACACATGGTGTTCCGTCTATGGCGGTAATACCAGATGTTCTGAGATAGATTCAAAATGAATACGGACCAGAACCTGCCTTAAATCTTGGTATGAAATTACTAAAAGATTTCAAACAGGTCTCGGCTATATTATTAGCCAACATTAAAGGTGAAGCAGCATCAGTGGCAATCCGCCAGAAGTTAAAAGAAACAGACATAAGACCAACCATATGAGCTTGCAAGAATTATTGAAAAATCATATGAAGAACTAGGTAGAGATAGTTTGGGTGGGAAACCGTTAAAACCCCAATTAACTGAAAATCCTGAAAACCTTTTTATTAAAAATAATCTCACTACTCCTAAAAGGAAGTGGGAAAACACTAAACAGACACTTCCTAAAGAGAAGCATTCCCAGTCCAGAGGTAGGTCTCCCCAACGGGAGCCCTCTGAAAAGAGGTACAACCTCAGAAATAGGGATAACTTAAGAAAACCTGATAGATATCAAGATACTGATACACGTTCTTCTCGTACCTTTCAGACTTCCTTGCAGAAATCAGAAAGAAGAGGACGATCAGAACAAAAAGAAGAATGTGTGAAGTCCAACTCCAAAAAATAAGAAAACTCAATTCACCAAAAAGAAGGTAACAAGTGTAAAGATCAGACATGCCGAGTATCTTGAGGACATAACTCAAGAACGGGGAGTGGGCCCTGACAATGCTAGACAGCGCAGCAGAAGTGACCATAGCTCGCAAGATCCTGATGGATCATCTGGAGATAGTGGACTTGAATGAATGCATTCAAGTTGAAACTGCCGACACCAGGGTTAGTGTACCCCACAAGTTATATGAAGTAACACTCCAGATGGAGGGGGACATACCTAGAAAAAAAGGCACTCTTTTGGGAGAAGCTTTCTAAGGGTTATGACATTCTTCTAGCTGAACAAGACTGGCCACCTGAATTTGTCTGGGAGTCCCAAATGGCGAAGAGATAATTATGCCAGCCTTCTCAAAACACATTCCAATTCATAAAAAATATACATATGCCAGAAAATGGGCAGTAGCTCAGGTTCTGGCATTATATAAAAATCATGTGGGATGGGATGAGGACTCTCCTCACCATAAAATCCAGTTAAAAAATCAACCTACTGCACAAAGGCAGTATCCAGTTGAGCAGGAAGCTAAAAAACAAGTCAGGGAGATTTTAAATCAACTTGAATACCAAGGTGTGATTTAAACATGCACCTTGTCAATAAACAATCCTTTGTTTCCTGTCTCCAAACCAGATAATTCATATTGTCTAGTTTTGTATTACAGACATCTAAACTCCTGTTGCAAAACATTTGCAGTACAAAATGCACATAGTGCAGCACTGATGAATAACAATGTGCGGAAAAAATATAAAACCACATTAGATATTTCGAAAGGGTTTTTCTGTCAAAATATATTTTGCAGGATTCAAGAATAGTCCAGGGGTATTTTCAGCCAGAATAACAGAGGTACTGCCAATGTATGATGATGAGGCATTATCTTCTGTCGATGACATCTATCTTACAGACGATGATTTGGACGTGCACTTGAAAAGAGTGAACTCCATAATACTTGGGTTCGCATCTAAAGGGTACAAATTCAATTTTGAGAAATCACGAATTGCCCACCTCAACGTCCTATTCTTAGGATACGAGTTATCAAGTGAAGGCAAAAGCCTGGCAGCCAACTTCCTATAGAAATGTGCGCTGCTCCAACCTCCAAAAACACTGAAAAACTTACAGTCAATTCTTGGTTTCTTGAATTATTTTCTAAACCACACAGAAAGAGTTAAACCTCTGTACGAACTAATCAAACCTGATTTCAAACCAACTAATTGGACTCAAACACACACAGAAATTTTGCGTTCATTGCAAACAGACATGTTAGCAAAAACATAGTTAGAGTCTCGCGACAATGTGCGCAACCTTGTGATCTGAATCATCCCAGGGAGATTCGGTTTCACGTACCTAACCTTTAATGAAGGTGAAAAGGTGCCAATAGCTTAAAAATCAGGCTGGTACACACAAGCTGAAAAAAGATTCACTTCTACAGAAAAAATTCTGACAGCGGTTTAAACTGCAGTAGCAGAGGAGAGAGCTCTCGCGCAGGGTAAGCGCATAATGATCGTTAAACCTGTACCTGCCTTAGAGGCAGTGACGAAAGAAAGCATTCACAATGCTAAGGCTTTACATCCGAGATGGGTACACTGGGTTAACTTTCAAGCTGAAACAGACGTTGAATACGTCTTTGACCCCTATTTGAAGACACAAGAATTCCTACAATACGAACACGAATGTCATCTGCCGATTGAAATTCTGCCTCTAGAACATTACGGATGTATAATCTATATAGACGGATCAGCACAGCCCGCAATTGGGGGTAAACAAGCCGATCATGCTGCGTGCGCGATTGTTAAAGGTCGCTGGCACGAAGGTAAAGTCAGACCTATGGTCACTAAAACTCAATCACTAGGAGACTGTACAGCTCAGCGAGCTGACCTACAGGCTTTCAAGATGGTGCTTGAAAATACCGATCGCGAATTCCCCACACTAATAGTGTGCAATTTGAATTACTGCGTCCAGTCTTACAATGAATATCTGCAGAACTGGGTTCAAAACAGGTTCAAAGATGCAAAAGGTGGCACAATTAAGCTTAAAATGTTTTGGGAACAAGTAGTTCTATTATAGAAAGAATTACAAAAGACTAACGTATTTCATACACTGAGTCATCAGCGTGATGGCGTTCACGTTGTAGGGAGCTCATTGGCTGATGAAGTCGCAAAGGCAGCTGTGGAAACGGCTTCCATAGCTGCAATCACTCGGTCAAAAACAAAAATAGACAGCGAGATAATGTAAGCTGTCACTGCTTCAGTAAAGGATAGTGGTAAGACACTCCCAAAAGGCTTTCCTGAAGAGTACTCATATATAACTGATGCGAATAATGTTCCTTTTGCTCAAATCCCTGGAGTGGGGGATAGGGCAATTCCAAACATGGAACATAGGTTAGGACTGATCTTAGCAGCACACGAAGGACTGGCATCTGCACACGCAGGAATTTCCGCGACAGTATCATTCTTAAAACAAAGATATTGGTGGACGCACATGAGGAAACAAAGTAGAAATTATGTTCTAGAATGTGAAATCTGCCAAAAAATAAGAGTTTCAACAGTGAAACGACCTGCACAGACGCCCCTTCTGATTTCAGATAAACCACTAGCGTGTGTTTACCTGGACCACTATGGCCCCTTACATAGGGATTGTAACTATAAATATATCATGGTCGCGGTGGATTCCTGCACAAGATTTATTTGGATGTGGCCCCAGTGCTCGGCTGACGCCAGAACTGTTATAAAGGATTTGAGAGTCTTTATCGGCACATACGCAATCGGCACGCTACATTCTGTGTCCAAAGTTGACTTAAAAATCTGCCAAGAAATTCTCTGGGGGGAATCACTCCATATGAATTACTGTTTGGTTCTAGAATGATAATTGAAGACCTCGATTGTCAAACTTCAGTGGTGGAACAAAAAGTTTTTGATGTCACAGATCGTTTAGCTGTTTTACAGGACTTAAATTAAACAAGAAGAAGTCTGAGGAACACGATACAGAAGCCAACAACCACTGAAGAAAAACCACTTGTCCCAGCAAGACCTGTCTGGATTCCAAAGATTGGCGATCTAGTCAGGGAAAAGATCGCGGTAAAGAAGGAATCTGGGCCTTCTTACAGAAAAGCAGTACCTGTCTTGGCAATCCAAGGAACAAGATCAGTATTACTACCGCCCCTTGCTGGTAAAAGAGAGAACAGAATTGTGTCCATCGACCTGGTCAAACCACATCATGTGGCCGATAATAAGTAGTAGGCCCAGTGGACTCCCAAGAAGTAGCAGACAACCAAATCTTTCTACAATCCAAGAGGTTCAAACTGAAAGACTTATCACCTTTAATAAACCTGCAGTAAGAAAAAAGGACTATACAACAAAGCCATGAAAATTGTGCCTCTGGATACCCAAATAACAGTTCGTCAAGAAACAACTGTCTACAATGATATAGCATCTGCTATACCAACATGGCAAAAGAAGAAACAGCTCCAGCAATTTCAAGTAATCCGGATGCGATTACAACAATTGGCAGAACTGTCTCTGGCTATTTTATCAACTTTGATACATTTTCTGAGGATCCCAGTGAACCTGAAAATACGCCAGCAAATACAACTTTCAAAGAAAAAATAAGAGAACTCTTTCATCAACTTGAAAAAACATATCTGGTTTCTCCATGGGTTCAATTTTGGATTGTGTTAGGTGTACTTTTCCTCCTGCTCTGGCTCATACTGGTCTTAAGTTTGGGAAGGATGATAGATGGAAAACACAGTACAATTGACACAGCAAGTAAGAAAAGCAACTTGGTCCTGAAACCTCACAAATCATCTCATCGTGAAAGAAGGAAGAGACCTGTCATCAGTAGACATCACAGCCATTCCTATACCTGGTGGTATAGCATGGGATAGAACTGATTTTGATATCTATCGCCCGGTGGAGCTGTTGAAGATTCCACACCAGTTTAAGGTTTCTTTGAGTGACTTTGTTTCATCCAGCACATTTTCTGATGATTGGGACTTTGAAACTGTTAACAATATTGTTAACAATATGATTACAGATTTAGAAATGTCAGCTAAATTTACAGAACATGAATACCTAGAAGGTTCATCAGATTATGAACAAATGTATCATTTTAATGACTATGGTCACCATTCTTTGCATATATCCTCAAACCCTAGAAATGTTTTTACTTATAATCAATGTGAAAATTGTCCAACACCACCAAGTGGTAGCTCAAAAACATTTTATGAAAAAATTCTGTACTTCTCAGGGTTTAATGTTACAAATCCAGAAACGTTTTATTTCAAAAATATAAATAAGACAGGAATGAAAACAATGTTGACCAACACTAAACCAATTTATTCTGCAACTTTTTATGCTCAGCTGTCTACATTAGGGTTTGACTTTTGGAAAGACAACATTGATACAAAAACTGTCTGGGCACAAAAGATTGGCAGGTGCAAGGTTGTGAAGCCCTGTTCAGAGCCTGCATTATACCAGAACAAATAATATTTTTAAATGACACTGTTGAACAAACTTCTTGTCTTGGCCTTACTAAGATAAAAGATTCAAATAAACCGTCCATACCAAAGCCCGCACCGGACAATAATAACACTTCGGATGAGGAGGTAGGCGTAAAACAGATTTTACAATAAAACAGAACTAATCCTGATTGGAAAAAATAATTAATCTGGCACACAGACACAAATAACTGTCAAGATAGATTCCTGAGCAAAATACAAGTGTTCACAGTGAATAGGCCAGATCCAAGATACTCCCAGAGATAACATCCAGGGATAGTAACTACTTACAGTGTAGGAAAGCTATGCCTTGAGTGGCTACAGAAAACTACACTTCCAGAAATCAAACAACACTTATCTTTACTTAAAGAAGGCAATGATTTGCGAGATTTCTTAATGGGACCTCACAAACCACGTCAAAAATGTTTCATATACGCCGGTATATACACTGCATACAATGAAGCTTGGAAAATAACACAAATGGAAACTGCAGAAAGAATACGAGAAATTGATTGTAATAATTTAGAGAAAGCTCTCTCTGTATGTGACAATGGGTTAACGACTCTGTCCTCCAGAATATATTCTTTGGACTGCATTGTATCCTCTGCAATTGACATAATAGTGCAGGAATTGCTAATGTTACAACATGGCCAGTCTCAATTACGTTCTATAATGCAGCTAGGCTGGACGTTACAAAATCTCCGCTCAGGCTTCATGCCATGGCGTCTAATCAACACAAAGTCATTGCTTTCTGTATTTAACCTTACAGATAAACAAATCTCTTTGGCACAAAAAGGAGCAGACTATACGGTGCTGAGCAATGAAAAACTGGAAAGATTACCATTGACAGTTTCTGAGAAGCCTGTCACTGAATGGATAATACATGGCACCATCCCAATACCAGTGACGATTTTCCAATTTCAGTATTGTCTACAGCATATACCAGCGGACCTGTATGAAAAGTTGGGTAAAGAATACATTAAGTCGACCTGGACTTTACCATACACACACAAATGTTGGAATGGGGGAAAGTAGGTATTCCTTAGTGGTAAAAATTGTAAGAACTCACTAAGTGGTCCACTTTTGTGCCAAGGTATTAATTTACACGGAGCCTGCTAAGGTTCTGCCAATAACCGTTCATGCCACCTGCACGGTACACCCTACACAGTCATAGAACTAATTTTCAGGCAGCTATCCAATGACAGCTACGTTATGCTCAATGACCACAGCTATTGTGGCATGGTGCCAGGGAATGCGTATTTAGTCAGTGTCTCATCCAGGGTCACTTTTTGTATGCAAGTATTGTATCCAAAGACCAACACAGACAGGGGGACGGCATTATGGCCTTCACTGAATATCTCTTCTATACGAATTGATACTTTAAGCAGAATGAAAGTCATTCTTTACAAAAAAAAATTAAGTATGGGCGAAATTTGCGAATTCGCGATCCGCGAATTCGCGCAAAATCGAATTCGCAATCCGCAAAATCCGCTAATTCGTGCGAATTTGCGGATTTTTGTTTTTTACGTGTTCACAGGGTTTTTTGCGTGTTCCCGGGGTTTTTTGCTTGTTCGCGGGGCTTTTTGCGTGTTCGCTGGCCGCTTGCATGGCGAAGTTACCCATGCGGTCGTGTATGGGCACAGCACCCTCTGGTTCACCACTGCCACCCTCTGGTTCATCACTGCCACCCTCTGGTTCACCACTGCCACCCTCTGGTTCATCCCTGCCACCCTCTGGTTCACCACTGCCACCCTCTGGTTCAGCACTGCCACTCTCTGTTTCACCCCTGCCACCTTCTGGTTCACCACTGTCACCCTCTGGTTCACCACTGCCACCCTCTGGTTCATGACTGCCACCCTCTGGTTCATCACAACACCTCTGGTTCACCTTTTCCACCTTCTGGTTAACCACTGTCAATCTCTGGTTCAGCACTGCCACCATCTGGTTCACCACTGCCACCCTCTGGTTCACCACTGCCACCCTCTGGTCCATCACAGCACCCTCTGGTTCACCCCTGCCACCCTCTGGTACAGTACTGTCACCCTCTGGTTCACCACTGCCACCCTCTGGTTCACGACTGCCACCCTCTGGTTCATCACAGCACCTCTGGTTCACCCCTGCCACCCTCTGGTACAGCACTGTCACCATCTGGTTCACCACTGCGACCCTCTGGTTCACGACTGCCACCCTCTGGTTCATCACAGCACCTCTGGTTCACCACTGCCACCCTCTGGTTAACCACTGTCACCCTCTGGTTCAGCACTGCCACCCTCTGGTTCATTACATTACCCTTTGGTTCACCCCTGCCACCCTCTGGTACAGCACTGCCACCCTCTGGCTCACCACTGCCACCCTCTTGTTCACCCCTGCCACCCTCTGGTTAACCACTGTCAATCTCTGGTTCAGCACTGCCACCATCTGGTTCACCACTGCCACCCTCTGGTTCACCACTGCCACCCTCTGGTCCATCACAGCACCCTCTGGTTCACCCCTGCCACCCTCTGGTACAGCACTGTCACAATCTGGTTCACCACTGCCACCCGCTGGTTCATGACTGCCACCCTCTGGTTCATCACAGCACCTCTGGTTGACCACTGCCACCCTCTGGTTAACCACTGTCACCCTCTGGTTCAGCACTGCCACCCTCTGGTTCACCACTGCCACCCTCTTGTTCACCCCTGCCACCCTCTGGTTCACCACTGCCACCCTCTGGTTAATCACAGCACCATTTGGTTCACCCCTGCCACCCTCTGGTACAGCACTGCCACACTCTGGTTCACCACTGCCACCCTCTTGTTTACCCCTGCCACCCTCTGGTTCACCACTGCCACCCTCTGGTTTATCACAGCACCCTTTGGTTCACCCCTGCCACCCTCTGGTACAGCAATGTCACCCTCTGGTTCACGACTGCCACCCTCTGGTTTATCACAGCACCTCTGGTTCACCACTGCCACCCTCTGGTTAACCACTGTCAACCTCTAGTTCAACACTGCCACCCTCTGGTTCACCACTGCGACTCTCTGGTTCACCACTGCCACCCTCTAGTCACCCATGCCACCCTCTGGTTCACCACTGCCACCCTCTGCTTCACCCCTGCCACCATCTGGTTCATCACTGCCACCCTCTGGTTCACCCCTGCCACCCTCTGGTTCAGCACTGCCACCCTCCGGTTCAGCACTGTCACCCTCTGGTTCACCCCTGCCACCCTCTGGTTCATCACTGTCACCCTCTGGTTCATCATTGCCACCCTCTAGTTCACCACTCCCACCCTCTACCGAGACTTTTTGTGACGCAGCGGCAGCACAAAAGATGCGCCATGGTGCTGGGTAAAGCCCTGCGCCATCAGGTGGCTTTCTGGCGTAGGAGAGGGCTTCCCTGCGCAGGAATGCCTCCTAAAACTGGCTCAGTGAAATGTACAAGAATTCACTCAATCACTTTTAGGCCAATGCTGCGTCAAAACCCTGCGCCTGCTTGATGCAGGCGCAAGGCTTGATGCAGCTATGGGGAGATAGGACCCCCCCCCAGAGCATTGCTAGAGCTGCGTCACAAGCGCGACGCAGCTCCAGCAATGCGCTGCTTTTACGGCACAGATGCATGACGCACCTGTGCCGTTTTTGCCACTTGGTACCCCGCATTGTAAATGCGGTGCCCCATGGGTGGCGGAGCTGCGGCGCACAATAACTGGCACATCCCTGGGGATGCGCCAGTTGTTGTAAATCTGCCCCTATAGATTTAGCCAACAAGGGAGCACTTACTGATTAACCACACAAAAAGATGGCATCTTCGTGGACAAACACGCAGGGCGGGATTCATTCTGCCCCCTGTTAGACTTGTTCTTTGTGCCCTTCTGCCCTCTGTTAGACTCGTTTTTCCCTTGTTTTTCTGCCCTTCTTTCCTCTGTTAGACTCGTTTTTCCCTTGTTTTTCTGCCCTTCTGCCCCGTTAGACTCGTTTTTTGTGCCCTTCTGCCCTCTGTTAGACTTGTTTTTGTGCCTTTCTGCCCCGTTATACTATTTTTTTGCCCTCTTGCCCTCTGTTAGACTCGTTTTTCCCTTTTTTTCTGCCCTTCTGTCCTCTGTTAGACAGGTTTCTTGTGCCCTTCTGCCCTCTGTTAGAATCGACTTTCCCTTGTTTTTCTGCCCTTCTGCCCTTTGTTAGACTGCTTTTTGTGCCTTTCTGCCCTCTGCATCACCACATCATCACTCAGCGCTACCCCAGCATCACTCAGCACCACCACATTATCACTCAGAACCACCACATTATCACTCAGCAGCACCACAGCACCACTCAGCGCCACCACAGCATCACTCAGTGCCACCACAGCATCACTCAGTGCCACCACATTATCACTCAGCACCACAACAGCACCACTCAGCACCACCATAGCATCACTCAGCACCACCACAGCATCACTCAGCACCACCACAGCACAAATCAGCACCACCACAGCACCACTCAGCGCCACCACAGCATCACTCAGCACCACCACAGCATCACTCAGCACCACCACAGCATCACTCAGCACCACCACAGCACCACTCAGCACCACCCCAGCATCACTCAGCACCATCCCAGTATCACTCAGCAACACCACAGCACCACTCAGCATCACCACAGCACTAGTCAGCACCACTACAGCCCCACTCAGCGCCAACCCAGCACCATTCTGCGAAACCATTCAACAACAACTGGTTCAAATATGTTCTCTCAATGTTCAAACTTTATTACAAATGTCACAAAAAATGTTAATATTTCACTCCTGTTCTTGGATTTTCGTCACAATAAAATACACTGAACATAATCTTCACAAAAATTATTTACAAAAGTTTAAGCTATTGCCATTATAAATTAAAATTGCTTTTATTTAAGTATTAATTATTTAAAAAAATTAAAAGCCATTGTAATTTGTAATATCAATACAGCTAAGTCAGGTAAATACAAACATGTTGCATTATAAATGCTATAGGTGTCACATTTGCGAAACTTATAACTATTGGCATTGTAAATGACAAAGCTATTAATTTAGCTATTTTTAAAACCAACACATAAATAAAAAAAATTGTAATTTACAAGACCAACAGCTCAAACTTTCCTAATGCGAGACCTATTGCATTGCAAATGCTTGTTTTTATATCTGTCAGTGCTTCCTGTTGAGGTTTAATTTTCGTGACAGGCGCCTCATTGCCTACCTGTAACTATTCTCTGACCCTGCTTCAAGGGTCAGAGCAGGGTCAGAGAATAGTTGCAAGTAGGCAACGAGGCGCCAGGAAGCACTTACAGGCTTACAGCAGCAGGTGCCTAAGTTGAAGTTAATTTCTTTGTAACCCTTTTGTAAAAGGTTACAAAAAATTAGCTTCAACTTTTGCACCTGCTGCTGTAACACTGTAAGTGCTTGGCTGAAAATTCGTCCCTGCTGATTCGCGGATTTTACCGCGATTTCGCGAGATACGCGGTTCGCAAATTTGTGGAAAATCCGCAAATACCGTGAGCGGAACTAATTTTCATCACATGCTTACACAAAACTGTGCCACTGACCTCGTCTAAAGAAACAAATGATCTGCAAGTTGCAAGGACTTCTGCAGATATACATGCATTATTATCAATAAACTGCCCAGTACATTTCGCAGAAATGTTAAGTCAAATCTTAAACATGTCTGATGCCAGCGGAATCGCACATGTAGTTAATACGATTTTTCAGGACTGTTAACACCATTTGAAGCAGTCCTCTGCATTTTTCTAAATTTCGTGCACTCTGTGTTCGGCGGCCTGCCTCACATCTTGAGACTAGTAGCAGGGATTCTATTTTTATTCCTTCTGCTCCGATATGGCAAGTGCAGTAATGGCGATACCCAGACTACAATGGAAGGAGCCCTCCTTGCCATGAGCTATCGTGAGAGAATTACACGGATTCTTGGCTTGGCTCGTTTAAGAGATCTGAACACAGCCTGGTTTCTATTGTTCAGACCAATCTGGCAAGATTGCATCTTACTTGTTCTAAGATGCCTGCATTGCGGAGAGGAATGCGTGTTGGATATTTGTCTTGCACTTCCATCAGTCCTGCCATCGGATGTTGATGCTTTGCTCGGTCCGGTAATGACTCATGCATCGTGTTGCCCCCAACGGCTGCCAATTTTGATGATGGCATTTATTGAGGTCTCACCGGTAAGTCTAATTGAGGGTGAGATGCGAGACACTACAGGCACACCGGTACCATTTACTGCGGACATTGCTAATGCATCAAACGCTGACCGCGATGATCTACATTTATGCACATTTGATCTGCTAACTGAAGTGGTTCCACTTTTGCCTACTATGGTAGACGGTTTCTTTGCCAGCCTAGACGATCTGATGTTTTCTCCCGACACCGAGAATAACTTTTGATTAATTCACACAGCGTTCTCTGAACTCTGAAATTTGGCCTTCGTTTTTTTATTTTTTTCTCAAAACAAACCGATTATCAAATTCAAACTTTTTCCAAAATAGAACTTTTTTGGCACAGAGTAATCTGCTTAAAGTAGAACTATTCTTAGAGAACAAGATTTCTTTTGAAAACTTCCTAATGACAATATTTGGCTTGTCCTAAAGAACACAAATGGTTTCAATATTATGCTATGAGATGATCTCGAAAAAAAAAAAATTCTGTAAGCTTCAGAGACGTTTCATGAATGGAAGCAGACCCTCCAGCTGACACACTGAGATACGCTGTCTGTTCTCCTGCTGAGAAATTCAGCTTCAGTGTTTCCAGGCTACCCTTACAGGTTGCTGGGAAATCGAGTCCTGAGAGAGACATACAAGACCTCCTTCATTCTAGACCAAGGTACGGAGCTGATTAGACCCGTAGAGAATTCTTGGACAGATTCTCGGCAGAGAAATACTAAACTTAAGCTACTCCTCACTTACTTCTTCCCTTGTACTAGACTTAGGTTAGGTACACCGGGGTAGGTGTGTTTTAGAAGCACCAGTTGAGTACTTTTAGTCATTATTTTATCACTGTATGTATTTTATATGTTTTAGGCAACTTATGGCTTAGAAACCATATCATGCTTTTACAGAACTACTTTCTAATACTTTTCGTATTATATGCCCTGTACTTTATAACCAGTATTACGATTGTAGCAGTACATTTCTTATGCTTGAGAAAGAAGACTGTTCAATAAATACTTTTTATTGAAAACGCCCGTCTCTCTATTTTCTCAGCACCTCTGGTGAAACGAAGCATGCACGATTGACTGAGTAAAATAGCTATCTATTGTTTCTGCGACTCTAGAGATTGATTTCTTATTCTTGGGAAACAAAGTTGTCATGTTTACGCTGTTGTCAGAAACGAATCCCTTCTTGTGAATTTGAGAAACTTTCTAGTGACCTCTGAGCTAGCTGGCACTCACAATTAAGTTTAATATATTCGGTAGAGACCTAGTCGACCTCAGTCCTACGTCTAAACTACAGGATATATTATTCCAATGCGCAGAGCCTATTGGGAATATAGGTACTACACTACAACGCAAGCGCACAGTACCCCTACATTCTGTGCTTGTGGGCGCATCGTATCACTATTGTAATCGTGCCATACGTGAGCACACCGTACCCCTACATTGCGTGCGTGTGTGCGCATCCTATCACTTTTGTAATCGTGCCATACACGAGCACATGAAACGCACCGTACATGTGTGTGTATGTCAAAAGAGAGTTAGGGGATACCTAGGGGCCGAGTAGTAGGCCCTGAATGCATCCTGTTTGTCATGGATACTGAGATTTGAGTGTGTGCTACAGGTGCCCTGCAAATGTCAGTTGGTCAAAAATATACAATGTTGCAAAATGATTGTGGAGCTGAAGTTCACATTTTAAACCATGTAAATATGTGTCAGGGCCGTATGTGTAAAGGGATTGGATGAAATGTAGGATGCAAACTAATCTGGCCTATCACACTCTACTCCTGAAACTGAAAGCCCTCAGCAGCACTGATTTAAGCCTGCATGGAGCCCCGAGAGAGCACTTGCCTGCACAACATTGGAGTTGACCACACTGCTGCTGTCTCTGCATCCTCTGGCATATCATGATGGCTCGTACTGTGGATAGGGCCCAGTCTTCAGTGAGGAAGAAAACCAGGCCCTGTTGGATGCACTTCTACCACATTACAGCAAGTTGTATGGGAGACCAGAGGAGCAGGTGAGTGCTGACTGCACTACCTTTGAGTGTGCACCTGTTGTGTGTGTGTCACAACAGGCATTGTGTATTGGTGGTACAGACATGCAATGTGGTTGTGAGTGAGTTCCCGGGGTATACATGGTGGTGTCTGTCATGTAGAGCATGATGTAGTTCATGTGTGTTCACTCCTCACTAGCATTGTGCTTACTGTGACCTTCACTGCATAGTGAATGACACTTTCAGCCATGCCAGACCTTGGTGGCTTTATCTCAAATGTCGTGAGGTGGAACAGTGTTCCCCCAGGAGTGACAGGTGACTGTACTCACAGATGTTTATGACTTGAGGGGACCTGTGGTGAGATTATCCAAATGATGTGTTAGACCTAATGAACATTGAAGTGTGTGCATGTTCCTTGTCATCTGGGTGAGTGTTAATGTGATGTCTTGCGCAGTGATCTGTGCAAGGGTGTGTCTGTCTGGTCTGCTGAGGGTTCTCAATTGGAGTGGGATATGTGAGTGCTTGTCACGTGCTGTCACTAACCCTGCAGTTGCATGTGTTGCCCAATGTGCGCCATGATCTGTGAGTCTGTTGTACCTGTTACGCGATCTGTAGGCTTGCAATGCCATGTAGTGCATTCTGGCTGGCACACAGGCCTAATTCACATGGACAATGATGCAAGTCCTGTCCCCATCCTATACCATGTTCACATTATCAATGGTGTGTAAGTGTGTGTGTTGGGGACATGCAGCAGGTGTAGTGATGTTGTTTCACTTTTGTCTTCCTGACAGTTAACTTCCTACGAGAAGGGGACACTATGGTTGGAGATTGTCAGGGCCGTCAGGTCTGCGCGGGGCCATCGCCGGTGGCTGCGAAACATCCAGAAGCGGTGGTAGGACATCCGGTGCTGGACCCGGCGTATGGCCCGGGTCCAGCTGGACCTGGAGCCAAAATGCCGGCATGGTGGAAGCCACCACCTCACTCCCCACATGCTCCAGGTCCTGACAGTCGTCTTTCCAGGCCTCGATAGGCAGTTGCAGGAGAGACAGCAGCATGGAGGGGGTAGGTACATGGCCGTTTGTTGTGTTGTGTGTATCCTGCTTTTTGAAGTGCTCTGAAGCCTGGCTACACTCCCACAGTTGTGGTGTCTGGTCAGACATGTTATTTGTGCAGTGTCTTTTCCATTCACCATAGTCACCTGGTACTCATTTTCATCCCTTCCCCTCCTTCACATGTGTCCCCAGGTCTGTGTGTAATCACATTTGCATCATGCTCATCTGAAGTGCAAGGAAATAAGACTGCACATTGATTTCCGCTTCATGTGGGAGGGTGGTCTGTGACATGGGTTGGGACATTGCCTGTGCCATGACCTGTGCACTGTGTTTTGGCTTCATATTTGTTTGCACTGATTTGTCTCAACATAGGAGTGTGAGGTTTCTCCTGCACACCCTTGCAGTATGCAAGACCCATGTTGTGTTCTCAGACATGTACATCAGTGTGAGATATGCATAGTGCCATGGCGGTTACTCATTCCATACCCATGTATCAGTGTGCCCACTACAGTCCCCTGAGACACCCTGGCCTCCTAATCATGTGTGTCATCCATCATTGTGCCCATTCTATGTGGCTCCAGCATGGGTCTGCCTCAGTGGTATTGTTCCCTGGCATAGTTTGTATTTTTCCTGTGTCTGCTACATGTGTCCACTGGACATGGATACAAGATTTGGCTTGTGCATACTTACACCGGGCAGTGCCTGTGTGCCTATTCACAAAAATCTGTTGTTGGTTGTTTGTGAGTAATATGTATTGACAGCCCCACGAGGTGAGCTGCTGTTGGACTTGGCCCTTCTGGCAGATTCACCCCTGAACTTTTTGCCTTTTCATGTTTCATCATTATAGTGATTTCTGGTCTTTGCACACTTTAGCACTGTGGCACAGTGTAAAGTGCGTGCGCTCTCTGAGTGCGTGTGTGAGATTGGCCTGCCCTCCCTTAGGAATGCATGGGGAATATGTGTGTCCATGGTAATTCCTGATGTGTGGGGAGTGCAGGGTCGAGTTTGGTATGTGCGGACTTGTGTGATTAATTGCTGCGCGATGATGTGTGCAGATTTATTGTGTCTAGTGTGGAAGTGCCACTTCTAGAAGCTGGCATGTCTGTGTCTCAAATGTGAATTGACTGTCTGGCTTGTGATTGGCTGGAACTGGTTGGTGTGCCTGGCTCCAGGAGAAAGGATGGGTCTGCCCCAGCGGTGAATGGAGAGATCTGCATGTTGATGACAGGGAGGAGTGCACCTGGGACCTGAATAGGGCTGGGCCTTCCCTACACAATGCTTGCTTCGCCTCCTGTGGTGCGACTGATGTCCCTAGCCTGTCCTGTGAATGGGGAGAGGGACTGAGCAAAACAGAGTGCTCCAGAACCAGTTGTGTCTGTTTTTTCCCCCACCATGCACCCTAGAGACAAAGGAAATGTGTGTATAAAAAGAGGCTGTGACCTCATGTAAAATGTTCTTGTTTCCTGACTTGAATCTACCAGGGGCGTGCTGCTGCTGGGGCCCAGGGGAAGGCTTGCCTCCCTGGGCCCTGCCCAGCCCCCTGGATTGCTGGAGGACTTCTGCCTGGGGCCCCTGTTACCTGGTCTGGGATGACTGGAGTGGCTGTTTCTTGCCCTAGGACTATATTTGCTCCAGCTGCTCTTTTGGAACTGAGTGTCTCTATCCTTAGCGCCTGGGAGCGCTTTTATCTTAATTTACTCCTTCTCTTGAGGGAGCCTACCCCTCATTGCTGCATTTGCTAATAGCAGCGCCGGTGCCCACCCCGCTTATTTTTGATGTTTTCAAACAAGTGCCTACCCTGCATTTTGCCCGTGTTTGTAGTACCCGTATATCCTAAGTTTGCAGGAGCCCACCCTGCCTCATGCCCCGATATGCGGAGGGTGCCTATCCCTCATTTGTGCATTTCTATCCCCTTATTCTAATCTTAGCGGGTGCCCACCCCGCTAGTTTGCTGAAATTACCGCCGCAGCCCGCCTGGTTGTGGGCGGAGCTGCCGGACGGAAGCGGAAGCAACGTTGCCGCATGCTGACGTGGGGCTCCCATGCGAAGGGGAGAGCCCCGCGTTTGCGGCCGGCCAAAGAGAGTACAGGGCCCCGAGAGGGGGGCGCAGGGGAAGCAGCATGGCCTCTCGTCTTGTGGAGGGGCGCGAGGCACATTGCCGGTGCCTGCCCCTCAGCGCAGACCGCACAGAGTCCTGGCCAGCATAGAAGTGGAGCTTCATCCAGCAGCCCTTTGAGTCAGGGCTGGGCCGGGTGACGTGGGGGCATTTCTGTTACCGCTCTCCGTGGGAGCTGATGGAGTTTTGAGGTGCCGGTGCGAGGCACTGCGTCATAGCAGCCCCGTGTGTCAGTTGGCCTTTCCAACGATTAGAGGGGCCAGTGTTCTTGCCCCTGAGGGCCCACTTATTTTGAGAGTCTAGAAGGGCTCTCCGAGAGGCACAGTTATTCCAGAGCCTAGAAGGGCTCCCTGAGATGCACATTATTTGTTCCAGAGCCTGAGGGCTCCAACGTTTTGGCGCCTTAGTCATTTCTAGAGCCTAGAGGGCTCCAACCTTTTGAGGGCACAGTTGTTTAAGAGCCTAGAGGGCTCCCATGGGCGCAATCTGTATTTCTGGAGCCTAGAAGGCTCCCACGTGGTGCAGTTTTGCTCCTAATGGCCAGTGAGGGCCCCTGCCACAGTTTACAGATCCCAGCTGCCCAGCAAGTAGTGGCCAGCTGCACCATTTAGGTTTTCTTTCCAGGGACATGTCTTTGGACTCAGAGTGAGTCGCACTCTAGATATGATTTATGCTTAGGAGGTTGTGTTTCCTAGTATAGGTGATGCTAGTGAGTTCATGGTTCCATGCGCGATATATGCCTATAGTGTTTAGGATTGCGTAGGGTGTACTTGCCTTTTACCATTGGTTACTGGTTGTGTGCTACATTGCTATTTGGTGCTACAATTATCCTATGTTCTAAGTGCTATTTCTACAAAGTGCTATTTCTACCAAGTGCTTATTCCTGACAGTGGTCCTTGTGGCCCTGTCCTGTGTATGTAATCCCTTGTAAATATTGCCCGTGCCCATTGGCACACTGTACATCCTGTGATTATTATTCTGATGTGTTTTGATAATACAAAGGCTATTTTTATATATAACCTTGTGTGTAGTTCCTTTTGTAGGGGGCCTGGGATGATGTTGCTGGTGGGTGCGTGCGCAAATGCTTTACATGTTGCCTCCGGAATAAGCCTGACTGCTCGTGCCAAGCAACCAAGGGGGTGAGCAGTGGTTATCTTTGGCGGGTGACTTCCTTTCCCTGACTAGAGTGGTGGTTTCTGCCTGGCTTTGACGTAAGCCTTAGCCAACTAGAAATCCCATTTCTAACAGCTGCTGTTACTTTTGGAATTGTTGCTGCACAGTTTTTGTTACCCTGATTCTAAGGTCTTACTTCTTGAGCTGTATCAGTCACATTGACTGAGGAATGGGGGTGTTGTGCAGGAGAGGTCTACATGGGCCTGCCTGATTTAGCCTTGCCAGGTCTGACCTGTGGGTGTGAATTGGCTGATCAATGTTTCACCATGCACTGCCCCTGTGATGTTGGCCAGTGATTTCATTTGGGGCTTGGCAGCCAATGACATTTGGTTCCAGACATGATTGTGCCTCATACAATTGTGCCACATGTATGTAGTTTTAGTCTGCAAACTTCTGGGTTGACATAGTGCCTGGGGATAACGGTGTGTCCACAATGCAGCAATGATTTTGTTCATCACAATTGCAGGCCCATAAGCTGAAGCATTGTCCTGAGTTGGGACATGTGTGCCACTTCACATGACAACCAGTAGGTCTTATGTGCAAGCAACTGTGTCATCAGGGAATGGATGCCCATGTGAGAACTGTCATATTTCAAGTAGTGTCACATAAATGATTGTACCTTGGCACTCACAAGACTTTTTAAAAGTTGTTCATGCTTTGAATGTGTTAATATGATAAATTGTGTAAATGACACTTATGTGCCTGCATGATAGTTGTCTCACAAGGTAGTGCACACAAAACGACATTTCCACTTTCATCAAAGAAGCAGGCAGCTTTTCAAAGAGTCCAGTGTTATTGATTAATGGTGTGCCTTGATCTCCATATACATGTCCCCACAGTGGTCTTGAGGTCTTGAAACTCGTTTGTTGTCAATTGTACAAAGTAATGAGTGTCAAGACATCCAGAACTCAGTTAGACCTTGTATATGGCAAATCTGCAATGCCATTTCTTTCTAACAGAGTTTTATCTTAAAGGGTGCAGCTGTTTCAAAGAATGTGTAAATCTTTTTTGTGTGCATTTCATTGTGAGACATCTGTCATGCAGGCACATAAGTGTGCCTTCACAAGATGGTGAATTACCACATTCAATACATGTCGATTGTGTAAAGTGTGGTGAGTCCAAAGATGGTAACATTTCTTTAAATTGATTTTTTAAACAATATACTTACAGGGCTCTGAGTGGTGTATCACCACGGGGAGTGAGGTGGGTTATTGTTCCCTGAGGGTCACCACTACTGTTACTTTTTTTGTGTATTTGAGGTGGCATCACTTCATTGTATTGATAAGCTCTCCTGTAAAAAAAACAGTATCCTCTGTGTGTAATTCTCATTCAAGTTGTGGCCTGGTGTGTTCTTTGGATCCTTCTGTCCAAGTAGCATTGTGTCCATACCAACTGGGGAGAACAAGTCTCAAATATGTGCAGGGCTATCTGGCTGTTACTCATGATGCATGCCATGATTTTCAGTGTGACCTACTGTTTTTGTGCTCTTGTGTCAGATGTGTACAAGTGACTGATGCCTTTGTTTCTTCTACTTGCCCACAGCATCATCAACAGAGACAGAAGGAGACACATGCACGGACCAAGAGGAGGGACCCAGCAACAGTGCCACCATCGCTGTGTAGTCGGAGGAAGCCAGTGGCACAGAGGGTGAGGGGAGTCGGCCTGCGGACCTTTTGGAAGGCAACACTTCCTACCACGCAGATGGGTCCATCTCTGACTCTCTAGAGGAGGGGGAATATGCCACAACACCGACAGCAGCACTGTGTCTGTCCCCGCCTCCTCCAGTACCATCTCCACCCTCCCAGTTGCTCAGGTCCCTTCTGTCGGTGCAGCCTCCCATGTCTCCTTCGGTCCAGGAACTGCACCCCCTGCCCCTGTCTCCCCTGCTGCCCTCAGTGCGGAGTCTATGGGCCTACTCCGGCAGATTCAGGTTGGTCAGACATCAATGCTGACAGTCCTCCATGGCCAGACTAAAATACTGACCCAGTTGTTGTAGTTCATGGAGGGTATGTCAGTTACAATATCTGACCAACGTCGAATTCTCATGCCCATGGACTCCTCACTGATGGCAGCAGTTGCCCTCCTGCAGTGGTCCGTCCCCCCCTCCTTCAGACCTATCCACACTCCTCTCTCCCATACCTGTCCAAAGCACATGCAGGAACGTACGATCATGCACACCAACGGACACATGCAGCACACCCCAACAAAAGTAAAAGCGCACACCTCCTGGCATGCAATCTCAGAGGGCGGCAGGCACACCAACAAGGACTGGGGTCAGACCACAGACACGCAGCCAAATTCACAGTCCACAACCCGCACAGCCCTCAACCTCGACTCCCATAGTGTCCCCAGGTGCAGGGGGTAGTCTTGGCGAACTGGCAGCAGTGTACCTTTCCACCTTTGGCGCTGCACAAGCCACTGAGGACGATACATCTCACCCTGCACCCACCTCACCTACCCTTCCCACTACTGTCCCTTTGGTGCCTGGTCCTGAAACCGATGATGCCCCCAAGGGTCAACAGACTATTAGTACATTCCTGTGCAGGCATGTTTGGGGTAGACGACCTCCCCTACGTCCCCTAAAGGACTTTGTTATGGGCTGCCAATTGGACTCATTAGAGCTTGGACTCATTTTTCGACATATTTGAATTTGAAGCTGAATAAAGCCTTTTATTTTGCATTCTACACTATTGCATTTCAGGTACTTGATGTTGTTGATGAGGGCCCTGGAGTTGCTGTCATAGTAATGTTTTGGGGTTGTGAACTATATTTTTGATGATGGTCATGAGGTGGACCATGGTATCTGTGTGTCTTCACAATGTCTATGCAATTAATCATTGGTTGTGTATGTTCAGTTTGGCTACAGACATTGTCCCAAAAAGTGTGCCTTCCTCTGTGACACCTGCAATCTTCACTGCAGACAGTTGCACAATTATTGTGCTGACATGTGTGCACATTTCCTGTTTTGATGACGGTTCCCTTCAGAAAGGCCCATGCCTGCTCACAGAAGTCTACTGCTCATTTGTCTGTGCCATCCATGCTGCTCACTTTACTTGTGTTTTGAGTAATGTACAAATGCCTTCATGGACACATTCACCCTTTTTGGAACTATGAATGTGTGTTATCACAGCCTACCCCTATGTTGGAAATTGTTCTGCAGGGTATTTGGGCACATGACTCACAATACTGAGCATTGTACCTAAGGGTTTTAAACCCTATTCCTTCCATGATAGACTACATATCGGTGGTCTGCCCACCACCTCGACATTCATATCAGCCCAGGGATGTTCGTTACAGTGTGTGTTCCATTTCGCTGTCTTTGTTTGGTGGGCTATTACATCACTAGACACTATTGTGTCATGATGGTCGGGTGTGTATTTAGCCAGAAAACTCCATGGGTGGGTATGCATGTGGGATTTGACATCACACCCACATGTGGTGTGTCAAGCAGTGTGTGACTGTTATCCATCCTCCAGGGAGTGGGACACTGCTGTAAGTGATGCGTTGCTATGGAACTGTCCTGAAAGTCACAAGTTAGGGATGTGCACATACCCCCATGTAGTTGTGGTATGCTGATGATGATGTACCCCCCTATATCCGAGCAGTGCTGGGAGTCCTCTGCACCCACCGCTCATATGTCTCGACATTGCTGGAAGTCCACTGCACCCACCCCTCATCTGTCTGGCTGAACACTGTTAGGAGTCATATCCACCCACCCCCATACTGTTGGCCTATGCGGGGAGTCCTCTGCACCCACCCCTCATATGTCTGGACATTGCTGGGAGTCCTCTGCACCCACCCCTCATCTGTCTGGCTGGACACTGCTAGGAGTCATATCCACCCACCCCCATACTGTTAGCCTATGCTGGGCGTCCTCTACACCCACCCCTCATATGTCTGGACACTGCTGGGAGTCATATACACCCACACCTCATCTGTCTGGACACTGCTGTGAGTCATATCCACCTACACCTCATATGTCTGGACACTGCTGGGAGTCATATACACCTACACCTCATCTGTCTGGACACTGCTGGGAGTCATATACACCCACCCCAATACAGTTGGCCCTATGCTGGGAGTTCTCTGCATCCAGCCCTCATCTGTCTCTACACTGCTGGGAGTAATCTACACTCACCCCTCATCTGTCTGGACACTGCTGGGAGTCATATCCACCCACCCCTCAGCTGTCTGGACACTGCGTGGAGTCATATCCACCACATCCATACTGTTGGCCTATGCTGTGAGTCCTCTGCACCCACCAATCATATTTCTGGACACTTCTGGGAGTCATATCCACCCACCCCTCATCTGCCTGGACACTGCTGGGAGTCATATCCACCCACACCCATACTGTTGGCCTATGCTGGGAGTCCTCTGCACCCACCCCTCATCTGTCTGTATACTGCTGGGAGTAATCTGTACTCACCCCTCATCTGTCTGGACACTACTGGGAGTCATATCCACCCACCCCTCATCTGTCTGAACACTGCTTGGAGTCATATCCACCACACCCCCATACTGTTGGCCTATGCTGGGAGTCCTCTGCACGGACCCCTCAAATTTCTGGATACTTCTGGGAGTCATATACACCCACACCTCATACGTCTGAACACTACTGCGAGTCCTCTGCACCCTCATCTCATATGTCTGTATACTGTTGGGAGTCCTCTGCACCCATCCCTCATATGGCTGTACACTGCTGGGAGTCCTCTGCACCCACCCCTCATCTGTCTGGACACTGCTGGGAGTCATATCCACCCACCCACTTACTGTGGGCCTATTCTGGTAGTCCTCTGCACCCACCCCTCACATGTCTGGACACTGCTGGGAGTCATATCCACCCTACCCCTCATCTGTCTGGACACTGCTTGGAGTCATATCCTTCCACCCCATACTGTTGGCCTATGCTGGGAGTCCTCTGCACCCAACCCGCATCTGTCTGGATACTGCTGGGAGTCATATACACCCACCCCCATACTGTTGGCCTTTGCTGGGAGTCCTCTGCACCCACCCCTCATATGTCTGGACACTGCTGGGGGTCATATCCACCCACCCCTCATATGTCTGGACACTGCTGGAAATCCTCTGCACTCACACTTCATATGTCTGGACACTGTTGGGAGTCATATACACCCACACCTCATATGTCTGGACACTGCTGGGAGTCAGAAACACCCACCCCTCATCTGTCTGGACACTGCTGGGAGTCATATCCACCCACCACTCATCTGTCTGGACACTGCTCGGAGTCATATCCACCCACCCCTCATACTGTTGGCCTATGCTGTGAGTCCTCTCCACCCGCCCCTCATCTGTCTGGACAATGCTGGGAGTTATATCCACCCACCCCCATACTGGTGGCCTATGCTGGGAGTCCTCTGCACCTACCCCTCATCAGTCTGGACACAGCTGGGAGTCATATCCACCCACCCCTCATATGTCTGGACACTGCCGGGAGTCCTCCGCATCCACACCTCATATGTCTGGACACTGTTGGGAGTCATATACACCCACACCTCACATGTCTGGACACTGCTTGGAGTCATATCCACCCACCCCTCATCTGTCTGGACACTGCTGGGAGTCATATACACCCACACCTCATATGTCTGGACACTGCTGGGAGTCATATACACCCACACCTCATATGTCTGGACACTGCTGGGAGTGATATACACCCACACCTCATCTGTCTAGATACTGCTGGGAGTCATATCCACCCACCCCTCATCTGTCTGGACACTGCTGGGAGTCATATACACCCACACCTCATATGTCTGGACACTGCTGGGAGTCATATACACCCACACCTCATCTGTCTGGACACTGCTGGGAGTCATATCCACCCACCCCTCATCTGTCTGGACACTGCAGGGAGTCATATACACCCAAACCTCATATGTCTGGACACGGCTGGGAGTCCTCTGCACCCACCCCTCATCTGTCTGGACACTGCTGGTAGTCATATCCACCTACCCCTCTTCTGTCTGGACACTGCTGGGAGTCATATACACCCACCCCTCATCTGTCTGGACACTGATGGTAGTCATATCCACCCACCCCTCTTCTGTCTGGATACTGCTGGGAGTCATATACACCCACACCTCATAGGTCTGGGCACTGCTGGGAGACCTCTGCACCCACCCCTCATATATCTGGACACTGCTGGGAGTTCTCTGCACCCACCCCTCATCTGTCTGGACACTGCTGGTAGTCATATCCACCCACCCCTCTTCTGTCTGGACACTGCTGGGAGTCAAATCCACCTACCCCCATACTGTTGGCATATGCTAGGAGTCCTCTGCACCCACCCCTCCTATGTTTGGATACTGTTGGGAGTCATATACACCCGCACCTCATCTGTCTGAACACTGCTGGGAGTCATATCCACCCACCCCTCATCTGTCTGGACACTGCTGGGAGTCATATCCGCCCACCCCCACACTGTTGGCCTATGCTGGGAGTCCTCTGCACCCACCCCTCAGGTGTCCTGACACTGTTGGAAGTCATATACACCCACACCTTATATGTCTGGACACTGCTGGGAGTCATATACACCCACACCTCATCTGTCTGGACACTGCTGGGAGTCATATCCACCCACACCTCATATGTCTGGACACTGCTGGGAGTCCTCTGCACCTAACCCTCATATGTCCGGACACTTCTGGGAGTCCTCTACACCCACCCCTCATCTGTCTGGACACTGCTGGGAGTCATATACACCCACAGCTCATCTGTCTGGACACTGCTGGGAGTCCTATCCACCCACCCCTCATCTGTCTAGATACTGCTGGGAGTCATATACACCCACACCTCATATGTCTGGACACTCCTGGGAGTCCTCTGCACCCACCCCTCATCTGTCTAGACACTGCTGGGAGTCATATACACCCACACCTCATATGTCTGGACACTGCTGGAGTCCTCTGCACCTACCCCTCATCTGTCTGGACAGTGCTGGGAGTCATATCCACCCAACCCTCATCTGTCTGGACACTGCTGGGAGTCATATCCACCCACCCTCATACTGTTGACCCATGCTGGGAGTCCACTGCACCCACCCCTCAAATGTTTGGACACTGCTGGAAGTCATATCCACCCACCCCTCATCTGTCTGGACACTGCTGGTAGTCATATCCACCCACCCCCATACTGTTGACCTATGCTGGGAGTCCTCTGCACCCACCCCTCATTTGTCTGGACTCTGCTGTGAGTCGTATCCACCCACCCCTCATCTGTCTGGACACTGCTGGGATCATATACACCCACACCTCATATGTCTGGACACTGCTGGCAGTCCTCTGAACAAACCCCTCATCTGTCTGGACACAGCTGGGAGTCATATACACCTACACCTCATATGTCTGGACACTTCTGGGAGTCCTCTGCACCCACCTCTCATCTGTCTGGACACTGCTGGGAGTCATATCCACCCTCCCCTATACTGTTTGCCTATGCTGGGAGTCCTCTGCACCCACCCCTCATATGTCTCGACACTGCTAGGAGTCATATCCACCCACCCCTCATCTGTCTGGACACTGCTGGGAGTCATATACACCCACACCTCATATGTCTGGACACTGCTGGGAGTCCTCTGCACCCACCCCTCATCTGTCTGGACACTGCTGGGAGTCATACACACCCACACCTCATATGTCTGAACACTGCTGGAGTCCTCTGCACCCACCCCTCATCTGTCTGGACAGCACTGGTGTCATATCCACCCAACCCTCATCTCTTTGGACACTGCTGGGAGTCATATCCACCCACCCTCATACAGTTGACCCATGCTGGGAGTCCTCTGCACCCACCCCTCAAATGTCTGGACACGGCTGGAAGTCATATCCACCCACCCCTCATCTGTCTAGACACTGCTAGGAGTCATATCCACCCACCCCCATACTGTTGGCCTATGCTGGGAGTCCTCTGCACCCACCCCCCATATGTCTGGACACTGCTGGGAGTCATATACACCCACACCTCATATGTCTGGACACTGCTGGGAGTCATATACACCCACACCTCATATGTCTGGACACTGCTGGGAGTCATATACACCCACACCTCATCTGTCTAGATACTGCTGGGAGTCATATTCACCCACCCCTCATCTGTCTGGACACTGCTGGGAGTCATATACACCCACACCTCATATGTCTGGACACTGCTGGGAGTCATATACACCCACACTTCATCTGTCTGGACACTGCTGGGAGTCATATCCACCCACCCCTCATCTGTCTGGACACTGCTGGGAGTCATATACACCCACACCTCATATGTCTAGACACTGCTGGGAGTCATATCCACCCACCCCTCATCTGTCTGGACACTGCAGGGAGTCATATACACCCAAACCTCATATGTCTGGACACTGCTGGAGTCCTCTGGACCCACCCCTCATCTGTCTGGACACTGCTGGTAGTCATATCCACCTACCCCTCTTCTGTCTGGACACTGCTGGGAGTCATATACACCCACCCCTCATCTGTCTGGACACTGATGGTAGTCATATCCACCCACCCCTCTTCTGTCTGGATACTGCTGGGAGTCATATACACCCACACCTCATAGGTCTGGGCACTGCTGGGAGACCTCTGCACCCACCCCTCATATATCTGGACACTGCTGGGAGTTCTCTGCACCCACCCCTCATCTGTCTGGACACTGCTGGTAGTCATATCCACCCACCCCTCTTCTGTCTGGACACTGCTGGGAGTCAAATCCACCTACCCCCATACTGTTGGCATATGCTAGGAGTCCTCTGCACCCACCCCTCATATGTTTGGATACAGCTGGGAGTCATATACACCCGCACCTCATCTGTCTGAACACTGCTGGGAGTCATATCCACCCACCCCTCATCTGTCTGGACACTGCTGGGAGTCATATCCACCCACCCCCACACTGTTGGCATATGCTGGGAGTCCTCTGCACCCACCCCTCAGGTGTCCTGACACTGTTGGAAGTCATATACACCCACACCTTATATGTCTGGACACTGCTGGGAGTCATATACACCCACACCTCATCTGTCTGGACACTGCTGGGAGTCATATCCACCCACACCTCATATGTCTGGACACTGCTGGGAGTCCTCTGCACCTAACCCTCATATGTCCGGACACTTCTGGGAGTCCTCTACACCCACCCCTTATCTGTCTGGACACTGCTGGGAGTCATATACACCCACAGCTCATCTGTCTGGACACTGCTGGGAGTCCTATCCACCCACCCCTCATCTGTCTAGATACTGCTGGGAGTCATATACACCCACACCTCATATGTCTGGACACTCCTGGGAGTCCTCTGCACCCACCCCTCATCTGTCTAGACACTGCTGGGAGTCATATACACCCACACATCATATGTCTGGACACTGCTGGAGTCCTCTGCACCCACCCCTCATCTGTCTGGACAGTGCTGGGAGTCATATCCACCCAAACCTCATCTGTCGGGACACTGCTGGGAGTCATATCCACCCACCCTCATACTGTTGACCCATGCTGGGAGTCCTCTGCACCCACCCCTCAAATGTTTGGGCACTGCTGGAAGTCATATCCACCAACCCCTCATTTGTCTGGACACTGCTGGTAGTCATATCCACCCACCCCCATACTGTTGACCTATGCTGGGAGTCCTCTGCACCCACCCCTCATATGTCTGGACTCTGCTGTGAGTCGTATCCACCCACCCCTCATCTGTCTGGACACTGCTGGGATCATATACACCCACACCTCATATGTCTGGACACTGCTGGCAGCCCTCTGAACAAACCCCTCATCTGTCTGGACACAGCTGGGAGTCATATACACCCACACCTCATATGTCTGGACACTTCTGGGAGTCCTCTGCACCCACCTCTCATTTGTCTGGACACTGCTGGGAGTCATATACACCCACACCTCATATGTCTGGACACTGCTGGGAGTCCTCTGCACCCACCCCTCATCTGTCTGGACACTGCTGGGAGTCATATACACCCACACCTCATATGTCTGAACACTGCTGGAGTCCTCTGCACCCACCCCTCATCTGTCTGGACAGCACTGGTGTCATATCCACCCAACCCTCATCTGTTTGGACACTGCTGGGAGTCATATCCACCCACCCTCATACAGTTGACCCATGCTGGGAGTCCTCTGCACCCACCCCTCAAATGTCTGGACATGGCTGGAAGTCATATCCACCCACCCCTCATCTGTCTAGACACTGCTGGGAGTCATATCCACCCACCCCCATACTGTTGGCCTATGCTGGGAGTCCTCTGCACCCACCCCCCATATGTCTGGACACTGCTGGGAGTCATATACACCCACACCTCATAAGTCTGGACACTGCTGGGAGTCATATACACCCACACCTCATATGTCTGGACACTGCTGGGAGTCATATACACCCACACCTCATCTGTCTGGACACTGCTGTGAGTCATATCCACCCACCCCTCATCTGTCTGGACACTGCTGGGAGTCATATACACCCACACCTCATATGTCTGGACACTGCTGGGAGTCATATCCACCCACCCCTCATCTGTCTGGATACTGCTGGGAGTCATATCCACCCACCCCTCATCTGTCTGGACACTGCTGGGAGTCATATACACCCACACCTCATATGTCTGGACACTGCTGGGAGTCATATACACCCACACCTCATCTGTCTGGACACTGCTGGGAGTCATATCCACCCACCCCTCATCTGTCTGGACACTGCAGGGAGTCATATACACCCAAACCTCATATGTCTGGACACGGCTGGGAGTCCTCTGCACCCACCCCTCATCTGTCTGGACACTGCTGGTAGTCATATCCACCTACCCCTCTTCTGTCTGGACACTGCTGGGAGTCATATACACCCACCCCTCATCTGTCTGGACACTGATGGTAGTCATATCCACCCACCCCTCTTCTGTCTGGATACTGCTGGGAGTCATATACACCCACACCTCATAGGTCTGGGCACTGCTGGGAGACCTCTGCACCCACCCCTCATATATCTGGACACTGCTGGGAGTTCTCTGCACCCACCCCTCATCTGTCTGGACACTGCTGGTAGTCATATCCACCCACCCCTCTTCTGTCTGGACACTGCTGGGAGTCAAATCCACCTACCCCCATACTGTTGGCATATGCTAGGAGTCCTCTGCACCCACCCCTCCTATGTTTGGATACTGTTGGGAGTCATATACACCCGCACCTCATCTGTCTGAACACTGCTGGGAGTCATATCCACCCACCCCTCATCTGTCTGGACACTGCTGGGAGTCATATCCGCCCACCCCCACACTGTTGGCCTATGCTGGGAGTCCTCTGCACCCACCCCTCAGGTGTCCTGACACTGTTGGAAGTCATATACACCCACACCTTATATGTCTGGACACTGCTGGGAGTCATATACACCCACACCTCATCTGTCTGGACACTGCTGGGAGTCATATCCACCCACACCTCATATGTCTGGACACTGCTGGGAGTCCTCTGCACCTAACCCTCATATGTCCGGACACTTCTGGGAGTCCTCTACACCCACCCCTCATCTGTCTGGACACTGCTGGGAGTCATATACACCCACAGCTCATCTGTCTGGACACTGCTGGGAGTCCTATCCACCCACCCCTCATCTGTCTAGATACTGCTGGGAGTCATATACACCCACACCTCATATGTCTGGACACTCCTGGGAGTCCTCTGCACCCACCCCTCATCTGTCTAGACACTGCTGGGAGTCATATACACCCACACCTCATATGTCTGGACACTGCTGGAGTCCTCTGCACCTACCCCTCATCTGTCTGGACAGTGCTGGGAGTCATATCCACCCAACCCTCATCTGTCTGGACACTGCTGGGAGTCATATCCACCCACCCTCATACTGTTGACCCATGCTGGGAGTCCACTGCACCCACCCCTCAAATGTTTGGACACTGCTGGAAGTCATATCCACCCACCCCTCATCTGTCTGGACACTGCTGGTAGTCATATCCACCCACCCCCATACTGTTGACCTATGCTGGGAGTCCTCTGCACCCACCCCTCATTTGTCTGGACTCTGCTGTGAGTCGTATCCACCCACCCCTCATCTGTCTGGACACTGCTGGGATCATATACACCCACACCTCATATGTCTGGACACTGCTGGCAGTCCTCTGAACAAACCCCTCATCTGTCTGGACACAGCTGGGAGTCATATACACCTACACCTCATATGTCTGGACACTTCTGGGAGTCCTCTGCACCCACCTCTCATCTGTCTGGACACTGCTGGGAGTCATATCCACCCTCCCCTATACTGTTTGCCTATGCTGGGAGTCCTCTGCACCCACCCCTCATATGTCTCGACACTGCTAGGAGTCATATCCACCCACCCCTCATCTGTCTGGACACTGCTGGGAGTCATATACACCCACACCTCATATGTCTGGACACTGCTGGGAGTCCTCTGCACCCACCCCTCATCTGTCTGGACACTGCTGGGAGTCATACACACCCACACCTCATATGTCTGAACACTGCTGGAGTCCTCTGCACCCACCCCTCATCTGTCTGGACAGCACTGGTGTCATATCCACCCAACCCTCATCTCTTTGGACACTGCTGGGAGTCATATCCACCCACCCTCATACAGTTGACCCATGCTGGGAGTCCTCTGCACCCACCCCTCAAATGTCTGGACACGGCTGGAAGTCATATCCACCCACCCCTCATCTGTCTAGACACTGCTAGGAGTCATATCCACCCACCCCCATACTGTTGGCCTATGCTGGGAGTCCTCTGCACCCACCCCCCATATGTCTGGACACTGCTGGGAGTCATATACACCCACACCTCATATGTCTGGACACTGCTGGGAGTCATATACACCCACACCTCATATGTCTGGACACTGCTGGGAGTCATATACACCCACACCTCATCTGTCTAGATACTGCTGGGAGTCATATTCACCCACCCCTCATCTGTCTGGACACTGCTGGGAGTCATATACACCCACACCTCATATGTCTGGACACTGCTGGGAGTCATATACACCCACACTTCATCTGTCTGGACACTGCTGGGAGTCATATCCACCCACCCCTCATCTGTCTGGACACTGCTGGGAGTCATATACACCCACACCTCATATGTCTAGACTCTGCTGGGAGTCATATCCACCCACCCCTCATCTGTCTGGACACTGCAGGGAGTCATATACACCCAAACCTCATATGTCTGGACACTGCTGGAGTCCTCTGGACCCACCCCTCATCTGTCTGGACACTGCTGGTAGTCATATCCACCTACCCCTCTTCTGTCTGGACACTGCTGGGAGTCATATACACCCACCCCTCATCTGTCTGGACACTGATGGTAGTCATATCCACCCACCCCTCTTCTGTCTGGATACTGCTGGGAGTCATATACACCCACACCTCATAGGTCTGGGCACTGCTGGGAGACCTCTGCACCCACCCCTCATATATCTGGACACTGCTGGGAGTTCTCTGCACCCACCCCTCATCTGTCTGGACACTGCTGGTAGTCATATCCACCCACCCCTCTTCTGTCTGGACACTGCTGGGAGTCAAATCCACCTACCCCCATACTGTTGGCATATGCTAGGAGTCCTCTGCACCCACCCCTCATATGTTTGGATACAGCTGGGAGTCATATACACCCGCACCTCATCTGTCTGAACACTGCTGGGAGTCATATCCACCCACCCCTCATCTGTCTGGACACTGCTGGGAGTCATATCCACCCACCCCCACACTGTTGGCATATGCTGGGAGTCCTCTGCACCCCCCCCCTCAGGTGTCCTGACACTGTTGGAAGTCATATACACCCACACCTTATATGTCTGGACACTGCTGGGAGTCATATACACCCACACCTCATCTGTCTGGACACTGCTGGGAGTCATATCCACCCACACCTCATATGTCTGGACACTGCTGGGAGTCCTCTGCACCTAACCCTCATATGTCCGGACACTTCTGGGAGTCCTCTACACCCACCCCTTATCTGTCTGGACACTGCTGGGAGTCATATACACCCACAGCTCATCTGTCTGGACACTGCTGGGAGTCCTATCCACCCACCCCTCATCTGTCTAGATACTGCTGGGAGTCATATACACCCACACCTCATATGTCTGGACACTCCTGGGAGTCCTCTGCACCCACCCCTCATCTGTCTAGACACTGCTGGGAGTCATATACACCCACACATCATATGTCTGGACACTGCTGGAGTCCTCTGCACCCACCCCTCATCTGTCTGGACAGTGCTGGGAGTCATATCCACCCAAACCTCATCTGTCGGGACACTGCTGGGAGTCATATCCACCCACCCTCATACTGTTGACCCATGCTGGGAGTCCTCTGCACCCACCCCTCAAATGTTTGGGCACTGCTGGAAGTCATATCCAGCCACCCCTCATTTGTCTGGACACTGCTGGTAGTCATATCCACCCACCCCCATACTGTTGACCTATGCTGGGAGTCCTCTGCACCCACCCCTCATATGTCTGGACTCTGCTGTGAGTCGTATCCACCCACCCCTCATCTGTCTGGACACTGCTGGGATCATATACACCCACACCTCATATGTCTGGACACTGCTGGCAGCCCTCTGAACAAACCCCTCATCTGTCTGGACACAGCTGGGAGTCATATACACCCACACCTCATATGTCTGGACACTTCTGGGAGTCCTCTGCACCCACCTCTCATTTGTCTGGACACTGCTGGGAGTCATATACACCCACACCTCATATGTCTGGACACTGCTGGGAGTCCTCTGCACCCACCCCTCATCTGTCTGGACACTGCTGGGAGTCATATACACCCACACCTCATATGTCTGAACACTGCTGGAGTCCTCTGCACCCACCCCTCATCTGTCTGGACAGCACTGGTGTCATATCCACCCAACCCTCATCTGTTTGGACCCTGCTGGGAGTCATATCCACCCACCCTCATACAGTTGACCCATGCTGGGAGTCCTCTGCACCCACCCCTCAAATGTCTGGACATGGCTGGAAGTCATATCCACCCACCCCTCATCTGTCTAGACACTGCTGGGAGTCATATCCACCCACCCCCATACTGTTGGCCTATGCTGGGAGTCCTCTGCACCCACCCCCCATATGTCTGGACACTGCTGGGAGTCATATACACCCACACCTCATATGTCTGGACACTGCTGGGAGTCATATACACCCACACCTCATATGTCTGGACACTGCTGGGAGTCATATACACCCACACCTCATCTGTCTGGACACTGCTGTGAGTCATATCCACCCACCCCTCATCTGTCTGGACACTGCTGGGAGTCATATACACCCACACCTCATATGTCTGGACACTGCTGGGAGTCATATCCACCCACCCCTCATCTGTCTGGACACTGCAGGGAGCCATATACACCCAAACCTCATATGTCTGGACACTGCTGGGAGTCCTCTGCACCCACCCCTCATCTGTCTGGACACTGCTGGTAGTCATATCCACCTACCCCTCTTCTGTCTGGACACTGCTGGGAGTCATATACACCCACCCCTCATCTGTCTGGACACTGCTGGTAGTCATATCCACCCACCCCTCATCTGTCTGGACACTGCTGGTAGTCATATCCACCCACCCCTCTTCTGTCTGGACACTGCTGGGAGTCATATACACCCACACCTCATAGGTCTGGGCACTTCTGCAAGACCTCTGCACCCACCCCTCATACATCTGGACACTGCTGGGAGTCCTCTGCACCCACCCCTCATCTGTCTGGACACTGCTGGTAGTCATATCCACCCACCCCTCTTCTGTCTGGACACTGCTCGGAGTCAAATCCACCTACCCCCATACTGTTGGCATATGCTAGGAGTCCTCTGCACCCACCCCTCATATGTTTGGATACTGCTGGGAGTCATATACACCCGCACCTCATCTGTCTGAACACTGCTGGGAGTCATATCCACCCACCCCTCATCTGTCTGGACACTGCTGGGAGTCATATCCGCCCACCCCCACACTGTTGGCCTATGCTGGGAGTCCTCTGCACCCACCCCTCAGGTGTCCTGACACTGTTGGAAGTCATATACACCCACACCTTATATGTCTGGACACTGCTGGGAGTCATATACACCCACACCTCATCTGTCTGGACACTGCTGGGAGTCATATCCACCCACACCTCATATGTCTGGACACTGCTGGGCGTCCTCTGCACCTAACCCTCATATGTCTGGACACTGCTGGGAGTCCTCTACACCCACCCCTCATCTGTCTGGACACTGCTGGGAGTCATATACACCCACACCTCATCTGTCTGGACACTGCTGGGAGTCATATCCACCCACCCCTCATCTGTCTGGATACTGCTGGGAGTCATATACACCCACACCTCATATGTCTGGACCCTACTGGGAGTCCTCTGCACCCACCCCTCATCTGTCTAGACACTGCTGGGAGTCATATACACCCACACCTCATATGTCTGGACACTGCTGGAGTCCTCTGCACCCACCCCTCATCTGTCTGCACAGTGCTGGGAGTCATATCCACCCAACCCTCATCTGTCTGGTCACTGCTGGGAGTCATATCCACCCACCCTCATCCTGTTGACCCATGCTGGGAGTCCTCTGCACCCACCCCTCAAATGTTTGGACACTGCTGGTAGTCATATCCACCCACCCCTCATCTGTCTGGACACTGCTGGTAGTCATATCCACCCACCCCCATACTGTTGGCCTATGCTGGGAGTCCTCTGCACCCACCCCTCATATGTCTGGACTCTGCTGTGAGTCGTATCCACCCACCCCTCATCTGTCTGGGCACTGCTGGGATCATATACACCCACACCCCATATGTCTGGACACTGCTGGCAGTCCTCTGCACAAACCCCTCATCTGTCTGGACACAGCTGGGAGTCATATACACCCACACCTCATATGTCTGGACACTTCTGGGAGTCCTCTGCACCCACCTCTCATCTGTCTGGACACTGCTGGGAGTCATATCCACCCTCCCCTATACTGTTTGCCTATGCTGGGAGTCCTCTGCACCCACCCCTCATAATTCTGGACACTGCTAGGAGTCATATCCACCTACCCCTCATCTGTCTGGACACTGCTGGGAGTCATATACACCCACACCTCATATGTCTGGACACTGCTGGGAGTCCTCTGCACCCACCCCTCATCTGTCTGGACACTGCTGGGAGTCATATACACCCACACCTCATATGACTGAACACTGCTGGAGTCCTCTGCACCCACCCCTCATCTGTCTGGACAGCGCTGGGAGTCATATCCACCCAACCCTCATCTGTCTGGACACTGCTGGGAGTCATATCCACCCACCTTCATACAGTTGACCCATGCTGGGAGTCCTCTGCACCCACCCCTCAAATGTCTGGACACGGCTGGAAGTCATATCCACCCACCCCTCATCTGTCAAGACACTGCTGGGAGTCATATCCACCCACCCCCATACTGTTGGCCTATGCTGGGAGTCCTCTGCACCCACCCCTCATATGCATGGACACTGCTGGGAGTCGTATCCACCCACCCCTCATCTATCTGGACACTGCTGGGAGTCATATACACCCACACCTCATATGTCTGGACACTGCTGCAGTCCTCTTCACCCACACCTCATCTGTCTGGACACTGCTGGGAGTCATATACACCCACACCTCATATGTCTGGACACTGCTGGGAGTCCTCTGCACCCACCCCTCATCTCACTGGACACTGCTGGGAGTCATATCTATCCACCCCTCATCTGTCCGGACACTGCTGGGAGTCATATTCACCCACCACCATACTGTTTGCCTATGCCGGGAGTCCTCTGCACCCACCCCTCACATGTCTGGACACTGCCAGGAGTCCTCTACACCCACCCCTCATCTGTCTGGACACTGCTGGGAGTCATATACACCCACCCCTCATCTTTCTGGACACTGCTGAGAGTCATATACACTCACACCTCATATGTCTGGACACTGCTGATAGTCCTCTGCACCCACCCTCATTTGTCTGGACACTGCTGGGAGTCATATACACCTACACCTCATATGTCTGGACACTGCTGGGAGTCCTCTGCACCCACCCCTCATATGTCTGGACACTGCTGGGAGTCATATACACCCACACCTCATCTGTCTGGACACTGCTGGGAGTCATATCCGCCCACACCTCATATGTCTGGACACTGCTGGGAGTCATATCCACCCACCCCCATACTGTTGGCCTATGCTGGGAGTCCTCTGCACCCACCCCTCATCTGTCTGTACACTGCTGGGACTCTTCTGCACCCACCCCTCATCTGTCTGGACACTGCTGGGAGTCATATCCACCCACCCCTCATCTGTCTGGACACTGCTGGGAGTCATTGTCATTGTCGACAGCGCAAAATCCCTTAGTGTCATACTCAACAAAAAACTCAATCTTATCTCCCACATCAATTCCGTTGCAAAGTCTGCTCGATACCAACTGCGCCTTCTTTGGAAAATTTGTCGCTTCTTCCCAAAGCAAGACCGTAAAAACCCTAGTCCAATCGCTAGTCCTCTCAGACTGGAGTACTGTAATTCTTTTCTTACTGGACTCCCCACATCCCCCTTAAATCTGTTCTCCATTCAGAAACTCGTTTTGTTTATGGGGCTAAAAGAAGCAACCACATCACTCCCATGCTATCCACCTTCCCCTGGCTTCCCATCGAGGCCAGATCTATCTACAAGACTGCCTGTGTTACCCACAAGCCTTGCACTCCTCCTCTCCTAGCTACCTGGCAAATAAACTGAAACTATCTGGAGGCTCTAGACCATCACGTAATGCCTAAAATCTACTGCTTGAACCTCCCACTTTCCAGAAGGATAGACCAATGGCCTAATCCTTTTCAGGCAACGGGGTGAGAATCTGGAACTCACTTCCACCGCAGCACCGGACCACCACCTCCTCCCAGGTCTTCAAAACTCACCTCAGAGTTCTCCTTCAAAGACACTTCCAAATAGAATTCTCGCCCTCTCCAGTATCTGAAGGAAGACCTTCCAATATTGGAAATTCTATTCACCATAACTATGGAAGTGCCTTCCCAGTGTGTTCTTGCGGTTTGAGTGGTGTTTAGTGGTCTGCCATTTATTGAAGTATTATCCTTCTACCTGTGTCTTGTACTCTATTGTAACATGCACACATCACGTTTCTCTTGTAACACACTGTTTGCTACCTCCTTCATTTTGTTTGCTTTAATTACTTGCACAAGTGCCACCATTGCCTACGTAACGTTTGTTCTTGTGTTTGAGTATCTGCCATTTATTGAAGTATTATCCTTCTACCTCTGTTTGGTACTCTTTTGTAACCTACATATGTCACTTTTCTCTTGTAACACACTGTTTGCTACCTCCTACATTTTGTTTGCTTTAGATATTCGCACAAGTGCCACCATTGCCTATGTAACATTTGTTCTTGTGTTCAAGTGTGTGCCATTTATTGCAGTATTATACCCCTACGTGTACTTTGTACGCCTTTGTAACTTGCACACATGTCACTTTTTTCCTCCTGTAATGCACCGTTTGCTACCTCTTGTATTTTGTTTGCTCACAATTGTCACTTTTACCTCATGTAACTTAACGTTTGCTTTTGTAATTTGTTCACTGGAATTTTCTCCTCATATATCACTAACGTTCCTATTGTGAAGCGCCCCAACACATTCGGGTAAAGTCTGCGCTATATAAAAACGCAGAAATAAATAAATAAATAAATAAACCTCCATACTGTTGGCCTATGCTGGGAGTCCTCTGCACCCACCCCTCGTATGTCTGGAAACTGCTGGGCGTCATATACACCCACACCTCATATGTCTGAACACTGCCGGGAGTCATATACACCCACACCTCATCTGTCTGGACACTGCTGGGAGTCAAATCTACCCCCACCTCATACGTCTGGATAGTGCTGGGAGTCCTCTGCACCCACCTCTCATATGTCTGGACACTGCTGGTTGTCCTCTGCATCCACCCCTCATCTGTCCGGACACTGCTGGGAGTCACATCCACCCACCCCTCATCTGTCTGGACACTGCTGGGAGTCATATACACCCAATCCTCATATGTCTGGACACTGCTGGGAGTCCTCTGCACTCCCTCCTCATATGTTTGTACACTGCTGGGAGTCATATCCACCCACCCCTCAGCTGTCACGTAGAGTACACCAACATTTATGGCGTGTGTGCGGGGCGTATCACTATCACACTGGTGCCATACGCGAGGGTGAAATGCACCGTACACCAACATTCATGGCGTGTGTGCGGGTCATATCACTATAACAATGATGCCATACGCGAGCGTGAAACGCACAGTACCCCAACATTCATGGCGTGTGTGCGGCTCGTATCACTATTACACTGGTGCCATACGTGAGCGTGTGACGCACCGTACCCCAACATTCATGGCGTGTGTGCGGCTCGTGTCACTATTACAATGGTGCCATACGTGAGCGCGTGAAATGCACCGTACCTCAACATTGATGGCGTATGTGGGGCTCGTATCACTATTTAAATGGTGGTATAGGCGAACGTGTAAGACGCACTGTAGAAATAGACTTCCGTTGTAGCGGTACGTTGTACTCACCATCTGCACCGTCGTCGGTTTCTACGGCGAATCGTAGGGGATTTTGCTGAATCGAATTCAACTCCTTTATGTAGGCAGCCCACACAATTCTATGCTCATTTTCACAGTACAGAGGGAAATTATTAAGCCACAGATCTCTTAGCTAAACTGCTCTAGACAGTAAGAGAAGTAGAGGCGGGTGGTCACTATCAGCAAGATCACCTACCGATTAATCATTCACCATCCCAAAATGCTCTGAGGAGATAATTGCATAATTGATCAGGGACATTACCCTCCCATTATCAGACGCCGTTTGAGCTGGATGCTTCTCGGACATCTACCATTTATTTTATTCATATTAAGGTTATCAGGTAGGATCCCCAGTTGCCTAACAGCCCCCTCCCTTCTCTGACTTCACAAGAACTGACAGGGAATGTTCAGTTCACTGTCTTTATCCCTTTGGATAGCATCCTTTGATCTCTTTGTGCCTCCTCACTGTCCTGTCGTCTTTTTAGTGTCTGCTAATTTAATCTTTGAGCATATTTTCATTTTAAATATTCCAGCATAGTATCATTTTATTCAGGATTTATTGCACCTGCTGTAGTGCAGCGAAATGGGGAAGGCCTCATCTTCAAAGAAGACTATTTCTTTTATTTGATCGCACTTCAATTTTTGCCGCACAAGTTGATAAATGGGATCTCCTTTTCTCATAGCCCAAAGATTGAGTGCCATAAAGGAGTCATTTGACTTCTCTTCTTATTCCAATTAGCATGAGCAGAAGTGTAAACTGTGTATTAGGGTTTTTAGAAGCATCTTTAGTTCTGATACGTACTCAGTGAGTTGCTTAAAATCCTTTTTTAGTGGAGCCTCTAGGTTGGCTGCCACAGAATAGTTCATGCAGATTATCATCTTTTTTTGTCCATCATAAGTAGATAATCCAAATGATATTCCATCCCTTGCAGAACATATACCCCAGATTTCACTTTTGGTTCAGACCATCCGTTAGTCAAAGGAGACCCTGTGGGGAATGTTGGTGCTTTTGAAGCCCTTCAGCCCTCCCACCCCTTTTTCACTGGGCAACACTCCTGTAAGTCAACAATTTCAGAAATTGCTGATAATGTTCTTCATAAATATACTCCATAAAGCTCTTTTAGGCCTTCAACTGGCCTATGAGTATGAGGTTGGCTGGGCACTAGCCATATATGAGACACCAAATCACTTTGTTCATTGAACACCTTTACTCACTAGCCCTCACATTTTATATTTTGCAATGAGGTTGCAGTGCGAGGTCCTGCGTCATTGTCAAGGATCCTGTAACGGTGCTTGCATTCTAAAGTCTGGTGTTGAGGATGCTGCGCCCATTTGAGGTGATGTGTCAGTCCTGAAAAGCTACTAGGCTGGGATGTAGAGTCTGTCAGCATCATCGAGGCTGCTGTCTGCAAGAGATGTTCAGGGCCTGCGCCGAGGATGCATAGCTCAATGACAGATCTGAAGAGGTTTCAGGTTGCGGCGATGATACAGGGCTTTATGACGGGTCCAATCCAAGCAGAATTGGAGATACGTCGGTTCTGCTTGGGGTTGCGCCTTGCAGAAGAGGAGATGCATCAGTTCCACTGAGTCCGCAGAGGCTGGTAAAGCACAATAATCCCACTTCTAAGGGTCCAAGACTGGGGTGGCACTGCTTGGCAGGGTAGACTCATAGATGGCAGAGTACAGGTGCAGATGAAGAGGTTGTTGGAAGCCAGTTATGTCCCTGAGACTCAGATCAGGAGGCTACCCAACTAACCCTTAGAGTCACCTTGGGTTCTGGGTTCAAGAGATGCAGGTCCATTCCTGCTCCCCCAGGCAAGAGGGCAGTAGGCAGCAAAGCAGGAGTCCAGCAGAGTGGCAGCCATTCAGTAGTACAGCAGTCCTTCTTTCTGTTAGAGTATCCACAAGTTCAGACGTGTACTGAATTGGTGGTGTCTGAGGTCCAGTGTCTATACCCAGTTGTGCCTTGGAAGCAGGGGAGAAAGTTCTAGAGGCTTCCCTTTGAAGTCCCCAGGCATCCTGTTGTCTTTGTCATGGCTCCAGATTAACTAAAGGGGTATGCAGCCTTTTGTGTGGAAGCAGGACACAGTCTATTCAGGAATATGTGTGGCTGTACCCAACTCCTCCTGCCAGTAATGCCCCATCCTGGCACACCTAGGCTCCCTATTGTGTGTGGTTGTCTAGACAGATTACACAAAGCTCAACGTTAAGCTGCACCCAGGCATGTGACCAGTTACAGGGACTAAGGCCTAGATGTAGGTAATTTTATTTTACCCCTTCTTAAATACTGAATTTTACAGATTCGGAATTTAAAAAGTGGTAAAATAGAGGGGGGGTGTAGGTATTACAGATCAGTAAATACCGAATCGTTAGGATTCGGTATTTACCGATTCTGTAAATACCGATTCGGTAATGCCCGTTGATTCCTATGGGCATTAAAGCCCATAGGAATCAATGGGCATTACCGAATCGGTATTTACCGATTCGGTAAATACCGATTCCAGCAAGGGTGCAGGGGGTGTCACTTTGACACCCTCTAGCACCCCAAATACAGGCATGTGTGCCATGTGGCACACAGACATGCCCTAAGGGCATGTCTGTGTGTCACATTGCACAGGTGTGCATGCACAGATGTGCATGCACACCTGAATTCGGTATTTTACCACACAATAGGATTGTGTGGTAAAATACCGACTTTTAAGGGCCTGTGGCACTCATAGGAGTGTCACCTATATATGGATTTACCGATTCGGTAAATATACTGATTCGGTATTTTACAGAATCAGTATATTTACCGAATCGGTAAAATTACCGATTCTTAAAATAACATGCCCCTACATCTGAAAACCCTAATACCGGTCGGAAACGGCCGAAATCGGCCGTTTCCGACCAGTATTAGGGCTCCTACATCTGGCCCTAAATGCCGAGGGCAAGTAAATGGCAAATTCCCAGAAGAGACAGTTTAAGAATTGCAATTTAAAATCTGGCTTCATCATATGGTAGGATTTTAAATTGTGGTTCCAGAGTCTCCAATCATGAACTGGTTATCTCTCCCCATTTGCAAATGACACTTATAAAATGTAATAAGGCAACTCCAATGTATTCCTATGGGAAGATAGACCTTGCAGTAGCGAAAAATGTATTTAAGAGTTGTTTGCTACCAGGACATGTAAAACTTAATAGTACATGTACACGTTTTCAACACATTTCATGATTTTTTTAAGTTTAAGGTTCAAAACAGCACCAAAAATGCCAAATTTAGTATTGTATCCCCATGATTTCCTATGCTGCAGTGAAAACACTTGATTGAGCTTTTTCATTTTAGGGACATGTTTAACATTACATTGTAAAATGTCCTACTCTTCAATAGCATCCACCCTGGGTTTAAGGAATATCTACATGTAATAGGAGTCACAGCAAATACATTGGCCACTAGATAGCAGTGCTGTTATGTACAGATTCTAATAACCATCAATAAAATGGGATGACCAAGCAAAATGGGGCATTTTCTAACATATACATATATATATATTTGTTCTCCACCGTGCTCTGGTAATGGCCACTGCTTCTCCAAAGCAGAGGGTGCGTCGTCAAAAGCGGACCACCACAGCATGGTCCGGTAGCATTTACAGACACCTCGAAAACCAAGGAATGACAATGCCGTGTTCTGGCTAAATTTCATTTATTTAGTCAGCTGGTAGAAAGCGTTTTGCCTGTCCTGCAGGCTTGATTACCAACCGATGATCAAGCCTGCAGGACAGGCGAAACACGTCTACTTATCTGCCATCCCTAAAAGTCCCTATCGTTGACATGCAAAGCGGGGCCCAAGATGGTCGCAATCTCCTACTAGCTGTCGCTAACTGGTGTTAGCGACAGCTAGGTAATAGGGAGATAATTTTAGCTCCGCTTTCTTGGCTTTTAAAGCCACAAAAGCGGAGATAAACCCCCTTGATAATATGCCCCACAGTGATTTTATTAAAGATCCTAAATCAATGCATACAAGCGACATATTCAGTAGCTCAGTTAGAATGCCGATAACACATAGTATAAAACCACACATTAATCAAAGATTTTCAAAGAAGATGGTTTAAACATCTCAGATTACCACTACCAATGCAGGCAGGAGGATGGTTTAAAAGAAAAAATCATTAAGTAAGGGGATAAGGGGTCAAGTTAAAGACAATTTCCATGAATATGGGAGAAATTTAGAAAAATCAGGAACGTTCAGAAACGGTTTCTTATAGTATGATGATGCAGTTGTGACATCAGTTATCAGACCACAGTGATCTGTCCATTGTGCAGTCATTTTTCATTTGTCAGGTACCATTTGCTTCTCCAGCTTTGTTTCCAAAGCTAGTAATGAGAAATTACAGTCTTTGTCATCTTTACAGGTTACTTACAAAAAGAAAAATGGATTTGTAGCTCCTTCATGGGTACAGTCCAAGGATCGGTTCCCATCAATTCACACACACAATGAATAAGGCTTCATTCATAGTTGAATTGTTACAGTAGGCAGGAACAGTTAAAACAATATTTGAAGGAAACATGTTAATGTTCATTTCACTAGGCCTTTATATATTGTAGTCTAAGCCAGAGAATTTCAATGCATGAAATCATCTTTTTTTTAGAGAACCAACTCACTAATATTAATACAAAACATAAGAAAGTAATAAAATGTTAGATATTAACCCCTCCGCTGCGCTGAACGTTCCACGCTGGTGCAGAACGTTCTATTGCCCGGGCGGGACCGCGGCGTTCAACGGACGTGAGCAGCACTACAGAGTTAGTGCACGCGATGTCCGTTGAACCTGGCCAGCACTCAAGGGGTTGAGAAATAATAACAGTTTGTCAGCAGTGCACGAGTCGGGATACCACGCGGGTGGACGGCATCCTCCCACTTATTTTCCAGGGTTTTCCAGGGTGGACACTGTTCACCCTGCTCAATCAAAATGCCGTCCCGCTCCAGACTTTCCTTCGTCCCCGGCCTCGCCTGCTGCCTGCCCGCCTCAGCCGGATATGTACGAAAACAGACTCTCCCAATATTGCACCTCACTGCCAGCTTTATTAGCACATCAACACCTAATGCTGTGGTTCCCAAAGTGTGCGCCGCGGCACCCCGGTGCGCCGTGATGAGAAGCCTGGGGCGCCGTGGCGCCGAGCAGGATGTGGGGGAGCTTGAAAGAAATGCCACCTTCTGCTGCATCGCACATGCTACAAAACATTGGCACAGAGCGCCCTCTCTCCACCTGCCCGCCCCCATTCCTGCAATCACAGGCTGCTAGAAGCGCAAGAGCAGCCCCACCCCACCCATTGTCACTTTGTATGGGGCTGATTGCCACATACAGAATGTCAATGGGCCAGTTTGGGGTGTTACAGCATGTGGTGAGCCGCTTCCTGCGGGTAGCGCCGCCGGCAACATTAACAGCTGGTCAAGGGCATTCCCAAAAATCTCACCAGAAGTATGCTGCTTGCCACAGGGTCAGGAGTCTCTCTCTCTCTTCTTTTGGCATATGTTGAAAGCTAACACGATGTGCAACATTTGAAAATGAACGGAGGGTGTAATGTGTTTCAAATAAAAGTTCGATTATTTTAAGACTGTTTTTTCACACAGTATTGTCTAAAATAAAAAAAAAATCTGAACAGCGAAGGCTCTTGCAGGGCTGTTAATCGGTGAGTCGAGTTCCCAAGAGGTATGTTAGTCCCTTCTCTCCAGCCTGCTTGCTCAAATCAGAGGCGAACACCACACAACTGGCTGTGCATAAAAGGCAAGAACCACCCGCTTAATTACTGGAAAGGTGAGGAAGCATGCACCACTCCACTGTAACTTTTGGGATTCATAGCCCTTGCACAAGAATCCACAGACACCCCGGAAATGTTTCTTTTGGGACTGCTTTTTTAAACATGTTTGTGCACTTCGGTATATTCAACACAAGATTCACCATAGTATGATGCAATCGTTTTTCAGTGAACGAGTGTAAAAGTGTTGGGTACCCTAATCTCATGCTGCTGTATCAGCCTTCCATCTTCACTAGATCGATAACATTATGATAATTAATTTGTCTAACAATACATATCAGGTATGACACCTGACAAATGTACATTTCTTATTGTCTTACAGGCTGGATGGGTGAAAGGGTAAATGGTTGGATGGATGAGTGAATGGATGGGTGGGTGGAATAGTGGATGGATGAGTGAAAGGATGCTTGGGTGAAATGGTACACGGTTGGATGGATGAGTGAGTGAATGGATGGATGATGGGATGGATGACTGAAAGGATGGATGGAAAGATAGTCGATGGATAGGTTTTCAAATAGTTGAAAAGGTTTGGATATGGATGGGCACACAGATGGAAGGACAGAATGAATGGTGAAAGACTGCATGATGGATAAAAGAATTAATAGATGACAATGTATATTTGGAATGGTGGATATCAGGGGTTTGATGGAAGGATGAATGGTTAGATCATTGGACAAGAGAGCTCTTCTGGGGATGGTTGTGATCAGTGGCGTCACAAGGGGGGTGCGGGAGGTGCGGGCCGCACCGGGTGTCACCAGCAGAGGGCTGACACCAAAATGAACTCCTCGCTATTTATTTACTGTTCATGTAACACCGTCTGTATTGTCCCATGCTGTTTATAGTGCAGGGAAATGGACGGATGCCAGAATCTTCCTTTTCCCAGTTCTGCGAGCGCAGTGGCTTTGTCGGGAGGGGCTTGAGTATAAAATGAGCTCCGCCCTTGACCTTCTGCTCGCTATTCTTTTTGCTCGGAGATGCGATCTTGGTCGTGTTCATGTTCCGAGTGCATGTGGGCGTTTGGGGAACACCACATTCAGTGAACACAAAGTCAAGATTGGCCCAATCTCTAATGGTAAGAACTTTCAGAGTTTCGTAAAAAGTCACATTTGCAGTTAATTTTTGGAACCTTTTGAATCATCCGTGTATATATGTTGCGAGGCTTGTCCTGCATTATTGCAGATGTTAATATGAGAAGCACTGAAAAGACCATTTGATTTCTTTGGACAGCGCTATGATGGGCCAAATGCAGGTAGGTCACAGAGTGTGCAGGATGGCAGGAGGAACGAAAAAAGGCCTCACCCTGTTTGCCATGCCTGCCCTAGACAATGGAGGTTCAGTTGAATCATACAAAAGTATTAAAAAAAAAAGCTCCGATACTCAGCACATCGAAGCGGGGTAGGAGCGGGGTAGGCGCAAATTTGCGTGCACAAATTCAAAGCGCATTTCATGAGTTTATTTCAGTCACTTTGAGAAGAGCCAAAAACTGTGGGAGAAACCATGATGGGGAGAAGGCGACGAGGAAAGGGTTAAAAGAGCAGCAGGCAGGGGAGGGAGGTGCAGGCGGAGGGGGTGGATGGTGCAAGCAGAGAAGGAGATGATGCAGGCTGAGAGGGAGACGGTGCAGCCAGAGGGAGAGATGGTGCATGCAGGGGATGAGATGGTGCAGGCATGGGATGAGATGGTGGAGGCAGGGGGTGAGACGGTGCAGGCAGAGGGGAGACGGAGCAGGCAGAGGGCAGATGTTGCAGGCAGAGGGGTGATGGTGCAGGCAGAGGGGAGATGGTGCAGGCAGAGGGGAGATGGTGCGGACAGAGGGAGAGATGGTGCAGACAGAGGGAGATATGCTGCAGGCAGAGTGGAAATGGTGCAGGCAGAGTGGAAATGGTGCGAAAGAGGGAGAGATGGTGCAGGTAGAGGGAGAGATGGTGCAGGCATGGGATGAGATGGTGCAGGCAGGGGGTGAGACGGTGCAGGCGGAGGGGAGACGGAACAGGCAGAGGGCAGATGTTGCAGGCAGAGGGGAGAAGGTGCAGGCAGAGGGGAGATGGTGCAGGCAGAGGGGAGATGGTGCAGGCAGAGGGGAGATGGTGTGGACAGAGGTAGAGATGGTGCAGACAGAGGGAGAGATGGTGCAGGCAGGGGATGAGATGGTGCAGGCATGGGATGAGATGGTGCAGGTAGGGGGTGAGACGGTGCAGGCGGAGGGGAGACGGAGCAGGCAGAGGGCAGATGTTGCAGGCAGAGGGGAGATGGTGCAGGCAGAGGGGAGATGGTGCAGGCAGAGGGGAGATGGTGTGGACAGAGGGAGAGATGGTGCAGACAGAGGGAGAGATGGTGCAGGCAGAGTGGAAATGGTGCAAGTAGAGTGGAAATGGTGCAGGCAGAGGGAGAGATGGTGCAGGCAGAGGGAGAGATGGTGCAGGCAGAGGGAGAGCTGGTGCAGGCAGAGAGAGAGCTGGTGCAGGCAGAGGGAGAGCTGGTGCAGGCGGAGTGGGAGGGGGAGATGGTGCAGGCAGAGGGAGAGATGGTGCAGGCAGAGGGAGAGATGGTGCAGGCAGAGGGAGAGATGGTGCAGGCAGAGGGAGAGATGGTGCAGGCGGAGGGAGAGATGGTGCAGGCGGAGGGAGAGATGGTGCAGGCGGAGGGAGAGATGGTGCGGACAGAGGGAGAGATTGGAGCCATCCTATTCAACAGATCTCCCTGCCTTGCATTTGTCCTGCTCACACCTGTCATGATGTCACTTCCTGTTGTGATGTCACTTCCTGTGACCACGCCTAACTTGGAGAGTCCCCCCACTTCTTTTTTTAGGACTTGTGCCCTGTTTGTCAGTAAATATTATAGTAAAAACTAACGATATTAAATGTGGTCTTCTCATACACATTTTTAAAACGTAGCAACATATAAACTATTTCTAAAAACCATTAAAACAAAAACATTTTCATTAATATATGTTCTTTAGATTGGTAAGTTAACTGAAAGTTTCAAGCGAAACCCTTATCAACATTGATTTGCACCAATGACGAATTTGTTGGAACATTCTGCAATTCAAATCAACAGAAATGCTAAACTTTTCATTAGCTTTCATGACAGAGTTGGTGTTACTGTAAGGTAAATAGTTACTACTCATCTTATTTTTGTTATTTGATGAATCCTACTGCTTTCAGCTAATCAAGCATGCTTTTACAGTCCTGATAATACAACGTTTTTCTCTGTTTCTTTGAGGTTTTTTGCCAGCATCAGTGAACTGCATGTTATAATTTCAGCGTCAAACCTGGTATGTATATTGTGTAAAGAATTATTTATATCTACGCTGTTACACCTCCATTGTCCTCTCACAGAAAGGGGGCTTTTTCCCTTCTGAGCAAGGTTCGTCTTGGGGGAAAACAGTAATCAACACTGTCATTTTGCTTAACTGTACACCCTTAATGTTCTACCAGCATCCTAAGAATAGTCACTGTCCCATAAACATTACTCCTGGATACCCGGACCCGCTGATACCGCACATCAGACATCAAGGAAAAGCAATGAGATATTGCATTGGGAACATTTTATTACAACACTAGGAGGAAACACACAGCAAGTACCCGTCCAGCACTGCCAGCAAATAGGTTTTCGAACTCCCACGATAAACACTTCCCTGCTAGACAACTTTAAACCTCCACAACCTCAAAAAAGCCATGAATAAAAAACTACGAACAGGGCTGGACCTGAGTTTACAAAGGGAGCTAGCCCAACCTAAAGCGGAAAGGAAAAAAGTAATCTGGCAGGCAAAAGGGACTCGGAAGAAAATTTGTGGGCAAGACTGGTACACGATTCAAAATATAACAACAGACGTACAATAAACAGTCTAACCAACCCGAATGCTCTAAGAATCAATTCACACCTGACAGAGGAAGCTTGGACCTCTTACCTGTTTCATCATTTCAACTCCGATCAGGAGTGCAGCTTACATCACATTTTAGACGGATCTACTATTAACCAAAATGTCTCAGCAGGAAATGAACATTTCTTGTATGCAATCCACCAATCTTGGAAAGGATAGCCAAAGGCAAAATGGAGGGTGCGCCGGGCCCCAACAGGATCCCACCAGGCCTATTTAAAAAAGATCCAGAATTTTGGGCCTCCAACTTGCTACATTTGTTCACACAAATCACAAGGGGATCCATCATTCTGGACTCATGGTGGGGGTCAATCATATCCCCAATACACAAAAAAGGGGATAAGAATTCAACAAGAAGTTATAGGATGGTGCCCTTAATTGATATTGAGGCGAAATATTTCGCTGGCTTACTCCTGGATGATCTCACTGCCTGGATAGATGAAAAAGCAACCATACCCATCAACCAAATGGGATTCTGCAAGGGTCATGGGTACAATAACAAACATACGTGTCCTGTCCCTGATTGACGGGGCAAAATCAGCAAAATATCCTCTATTTATGTGTTTCATTGATTACTCGTCAGCATTCGACAAAATTGACAGGAGCAAACTATGGCGCAAGCTTAAAGACAAAAAAACCTCCTGCTCTCCTAAACCAGCTAATACTACTCGTGGGTTTAAGTTAAACTAGGAAATGGGAAATTCCTGTCCCGGAGGATCCCAACAGCCATGGGGCTTAAACAGGGATGTGTCCTGGCTCCGACACTTTTTAACTTGTTCATGTCTGATTTATTCTCTGAACTTGACTCGTGTAACTCGCATGCGCCAAACATCGGAGGGTTGCCACTGTCGAACCTCCAGTACGCAGATGATCTTGTGCTGGTTAGTCGAACTCCCATCGGCCTTCAACACCTACTAGACATGACTGGCAGATATTCAGTAGATAACGGTTTGACAATCAATTACGAAAAAACCAAGATAATGAGGATTCACCCAAGAAAGGAAACTTCAAAATTCCGCTGGCATATGGCTCAGTCAAAAATAGAAGTTGTCAAACAATGTAAATATCTAGGAGTGATAATGGACAACAGGGGCTCCTACAACCTACACAAAGACGTTATCAAAAGAATAGGCGACTCCATTGCTGCAGCAATAAGATCCATCAAGAACAAAACCACTGGCCCAAACCTTACTCCTTTTTTAAAAGTTTGGCAAGCAAAGCTCATTCCGGCAATCACATATGGGAGCGAATGCATGAGGGGAAGAGATGCGGCCATATTAGATAGCACTGTTTCAAGAGTGGCCAGAATGATCTTCAATTTGCCTAAGTACGTCTCGCCAGCCCAGATAAGGCTGGAATTCAGCATACACCGCCAAGAAAAAGCTCGCAAAGGAGCTTACGCTAAGAGCTGGCACCGGATTAAACATGCCAAACCAGGATCTCTGAACTCCCACCTGTGGAACTAAATACATCAAAAGAGAGACTGTGCAGCTAGGTGCTATCTGACAGCAGCAAAAAAGTGTTTAGGCTTTGAGGAACTTTGGGCGATCTCGGGGTCTTATCACTGCTTCAAACAATTTGTAAACAAGACAGTGAAAAATGTATCCCTAGTAGAAGACAAGGCAGCACTCACAGAACTATCACATGGATGGTTTATTGTGCAAAGCTACGTCATGCCCTCTCCGCAGCCTTACCTAGTGGTTGGTTTCCATAGGAGGAAGAAAGAAAAATACCTCCATTTCGAATGGGCATTCTACCAGTCCTGTCGCATCTTCTTGCCTGGAAACGTCTGCCGGGCCTGACATTCTGTCATTTATGCGACAAAGTCGAAGAAAGCGTATTGCACCTCCTGTGCATCTGCAGAGAATTTGAAGTTGAAATACATCAGCTATTGAAGCCTTCTTTTTTAAGTAAGGAGATAAGAACCCGCAACCCCCAAGTCGGACCCCAAGGACCTCAAGAACTTCCGGGCCATCTCCCTGCTCCCGTTCCCGGCGAAGGTCATCGAGAAAATCGTCAACATGCAATTGGCCCGCCACCTCGAAGACAACAACATCTTGGACCCGTCCCAGTCCGGATTCAGACGAAACCCCAGCACCGAGACAGCCCTCATCGCCGCCACAGACGACATCAGGCGCCAACCAGAAAACGGCGAAACTTCAGCCCTCATCCTCCAGGACCTGTCAGCCGCCTTCGACACGGTCTGCCATCCAAGAGAAGGCCCTTGACTGGACCACGTCCTTCCTCTCCGGTAGAACCCAGAGCGTCCGCCTCCCACCCTTCCGATCCGAAGCCACCGACATCATCTGCAGCGTCCCCCATGGCTCATCCCTCAGCCCGACGCTGTTCAACGTCTACATGGCCCCCCTCGCACAAGTGGCCTGCCATCATGACCTCAACGTCATCTCCTACGCCGATGACACCCAGCTCATCCGCTCCCTCTCCCCAAGGATCCACAAACTACCAAAACAAACCTCCACGAGGGAATGAAGGCCGTTGCCGACTGGATGAGGAGCAGCTGTCTGAAACTGAACTCGGACACGATGGAGGTCCTCATCCTCGGACCCACCCCCTCAGCCTGGGATGGCTCCTGGTGGCCGACCACACTGGGAACAGCACCTACACCCACCGACCCTGCACGCAACCTAGGATTCATCCTCAACTCTTCCTTCTCCATGTCTAAGCAGGTCAACGCTGTCTCCTCCTCCTGCTACAACACCCTCCGAACGCTCCGCAGGATCTACAAGTGGATCCCGACCGAAACAAGAAGAACGGCCCTCATCAGCAGCAGACTGGACTACGGCAACGCAAGCTACGCAGGTATCCCAGCCAAACACCTACGACGACTACAACGCATCCAAAATGCCTCCGCCCGACTGATCGTCAACATCCCCCGCTGCAGCCACATTACCCCCTACCTGAGAGACCTACACTGGCTCCCCGTCGACAAGAGGATCACCTTCAAGCTCCTCACCCACGCACACAAAGCACTCCACAACGCCGGACCAGCGTACCTGAACAGCAGACTCAGCTTCTACACCCCCACCCGCCAGCTCCGCTCCGCCAGCCTCGCCCTCGCCGCTGTCCCCCACCTCCAATGAACGACCTCTGGCGGCAGATCCTTCTCCTACCTCGCTGCCAAGACCTGGAACACCCTCCCTACCCACCTACGGTAGACCCAAGACCTACTCACATTCAGAAGACTCCTCAAGACCTGGCTCTTCGAGCAGTAGTGGCACCCCCCTCCCCTCAGCGCCTTGAGACCCTCACGGGTGAGTAGCGCGCTTTACAAGTACTCTGATTGATTGATTGCATTCAAGCAGTGAAGGCCTGCCTTGGAGGAGTAGACGTTCAGTTAGCATGCAGCTTCGTGCAATTTATGGATGCGGCAGGGAAGAAACTCTGTCGCCCTTGACCGGTATGCCTTACCACTGCAACAAAAGTCCTCTTTGAAGGGCAGATCCTCATAAGGAAACTATTTGGTAACTCGTTTTTGTACTGAAAAGCTGTAACCCTTTACCATTGTACTGCATCCTACAACAACTACAGACAATAGCCAGAATAATGTACAGATGTTTTTTTGAGATGTTGTTTTTAATGTATTTTATCAAAGGAATGAATAATAATTTCTGATATATGTCTCATTGTTTACGAAATGTTATTTTTAATCTGTTGAAATTGTGAACCCTGCTGCTATAACTCTGCTTTTATGGATTTGTTCAGGTTTAAATTAACCAGACAATAAAATTAAATACTTGCTTACTTACATAAACATTACTTACCCCTTACGGCTCTAAGCCAGCTTCCCTTTCCATTAAACATCAAACACTTACAAAATATCTACTATCCCATTCTTTGTAGGAGAGTAGGATCTGCTTCTTATAGTTACCCCCACTTTTTGCTGATGTTTCACTGTTTTTCGACTAGTCTGGCTGGGACCCTGCTATCCAGGGCCCCAGCCTAGCTCCTTCCTCTCTAAAATGATTGCATGTACGTTAGGTACATCACCCATTGGATTCTGGGGTATACTTATAAGTCCCTAGTATATGGTATCATATATGCCTAGGGCATAGGTACCCCAGAGGCCTCTCAGGGGCTGCAGCATGTATTATGCCACCCCTGAGAGACCCCTCGAAATGACACAACAGGTCTGCTACAGCAGCCTGTGTAAGGTGGTGTATGCACCCATTACTTGGATATAGGTTCCCTTATAACTACCTTACATCACTACACATATAAACATATCAATCACCCCTATGGCAGGCCTTATCAATCCTGAAGGCAGGGTGCTGGGGTTTGTGTGAGAGGGTGCCCATGCATTAGCAGGGCCCCTCTGCAGCCTTCAGAATTTATCCTCCGTGGTTGTTCTGTGATGCAGCCATACCATATACTCTTAAGTAACTTACAACCTTGCGGTAAATGCTATCTTTAAGATGGCTGCAAGGAAACATGTCGTGTTTGACACCCGGTACCAGCTTAACAGAACCTTGCATCACAAAATGGATGCAGCCAGCCACAGACACGCGTCTGCCCTCCTGCTGCTGGACGAAACTCCGGCAGGGGAGGTTGGACAATAGGTTTCCTGTCACAGGGAGGTGTAACCACCTTCCAGACAGGCTTTAGTGTATTGGGGACGGGTGGGTGCACTCCAAGAGTGATTTGATGTCTGCAGTAGGGGCACATCTAGTGTCCCTGTGCATAGTCTAGCTCAAACCGGTTGCAGGGGCTATGATTATGTGATGTAACAACGCAATCAAAATGATCGCGGTATTTTACATCGCAGTCTTTACAACACAAGTCGTTACAACGACTTGCGCTGGAGGGCTCTGGAGTTAGGAGTGGTAAGATGTACTATTCCAACACCAATCTACGTACAGTAGGGACAGTGTTGGAATAGTAAATCTTACTATTCCTTAGGTTATAGCGCCATCCAGTGCATGTCGATGTAACGCTTGCGTTGTAACGGCTGCGTGGCAACTGCATCCCTGTGTAATCGCTGCGATGTAAAGGATGTTTCCCAGGTCTACCAGCCCCTGCTCTTGAGCGAAACAGGACAAAGGACATGGGTGTAACCATCCCTCTGTTCTGACCCGACCCCTTCCTTGTGTATAAAGTAAAAACCCTTGACTGCAGGACTTTAGATTTACCTGGAAGCAACTCTGCTATAGAATCCCAGAACTTCAACTACCTACACTTTGTTGGATGACCGAAGAATCTCCCTTGGAGAAAAGGAGTTACTCCCCTGCAAGGCAGGCACCAAAGATTCATCTGTCCGGTTTGCAACTGTGCTGCTGCTGAAGGACTCTGAAGACTTTGCAACACAGGAAGTGGGTTTCAACGCTTCTCCAAGACCGATCCGTTCTCTCAGCAAACCTGAGATCCAAAGCCCTCGTGGGGACCGTGCAACCCGAACCCCTGGACACCGTGACCATTTGCAGCAGCATATGCTTCTTGGCGATCCCTGAGGCTGTACTTTCGGCTACTTGTAGTCCAGACTCCGAGCAGTGATTGCACTGGAGATTAATGGCCTACACTCCACGAGTGACCCGTGGGCTGGTATTTAGTGATTTCTCTTGAGGTCCATTTGAGATCCCTTGTCCATTCACTTGTGTGTCCCTGAGAAGGGTACTGTAACTTTACACAGGCTTACCTGGTTGCACCAGACCTGCCCTGACTCTCCATTGCTTGGAGAGTTGCCAGGACCTTGCTGGTCTATCCCCAAGCCTTTTTACTCTCACCATGTGGGGTTCTGTTGCCAAGGCTTGTTGGTTTGTGATCCGGACACCGACCCCTCAGCACTCGACATCCTTCATGGGACAGCTTGCCTGCAGACTCTGGTCATCGTTGATGTCTCCTGGTCCCCATGGCAGCTGAGTCAAGCTTCACCTCATCGCACCTGAAACACCATACATTGATGGGCATTGGTCTATCGTGCCCCTGGTCACCCTGAAGTGACCCAGACTCTGTCCACTCTGCTGTCAGGTTCTTCACAGCTCTGATCCAGGCTTGGATTACACCAGCCACTTTTCCTTTCCACAGCAGCAGCACTTTGCAGCAACTCGCCATTGAAAACAGCGACGATTCCCGACACCATTTGGCACCTATGCACCCGGCTTCCCTGGGTGAGGTAACATGAGTACTCCGGTGCTCTCATGGGTGCTGGCCTTAGAACCTTCTAATTCTGAAAGGGTTCACTCCAAGTCCTCTCTGAAGTGTCCCTCATCATTAAAATTTTAACCGTGACTTTGCTATAGGATTGTACTGTGTTCTCACACTGCACGCGTCCCCCGCGGGTCCCCTGTGTCACTACCTTGGCTGGTTCCTTGGGGTCCCAGCAATTCTATGTGCTCTAGGCACTGTGTCTAGTCAAGTCGTGGTTCTTATACCACTTCCTTAATATATGGTTTGGACTCCACCTCGGGCTCATTGTATATTGTACTATTTACTTACGTTCTAGTGTGTTGAAATTGTGTATCTTGTTCTCTAATCTCATACAGAGGTTGGTAGAGAGTGTTTAGTAATAAATACATATATATTATATATACCATGTATGGTTCTCCTTTCATTTGGTCATTCAAGAGGTTATAATCTAGTAAACCAAGCTGCTTTACTCTCCTTCAAGACTTAGCATGAAGGCTGCTCTCCATAGCTACCACTAGGATAACTTTCAAAAAAGGTTGTCTTTAAACGTATCATCAATAAGGGCTGTTTGGACAGGTGCAAGGTGCCCAGTATAACTATTGGACAGCATATACCAGGCCAACTTCTCACATTGGAGTGTAGCGGTTGGATTAAAGCTTGCTATTGCTTTACTAGATACTCTCTTTGAGTGACTAACTGAAAAGGACTATAGGTACTTAGGTACATATAAAATAAGTGTAGAATAAATTAAGTTCTACTGAACTTAAAGTTGGGTAAGTCAAGAGTCTAGCACACACTTTCGCCAACTGAAGAGAGAGTTAAGAAGTCCCACTAGGTTAGGTAGGTGCCTACACCACATAACACCAGTATGTCTTCAAGAGCTGAAGCCAGTGGCTCCATGCTGACTAAATATGACCATGTCCCATTCCAAGAATTGAGGAACATGTGTGCATCTAGGAAATTGAAGACAGGGAAAACCCCTAGAGCTCAGCGCCTCATAGAGGTATTACTTTTAGATGATCTCAGAAAGACCCCAGGGTTTGATGAGGCAGGCAGGTTGGGTGGGACAGCAGAAAAGGATAGGTCAGCAGGTGAACACCTCCAAGACCTATACTCTTAGGCTGACCAGGAGGAACATGATGATTCTAACCAGGAAAATCCAATTCTTCCAATAGGTGGGAGAGAAGACCCCACAGGCCCTCTCTTTGCCCCAACGCGAAGGGGTAGCAGTTTACCAAGAAGATCAAGATCTCCTTCTCAGTAATACAATCATTCTAGTAATTCTGTAGGGACCTCTGTTTCTCATAGGACTTCTTCCTCTCACAAGAGAGAGACTTCCTATGATAAAAAGTGAAAACTGCTTGAGTTTGAGAAAGCTCAGCTTGGAATCAAGCAAGAGCAGTAGGGGGCCTGGCTGAGACGAGAAACAAGCTTAGCGAGGATCCGTAACTCCCTTCCCCTCCCCGTCTATCCGTGCCACTTATCCGCAACCCTAAAATGTATTCCTTTGTCAGAAGTCATCCGGGAGCAGGCCCTGTGGTGGCATGCGCTGGGGATCGGCAGGAGAACCGGAGCAGAGGGTGCGACTGACTGCGGCCTGATCGGGGTGCGGACACGGGGGGCTTGCGTGGTAGCGGGGTGGAGTGCGGGCCCGGCTACCCCTGCGGCTCAACGCATAACCAATGGATCGGCGCAACCAGCTCACAGACTTGAGGACTGGGGAGCGTCCAACGTTCCCCCCTTCCCAAGGCAGCATTGCTGCAAAGTGCACCGGGATCCAGGTGGCATCACACTAATCTGCTGCCTGCTGGGGGGCGGAGGTCAGGACTGCACGCAGATGTGGAGGTGGCATCTGGACGCTCGCATTCTGCCTGGCTGTCTAAAGGGTCTGGCATCCGTTGCGCTGAGCGGTTTCAGGTCTGGCTCGGCCTCAGGACATTGCTGTCGGACGGACCGGGTTTGTGAAAGAAACCCTGGCCCACAGCATGCATAGAGATGCCCACATCGCCCTCTATTACACACAAAATGTAGCAGAGCCCACGCGGTAAGTTTGTACACCAGGACTGCCATCACTATAAGGCAATATCCAGCGCCAGCCTAATTCAACTGTTCTTCCCCTGATTGCGCAGCGCCGTTGCATTTCACAGGCAGCTGGACTGGAGAAAAAATCAGCCCGTGCATCTCCAGAGGACATTGACACTGGGTTCTATTTCTTGGCGATCACCACTGACTTTTCCCTTGGGACCAATGTGCTATTGCGACCCCACACCAGGCCTTTTCTGGTGAAGGCGTTCACAACCCTTACAGGAGGTACACAAGGCCCAAGACCCAGCTGCAAGTGTCTTCCTGGCATTTCCCTTAATACAAGACCCTTGAGATCACTAGCTGTCCGAACAGGGTGGAGGTGCTGCCCTCAACTCCAAAAGTGACTCCAGACTGCTGGCCTTGCCGCATCCTCTCACTACCGGCGCAGCGAGGACAAGGGATCAAGGTGCAATGTTGTCAACTAGAGACAACAAACAAGTGCAGCAGAACAGGCTGGACCGATACACTCTCCCCAAAACATCATTGCCTGATCCTTCACCCACAGGCAAAAGCAGAGGAACGCAAGGAGAAGTAGACCCACACTCAAAGACGTCCTAGAGATAATCGCGGGGATCAAGACATTGCTGGAACACAAGATGGATGCGATTACCGTGGAAGTCAATTTAATCCGGGAGGACCTGAACAAAAATAGTGAGCGAGTCAAGCAAGTGGAGATCACAACTGCAAGCCTCATAGAGGATACCTCCCAGCTGCAAACAGACGTCAAAGAATTGCAAACTTTTTGGAAATTCGTGGAAACCAAACTAGATGACTATGAGGGGCGGCTACGGTGCAACAATGTATGATTCATAGGGGTCCCGAAAAAATCAGAGGGACAGGCCACAGATCTCTTTGTTGAGGACCTCATTCTTAACTACCTGCAACCCAAGGGCCTTGGGAAATTCTTCGCATTGAGAGGGCCCACAGAGTCCCCAGAAGTCGTCCGAAACTGGTGGCCCCTCCTCGTCCAATCCTGGCCAGAGTCCTCAACTTCCAAGATCAGGACGTGATACTCCAGCATGCCAGAACGGGACCTCCTCTTCAGTACGACAACGCGGACATAACCTTCTTTCCGGACTTCACCCAGCTGGTCCAGAGACAAAGACGCTCCTTTCTGGGTATCAAGAAGACACTGAGGGACAAAGGTTACAAGAATGTCATGTTGTTCCCAGCCAGACTTCAGGTGGAAGCTGAGGCCAGGGCCTGGTTTTTTGAACATCCAGTATCCGCTGCAGGCTGGTTGAAGGGATTCTGAACGGCAGTCCGCATGATATTTGGGATAATGTTGATCGGGTAGGGTGGACGTGGGCCAGCGGGCATGGGTAGTGGCGAATTTGGCCTCTGAGATTATCTGCCGGTGCGTGGGACCGTGGCCTGCACCAGAACACACCATAAGACATTTACGTTATATAAGAGCCTTCCTTAAATGCACTATTGCGTCAGAGGCAAGAAAAAAGACAGACAGAAAGACATGGTGCAGGCAGAAAATGAAGTACCTAGATTGGAAGAAGAGTTAGAGGTGACGGTAACCTCTGAGAAATTGCAACTCTTGCACCTAAAACAAGACGAGTTCAAAGCCATAGCAACAGATAGAGCTAGGTCTCAGGGGAGGGAAACGTAAAGCAGAATTTATGAGCAGGTAGATAAGGCGGGGAAGTTAATTTCATGGTTAGATAGGAAGGAGTGGGCCAGCCATCTCAAACCTGAGCTGCACATAGAGGGTACTGGCCCTATCACTGATCCACAGGAAATCGCTGACCGGTTTGCCGAACATTATCAGACAGTGTACCACACCGAAGGGCAGTACACAGATGAAGATAACTTCTCCTTGACCCGGGATGTCTTGCTTTCCACCCTGATATACGAAAATAATGAATACCTCGAGTCCGATTTATTGGATGACGAAATAGCTCAGGCATTACGGGCGATCTATTCCGAAAAAGCTTCAGGTCCCAGTGGCTTACCAATCGACCTATATAAGCTTAGGCCAGATAAGATAGCCCCATACCTCCGATCAATGTTTATGGCCAGCAGGGAAAAAGGGGCAATCCTTATAGATCAAAGGATATCCAACATTGTGGTCATTCACAAAGAGGGTAAACCCAAAACCAGCTGTGCCTCATACAGGCCTATATCCCTACTCAACGCAGAACTCAAGATCCTCGCAAAACTACTGGTGATCCGGTTGGTAAAAGTGATAGATAGCTTAGTACATCCTGACCAATCTGGCTTCATGCCACATCGCAACACCTGCGCAGAGTACATGGAGTTTTGGGCAGAGCAGTAACTATTCAAGAACCAGCAGTACTCATTTCACTAGACGCCACCATGGCATTTGACATGGTGGAGTGGCCATACCTCTTTGCTGTCCTCAAGAAGATGGGATTCAGACCCAAATTTGTGAGCTGGATCCGATTACTGTATTCAAAGCCAATGGCTCAAGTGGTGGTGAATAAACGCATATCAACAGCATTTCAGCTAAGTCGTGGTACGTGCCAGGGGTGTCCCTTGTCCCCACTCCTATTTGCTTTAGCCATGGAATCCCTGGCGGCATGTATTCGCAGAAATCCAGTGATTCGCGGTATGCTTTGGGCCCCGGACTGGGAAGATAAGATATCCCTATATGCAGATGATATACTGTTATATTTGACTTCCCCGTGAGCCTCCGTTATATGCCTATTATATATCCTAGCAGTGTTTGGCAGATACTCCGGATTCACCATAAACTGGACTAAATCTGTTGTCTACGTCCTCATGGGGAACCACCTGTCCTCCCGAGGAACTACCCAGTCCAGATAGCGATTGAAGGCTTCCGAGTCCTTGCCAATTTTTATTTTGTTAAATCCCACACTCCGCTTCGCCCATAACCTCCTGCAAGCAATGCAGAGATTGAAAAGGGAACTAAGAAACCGTGAAGTCTTTGCCCCTCTTGTTGCTGGGTAAAACTGCCCTTTTGAAAATGATGGCTCTGCCCCACTTCCTTTACGCCCTCCAGAACTCATTGGATATGGTTCGCAAGTCATACTTTAAGGAAAGAGAGTTTCCAGAGAGATCTCTTATGGGACGGAAAACCCTGAATTGCTTTAACCAAGCTCATCCTAAACTGGTACGACGGTGGCACCAGCCCCCCAGATATTAAAAAATATTATTGGACGACCCAACTAGTAGCCATAAACCAGGGGAACTATGGTTGCCTCGATGACCCAGGATATGCCATGGACAGATGCTCCTCCCAGGGGGAGACTACAGCAGAGCACTCTATTCTAGACCCCGTACATACCCCTAACAGGACCAACCGCACACTCGGCCCATACATGGCATGTTGTGAACAAATATATGGGTTGGGACCGAAGACTCTCCCTGGCAACACCCCTGTGGAGCTCTGAAAAACTAGGGAACATGTCACAAACCAAGGGCTTTCTCAGATTAAAGATCTCTGGGTTAAGGATGAAATCCTCCCATTCACTTTCCTTCAATAACAATGTAGCCTGGCAGACACTGAACGCTATGGAGATCTCCAAGTCCGACATGCCCTCCAGACTCATCTCACTAGGAAGTTCTCCCTCTCCACTGCCTCTCCCTTGGAGGATAGAATACTCGACGACCACCTGCCCGAAAAAGCCATCACGTTGATCTATAAAAACTAATTAATAATATGGAAGACCCGCTCCAATCTCTCAAGGGGAAATGGCTAAGGGACTGCCTGGAGCTAGACGAGGAAGACTGGCATGAAGCAGTCTTCTCCCCGAGGGAGGTGGCAATCCAAGCTAGATTATGACTAGTACAACTCAAAATTCTCCACAGGATATACATAACAGGTCCAGGATTGATCCGCATGGGTAGGGCTGATAGTGGGGAGTGCAGACGTAGGTGTGGAAGGGACGGCACTTTCATCCACATTCTATGGGAATGTGAACACATACAAACCTACTGGCATGCCATACACCACACACTCAGTGAGGTAATCACAATAGACTTCCTGATCATTTGTGAACTGACAGACCTCACCTCCTACACTAAGCAATGGGCAACACTAGCAGTAATGATGGCAAAAAGCAATATAGCATGAAACTGGGGAGCCCTTCAACCACCCAAAATAGAAACATAGAAGGATACCTGGACTGGTGCATGTTCTGGGAGAAATCAGTCTATGTAGCCAGAGGGTGTCCCAAGAAATGGAACAGGGTCTGGAGGCCTTGGAACTCATACAGGGGAGATATCTGCACTCCACCATCACCTTTGAATGAAGATGAGAATCTTACACCCCCCGAAATGTTACATATTGTGCATTGTGACTTGAATCACTGTAACCTAATATGGATGTTTGAAAAGTACACTGTCTCTCACTCATGTCTTAATATGGCTTCTTATTTTGATATTATTTAATAAAAAGTGAGAGCAGTTGGCTCTAGACAGGGAATCCCTGGAGCTCCAGAGAATTTCACAAAGGTTGGGTCTGGAGCCCCATGGTGGCCGCTACAGTGTCCCTAGAGGTAGAGAGTAGAGTAGAGTCTTGCCGGTGGTAGAGGCAGGCTCAATCCACTTAGCGCTCTGGGTGTGATCAGCTGCACGGACAGCGCTGCTCGTTTAGCGCGCTACTTTTAATGGTTGCGATTGAAGTCTCCTTTAAAACTTTTTACTGTGTATGTTGATACTGTTTTTAAAAAAAAAATACTTGAATTCGAATTTTAAAACTGCATTGCACTATACCTGCTCCCCTCGTAATTCTCCAGGCTGAGTCAGAGCTTAGGGAATCTACATAGTCCGCCCACTCCCGCCCTGGTCCGCCGCGTCCAATCCTGGGCGTTTGAGCGGAGGGTGAGGAGGAGCCCAGCACTTCCGGGTTCAGGGCTCACAGCGCAGCGCTCTGGCGACACTGTGAGTGGCTACTACTTAAAGTCCAGGTAAAACGCACTCGCGCTGTGGAGTAGAGTCTTGCCGGTGGTAGAGGCAGGCTCAATCCACTTAGCGCTCTGGGTGTGATCAGCTGCACGGACAGCGCTGCTCGTTTAGCGCGCTACTTTTAATGGTTGCGATTGAAGTCTCCTTTAAAACTTTTTACTGTGTATGTTGATACTGTTTTTAAAAAAAATACTTGAATTCGAATTTTAAAACTGCATTGCACTATACCTGCTCCCCTCGTAATTCTCCAGGCTGAGTCAGAGCTTAGGGAATCTACATAGTCCGCCCACTCCCGCCCTGGTCCGCCGCGTCCAATCCTGGGCGTTTGAGCGGAGGGTGAGGAGGAGCCCAGCACTTCCGGGTTCAGGGCTCACAGCGCAGCGCTCTGGCGACACTGTGAGTGGCTACTACTTAAAGTCCAGGTAAAACGCACTCGCGCTGTGGAGTAGAGTCTTGCCGGTGGTAGAGGCAGGCTCAATCCACTTAGCGCTCTGGGTGTGATCAGCTGCACGGACAGCGCTGCTCGTTTAGCGCGCTACTTTTAATGGTTGCGATTGAAGTCTCCTTTAAAACTTTTTACTGTGTATGTTGATACTGTTTTTAAAAAAAATACTTGAATTCGAATTTTAAAACTGCATTGCACTATACCTGCTCCCCTCGTAATTCTCCAGGCTGAGTCAGAGCTTAGGGAATCTACATAGTCCGCCCACTCCCGCCCTGGTCCGCCGCGTCCAATCCTGGGCGTTTGAGCGGAGGGTGAGGAGGAGCCCAGCACTTCCGGGTTCAGGGCTCACAGCGCAGCGCTCTGGCGACCCCTTCCCCCCTCTATAAATGTGCTTGGGTCAGCGTCCGCGCAGCGGACGCGTGCAGCGGGCGCGCCGGAAGCGAGCCGAAGTCGAGCCTAAGTCCTGCCCGTCTGCGCCCGTCCGCGACAGGACGGGGCATGGGGCACAAACCCTTGGCTCTCTTACACCTGACACTATAAGGTATGGCAGACAGGAACTGTTAGACTTACAGCACCATACTCCCTTGTGCTGCAACCATGCCATGAGCGCTCTATCACTGAAGAAATGTAAATTATGTATGTTTACGCCCCTTATTAGCATCACTTCTGGCAAAACCTTAAACGCAGTAAAAGCAGCATTACTGAATTGTAGATCCATGCGAAAACATTGTGTAGAGATATTTCATCTACTTGAGGATGACAATATTGATATCTTGTTTCTCACAGAAACCTGGCTGGATAGTCATTCAGACCCAGATATTATTCAGGCCCTACCACCTGGGTACTCCCTATCACGACTGGATAGACAGAATGGTAGAGGAGGCGGAATCGCTGTCGCTACTAAAACACCTTTTGAATGCACCCTAACTACCATATCTGTTGACCACTGTGAAGCTGGATCCTTCACAATTACTACAGGGCCTAATCATTCTCTCTCGGGTATCCTTATGTATCGCCCCCCTGGCAGGATTTACGACTTTATTCCCACTCTCATGGAGTCCCTAACTCATCTCGCTCTCAGGAGAAATCGCCTACTGGTACTTGGCGACCTCAATGTCCATTTTGAGGATTCCACAGACAAGGAGGCAGCTGATATTGTAGCGGAGCTACTCTCCATACAATTAGAGTTAAAAAACTCCGAACCCTCACACCAACAAGGACATCTATTAGATCCTGTTTTTGGGAACTGGAAGGGAGTACAAGTCCTTCCTCACCAGCCAATACCTTGGTCTGACCATTTTGTCATCCCGATAAGACTCCAAATGGACGGCAATGAACGTCACAAACAAAGTGTACAACAATACACTTGCAGGAAATGGAAACAATTTTCTATTGATTCCTTTAGTAAAATCCTTCAAGAGGCTGGACCGCCTAAAGGTCGGGATTGTGACACAGCATATAATCACTTTCAAACCTGCATCACTAAGGCCCTTGACAGCACGGCCCCCAAACGCGTCATGACTAGTGCCACGAGGAAAACTAAATCGGCCCCTTGGTTTAGTCAGGAGCTACAAAAAGCCAAAACTGCTTGCAAAAAGCTTGAAAGGGAATGGCGCCTAAACTTTTGTCCTGATAAAAAAATCCATTATAAAGTCGCACAAAAAGAATATAATAAATTGATACGTGCGTCTAAAGCCTCTCACTATAACGACCGGATTCAGGAAGCTGAGAACTCCTCTAAGGAGCTCTTCAAGATATTTAAGGAAATATCAATAATTGACTCCAGCCCTGTCTCCCACACTGATTCTGTGGAAACCTGCAACAAAATCGCAAATTACTTCTCTGGTAAAATCGAGAAGATATATGCGAGCTTTTCTGGTAGTAAAATGTCTGGCTCTGACTTTGTAGAATATAATGATCGTACTAGCACTCAATATTGCTTAGACGCCTTCTCTGTTCCCTCTGCCGACATTCTAATATCTACTTGCAAAAGCATTAAATCCGGCTCTCCTAGTGACCCAGCCCCTCCTAAAATCTTAGCAGCTAGTCTGTCAGTTCTGGAGCCCCATTTTAGGCACATCCTGCAACTTTCCTTCTCCACTGCCTGCCTACCCGCAGCCTGGAAGAAAGCCATAGTCCTCCCCATCAAAAAAAAACCCAACGTTAGTCAGGATCTGTTAGAGAATCTACGTCCCATCTCCCTGCTACCTTACTTGGCCAAGCTGGCAGAGAAAATTGCCAATGTCCAACTTATGGCACATCTGGAAGCCCATAATGCCTTTCATACATCTCAGTCCGGTTTCAGACCCAGATTCTCTACTGAAACAGCTCTCCTGAGAGCCACCGAAACTATGAGGGAAGGAGCCGATGATGGCAAAACTATGGCCCTCATTATGCTAGACCTCAGTGCCGCGTTTGACACTGTAGCTCATCACATCTTGCTACAGTGTCTAAACCGAGCAGGTGTCATCAAAGAGGCTCTGGGTTGGTTGAAAGCTTTTCTTACCAACAGAAGCTTTCAGGTCCAAAGAGGAACTTTCCTCTCTGATAACATGACACTTGCACAGGGGGTTCCTCAGGGCTCTGCCCTGAGTCCCACCCTGTTCAACCTGTACATGGCGCCGCTGGCAGAGGTGGTACAATCGTTCGGCGTAGAGCTGGTCTCTTACGCCGACGATACCCAACTACTGATTTCCCTCTCACAATCCCCATCCGCAGAGGCTGAAAACTTCAAATCTTGTATGAGTAAACTGGCTGTCTGGATGAATGAAAATTGCCTCAAATTAAATGGCACTAAAACGGAGGTACTGGTAATAGGTGGAAGAAACTCTCTGTGGACAAAAGATTGGTGGCCCACTAGTTTGGGACCTGTACCTACTCCTAGTCAAGAAGCTAAAAACTTGGGTGTCTGGATAGACAACAAGCTATCATATGACAGCCATATCAAAAAAACGGTGGGCAAATGTTTTGGAGTTATGAAAACTCTTAACCGCACCCTAGATCTGCTTCCCTTGAATTCCAGACGCACAATGACTCAGGCACTTATCACTTCCCGTATAGACTACGGCAATGTACTTCTGCTGGGAACATCGGATAAAAACATTAGAAAGCTGCAAGTCCTGCAAAACTCAGCGGCTCGCCTTGTGCTGAGACTCCCTCGCAGGGCTCCGTCTAAACCTTCCCTTGCCTCCCTTCATTGGCTACCCATCCGACATAGGATACTATTTAAAGCCCTCCTATGGTGTCACAGGATCATCCATCTAAAAGCCCCGTCTTATTTGTCTGACTTAGCCATACCATATGAGCCGAACAGGACCCTACGCTCTATGGGAACGGGGCTGCTTAAAACCTCGCGCATAAAAAAAGCCAGGATGGGTGGAAAGTCCTTCCGCACCCTTGCGGCTAGGAAATGGAATGCCCTCCCTGCAGCCATCAGATTAGAACTAAATGAGGCTTCCTTCAGGAAGCTGCTGAAAACTCATTTATTTACTTTATAATGTACAGTCTCTCTGATCTCTGGCCAAGACTCTCTCTCCACACAGCGCGGGGACACGCCGGGAGGCGTCACCAGGCGCTTTATAAGCCCCTTTAAAAAAAAAAAAGAACATACTCATGACCATAGGAACCTGAACAATAATGTCCCTCCCTACCAGAGTGGGGATGGCATCCACAAATGGATAAATTGCCTTGAGAAGGCCTGTAAAGTACAGAGGGTCCCTCAGGAACAGTGGGCAGCAATCTTGTGGCTCTCCTTTGCAGACAAAGGTAGAGACAAGCTCCTCACTATTAGAAAAGATGATGCTGATAATTACAAAGTCTTGAAGAGTGCTCTGATTGATGGGCTTGGCTTAACCACTGAACAATACATGATTACGTTCAGAGACACCCAAAAGGCACAGACTCAAGACTGGGTTGACTTTGTAGATTGTGCTACTAAGGTTCTAGAAGGCTGGTTACGTGGCAGTGTGTGATTTTAAAGGATTGTACAATTTAATTATGAGGGAGCAGATCCTTAATAATTGTCAAAGTCAGCTGTTGCATCAGTACCTGGTGGACTCTGATCTGACCTCTCCCCAAGAACTGGGCCAGAAGGTAGACCAATGGGTCAGAACCCGGGTGAGGCAAAAGGTTCAGAACCAAGGGGGTAACTCAAAGAAGCAAGATTCTAAAAACTCTGATAAGAGTGGGGAACAGGGTAAATACCAGAAGTCTTCTCAAGGGCCCCAAAAATCTGCATCTGGTGGGGAGTCACAATCCCACAAAGCAAAAGGCCAAAAGAAACCATGGTGTAAAATCTATAAACAGAAGACCCATTTGACACGTGATTGTACTAAGTCCAAAGACTCAACTCCAGCCACCATTGCCCCTAAGGCAACTGTTCCCCCTAGTTCAGCTTCAAACGGTGGTACTCAGAATAAGGGTGTAGTAGGGTTACCCCTGGGTTCTGAGATGGACTCTGGCCTAGTCAGAGTTCCAACTCAGGCTGTACTAATCTGTGATGGAGGCATGGATATGTCCTCCTTTGTCAGTCCCAGGAATCTAGGCAAATACAGAAAGCAGCCTTTGATAAATGGAAACGACGCTCTGGCATACAGGGATACAGGAGTAAGTGTCACAATGGTGAAAAAAGATCTTGTGGTTCCTGAACAAGTCATATTTGGGGAGATGTACCAAGTAACCTATGCTAGCAATGTCAAGACAGACCATTCCTTGGCAGTTGTTATTTTCCATTCCATTTCCAAGCTTTATTTCGATCATTGCAGACCATAAAAGCAACAAATAAAAAAACATATAATACATTGAATTTGTTTAAACATCATAGGATACAACCAATAGCAGTTTGTTATAGAATCTCGATAACAAGATAAAAATTATTGAAATTTAAAAGCATTAAAACTGTCAATTCATATTTGATAGGTTTAAAGCAATGGAAAATGGAAGAAGTATATTTAGGTTACAGTCGAGGAATTTAAAAACCTGCGACGCCTTGACCACATGGAGTTAAGAAAACGTGAGACTGCAAAAAAATCAGGGGTACGTTTCAGTTCGCATAACTCTTAGAGGCTCCCATATTTGTCTGAACCCCATATTCCTGCATATTGGTAAGAGCCAGGAGCTTCTGATTACAATATAACCTGGCAGAAAAAAAACATGTATAAGGGTCTCTTCCTGGTTCTCACAAGCAGGACAGCCAGGAGGAGAGGCTTTGGTACATTTGCTGGTTAAAGCGTGGACTGGAAGGCAGCCGCATCTAAACTGGGCATATAGTTTCCTTGCCAAGAGTAGATAGACATCATCAAGGAAGGTCTCAAATAAATATTGATCTTTGAAGTTAAAAAAGTCAGAGGTTAAGCAACCATGTTTAGCATTCCCGTAGAGTTCACCCAATCTAAAAAACCTGTAGGATTTAGCTAGTTCGAGGTGTGAGATGGACCGGGACGCTTCTTCCGGGTGGGTCCATAGTTTTTGGACAGTCTATAGCACAGGTCTTTTATGTGTGCCAACAAGGGTATTTTTCCCAACCATGGAAGCCCCAGGATCACCTTCAGTTCTAACCGGTAAGCTAGCAGTTCGGGTGTTGCCCATAGTCTGCGCCAGAAAGCCAAAGGTCTCCTCTCAATTTCCTCATTTATGGGTCTGAGGCCAAAGTCCATATGTAAGGGGATGAGAGGGGTACTTAGCAGTAGGCCCAAGATTTGCCTCATGAACTTATTCTCTGTTCTGACCAGTGCACCTACAGGGCGGTGCCCCCAAAGTTCAGACCCATACATAATTGCACTCCTGATTTGAACTTTATAAATATCTGTTAGCGGGCTGAGTTGTTTTGTGGTTACGATCCTATATAATTTTGCTACTCTCCCGGTCATCTGTGCTGGTCTCAGGCCTGCCTTTTCTTGATGTGGGCCCCATCCAAAAGTTTCCGTCAACGTGACACCCAGGTAGTCAAAGAATGCCACACTCTCCAACTGGGTGCCATTTGGGTGGGGTTGGGACAAGAGGTTTTGCTAGGATTAAATACCATATACTTGGTTTTTGCCCTATTAATCTATCTCTAGCCCCCTGTCTTTGCAAAATATAGAAAGGTATCAAGGGTCCTTTCGATGCCCATGGGTGATTTAGAAAGCAACAAGGTGTCATCCTCAAACATCATTGCTGGCACCTTGTCACGAGCAAACTTTGAGGCATCAATGTTGGCAATTTGATTCAATTGTTCGACCAGAGCATTTATAAAGACAAAACATGCTGGGGGCCAAAACACACCCCTGTCTTACACCCCTATTCACTAGGAAGTGTGAAATCAGTTCCCCGTGTTTCCCATATCTAACCTGTGTAAACTTACTGGTGTGTAGTCGCTTGATCAGAGTTAAAAGATAAGGTGGAATGCCCAGTTCCTCCAGAACTAGCCAAAGTTTGTGGCGAGGTACCAGGGTGAACGCTGATCTAAGATCAACAAAGATCAGATAGAGACTCTCACCCTCGATCGTCACCATCTTCCAATATAATAATCGGAGCCTTAGGATTTGGTCTATGGCAGAATATTTTTTCAGAAGCCTGCCTGATATACGCTGAGCGTCTCACGCTCTTCCATCCAGGACTGGAGAAGATCTAAAATGATCCTGGTGAACAGCTTTTGTGTTACATCAATCAGGCTTATTTACCTATATTTTGAGGGCAGAAGGAGGGATCCTGTTTTGTAAATTGGAAATATTTTGGCCCCTAGCCAGGTGTCCGAGATTTCCATACCGCTTAGTATGGCATTAAATATTACACATAAATATGTGCCCCAGACATTGGGTTCTTCCCGATATAGGTCCCCGAGGATCTTGTCCAGTCCAGGGACCTTTCCAAGAGGCAGCTTCGAAATAACATTCAGGACTTCGGTCAGAGAGAACCAAGTCTCGTCTTCAGGGGAGATCTCTACTCTACACCAGTTGGCTGGGAACCCTCTACGGGCTCTATAATATCCAGAAAAGAGTACAATGATTGGAAATTAAGTTTCCATGCTTCTGCAGAAAAACGGCTCTATGGGTGAACTCCCAGAGGAACTCGCAATTCTAACCAGCGACCAAAACTCCCTCATATCTCTATTGATGGGAGCCATATCTTCACGGGGCAGCTAGCGGAGCACACCTTACCTGCTGGTTCCATTCCCTGGGCTGCACACGCTGTTGGTCTCCCTGCCGCCGTCTCGAACACCGCAGAACGCCCGCTGCAGGGGGAGACTACAGCTCCCAGGCATCAACACTGCACCGCCCACTTCCGCCCTGCAACGCGCCCGGAGGCGCTTAAACAACGGACGCTTCCTCCGCGTCGCGGACGCGCGCAGGCGGTGCCGGGCGGAGCCCGGGCAGAGGGCGGGCTGTCTGTGGCCGTCCGGGGCCGGAGGAGGCCAGGCCGGGCCATCTCTCTAACCTGCTAAGCATGGGTAAGCGAAAACTGATGGGTGCGGAGGGATCTGGTACTAAAAACGCTAAAGTCCCACGTAAGGCTGACACCATCATCTCCTATCTAACTTCTGCAGTGGGGGCTATAAATGAAAAGATTGCAAACGCTGAAAAGGTTTTGGAACTAGAAAGGACAAATGGCACTACCAACAAGTCCTCTACCCCTCCTGTTCTGTCAGAGTCTCCACGTGAGCACACAATCCCTGTTTCTGATATACCACAAGACATTGTCACTAATACATGTGCACTATCAACGGAGGAGGAGTCCAGACGTAGGAATCCTTCAAATCCGGAACAGTTAAAACCCAAAAAATGCGTCCGCAAAACGAAACATTTGCAAGTAGATCAAGATCAAGGACAAATTATAAATGCATTTTTGGGGGACAAACTGGAGGAATTGATCAATTCACGAATAGAACCACTACTCGTGAGCATTGCTAAAGATATTGTGGATTCACTAAACACTTGTGTAGCCGGTTTATTAAAAAGGTGCGAAACCATAGACGTTTTTATAAAAGAATATCTATTGCACTCTCGGGAGGGGAACATCATCCCTAAGCTTGCACCCCCCCCCCCCCCATAGTTTTGGAGGCAGTGGAATGTTCAGGTCCAAGTACAATCACACCCGACACACGAGCAAAAACTAATGTTAAATATGTAGGTGATCTTATAAACCTGACCCATAGTAAAGAAAACACCCTCACCGGTGCATTTGCTACTAATTCCATCACCCAGAAACATACATCATCTCAGTCAAATATTACTACAAATACTCATAAAGGTGGTAATTTTAGGCTGCATTTCCCTCCGATGCCACTCCTTTTGTAGCTGTTTTAACCGGGATTCCACCTCTAGCACATGAGGACACTGAGTCTACAGTGGAACTTCTAGGCAAAACTAGAGAGTGGTGTAGACACTACTCTAGCGGGGATCACGACTTACCTGCATTCAATAGTCTGGTCAGGAGATTGGGGTGGGTAGGTAAAGGCCCAAAGTCAATTCCAGGGGACTGCATTGTTGTGAATTTTGACGAGAAAAATTCCGCTGATAGATTGTTTTGGGACGGTTCTGAGATCACCAAAACGGGGGTCAGACCTTATCCTTTGGGTTTTTTCTATCCACCTTTAAATGCCCAGAATGGTAGGCGGCCTGTATCATTATCATACAGTCAACCCCAATTGGGAATACTTGCTCACGATGGAACTTCCAGACCTAGGGCATCCTGTATCCCACCTCAGCAACTTATCACATCATCAAAGGACCCCAAGAATAAGGTTAATACATCATGTGGGGGTATACCTCTTTCAAATCGTTTTTGGGATGGATGACATTGATTGACAACCAAACCAATGTGGCAAAAAAGATGTGATCGTTGCGACATCACTCCCAAAAAACATATGTAGTATTCTGAGCTGGAACATAGCCGATTTTAGATCCAAAAGCAAGGATGAAAGTTTGCTAGGCATGATTAGAGTCCATGAAATTCTAGCATTGCAAGAAACACGGGACACAAGAAATAGCCTGGCTGTGGATGGCTATACCCACTTTAGTATCCCAGCCGAACCTAGTACGGAAGGCAGAGCGAAGGGAGGATTAGCCACACTGATTTCATTAAATATGAAAGGTAGAGCTAAACAGATTGATTCTGGCTCTAGAAATTGCTTAGTTGTCGAACTAAAGATAACTAACTCCCCCACCATATTACTGATAAACTTTTCTAATTCTCCAGTCAGTCATACCCCAAATGAGCATCTAGACTCTCTGGGAGAGTTCTTGAACAAGTATGTGGAGTCCAGTAAACATGAGTTTGAGGTCATACTCATGGGAGACTTAAATATTCACCCATGTAGTTTAGAGTGCCTTCTGGAAGATAGCGAGGGTCCTCCCCACTCGCTCCCGATGCATTTTGAACATACAAAACAGGGGGAGGCTTTGGAGCTTCTCCTGGCATCAATGAACCTCTATGAACCTGGATGCTGCGAGACTGAGTATAGGTCGAACACATATGTAGGAAATAATACAGGCACGGTTATTGACTTTATTTTCATATCCACTTATGTTGTATCGCAGGCCATAAACTATAGGGTAGAACATTCTGTTTTTAGCGATCACAATCCCATAATCCTGGAGGTTGCCCGATGGGGACCATTAGGATGCATTTAGATGCAGGTTCCTTGTGCCACTGAGCTGGTTCCTAAAGACCAGAATCAGAGGCTAAAATGGGACAAAGTAATCCCAATGACCTTCCTACAAGACACCCTGGCTAAGTTTGAGGTAGAGGTGGGCATTTGCCTGGATAATATCGACCCGAATGTAACATTAATTGAGGCTTTTAACGTTATATGCCATCAAGGTAATTCCGAGTTAATGGTTAAAATAAAACCAGGTTTGAGTTTGGGGCCAAAATGATTTGACTCCAATTGTACAAAACCTCACTCAGTCCTCCTTACAGCGTTAAAGTAAAAACCAAGGGACAGAGCACTTATTGCATCCCTTAGAAAACAATATAAACAGGCCATCCAGGCCCGTAAATTACAGATCAAAGACAAGGCCTGGAATGATTTATTATCGGTTGAGGCACAGCGGGATAGCTCCAAATTTTGGTCAATTATAAACCATCCCTACTTCTCGGGCATAGAGAATCATGGTGTAGAATGTATTATTCCGGATGAACAGTGGGTGGCCCATTTTGGAAACATATATAGTCATCCAGCCTACACTATCGCACATGAGATAACGCCCCCGGGAAATGTAGTAATGGTCCCGGCCTTCAGGGCTGAGGAAGTGGAGAAAAGCCATAAATGACACACTAAAGAATAAAGCCCCGGGCCCAGATGGGGTACCCGCCGATCTCTTCAAGTGCGCACCAACTTTTTGGGCCAAAATCCTCAGTAATGTTTTTTTGTTTTCAAAACCAATTTTATTATGAGTTCAAGCAAGTTTCAGTACAGCCCTCCACAGTCAGGAGGAGACTGTCAACGACAGATAGGAAAAGACACAACATTGACACAGCATTGAACCCAATGTTATAGAATGAGAGATGTCGAACTACCCCCGCCCACCCAACCCCAAAAACACCAACCAACCCCGCCCGCAGCTACCCACCCCTTATCCCACCCTAACCCAGTGCACGTGATCACAGTTCAGCAACATGAAATGGCATACAAAGGTGGAGCCGGCCAGCAGCCTAGGGTGCGGGATCCACATCCAGCGGTAGTGCATCATCAACGTCCATGGGGGGGTCGAGGGACAGGCCCCTGTAGTTTGCCCACCGTTTCCAAATTTTGTAATGTTTGCGGGGACACCCCCGGGCTTCGAAAACAGGCTGCTCCAGACCCATGAGGAAGTCCAGGCCCGCCTTCCAGGCACTGAGTGGGGGGGGCGCGCTCGCTCTTCCAGCCCTGCGCCAGATCTCTCTTCGCCACCACAAGCCCCAGCAACAACAGATGACGTTTATAAATATTGCCCCCAACATTTTCTAGAACATGAAGAAGGCCCAACCTAGGGGTACGAGGCAGGTCCCACCCCAACACCTCGGACAAGCAGTCCCAAACCTCGGCCCAGAATCGAGTCAGTCTCTCGCAGGACCACACAGTATGAAAAAGGGTTCCCCTTTCAGAACCACACCTCAGGCACTCCGGAGTTGCAATAAGGCCCGCCCGCCATAGACGGTCTCTAGTATAATAAGCTCGGTGGAGGTATTTGAACTGGATGAAGCGGAGGCGGATAGCTATAGCAGCACCACAGGGAGATTCAAGGGCCTCGCGCCAGTCGTCTTCATCCAGGGGACCAACGTCACCCTCCCAAGAGGCCTTCAGCTTCGAGAGCGAAGGGGAGCAGTGTGTGACTAGAGAACGGTATATCTGAGAGACCTTCTTGTCACCTAGGTCTCCCATAAAATGTTTTGCCTCGATGGGACTAAAGTCAGGGAGCTGCTCCAAGCCCACTAGGCTAGGAGTAAGAGCGTGGCGAAATTGGAGGTAGCGGAAGAACTGGGACCTGGGCATACTGAATTCAGAACTGAGGTCCTGAAAGGACTTAAGGGTAGTACCAGAGAGGACATGGCCGAGGGATGAAATCCCGATCGTGTCCCAGCCGTCGAACCCGGACAAAGACGCCAACGCCGGTAGCATGCCATTACGCCATAACGGAGTCTCGCCGTCAGCCTACCCCATCAACCCATACGGTGCAGGGCCCGCCGCCAGACCGCGAAAACCACCTGGGTAACCCATGGAAGCAGTCGCCTCCGCCTGGCCGAATACAGCAAGGTGTGGAGGGAGGCGCCACCCATCAGAGAGTGCTCCAGGGCATAGGCCGGATCACTGCGATCCCCATACCACCACTCGTTAAGCACAAGGAGATGATAGGCCTGATAGTAAGACAAAATATCTGCGGTCGCCAAGCCGCCGCAGTATGTAGAGAGGAAGCATGTGCGTAGCGCCACCCTGGAGGCACCCCCAGCCCACAGAAACCGGCCCAGCACAGAGTTAACAGTACGGAACCACTGTGGGTCAATCTGAAAGGGATGATTCTGTAGTTGTCAGTAATGTTTTTAACACCACAAGAGACCATAACTTTCCTGAGTCTTGGGTAAAATCTATAATTATCCCAATTTTTATAAAAGGTCTGAGGGGAGAATCAGCCTGTTATAGGCCGATCTCGCTAATAGATTCTAGTGTAAAAATCCTGGGTAGAGTGTTATTGGGGAGACTGACCACTTGGCTTGATGGGAAAGGGATTATGTCAAATGCACAATATGGCTTCAGGGCAAACAGGAGCACACTGGATCAGTGGCTTAACCTCGAACTCCTTATAAATAAGCACTTGATTGCCAGGGGGGTCTCTTTACATGGCCTTTATGGACCTCTCCTCAGCTTTTGACCTTGTCAACAGGGCGAAGCTGTGGGGGGTCCTCTTGGACATGGGCTTTGATCCCCCATTGGTTAGCTACATAGCCGAACTTCACCGCGACCTTTTGGCCTAGGCTAGAGTCACCAAGGAGGGCAGTTGCACCTGTCACTTTAAATCAGAGAGGGGGGTTAGGCAAGGATGTATCCTAGCTCCTCTCCTTTTCACACTTTATATTAACGCCCTTGAGCCAGCTTGACGGACGCATCCTTGGATATCCCGCGTGCAGGAGAGACAAAGATTCCGGTCCTCCTGTACGCGGATGACGCCGTTCTTTTGGTACGTTCTGGGGTGGCCCTTAGCTGTCTATTGGACTTTTGGTAATTTTATGGCCTCTCTAGACCTGAAAATTAACACTCAGAAATCGCAGATTATGATCACTGGAGTTGCAGGTAGAAAAAAGAAAACTAAAACTTTTTTCTGTACTGGGCAGGAGATAAAGAGAGTGCCATCCTTTCCATACTTTGGGGTCTTATTTGATGACAGAGGAACTTGGGGCTCTCAGCAACTTTCAAAAAGTAACACTATAGCAAGAGCGGCTGCAGCTTTGCTTGGATTTACAAAAAGGCTGGGAGCACGCCCCATGGAGGCTATTATAAAAGTGAATAAAGGAAAATGCTTGTCTATAGCCTATTATGGCTCCGCCATCTGGGGTCACGTGAACCACGACAAGATTTAAAAGGTGGAAAATAAATTTCTGAGATCGCTGCTTTCTGTTCCCAATTCCACCCCTATATACTCACTACACGCGTAACTGGGTTTGGGATATGTAACAGATGCATTAAAGTTAGCCCCAGTCACTTGCTGGCTAAAAACCTGGCTCAATAAGGAGATATCATTAAATCATATAATCCTTAACACCTTGGCTGCTAGGTGTTTCCCCCCCCCTGTGCTGGAAATTGCCATTTTGCTGGTGTCATGACGAGCTCAGCTCGTCAGCAGCACAGCTCAACTGTGCATCATGACGAGCTGAGCTCGTCATGAGCATCGAAAGGGTTAAAGACTGTTTAGCCTTGGATAGAGCCTTAAATATCCTGTGGGTGAGATATGTTAAGTTACAACTCACAAAAGCGGGTCGTCCTGAGCTTTTTTTCTCCCCAGAACGTATTACAAAAGCGGATGTCAATACAGTAACAAGCATTTGCAATGCAATAGGTCTCGCATTAGGAAAGTTTGAGCTATTGGTATTGTAAATGACAAATATTTTATTCATGTGTTGTTTTTGAAAATACCAAAATGAATAGCTTTGTCATTTACAATGCCAATAGTTTTTACTTTCGCAAATGTGAAACCTTTAGCATTTGTAATGCAATATGTGTTGTATTTACATGACTTAGATGTATTGATATTACAAATAACAATGGCGTTTTTAAATAATTAATACTTAAATAAAAGTTATTGTAATTTATAATGGCAATAGCTTTAACTTTTGTGTAGATTGTGTTCAGTGTATTTTATTGTGACGAAAATCCAAGAACAGAAGTGAAATATTAACATCTTTTTGTGACATTTGTAATAAAGCTTGAAACATTGAGAGAACATATTTGAACCAGTTCTTGTTGAATGGTTGCACAGATTGATGCTGTGCTGTGGTGGCGCTGACTGATGTTGGGTGGCGACGAGTGATGCTGTGGCATTCAGTAATGCTGTGGTAACGCATAGTAAAGTTGTGGTGCCCCTGAGTGATTCTGTGGTGGTGCTGAGTGATGCTGTGGTGATGGGATAGATAGATAGAGTGAGGGTGATAGATAGATAGAGGGAGGGTGATAGATAGATAGATAGAGTGAGGGCGATAGATAGATAGATAGAGTGAGGGCGAAAGAGAGATAGAGTGAGGGCGATAGATAGATAGAGTGAGGGCGATAGATAGATAGAGTGAGGGCGATAGATAAAGTGAGGGAGATAGATAGATAGACAGATAAAGGGCAAAGAAAGATAGAATGAGGGTGATAGATAGATAGATAGATAGATAGGTAGATAGATAGATAGATAGATAGATAGATAGATAGATAGATAGATAGATAGATAGACAGACATACAGACAGACGACAGATAGATAGATAGATTGTGTGAGGGCGATAGAGTGAGTGCGATAGATAGATACATTGTTAGAGTGAGGGGCGATAGATAGAGTAAGGGCGATAGACAGATAGATAGAGTGAGGGCGATAGGTAGATAGAGTGACGGTGATAGCTAGATAGATAGAGTGAGATAGATAGATAGATAGATGGTTGTGTGTGGTTGTGGTTCTGTGTGCAGTTGTGGTTGTGTGTGTGTGGGGTTGTGTTTGTGGGGTTGTGTGTGTGTTGTTGTTTGTGTGTGTGTGTGGTTGTGTGTGTGGTTGTGGTTGTGTGTGGGGGGTTGTGTGTGTGGGGTTGTGTGTGTTGTGTTTGGGGTTGTGTGTGTCGTTGTGGGGTTGTGTGTGTGGTGTGTGTTTGTGGGGTTGTGTGTGTGTGTGGGGGGTTGTGTGTGGTTTTGTGTGCTGTGTTTAGGGTTGTGTGTGTTGCGTTTGGGGTTGTGTGTGTGGTTGTGGGGTTGTGTGTGGGGTTGAGAGTGGTTGTGTGTGTGTGGTTGTGGGTGTGTGTGTGGTTGTGTGTGTGTGTGTGTGGTTGTGTGTGTGGGGGTGTGGGGGTGTTTGGGGTTGTATGTGTGTGGGATTGTGTCAGTGGAGGGTTGTGTGTGTGTGGGTGTGTTGTGTGTGGGGTTGTGTGTGTGGGGGGGGGTTGTCTGTGTGTTTGGTTGTGTGTGTGCGTTGGCTCAGCGAGACCTAAAGAAGTAGACACTACATGTAAATTGTTTTTTCCGTTTTTCAATCCGAGATATTCAAACTCCAATTCGTGGGGTATTGCTTGCTGGGTGAAAATAGAGTACCCTTTCCAACCTGAACAAGGTAGAGAGTTATTCGCCGAACAACTAAAGTAAAACTTATACTATGATTGATTTGTTTCTGGCAGCAGTTCAGAATGTAAGAATGTAGCCTGGCCAGGGTTCTCATACATGCCACATTTCCACCCTACATACTTTGCACAAATATAAGTTATTTTTTTTTACTGTGTGTGGCACAGTTCCCCAGTGCAACTAGTCTTTGATGTCAGCAACTTGAAAAAGTGACACAGATTTTCCCACTTGACTCTGGTGGTGTAGCCAAAATATAGATCTGGTATAACATACAGACTCCAGAAACTATAGCACTGGCCGGACACCTCCTGTATATTTGTTATTATGGCACTCCACTGCCCCTACATACGCACCCCAGGAGTGTTGCACTATTTGGGGGCAATTTCTATACTATTAACACTGCAGGAATTATTTTGTGAAATACGGGTGTCCTCTTTTTTAAAGAAAACAACACACAAGGCATTTGGAATGTCCCATCGAAGCACACTGAACCCATGAAAATGTTAGACATAAGTAATTCCAAAACTTGGTAATTATGCCTTCACAGGCATAAAGGTTAGATGTATGCCTGTTGTCGAGTTATACATGCATGCTATCCCTTCATTTGTCACTGTGTTTGGTGAAAGGGAATAGACTTGGAAGGAGAGAGGGGACAGATTGTTGTAGGCGCTTCGGCATATGAGGTAAGCATTGAAGAAATAATGCTAGACATTGGTAAAAAAAATGTAAATGTCTGCAAAATAATAGCTTTCAATTGTACCACAAGAGCAGCTGCATACAGCGTTAATGTTTTCCACATCAATGTATGTGCAGCGCATGTAGGCCAGGCATATGCTTTGCATTGTGGGGCATGTAGTCTTCTGTACTGTACCCAATTATAAAAGAAGGAGTAGAAGATACAGATGCAGAGCAAAACCCTGGATTGTATAAGCTACTGCAGCTGGAACTGGGAAACCAGGGAGAACTGCACTGCGATGGTTATAGTTCAAAATAAAGCGTGAAGTTTATATCGTTTTTAAAATGTATATGTTCTTGTGAAAACAAAACCAATTACCGGTCAGTGCATTATTGTTAAGAACATGCCCTTTACAAGAATGTGAAGGATGCAGTAAACTCTCAGTCACGGTCAATGTGAACCTGGCGATTATCTTAAAAAAAAAAAATTGTAGCAGAAAAGGGCAAAATAAACACCTAACTCAATGAGAAACTCTAAAGACGAAAAATAGTCAAAATGCAGCTGCACTAGAGTTAAACTGAGTGCCACAATTTCAGACAAAATATCTGCTGGCTGCTTTACTCGTGGCATCACATAGGGTTTTTAAAAGAACAATTTAGACTAGTAACCAAAAACGTTTTTAAGAGCAGGAAATCAAAGTTGAAAAATGCATTTAGAGAAGATAGTTGTAGCCCTGCTTAGTGTATTTTAATTGATATAAAGTTCCTTTTCTCTCGTTTTTCAGCAAAATTGAACCGGCGTAGAATAATATTGTACAGATCTTAAGAAGAAACAATGGGTTCCTCTCAGGTGGCTCACTTAATGGGTCCAGCAACTTTTCATCGAGTTGTTTTTAATAAAGCGTGTTGAAAAAAGGTTGAGTAACCTTGCCAAGGAAATGGAAAAAATGCTGCTGTTTTTTTCATTGTGCTGAGAAACTGAACATCCTGCGTGCCATGCTGAATGATTTTGGGTGACCTGGAAGAGTGCTGTGAATGGTATGAATTGTTCTGCTGTCTTTGTTGCGGCAGAGCTTCTCTTGGTGCAGACAGAGGAAGTAACAGCACACAGCAATAACAGAGAGATATGTCTCCTTATCATCAGACTTTACCTTCACATAACCACGTAAGGCAGCTGACGCTGCACTTCGTATTTGAAAGTGAAAGCGTGCCCACGCAGAGTATTTAAAAGTGAAAGTGGGTGTGGCTATTAGTAATTAAAAGTTAAGGCGAGTGTTGTGCTTTTGATGTAAAAGTGAAAGCAGGCACGGAGTATGTAAAATTTACAGCTTAGGTCCCATGCTGCTTGGAAAAGATCAAATGACCGTACAGGCTGCATTCCGTTACACTGCCCTAACAAGGAGGGTGGGGAGAAGGAATTGAGAGCAGAGGAAGGGGGGGGCGGTGGGTTGGGGGGGCTGAAGGAGCATGGAAAGAGCCAACAATCAAACCATTAACAGCACGGCGCTTGTGAAAGGGCGCTGTGCTGATAATGTATGCGTGTCACACACTTGTAAATTAAATAAACCAGTGCTGCATTAATGACTACCCCAGCCTTCCACCTAGGGGCACCCAGCCTACCTCCGCTACAGACACTGCCTGCCAGCTCCCTGCCTCTGGATCTCCGAGCGAGATGATCTGGACCCGACAGGGGGAGGGAGGGAAAATGAAAGAGCGCCTTGTGCGCGCTATAACAAGGCGGAAGAGACGCGAGACGCCAGCGGCCACTCGCATGCACATCTCCTGTCCTAGTAGTGATCGGGAGGGTGCCGCCGCGCTGCCCGCGGCGACCCAGAAGCTCTTGGCTGGCCGGCCAATCTGCTCGCGGCCGACCGGAAGTCCCGCCTCCTGCGGTCCGGGAGAAGGTGGCCTGCCGGCGCATGGAGCGCCCTGCCGGTCCTGGGTAGCCCGGGTCCCCAGGAGGGGGCCCGGGGAGAAGGAGGAGTGTGGCGCCTGTTGCGGGGCTCCTCTGACCTGAGGGAGCCCCGATCCAGAAGAGGAGACGCGCCATGAGGAGCAGAGCGCAATAGGAGCCCCGCCGGAAGAGAGCAGCCGGTGAGTGGGGCCCAGGGCTGATGTGAAGTTAGAGTCCCCCGTAGGGGACTCCGTGCCTGCCTGTGTGTATGCCTGGGGGAGGGGGGAGGGGGAGTGTGTGCGCGTGTGCGTGTGTGCGCGAGGGAATTTGTGTGCGCATGCGTGACTGTGTGTGTGATTGAGAGAGAATGCGAGGCAGGGGATGTGCTCGCCCTCGAGGATGAATCTGAGACAGCGAAGCGCGTGGGCGATCGCTGTCTCACGTTCCCCCAGACACGCCAGCAAAAGATGTCTTCGCAGACACAAAGCATGCTTCGCATGCTTTTTAGGTCTGCTCGACCTAAAAAGTACCCTGGCTAATATGTACATATCAGAAAGGGAAGAAACCGAACTAAAGAAGCCACTTGTCAGAAAGAACTACACGCTAATGACTGTCCCGGGCATTGAACCATATCTTATTTTAGTATCCGGACCATTTCATCGATTTCTTTTAATCAGATTTCGTTTTAACCTTATTCACCTAATGCTTGGTCATTATCATTATTGGGATACACCAGAGAATGCAAAACCCTGTGACTGTGATCATTTTTCTCTTCAGGACACGTATCATTTTATTATGTTCTGTGATCACTATACCACGATTAGGAAAAAATATTTGCTACCAATTGTGCGCGAGGCAGGCTTTGTACAGTTCAGGCCAGCACTCATGTTCTTGCAACTCTTACCCACTGCAAGAGTAACATTTCATGTAGCAAATTTTTTAGTCGCAGGAGTCCGCATTAATAAGAATCGCCTAAACTCAAAGTCTATACCAACTAACAATTGATCATTTTTAGCATATATGATGTTTTTAGTACTTTTTATAACTTTTTATAACTTTTAGATACCTTCCATATGTATTAATTCTACGAAATATGGCTGTATGAATTTCTTACTTTTTTAAAATTTGTAACTAATAGATCAATGTACTGTGCTTGTAATGATGAAATGTATTATGTGTCCACCTTTTTTGATTTTTATTAATCGAATAAAGAAACTTGACTGACTGACTCTATTGATGAGTACCTGTTTGATCGCATCCAATCTTTCGGACTCCAACTCATCTTTGGCAGACTTTATACTATTCTTATATAGAACCCTCCTGGTTTTTATCAAAGATCTATATTTGGTTTTTATGGCATCAATAGGAGCACTCTTTGCCATACGGCAAGTGTTGTTATACCAGGTGGATTTCGGAGTCCTATATCCCTTGGTGTGCATGAGGGGATTAAAAATATTGGTTAGACTGGTGGTCAAGTCCGAGTGTATGGTCGTAATTTGAGTGATGGTGTGAGGAATGCCAAGAGTTTGCGCTGCAGTTTCCATCGCCAACAAGGGAGGGATAGTTAGGGAATAAACAGCCTGATTCATCAAGCTGAATTGCGCTTGCGAGTGCGATTTTTGCGGATGTACCATGTTACAACGCATACTATTACAACTACCTACTGTTACAACGCGACCATTACAACGCATACCATTACAACGCATAGCGCTTTGAGGTGCTGGATAGTGGTAAGTATAATTTACTATTCTAACTCCAGTCCCCGTGGACCCTAGGGAAGGTGTTGGATAGTAAATTATACTTATTCCCTATCCTAGAGCGCCCCCCAGCGCAATGCGTTGTAATGGTATGCGTTGTAAAAGTCGCGTTGTAACAGTAGTGCGTTGTAACAAATGCGTTGTAACAGGTGTATACCGATTTTTGCATTTGGGATTCATCATCCCAAATGCAAAAATCGGTAATAGCGATTTCGCAATTTTGCGAGGAATTACATTTAAGGAATCTCTATTTGAGATTCCTTAAATGCAATTCATCATCCATTTGTAAATAGCGAATTCGCAATTTCGGCCCGCTATTTACCGCAAGGTCAAACCTCGTGGTAAATAGCGAAAACTTAGAAAAAAGCTTTTAAAAGCATTTTTCTAAGTTGCATGTTTAACACACACATGTCCTTTGGACATGTGTGTGCGCAACACCTGTTTAAATTTCCATTTAAGGTGTGCAACAGGGTGTCCTTTGTACACCCCTGGCACCCTTTAAATCGCTATCTTATTTGCGATTAGCAAATTGCTAATTGCACATAAGGAATACTCCCCATTCATTCCTATGGGCCTTATGGCCCATAGGAATGAATGGGAAGTTATTCCTTATTTGCGATTAGCAATTTGCTAATCGCAAATAAGGAATATGTAGGAATTGCACTTTATTTTGCGATTCCTACATGAATCCTGTTTTGCGAGTCTGTGATAGTGATTCCTTATGAATCGCTATTATAGACTCGCAAAACGGGTCTTTGATGAATCAGGCTGTATGTGCAGCTACCTTATCAAGTGACTTCCTCAAGTTATCCCATCTGATTCTTCTTCTATTATTGTCTAGGGAAAGACATGAGTCAGAAGAGGGGCCGGTAATAGGGGGACCATGTAGTTCCGGGAGCTGGAGTTCAAGCACCAAAGCATTGTGGTCGCTGTTGTGTCTTGGCAAGACATTAGAATCAAGCACCCAATGCCAGATGCTTGCCTCCACTAGAATGTAGTCAAGAAGGGATGATTGGCCCGGTCAATTAAAGGTGAATTTACCTGGTTGGTCTGACTTGGTGCGCCCATTACAAGCCCTCAATGCATGGGTTAGTGTTACCGCATTTATCTGTAAAACCAGTGGTGACTGGAGGAATAAGTGGGGGAGGGATTGACCAAAGAGAGTCCTCTACGGAAAGGATAGAGTCAGTAGGAGTGGTTAGTGGTTCGAATTGTCAGTTGAAGTCACCGCCTATCACCATCCTGGTATTTGGAGGAAACAATTCAATCAGCGAGGAAAGCAAGCCCATAATCTTGGATTCCTAGACCAAGGGGACCGGCTGGGAATTTACATTGATAAAGGCAATCTTGTTTAGGGCACTAAAAGTGAGGATGGTACACTGGATATCATCCGAGACGGTGACCATCAGCTCAACAGTACAGTCCAGATGAGTTGCAACCCACGTGGCTAGTCCTCCTGATGGTCTACCTCTGCCTCCCATAGTAGCTAACACATCAAATGCTGCAAAGCTCTTCATGGTGGTATCATCTCTGGCCCAAGTCTCCTGGAACATGCACACGTCATAATTTTGTATAAATTGTGTCCAGTCAGGGTTATGCAGTTTGTTTTTAATTCCAGCGGTGTTCCAAGGCAACACCCTCAGTGGGAGACCTCGACTTGCAATGGTGGCTTGCGCGATGGGACCTACAATGTTTGTGTCTAAGATGGAGTCCTGCTCAACCAAAGTGTTGTGAGTTTCCACTTGTGATAAAAAACTGTTGGTGACCCTAGGTACAGTTTTATGGTCAGTGGTGTAGGGTCTTTGATTGTTGGATGGAGGTGAAAGTACATCAATAAGGCCTTGTGCACTCAGTTGGGGTTCGTGCTGGGATGGCTTTATTGTATGATCAATCGTGCCAAGAATATCTCTAGACAATAGCCCACTAGTATTCAAGTTAACCTCTCTGTAGGGCTCCCCTGGTCCCAGTTTAGAAGAGATATCAAATAAGTTTGAAAGTCAATCAACTTCTTCAAGTGCCCCATACCTATTATCTACTGCAACATTATACTGAATTCGAGGGGGTTGGCCAGATGTAGAGAGGGGGTGAGGCCAGTGGGTTGTAACTCTTGTACCTGGGGTCCATGATGGTATATATTTACAGGCATAAAAAAAGTCCAGTGTGTGTAGTTGTATCCCTGTGGGCGGTGTATGGGCGGTGTATGGAAGCTGGGAAACTGACGAGCCAAATATTGGACTGTCCGGGGATTGCTAAAGTTGATGACTATGCAATTGCCCTTGATTGTCTTAGGATTCTTACCAACCCAACTCACTCTTTGGACCAGTAATATCTCACCCGCCCTATCAAAGGGGAATTGGCCGTGTCTAGTGAGCCAAAAGAGGCACTTGTTTCTTAGTTCCAACTGTGTCTCTTCCCATCCTGGTTTTGTTTCGGGTACACCGGTCAAAACTATAACATACAACAGTGAGGCTGGTGGTAGATTAATTGTTGGCAAGGCTGGAGAGTCCAAACCAGAACCCTCACAAGATGGTAGTACTGGTGCTGTCCTCTCTGCCATCTAGACGGTGTGAGCGGGTGCATCTCTGGATGGGCCTCCCTGGTTCAGGTCAGACTGGGAGCTCGCAATACAGTTATTGGTGTTGATATTGGTGTTACGAGCCCTGATGTTATAAGCATTCGAATGGGGAGGACATAGTGAACTAAGAAGGGATACACCTCTGAGTGAAAGAGTTTGCTCTGCACTATCCGTCTGTGTGCTGCTATCTTTTTTCTCTACTGGAACCGCCCGTGTATTAGCCAAAGGTTTATTTAGTGGGGATTGGGCAGATATCTGGTCACTTGTTCGATTCCGTAGATGGAGCACTAGCTCTTCTTTAACAATGGTTCTCATCTGTGCCTCTAATTCTACTATCAGACTCTTTACCCATAAGGGGCAGTCAGAGTTTTTATAGGAGTTGGTAAATGGTTTTGCTATTCGTCCCAGTCTGACTGGATTGACGTCACTAGTGGATGTTTCTGGGCTGGGCTTCTTAGTTGGACCTTTCCCCTTTTTCTGTCTCGCAACTTTGGGGCCTGCAGTATTTGTACTGCCTTTCCGAGTTTTTGTTTTTACGAGGGAAGTTTGTGGGGGAGATTGCATGGACTTACTTTGGCCAGATGAGGATATTAATGCACTAGGAATCAGTTCTAAACTAGTTTGTACTGAGAGGGGTGTTTCTGTGGGTTTGGGAAATAGATGAGGAGTCAAAGAAAGTCGCCTTTCTGTTAGCTCGATTTCTGCTGACACTACCTCAATGGCTCTCTGGAGCATCCTGTTGATAGAAGTTTGGGGAAGTGGGGCCGGAATTAATACTGAAGGATTTTGTTTGGGTATACGGCCACATTTCCCCATGTCTGGTAGAAGAAAGAGGGATAGGTAGAGTCCAATGCAAAGCCTAATCCCTGCAAAGAATGTGATGAAGCCAACTCACAAATACAGCAACAAAGGGAAGAACAGACAAGGGCCAGTAAAAGCAGACTGGTGAAGGAACAAGGCCTTAGCCCAAATAGGTCAAAACTACAACGTGTGCGAAACACTTAGCAGCAGGGAGTGCGTGTAAACATAGACCAATATATACAGACTAAAAAATGCACAAGCCCAATAAGTCAAAAGTGCAACGTGCGTAATAGCAACCAAAAGGCTTGTAAACATAGACCATAGTACGGAGGCTGCTAGAGCAAGAAAGACCTTGGGCTAGAAGGCAACAATATTAATTGACTGGGGTAAGTTTAACAACAAGAGATGTGTATATGTGATTACAGTCATTACAATGTTCCTGTTTAGGTGTAAAACAAGTCCGAGGGCGCTTGCTCAGGCCATGCTGTGTTAGAGAATAACTCCAGTCAATATTGGCAAATGCAAGGGAAAAAATAGAAAAAGCAAAAAGTAGGAGGACAATAAAAACGGAACACACAGTACCTCTCAGCCATCACTGATGGAGCATGGGGTATTGGCTACCTATAAAAGTAAGGGGGGTGGCCCTGCCCTGCCTCTTCCTGGTGATAATGGGCAAGGACGGGCCCACCCTTGGCCTGGGCTTCGCCCCCACCTGCCCGCGAGCCGCAGTGGTGGAGGCAGGGCTATAAGCACGATTGCCATGCCTCCCTTTCACCAGCGGCACCTGGTATGGAACAGGGAACGTTGGGACATGTAGTCCTTTCGGCTCAGTGCAGCGCTAAGTGTGGCAGGAAGCACTGTCTCATCAGCGAGGTCCACAGGTGCTGCAGTCCCCCTGCTCAGCTGGGCAAAAGAAATAGATTGGCCCCGAGTCCCTGGTCACATGGGCAGCAACAACAATACAGAGATTAACGGTCCCGCGCCGCGGTGGTGGAGGCAGCACTATAAGCGCGATGGCCATGCCTCCCTTTCACCGGCGACACCTGGTGTGGAGCAGGAAACAATGGGACATGCAGTCCTTTGTGGCTCAGTGCAGCGCTAAGTGTGGCAGGAAGAACAGTCTCATCATTTCCCACAGCGCCCCACGGACAGGAGCCGATCTCCTTGAGCACCCTAACCATTTTCTGAACTTTAGTTTACCTGCTATTCACCGACTAATAGTAACATTTTGGAGTGCAGCGGACCTCTTTTTCTTTTCAATTTCTTCACCTGTCCACCCGCTCAGCACCCACCATTCAAACAATATGTCTCACACAGACATAGCTAACTTGACTAATACCAAAGCTGATACCTTTATATTTACTACGGAGGATACTGATAGAATATATACACTTATACAGGAGCCCCAGTGTATATCATCGATCACAGGTTCTGTGCAATCAAACATACGCCAACTTCTCTTTGCTGCCAAGAGAGAAATAAATCAACGCCTACACGCCAATTCGTTAATTCGCTACCACAAAGTGTCAAAAATACCGAGAGGTTTAAGTATTCCTCTCAAATCTACCCTTTGCAAAAATAATATCAGATTTACCGAAAGGTGGTTTGGAATTCTGAATAAGTGTTCACTAGATTTAATTTCTCTAATTGTGGAAGAGTTGTCTAAAATGCTTGAAGATCTAACATCTGAAGTCACAAAATTGAAAGAAGAGTTAAGCACCAAACTTAGACGCGAAGAACTAGGTCAAACCCTTGCTGACGTCAATGTGCAACTAGAAAAATATACCAAAGAAATAAACGAACGCAAGCTACGTAAGTTCAAAAGGGACACTGTGGACTATAAGCTTGGGGAAGTGTACAACTGGGCGGAAATTTATGCGTCTAGAAGGCAACAAAGGTCCAATTTTAACAAATCCACAGATGGTGAAATCTCTTCCTCGGATTATTCTTCACGCACGAGATTCCCAAGATATGATTCGCGTCAACCGCCACATCAAGACACCACACAACATAGTAATACCTCAATAAGTCAACCTACTGCTACCAGCACTGGCACTGTGTCTTTTTTAGGATCAGGCACCGACGCAACCGGCGATCCAGGCGGACCCAGTTCAACAGACTGTCAGCACTCAATAGCAAAGTCAACACGGAGTCACAGAACTTAGTTATAAATAATTCCCAAACCAATATTTCGGAAGGTGTTACAAAAAGGCATGTCCTTTGTTCTAACGTACACCACCAATAATCTAGAAACACAAGTGAGTTTCTACAAATTCATGCGGACACTTAGATTAAAACACTTCTTCACTAACGTTTGTGTACCATCACTCTCGGAGGATGAGCATACTCTCATGGATTTATGACCTGAAAGTTCCTTTTTGGCTCCAGTTAGCCAAAAGACCCTAGACTTGTTTGAGGCACTCGTGCACAAAGACCTTCAGGTCATCAGCAAGAAAATCGTACACACAAAACAAAATCTCTCTAGGGATCCCTGCTGCCTGGACTAAATGTCGCTCTAGAGCACCCAGCCCATGGTACGACAGTTCCCTGGCTCAGTTAAAAAAAATATGTAAACAGGCTGAAAGGGAATGGCGTAAATCTTATGAGGCTGGGAAGAAAACTGTCTACCTCGCTAAAATTAAATGTTATCATCGAGCGGTATGCAGAGCTCGTGCAGCATATTATGCCCAGGAATTCAGGAACAGTCCCAATCCCTCCAAACTAGTTTTTAAAGTCCTTAAGGACCTGATGACTAAAAGAGTCACTGAGGCAGGAGTCCGCTCTGTGGGCCACTGTGAAAATGTGGCTGTTTTCTTCAGGGAAAAAGTCCTGGCAATCTATCGTGCCTTTCCTATTACTAATCAGGGAGATGAGCTCTCTTGTTCTGTTCCTACTAGAAGTGAGGCTTTATCCTCTCTACCTAGTCTTTTGATGGAGGTATTCTATAAACTGGTCTCTAAAATTAAATCCGGCTCTCCAGAAGATCCTTTGAAGCCGGTCCAGTTTAGGGATTCTGCTGCTGTCTGCATCCCTTCATTATGTCATCTCATTAATCTCTCTCTCACTACGGGCACTGTCCCATTAAAATGGAAACAGGCTGTTGTGGCACCCATTCTCAAGAAGGCCACCCTAGACCCCATTAAACTTGAGAGTTATCGCCCCATCTCCATCCTTCCATGGGCCACGAAAATTGCGGAAGCCCAGGTGAACGCAGTATTGACTGAACATCTTGCAAGGGAGTGTATTCTGGATTCTACCCAGAATGGTTTCAGTGCAGGTCATAGCACGGAAACCGCCCTTCTCTCTATGACGGAACATCTTCGGATTGTGCTTGATTCCGGTCAGACTGCGGCACTGATACTTCTCGGCCTCAGTGCCGCATTTGACACGGTTTCGCACAGAATCCTACTTCAACGTCTGCGAGAGGTAGGGGATGAGGGAATGGCTCTCGATTGGTTCCGCTCCTTTCTATCTGACCAAACCTTTAAGGTTGCCATCCCTCCGTTTGAGTCCAAACTCCATCCCCTGGATCTGGGTGTGCCTCAGGGCTCATCATTGAGCCCCACATTATTCAATCTGTATGTGAGGCCGCTGGCTGATGTCGTCAGGTGGTGGGGTCTGACTATGGCCTCCTATGCTGATGACACACAGCTGGCCATCACACTGAGTGGGGACTCAGACCTTGACGCTCCCAGATTCCGGGAAGGACTCCTGGCAGTAGCTAGCTGGATGAATACCAACTGTCTCCAGCTCAATGCCTAAAAAACTGAGGTTATGATTGTGGGTAAGCGAGCGGACCTTTGGCGTGACGAGTGGTGGCCCCCTGAGCTGAGTGCTACCCCTATTCCAGTGACAGAGGTGAAGAACCTGGGGGTTTGGCTTGACCCTGCACTCAATTTTCGTGGCTACACGAAGTAAGTAGCGGCCACATGTTTCGGCATACTTCGAGGGCTAAGACCTATCTTGAGGTTCTTTGACGCCTCGACTAGGCAGCTGGTTATCCAAGAATCTATATTATCACTGCTTGATTATGCCAGTTCATTGCTCCTGGGGCCAACCAGGCAGAAATTATGCAGATGCAACGTATTCAGAATGCTGCAGCCAGAGCCCTTGTGGGACTTCCTAGGTTCTGCTCTGCTGAGAGCACCATCCGCTCGCTCCATTGGCTTCCGGTTTTACAGAGGATCTATTTTAAGACCCTCTGTTTGTCATTCAAAATTCTCAGGATGGCCTCCCCGCCGATTCTTGACAATCTCTTGAACTTCTATGTTCGTTCGCGTGCTTTGAGATCTCTGGGCCAAAATGTGGCTGTTATCCCTCGTTTCAGACTGAGCAGAGCGGGAGGTCGTTCTTTTCGAATTCTGGCGGCTAAGCTGTGGAATTCTTTACCTTACCGCATTCGAGAAATTGATGAGCTGTTGAGTTTTAGGAAAGCCATTAAAACACATTTATTTCCTCACCCCTCTTAAAAATTTATTTTCTGTGTGCCTTTCCCACTGTTCTGATGTGTTGTGTTTGATGACCTTACCAGAAGCGCCGGGACGCCCCTTGGCTGGGGAAGCTGTGCGCTATAGAAATGTTAATAACATAACATAACGAATGAGAAACAAGCCTTAACTCAATTGGCTACCAACAGTAACATCACCATCTGTAAAGCAGATAAGGGCGGCGCCCTAGTGATACTGGATACCCAATTTTACCAGAACAGTGTCAATACCCATCTACTGGACACTAATACCTACATGGAAATAAACATGGATCCCACCATCGAATACTCCACTATTCTCCAGTCTCTCATTGACAAAGCAGTCACCTCTGGTACCATCACGGACAAAGACAGGAGATACTTGGTTACATCACACCCTCAAACTCCGTACCTATACCTATACATGGTTCGAAAAATCCATAAACATCAGTTGAAACCTCCATTCAGACCAATTGTCAGTACATGCAACTCGATCCAAGAGCCCATTAGTACTTACATAGACAGGCACCTTCAATCTTCAGTTAAACAAATGCCCTGTTACTTACAAGATACCACAGACTTCTTAATAAAAATCAAAGACATCACCATTGATTCAACAGCACCTGTATTATTACGTACGATCGATGTAAATTCCTTGTATACATCCATCCCCCACAATCTGGGCCTCCAAGCCATTGAAACCGCTTTACTCAAAACTCAAAACCCCCCAGAATTGCAATTATTTCTAATGGAATTGATTCAATTTACACTACTACACAGTTACTTCAAGTACTGGGAAAAATTTTACATTCAACTGTCAGGGGTCGCCATGGGCAATTGCGCGGCTCCATCATATGCCAATCTGTTCATGCATGAGTACAAGACTGAACATATACTTCGGGTTCCACACTTAAATCATACCATTGATACATTGATGACTTCTTTCTCATATGGACAGGCACTGAAGAACAACTATTTTCAGCCATAAACCAACTCAATACCATCAATGACAGGATACAATTCACTTACAACATCAGTGCTTCCAGGATATCTTTTTTAGACGTAGACATACAAATAAGCAACACTAACTTAGAAACATCGATCTACATCAAACAAAGTGATCAGAACAATTTTTTGCACTATTCAAGTTTCCACCAGCCCAGCCTCAAAAGACACTTACCTTACTCACATCGCATCTACTGAAAACGCCTACAAACATGACAGCACCATCATCATGAACAAATTCTTGAACAGATGTTACCCGAGTCAAATTGTAAAAGCAGCCAGTGACAGAGTAGCAGAAATTGAACATACCACTCTACTCACATGTAAAGTTAGCCCAAGTTCAGTAGAACCAAGTAACATGTTTGTTTCCAAATTCTCAACCAAGAACCAACTTATCAAACAATGTATAACCAAACACTGGCAAGTTATCCAACTGGAACCTGACTTTAATCAAATTTTTTAACATTTTCCCATTTTTGCCTACCAGCGTTCAAGAAATTTACAATCCATGCTGAAACCTTGTTCTACAGAATCCACTACATACAAGGGCACAATTCCGTGCCACAACTGTACCAACTGCCACAACATCATTCAAGGAAACACTGTGATGCACCCTACTCAGGGTACCCCCATACCCCTCCAAGTGAATGCAACCTGTGACACCACCAATGTGGTATAACTTTTAAAGTGCCCCTGCAGTTTACCTTACGTGGGGAAAACAGAACGGAATATAAAAATCAGACTCACAGAATATCGCAGCAATATCAGAAACAAGAACCTTAAATCCTGCGTGGCAGCTCACATTACCCAACTTAATCACAAACACAAGCCAAATTTGCTTCCAAATTTTGGAGGTAGTAAACAAACCCACAGGCATTGACCCAAGAAAATTCCTACTACAAAGAGAACTATGCTGGATCCACAAACTTTGTTCCACCCATCCGAAAGGACTCAACGAGAGACTGGAATGCAGTCGTTTCCTATATTGTTACTTCTTCTTTTAACCTTGTTCTCTCTTGGCATCATTAACACTTCCAATATATTTTGTTCACTCCACCCCTTATTATTTCTTACACCCTTATTTTGACTCCTTCACCCTCTTTACATACACCACTTTGTCTACTTCTGTACTCTTTCTACCTTTTCTTTTTTCTTCCTTATTTACTTTTTTTAACTTTATTGACACCAGAGTTCTGTTTCTGTTACACATAGGACCTATGGGTTGATTTTCCAGGTATCCATATATTTTCACAGTGTAGCTGTATCTCTTTTCCTTAACACTGTCCATCTTATTTCCTGAATGTTTATGTTTCTGTTCCTGCCGCCTTTTTTTCTCGTCATACTCCATTTTTTTCTCGTCATACTCCATTTTTTGTTCACACACTTACAGTCACTCTTGTTACTGCACGTTCCTGATTACTGTGTTTATGTACCCAGACATTTTCCGTCCTGTTTGTCTGTACTGTTACCATTTGATTACGTCTTATTGCTTCCGTCTAACTTTTGTCTTTCTCTTGCACTTCTTATTCATTTACAACATTTTTCCCTGTAAGCTTTGCTGGTTATTATTTTTTTATTGTGCTTACATGTCTCATTATTATTACATTACCTCTTTGTTTTTTCAAGCTTACTTAGTCTTCTCATCACATTCTTGTATATTGTATACCATTCACTCCGACATGTTACGGAGGTATCCGATCCTTAACATTCTTTCTCCTTACGGGGCCATGTCCATTTCCTGTTTCTATCCCACTTCATTACCACCTAATACGCATGCGCGATACCGCACTACGTTAACTTACGCGTTGATACACGGAGTTCTCAGTTCCAGCTTCCCAGCGTTCTAACCAGATCACGGAGGACATTGGTTCTTTCTCTAATACGCAGCGGTAGGTTTCGCCCCTGTTACCTTAGCATTTTCGATATCTGGCACATGTTTTATTCATCCAGTTGAAGGCATTCTTCACGGATTAACACACAGACCTGTGGTGTTAAGTCGGACCCCACACATTACCGAATAGTTTACACATCTTTTACGTTAGTTTGCCACCATGTCATTTAACCTGTTTCAGTCTTTTAATTCACTTTTAGTCTTTCAATTCACTTTTTTGTGTCACAAATTTCTTCACATTTTACCTTTATATCGTTCGCCATCGTGCACTAATAGTTACCATCTCCACCATGGTTATTCCATGCACCAGCACCTATGAGTTTTAATTTACCACAATATTCTGATCTTAACTTCGGGCCCTGTATAGCGTTATTACAAAGTTTTTTCTGTAAATTTCTCTGTAGAATCTTGGCTCCCTCAAGAAGAGCCATGGGCTCGAAATGCATCGGGGCTAACACAAAACCTTGTCTATAAGTTATACACACGTTGTGTGGAACTAACTCATTGCAATATTCTGAAACTTATCGGATTGCATAATGCTATGTTATTGAAATTACAACCATTGTTTCTAAGGATATAGATTACAACGTGAATAAAACTTTGTGTCTCTTTAACTGGACTACTTCGTTTAATTGCCTGCAAAAGCTATTTGCACACATGAGTGCTCAAGAACTCCACCTTACACTTGTATGGTCCTTTCAGTATCATCAGCGAGGTTCAAGTCAAGTCAAGTCAAGTCAGAGAATTTATATAGTGCACTACATACCCAGAGGGTCTCAAGGCGCTTAGAGAGGGGAGGAGGATTACTTGTCAAATATCCACGTTTTAAGTTGCTTTCTGAATGCTAGGTGGTTCTGGGTAAGGCGAAGGTGAGCGGGGAGTGAGTTCCATGTTTTAGCAGCCAGGTATGAGAAGGATCTGCCTCCCATGGTGGTCTTGTTGATGCGAGGTACATTGGCGAGGGCTTGGCTGGAAGAACGCAGTTGGCGGGAGGGGGTGTAGAAGGACAGTCGTGAGTTGAGGCATTCTGGTCCGATGTCATAGAGTGACTTGTGTGCGTGGGTTAGCAGTCGGAAGGTGATTCTCTTATTGACGGGTAGCCAGTGGAGGTCTTTCAGGTGACTAGAGATGTGTTCGTTGCGCGGGATGTCCAATATGATCCTGGCTGAGGCGTTTTGGATTCGTTGGAGTTTTTTCTGGAGTTTAGCGGTAGTACCTGCTTAGAGGGTGTTTCCGTAGTCCAGTCGGCTCGTGACCAAAGCATGGGTGACTGTTTTCCTTGTTTCGTTGGGGATCCAGCGAAATGTTTTTTTGAGCATGCGAAGAATGTTGAAGCAGGAAGAGGATACGGCGCTGACTTGTCTGTTCATTGAGAGTGAAGAATCCAGGATGACGCCTAGGTTCCGTGCGTGGTCTGTCGGGATGGGTGCTTTTCCAAGGGCTTCCGGCCACCAAGAGTCGTCCTATGCAGAGGGGGATGTACCTAGGATGAGGACTTCTGTTTTGTCTGAGTTCAGTTTCAGACGGCTTTGTTTCATCCATTCGGCAACTTCTTTCATTCATTCGTGTAGGTTAGTTTTGGCGGTGCTGGGGTCATTGGTGAGAGAAAGGATTAGTTGAGTGTCATCCGCGTGGGAGATGATGTTGAGGTTGTGTTGGCGGGCGATGGCCGCGAGGGGGCTCATGTATACGTTGAATAGGGTGGGGCTGAGTGAGGATCCTTGTGGTACACCACAGATGACTTCAGTGGCCTCGGACTTGAATGGTGGAAGGCGGACTCTCTGGGTTCTTCCGGAGAGGAACGAGGTGATCCATTCCAGTGCTTTTCCTTGGATTCCGATGTTTCTGAGGCGTTGTAGAAGGGTGCTGTGGCAGACTGTGTCGAATGCTGCAGAGAGGTCGAGGAGGATGAGGGCGACTGTGTCTCCATTGTCCAGTAGAGTTCGAATGTCGTCTGTTGCTGCGATGAGGGCGGTCTCAGTGCTGTGTTTTGCTCGGAAGCCAGATTGTGAGGAGTCGAGGGATTTGTTGGCTTCGAGGAAAGCGGCGAGCTGGTTGTTGACGGCTTTCTCGATGACTTTGGCCGGGAATGGAAGGAGCGAAATGGGGCGGTAATTTTTGAGTTCGGTGGGGTCCGCTGTGGGTTTTTTCAGCAGGGCGGTGAGTTCAGCGTGTTTCCAGTCTTCCGGGAAGGTGGCGGAGTTGAAGGAGCAGTTGATGACGTCTCGGAGGTGCGGTGCTATGACGGAGTCTGCTTTGTTGAAGATGTGGTGAGGGCAAGGGTCTGTGGGGGATCCTGAGTGGATGGAATTCATCAGGCGGATTGTGTCCTCAGTGGAGATTGGGTTCCAGACGTTAAGGGTGTTCACGGGGGGAGAATGTTCAACAGATGGTTGGGTGGGTTGGTCTCCGGGTTGGTTGTCGAAGCTGTTGTGGATGTCTGCAATCTTGTTGTGGAAGAATGAGGCTAGGGAGTCGCAGAGGGCTTGAGAGGGGGTGATGTCGTTGGAGTTGGCCGAGGGATTGGAAAATTCCTTGACGATGTTGAAAAGTTCTTTGCTGTTGTGGGCGTTGTTGTCAAGTCGATCCTTGAATGCTGTTTTCTTGGCCTTTCGGATTAGTTGGTGGTGAGTGCGGGTGGCGTTTTTGAAGGCGTCCTTGGTGCTAGTGGTTGGGTCTTTTTTCCAGGCCTTTTCAAGGGAGCGGCAGAGTTTCTTGGACTTCTTAAGATCATCGTTGAACCATGAGGCCTTCTTGTTCACAGGTGCTCCAGTCCCCATGCTCAGCTCGGCAAGAGAAATAGATTGGCCCCGAACCCCTGGTCACACAGGCAGCAACAATACAAAGATTAACGGTCCCCACGGTTGTTATTTTCACCTGGGGAGGGGTAACTGGCCCTGAGAAGGTTGTGGTAAGTGCAGACCTCCCTGTTGAATGCTTGCTTGGCAATGATTTAGAAACTTCAGCTTGGGCTGGAGTGGAACTCAAGACTCATGCAGAAATGTTGGGTATCCCTGCAGATGTGTTTGCTATGACTATGTCACAGGCAAAAATGTCTCACACTGAACAGGTCTTGGATCCTGGAAGAATGGAAGAATGGACCAAGCACCTACCAAGAGGATGAGCAGTAGGGGTAAGGCAGTATCTCTCCCCTGGCTCAGAGTACAGATCAGTCTCTTGAAGGAGCTAAACCTAGGCCTGAAGGAGAAACTGTCCCAGATGAGCCTGAACCTGATCAGGTTGAGTTCTTGGGGACAGGGGGACCTTCCAGGGCAGATCTGAGTCAGGAGCAGCTGAGCTGTCCCTCTCCTGAACACCTCAGACAACACGCTGTTGCTGAGGCTGCTGAGAGTGCTAGTGGGTCCCATATGATCTACTGGGATGATGGACTCCTTTACTCAGAGAGTAGAGACCCAAGCCTGGTGCCACCAGTAGGTTGGTTATACCTCTGAAGTTTAGGGGCTTCCTATTGACGCTAGCACATGATATCCCTTTAGCAGGTCACCTAGGCCAAAACAAGACTTGGGACAGGCTTGTCCCTCACTTTCATTGGCCTCATGTGTCTGAAGACACGAATGAGTTTTGTCGCTCCTGTGCCACCTATCAAGCAAGTGGCAAGGCAGGCCCCCCTAATATCACTACCTGTGGTGGGGGTTCCCTTTGAGAGGGTTGGGATTGATATGTTACTAGGTACCCAGAAGCAATTCCCTTTAGGACCACCACAGCACCTGTGGTGGCAAGGGCCCTCCTGGTAATATTTTCCAGAGTGGGTTTCCCTAAGGAGATGGTATTAGACAGAGGTGCAAACTTCATGTCTAGTTACTTGAATGCTATGTGGAAGAAGTATGGAGTAAATGATAAAGTTACAACCCCTTATCACCCACAGTGCAATGGGTTAGTTGAAAGGTTCAAGAAAACCCTCAAGGTCATGATCAAAGGTCTCCTAGAAAAGCTGAGGCACATTTGGGATACACTTTTGCCCTGCCTTCTATTTGCCTACAGGGAGGTTCCACAGAAGGGGGTTGGTTAAAAAACCTTGAGGCTAGCCAGAAATTACAGAAGGCCTGGCATGACTAAAAGGCTGTGCTGATTGTTTATCAGCCAGGGCAGAAAGTATGGTTGTTGGAGCCTATGGCCCCAGTAGCCCTCCAAGACAAGTGGAGTGGCCCTCATACTATAATTGAGCAGAAGGGAGAGGTTACCTACCTGGTGGACCTTGGAACTCCCAAGAACCCCCATAGGGTGCTCCATGTCAACAGGCTCGAACCATATGTTGACAGCTCACGCATGGGCTTGCTTAAGGATTCTGGTGAGGGGCAGGAGGAAGAGAGTGATCCACTCCCTGACCTGCTCTCACAGAACCCTGATGATGGTTCAGTAGATGATGTAGCCTTGGCAGGCAGCCTCACTGACTAGCAACAAACTGATTGCAGAAAAGTTCTACATCAGTTTAGACATATGTTCTCACTGACTCCAAGTCAGACTACCTGGTGCACTCATGAAGTGTGCACTGGGGAAAGTCTGCCTGTTAAAAATAGTATTTAAAGGCAACCTGATCATGCCAGGGAGTGTATCAGGACTGAAGTCCAGAAGATGTTGGAATTGGGAGTTATTGAACCCTCAGATAGCCCTTGGACTAGTCCAGTAGTCTTAGTTCCGAATCCTCACACCAAAGATGGCAAGAGAGAAATGAGGTTTTGTGTTGACTACAGGGGTCTTATGCAGTCATGAGGACAGATGCTCATCCAATTCCAAGGGCAGATGAGCTTATAGATACTTTGGCCTCAGCCAAGTTTCTGAGCACATTTGTCCTGACAGCTTGCTACTGGCAGATCAGACTAGCTGATGATGCACAGACAACATTTTCTACCCCTAGTGGGCACTACCAATCTGTGGTGATACGCTTTGGTTTGAAGAATGCACCTGCCACGTTTCAAAGGTTGGTGAACAAAGTCCTTACAGGCCTGGAAGACTATAGTGCAGCATATCTTGATGACATTGCTTTTTTTTAGCTCCACCTGGGAGGATCACCTGGTCCACCTGAGAAATATTTTGGAGGCCCTGCAGAAAGCAGGCCTCACTATCAAGGCTACCAAGTGCCAGATAGGGAAGAGTCAAGTTGTATACTTGGGCCACCTGGTAGGTGGACGTCAGGTTCAACCATTGCAGAGCAAAATCCAGACCATAATGGACTGGATTGCTCCAACCACCCAGACACAGGTCAGAGCTTTCTTGGGCCTGGCTGGGTACTTTAGGAGGTTTGTCAAAGGTTATGAATCCATAGTGACCCCTTTGAATGACTTAACTTCCAAGAGAATTCCAAAGAAAGTTCATTGGACAGTTAGTTGTCAAAAGGCATTTGATGACCTGAAGCAGGCCATGTGCACTGCTCCCATTCTGCAAAGTCCTGACTACCCCAAGCAATTTATTGTCCAAACAGATGCATCTGGGTTGGGGGTGTGTTATCACAATTGAATGATGAAGGTCAGGAACAGCCAGTAGCTTTTATTAGCAGAAGGCTGACACCCAGAGAGAAAAATTGGTCAGCTATTGAAAGGGAGGCCTTTGATGTGGTTTGGGCTCTGAAGAAGCTGAGGCCATACGTGTTTGGCACTCATTTCATTGTTCAGACAGACCATAAGCCCCTCTTATGGCTAAAACAGATGAAGGGTGAAAACCCCAAACTTTTGTGGTGGTTCATTTCCCTACAGGGGATGGATTATACAGTGGAACATAGACCTGGGAGTAACCATGCCAATGCAGATGGACTAGCCAGCTATTTCCATATAGAACATGAAGACTCAACTGGTCAAGGTTAGTTAAATATCCTTATGCTTGGGGGGTGTTGTGTAGGAGTGTAGGATCTGCTTCTTGTAGTTACCCCCATTTTTTGCTGATCTTTCACTGTTTTTCTACTTTAGTCTGACTGGGACCCTGCTATCCAGTGCCCAAGCCTAGTTGTTTCTTCTATAAAATGATTGCATGTACTTAGGTACACCACAGATTGGATTCAGGGGTACCCTTATAAGTCCCCAGTATATGGTATCCTATATACCTAGGGCTTAGGTACCCCAGAGGCCTCTCAGGGGCTGCAGCATGTATTATGCCACCCCGGAGAGACCCCTCAAAATGACACAACAGGTCTGCTACAGCAGCCTGTGTGAAGTTGTGTATGTACCCCTTACTTAGATATAGGTTCCCTATATCTACCTTATATCACTACACATACAAACATATCAGTCACTCCTATGGCAGGCCTTATCAATCCAGAAGGCAGGGTGCTGGGTTATTTGTGAGAGGGTGCCCATGCATGAGCAGGGCGACTGTGAAGCCTTCAGAATCTATCATCTGGGGTTGTTCTGTGATGCAGCCATACCATGTACTCTGAAGTGCATTATAACCTCGCAGTAAATGCTATCTTTGAGATGGCTGCAAGGAAACATGTTGTGTTTAATGTCAAACACCTTGGAATCATACCTCCCCGCCAGTCCTGGTGGGAGAAATGTGACTACACCGGTACACCCGGTGCCAGCTTAACAGAACCCTGGCATCACAAAATGGATGCTGCCAGCCACAGACACGCATCTGCCCTCCTGCTGATTGGACGAAACTCTGGCAGGGGAGGTTGGAAAATAAGTTATCTGTCACAGGGAGGTGTAGTCACCTCCCAGACAGGCTTTCGTGTATTGGGGCTGGGTGGGTGCACTCCAAGAGTGCTTTTATGTCTGCACTGGGGGCACATTTGGTGTCCCCGTGCATAATCCATCTCAGACTGGTTGCAGGGGCTACCAGCCCCTGCTCTGGCACAGAACTGGACAAAGGACATGGGTGTAACCACCCCTCTGTCCTGACCCTTCTATAGATGGGTCCCTAGAGTTTGTCCCACCCCTTCCTTGGGTATAAAGTAGGAACCCCTAACTACAGGACTTTAGATTTACCTTGACTAAACTCTGCTACAGAATCCCAGAACTTCAACTATCTACACTTTGTTGGATGACTGAAGAACATCCCTTGGAGTAAAGGAGTTCCTCCCCTTCAAGGCAGGCACCAACACCACGTCTGTCCGGTTTGCAACTACGCCGCTCCTGAAAGACTCCGAAGACTTTGCAACACAGGATGTGGGTTTCCAAGCTACCCCGATCCGTGCTCTCAGCAAACCTGAGATCCAAAGCCCTTGTGGGGACCATGCAACCTGAACATCTGGACACCATGACCATTTGCAGCAGCTTATGCTTCTTGGCGATCCCTGAGGCTTTGCTTTAGGCTACTTGTAGTCCAGACTCCGAGCAGGGATTCCACCAAATATTACTGGCCTACACTCCACGAGTGACCCATGGGCTGGTATTTAGTGATTCCTCTCAGGACCCCTTTGCGATCCCTTGTCGACTTGTGGGTCCCTGAGAAGGGTACTGTAACTTTGAATGGGCTTACCGGTTGCTCCCGACGTGCCCTTATTCTCCATTGCTTGGGGAGTCGCCAGGACCTTGCTGGTCCATCCCGAAGCCTTTTTACTCTCACCATGTGGGTTGCTGTGGCCAAGGCTTGTTGGTCTACGATACGGATACCGACCACCCAGCACACGACATCCTTGGTGGGACAGCTCACTGTGGACTCTGGTTGTCGGCAACATCTCCTGGTCCCTGTGGCAGCGGAATCAAGCTTCACCCATAGCACCTAAGACACCCGACATTGGGGGGCATTGGTCTACTGTGCCCCTGGTCACCCTGAAGAGACCCAGACTCTGTCCCCTCTGCTTTCAGGTTCTTCACAGCTCTGATCCACGCTTGGATCACAACAAACACTTTTCCTTTCTACTGCAGCAGCACTTTGCAGCAAGTCACCATTGAAAACAGCGACGATTCCCGACACCATTAGGTCCCCTTCCCTGGATGAGTTACATGAGTACTCCAGTGCTCACATGTGTGCTGGCCTTAGTACCTTCTAAGTCTGAAAGGGTTTTCTTCAAGTCCTCCCCGAAGTGTTCCCAATCTTTAACATTCTAACCGCAACTTTCCCATCGGATTGTACGGAGCTCACGGCTGTGTTCTCACAATGCACACATCCCCTGTGGGTCCCCTGTGTCTTGGGTGGTTCTTTGGGGTCCCAGTGATTCTACAAGCTTTAGGCACTGTGTCTAGTCAAGTCGTGGTTCATATACCACTTTCTTAATATATGATTTTGTCTCACCCTGGGGCCCATTGTATATTGTGCTATTTACTTACATTCTAGAGTGTTGAGATTGTGTATCGTGTGCTCTATTCGAATAAAGAGGTTAGTAAAGAGTGTTTAGTAATAAATATATTTTATATATATCTTGTGTGGTTCTCCTTTTATTTGGTCATTCAAGAGGTTATAATCTGGTAAACCAAGCTGTTTTACACTCCTTCAAGACTTAGCCTGTAGGCTGCTCTCCATAGCTACCACTAGGATAGCTTTCAATAAAGGTTGTCTCTAAATCTATCATCATTAAGGGTTGTTTGGTGCCCACTATAATAGTGGACAGCATATTCCAGGCCAACTTTTTACATTATTTACAGCTGAATCCCCTCTGAACTCCTGTCATGCCTTCTCTCACTAGGCTCCAGGCTGACTCATATTTCGCAAACTGTTAAATTCTTTCCCCTCGCTTTCGTTTCAACATTCTCTGCTGTCCCCCTAGCTTAACTCATGCTCTTTCATTCCTGACCTGAAGTGTTCTTTCTGTCCCTACCTGAAGCTTATCTTTTCCCAATAATTTTCAGAAATGTCCATTACTTTCAGTAAGTACATCACGATACCCAACAAAGAGGCCCTTCATCCTGACTAAACAACATTGGCCAATCGTACCTACTATCTAAATGGTTCACCTTCCATATGCTTCTTTCCTTACAGAAACCCAAATCCAATTCCCAGTTCTCTTCCTTCCTCACCTTGCTATTGGCCACAGACAGAGGGGCTCCCCCACAAACCTTCTAGGGAAGTAGGCGGACCTCGGTCCAAAGAATTTTGGTATATTCCTCCTTGTCGTGTACCATTTTGAAGTCCCTCTTTATATCTTCAACAGCTGTAAATCTATGAGCTGTACCAGATCACCTACACCCTGATGAATCAATATCAAGAGCAGCCTAGACTGATCCTCATTCAACTCCCACAGCAGGCGCATTAATTGGCCCCAGCACCTACCACCAGTCCCTTACTAGTGTATATTCCCTTCATCTTCATCTAGGCCCATCTCATGAGCTTCAGATTGCCTCTGTGCATGCTCTGCCTTCTGTATGATGGAGTAGCCACAAATAAATATATCTTTCCTTTGGAGCCCTGACGCTCCCTACCCTGTCAAAGAAGAAAACTATTAACACTCCGATATCCCAGGCGCATTCCTTGGACTCACATAACCTCAAACAAATCTAGACCTCCATCTGCCCAACCCTTCAGCCTGCTCCAAATGTTTCCTGTTTCCAGGCAGAGTGGCTGATGGATGAGATAAGATTAAAGTGTCTCATAACAAACAATACTCACCTTGTGCTTCCTTTTCACAGACATGCATTATTATCACAAACATAATTCGGTGATATGTAGAAAAAAGTATTTCAGGATGTTGTGCCAATGTCTAAGTATGAGAATATTTCTCATTAGTTCCCCTCAAGAAATCGGACCCTGCAAAGTGGCAAGAGAACTGCCTTCTTCATTAAGGAAAACTGGAAATACGACAGAGTTCACATTGGCACCAGATGCTGGCAGACACAGCATCATCCCTATGCTGCACATAGGCAGATGATTTCTCGTTATTCTCCCTGTGAAAAGAAGAGCAAGGCGCATGTAAGGGCCATGATGACTGGCCCTCCAGAGCAGGCAAAGGGTGAAAGAGTAAGTAAGTACAGTGCAAGACTGGGGCAGTGAGAACCAGTGACCCTCAAAGTGAATAGAGTCTTAGGGCCTCATTTATGAGGCTGTGCGTCACTTTTATGCCGCTGGTGCGACACTTTTCATGACGCACCAGCAGCGTAAAAAATGTGCCTTGTTGCACCAAATTTACAAAGTGACGCATCTAGGTAGATGCGTCACTTTGTAAACCCCTGCGCTACATAATACCTGCACCAGGTATAATGTATGCAGGGGGGCGTTCTGATGCAAGAAAAGGTCATAGAAGTGACGCAGTGAAATCTATAAGATTTCACTGCGCCACTTCTAGGACGCAAATGCATCAATTTCTTATGCCTACCTCACAGCAGAGGTAAGACTGGCGCAGGCCCTTACGCATGGGGCTTGCCCCATGTGAAATGACACATTGCTGGAATTGTGTCACTTTTGTGACACAGTCCAGCAATGCGTCACTTTTGCGCAATACTGATACGTCAGAAATACTGACGTATCTGTAACTCCTTGCACAATGATGCGTCATACTGTAAATATGACGCATCATTGGTGTCGCAAGGAGGGCGCAATGAAAAGTGAGGCATCGCTGTTTTGACGCAGGGATGAGTCACTTTTCATAAATGAGGCCCTTAGACTGGAACAGAGGGAACCAGACTTCTGGGCAAGCAGCCACCCAAAGAAGGGAGAAAAAGAATGGTAGGGTTGGTACCTTTTTCAAGTAAGTACATCTATTCTTGATAGAGCATCTCAGTATACAGAAGCAGATATACCGGGGATCAGTTTGAAACATATCAGGAAAATATGGGAAACAAAATACGGCGGCCGTGCAGGGGAAGACAGGGCGGCGAGGATAGTCAGAGCACACCTTGCCTCATGGGCTTGATAATATGCCCTTGAGTATTCCAATAGAAGCTCAGGTTATGGTATCAACCTGGGCTTCTATTGGAATTCTCCAGAGCATATTATCAAGCCCATTATCGCCGTTTTAGCAGCAGTTTTCTGCCTCTAAACCCGGCGATAATTGTAACGCCCGTTCTAGATAATATGCCCCATTGTTTTTTGATTCCACAAACAGCAAGATGGAGCGCGTTGATGGGTCAGGCAGGCACGGCATGGGATTAGGAGGTGAGACACTGGTCCTGAGGAAGTGAAAATTCAGTAGATGCAGGGCCGGACTGGGAACCACAACCGGCCCTGGCAGGGTGCTCAGCTGCCCCCCCTCCACAGTCCCCAACCCCCACTTGGGGGGGGGGGGGCTTGGCAGGGCCGTGGAACTCTTTGACGGGGACGGTTTTCAGCCGATTTTGGTACTGGCCGATTTTGCAGCTGCAAAAACGGCCCTGTAACAAAAACGGCCCCCAGGGCCCAAAACCGGCCCCCACCCGAGCGGCGTACCTGGGGATGGCCCGGTGCCCGCTATGGCCAGTCCGGCCCTGAGTAGATGGGTCACAGACTTGGATCCAAGGGCCAAGGATATGTCAGTTGTCACAGGTCACAGGACAGCCATTGAGCTGCTTGGGATGAGGAGAAACATTTGGTGGATGGGACTCCTGATTTGGAATGGTAAGTTAAAGGTCAGGTGGGCCCAACCGGTTCTATAAACAGGGCTGAATGAGACAGATGAGGTGCGGCATCCAATTCTTTTTGTCTCTCAGAGAATGAGATAAGGAAGGCATAAGGAGACATCTGAGAAGCAGAGGGATAGTCAAATGACGAGAAAAGCAAGTTACAGTGAACTGGAGGGCGAGATGACTCTATTGAGGGACAAACAACAGCTGCCTCAAGGAAGGGTGCAAGAGAAAAGGGAGAATAAGGAGATTATGCCTAGGTAGGCTGTGACCAAAGGCACCAAAGAGAGTGGTCCTTGGCATGAGGATTGAGGGAAATAGTGGACTGTATGAGGGCAGGGGACAACGGTAGGTGTGACAGGAAAGGGCAGAGAGTGACTGTCGTGTGGGATTTCAGTTTGAGACGTTCCAAAAGGCTTCATGTGGTTCTTGGTTTTACGTTCCTAGAAAAGAAGACAAATCATGGACAATGACAGCTGGGAAGGTGGACGTGGCAATTGAAAGAACAGTAAGCAAAGTGATTAGGGCGACAGTGAGAGAGTTACACCAAGAACAACCTGTAATATGAGTCCAAAAACAAGGTGGAATATGAAGTACTAACTGTCAAGTAGAAAACTCTAACGTAGGAGGCAGGTAAGTGTAACAACAACAGTACTGAGCTATGGTCACAATTGATGATATGGACCAGGCCTGGCATAGGGAGATCGAGATGCAATTCCAAGTGTATTCCTCGGGTTGGGGCGCAGATAAAGAGTAGGGTGGTTGGGGCATGCTTGCATTTTTAATAAAGGCGTTTGCTGCCTGTCCCCATGCGCTCGATATGAGTGCTCGAAGTGTAAGGGTGAGCATCCAGTTGCTCTATTCTTCAGTGGCCTAGAAGCTAGAGCCGGTTTACAAGGAAGGGGGCCTGGAAAAGGAGTCTTTGGTAATAACCAGCATTACAGCTAAACTAGTGGTGATCAAATCTTAGTTGAAAAAATAACCAGACTAGGGTGGAGCATCACTACTCAAGAAAGGGTTTACAATTGTATTTAGGACCCATACAGTCCTCCTTCAGGTCCATCTCTAGTACAGGGCATGGCCACCTTGTGCATAACACATTCTCCTCCATCCCACACCTCGATCTCACTCCAGATTATCCCTTCTGTATGTGAGCCATAGTGAAGGTATATCTTATTTTATACCAAGTTTTCCTTCTTTGAATACTCTGCACAGTGCATGGTGCATGAGTTGTGCATTTGTTTGTGTTTATTACTTTTGTGGATTCATAACATAACAGAATAAAGGGGCAGATTTCTCATTCTTTCACACATCGTAATGCAACTAGCCACCTTGTTGCACTGCACGAAAGAGACAGGGAAGGGAAGGAATGCACCATATTTAAAATTATACTGCGCATTCCAGTCCTTTCTTAGTGCTGCCTCTATTTTGGCTGCCAGGTGCCAATGCAGGCGCCCTTGCGTCATGGTGCAAGGTTGCAGGGGTTGTAGACAGGATTGTTTTTCCTCTTTCTATGTGTGTTGGGCTGTTAGCCCGAAACAGGTCCCAGGAAGCTTGTTTTCGGTCCAGGGAAGACATGGCTTGGTGGTTCGGGCTGGACTGTTTCCATGAGGCACAGGGTCGGACTGACATGGATATAGCTGTGTCTGAACTGAGATGGCGAAGTGAGCTAAAGAACGATGATGGATTCAACACAGATCTGGGACTTGAGGGTGAGTGTCTGAAAAGTTTCAGTGCTCTGTCCTTCATCTCCTTGTGTTTGCTTTGCAGAATGCAGCACATGTAAAGGGTAAAAAAAACAAGGTGTTATACTTCACCTGGGGAGGTGTAGCATTTTGATTAATTCCCAGGTCTATCACTAATGGTAAATCTGAGAATGCACAAAAATCCATGATTAGTTGTGTGGAAACGCCTACATTCCACCAATGGAACGCCTCCCAGTCATAGAGTAACGCAATGTAGCAATATGCACTGCCTTGCATTACTCTAGATTTATCAAGCAATGCAGGGCCACGCAAGGTGATCTTATGTGGCTTAATAAATCTCACTTAGGGTTTACATTACCCTTGTGCCCCCTTGAGTGTTGTAAGGGCAATGCAAAACATTGACGTATCTGGCCCATAGTTTATAAATAACTTTCCAAAGGCTGTCACCTCTTTTGCGCCCACTGCCTTACTGAGTGGCATGGAGAGCCCAGAGGTGCTATTGGAGGTACCTGAGACTTTGTCTTTCATTTGTCCTAAAGTTTCTTTGCACATCTCAAAGGTTTTAATTTTCAGTTGGTGAAAGTGTTAAAGTTCCATAGAACCCAGTTGCCCAAATAACACACCGAGGGCTATATTTATCATGAATTCATGCAACCCAGCAGGCCATCTTTCTGCTCTGTGCTGCTTGAAATGGCAAGGCCAGGAATGCACCATATTTACCATTATACAGCCCATTCCTGTCCTACTTTTGGCTGCCAAGCGCCAACACAGCATTATGTTGCAAGGGTGCCTGCATTGAATGGAGGATTTTTTTTTGTGCAGGAAGGGAGGCCGTCCCACACAACAACAAACCTCAGACCCATTTTCCTCTTTCGAAGTGTGCTGAAGAATGCAGAATGCAGCACAAGTAGAAAGAGGAAACAACAAGGAGAAAAAAAGATATTTCTCCTCATTCTATCTCTGGCAGGAGGCATAAGATTCAGACACATTCCCAGGTCCACCAATGTTGGTCGATTTGGCAATGTGGCAGAATTCATGGATAGATGTGTGGGAACTCCCACGTTTCACCCATTGCATGCGTCCCTAGGACAGAGTAACACAAAGCAGCAATTTGTGCTACCTTGTGCTACTCTTGATATATTAAGCCACTCAAGGCCACACAAAGTGGCCTTGCATGGCTTGATAAACCTCATTTGGGATTTGCATCGCCCCTGCGTCTCCTTTGAATTGATTGCACCAGGACAATACAAAACCATGATAAACATGCCCCTGGGTCTCTTCCAACATTGGGGTGAATTCTGTGTTGTTGTGTAGTAGAGTGACTTGACAGTATGAAAGATGTGATACACTTGCTTATTGATCATATTTCCCAAGCCTCCATAAGCAATAATGTAATTGTAGATACATATGCCACCCCAGTTCGATGTTGAATAGGTAGCAAGGGTAAGTCTGCACAACAAATGCCATTTTCATGTAGGCCAATGTTTTTCTGTCAAACGAAGTGATGACTCAAACATGATTTTCAGTTGGGGTGTTTTGTTGTATTTACAAGACTTCCTTCTTATTAGTGCTCTTTAGAAATGCCCTTGAGGCACTAATTTTTAAGATGTGGTGGTGGACTTGGCAGGGTCATTCCCAAACTTTATGCCTTCAGACTCCTGTTTTCTGAACCCGTTTTTGTTGGCTTTTAGGACTGCCAACCATTGCTAAATAGATTTTCCTTTCTCCTTTAAACTTAGTTAAATTGGTTACACATAATTGGTAGATTTACTTTACTTGTAAGTCCCTAATAAAGTTGTACTACTTGTACCCAGGGCCTATAAATTAAATGCTACTAGTCAACCTTCAGACTACTTGTCTCACTCACTTATTAGTCTCTTTAAACATATATCAGGCCTGCCACTGTGTGCAGCTTGTGTGTGCAGTTTAAAACTGCCATTTAAACCTGGTAAAATAAACATGTTGGCAGACTTAAACCTTCCTTTTTAAGACATATAAGTCACCCCTAGGCTAGGCCCTATACAGCCCGTAGGGCAGAGCTCAATGTGTTTACAAAGTTGAACATAAACTTTACAAAATGTCATATCCTGGTAGTGAAAAACTCTTACATTTGTTTTACATTACTGCAAGGCCTGCCTGTCCCATAGGATGACATTGGGTCACCTTTTAATATTTATTAAGTGAAATCTTTCAATTGGGAGCAGATGGGAATATCGCGTTTGGTTTCTAAAGACTTGTAATTTAAAACTCTCTCTAATGGTGAAGTTGGATTTTAATGAACACCTTGGTCCAAATAAGAAAACTATATAAGAAACAAGGGTAACTTAACTGGGATAGAGTATTCATTTTAAGGACAATTTCCCTTATCTATCAAAGGTGGCATGCTTTACCATCGGGAACCTCCTACCAACGTGATACCTAGCCACAGTGCGGGCTACATCTCTTCACTGAGAAAGAGGAACTCAACAAATGTTTTAAGAGGTATGGTAGGTAGCCTACAATGAGCTAAAGGGTAGTGAGGTACGCAGCGTGTGCTAGAAGTGATGGTTAGAACTGGCTCCTGGGTGTGCATACACCTTTATTCTTGAACCTCGGGGTCAGGATTAAAACAACAGATACTACAGGAGTAGATTAAACCTGCTGAGATATGTGATGTGTCATGTAGGAATCTGTTTATGTTTTGATGATTTAGAATGCTTCTATGGTATAATTCCTGAAAATATGATATTAAAGCTTCCCTTTACTCTCCCTATGTGTTAGTTATAGTACCGTTCATGTGCCTGATGTCGGGGATCCTTGTACAATCATATGCATGTTATCATTTGGTTCTGCCTTATTAGCCTTTTCATGAGTCTTTCCTTGATCCTTAGGAAGGCTCTCTCTGAATGCTCTGTGTAAAGTAAATAAATCTATCTCCTCAATGTAGTCTCTTCCATGAGTAGTGCTAGTGTTTTCTATTCCCTGTATTGTTGTTCTGTTCTTTCAGGACTTTCTCTAACATTTCCTTCATCAATGCCCGGTTACAACTTTGTTAGGCCTCCACAGCCATAGCCTTTCCTTTTACAACAGCCTAGTCCCAGATAGCGTGCATCTGGATATTCCTTGTTACATTCAAATGAAGTATTCATTATCTGATTTCTCAATTCAAACTCATATAATCTGTCTTACAGACTGGACAGGTTGAATGTCCATGTTCCTGTCATTCTGGGCATGTCCCCCCATGAGTTGTCCTATATCACTGAGGCATGGTCCTAGACTGCTATCAGTTTAATCTCAGTGTTGTCTGGATTGTAATATTCTGTCTACACCCAATATTAAGTATAATCTCAATTATGTGTTGTGGATGTGAAAAAAACATTAATTCCATAGGTCTGTTTCACAAACTGCATTTTGTATTATGTTTTAGTGGTAAAAATGTACTAGAAAATTTAATTCACAAACTATGGGGGTCATTATGATTGCGGTTTTTCCGCATCCTCGGGGCCGGCGGAAGCCACCGCCGGCCCCGAGGATGCGGAAAAACCGCAGCGGACAGACCAAAGACCCACCGCCAGATTAGGATGGCTGGTGGGCCCTGGTTTCCGTCCGCAGCTTTTCCGCCGCGGTCGGATTACAACCGCGGCGGAAAAGCTCTAATATGGTGACGGTGTCTTCCAGACACCGTCCACCATATTAGGATGGCCAGTAAATTATGCTTTTCCGCGGTGGGTTTTCCGCCGTGGAAAAGCATACGGAACTTCACTGCGGGGGCCCGTTGCGGGACCCCTAGGTGAAGGGAGGGTGGGGGGTGCACATGGGGGGTACCTGCCTCTTTCTGCATGCAAATGCAATGCGTGCATTTTTAACATTGCCGCGGGTGCAGCTTGAAGCTGCACCCGCAGCAATGTTAAAAATAGAGGATGTGACCGCCCGGGTGGCGGTCACATCCTAATTGCACAGGAGGGAACTCCGCCTGCTATGCGGAGGTTCCCTCCTGCTCTGGGGTCGCGGACGGACGCAAGTCCGTCCGTGATCCTAATCGACCCCTAAATGCGGAGATTTATGATTTTGCACTCCCTATACCTAAGGGTGCAGAGTCCTCAGTTCCGTCTGCAGAGTCTACGGGTGTGGAGAACTCTGCACACATAAGTATAGGGAGTGCGGAGTCATAAAACTCTGTACGTAGTTTGTGAGTCCTGAGAAAGTAGTAAACTTACTATTAAGGGTCCGTTTCCTATCTCACTCGGAAGGGCACCAAACGCGATCCGGTCGTAAAAAGTACGAGCCGTACGCCTGTTTTCCCCCCAACTTGTACAGCTGTATGAGCGAGCAAGTACAATGCGAGCAACACGAAATTCACCGACCGAATCGTTTCCAGGTCCCAATCGCTCTTCATGTCTCGGCCGTAAGCAAATCGTGCCATGCAATGGATGTGATTTCCGACGACGCACGAGTCGGACAGCTAGTTTCAAGCTGAAGTTTCTGGCTCATAAAACGTCCGGGACGTTGCCTTTAGGGGTGCGCGTCGGACTCCCTGTCACCCGCAGCCTTACGAATCGGACACATGGGGAGACCCAAGTGTCTCCTCAACACAGGCATGTACGGTGTGGATTGCACCAATGCCTACCCATTGTAGGGGGCGCCTTAGTGTAAAACGTACCCATTCAGTCAATGGGAGCCCATGTACGCGTCGTACGAATAGCTCCCATTGACTTCTATGGGAGTCTGACCGAACTGAGTTCAGCAGCATGCATCCACATCGTACTCGCTCGCTCGGACTGCAGGAGTCCGGCTCGGTCGGAAAACACTCCAGATCCGGCTTGGTCGGAGAGCTTTCCGACCCAGATCGGAATCGGGCCCTAAGTGTTAATGTAATTTTGTGAATCAGGTCCTTAATCTATTGGGTGTACCCTTCACCTGATGTCTTGTAAGACTAGTTCTGAGAATTTCCTCAAGATTATTTGAAACATCCGTCTACTTGTGTACCTATTGAGCTGGTGTCTAGCTACAGATGGAATGTGTACCAATGTGAAGTCACCTACACATAAAAATGTGAATATTTCTTTATTTTCAAGCAGCTCTATCATAGTACGTAGGTGTGTTTCCTTCAATGTATTAAGTATGTATGGGGCTATCATTGTAATTTCTCTAATGCTCTAATTTCTTATATATGATAACATATTTACCCTCTCCTTTCTCAACAACAATCTCAGTTACCTCAAAACATAAAGTTTCCCTGGCCAATGGCTAAGAATTGTGTAGGACCTGTGGGCATCAATCTTGTATGCCTTAAGGTCAAGTGAGTTTCTTGACTATCTGGTGATTACTGAATTATGGCCCTCCTCAGTTTAAAGGATTTTAGCTTGTTAACATAAACCCCTAATATTCCAGATTCTGATAAAAACCATAAACTCTAGTAGTGATAGCTAGTACTGCCCCTGCGGTCTTCAATTTGTTTTAAGGGGTTTTTATATGCTTCAAACACCCACTCACACAGCCATTCACTCAGCCATATAGTCACTCACACCCACTCTGCCACGCATACAGCCATTAACACAGCTGCTCACTCACCCAGACAACTACTCACACACCCAGTTACAGACTATTGGAGGTACCTGAGACTTTGTCTTTCATTTGTCCTAAAGTTTCTTTGCACATCTCAAAGGTTTTCATTTTCAATTGGTGAAAGTGTTAAAGTTCCATAGAACCCAGTTGCCCAAATAACACACGAGGGCTATATTTATCATGAATTCATGCACTTATTAGCAGTACACAAAGTATACTAATTTTACTTTGTATTAGCTTAGTATGTGTCTTTAAGTCTCAGAAACTTTTACAAAGCACTTACACTTACTGGATGATATCATCAGTGATGTCTTGGTGATGTCACTGACCATGTCATGAGTGATGTAATATGTGAGGTCATAAGCAGTGAATTGAGGGGGCGTAATTTTTAGTTTTCTCAGGTAACTATAACTGCTGAATTTCACTGGTTTTGTACAAGTGGAATCCGAGCCTAACTAACGTTCCTATTACATTCATTGTTTTTAGTAACTAATTTGTATATATACATACATATCACTGTGATGTAAATGTAGAGGCATTACCTGTGATGCATTGCTTCCTGATGTAGTGCCTCTGATGTAATGAATCCTGATGTTGTGTCCTCACTGTAGCAGGGGTCACAAAAAACAGAACAATGCGTCACAAAAATGCAACACAGAAAAATGAAGTCACACATTACCACCTGAACAAATCTGAGTTCAAAATACAATGGTAAAAGGTAGTTGCACCCATCAATTACCATCAAGGACAGGTATTAGAAATGGTCGAAAAGGATTTATTATCTGGCTTAATGTTTTAAATTAGTAGTTACAGTGCTCACTTTATTTGATACAGTCCCATAGTGATACTCAACGAGGCTCTTTAAGCTTAGATGAAGTGCTAACATTGTTCAGCAAACGCATTGCCCTGTATCCTGTATAAACATGAGGCAGATCGCTTTACTCTAGGATTACTTCTCATAGATTTTTACACAAAAGCAGTGAAGCAGACAAGCAGAAGTGGCTTGCTGCCTCTCTGAAAGGGCTCAATTCTGCGTGCAAGAGAGCGCAGTGCCGTGACATTTTCTCACCTGTCTGTCGGTTCCAAGTGGGCAGCCTGCCAGCTTTCAGTACATTCTCCTCATGAAAAGAAAGAGAAAAAAAAGGTGAGTACACCCTTTAATTCAACTTCCATGGCGGATTGGGAACACTCAAGCTTGAAAACTAGTCATAAATCTTATAGATGGATAAACAGAGGTAAAAGGACAACCTTCCTGTTATTTTCAGTTATTACAGAACTATAGCCAGGCAGTGATTTCCAAACTGTTTTGCATCCTAAGATTATTATGGCCGAGATACCCGCCACCCCCTCTCAACACAATCCCCAAAGGAGGGAAACCGGAAACAGTTCTTGAGTTTTTGGAAGTGGGATGGAGTGACCATCCCGGCCGTATTTATTAAAACAAAAATTAAAACATTAAACGTTTCATGTTATGTACAATTTCATTACCATATTGCGATGTTTGGCTAACCTTAACAGATTCTCTAATACAGAGGTTCTCCTAGCCGAACTAGCATCCTACAAAACATTTCTTGACATATTGAAATTGTACAACCTAACGTTTAAGGGCCAACAGCAAGGTCATAACCGGTGTCAAGATCCCTAACCAGACTTACCCCTCCCACTTGGGCTGGGCGACAGCACGGAGGCGTACCTCAAGTGCAACTATTACCAATTTCCCTTGACTTGACGGGGGCACCTAAAGACTCGACGCCAGTTAAAGGTCGTTCGAATACTCGTGTGAGGTATCTAGAAGGTACCGTAGACCTTATCCCAACCCCACACAACTTACCGCATCTGCCGTCGCAGATGTCACTGGCCCCGGGAAATTCCCCAGGAGGGGGCTGTAACCCCTCCTACAAAGGAAGGGGCCTTGACCGCCTTTCCTTTACTTCCGGCGACCCATCCTTAGAAGGGACCGCCTCCCCATTGAGGGGCCAATGGCCACCTCTCCCGAGCGCTCCCATCCGTGTTGGGTGACGCCCACTCATAGGGATCTACTAATTAGTGCTCACCGATCATGACCTTACCGCCTACCAAATAAATACGACAGTGCTAACTAAAACTCAGAATACATTGGCCACTATGACCGAAAGGGCATGCATAAAATTCAACACTAAATCTGAATCTCTTTAATGGTAAAACGTACTCAAACAGACCATTCTTTATTAACTCAATATCAACATGATACTCCAACCTGGAAACGAGAACACAAACAAAATTAATCAACTTTATTACAAACAACTGGCTGTCTTCAGGGGCTGGTGGGTGGGTCAAAATTGGCTCTTCGTTCTGTCCCGAGCTCACGTGCAGCGAGGAGGTGCAGCTTCAGAGCACAAGAACAAGAGGCTGTCTTCTGGTCTTGCGTCCCTTTTTATCCGTCTTCAGGGCGGGCGTATACCCGCCCCTGCCTGCCCCGAGGGCGTGGCTGGCTGCGTCAGTGTCTAGGCCAGCCCACTCTAGGGCGGGAACAGGCGCGCCCCGGCTACGCCGCTTCGGGCATACCAGCCGAGACGCGCCTCCCGCCCAAAAATGGCTTCCCGGGGGGATCGAGGCACTCAGCCATACGTTCGGGGGGACCAAGTTGGTCGCCCCTTTCCATATGGCCGAGATACCCGCCACCCCCTCTCAACACAATCCCCAAAGGAGGGAAACCGGAAACAGTTCTTGAGTTTTTGGAAGTGGGATGGAGTGACCATCCCGGCCGTATTTATTAAAACAAAAATTAAAACATTAAACGTTTCATGTTATGTACAATTTCATTACCATATTGCGATGTTTGGCTAACCTTAACAGATTCTCTAATACAGAGGTTCTCCTAGCCGAACTAGCATCCTACAAAACATTTCTTGACATATTGAAATTGTACAACCTAACGTTTAAGGGCCAACGGCAAGGTCATAACCGGTGTCAAGATCCCTAACCAGACTTACCCCTCCCACTTGGGCTGGGCGACAGCACGGAGGCGTACCTCAAGTGCAACTATTACCAATTTCCCTTGACTTGACGGGGGCACCTAAAGACTCGACGCCAGTTAAAGGTCGTTCGAATACTCGTGTGAGGTATCTAGAAGGTACCGTAGACCTTATCCCAACCCCACACAACTTACCGCATCTGCCGTCGCAGATGTCACTGGCCCCGGGAAATTCCCCAGGAGGGGGCTGTAACCCCTCCTACAAAGGAAGGGGCCTTGACCGCCTTTCCTTTACTTCCGGCGACCCATCCTTAGAAGGGACCGCCTCCCCATTGAGGGGCCAATGGCCACCTCTCCCGAGCGCTCCCATCCGTGTTGGGTGACGCCCACTCATAGGGATCTACTAATTAGTGCTCACCGATCATGACCTTACCGCCACAGGCCCGGATAGTTGACCGGCTATCCGGGCCCCCCACAAAACTCCTAGCTAAAGGTCATGTTTCAACGTTTTTAACCATGCTAAGAAGTCTCCTATGAGTAACTCATTTCCCACCCGAGACAAATGCACACCATCCCCTAGATACATACTGTCATCATTAATACAACCGTGCGAGATAGAATGCAATGTCCTGGAACGAAACAACCTACTCACTTTGTTATTAAGTTTTCTAACAGAATGGTTCAAAGCAGGGATCGAAACAGCCCCCCGCCACACTTTTCGTGGGATCATATGAGACCACGCAATTATGCACCCCGGAACTTTCCTCGCCAACCAACTTACAGTGGCAAGCATTGCCTCCAGGAGAAGTCGTCTACCGGTGGTGACCAAATCATTGCCCCCTAAATGTACTATGACTATAGACGGCGGTGACCTCGTCCGCCCTAACAAACCCTCAAAGAATGCCTGAAACTGGTCAATACAGAGACCGCCCCTTCCGTAGAAGGACATTCTGTACCCGTATTCCCCAGCTACGTGAATCATGTCACCTGCTTCGAATACGTCTGCAGCACGCCTCACGTATGAGTGGCCCACGACCCACACCTCCTTTCTCACAGCCGGTGATGTCTGACCGCTGGCCTGGTGTTGGGTCGACTGCATAGTCCGCCCCGCCTCGAAGGCTTGCGTAACTGAAAACCAAACAAAAGACAAGAAGCGTGAGTACATTATTACAGCTTCACAGCATGTGCAACCGCACATACCTCTTATAACAATTGGAGGACCAACGCCCCACTCGTTTTACTTGTTCCACATTAAGACCCCTGGCTGTAGCTTCAGTGGCAGCCCCTATCCGAAAGGAATGGGTCCCAAACTCACCCGGGTCCAAGCCCGCTGCGGTAATTGACATCGCGAGCACCCGCTGAAACTGAAACTTCGTCAGTGGGGTGGCGTCCGCGTGTCTCAACAATGTCCCTCCCCATGATGCCACCCTTCATGCTAGGTAATCTTCTAAACACTTCACCGGACACATGGAGGACCCTGGAATCCTGCGAATGACTATGCAGTCTCCCACCCCACCTTGATCGGTTTTTGACTTGACAAAGGATACAGTCATCGTTTCACCCCTGATCTGAACGTGTTCCCGGCACAAACCCCCCACTACATCCTGTTTGTTCCTTGCCACCAGCTCACTTATCCTCATCGCCCCGTGAAATGCAAGCGTAAAAGCAGCTCGGAACAAACAGGCCTCGAACTGAGACGAGCATGTGGCGTGGAGTGTGGCCAGCAACTGGGCCAACCTATCCAGACCTATCGGGCGCCTCTCATCTACTCTGCGACCCTCAAGGCGTTGCCACCCACGTAGCGCTTTCTGTACCAGGAAAGACGCTGTCGGGTCCTGGATATTATGGGCCCTGGCAACAAAGGAAATGGCAGCACGATGCCTCTGGGCTGTAGCCACCGACTTCCCAGCCCTACGCAAGGACATCAGAAAATGTACTACCCAATCCTCGTGCCCCCAAAGCCCCCCTCTCTCAGTCCCCAAAAAGGCTAAATAGGCCCGAAACGCCCCTTCGTATGCCTTCCTCGTTCTTGGTGCTAGACTCTCTCCCACGAGGTAACGAAGTTCGGGGCACCGAGAGACCAGAGAGCTTCGGGAAAGGGTGCCGGCTCTGGGTCCGCCGAGGGAAGGAAACCCGAGAAAGCCTGTATTTGAAAACGAGACAGTGCATCAGCCGCCTGATTCATCACCCCTGGGACATGTTTCGCTCTGAATACCACGTTCAGTTGCATACATAGTAAGACAATTTCTTTAAGCAGCCTTAAAATCATTTTACAACGTGCTGCCTGACTATTGATGCATTCTACAACGGTCATATTGTCAGACCAAAATATGACAGAGTGATTTTTGAATCCATCGGGCCAGGTTCTGAGGGCCACCAAAATGGGAAACAGTTCAAGGAAAGCAATATTACTCGTCAGCCCCTCTTCATGCCACCATGTTGGCCACCTTTGTGCCGACCATTTTGTGCCGAAGATGGCGCCAAAGCCCATGCTTCCCGCTGAATCCGTCCATAGACCAAGCTCTTTAGAGGACAAGGCTGGTTTGTTCCAGACGACTCGACCATTGAAATCCGCCAAAAATGCTAACCAAATACGCATATCTTGGCGGACCTCAGCCGATAGTCTTGTGCGATGATGACCCTCCTTTAGGCCGACCATCGCCTGGGCAATCGAACGGGAAAAGGGGCGGGCCATTGGGATCACCCTTAGGGCAAAATTCAACTTCCCCACCAATTGCTGCAATTGATGCAGCGTAACTTTAGATGCAGTAATACACATTTGCAGGGCTGCCCTGAATTTCGACACTTTGGCAGCTGGTAAACGAAAACAACCCTCACTAGAGTCCAACTCGATCCCGAGAAACTCGAGGCAAGTCGTGGGACCCACAGTTTTACCTGGTGCCAATGGCACGCCAAATTGATTCATTAAAACACAAAATTCAGTCAAGGCCCGGGCACATTCATCATCCCCAGCGGCCCCAAGGAACAGAAAGTCATCGAGGTAATGCATCACATTTCGAAAACCCGTTTTCTTCGTGTAAACCCATTGTAGAAAACTACTGAATTTCTCGAAATATGCACAAGATATAGAGCACCCCATCGGCATACACCTATCCATGTAATACGAACCTTGAAACATGAATCCCAAAAGACGTTGGTCTTCCGGGTATACCGGGAGCAAACGGAACGCTGACTCGATATCTGATTTCGCCATCAGCGCCCCGGGCCCCAGGCGATTCAAAATGGCTACGGCCTCATCGAATGATGCGTACCGCACCGAACATATCTCTGGATCAATTGCGTCGTTTACAGAAAGGCCATGAGGAGCTGATAAATTGTGAATCAATCGAAACTCACCTGGGTCCTTCTTGGGGACCACCCCTAAAGGAGAACAAACAAAATTCTGTACCGGGGGAACACTAAACGGGCCGGCAACCCGACCTCGGGTAACCTCTTTCCGGATCTTATCCTGTACTACAGTCGTATGCTGCAAGACGGAAAGCTGGTTTTGCACGTCCCGACACCCTGAAAGTCCCCCACCGGGATGCGGAAACCATATGAAAAACCGTTTCGTAGCACCCCAGCAGAAGTACGATCTGGGTATTCGCTGAGCCAGGGAATCATCGCCAGGGTATCAATCGGGGTTGGTAAAGGCGCCCCTCGGACTATATTAGACCTGTTTGGCGCCTCCTCTACCCCCATTTTCACCCGATTTGGCTCTGCACGAGGACTCAGGATGGGGTGCCCCACAACCACTACATTCGTGTTTGAATTTACAAGATCCCGGGGGCCTAGTACATTTACTTTTGTTGAAATTGAAACAGAAACCCCTCTTCCCTGTATTGCCGGCGGGTCTCGGATAATCGTCTGTACCCGTACCCGACCGAAAGGGCGTCCCCCCATTTTGGCGGGAGGACTCCCCAACAGTACTCCCCACCAACGGCACTTTCAACATCCCCGACTCTTTCATTTTATTCCATGTCAAAGAATCGTAACAGTCCCAGGTTAAACTTTTGTTATGCTCCATCGCTTTCCTGAAAAGGTTGTCATAACAGAACCATTGGTTACCTTGGTGCGATGTCGAGTACCCCATAATTCGTGACTGATATACTGGAAATTCAGGGAGCAATTCAGGCCTACGTTCCCCCAAAATTGACGTAAAAACTCCCCAAGCATTACCCCAGTTGCCAATATTCTCATTCACTTTAAAGGCGGCCATTTTTGCGCGCCAAACACTCGGATGCATCAGATCCTTTTGACCCTTAACAGTTTCGACCTCATAATGATCAACGAGCAGGGAGAAAATGTTTACGTATTCCCCCGCCCAAATCTTTTCCTTTATTGCCAAAGGAACATGTTGCCCCAATTTTTCTCTACGAGAGGGTGTTGACTCATCCCTTGCGATCGGCAATGGCCACTTACCTGCACCGGACGCTACTTCCGCCCCTCGTGGCTTGACTATCACCGCATCCGGCGCGGGCACCTTGGCTGTATCACGTTTCTCGCGCAACTGTTTCATTAGTGCTTGCGCTTCGGCAGCCGTGGCGCCCTCGCTACTGTCCCCCAACCACGCTGCTAACTGTGCCGCCAACTCGGGAGGCATATCCTCAGCGGATGTCGGGGTGACTACGACCGGAATCGGATTCCCTTCCTGTGGTACCGGGGCCGGTACCGGGGCTGGCGGCTCGAGCGGGGAACAGGGAACCGGGACGTCTCCCCCGACCGGCCCCCTTCTCGGCCTCTTAGGCCTCCCTCCGGCCGGTGGACGCCCCGATCCCTCCTCACCGTCTCGCCCCGCCAACTGCTTCTTTATCTCGGACATTTCTTTCATGAGAACCCGAACCATCTGGTCAGTCGACATTCTCTTCGCGCCTTTCTTGGGCATTTTTCAAACGAAGTATCTAGAAGACAAAAAGAAAGATTAAAACGCTCAAAATTGGCTCTTCGTTCTGTCCCGAGCTCACGTGCAGCGAGGAGGTGCAGCTTCAGAGCACAAGAACAAGAGGCTGTCTTCTGGTCTTGCGTCCCTTTTTATCCGTCTTCAGGGCGGGCGTATACCCGCCCCTGCCTGCCCCGAGGGCGTGGCTGGCTGCGTCAGTGTCTAGGCCAGCCCACTCTAGGGCGGGAACAGGCGCGCCCCGGCTACGCCGCTTCGGGCATACCAGCCGAGACGCGCCTCCCGCCCAAAAATGGCTTCCCGGGGGGATCGAGGCACTCAGCCATACGTTCGGGGGGACCAAGTTGGTCGCCCCTTTCCATTTTTTCTGTAAAGAAAAACAGGCCTATTTACTAACTATTTTTCTGTATTTTGTAGTACGTAAAGTAAGTAGTACTACAGTATCACTACTTGTCTACAAAATTCTATTCGCAAACAACGTGTGGAGAACTCGACCTATTTTGTGCAGAAATCTCTGCACACTTAGATATACATTACTTTAGTCGTGGGAGAGACATGGGGAAGTGGCTAGAAAATTGGGACTATTTACTACTAAATGTGGGTGGTTAAGGTAGGGGCCAACATGTGTTTAAATATGGGGAAAGAGCAGATTTATGAGGGACATACAAAGTATTCACAAACTACACTTGTAAAGATATTATAGACCGTAAATAAAACAATCGTGAATGTAATTCAGCCCAGCCCTGGAGTAAGTCTGTCATCAAATGGCCACTGTCAGGTACTGCAACATGCTCCCATTGATAATAATGGAGGCTTCATACAATACCCCTTAGGAGATAAAGATAAAATAATGAAATTAGTTGGACTTGAAAATTATACAAAATACAATGAAGGTGGATTTATTATACATTAATATATTTAAATGTGTTAATTATTTAATAAAAATGTATTTTAAAGATGTAATGTGCCTTAATATTTTATTAGTTGTAGGGTAAAAATAATTATTTGAATTAATTTCATATTTATATTTTACATCAAAATTTTTTTTTTTTTAAATGAGCAAACTTTATTCATTTGTCCAATAAAATACCTTCGGGAGATCTCTTCCACGGTGGCAGACATCTCTACCTATGTGTGAAAAGTCACTAGTACAAACGTTTCACTCATAAATTCAGTATATGTCTCACACCCTTCAACTAAGGAGGTGGAGACATGTAAGACTACAATTTAGTGTAAATCTACACTTGGAAAGTATGAAAGAAAAAGTAGCTCAGGGCTGGACTGGCTACCAGGCAGTCTGGAATGCTGCTGAGATGGGGGTTAATTTCGTTGATGGGGACCTGCGTGTACTAAGCGAAATTCGTTTTGTTTTCATTATTTCGAAGTACACGCAGGTCTCCATGCACAAAATCAGCCTCCACAGCAGTAAAATCTTCCAGCAGCTCGGCAGCATTCTGCCCGGTAGCCAGTCCGGCCCTGGAGTAGCTTTACACCAAAGTGCAAGAGTAGATTAAGACATAGATTTACATAAGTAAGTAAATCTACACATGTGCATTTACCCTTTTTGAATAGGCCCTATAATATCTTTACCATCAGAAGGTAATGGTAGGCAGAATCACGACTTGATTAACGGCCACATGCATCAACCTATTTAGGAAGTGCAAACGGTGCGAATCGCAAAATTCGGCCGTTTGCGATTCCTAAATATGTTTTTGGGATGCATCAAGCATTTTTGGTAAAATCGCTATTTTTAGCAAATTCCAAGAATGCGATTGTTTTTAAGGAATCGCAAATTTGCGATTCCTTAAAAGCAATGCATGATTAATTTTAAAATTGCGAATTCGCAATTAGGGGGTGCAAATTACCACAAGGTTGAACCTCGTGGTAATTTGCAAAAATGTGTTAAAATGCTCTAATTTGCATATCAAAACACTGTCATGTTACAGTCACACATGTCGTTAGGACATGTGTGTTTGAAAGATGCACTTCAAAATACATTAAATGGGTGCAGGGGGGGGGTCCTTTGGACCCCCCCTGCACCCATGGAATGCATCAACATTTTACGAATTCTAATTTGCGAATTCGCAATTCCCATTGATTCCTATGGGCCTTTTGGCCCATAGGAATCAATGGGATATGCGAAATCGCAAATTGGAATTCGCATAATATTTGCGATTCGGTAAAAATTGCGATTTTTACCGAATCGCAAATTTTATGCACTTTCAATCATGCATCCCGTTTTGCAATTCCTTATTTGCGATTACCTAAAAATCGCAAATTAGGAATCGCAAAACCGGATTTTGATGCATGTGGCCGTAAGTGTTTCAAGGCATGCACTTCACATACCACCTCAAGTGAGATTTACTTTTTAGTGTCAGAAACACTTCATCCCACCAGTCTCCTACTTGAGGGGGTACATTAACTAGTGTCAAGGCAGGCTTCACCTGACAAAAACTGTGTTACTTTTCAAAACAATTTTACAATGACTTTCAACAGCAAAGCATAATCTAGTCCTGGAAGCATTACATTGAAAATCTTGATGTTTCATATAATTTTTATTGGGTTTTTCGATAAATCAATGCTGTTTTATACTGTAAATCTGTTCAATAAGCATCACTCTACAGTGAACATTTAGACTATTTCTTACTCATACCCAGAGTAATAAAATGCAGTGTAAATATCAATAAGTAAATATGTCAATAAATGTAAAGTTTCATTCTCTCATTATCGCTCCTACTATGGGCCACATGTATAAATATTTCAAACGGCGATTTCAGAAATGTTGATTCTCTATGAATAGCAATTTGATAATCGCTATTTGAATGCATGAAACTCCATTGCCCAGATGCATCAAAGTACTGTTTTGCGATTCCTAATTTGCGAAAATTACCGAATCACAAATTAGGAATCTCCAAATGGTATGCATCATTTTTTTCGCATTTTTTTTGAGATTCTGTAAAAATCGCAATTTTTACCGAATCGCATAAAAAATGCGATTTTCAAATTGCGAATTCTCAATTCCCATTCATTCCTATGGGCTGAAATGCCCATAAGAATGAATGGGAATTGCGAATTCGCAATTTGAAATCGGAATTCAACAAAGCATTTCAAGGGTGGAGAGGGGGGTCCAAAGGACCCCCCCCTGCACCCATGAAATGCACTTTTACATGTAAGTTACATACACACATGTCCTAAGGACATGCGTGTATGTAACTTAACAGTTTAAAAAATGCATTTTTGTGCATTTTTAAACAATTTTGCAAATTACCACGAGGTTCAACTTCGTGGTAATTTGCACTTGCAATTTGTAAAATCGCAAATGTTTTGACAATGATGCATTGCATTTAAGGAATCGCAAACTTGCGATTCCTTAAAAGCAATCGCATTTTTGGAATTCGCTAAAAATAGCGATTTTCCCAAAATGCTTGATGCATCCCAAAAACCAATTTAGGAAGTGCAAACGGCCGATTATTTGCGATTCGCACCGTTTGCACTTCCTAAAAAGGTTGATGCATCTAGGCACATGAGTTTCATTTAGCGTTTCCTAATGGGATGCAAACTGACCTTCCTCATTAATGTTAATGAGGCAGGTCGCAACTTGTGACCCTTTATGGATTGCTAAAATCACAGGGATGGTGGCCTGCTGTGGTCCGCAGACCACTATGTCTGTGATTGCTTTTAAATAAAGCAATCATTTATTTTTTAAGTGCAGCCCCTTTTCCATAAAGAAAAACAAAATGTGTTTAAAAAAGACAAATGAGAAATGTTCTTTTCATTTTTCAAGGACAGGCATTGCTCCATAGGACCACTACCTGCTCTTAAAAAACTATTTTATGAACATTCACCAAGGGGAAGGGGTCCCTTGGGGATCCCTTCCTGTTTGTGAACAGGTTACTACATATCTAAAGTAAGTGGTAAAATGCACATGTTTTGCAGCCGCATTTCCGTCACAAAACATTCCTATATTCCGCTGAAAATCAGGATTAGGAGATACGCCCTAAACATGCCCTGTTGCTAATAACAAATCGGTATGAATTCGCAATTCCAAATTGTGATTCGGTAACATGTTACAGATTCGTAAATTGGAATTAGTACATACCAAAATGCATTTTACCAGTCGCAAATGGGCCAGTTCAGCGAATCGGGCCATTTGTGACTGGCTTAATTCATGATACCTGTGACCTTATAGCTCTCTAAAGGTAAGCTTCAATTATCCTTAAAATTAGGATTTTTCTCCATGTAATAATAGTAAAGTTAGACTTTACTACTACTAAATTGAGAAAAATCCTAATTTTAAGACTTTCGGTATTCACAGAAGGCATTTAGGAGTCCTAAAGTTAGTAGTCCTAACTTTTATACTACTAAATTGAGAAAAATCGTAATTTTAGGGCTTTCGGTATTCACAGAAGGCATTTAGGAGTCCTAAAGTTTGAAGTCCTAACTTTACTACTACTAAATTGAGAAAAATCCTAATTTTAAGACTTTCGGTATTCACAGAAGGCATTTAGGAGTCCTAAAGTTCGGAGTCCTAACTTCTGTGAATACCGAAATGAGTAAATTCATTCCGTGAATACCAAATGTAGTAAGTGCATTCTGTGAATGCCAAAAGTAGTAAGTTCATTCTGTGAATACCAAAAGTAGTAAGTGCAATCTGTAAATACCAAAACAGTAGTAAGTTTAGCATTGAGTCTTATGTTCATTCTGTGAATCGGGCCCTATCTCTCTATCTTGTTCCAATGAAAATTTATATGTATAAGATGTTATAAATAAACTCCCATTCTATCCTATGGGGAAAGATAGCCTTTCAACAGCGAAAAACGAAATCGGCATATTTCACTAGCAGAACAGGTCGCACACACCAGCACATGTTTTACCTTTCACATACACTGCACCCTGCCCAGGGGGGTACCTTGGGCCAGACTGAGGGGTGTCTTACATGTAGAAAAAGGGAAGGTTAGGGCCTGGCAAGTGGGTGCACTTGCCAAGTCAACATGGCACTTAACAACTGCACGCAGCCACTGCAGTGGCAGGTCTGAGATATATTTACCAGGCTACTCATGTGGGTAGCACAATTAGTGCTGTAGGCCCACTAGTATCATTTAATGTAAAGCCCCTGGCACACTCAGTGCACTTTACCTGGGACTTACAAGTAATTTAAATATGCCAATCAGGGATAACCAATCACAATGGCAATTTATTTAGGGAGCACTTTGTCAGGACCCCAACTCAAATCCTAGCATTGACCCGCCCGGGGGGGTTGCAGAACCAGTGAAGTACAGCCAAAAACGAATTCTTGGACCACATTAGTTCGACATCGACTATCCAAGATGGCCGCCGATGTCGAACATCAGGTAGCGGTCTAGTCTTCCTGCTCGCAGCTGTCCGATGGTCTAGGTGAGGCGCGAGCACTGCGAGAAGTGCGCACTTCATCTGAGATTCTACGGAGTAAGCAGCAAATTCGGTGACTCTGTATTTTCTGTCAGGAAATTCATAGTTTAGTTAAGAAGTGTATTGTAGGATAGAGTTTAGGTAGTTCCATGAAAAAACGAAGCTTTGGAGGTAGCGAGAAATATTTCAAAGGTACCTTGAGGAATAAACCTACCTGAAAAGACGCCAACAACAGCACACCTCACCGAGTAGTCAGTCAAGACGTAGTGGATTAATCACGACCATCTGGAAGAAAACAACGCCAGAAGAAACATTAAGCTAAGTGGTTTTAGAATGAATAGGAGTATTGTACTGACAAACCATTCGAATGTATAAGCGATAATACTTACCATCAAAGGTTCAGTAGCAGAGTTCTTCGTAGTCCAGTCATTAAATGGGGTTATCTAAGAAGCAAAAGAAAAGACAACCACGTTGTTAAAAAGAGTAAGTGAAGATACCATAGAGTAAAATAGATTAAAGTAAGGTTGGCAGGTTCATAATATCATTGTGTATTTCTAGAAGCAGGAGCATGTAGCTTTCAAGACACAACATAAGAATTCTCAGGATGAAAGAAAAGGTTAACAGAAAAGACATCTAATTAATGAAGTAAGTGAATAATAAAAAGAGAAGCATAGAAGGAGAGAAGCAAAATAAGACGCTAAAAATAATAATATCTCTTATGATTACAGGTACAACTAATTAGACAAAAGTTTAACTAGAAATACCAGACAGAAGCTGAAGAGAGGCACAGTTCTTGAGAGTTCTTGGTAGGTGGCAAAATGAAAGAAGATTTAAATTGAGAGATAGGTAGGAAAAGGATAGAAGGAAGAGAGTAGATTAATGGTGTATTCCTTCCCTAGGTTAAAAAACGACGAATAGAAATCAAAGACGATTAAGAACCGGAGAAGCAGCTCAGGACCAGTCCCTTCTTGTTTGTTATTTTATCCTTACCACCTTCCCCCAAAGGAATGATTTAGAGGCTCAGAATAACTTGACCTCCGAACTATTCCTGAGAGGGTTTTTCGGATCTAGCATCTCTGTTCCCGTGCAAGCTAAAGTTAAGAACCTAAAAAGGTAATTGGTGATATTAAGTTCTGACACACTTGCACTTTGCCACTGATCAGCAGTGGCAAAGTGCCCAAAGCATCGAAGCCAGCAATGACAAAATGCAGCACAGCATCTAAAATACAGGAGGTAGAGGCAAAAAGTCAGGAGAAACCATACCAAAGATGCCAAGTCTAACAGTTACTGTCCATTTTTACCTGTGGAAGGTGTGCCACAGAAGGTGAGCAGCAGCAGTCTGAATCAAGTGAAGCCTTGATGCAGGCTATAGATCACCAGCAGAAAGGGCACTAAGAAAGAGGGCAGCTCCTGCAGAAAACAGCCGCACTTTGCGGGCACCAATAATAAACCCCCTAGGATCTGGCACACCTGGTGGTATTGTGGAAATCAATAAAATTTAGGTATACATAAGCGGCGTTCATTTATGTTCGCCACAGCCACTGTTGAGAGCAAAGTGAAGATCGTGAAAGATTGCCGGCGCCATCTTTCGTAGCATGGGCCTCTGTGTGCGAATAAGCAGGAACCGTTTTAGATATCGCATCCATTTCATTAACTGCTGGTCACCTATGTCTCACCCTGACCTCGCCATCATCCCCAGTGCTCTGACTTAGCCTGAACACATGTACTGGGGTCATATAACGATGTCAGCCTGACAATGCCCCGGAGTCACTTCCCGCGCCAAACCCACTTATCCTTTCATCCTCCATGCACAGGCAAGCCCCCCTTTTATAAACTCCTTCCTTGCACCTGGCCACTCAGTCCAGTCTCAGGTGCTAACCGACCCCTGCAGACATAGTTTATTGCCCCCACACCACAGGACTTGTAGCACTAGCAAAGAAGTCTGATCTAATCACTAGCGCGAACCCTTAGATCTGACCGATCCCACGCATTTACAGATCCTGTCGGAATGTTCAGCTGCAAGATATCGATCATCTGTTAGACTTGGGAGGGGGGACGACAGCTGCTGTATTTGTGTGGGAAGTAGCTTAAGGCGGGAATTCCAAGGATATTTCACTATGTAATAAACTGACGAAAAAGGGTATAAAAGGCCATGCCACAGAGATGCTGGGAGAGCATCTCCTGACGATAGCCCCGGTGTCCGGTGTGATGTGTTCTCCTCTGGAGAAATAAACTTGTTCTTCGCCTTCCAATTCCCAGCGCCTGCCTCGTTATTTTGATCGCTATTCTTATGTGAATAAGAGGTGCTTTGCACCAAGCGGCATCGAAAGTCTTGGGAATCAAAGCTGCTTTTTCACAGTATACAACAAAATTAGTGCAGATCCGCAAAAAATAATTTGAAAGGGGTTTTTGGCCCAAGGAGGGGTACCTCTGTGACCCCGCCACCAAGACAGAAGGACCATGAAATTCCTACCCAGCCTCTTTATGCATTTTTTAAATTCTTTTTATTTGCATTTTCAAAAGAAAAACAGTAACATCCGTTAAGAACAGACAGAAGTCCCAACTTGTAAAATCAAAGCAGTATCAGCATCATTAACCATGTACAAATTACATTTCGCCCACAGCCCGCCCGCCCAACCAGATATAAAAAATCATAAAGTACTTTAGCAGCATGTAAATGGAGTCACAAGTAATCATATGAGCAACAAATGATGAAACCAACTGAGAGCAGGGCGTGTGATGTCCAAAGTATGTAGTCCAGTGAAGGAACTAATGCCATCGGTCCGACTATGAAATCGTTATAAAAAGGAGAACCCCATCCCTCCCAACCGTCCAACCCCCTCATCCCCTAGGCAGCCTGTGTGTTTTCTTCAGCAGCCTGTCTCTACTGGACCCAAGTAAGAAAGGGTTCCCAAATGTCACCCGGTTGTGATGTGGGAGGCATAAGTTCCCAAAAGGTGGTTAGCAGGGAATGTCCATACGTAATGTCCCTGATCCACTCTTTGATGGAAGGCACCCTCTTCCTACCCCAGTGTACAGCCACTAGTAATTTAGCAAAAAGGAGAAGAAAATAATGTAATTTACGAACTTTAACAGGAATGTCCTTTACATAGCTCAACAGACCTTGTTGGGGAGATGGAGTTGCAGGTAGGGCAGCTATCTGATGTATCAGAGTGAAAATCATGAACCAGAATGTCGACAGCCTCAGGCAGTCCCATGCCATATGGAAAAAATCAGCAGGACTAAAAAGACAGCGCCAACAACTCTCGTCATCCAGAAGTCCCATGCGGTGTAGGTTCATAGGGGTTCTGTAATAGCGGTGAAGGAACTTAAAGTGAATTAGATGTAGTTTGTAGTTCGGGGAGAGCTTGGAAAGTTGACAGCAACAGTATGACCACTGTTCCTAAAATAAGCGGTTCTTGGAGGTCATTGTTCCATGGCTGGAGTGCCCTGGGCTGTGTCAAGGGTGCCGTGTTTCGCATATGTGTGTATAAACGTGTAACAAGTTTTCGAGGCGTGGGTGACTTCAACAAGTTTTCCAAGGCTGTCATTGGCATCGGGAGCACAGGAAACTTTTGTGTAGGGCTCAACAGACCGGTACAAAAAGGGGGTGGTGATGGATGGAGAATCTGAACCAATCAAACACTCACACCTAGTCAACAGATCTGGGTTTGATCCATCACCGTTCTTTAGCCCACTCTGCCACCCCAGTTCAGACACGGCCAGGAAAGACATGGCTTGGCAGTTCGGGCTAGACTGTTCCCATGAGGCACAGGGTCAAGGCTGATTTGCATATGGACATGGCTGAACTGGGGTGGTGTGGAGTGCAAATAAACAATGGATTTAGGCCCAGATCTCTGTACTGGGGTGAATGTATGACATTGTTCTGCATTCTTTCCATCAACTATTATTTTTGCATTTTTCCCCCGAGTGTGATGGGTTTGCTCAGACGTGAGTCCCATGCTCTACACACCACTGGAGTCAAGCTATCCTGGCTGAAGACGGTTGATAGCCAGAAACCGGTCCCAGGATGCTTGATTCAGATCCAGGAAATAAATGGCTTGGCAGTTTGGGCTGGACTGTTCCCATGAGGCACAGGGTTAAGGCTGATTTGCACATGGCCATGTCTGAACTGGGGTGGTGTGGAGAGCAAAAAAAAGAATGGATTTAGGCCCAGATCTCTGTACTGGGGTGAATGTATGACATTGTTCTACATTCTGTCAATCAACTGTTATTTTTGCAGGGATCAACAGACGGCACTGAGCTTATGATATAAAAATAGTTCTGCGAAAGACACTGACTGGCCCTCTTCTGCAACTGGTGGAGGACGGAAATACCCATTTGGGTAGAGATCTGCGAAGGTGTGGAGATTCAGCTTTTAAAACACAGTCCCGCCATACTATCCTGAGGTGAGGCAATAAAGGAGTAAGCGCTAGCGGTATAGATGGGGCATAGAAGACGGGGATACCTGCTCTTTTCTGCACCTCGTTCCACGTCCAGCATAGGGCATCCACAGTGTCTATGTCTTCCCTAGGGCAGCGGTAGGGCTGATACAGGGCAACCAACACCAGGATAGGTGCTGTTACATCAGTCTTGATGGCCACATGAGGCTGAAAAGGGGTCGGGTGTACCCAACAGTGAAGAAACTGGGCCTGTGCACACCAGACATATAATTGCATATCTGGAGCACGCAGACGGAGCGTTAAAAGATTACAGCACACCCAGCCTGCCCACCCACTCACACAAGCAAGATCAACAGTGTTTTAAGAGTACGGAAAAAGGCCTGCGTGAGTGGGATCGGAATTTTGGCAAATAAATAAAGAAATTCAGGCAAGACTATCATTTTAGCTAGGGCTATTTTCCCCGCCAGAGAGAGGAGTAGTCTGGCCCACACTGCGACCTTATCCTCCAACCACGCGATGGCATGCCCGAAGTTTAAGTTCTACACCTCCTGCAGGTTTCTGCTGAGCTAGATACCCAGGTATTTGACAGAGTCTCCTCACCACTTAAGAGTGAATTGGGAGACGATTGGGGCAGTGTTGTCTGTCAAGGGGAAAATAACTGACTTGGCCCAATTGATAGAGAGGCTGGAGACGCCAGAGAGGTCACCGAACCAGATGAATTACCGAAGGAGAGGGTCGAGATTCACGGCAGGGTCAAGCACGTACAAGGTGACATCATCCGCATAGAGTGAGATGAGGTTACTCCTGGTACTGAACCCAATCCCCCGGGCCGTATTATGTTGTCTTATACGCGCCAGGAGCAGTTCCAAAGCGACCACAAAAAGCAGGGTGGAAAGAGCGCAGCCTTGCCGGGTGACAAGCAATATAGGGAAAGGCTCAGATAAAAGGCCATTCACCAGGATCCTAGCCATCGGTTGGGTCTAAAGTAACCAAATGAGATTTATGAATAGCAGACTGATGCCCATGCGGCCAAGAATGGCAAAAAGGTATGGCATTTAAGCGTGTCGAATGCTTTAGTAGCGTTGAGGAAAAGAGCTGCTGCTTGGACATCTGGGTGTAAGTAGTGTAAAACCAAGAAAACTGTCCTACTGATCTGGGAATTCGCCCGCCCAGGGATAAGCCACAACTGTTCGGGCCTTGCGATTAAAGGAAAGAGGGGTTGCAACCTGTTCACAATCAATTTAGCAAGGATCTTGACATCCACGTTGATTATGGATAGCGGCCCATAAGAGTCTATCTCAATGTCAGGCTTCCCAGGTTTCAGTAACGTTATGAATAATGCTTCCTGCATAGAGGGTGGAAGGATGGTGTCTGTCTGGGCCTCCACGTACACCACCAATAGATGCGTAGGAAGCTCCTACGCGTAGGCTTTATAGAAAGCAGTAGTTAGCCCGTCAAACCCAGGGGCTTTATCAAGCAGCAGGCGTCTGATCACCTGAGCAACATCTTCCTCCGTAAAAGGAAAATCTGAATAGTCTCTGTACCGCTGACTAAACCATATAAACTCGAGGGAATCAAGAAAGGATTGCATACCTTCAGGGCATTCCAATTGGGTGGCAGCACAGAGAGTGGAGTAAAAAAGGGAGAATTCGTTGAGAATAGCCTTATGTCCTCTAATAACCCTATTGGGTCCACTGGCCAGCTCAGGGATGTAGGCAGTGGCATGAGGGGCTCTGACCATCACCGCCAGTGTCCTCCCCGGCTGATCTCCCTCTCCATAACATTTGGCTTCAGCGTATTTGCCAAAAAACTTGCCCTCACGTTGAGCCTCCTCCTCAAAGTCTAGAAGTTTGGATTTCAGGAGGGCCAGTGCGCCAGAGTTGTTAGCAGCATAATAAAGTGTTTCAAGATCCTTAATTTAATTTTCTAGAGAAGCGAGTGCACGGCGAATAGCTTTCAACACCCCCGCCTGTGTCGAGCTATGCATTGACCCCTATTGTACACCTTAAAGGTATCCCAAAGGGTCACCACCGAGTACACCAAGCCGGAATTGAGGGTGAAATTTTCTATCAAATCTGTCCTGATCTATTCTTTAAATGCGTCATCTTGGAGCGCATGCAGTGTTAACCGTCACGTAAACATACGTGGAGGAGAAAATGCAGATGCAGAAGGCAAGGGGCATGATCAGACAGGGACCTGGGCTAGTTCGACACATCCATGGCCCAAGTGGCAACATCACGCAACACAAGCCAGAAGTGCAACGTCGACCACGCTCCATGATACTTCGATATGCAAGTGCCCTCTCGAACCCCTGGGTGTCTACATCTCCAAAAGTCAACCAAATTGCAGTGTGCTAATATGGCGTTTAGGGCTGCGCTGGCAGCCGGGTGTACAGTGTGGGATGACCCCTTTCTGTCTAAATCATCATTTAATACCACATTAAAATCACCCCCCCCCCCTCCCATATGATAGTTTCACAGATGGGTGCTTTAACTGCTTAGCCAAAATGTCCTGAAAAAAACTGGGAGTGTCCACATTGGGACCATATAGTGTAACAAAAGCGACTGTGGTACCTCTCAGTGTTTCCAAGAGAATAATGAAACGCCCCTCCGGATCGTTATGTAGATCCCCTTCCTTCCATTCCAGGCCCCTTCTAATCAATACAGCAACCCCACGGGAAAAGGTAGAGCAGAGCTTTCCAAACTCTGTGTCGCGACACCCCACTGTGTTGCCTGCAAACGGTAGGTGTGTCAAGGCATGACACCAGCAGTGATCCCTGTAAGATGTGCTCATGCACTGTAACTTCCCCGAGCGTGCAAACTGAATTGCAAAGCACGCCCATTTCACAAATCATGCAAGAGACAGTTTCAGCTGCTTTTAATGACGTGAAGCTGCATGAAAAAATTATCACTTGCATGCTGGAGAAGCGGAGACAATAGAGTGTGGAGAAGCAGTTCACTGTGGAAGAGGCAAGGGCGGGGCCTGCAGAGGGTCACACGCATTGCTGGCTGTAATCGAATGACTGGGACTGCAGAAAGAAACTGATTGTTGTGGGGGCTGGGGTCATTGTGATGTAATTGCAAGAGGTGTGAGGAACATGGGAGGAAGGCAAGGGGTTGATAGTGGGCTAACAATTACTGAGGTAGGGCTGTCACAAGGTGCACATAAGCCGCTAGCTTTGCTGATATAGGCGGTGGCTACAGAGATTTACAGGCAGAAGTGTCAAGTCGACTCTGATTACCTTATTTTTAACTGCCATGCATCACTTGGCATTATTCCAAGGCCTGGTAAAAGTGTTATGGTTAAAGTGCTCTGTGCATTCTTCGTGTTTTTGTGTCTTTTGAGGAGCATGGTGTAAGCAACACATGCTTTTTGACGTTTTACATACCTGTTCTCTTAAATCTCAAATTTGAAAGTACATTTTTTCTAAGCCAATATAAACTGTAAAACCCCGGTGCGCTTTTACATTTATAGGAGGCATAATTTATGACCTATCATGAGGGGAGGCGTTCTTCACCAGTCACTCACCAGCGCCCCATGGTGAAACAGCCACCTGCCTCGCATGGCTTCCAGGCTGCCTACCTCCCCTAGCAACTTTAACACAACCCCATAACATCTTTGGAATAGCACCTCGGAGCCTGGGCTGGTGCGTAACACCCATATGGTGCGTCTGGGAGTACCCGCTTTCCAATGTAATGCTGTACTCATGGACTCAACAGTACCCCATCCTTTGTTAAATTATGTTCATGGACAAAAGCGGCTGGCTATGGACTGTGCTGACCCCAAATAGCACCTGATAATCTTCGACAAAACCAGACCTCCAAGAGGGTGTGGGGGCTGAGCGGCGGTGGAGAGGTGGACCACGCCATGTCGAGTTCAGGAAAATCATTGCGAGATGCACAGAAACAAAGAGAGCAGCGAAAACCAAGTGTTTTAAAGCACATTTAGTGTCAATGAAAAGTGAGAAAGAAAAATAGACTCCAAGAAATGCAAAACAGTAACACAGAAAAGTAAGCAGAAAGAGTGTTAGGGTACGAAAGAGGTAGGTTGGGGAGGATATGTTGTGGAGTATTGAACAGAGCAGGTATGGTGATAAGGGGTTAATCATGGTGCACCTCCTCGCAAGAAGTGGAAAAGAGATAGCAAAAAGGTGGGTGTACATAGCCATAGTGGAAATGGCAGGAGGGGAAGAGGAGAATGACAAGGGGGAGCTATAGGGGGTAGGGCCAGTACTGTTTAGTTATGAGAAATTTGAACAGTGAAGATTATTATTCCATTAGTATTATAGCCATGTGATTCACATGAGCTTCAATTCAAACTAAGTACTTATAAATAATCGCATAGCATCATTTTAAATGACCCTCACAAAACTGTGGTTTACGCCTTGCGCCTACGCTTGCCTTTTAGACATAGGTTGTGCCATAGAAGTCGATGTTCATGCTTTATTTTTTTATATATTTTACTTTTACTTGTGAAGATTTCACATTGACGTTATAAAAGCAGGTACAATTTGAGCCTCTGATACAGATATGTGGTTCGTCTGGCTATTTTACTGTTTGGTCATCAATTTTCATGGCCAGGCAGGTTGCGTTTTGTCACTTCAATTCTGCATGATGTCTGCTACATCCGCCATCTCTCTTGATCTTAACGTGGAATGAAACCCAATCCAAGATTTGTTATTTTTAAGAGGAGGTCTTTCTTCAAATTCATAGTGGTCTTGTCCTAGCTATATCCCTTCTTCCAATGCAGACATTCAGAAAATGCCGCTATTTTAACTAGTTTTCCGTTTCAGACAGTTGCTGCTAGGATTTGGGAAGTTGATGCACAAACCATTGTGATATTTTTGACCCAGACTCATCACGTGCTCTGTATCTTTTTTTTTTTTTGGGGGGGGGGAGTTTTATATAGCGCAAACTAGACCCAAAGGTATCAGAGCGCTTTACATGAGCACCAGTTACGTTACAGACGGACACATTAATTTTTGTTAGGCATGGGGAGATTAAGTGATTTGTCCAGAATCACAGAATGTTGAGCGTGCCTGGCAAGACTCAAACCCTGTTCCCCAGCTCTGAGGTCGACCGCCCTAGCTGTTAGGCCACATTCTCTCTCCGTAAAACTATAGAAATGGGGACATAGTGATCCTAATGTACATTGACAGTGGCTATGTCTGACTTAAACCATCACTGGGAAACTAAACTCGAGAGAGCCTGAAGTGGTTGGAGGGTGAAGTGGAAAAAGAGTGGCTGCTTCAACTCTTTGCTTGTGATTGGTGCTCTTACCGGAATATCAGTGATGGTGGGAACATATAGCCAAGGCCCGCCTGTGAGAAAGAGCAAGAGCGGTTCATGTGTTGTGTTTTCTGCAGATCAGTACCTGCAGTGTGCATGATTATATTCTTCTTTCAGGCACAAACCTAACCTTTCTTACACCCATTTTTGCCAGTCACTGTCTTTTTTAGATCAGATTTACAATTGCTTTATTAACCTTCCTGCTTTCTCAAATATGCTTGAAAATCCAGGTACATGTGATCAGGACAAGGGCGAGAGTGCTACCACTAACAACTGCGATGAGCTGATTATAGGCAGACAAGTGACAGAATGACATACTAGCGAAAAACAAAACAACATACAACTCCCACCACCCCCTCCAATCCCCCAATCAGGTTGTAGAATACCCTCCCAAAAAAACAAAAAACGATTCAAACTACTTAGTGTCTCTGAAGGGAGCTCTCCCATGAGGGTGTTATGGTGCCGGTAATCGCGCCCGTAATAAAACAGGGTGCCCAAGAGTGCTTAGGAGAGCACCACAATGAGAACCATAACCAAACCCAACAAACAGGGACATCCCGTTACCCAGTCTCACACCACCCCACTTAATTAACAGTAGGCCAGTCAAAACTGATTTAAGATGTCCAGAGCTCTCCCAGTCTAGTAGCTAGAGGTGTAGACATTGGTAAAATCACAATACCCAAATCAGTCGTTGTCACTGAGGCAATCAGTTTGTGCCTATGTTGAGCCGTCGGTCTGCTTACTCCTCTTGCCCCCAACGTGTTTGGCAAACTTAAAGGCCAATTTCGCATCGTGAAGAAGTGGGATGTGAGGTTGTGTGTCACTTTAAGCTTTGCAGGGTAGAGCAGTGAATATGGAATCTGTGCCTGGAGCAAAATACGCTTAGCTGGCAGGAATTCGCGCCTTGCCGCCTGCACAGCCGGAGTAAAATCGGGATTAAAGGAGATGTTGTTTCCTTTGTGTGCAAGTGACCCTTTTTCCCGGGCTAGACGAAGGATGAGGTTGTGGTCTTGATAAATCAAGATTTTGGCAAGAATGGGCCTGGGTGTTGCTCCAACCGGAGGTTTAGAACCCAAGGAGCGGTGGGCCCTTTCCACTGTGAAGACAGATGATAAGTGAGGATCAAAGAGTTCATGGCGCAGGTCTGCAACGTAGGTCTCCATCTTGGAAATCCCCATTGTTTCCGGGATCCCGGTGATACTCAAATTATTTCTGCAAGACCTCCCTTCCAGGTCCTCGTTTTTGGCACGGATGACACCTAGAACTCTGTCCATGTGGAGCATTTGTTCTATGGCTGCCAACACTTCCTGGTTGATGTGTTGACAGCCAATCAGATCTCACCATGACTTCTGCCAGATGTGCAGAGGATTGGTATACCTAGATATCTAAAATTCCTTTTTCTTTAATAACTCCAAAGCTACTGAACACATTTATACCAAATCACAAAAAGGATTCTTTCTGGACTAAGAACTACTTTTCTTACAAATTTTGTGTAATAATGTTCAGCAATTTGAGCTGTAGTCATCTCTAAAATTTCTGAGGGAAACTGCATGTGAAATCCACATTTTTACCACCCCCCCTCCTTTTCCAAGACCACACTTGACGGATCACCCCAAAACATGTCATTCAGAGCTAGAAAAAGACGTGCAGCACACATAGAAAGAGCAAAATACGAGGAGAAATGTATAATTTCTTCTCTTATTGCCATCCTAAGGCCAGGTTTTACCTTGCCTTAGTTTTTGGCGCAGCCCCATCCTTGTTAATATGGGGCAGATCAAAAAGTAATGGGTGTTGCAGTGGAATGTCCACAGCAACACCCATTGCCTGCCCTTTTGCCATAGCGGCTTAACCTCACCTTCTATATATGCGGTAGGGGACAATGCCACCGGAGTGTTAGAAAAAGTGATGTTCTGGTGGTGTTATGGACTTGTAAATATGCCCCTAGGTCTTAAACCAGATAATTGTCTTCACTGGAACCCAGGGAAGTTTTTCCAGTTTGTAGATTACATCTTACATTTTGTCAATCTAAGAATTTTTCTAACAGCCACATTCTCGACAATTTGAAGCCTTTGCAGACGATAATGCTGGACGCTCAGATAATGGAGGTACCTGTAGTCCAATCTCAAGGCAATCAGTGCTTAGTCCAATCTCGAGCTAATAGGTGCTCGGATTACAGCCTTTCTACGGATGTTAGGCAGCAGTGGGAATAACTTGTGTACCATGCACAATTTTGCAAATCAAGCTAATACAACCTTATTAATGTGAGGTGAAAAGGATAGCTGGTTATCCAGAAAAATCCACATATTTCTGGCACACGACAGAGGTGTAGGAGGATTGCCCACCTGTTCATGCCACCAAAATGAGGACCATTTGGGGGCCTGCTTCCCAAATAGTAATGTCTCAGTTTTTTCCCTATTGAGTTTTAAGTAGATTCCCTGCTTTGAATTTGCTAATTCAGTCATGCAAGCAGAAACATTTCTCCTAGATGCTTTTCACATTCTGTGATAATGACACAATAGTTTGGGTATCATTCGCATAGGCCATCAGTCTCAGCTCATGCACTCAAACTTTTGGCTGTTTAAATCTCCCAGGACAGTACAATTTCCAATCTGGATTATAGCCTGTCCATAAAATCTCCAATTACAGAGTAAAAGTTTGCTCTTGAGCCTGGTGGCATAAATCTAAGACCCAGAGAATCTAGTATTGGCATGTATTTCAATAGTAAAAGCCAATCCTTTGGGGAAAGCCACTATAGCCAAAGATTGACACCATTTTGGCTTGGACACCTGCCAAGATCCAGACTGAGGTGACAGTCTTTTTTGGGTCCCACTTGGTATTACAGAAGATTCATCAAGGGGTATGGTACCATTGTTGCCCCTTGACCGAGCTGATTCACAAGTGATCTGGACAGAGGCGTGCCAGTCCACTTTTGATGCCCTGCAGGAAGCCATGTGCATGGCACCCGTGCTCGTGATTTCTTCAAGGAATTTGTGGTGCAGACTGACATCTCAGAGCATGATGTGGGAGCTGTGAATTCACAGCTACACAAAGAGGGCCTAGATCAACCTGTAGACTTTATTAGTATGAGGTTACTTCCCAGCGAACAGAGGAGGGGCAACATAGACACCAAAACCGGCCCCCAGCTTTCCAGCCTCCCTAGCAAATGCCTGATGCCTGCTACGACCTGTCTGGCCTTGATCAGAGGCCCCTCAGATAATTAATGGAGATGAAAGGCGAGAATCCTAAACTGATGAAGTAGTCCATCTCTCTACAGGGAATGACTTTACAGTGGAACGCCACCCTGGAACAGAACATGTCAACGCTATTGTCTTTCCAGAGTCTTTGGCCAAAGTGATGAGAACTCTCAAAAGGTTGGGTAGTTCTCCCAACTTTTAGCTGGGGGAACACGTGTTAGACCTGGCATCTTTTGCCATGGTTTTCTCTGTATTTTTGCCTCTGACCTCCTGTATTTGACTGCGTGCTGCATTTTGTTTTTGCTGGTTATAGGACTCTGGACACTTTACCACTGCTGACCAATGCTAAAGTGCCAATGCTCCCTGTCTAAAATGTAAGGGTATTTGATTTATGCATGATTGGCATATTTGATTTACTAGTACACCCTAGTACAGTGCACCATGTGTGCCAACTCTCTGTAAATCAAATGTTAATAGTGGGTTTCCAACAACTGAAAATGAACTGTTCACTTGGAGCTCATTTATAACACAATCTAATTTCACAGACTTTTCTGTAGACTTAACTTGTATAGGAAATGTTACAATAAAACAGATAATTGTTTTGTAAAGACTTAATCTTTTTCCAATGTGGAGTGGTGAACAAACAAACAGTACATCATTATCTAGATTTCAAATTAGATTCAGCTGAACCGAAAAATATTCGAAGTCACACATTGTAAAGAACTCTTATAACATTAATCATAGGGTGAGGGGCGAGAGAATTTTATGAAGCATTCCAAGTGAAAAAAAACAGAACCAAAGAGATCAGTTGAGTGAGCATAACCATCAAAATGGTTTCTCTCGGGAGACAGCCAGATCCTCTTATACATAAGCCACAAAGGATAAATAAACAATGTGCTCCGTGGACTAGGGTCTGTCTCTTCGTTTTTGTCGATAGCGTTTCAACCCTATTAATGAGTACTAGAGTCTCATCAGGGCAAGGGTAGACCTAGAAGACTGAAAAGGAATGACAAATTAGTGATGGGAATGGATTTGTTCAGTGAATCAAAAAATATTTTGAGCGTACCTCCTGGTTGTAACCATGTGTGGAACCATATTTGGTAAGTTGCAGACTGGCTCAGGTTTGTACTAACCAACACAGGCAGAACTGGAGCGATCTTGTGTAAAAAGTTGTCCTCTGAGGATCACTACTATACAGAGTATCTACAAAAGATGAAGGAAGGGCATTATAATTATATGCCTCACAAAGGAGCAACAAACACATGGTATTTCTTAGCCTACTAAAAACCAATTCTTAGCCGTATTCAATGGAGTGTGGCAGCCATAGCCACATAAGTTTTCGAATTACAACAATGATGCTTTCAATGTGGCCTAGTAAAAAAAGGGACTATTAACCGCATCGCTGCTGCGGTGATTTTTGCGCTGTGCGGCAATTTGCCATTTTGCTGGTGTCATGACGAGCTCAGCTCGTCATCAGCACATGACCCCCGTGGGTGATGACGAGCTGAGCTCGTCATCAGCATCGAAAGGGTTAATGAAGGCGGGCATAGTGCCAATATCGGCAACTGACCCAACCTGAAAACCATGGTATGCACATAATAAATAAACACACAAGGCTAATTTTTTGGAGAATATTTTGCTGCAGGTTTATTTCATACAAGAAATATGCCAACGTGGTGGGTCAACTTACGGGCGATCCAAGGGCAGGCAGCAGTGACTCGTCTAAGCTGCCTTGCCCGCCTGATGAGCCAACTGCACCGTGGCCAACCAATCAGTGCTACCTTTTTGTGGGGAATCTCCCAAATAAATACTGTGGATCACCAGTCCACCCCTTTACCCATGCCCTTTTAAGGGCAGAGTGTGTCTGGGCAAGCCCCTAATTGCTCAGGCTTACAACTGTCCGAAAGACTAGCGGGCGCCATTGTTTCCTCCAGGGTTCTGCTGTTAAGGCTCATGGGGTTGTTTGGCATTTGCACCCTTCTTGTGCTCCTGAGGAGGATACCCCTATGTACCATTCAGCCTCTGGATTGCCTTGTAACTCCTCCACAGCTCTGGATGTGGCAGCCGTCACATCCAGAGCCCCCCAAGAAGGCAGGCAACTTTCTTACTTACAACCAGCTGTCTCCAGGGAGTCACCAAGGTCCAACAGGAACACATCCATGCCCACTTTAGACAGGTGAACTCTTTGTCCAAATGCCCTTTGCCCTTTCTGATAAATCCAAAGCCCCTCTGTTCCATGGACTTGTGCATGGCGCTGTTTACTCTTCTACAGGAAATTTCAATGGCCTCTCCTGACCTGGCCCCATGCCAGACCTTCTGTGGAGTGATCTCGGACCATCATAACTAACATTGCCCTTTCTGAATACTAACCTCCCCCATCGTGACTTTCATAGCCTGTAGGAGAGCCTTTCTACCCATGAACGTCAAGTCATTGTCCCTAAGGGGATGACCAAAATGGCAGAGGGAGGTTCACCTCCTGCCAGTTGTGCTGCAGCTTCTTCAGCAAGCTGTGCTATTGATGCCTGGGAAACCTAACCAGAGTATATCAGTGAGGAAAAACCCATGCCTCCGCTCCTGCTTTCTGCCCATTGTGCCACCCTAGCGATGCCTAAATGGCCGATTACCCACATCTTTGATCCTGGCGAACAAAGAAATGCAAAGTTGCAACCACCATTTATTTATTTACACAATACACAAATGAAAATCAAATAACACGCATAACACATTTATAACCACACTGGGGCACATAGCGCACGGCTTATTTCCTTATGAACCCTTATGGGTGAATGAATGTAGTGCTTGAAGCACTGTGCTTCCCACCGCCCCACCTGTTTGATACGCTCAGGCTGAGGCCAACCTTAAATGCCGGGGTAGCCACACCTATCCTGAAGGAATGGCTAGAAAAACTATTTCCAGGCCCAGCGTTTCCTGACAAATCATGGCATGACTTTGTAACCTGCTCCACCTGGAACTTGGTGAGTGGTGTGAGATCTGCATGTATTAGCAAGTAGCTTCCCGTGTCAGGGCGGAGGGCTAAGAAATCTGAGACCAAGCCCACAGAGCAGGACCTTTTGCTCCCAGAAGTTGTTGCTGAATTACTTTTCCCTTCCCTATCTGGTCCATTTTAGATCTTTTCACCAGCCACGTCCCGTGTAGGGCGTGCCACTGGGCGGTGATGCGGGGCAGGGGAGGGGCAGGTTGGGGGCTTGTAAAATGTAGAAAACTGACGATTTGAGGTAAGTATGGAAAAAAATCGAATTTTGTTGCGCGCGCTGCATCGCCAAATCTGATGCAGAGCGCGCAACATTTTTTTTTTCAGTACTTACCTGAAATCCTCTGAATCCCTCATTTTACAACCCCCTACCCTGCCTATCCCCCGCCCCACGTCACCGCCTGGTGAAACGCCCTACACGGGCCGTGGCAGATCTTCACCTGTATTCTAGGGGATCTCATTTGATGTGCGTATCCTGTCTCCTAATAGCGTCCCCAGACTCATCCTTCTGTGACATAGCCACCCTTCTGTAGGACAGTTTGATTGCCTTCCTGGGAGGTGGGAACTACTTTTCTCCTCTTTAACCACAGTTCCAAAATCTGTCCCTGTGTTGTCCTTTGTTCTAATGGCCCTTCTCATTAGGGGTTGGTTGGGCGCCATATTTACCTCTCACTGCCCCGGCCCCGCTTCAGGATTCACTGTTAAGTGTAGAGGTGTCTGCCTTCAAGTTTGTTAAAATAAGTTATTGTTGTGGCCAACCCAATGCCCCTATCTTTATCCACTGACCTCCATTCATATGGGTGTATGGCACTGGCCAGGAACAGGACCCCTTGGGGATATAAAACGACAGCTCTCTTCATAACCACATTTCTGTGTGATACAAACCATTGGGCACTGTGTGCAAGGTTTCTACATTTTCATTTGAGGGTTGCCTAAGCCCTTGTTTGCCTCCTTTCTTGGAGGGTCCCAAATACGAGGGTTCAGACTGATGACCAAGTACCGCACCAGCAAGTGAACCTGTAGATATGCATTGGTTATGTGTCATATCCTTCAAGGGCGCCTGGTGAACTGCTCCCTCCTAAACAAGCATTTGCAATCGGTGTCGTCTTTGGGACCTTGTAAGTGTTTAGCCAGAGCTATTGCCACTGCCCATGTGTTTAAGTTATGTTATAAAAAAATACTTAATCTAAAACTATTAGCGGTCACCATGGCAACAATCCTACTTGTATGAGAATAGGTGGACTTACACAGGTTAGCCAAAAAAAGACATTTGATGCCCGAGTTTGGTAGTTATTCTACACGTCAGAAAACCATGGTTACACCTCAGCATGTTTGGTTGAGCTCCACAGAGGGTTGATGCTGGAAGGGGCTGTCAGAGTTACGAATATTACAACCTGCAATGTCTAAGGAGGAGCTGTCATGCACTGTTACAAGAGGGATTTGAGCCCTGGATCCAAAGCGTTCCCTGAGTCGTAATTGAATAAAGAAAAGTAGTTTTAAACAACTTAATATGATTACTTTAAAGAATGCAATGTGAAACATATAATAATAATCTCACTTTTAAAATTTCAAAACTAAAATTAAAAAAATGGTGTGCAGACCCTCAAACCTCAGCAATATCAGGTGCCTAGAGCTAGATTGCTGAATCAGTGCGCTTCACAGATGTTCTTACGTATGGCAATAACACGTGTGCACCAATTTATATAATTAATCAGCTGTACACTTCGAGTAATACTTTCATGATGTACCAAAGCAAAAAGCATTCAGCAAATTTCTCGAAAACATAACTCAAAATAAAACATAATCATTTGGACAACATACATTAAACATGCAAATTAACACACTGATCTCAACAAAGTGCTTGATAGTGTGCAAAAGTTAGAAGAGGTCAGGCAGGCATACCACTCCCCTCACCGTCTACCTGTGTGGGACCCTGCGCCTATTTTCCTCTGCGAGTAGACAGCCCCTTAGCATACTGATCAACCTGTACGGTGCTCTAGCTTGTAGGCACTCTCACCTTCAGTACTTTGGCCACGCCGTTCTCCTTGCAGATTCCGTTCCTTGGGCTGTCATCAAGCTTTTCGACAGGGCAGCAGTGCCCATTGCCGCTGGGATTCAGCCATGGAGGCGCCAGGGACGTGCACTTGCCAGGTATACAGACAGGGAGTACGGTGTACTGTGGCGTCCCGAGGGAGAGGGTCTGGAGCAGGCAGAGAGTTCAAGGGCAGCCACAGAGAGGGACGAGGCTGAGCTAGAAGGGACCCAACCAGCCATCCGTCTTTTCCAGCAGCAAAGGGCAGGGGCACAGGCCTACCCTCCTCTAGTTCTTATATGGATCGCCACCTTTGCACACATCCTAGGTGGCATTGAGCTGGCATACCCGGATCACCAGGCAGCAAGTGTGGGACTAAGGCTCCCAGGCACTGCCTCTGGTCGCCATACTAGCACCGTGCCTACGCACCCGCAGGACACCTGATCACGCTGTTACTGCAGACAAGACCCTCCGTATGTGGGTGGGACAAGGGGGACATTTAAACACATGAGGTTCTTTATAGGCCTGGGCAAAGTACTACGCTATGCTTACGTAGTTTGCGAAGTGTGCGCTACTTCGCACTACGTGAATTGCACGTAGAACAGTGCAAACACGCATAGCATAGCGTAGCATAGTGCAGCGGTCATTTTTTGCTTGCTCGTGTCCTCAGCGGCAAGTTGGCGACTGTGAGTGAGCAAAATTACATCCTGGCGTGACTTTTTCCTCGGTCGCGATCAGCAACATGAAGTTGCCAATCGCGAGCGTGGAAAATAAACCTCCCGGTGAGATTCTCAACGCGGGTAGGTCAGGTTGCTCATTGCGAGTAGTCGCGTATGCTTGCGACTGCTCGCGATGCAAAATTACCAGTCCGCGTTGAGAAAGCTGCAGCTCGAGTAGAAATCTACTCGAGCAGCAGAAAATGACCGCTTGAGCTGTGCAAGATGCAGTTTGTACTGATTGCACAGTGCAGACAAGCATCCGGCCCGTGCAATCAGTGCGAACAGCATTTTGCACAGTGCACTACGCAGTTTGCATAGCTAAGCGTAGCTTGCGTAGTGCGAAGTGCACTTCCCGTAGCTACGCATAGCGCTACTATGCAAACTATACCCAGAGTTAGTTCTTTAGAGCACACTTTTGCGGGAATGAGGAAACGCCCAAGGTGAGAGGTTGATGCTTTCCCCGGAGGTGTTGGGATTACACAATTGCAGAATCGAAAGAATAAGTATGGGTATGGCAGGGTGTGAGATTTGAGGCGTTGCAGCCTAAGCCAGCGGCTCCACAAGCATGAAGGGAGAGTGCAGTGGCAGTAAAGTCCACCAGTAGGGTTTACAGAACTCCCTGCTTCTGGACTCCAGACTGAGCATGGTCTACAGTGCTTACTTACTGGTGCTGCAGGGTTTCCTCTCACCAGGCCGCTGTTACACTTCACACGAGCACGCGAATGAGCTTTGGCAGTGGATGGGTGCTGTCAATGTATGCTCTGCAATCATTGATGGTTTCAGTGAGTGCTAACAAGGTCTTGTTGGCTTCCTGATAAGGAACTCCAAGGCATGCTCTGAAATTTACGAAGGCACCTTTAATGCCCCTTTTGTGTGTGTTTATTGTGTGTGGGAGGACAGAGAGAGATGGTTACTGTTTTTGTGAATCAGGCAATAGTAGCTGCTTTTGTGTGGCAAATATCGTTACTTAATAAAACAAGCAGCACGCTCTGACCGCCCGTCCCTCTGATTTTACAAGTATAACTCTCCGAAGGAGTTAGTTGCATAGACATGTCAACGAGCTTGCTTTCCCTGCAACACTGCAGCACTATCAAAATAGTTCGCTGCTACCGTTGCTTCAGGAGCATGGCGCAGCAGCTTTCATTTTCATGCGCACTGAGCACATTCCTGACCTCGAGGACAGCATTGCAAACATCGCTCAAGACACAAAAAGAGTGCGATCACCCAGCCAGTCCCACGACAAACAAGCATTTGCAATGCAATAGGACTTGTGCTTGCATTGGAAATGGGGGGGCGGGCAACCAAGGAGGCACGGACGGGAGTGGGGGATTGCAGGGGGCGAGAAGTCTTGGACTGCGGGCGGGGGCGAGGGGAACACAGGGTAGAATATAGTGTTGTAGTAAAGGGGCCAATAGCCAGGGAATGATACAAATCACAACATGGCCGTCAGGAGGAGGGACTAACAAGCCAAACACCAATCAAAAGGCAGCCTTTAGCATCTAAGCCAATCCAGACTGGAGACTGGGCGGAGCTTCCACACTTTAGTGTATACTGCATGCCTCGCAAAGCGAGCAGCGCATGCGCTCTTCAACTCTAGGTGAGACCTAACAATGACAAGGTGGATCTAAAACAGGGGGTGAGGCCTGAGGTCCCTCAAGTGTACTCCAAATATACTGCTACATATCACGTCCTAATTGCCCGCAAAACCCATCAGCCTGACTGCAATTTGCAGATGCTGTGTACCCATGCTGATGTCCCTACCCTACCATATGTAGCCCATAGCAAGACTTTTGCTAAAGTTAAACCAGTGTGCAGAAAAGATGCAAATGCTTTTGGATAGTGACATCAAAGGGTAAAACATATGAACAAAGTATGGTTGCACCTTCTCAACTAAGAATACAAGATGTTTTCTGGCGATAATCAATATATCTGTTCCAAACCCAGTTTCTCAACACTTATTGAAACCCATCACTGTCTGACTGCGAACCTTGGATGCCTAGTCACCCTGCTGATGTCCCCACCCTAGCGGAAGCAGCCCTGTGCCACACTTCTGCTAATGTATACCAGAATGCCAACAAGTGGATGGTGAGAACGGGAGGAGGAAAGTATGTACAGAATCCAATCCCAGTCTAAGTGCATACTTTAAATTGATGTTGTGTTGCCGTACTTATGCACCCACCCTGGTGTGGATTGCCCAGCACCCAAATTAAAGGTATTACCAGGATGCAGATGAGAAAAATTGAATAGATTTAATACACTTTGTCATCCAGAATCTTCTAATAAGTGTTCCCCACATCTTGAGAACCCTCCCTCTTAACAGGTCAACCACTCCTACACCACCTGGCTGTACCAGCCATGAGCCAGCCAGTGACTAATATTAGGTGAAGCATCCTGTGGTACTCACTGGTTTTGCTGAGTGCACCTTCCCGTTAACTGGCCACCAAGTTTGCACCACATGCGATTTAATGATACAACTCTATTGAACTAATGTTATGTCATAACCCAGTACCAGTGGGTGGGTGCTTGTCTTTTGTGCATCGCCAAGTCAGTCAGTCCCTTGCTTCCTATAACCATATTAAAATCTTGCGGTGTCTGCATACTTGCTAGGATTAAAGGTTGATAGAAACTAGTGGGGTTCGATCCTATGACCCTAAGGTCGAGAAAAAAAACACCAGACCCAGCAGACAAATCGGTCCAGGTTTTCTTTGCCATGACCCTTCCAGTGCCCTTTGAACTCACCATATAACCTGCAGGTGGCCATGTGTCAGGCACCCCAGCCAGACTTATCAGTACTGTTTAACCTTCATATACTTTCAACATAGCAACACTCACTGCTGCAGATGCCTTGGTGCGCGAGCATCCAATACTCGCACTAGTTAATTCATTCATTATTTACATTAATTTAAAAAGTGTATATGAATAGAACGCTGCACAGGCAATTGAAATTTCACACATACTGTAATGCAACACATTCTGAACTTGTCCGTCAAATTATGTTGGTCGCTTTAGATCAATTTGTGTGATCAGTTCACGTGCATGAAAACAAATTATGACCGATAAGTGAACCCACTTGAACTCATGCAAAAATAACAGTTGATGGACAGAATGCAGAACAATGTCTTACATTCACCCGAGTACAGAGATCTGGGCCTAAATCCATCGTTTTTTTGCACTCCACATTACCCCAGTTCAGACATGGCCATATGCAAATCAGCCTTTACCCTGTGCCTCATGGGAACAGTCCAGCTGAACTGCCAAGCCATGTCTTTACTGGACCGGAATCAAGCATCCTAGGACAGGTTTCTGGCTATCAGCCGTCTTCAGACTGGATAGCTTGACTCCAGTGGTGTGGAGAGCATGGGACTCACATCTGAGCATACCCATCCCACTTGGGGTGACAAATGCAAAAACAACAGTTGATGGACAGAATGCAGAACAATGTCTTACATTCACCCCAATACAGAGATCTGGGCCTAAATCCATCGTTTTTTTGCACTCCACACCACCCCAGTTCAGACATGGCCATATGCAAATCAGCCTTGACCCTGTGCCTCATTGGAACAGTCCAGCCTGAACTGCCAAACCATGTCTTTACTGGACCGGAATCAAGCATCCTAGGACCGGTTTCTGGCTATCAGCCATCTTCAGCCAGGATAGCTTTACTCCAGTTGTGTGGAGAGCATGGGACACTCACCCCTCGCCGCCTTCCAAGATCTCCTCTCAGTTCCAACGCGGGCTTGCTCGTTGCGTGGAGAGAGGTAGATCTGACAAAAGCGATCAGGGGCAGTTCCGGGCACAGAACACACTTCTGGTTTCACCGGAAACGAGGTTGGCGCTCTAGCTGGCCGAGCAGACTTGACTATTTAAACTGGGCCTGGCAGAAGCGCAAACGGACGCGCCGAATGTCAAGTACAGATCGCAACTTAAGCTCCTTAGCCTGCTCTTATTTTTAAAAACCTTTTTAATTCACTTGACATTCATATTTTGCATCACAAACTTTCGGCACCTTGTTTTAAACAAAACTTATTCGGGACACTCACCCCACGCCGCCTTCCAAGATCTCCTCTCCGTTCCAACGCGGGATTGCTCGTTGCGTGGAGAGAGGTAGATCTGACGGAATCGATCAGGGGCAGTTCCGAGCACAGAGCACACTTCCGTTTTCACCTGAAACGAGGTTGGCGCTCTAGCTGGCCGAGCAGACTTGACTATTCAAACTGGCCCTGGCAGAAGCGCAAACGGACGCGCCGAATGTCAGGTACAGATCACAACTTAAGCTCTTTAGCCTGTTAATATTTTTAAAAACCTTTTAAATAACTTGCCTTTCATATTTTGCAACGCAAACTTCCTGCACCTTGTTTTAACCAAAACTTATTCGGGACACTCACCCCACGCGTGGGGAGAGGTAGATCTGACGGAAGCGATCAGGGGCAGTTCCGGGCACAGAAAACACTTCCGGTTTCACCGGAAACGAGGTTGGCGCTCTAGCTGGCCGAGCAGACTTCACTATTTAAACTGGGGCCTGACACGAAGCGCAGAGGACGCGCACAGTGGGCGCACCGAAGGCGCGCCAAAGGCAAGCTCGTCTACGCCCATCCGGCGCCTGTACGGCGCCAGGCGCCAGGACCCGTGGTCATTTCAGCACTGATAACTCCTTTCGACCCATAGCTATGCTCACCTATACTAGAGATATCCTGCTGAAGCTTAGACCGGCCTCCCAAATATGTCCCCTCGGTAAATCGCCTGAAGGGCCTTTTTCTCGCAATAAGTGTAAGTACCAGCCCAGTCCTCTCCAGAACACGAAAACCACAGCTAACTCTATTTTACCTTCTACCGCCGAGGCTCGGGCCCACACAAACCACCTTGCCAACTCAACCCACCATACTACATGAAAAGGCCTCCTAGCAAACGTTAGATCCCTCCCCGACATGCCACCGCCATCTGGGATCTTCTAAAGGACACTAACCCATACTAGGGATTTTTCACGGAAACGTGGATTAAACCCTCTGCCGCCCCTGCGATCGTTCTAGCTCTCCCACCTAGCTTTCCTATTTAAAGACTTGATAGGCCAAAACAAGCGGGCGGAGGTATAGCCATAATTCATAAAGAACATATACCAGTTACCATTCTCGACCAGTTCTGTTCGGAATTATTCAAATGTCTTATCTTCAAAATTGAGCTACACCCACAACAGAGTTGGAAAGGAGCACTGGTTTACAGGCCCCCAGGCCCAATAAACGACTTTAATAGTCGCCTTTTAGAATTCATCTCCCCCCATATTGTTGCTACTCGCAATTTCCTACTTCTAGGAGATTTTAATATTCACAGCGAAGACCTAAACAACTTAGATGCCAGAACTTGTCTAGAGGACTTGGCCTCCCATGTTCTTCTAAAATTCAACAACGACCCCACTCATCCAGCAGGGCACACCCTTGATCTCATTTTATCCAACTCTCAATTTATTGAATATAGAGTTACTCTACCGCTCACTTGGTCAGATCACTCTGTAGTTAATTTCCATCTGACAAGCCCCTCCATCTTACCTTCTCCCATACCCCTCACAAATAGGTGGTACAGACCCTGGCATAAAATCAAAGCTCACCACCTTACCTCTCCTTTTATGTCATGGGACACCGACACCCGCAATCTCAATGTCGAACAACAACTATGTCATTTTAACCACACTATCTCCAGCGTCCTGGATAAAGCGGCACCTTTAAAACCGTCTACTCACCCCCCCAAAAGCTCTACTGCTACTACCGAATGGTACTGCCCGGCCCTACGTACCGAAAAGAGTGGGTGCAAAAAACTGGAGCTCACCTTGTGACTCACTCAGTTAGAACAAGACAAAACTAAATACAAATGCGCCTTAGCAGTTTATCACAATAACATTAAAACAGCGCACAAAATGCACATTACTCAACATTTGGAGAAGGCTGGATCTAACTCCAGGGAAATATTTAAAATGGTGAATGCCTACTCTAGCCCATCGGCATGTGATACTTCGGAATGCCCCTCACAGTCTGTGTGCAAAGATGTTGCGGCACATTTTATTCTCAAAATTGTTTCCATCTACCAGAAAATTATTGCAGCTAACACCTCTGCCCTTCCCCCCACGGTCTGTCCTCCTGACACTTACACCACATCTGCCAAACTCCTCACCTTTCCCCAGCTTCATAAGAAGGAAGTCACATCCCTTATAGAATCTCTGAAATCTAGCTCACCCGTGGACACCATCCCGCCCAGGATTTCTGCTAAATTTGCAGAACAATTAGCTCTTCCGATCTGCTCTATTCTGAATTGCTCCCTTAGGGAAGGCCGCCTTCCCTCGGCCTGGAAAGATGCACAAATTAAACCCATACGTAAAGACCCCAAGGTCCCGACCACCAAAATCAATAACTATCGACCCATATACCTTTTACCCTTACAGTCAAAACTCATCGAGAAACACATTAATAGACACTTGTCTATTTATTTGGAAACCCACCAACTACTGGATTTTTCTCAATCAGGGTTTCGGGCTAAACATAGCACTGATTCCGCCATTAATGAGGTCACCGACAACATACGCATGGCTGCCGACAATGGTCAAGCAGCACCTTTGGTGCTGCTTGACCTGTCAGCAGCATTTGACACCATCTCACATCACATCCTTCTGGAAAGGCTCCAAGACCTAGGCATTCAGGGGCAAGCACTGAGGTGGATCACCAACTTTCTTAGAGATAGACCACAAACAGTTACCATGGGATCTTTTACATCTGCCACTACCAAAGTGAGCAAGGGGGTCCCCCAGGGATCCTGCCTAAGCCCAACCCTTTTCAACATATATGTCACCCCCCTGGCCAGACTCATGTGATCCTTGGGATTCACTCCAATCTCATACGCTGACGACACCCAGCTCCTTCTAACATTTGACAAAAACACACCCAACATTGATCTGTTGTTCTCCAAAGGCATGAAATATATTGCTGCCTGGATGCGTAACAACTATTTACAACTTAACGGGGTCAAATCGGAGATCATGTTGTTTGGAGGAGCTACCACTCACTGGTCACCTTCTTGGTGGCCGGAAGAGATGGGAACCGCCCCCACTCCCAAAGAAGTGGTTAAGAACTTGGGTGTCAGGATTGATCACATACTCACACATAACATACATGCCAACACTATTGCAGTTTCCTGCTACTATATTATTGGCCTCCTGCGTAGGATTTTCCCACTCTTACCATCCTCCACTAAAGAAACACTAATGCAGGCCCTAATATTGAGTAGGCTTGACTACTGCAATGCCCTGCTGTTGTCGGCTAATGAAAGCGCCATTAATAAACTGCAGGTGGTGCTGCCCGACTCACCAACAATGCCCCATCTAGAACACCCTCCGGACCCCTCCTCAATCTACTCCACTGGCTCCCCATAAAGAAAAGGGTAAAGTTCAAAATAGGCTGTATTATTCACAAAGCCCTAAATGGTAAGGGCCCCAGGTATCTCATCAACAAGCTCTCCTCCTATACCCCGGCACAAACTTTCAGGTCCAGCACCAAACATTTGCTCACCATTCCCAGAATCAGTAAGGCTCGTAGCGGTGGCAAGGCAATTTTTTATCTTGCCCCCCGATTCTGAAATAGCCTGCCTCTTTAGTTACACTCAGAACAAAATTTGGCTCAATTTAGAAAGATGCTAAAAACCAACCTGTTCTAATGTCCTCCCTTTAGCTCTGACGTTCCTCCGTCCCAAGGGCAGAGATACCCTCATGGGTGATTCAGCGCTATACAAACCAATAAATATCAAATATCAAATTTGAAATCAAATTATACCCCGGCACAAACTTTCAGGTCCAGCACCAAACATTTGCTCACCATTCCCAGAATCAGAAGGCTCGTAGCGGTGGCAAGGCATTTTTTTATCTTGCCCCCCGATTCTGAAATAGCCTACCTCTTTAGTTGCGCTCAGAACAAAATTTGGCTCAATTTAGAAAGATTCTAAAAACCCACCTGTTCTAATGTCCTCCCATTAACTCTGACGTTCCTCCGTCCCAAGCGCAGAGTTACCCTCATGGGTGATTCAGAGCTATACAAACCAATAAATATCAAATATCAAATTTGAAATAAAAGAATTTCAGAAGGCTAAATGCCTGACTTTTTACAATGCATCTGCCCTTTTTTACAAGCATAGATGTTTAATAACATCGTAACATTCCTTTCCAAAGGCCTCTAGCCGAGTTTGAGCTCACACGGTGAGGTGCAAAGTAAATCTGTAAATCTACCACAAATATTTACAGCAGTTTGTTGTAAACGGAAATAAGATCTCACGAACAGGTACTTCAGGAAACAGCTTTATTGCAGCACAGAACAGGTAGGTCCATCCCTCATCTGACCAGAGCTCCAACTGCCAACAGGGCGAAGGAGAACTCCAGAACTAGGAACACCCACAGTAATCTAGAGTGCCAGCTCCAGCGGAGAGCTAAGCACTGTACAACATATCTTCCCCCCTTGACAAAGAAAGAAAACAAATGTAAAAGAAAGCATAATAAAGATCAATGTACATAGTCATTCAGATTGATGGGTGGACGACGAGAGCGAGGACTCCTCAACCTGGCTTCCAACGAGGAAGAAGAAGAAATGGTGGGGGCAGAATCAACCAAAGAACTACCATGCACACATAAAGAAGTGGTGGGGGAAGAATCAACCAAAGAACTACCATGCACACATAAAGAAGTGGAAGCATCCCCACTACCCACCTCCCCCCGTACAGTTGGCAGAGAGGTGGAACAAGAACCACCACCAGAAGTCAACAAGTACCCATTGCACCCCCCACAACCATTAGCCATTAAACCATCAGAGGAAAAATCTTTCTTCTTTTGGTATAATGCTACCCTCCTATAGTTCCAACTTTCACCATTGGCCAGAACAACAAAATGTGGAAAGACTTTCTTAACTCTGCAGGGACCTCTAAACTTGCTAAGACCCTTAGTACACCTACCCGGCTTTACCTTAACTAGATCACCCACAGAGATAGGTAAGGGAACATTGTTTTGGGATAAGAGCTCTTCATCATCTAAGCACCTTAACCAAGCAGGAGTCAACCTTGTCACTGGTGCACGCCCACGCATTAATTCAAAGGGAGATTTTTCACCTTTCTTATGAGGCATTGACCGGTAAGCCCAGACAAGTTCTTGTATACGCTCATGTGAAAAACAACCACCTTCTACAAACATTTGGATCACCCCCTTCACAAGACGATTCACCCTCTCACAAAGACCATTTCCTTGCAGATTGTAAAGACTTGTCTTCTGATGTCTGATGCCACATTCACGTACAAACAAAGCCATTTTCGAAGAAGTCAATTGAGTGCCATTATCCGAGATAAGGACAGAAGGATATCCCTCATTCAAGAAAACACCCTTCAGAAAGTTAATGGTGGTATCAGTGTTTATCTCCCTCACAAACTGTACACAAAGCCACTTCGAGTAACAATCAATTATAACAATGGCATAGCGTTGATTCAAAGGTAACTCACTCATAGGGCCTATAAAATCCAAACAGACACTGTGCCAAGGTACATTTTCAAATCCAATTTTCTGCGGTGACTGAGATCCTACAATTTTCAGACGCTTCTCTCCTTCTTTGGAAAAATTACATCTCAGCACACAGTCCACTGCATCACTATCAACAGTAGGCCACCAAAAGTTTTCTTTAACACGACATTGGGTGAGGCTTTGGCCCAAATGGCCCTCATGAGCCAAGTCAAGAATCCTACTCCTTAACGAACCAGGAGGAACAAAGCGATCACCCCGCATCAAAACATCCTTCCCTTCCAAGGAAAGTTCATCCAAGACCTTCAAAACGGTCTAACCTGAGGATCAACAGTGCTCTCCCTTCTTGCTCCTTTCGAGACAAGATTTATAATTGCCTTTAAAGTCTGATCCTCCTCCATACCTTTTGACCACTCATCATGAGAAAAAGAACCACCCCCCACAAACAAAACATCCTCTGCTATAGCAACTGCTAAATCATCCAAGACATCCTTAGAGGGAGCGCCACAGCTAGTGGATCGCACAGGCAGACGCGACAAGCAGTCTGCTTGAATGTTTTTCCAGCCATGAACGAACTCAATCTCACATTGGCAGTCTTGTAGACGAGAGGCCAATCTCGCTAACCTGGGAGACCCTTTTCCGGCACCACCCGGAGCTAAAACATTTAAAAGGGGTTTATGGTCCGTACGGAGAACAAACTTGTACCCCCACAAGTAGGTCCTAAAGTAACTCATGCCCCAAGCAGCAGCAAGAGCCTCACGCTCTATGACTGAGTAATTAGATTCCGAGACAGACAAGGGCCTGGACGCAAAAGCGATGGTCTTCTCTTCCCCTCCATGCTTTTGCAAGAGAACTGCACCAAGACCTACAGCACTGGCATCAACCATCAAGATAGAGGACCGAGCAGTATCAAAAGGGGTAAGAACATTAGCAGACTTAAGTTCCCTTTTAATCATGTTGAAGCAAGACTCATGCTCAACATTCCAATTAAATTTGACACCCTTTTTCAACAAGTATCTCAAGGGAGCAGTCTTGGAGGAGAAATCTCTCACGAATTTCGAGTAAAACTCGATCAAACCCATGAAGGACCTAAGTTGATCCTTGTCAACGGGGAAGGGAGCTAATTCAATGGCCTCCAACAAGTTCTTCTTAGGTTTAATGCTTTCCTCAGACAGGCAAAAACCCAAGTACTCTATTTCCTTCAGAAGAAACGCACACTTCTCTTTTCTCAACGTTAGGCCAGCATCATCCACTCTTCTTAACACGCTCTGCAAAATCCCATTGTGCTCCCCCAGAGAATCTCCATAGATCAAGATGTCATCTTGAAAGTATAGTACTTTATCTAGACCCTTAAAAACCTCGGAAACTAATCTCTGGAATACACTAGCAGCAGAGACAAGTCCGAAGGGTAACCTCGTGAATTGGAAGGTCCCTTCGCTAGTGATGAATGCAGTCAAATGTTTGGACTTATCATCTAAGCAAATTTGATGGTACGCATGCTTTAGATCCAATTTACTAAAAAACTTGGCCCCCTTGAGTGTTGACACTAACTCACTAATGTTTGGTAGAGGGAACACATCAGCAACCACACATTTATTCAATGAACGCAGGTCCACACAGAACCTAATTTTGTTGTCTGGTTTCTGCGAAATAACTACTGGTGAAACCCACGGGGACGCCTCAATAGGTTCAATAATGCCACCTTGAAGCATTTCTTCCAAAGTAGCCTTAACTTCTTTTCGCAAAGCAAAAGGAACTCTCCTCACCTTATGCTGGACAGCACAACTACCTTCCTTGAGGATTATATGGTGGGAATAGCCTACGAGTTCCCCCAACTGATCCCTAAAAACATTTTTAAACCTATCCAGTATCTCATCAACAGATGAATTATCCACAATAGACACTGGATTAACCTAGGATTAACCACAATGTGCAAATCATACTGATGGTGACGACCTAAAATGGCCGGTCCATCGGTTGAAATGTATACTTTTCCAGGTGCTGATCTATTTTTAAACTCAATCTTTCCCTCGAAGTAGCCCAGTAGGTCAATTTTCTCGCCTTGATATCCAGACGGAAAAATGTCACACTCTTTCAAAACCTTTTCACCCCACACGCTCTTCATCAAGGATAGTGGGATAATGGTCCACTTGGAACCTGTGTCAACCATGAGACTAACAAACTTCTCATCAATCTTAAAGTCAGCTTTAAAAGCATTTCCCCTTCAATCCCTGCAAGAGCATACCGTGTCACACAGAACTAATATCTTGTTCAAATCACGCTTCAAATCGCCACACTCATTGACCACTGTCACTCTTGAGTTATTTTTATTTTTGCACATCTTTGCAAAATGCCCCGTCCTTCCACAACGTAGACACTCTTTATTATTCGCAAAACAGAACTTGGCATCTGAAGTATGCAAAAAACTTCCATACCTTGAACACATTTTTTGGCTATTCTTATTACTAGAAGATTGTTGCACATTCTTTTTTTGAAGAACATAGCCCTTTTTTCTAACAATAGCAACAGCCATAGCCTCCTCATCACTATTGTCACTAATTACACTCTTACTAGAAACCTCCGCAACTTTTGTTTCTAAACCACTCTTCTGTAACTCTCTCATACATTTCTCGCTTTCTTCCACAACTTTAGCTAGCTCTATAGCAACTTTCAAAGTTGGATTCCTCGCTGCCCATAATCGTTCTTGGACCTTCCTGTTGTTAGTTTGAACAATTAGCTGGTCTCTAATTAGTTCATCCGCCATTTGACCAAAATTGCACTTCACAGATAGTTCACGTAATCGTGCAACAAATTCGTCAATGCTCTCATCTGCCAACTGTTTGTTTTTATAGAACTTATATCTCTGTAAGACAAGGTTTTCCTCTTTACCAAATCTGGTTTCTAGTCTTGTTACCGCTTCTTTAAATTCATCTAATTCAGCTTGTGACCCAGAAGGTAATACTTGCGGTAAATATTTGAAAAGACGCTGTCCCTCTTTGCCTAACGTAGTCATCAAAAGAACTTTCTTTCGTTTAGGTGAAAAGTCTTCTCCATCTAGAACCTGAATGTAATTATTAAACATAACTATCCAGTCTTCCCACGTTACAGACGGATTCCCTGGCTCACTCAAGAATTGCGGTGGAAGAGCAACGCTTACTGCTTGAGCCATGAGGTCAGTTTAACACAGTCACGAAAGAAAGATGAAGGTTATGATATAAAGAGCACTTCTCACACGACAAAGTAAGGGCAGAGTTTAAAACTGAAGTCAGAAGGAAAACTGTCCGCTTATTATTTCATTTATAGGATTTTAAAATAAGCGCTTACTCCAAACAGGATATTCAAGGTCCGTTGACACTCCACACCGTTTCTGTCAACAAACGGTGAAGTTCTCGGTGAATCGCGTCACCTAGGCGACCACCGAGAGACAGTGAAGAGATTAGTCAAAATGGCCGACTGCGTCGTGCGTGAGCTCCGTCACACGTCTGACGTCAGAGCTACAGCATAGACAGACGCGCACGAAGAGGAATGCGCTTCAGTGATGCAGTTGGCGTACAACGTGGTTGCTACGCGACTCAACAGATGACGTTAGGATCACGCTCACCGTCTTTGAAGAGACGTTGAAGGAGCCGACGTCACCCACTTTGACGATGTAGATATCGGAAAGCGAAATCCTCTGGAAATCCCTCAGAGACTGCAATCACTTCCACAACGAAATGGTTGTTGTACGCTGTACACCACACGGGGTTCGCGAGGGAGTTGGAACACTACTGTTCTGTAATTCTTTCTTGGGCTGCAGAAATAAACAAGGAAGCTGTGGCCAGATGCATCGCCAGTCCAAGTCGCCAAATGTTGTAAATGAAAATAAGATCTCACAAACAGGTACTTCAGGAAACAGCTTTATTGCAGCACAGAACAGGTAGGTCCATCCCTCATCTGACCAGAGCTCCAACTGCCAACAGGGCAAAGGAGAACTCCAGAACTAGGAACACCCACAGTAATCTAGAGTGCCAGCTCCAGAGGAGAGCTAAGCACTGTACAACACAGTTATAATCCCCTTTTATGCTCCAGCTGTTTTTCATAACTGTCGGCACTTGGTGCGCGAGGCAGGCTGCATGTTAGTTCTCAAGCAAGCAGCTGAGTTTAGAGCGTGCATCTGAGGCAGCATTCTTTCTTGCTTGCTTATCCGGGGGTTAGTGCTTTTGTGACTGAATACCCTGGCTTTTTACCTGCTGTGCTGTTTGGCAAAGCATCAGGCTGGTGGTCAAAAGCAGACAAATATATGCTCCTTACCCAACCCAAGCATTGACCTGTGGGGCCCCAGGCCATGGTATATGGAATCTGACTCTGGCACTCTCTGCACAGAATGCTTTATTGACAAGTTGGCCTTTTCTGAAGATTTTGCGAACGTAAACAAGCGGCCGTGAAAGTGAAAGCGATCGCTTGGTTGCGCAAATTAAAAGCACATGCAAATCAGCATTTTTGTTGCTATGGCAACAAAATGGTTTGGGACTGTACACAGTCCCTACGGACACGTGCATGCTGTCTGCTTTGGACAGATGGCGAGAGCAGCCATCTTTGTCCATGCAGACACGTGCATGTAAGCCCATGGTGGAATTGATTGCAAAAGGTCCTCTCCATGGCGAAAGCAGCGTGTGCGCTGCTTTCGCCAGGAGAGGCCTAAAAAGTGTAAAAAGTATTGGAAGGACTCACAGAAAAAACTTAACACGAAAATGAAAATGAAAAGACTCATGGATCAAAATTGTTCATGGAATGGAACCGAACGCGCAACTTGGGGAGAGATTCGTCAGACACAAAGAGCAAAGATATTCCTTGAGAGCTCGTTGAATTTAAGAAGCAGAAAAGTCCCATTGTTCTCTCAATGTGTACTGAATAGGCACCATTGTATACACAAAAAATTACAATGTACTCTGAAGAAGAGCAGATATTAAATTAGCAACAGAAATAAGTGTAAGAATTAAGGAGACAGCATATGCACTAAGGCTGAGATTGCTGTTCAGTAAGGGGTGGAGCTGTTCCTTACACTGTCGTGGGCCTAAAGGAGAGCAGGGGAGCACTGTTCTTGTTATCAAGGAGCTAATAATATGGCGCATTCTTCATTGAGGCACGGAGGGCAAGATAGCCATGTAAAGGCCAACAAAATAAGGAATCTGAACATAGTTAGGCACTGCAAGTGCAAAGACTGAAGACATTAGTCATTACTATAAATGAATCAGACTAGAAAAGTACAGGAAAACTCGGCAAAACGGTTCTAGATTATGATGGAAGGTAATGCAAGCTGAAGAAAGAAAAACAGTACAAACCCAAAATAAAGTATTGAACACCTAAGCATCCATGGCCTCCTTTGCGCAGCATGAGATTGGTATGTGGATAGTAATATATACACCAACTTCATAAAGAATCTAATCAAGTGTATTGAAGCACTATAATTGATAACAATGGTGACATTGATCCAGCGGTAATTTCAGGGTAATTTCCTAATGCAAAACATCATTTACTTCTAGTTTACCGCTTTAAAGGTGATGGACCTTTGCCACCCTGCATCACCTTCAGGAAACTTTACATAAACATGAAAAATCTAAATGCAATTAATATTTAAGCCAATAAAGAGAATTGTGAGTATTTTTAAAGGGTTTTATTTTCTAGTTAAAAGTTAAGGTTCGCTGACCCGTTATTCATTAGTCAAATATCAATCAGGTTACAGAATTGAAAATAGGAAAAATAGAATTAATAAGGAGCATATTACAAATTGAATGCAAGGCATTCCACAAAGGAAGGGAATGAGGCATCAAATGTCGGTCAGTATTCTTTAAAGGGTTTAGGAAAATATAATATAAGAGTAAGTTTTGCACAGCTAATCAATAATTAATAATTGTCAAAAATCTCTCATAAAGGGAAATAAATGCATAAGTAAATCTTTTCAAAACTAGTTAGTTAGTCAAAGCATAAATTTAGCGTTTTAGCATCTAAATCTAAACCTGTTCTATCAGCTGCTCTCTCTGTCCTGGTCTGTTCATCTGTCTCTCTGTGTCTCACACAGAGAGGCTGCCCTCCCTTCGCAAGACTACAGAAGAATGTGATCTACCTTGCCAAAAATATGACGTGCAAGGCTAGCCTATGCCTCTCTGAAAAAAGTATGAGCAAGGCACACTCCTCCCTCTGTCTCCCCTCAGACGCAATCTCCTCCCAGGCTGCACTTGCGACATATCTAACCCATATGGTGTCTGGTCAGATCTTCTCCTCTACCCTTCTCTCCTCTAAGACCAACATGCCCCCTAAGGGTCATTATTTATACTCTAATTCTTGCCACACTAATAATGTTGCAGTTTCAGTAGAAACTCGCACTGTGAATGGTTAGCATAGGTGACATGAGGGTCTCACCGTCCTCATTGCAAATCCAACCCATACCGGTTCTGACAATAGGGGCTTAATGCTAAGAACAAAATACATAACATGTATCAATAAGAACATTTCTTGCAACAAAATGTATCACTCAATTTCCTGTCTCTCTTTCACATCGCACACAGGGATGACTCTTTCCCATAAACACTGGTACATTGGCACGGTGACAGGAGTGTACAGTTCATTGTGGCCTCGACCCATGTGTCTTTACTTGAGGAACTTGGCAGTTCATGAAGCTGGCACAATTTTCTGGGCATGCGTCTCTCATTCAGCACACTGCTAACAATTCTCAGCCATGCTGGTTTCCTAGGCAGCCATCTTAATGTGGGCCCAAAAGCAAAAACAAACACAAAAGAATATTAATTTATAAAATAAAGCCCATTACATTTACCTACCCCGTACTAGTACCCTGTATTAAATATTTCCTAGCAAAAGCTATTAGTTTAAAGCAGATTTTCTATCATTTGTGCACACCATGCAAAATGTAAAATGTACAACATAGCATAAATATGCTCTAGTTAACCCTTGGCAAAGGACTACGCTACGCTCGTGAAGCGTGCGTAGTTTGTGCAACTACACGCTACGCGAATTGCATGTAGCACAGTGCAAACAACGCGTAGCGGCCATTTTTTGCTTGCTTGCGGTCCTCAATGTCAAGTTGGCGACCGCGAGCGAGCAAAATGACATCTCGGCAAGACTTTTTCCTCGTTCGCGATCAGCAACATCAAGTTGCCGATCGTGAGTGTGGAAAATAAACCTTCCGGCGAGACTCACAACGTGGGGAGGTCAAGTTTCTCATTGCGAGGGGTCGTGTATGCTTGCGACTGCTCGCAATGAGAAACTACCAGTCCGCGTTGAGAAAGATGTAGCTTAAGTACAAATCTACTCAAGCGGCAGTAAAGGACCGCTTGCACTGTGCAAGATGCCGTTTGTAATGATTTCACAGTTCGGACAAGCATTCGGCACTGTGCAATCAGTGCGAACAGTATTTTCCCTACTGCACTACGCAGTTTGCGCTGCTAAGCATAGCTTGCACAGTGCGAAGTGAACTTTGCATAGCTACGCGTAATGCTACTACGCGAACTACACCCAGGGTTAGCTCTAGTGCAAATTTTCAAAAGTGCAAACAATTGATACATACTCATAGCAACAAGCTCTAATGTTTTAGCTAGCTTTTCATGCAAAATGCATTTGCCCCATGTTTAGTGCTGGTGCATGGTTGAATAGTTAATACACATTATGACAATGTATTATGAGCTGAATATGCATTGTCTAAATATACATTAAAGCCAAAATCTCTTGAGACGGGAACAGAGAGTGTACATTACAAGGAAAAGGAGCTGGGAAGAGAGAACACATTCCATGCTTATCTTCAAAGCTAAAGAGGATACAGTGAGCCTTCTAAAGGAAACTAAAATTATGAGTTTTCTACACTGCAAAAACACATGTTCATTCAGCACAATTATATGCTACTGTAAAAGTTAAAAAAAAAATTCTCTACATTAAATGCACATTCTATAGTAAGGTTAAATCTGAGCTACATCAACATTACTCAAGAAAAAAGTACTGAAAAAAAGTTCAGCAGCTCGGTTCCGGATCCTTAATGGAAGTTAATGCAAACACTAGTAGTTTCAGGGCCATCAAAGACTTCACCTGTAACACCTGGGCTCCTCTGCTGAAGAATCGCACTTGCCAAGTGGTGCCAATTCCAGTTCCTAGCCACTTGGAAGTAAGATTGGGGTTCAACTAAGAAGAAACCAAGGCATCAATCGACTTTGAAACTGGTGCCTGTCTTCAGCTCTGACGCCATGGAACTGCCTGCACTGGAGTAATGGTCCTGCTCATGCACCACAGGCTTCAAAGGTGCTGCACACCTCTGACGTTCAGCCACTAAATGTGTCTCGAACACCGTACCTCTGAAGTCTGTGGTGCACAGCTCAAAGTCCAAAGCCTATGGCCTGGTTTGAGATTGATGCCGGGGAACCAAAGCCTTTCAGCTTAGATTTCAGCACCTCATTGATACCACAGTAAAGAACTGAGGTACTGCACCTACAACTGCAGCACCACCTCTCCTACCTAGTGACAAACCGGTTCATCACCTTCCCTGTCCAGTCATATGGTACCAATGCCTCACCTCCCCTGCAACAGTAAAGAACTGATACTGCACTGGCTGCAGGAACGTCTCAGCTCCCCTGTGTTTGCATAGACCTTGTTAGGTCGAGCAGACCTACCCTCAATGCGTGAGCATTGAAGGTGTCTGCTTCAGACCTATTGTGGCCCGTATTTAGGAATGTGGACAGCTACCAGACGCGCGCTTTGACGAGGTCAGATTTCACCTCAGGAGCGAGCGTCTGGTAGCTGCGCATGCGCGGTGCAAAGCCCTTGCTCACACACAGACACAGGCAGCCCCCGCCCCTCTGCATGCACGCACGCACGCACACACACACACAGGCGTGCGCATGCACACGCAGGCATACGGCACACATACAGGCACACATACAGGCACACTATCCCCTACCTCGCATTCTCTCTCAATCACACACAGTCACGCATGCGCACACACATTCCCTCGCGCACACAAGCGCGCACACACTCCCCCCCTCCCCCCCACCTCCCCACTCCCCCACCCCCCCCCAGGCATACACACGCACGCACGCACTTCACATCAGCCCTGGGCCCCACTCACCGACTGCGCTCTTCCGGCGGGGCTCCTCACGGCGCGTCTCCTCATCTAAATCGGGGCTCCCTCAGCCCCGCAACAGGCACCACACACTCCTCCTTCTCCCCGGCCCCCTCCTGGGGACCCGGTCTACCCCGGACGGCAGGGCGCTCCATGCGCCGGCAGCTCGCGGACCTCGGGAGGCGGGACTTCCGGTCGGCCGCGAGCGGATTGGCCGGCCGGCCAAGAGCTTCCGGGTCGCCGCGGGCAGCGCGGCGGCACTCTCGCGGCAGGACAAAGCAGGCAGGACAATGGTAGTGGGGCAAGCACTCCGCAGCCAGCCTCGCTAGAACAAGGGAGCGGATGAGGAGAACACCTAATCTGAATCTGGCCAACACTGTAACACACACGGAGACCGGAAGCCTGACCCACGAGAACCTAATAACACACAGGGATTGCAAATATCCACTCAAGCGCAACTCCATGGGGGAACGTTTTGTTACAAGGGAATGTTGAGCCAAGAACGCCGGAGAGTAATGAATATGTATAATATGTGCAAAAAGTGCAAAATATGACGTGAACAATAAGCAGTATATACGTGTATCGACTGTCTTGAAAAAAACAAAATCTGGTTGGGAAAAAAAAAGTGAATCTGTCACTTACACATCTGCCATTAACTAGATTTCCAAGGTAAGGGCAAAACTTTGGTTTCTACTATAGGTGCTGTTAATACTGTAGCCTTTTCTGCTGTAATCTTTGGGAATTCTAGTTGTGCTATGCTTTGCCTCTAGACATGTTGATCCCTCGCAGACTGTGCTGACTCTGCCCCTCCTGATTATGAAACTCACCAGCGCAGTCACCACGCAGTCTCATCTCTCTGTCTTATGATGTCTGCCCTGCCACCATTTACTTCTGACCCTCACCCCTCCTCACCTTATCACCCTCACACACCCTCACACCCCCTCACCCCCCTCACCCTCACACCCCCCTCACCCTCCTGCACCCTCACCCTCCTGCACCCTCACCCTCCCGCACCCTCACCCTCCCGCACCCTCAACCTCCCGCACCCTCACCCTCCCGCACCCTCACCCTCCCGCACCCACACACCCCCGCACCCCGTCACACCCCCACACACCATCACACCCCCTCACCATCACACCCCCTCACCATCACACCCCCTCACCCGTCACACCCCCTCACCCCGTCACACCCCCACACCCGTCACACCCCCGCACCCGTCACACCCCCGCACAACGTCACACCCCCGCACCCCATCACACCCCCGCACCCACCCCTCACCCACCCCTCACCCACCCCTGCCATTATAAATTACAATAACTTTTATTTAAGTATTAATTATTGAAAAAAAATTAAAAGCCATTATTATTTGTAATATCAATACACGTAAGTCACGTAAATACAACACATATTGCATTACAAATGCTATAGGTGTCACATTTGCGAAAGTTATAACTATTGGCATTGTAAATGACAAAGCTATTAATTTCGCTATTTTCAAAAACAAAACCTAAATAAAAAAATTGTCATTTACAATACCAATAGCTCAAACTTTCCTAATGCGAGACCTATTGCATTGCAAATGCTTGTTTTTCACTAGGACTCTAAGCTACAGTACTGTGGTCTGCCCAACTCCGTAATCTGACATCCCTCCATCAAGGTCGGACTGATTCTTTGTAGAATCGTTGACCGCAAACAAATAGCCCTGGTTGGAGCTACTTTGATTTCTAATAGCTATACTTGATTTAACCTTTAAAAAGATATATCTTGATTTGTGCATGTTAGAGTTTTCATTAAGATAAATATTGGCTATTTTTTTAAACAGGTGTGGAGTCCATTTGGAGTGTTTTCACTGGGTCACTATGTGGATGTGTACAAATACTTTACACATTGCTACGTTCTGACACAAGCCTCACTGCTTCATGCCAAGCTACCAAGGGGTGAGCAGGGATTATCTTAGGTGTGCATCTTAGTTACCCTGACTAGATTGGTGGGTTCACCTAGTTTAGAAACCCTCCGTGTTTACACAATTCTTTGCACTTCCATGACTCTGCTCCCTTATTTGAGATCCTTGAAGGTTTACTGGTTGATCAAGTGCATGCAGAGTGTAGGTTTCTGGAATGCAAGGAGTGGGTACTGTATTGCGTAAGTATCATGGGCTTCATTTATGAGGCCTTGCGTCAGTTTTGCGCTGCTGATGCGTCACTTTTTTAGATGCATCGATGGCGTAAAACATGCGCCTTGTTGCGCCACATTTAAAAAGTGACGCATCTATGTAGATGCGTCACTTTTTAAACCCCTGCACCACATTATACCTGCGTCAGGTATAATGTATGCAGAGGGGGCGTTCCCCCGCAAAAAGCCTCGTAATAGTGACACAGTGAAATCTATGAGATTTCACTGCGTCACTTTTAGGACGCTGTTGCGTCAAAATCTTGCGCCTGCCTCACAGCAGGCATAAGACTGACGCAAGCCCTTTCACATGGGGCTTTCCCCATGTGAAAGGACGCATTGCTGGAGTTGCGTCACTTTTGTGACACACTCCAGCAATGCGTCACTTTTGCGCTTACAGATACGTCAGAAATACTGACGTATCTGTAACTCCTTGCGACATGATGCGTCATACATTAAATATGACATTTAATTGGTGTCGCAAGGAGTGCGCAGTAAAAAGTGACGCATCGCTGTTTTCACGCAGCGATGCATCACTTTTCATAAATAAGGCCCCATGACTTTTTGTCTTAATAGGCCATATGCATGATAAATGATATGTGAACCTGATTCTATGTCAGGATGCAGAGGCGAGGATTAGGCGTTCATCTTCTGTTACTTTTAATCACAGCAGCCCTTAACAACAAATGATTCAACAATGGCAAACTACATTTCCCATAAGACTTTGGAAAAGGCAAACAGTTTTTACAATCAGGATGCAGCACGTCCCAGTAACCTTCAAAGGAGACTCCTTATCCTCCTCTTTCTTCGCTGCTCACAGCCTGGAGTAAAGTACTTTGTTCTCTCTCGCATGTTTGTATTGTTTACTTGATTCAGTGCTTTTTTTCTGTGGACCCACAGGGTTTGTTTATCGCCCGCTCTGTGAGTGCTTTATAGTGTGCTGCATTGCATCACAAATGTCTGTTTTCTTTGCTGTGCGGCTGCTAGAAAGTTTCTTCCGTTCCTACTTGGTCGCTGCCTACCTGCCAGGCTCTTTTGTGCAGGGCTGATAAATACATTCTACTACCTTTTAGGTTTTGCCTGGGGCACGGAGCTTTAGCTCCGCCCCCAGGTGAAATCTGTAGTTTTCAGTAAGGGACACTTGAATCCGCCCTCTGTTCCATTGGCTAGCTCCATAAATGGAGGCTAGCCATTGGAACAGAGATCTGTCCGTCAAGGCCGGACCAGATTCGGGGGCGTTCCCGAGATTTTTTCCATGGGCGTGGTTTCACTCTCCGTGGCGTGGTTTCACTCTCCATTGAGCGCTTGACCGAGCGGCGCGGGTGCCACTCATTTGCCGCCTTTATTTGCCCGTGGTTGCGTGTGCCGACTCCGTTTGGATATTTTATTTAATTTAATCAAGGGAGCCCACCCCTCTTCAGTCCCTCATGACCGCCTCAGCCCCAGGTCAGAGGAGACGCCGAAGGGGCAACCGCTGACGTCACCCGGGAGCCGCGCTGCCATTGGTTTAGGCAGCGGGATGCTCGCCGGGCGACCAGCGCGGTGATTGGCTGCTGGGAGGACCGAAGAAGCAGGAAGCAGCCTGCCGTGCCCTGCCGAGGCTCCCGAGTGAAGTGAGAGCCCCGGGAGAAGGAGCAGAGCCGCCGCGAGACACCCGGTGAGTGGGGCAGAAGGAGAGGGAGGGGCGCCGGGACACATTGTCGGTGTTCGACCCCCCCCCCCCCCCCCGTAGCGCGAGCGCTCATTGCCATTGTGAAGCCACGAGGGCTTCAAGGGGGCACTACAGGCATCTCGGGGGGTCTCCAAACAAAGGCGCCCACGTGTTCACGGGTCCCCCGTGAGAGGCCCCACTGCCCCAGAAAGCCGCACTTTTGTCGATTGAGAGCCCGAGAGGCTCTGGGGGCATTTTCTTCATTTAAGGCCCGAGAGGCTCCGCAGTGCCGGTTCCTTGTCCTTCAGAGCCCCGAGAGGCTCCAGCCCATATTCCTTTTGCGAGCCCCGAGAGCCTCAAGTGAAAAATTCGAGCATGTGTGCCCCTGTCGCCTGCTTGTGCCTCCGTTTTCGTGATTTTCGTGCCCCTGTTGCCTGCTTGTGCCTCCGTGTGCCCCTGTTGCCTGCTTGTGTCTCCGTGTGCCCCTGTTGCCTGCTTGTCCCTCCGTGTGCCCCTGTTGCCTGCTTGTGCCTCCGTGTGCCCCTGTTGCCCGCTTGTGCCTCCGTGTGCCCCTGTTGCCCGCTTGTGCCTCCGTGTGCCCCTGTTGCATGCTTCTGCCTCCGTGTGCCCCTGTTGCCTGCTTATGCCTCTGTGTGCCCCTGTTGCCTGCTTGTGCCTCCGTGTGCCTCGAGCCTTTCCTATAGACAATTTTATATGATGTTGTTTGACTGCTTATCGTGGTTCATAACCCATTAAAAACATAAATAAACTTAAAACCTGCCTACACGAAGGACCACTGGAATAAAGTTGTCAAAGGGGGCAACGTCACCCGGCAGGATTTGCTATATGGTCCTGTCAGTGTCGGACCGGCCTAAAGGGCAATCAAGCTGGGCCGGTTTTTTCGTGTCATTCTGGTGAATGTTTTCTTTTTTATGGGGGAAGGTCCATTAACAAGCTTCAACCTTCTCATTGGGATTATCTCGGTGTTTTATTAAACGGCTGCTTTGAAACTCCGAATTGTTTGCTAATTACAAAATGTACCAAAGTTCAATGTCCCTGGGGCCAATCTCTGACCAGCAGAACTCGCCCCACCAGCGCCCCTGCATCACCTTTGCTTTTTGAGAAGTCCTGGCATTGACGTGTAAACTGGTGTGGAATGAGTGACGTTTTATTATTTTGCAATCTGCGTTTTTGGCATGGAGCCGGTTTTAAAGCCTGGGTGCATGGGCATTCAACACGTCATAGCAGACGCCTTTTCCTCCTAGTGCATGGGCTAGTCGCAAGTTGTGATGGGTGCAAGGAATGAATAGATTTAGTTAAAGTGAAGCCCTCTCCGTTGAAAGACAAAAAGACATGTAAGGCAAAGTGTGTCTGCAACATGGAGATCCGCAAAGTGTTATTATACCTGGCAGAGGAAATCTGACAATATGTTACTTCTCTAGTGGTTAGGGTTTGCTGGTGGCCTAAATATGGAGTTCATGGTCGAGGCAACAGGAAAGATAAAGTGCTGATTTCAATGCGATGGAACAACCAGGTCTTCTCGCTGTGCCCTTAGGCAGTCAGTGGTGACTCAGCGGTTCTTAAGCAAGAAACTTGTTCACCATTGGTGTCCTAAGGCCTTTGGTATGATTGACGTGTTAAAAAATGCAGTAGGTACACTTTTTGGGTCTTGGTTTCCCCGGTGTAGCATGGTCGAAAAGTTAGTCTCAGTCTAGAGATGGTGCTGGAATAAGAATTTAGAATCTGTACAAATCAGTCAAAACAACACTTTACATCAGCGCTACAGCTTACAAAATATAGGTTTTTGTTGTTCACATTATAGCAGAGTGGAGCAGTTAAAATGATAACTAATGCACACCAGAAGGGTCTGGTATCCTCTGTGGATGAGATCTAAAGCCAGAATGTTATAATGTCACTACTGTCTCACGGCTCATCAACGATGTTGTAGAAAACCCTGTGACTCGCATTAAATGTAGCATACTCCTTCTCTGTGTGGGTGTGTGTGGGGGGGCTCTGTGTGGGGGAGGGGGGGCTCTGTGTGTGTGTGTGTGTGGGGGGCTCTGTGTGAGTGTATGTGTGGAGGGCTCTGTGTGGGTGTGTGTGGGGGGGCGCTGTGTGTGTGTGGGGGGGCTCTCTGTGGGTGTTTGTGTGTGGCATTTGCAAGAGATTAAGCTATTGGCATTGTAAATGACAATGCCATTTATTTATGTTAAAAAAACATAAATAAAAATAATGTCAAGAGCAATGCCAATAGCTCTAACTTTAAAAAAGGCAAAACCATTGCATTGTAAATGCTTGTTCCCTTGGGGAAACAATTACTGCATTGAGGGTTTGCCCTATAGTTTACTACCCCTGTATTAGACGATCTTGCATCCTTATGGAGCCCGTTTACAATGCTAAATAGTACATGGAGGAGGAGGTTACACACCTTCCTATTGATGACTAGTTCTGTAGGGTCATGGATTCTTCAAACATGAATGCTGTCTCGTATGTAATAGTGCACTTGGAAAGGAAAGTTTGCAGTTACAGGCTCAATTCCCAAAAACCCTCGGGCATAGGGAAGACTCTTCTGGGCCCCAGAACTGCTGATGGTAAGCACAAATGTGCTGAAGACCCGGGGGTCGACCGCAACCCTTTCGGGCACCTCAAACAGGCCTTTTTGGACTCTCAGCCCCTCACCCGGACCTATCCAGCCCCAGGTTCCTCAGGGAAGACCCAACTGCCTTCTCCCCCACTGATATCGGGGGTGGGAATGATTCTTCAGCACCTCTAGTGGTGATGCGGACCTTGGCAGGCCAATGGCGCTGCGGAAACACTCTCTTTCCATCCTCCGAGCCCACTGTTGACACTGCTCCCACACCACCTGGCTCTGACCTGTTAGACCCGGACAACCTGTAACATCCGCTTTCTGCAGAATGGTGTCCAACACCCAAAGTGGCTGCTTATATTTGGGAATGTTACGGAAACCCCTGGATACCTTCAAATCCTACAATAAACACTGTGTGTTAAACTTGGCATACTTGGTGTGGTTCTCCCTTAGTTTTTTTGCCTTCAACCTTTCTGTTTTGGCTGGCGTTAGGATGCTGCACACTTTACCACTGCTAACCAGTGCTAAAGTGCTTGTGCTCTCTCCTTCAAACATGGTAGAATTGGCTTGCACTGAATTGGCACATTTAATTTACCTTCAAGTCCCTAGTAAAATGGTATTGCGTTTACCAAGGGCCTGTAAATTAAATGTGACTAGTGGTCATGTAGCTCTTATTATGCTACCCACTTACATAGCCCTTTAACCCTGGCTCCGGCCTGCCATTGCAGGCTGTGTGTGCAGTTTTAAGCTGCCATTTTGACATGGCAAAATAGACTTTTTCCAGGCCTAACCCTTCCTTTTTAGTACATATCAGTCACCCATAGGTTAGGCCTTGAACACCCCAGAGAGTAGGGTGCAGTGTATTTTAAAAGTAGGGCATGTCCTGGTAGTGAAAAACTCCTAATGTTCTGTTTTCACTACTGCACAGCCTCCCTCTATCATAGGATAACACCTTATTCCTTAAGATGACTTAATCAATCAATCAATCAATCAGAGTACTTGTAGAGCGCGCTACTTACCCGTGAGGGCTCAAGGCACTGAGGGGAGGGGGGTGGGGGGGTTGCTGCTACTGCTCGAAGAACCAGGTCTTGAGGAGTCTTCGGAAGGCGAGTAGGTCTTGTGTCTGTTGTGTGTGGGCAGGGAGGGTGTTCCAGGTCTTGGCGGCGAGGTAGGAGAAGGATCTGCTGCCGGAGTTTGTTCGTTGGATGCGGGGGACAGCGGCAAGTGCGAGGCTGGCAGAGCGGAGCTGCCGGGTGGGGGTGTAGAAGCTGAGTCTGCTGTTCAGGTAGGCTGGTCCGGCGTTGTGGAGTGCTTTGTGTGCATGGGTGAGGAGCTTGAAGGTGATCCTATTGTCGACGGGGAGCCAGTGTAGGTCTCTCAGGTGGGGGTGGTGTGGCTATGCCGGTGAACATTGACGATCAATCGGGCGGAGGCATTATGGATGTGATGTAGCCATCGTAGGTGTTTGTCTGGGGTTCCTGCGTAGAGTGCGTTGCCGTAGTCCAGTCTGCTGCTGACAAGGGCCTGTGTCACCGTTTTTCTTGTTTCGGTCGGGATCCACTTGCAGACCCTGCGGAGCATGCAGAGGGTGTTGTAGCAGGAGGAGGAGATGGCGTTGACCTGCTTAGACATGGAGAGGGAGGAGTCGAGGATGAATCCTAAGTTGCATGCATTGTCTGTGGGTGTTGGTACTGTTCCCAGTGTGGTCGGCCACCAGGAGTCATCCCAGGCTGAGGGGGTGTGTCCGAGGATGAGGACCTCCATCTTGTCCGAGTTCAGCTTCAGATGGCTGCTACTCATCCAGTTGGCGACGGCCTTCATACCCTCATGAAGGTTTTTTTTGGCGGTGTGTGGGTCCTTGGTGAGGGAGAGGATGAGCTGGGTGTCATTGGCGTAGGAGATGATGTTGAGATTGTGATCGCGGGCCACTTGTCCGATGGGGTCCAAGTAGATGTTGAACAGTTTCAGGCTGAGGGATGAGCCCTGGGGGACGCCGCAGATGATGTCAGTGGCTTCGGATTGGAAGGGTGGGAGGCGAACGCTCTGGGTTCTGCCGGAGAGGAAGGACGTGGTCCAGTCAAGGGCCTTCACTTGGATTCCGGCTTCTAGGAGGCATGTCTTTAGAGTGCGATGGCAGACCATGTCGAAGGCAGCAGACAGGTCCAGGAGGATGAGGGCTGATGTTTGGCCGTTGTCTAGTTGGCGCCTGATGTCATCTGGGGCGGCGATGAGAGCTGTCTCAGTGCTGTGGTTTCGTCTGAATCCGGATTGGGATGGGTACAAGATGTTGTTGTCTTCCAGGTAGTGGCCAGTTGCTTGTTGATGATTTTTTCGATGACCTTTGCCAGGAACGGGAGCAGGGAGATGGCCGGAAGTTCTTGAGGTCCGCCTTGGTTTTCTTGAGGAGGGCGTCGATTTTGGCGTGCTTCCAGCTTTCCGAGAATGTCGCTGTTTCGAAGGAGATGTTGATGACCTTCCGTAGCTGGGGTGCGATGGCTGCGTCTGCTTTGTTGAATACGTGGTGTGGGCACGGGTCTGACGGAGACCCTGAGTGGATGGAGTTCATGACCTTGCGTGTCTCGTCATCGTTGACGTTGGACCAGGAGGTCAGGCGGATTGTGCTGGTTTTGTTCACAGGGGAGGTGGAGTCTGGCGTAGTCGGGGCGGTCGTGGTGTTGAAGCTGTCGTGGATGTCAGCGATCTTGCGATGGAAGAAAATGGCTAGTGAGTAGCACAGTTCTTGTGAGGGCGGTATGTCGTTGGCATTGGCGCTGGGGTTGGAGAGTTCCTTTACGATACTGAAGACCTCTTTGCTGGCGAGTGCGTTATTATCCAAGCGGTCTTTGAAGGAGGATCTCTTGGCTAATTTGATGAGTAGGTGATGTCTGCAGGTGGCATCCTTGTGGGCTGCGTGGTTGTCTGGTGTGCGTTCGTGGAGCCATATGTTCTCCAGTGTCCGGCATGCGCGTTTGGAGGTCTAGAGTTTGTCGGTGAACTAGGTGGCTCTCTTGCTGGCGTAGCTGTTGGAGGGTTTCTTGAGCGGGGCGAGGGTGTTGGCGCAGTCGTCAATCCATTGTCTGAGGTTGCGGCTGTGGTGTCTGGGTTTGTTGGGGTCGGTGGGTGGGTTCTGGGCAAGGGTGGTGATCAGCTGGTCTTTGGTGACTTTACGCCAGCAGCGGCGAGGCAGCTGTTGGGTGCGGTGGTGTGTGGTTGGTTTCTTGAAGGTGAAATGGAAGCAGTAGTGGTCGGTCCAGTGGAGTTCAGTGGTGTGGTCGAAGGCGACGTGGGTGCTTGTGAAGAAGACAGGGACCAGCGTGTGGCCAGCGGCGTGGGTGGGTGCGGTAACGAGTTTTCTGAGGCCGAGGTTGGCGAGGTTGGCGATCAGGGTGGTGGAGTTGACGTTGTTGTTGTTCCTGAGGTGGAAGTTCAGGTCCCCGAGGAGGATGTAGTCTGTGGAGGCGAGTGCGTGGGTGCTGGCGAGGTAGGCAATGGAGTTGCTGAACTGAGCCCGGGGTCCAGTCCGGTATTGGGGTCGGTGTGGATCCGGAAGTGTAGGTGTTCGGTGGTGTTGAGGGTGTCGTGGGTGGCGACCTTGAGTGTGGACTTGTGGACGATGGCTATTCCTCCTCCGGTTCCATTAGCGCGATCCCTGCCGGTGATCTTGTAGCCGACCGGGATGGCTATGGCTATGTTGAGCGCCGAGGAGTCTTTCCACCAGGTCTCGGTCAGGAAGGCCACATCTGGGGCAGAGGTGTCGAGCAGATCCCAGAGCTCGACGGCGTGTTTGCGTGCGGAGCGGGTGTTGAGGAGTATGCAGCGGAGGTGGTTAGGTCAAGTCCTTGGAGGTTTGGTGGTTCTGTCGCAGGTGAAGCTGCAGGTGCAGCAGGAGAAGGGTCCGTGGGTCCATTTCAGGGTGGCCTGGAAGCCGGTGTGGTTTAGGCCGGAGTTGAGTACGTGGAGGCTGCTGGCCTCATAGTGGAGTCTGGTGTCGTGGCGTTCGCGGGGTTAAGGGGAGCTGGGAGGGAGGACCAGCTGGGAGGGGAGAGGCAGGGGTTAACAAATGGGTGCAGGTGGGGTGGGGCCACAGGGGCAGCAGCGTTGAGAACGGCGAGCAGGGGGCACGGGGCGAGGAAAGACAGCGCCCAGGAATGGGCAGCAGAGACTGAGGGTGCAGGGCTCTGGTGGAGCTGAGCTGCAGCGGGGGCAGCGACCTACCTGGCAACATATTTAATGAGCTTTAACTTCTGATTGGGAACAAGTGCACAAGTCAATATTGGTGTCTACCGAATTGTAATGAAAAGCCTGTTTAATGGTAAAAATAGATTTTTCAATCACAATTCTGAAAATACCACTTTTAGAAAGGTTGCATTTTCTTGTCATAACCATTTGTTGACCGCATCCTGTTCCCGAGTCAAATGGCTTGGTGCAGCTGGCAGTTGGTCTTTGTGCATTGCTCCCAGACAGTGAAACAAAGGGAAGATAGGTGTTGGCAGTACGCAGCAATCTGAGTTAACAAGGGGAAGGAGAAGTCATGTAGTGCTCTTGCTGTCAAAAATGGCCCTTTTTACGGTAATTCACCCCAACACTTTTTGCTCTTTCCTCCTAGCCTTTGCTGACTCTCTCCTCATAACCTTAGGAATCTGGGCCCCTTCCCACAGTACTGCGGAGGGTAGGTCTGCGCGCCCGCCTCTGCTGCATTACTCTGTTCGTGATTGGTTTAGGTGCTGTACCTCCTTGTGTGCGGCACACTGTTGCACCACCTACCCAGGCAGGTTCGGTACAGGCTAGCAGTGGACTTAGCACTGAGTGTGCCACCCACCGGATAGTCTATCAACCCTGCATCGGGTCAGACATTGCAGGCCTGTAGGGTGTCATTGCGCCCTTGCTTAAGTTGGCATCATTTAACAATATAACAGTATGAATGATCCTTGTACTGCTAGTAATATATGTATATGATGATCATGGTATAAAGATTGAATATGTGTGTTGAATATAAACATCATCTACATACATACTGTGTGGCCTCTTTTATAATTTTGTTTCATTATTTTTATTGAATACAGTACCATGCGTATGGTCTCTTTTTTGATGCTCATTGTATTTATCTTAAGTGACTGCTGGGCCTATTTTTTCAAATTGCCTCTATAGTAAGCCTGACTGCTCAGTGCTAAGCTACACATAGGTGAGCATAGGTTATACAGTGTGTGTAATCTCCAGCCCTTGATGGGAGCAAACGTTTTGCCTGACTGAGAGCATCCCTTCAGCCAACCAGAAAGTGCTGGTTCCAACACTTGCACATCACAAAGGCACTGCCTGATCACTCTTACAAAGGGATCTTCACTAATCTGTTGGGACCCCATACAAGCTGGGGCCATGACAGGAAGGAAGGTGATGCCTGACACCTCAGGGGGGAGGTGGAAACGTCTTCAAGCTTCCTCCAATTAAAAGTAGGCACTAGGTACACTAGACCCTTAGAACCAACTCTTAGGTACATCTCTGAACCTATGGACTCTGCCAGGAAGAAGGACTGCTGTGCTTCTGAATGGACTGTCTCTCTCCAGGACTGATGCTCTGCTGTGCTTCCCTGCTTACTGCTGCCCTCTTGCCTGGGATAGAAGGACTGGAACTGCATCTGTTGAAGACCTTGAACCCAGGGCCCCAAACTGACTCCAAGGGCTAGTTGGTTGGCCTCCTGACTGGAGCCTCAGGAAAAGAAGGTGTCAACCACTTTGAACTCAGCACCTGTACTCTGCCATCTATGAGTCCTATCCTGCCAAGTGGTGACAATCCAGTCCTGTACCCTTGAAATTTGTCCTGAAAGTGTTCTTCCAGCCCATCTGTGGATTCAGCAGAATTGACGCATCCCCTCGGATGCACAGTGCAATCCTGAGCAGAACAGACATTTTGCCTCTGCTATGTGGACTTTGCCAGCACAAGGACTTCGCATTGCAGCCTTCAGCCTTATCGGACCTGTCATCCCATGATCATCCTCGACTCAGGCCGTCCAATTGCAAAATTCTCCTTGATGATGACACATGACTTCGCATCAAAAGTCCTGCAGCTTTTTCAGAACTAGCCGGAGTGCAACGTATCCTCCAAAAGCGACTTTGCATTAAAAGCACTCCTCGTTAACAGCATCCTCGACAATGACATAGGAACTCACATCGTAGCCTCACAGCCCCTCTGAACCGGTGCTGCACGATGCATCTCTGACACGGATCTAGAATTGCCTTGCCTGTGTGACACATCCCCGATGCGGGACTCCAAAACTCTTCACACCAGGATTTAAGGTACTCTTGTTTAACGGACCTAACTGGATCCCTGTAGCCAGCCTGTGATGCATCGCAGTCAGTCTAAAATTTTGACTTTGCCCTGGTCTATTGCGACCAGATATCCACAGTTAGTGCTTCTGGATTTTTGTTGCTATATTCACTTAAATGTTTAAAGTTGCATGTCTCTGCTTCTTTTGGCTGCATTTGTGTCATTTTGGTCTCAATTTATTTATTAGAATTATTTCTACATTTCTGAATTCTTGTGGTATTTCTCTTGTCCTGTCTTTTCACTTTATTATTGTATGAAGTGCTGCATAAGGTCTTCACATATTGATTCTGAGTTAAACCTGACTGCTCTGTGTCAAACTAACAGAGGGTTGAACGCAGGTTAATTTGGGGTTTGCTTGTAATGTCACCCTGACACGGATTTAGGTTCCTTTTTTAGTATGATTTCACTCCACTCAACCAGTAACCCAATTTGTTACACTCTGCTTTTTTTACATGAAAAAAACAGATTAATAAAAAATGTTTTTAAAAAACTTTTGAAGTTTGTCGCTCACTTCTGAGGGTGACAGCACTGTAGAACATTGAATAACTGGGGCTTAAAATATTTTTCAGCCTCCCATCCTTACTTGAATAGTACGCATGAATTCAGTTTGGAATGTACACTTCTTTGGGTCTTGCACATAGGGCCTGATTTCGATGTCAGGGAGGAAAGCCTCCGACTGTTTATTGGAGGCCTTCTATCTAACATTGAGGGTTTCCCTCTGACCCCTGTATTACAATGACAGTGGTCGGAGGGAAATCCGTGGGGGGATTCCGCTCCTCTTCTGACGAACTCACAGAGCCTGTCGGAAGAGGAGCATAATTGTAATCTCATGAATGGAGGCAGAGCCAGCTTTGGCTCCTCCAGCCGGATTACTGTGTTGGTTTCCAACTGCCTTTCCATGGCTTCCTTTCCGACATGGAAAGGCAGTCAGAAAGTGACTTTGGGGCCCCTAGCATTTCCCCCTCTCCCCTATGGTGCCCCTTAAACACCAAGGGGTGCCTGCCACACAGAGCAGGGATGCTTCCAAACTTCCATCTCACTATGGCATCTTGTGCTACAGGCTTTTTCCACCCGTCGCACAAGCTGACACAGTAAAATTGATGTTTTCGACCGCAATACTGAGGTTGGAACCACCGATCTAAGGTAGGGCCGTTCCAGACTGCTACGGTGTCTGTATGATGTAAGTTCTCCCGACATTGTAATGAGCTCCATAGTGATTCATTTAGTTACATATCTGCCCCAAGTGACAATAAGTAAAGATTGTACGGGGGAGGAATATGTATAAACAATGTGATACTTAGGAGATAATGTAATAAAAGCATTTACATTAAAAAAAACTCGGAAGAGCGAAACAGTTGCAAAATGCTTAAAGTTTAGTTTTATTAATCACATTGACTTTTCTGGACCAGAGGAAAAAAGCAGGGAAGAATATGTGCATCTTTACCACAATTAAATACCTATGGCACACAGATGGACATGAAATCGCAAGTCACCCACAAGTCTGATTTCTCCCGAAATAAATAAATAGCAAAGTGTGGTGTCCTGTACCAAAATATATATCTATCTCTCTATATATTTTATATAAAATCATTTGAATCCCTAGGTAAGACATCCATGACAGCCTCGTTTATTTTATATATAGAAAATCCGTCATGTTATCCCTTTCTGCCAATATTGTCTTTTTTTGTGTAAACAGTTAGACCAAATCTCCATATTGTGATGACACCAGCTTTAACACATATAGAGTATTTAATAGCAGCTTTGTGTTCACTGGCCTATTATGTTCTCTTCTGCATTCAAATATAAGTCCTTGTTCGGCAGGAGACAAAGTATGACACTAAACATGTTCATGAAAAAGGGAGAAAGCTATAGGCACACACATACAAAAAGGTTCGGTCAGTATGGCCAGGATTTCAGATGCATATTAGTATATGTCTTTTGTGTTCTTAGATATGCTTTGGAATTATTTCTGAAATAGTTGTTCATCCTGCTGCTGTAGCTGCAAAGGGTTCTGGTCCTCTTGCTGCTGCTGCTGCTGCTGCTAGTCGCTGGTCTAGGAGGTCTGTCCGCATTTGGTGCCTGTGCATCCACACTCGTCCACATACAGGTATGACTGAGTCTTGCTGGTTCCATCCAGACAGGTGAGGACCACCTGCCTTGTGCTGGTCTGGACCTCCTGGCAACAGCTGCACTTGTGCTCCATTGTGCTTGCTTCAGCAGAATACCTAAGATACATATTCAAAAGGATCACATGTTGTTAAATGGGAATGGTGGATAAGAACATTCTGCGTTAGCGTACAGATTCAATCCCATCATGAAGAGGAGATTTTGAGTGTGTCACCGTGGCAACTGGGAGTGCAGCCGACTACCGTTGATGAGTAATTCCATTGAGAAATTAGTTGCAAAAGTATGGACAAAGGATGTGGCAGTAGACTAGGCGATGCATTGTGTTTGGAATTCGGGCAACCTTCTCTCTGAGGCAGAAACCTTGGGCTAGTATTGTAAAGATTTGAAATCTTGCACAAGATACCATGCAATATCTTACAAAACATGAACTAAGATCGGCCTATCTCATTCGAGTTCAATTATGTTAAGTTCTGTTTGTAAGGCTTGAATGTTTTAAAAGTCTGTTTTTGTTTTGTTTTTAATATTTTTTTATTTTACAGTTGGAGCAAGTTGATAACAAAAGAAAACAGACAAATGGAACCAAATAACAAATCATATAGTCAAAAATTAACACAATTAATGCATACAACTCTTAGGTATATCACATCTCTAAGTGTTCATTGACTGCGCCCCAAATCAACATGCCAAGTCTGCGTTTTTTTACCCCTTTAATAGCATAAAGACTCCATTCTAATTCATACAAAGTATATCATTTTGCTCGCCAAAATTCGAATGCTGGAGGTTCCGATAGTAACCAATCTGATGCTATACATAAACGCGCTGCAGTCATTGCTACAAATAACAAATGCCTGTATTTATATAAAGATGTTCCATTGTCCACAATTTGCCCTATACCTAATAACATAAGTGCTAGGGAAATCTTAACGGTAGTATGAGTTATCACAGTGAGAATTTTGTTTATACTGATCAGAAATTGATGCAAATTGATACAGCGAAAAAATATATGCAAGCTATCAGCGCTATCACTCCCGCATCAAAAATTGAGTACCTCATTTAATCATACGATCTGGGGTATAGTATAACCTAAATAAGGTTTTAAAAAATTGAGCCTTTAAATTAGTAGATAGAAAAGCTTCTTTAGACATCAAAATAACATCCTCTATCGACAAATCAGGTTCCCCCAGCTGAGTCTGCCAATATATATTATGTTTCTGCAAATCATCTGGTCTATAATCCATCAATATTTTATACAGGGCACCAATTTTTTTCCGAGACTGGATCACCTCCACTAGGGGATTAGAGACTGGTTGAATATGTTTTCGAGTCAAAAAAACTCGAACCTGAAAGTATTTAAAAAATTAAGTATTAGTCAATTGATATTTCAGTACCAGATTTTCATATGTTATTATAAGCCCTTTTGGTTCAAACAAATCCCCAATTTGCGTTATGCCCCTGTGCTACCAATCTCTGGCTACCCGATCCCAAAATATAGAAGGTAATATTTTATCAGCGTTAAAGGGTGTATAGTATGTACATTTCCCTAGATTTATCATTCTGGATACCTTCCTCCAGACTTTAAATGCTGATTCCAGAACTTTAAATCGAGTTTTCTTTATAATAATTGCCTTCGAGTTCTCGGAATAAACACCTCCTAGCTTGATTCCCTAAAAGTAAATAGAATATAGAAGGTGCTTCAGCTACTTCCTCTATCTGCTCCCCCGTTAATGGCAATTGCATTCTTTGCAAAAAGCATACATAAAAATACAACAAAAAATCGGGAATAGCCCACCCTCCTCTTTCAACAGGAAGTGTCATCAATCTCGTCGCCCAACGCGATTTCCCCGGAGCCCAAAGAAATCTTATACATAAAGGTTGTAGTTGTTGCAGGTACTTTAAGGGAATCTCAAGGGGAATGGCTCTAAGTAAATATAATGCTTTTGATAGAATACTCATCTTGATGATATTGCCTCTTCCGATTATTGTTAACTGAAGACGTCCCCATCTGTCTAAGGATTGTTTTATATGTTGTAGTGTGGTCAGCCAATTGACATCTACTATATCTTTCATAGATGTCTTTATTTTAATTCCCAAATACATTACTTCCGAGACAACTCTGGGGTTCGTGATTAGTATGTTATCCGTGCATAAAACTTGAGTTTTTGAGGAGTTTAATTTGTATCCTGAGTCTATTCCAAATTTATAGGCCAGCCGCTCAATCTCTACTAAAGCCTCAACCGGATTCACTGTCGCCACCGCAATATCATCCGCGTATGCGAATACTGAATGCGAGATATTTTGCACGTTAAATGGTTTAATGTGCGGACTGTTAGATAATCTATCTAAAAAAGGATTTATAAATAGAGCAAAGAGCAGCGGGGAACAGGGGCATCCCTGCCTAGTCCCTCTTGAGATTTTAATCATTTCCGATTTCATACCCATAGCAGCTATTCTTGCATTTGGGGCAGAGTATAGCACCTGAATTGCTCTTAGAAAAATTTCTCCAAACCCTGCTCTATGCATAACCTCCCATAAATAATGCCACTCTACTCGATCAACCGCTTTCTCAGCGTCTAGTAAAATCAGTCCTAATTCCCGTTTTTCTGCTTGAGCAATATCAAATAAAGTGATAACTTTGTTTATGTGTGTGACAGGTCCTCTATTAGGAATAAATCCATGTTGATTTAATAATACTAACGTAGTGATAATTTTAGAAATACGATTGGCTAAAAGTTTAGAGTATAGTTTACTATCACAATTGAGCAGAGAAATCGTGTGCTACGAACCAGGCAACTCTGGGGGCTTGCCCTTTTTAATAAAACCAACAATGGTGGCATCATCCCATGATTTCGGTGCATTACCTAGTTGCGCTGCTCTGAAAGTTTCCAGCATTATATATTTTAATGGACCAAAAAAGAGTTTATAGACTTCTCCTTGAATAAAATCGGGACCTGCAGCCTTCCCATTCGCGAAGCTTTTTATGGCAAGTTCTAATTCTTCCTTGGTCAAGGGGCTATCCAACCATTCCTTATTACTTTCGTTTAATTGCTTACTACTCCCTATGTCTAGTGATAAGTCTGCTCCCCAAACTTTCTGCTGCTGCGTGTATAACTCTGTGTAGAATTGGTGAAAAATATCTAGTATTTTCTCTGGTTCATGATGTAAATTTCCATTCTGATCTTTTAAGTTGATAATAAGTCTTGAAGTTTCCTGCATCCTTAATCTTAAAGCAAGAGCTCTCCCAATTGCCTCCTCATACTCATGAGATTGTCTTTTATGTACTAAATACTTTTTGGCGATCTCATTGCTCCAAACCTCCGATACTTTAGCACGATAACGGACCACTATATCCTCAAATCCTACAATATTCACTTGGTTATTGGTTTTTTGAATTTCTTTGACTAAATTCTCTTCTGCAGTTCTTAATGCAGCATATAGATCTCGCAATTCTGCCCTTAGCTTTTTCTGATGATAATTCCCGTAACTCAAGACTTCACCTTTGAAACAAGCTTTGAAGACTCCCAAACAATATCAATACTAGCAGAATGCAAATTAAAATAAAAAATTCCGTTATCCAATTTGACATGTATGTTTTGAATTGATTGTCTAAGCATAGTTTTCTATCAAAGGTGAAACCTCTCCGCATATAATTAATCTTTAAATCAGGTATTTCTATTAAGATTGGAGCATGATCGGACGATATTCTTGGAAATAATTGTACATTTACCCCCGTTAGTAATGACAGAGGAACAAAATAATTATCTTATTGGGCCATTTTCTTGTGTGGGAAAGAGTAGTATGTATACCCCAGGGATGCTGGATAAAAATTACTTCAGGTATCAACTAAACCATGATCTGTTAAAAGATTATGAAGAGCTTTAAACACCCGGGGTTTACGTCCTTTGTAATTTTCAGGCCCCCCTATTAACGCCAGTGTATTCAAATTAATATTCATATCACCACATACAATCAAGGGTGCTAATATTGAGCATAAGGTAATATGAGAGCAGCCAATCTTTAATTCTGCAATAGCCCACCTTCCCCATTTGTCAGTTAAGCTGCGAACTGCAGTGCAGAATTGTGGTTTAGACAATATCATTACACCCCGAGTCATGGTTGTTTGTTGTGAGGCAGAGATTAATGAATATCCTAAGTCTGCTACTAAATACCTGTTGCTCCAGGATAAGTGTGTCTCCTGGAGGCATAAAATATCCAGTTGTATATAACGAATTTCTGATGCGACCCTCTTCCTCTTATTTAGATTATTGAGACCTACCACATTTAAGGAGCAAATTTTAATACTGCGTGACATCATAGTAAATTATAATAATCATATTTAATATACATATGTTACATATTCTTTCCAAATGTCTTGAGCAGCTTATGATTAGTTTACAGATATATTTTATGTTATCTCTTGCATCCACCGTGGTTTTTACCCCTTTTATTCCCCCCCAAACTACCCACACCTTCCAAACCCCCCCTACCCCAAGCTCTTCCCCCCCCTTCCCCAGATACCCCATACCCCCACATTACCGAGGCATTAGGATTCATGGTCACGTGGATGTAAAGCTTCCCGAACCCCCTGCCTTTCAAAAAGTCTGTTTTTGAATGACATAACACCTATACATCCCATCAATAAAGTGCAATATGTAAAACTATTGTCTTACAAATTGTCATAGTTTTTAACTAGGTTGCCCGGGTTACATGTAAACTATAAACTTGTATTTTAATCAACACAAATTAGAAGCTCATTGATTGTGTGTGCTGGGTAGAGCAGCAGCCTACTCATTATTTATTTGCCCCACAAATAACCCAAAGAGAGCCCGCTACCACCCCAACACTTTATCAATTGCTAAAAAATGACTCTGGTAAATCAAGACATCAGTGTAAAACATCAGATATTTGTCAATAAAACTAATTAAATATAACTTTGAACAGGATATATTTTATTCTACATATTACTAAAGACTCGCACATTTTTTTAGTCGATATTACTTATGATGTTAACTTAAATATTAATCAATTCATTTTTTTATAGATTTGTTTGCAACTTTCAATCTTAAAATTTATTTGGATTGTTCAACTATTTATTAATATTTTGCCACCTTTAATCTATCCTGGTGACCAAAAAGTGGCTCCAATTATTGAAGGATTCCAGCAGCCATTATTTATGCGACTGCCTTATCTGATAGTCTAGCATAACAGCAATGCAGTAGATATCACCATCATTCAAAGATGTAGCTCTAGTAAAGCTGACACGCAAATTCTAATTCAACCGTAATCTACGTACATGGAGGACGTGTTGCAGGTTCCTTCGCAATAGGACAGCTCTACTGGTCCAGTTGACTCGCAGGTACTCATTCTGAAAGTGGTTGAAGTCTTTTGGAGTTTGCAGCTGGGTTGAACTTCTAAAAACAGAAAGAAGTTTAGATATTTGTATTAAAAAAGAAAATATGGCAAGTATCCACAGTCTACTTTCAAGCATTATATGAGCTTACCATTACAAATCTTGCAACAGCCATCATGCGTCGTTCTGATAGATCCCTACAATGCAGAAATGAACACGAGTGAATTAGGTTGTCCTTAAACTGGGGCAAGATATGACTTCAATGGAAAATCATCAGAAGCTGAATGTTAAACAAAGGGCATTTATTCATTTCAGTGTAGGAACAGCATATTAAAATGGCCAATGTTCCCAATGTTCATATTTCTTACTATGCTTAGTGTTATATAATATAGGGTTTAGTTAATACCCTGCGACTGGCTGGTATATGTAAATTTGACTTTGAACTTTAACTACACGTGGTAAAAGAGGAAAATACGAGACATTGGGAATGACTTTTGACAATAATTTAATGTATAATAATGGCACAAAAAATAAAATTCCGTCCCGAGGACGATAGTTCATGCATTAAAAATAATAATTTTTATTTTGAAGAACCTACGGGGACACATTTGGTTTCATTAAAGGCTGGGCATGTATGCATCTTTGTGATCAGGTCGTAGCGTGGGTTGTTGTCTATGCATTCATAGGAGGCACATTTATTATCTTCTGGGGTCCAGGATTCTCCAGGCTGAAAGTAGAATTACAAAAATACATCTTTAAACTGAAGTCTACAATTCTCCAAACCATTTCTTTCCACCACCCAAAAGTACAGTAAGTTGTTAGCATATATATTTTCTTCTCCTTCAGTATACAAAAATTACCTTCTTAAAAATTAAAGCGTTTAAATGCCTTCTCTGGTACAGCAAGATCAACATGCGTGTTGGGAACTACAACTAAACACAACACAGTAGAACAATCGCTTGACCCTGTGATATTACACATAGTAATACAGCTGTACATGCTAGAGGGCAACACGCAAACAAGCACTGCCTTGAATAAACTATAAAAGCTGAAAATATGAAGAGTTGGACATGCACCAGGGAAAGCTCAGTGTGACCCCAAGCTGATGGAAAAAGAACTTCTAAAAGTTGAAGAGAAATGAAAACCGAGCTGGCTAGCTAGAACTGTTTTATCTCATTTTCTTTCCTTTATCCATCAATAAGGATTTGTAGATTACAGAGTTCTCATAAAGAACCCAGGACAGAAAGAACTGATCAGGCAGCAGCTTTAGTGATTAAGCAGTGTGGTTGCCTGGTTGAGTTGTGATGCGAGTTTCTCAGAACTCTAGTTCCTATATGAGGTGTGTACAAGTACACCTTTATTTTTTAATTGATTGATCCAGACGTTACATTGTATACGACAATTGTAATATGATTAGTTCTTCTTTGGTGCTTGTGTTATACTGTAGGGCCTAAAGATTTACCTTTCAGCTAATATGAGCGATAGTAGCAATGCCATTACAGATTGGTATACTAATGAGACAGTCTGACATATAGAAACCCATTTCATGGGATGCTCCCATTTCCTGTCTCCAGAGGTCCTGTAATGCACGCTTGTGGTGTCAAGCAGTGATAGTTGAAACAGTAAGGTTTAGAGATACCTGGATGACTTTTGTCGTGTTGTCCTTCATCGTCATTGTACATGCCACCTGGACGCAGGTGCCACAGCATTCAGCATCATCCTTCACGTACTGGTAGCCCTGTAAAGTACAAACAAGAGTTACTTCCTATGAGTCTTCTTGCCCAGCTATTGGAACTAGGAAAGTTATTTCTACAATTTCTTCCAGCAATGCACATGTGCTTTCAGAAACAGTGACCAGGAGTATAAAGAACCTACCTCTGAGCAGTCTGCTTGAGAACTGGGTGTGCACGCTCTCTTTGTGGTGACCGGGACGAACTGACCATCTACTATCATGCATTCATAATAAACGCAGACATCCCCAGGAGGGTACCATTTGTCGCCAGGCTGAGACAAAGAAAGAAACATGTTGAATTAATTTTCTTTACACAGAAAACCATCCAGTATTTCCAGGTCACTCTAGGATACGTTTGAACCAAAGAAGCAGTTTTTTTTTCTACCACTGACTCGAAACTCTCTAATTTTAACTATCCTTCCTTTAACGGTTCACTATCCCAGGTGTGTTCAAAGCAGTGGTACAGAAAATGCGAACCAGAAGCTTTCAATTAAAAATAAAAGAAAACACTTCAACATCTACTGTTTAGAGGCTCTCTGATATTTGACCAGCCAAACTTGTAAACATCGAGGTCACAGTGGCTCAAGGAAGGGCAGGCATGACTGGTCATATGATGTCAGTGTGTAAAAAAACTGGGCTACAGATGAAGTTGTCTATGTCATAAAGAGACTCATAAGTACAACATTTATTGTACTGACTTTGAGCAGTGTGCATTTGCCAAACTAGCCATATGGCATCCTGACATTCAAATTTGAGTCGTCAACAGTTGCATTTCTTCTTGACAGGTAGTTGGTCACCACTACCTATCATAACCCTGTGTGGTTATCTGAAATTAAAGTATGTACTAACCCGATTGCCACTGCTTGAGTCATTAAATCCCCCCGATATGTCATTTTGAGACAGTAACTCAATTTTAGCTTACAGAAAACTGGACATCATGTTTGTCAATCCACTTCACTCCTTCTGGCTCATGCAGTGATAAGTGCATTGATGATGGGTTTGTGTGATTGTAATTTTACCTTTTCGGCAGGCAATAGAGCCTGCTTGAGATTACCATATTATGTACTGCCAATCAGTGGGGGATGTCCTGGGGGATTAGAAACGGAACTAGGAAATTTTGAGATTTAGGTACCTGGAGAAATTTAGTGGAGTTGTTGACTTTCATTGTACATTCCACCTGGACACACGTGCCACAGCACTGGCCGATTTCCTTCTTGTACAAGTGTCCCTACAGATTAGAAATAAAGAGGAGAATCAACCGTGGTGTCGTGAAATTCATCACACAACAACGTGATCATCTCATACTCTCATTGCGCAACCAAGTCAAACCCAAAAGAATTTGAAGAACATGAAAAGGCACTTACGGCAGCGCAGTCGCTTGAGGAAAATACTGTGCATGTTGTTGTAGTGGAGTTGAGCATGAACTGGTCATTGGATACGGTGCATTGGTAAACTGTGCAGTTGTTGTCTTCAGGGGTGAATGGAACTCCAGGCTATAAGGCATAACAAGTAAGAAAAAGAATCACTAAAAAGGCCCTTTAATCCAATGCATAGTATTATTAGGGCATAAGGTGAGGGTTCAGGTTGGCTGGTGATCTTGCCCCTCAAGATCCTCATCTGCCTCATTTGCATCACTTATAATGAATTGGGTTCAGAGACGATTTCCATTGACATAATGTGGTGATAATAATCTGCCTGTTGGCTGAAGATTCCTTTGAATCCATTCACATGAAACATTGAGATGCTCTTCGGTAGTCTTCTAATATCAAGACAATGAACATAGCAAGGTGGCTGGCATTTGCAGCGTCTGTTATTGACTCAGAGGTAGCCAATGCAAAAACAAATAATTTGCCTTTCCTGGTGTCTGCCTCAGACCCAGGATGCCGAAGAAAGAGAAAAGTAGACACAGACCAGATCAGGGCTATGATAGGCCCTGTTGCTTCAGCTTCACAACGTGACTGTTACCAGGTCACTTTTATCAGAAGTAGTTTCATGCCAAATAAGTCAGTGTCTACCCAATGAGTTTGAGCCACAAATTTCGTTGAAAAATAAGGTGAAAAGTATCAGCGGTGTTTCTCAACTCCAGGGCCTTATAAAGACTGCCAAGCTGTAATTGTGTGGGAAAAAAAAAATCAAATAAAACCTCTTGATGGTCACGCAATTGTACAGTTAAAGTCTCAAAAGCTTCATAAGTTCTTTGCAAAAAAATATATATATATATAAAGGAGAGGTTGCACTTTTAAGAATGGGCAAACCGCAGAAAGAGTGTGAGGATGCAGTCAAACTCAGTAAAGTGGAAGCGGCCGCCCGACAGAAGGCTAAAACTCGCCTTGCTCTGGCTAGAAAGGCGGCACGCAAGGCTGCTAAGGATAAAAAAGAGGATGGCAACAGGGAGGAAAGCCCTGTGCCTGAAGATACAACACCAGAGTCTTCAGATGATGAACAGCCTCTCTCCTCCACCCCCCAACAGCATGAAGAACAGTGTCAAGCAGTAATCAAAGAAGGCAACATGGTTGACCTTAATACTGTAGTTCCTTCTCTTCAGTTAGAGGTGGTAGTTCATCCTCAACCCCCAAATTCTTCTCCAACTCCGGCTATACCAGCGGCCCAGACAGAAGAGGGGGGTGGAAAGAGTGGAACCAGAGTGGAACCAGAGGAAAGGAAGTGAAGGATTTTCCACTTTTTGCGAAAAAAACAACCCCAAAATTGATCCTCCCCTCCTCTTCACAGGATACACCGGCCCCAAGTGCCTTATCTAAAGGCCCCGACAAGACAGTATCTGCACCTCAAACCCAATTTCCAACAGCAAATGAGGAAGTAAGGGATGGGCAAATCATACAAGCGATAACCCCCAGGAATGAAGAAGCAACAGGGCTCGACTTAAGTTTACTGGACTCTGAAGGGAGATCTGAAGCGAAATTCCAGCTAGACATTCGTGAGATGCTCAATTTAATTCTCGACGAAATTCGTGAGATTAAAAATAATCAACGAACTGAGCTAGCTGCCATCCATGCCAGAATAGATAAGCTGGAGGAAATAACATTAGCACTCCCTATAAGGGTTCAGGAAGCTGAGTCAAGGATAGCAAGCTTGGAAGATCAAATGAATAGGGCCTCAGGAGCAACCAAGGAGGCTGTAAAGAAGAGGATCTCTATGGAAAATAAACTTGAGGAGTTGGAGAACCATTCTCGTAGATCAAACCTGAGAATTGTGGGGGTTCCCAAAGGAACAGAAGGCCCAGACACGATACAATGGGTTAACTCTTTCATCCAGAAAGTAGTCCTACCAGACTTTGAGGGAGACCTAACAATAACAAGGGCCCACAGAGTACCGGCTCAGCGTTTCCCAAATTCTCCATTTCCAAGAACAATCTTACTGAATTTTGCGGACTTTAGGGTTAAGGAGCGGATTCTTTCAAAGGCCTATCAACAACGTCAGTTTGCTATTTCAGAAACTATTAAATGTAGGATATTCTCAGACATGACTGCGGCCGCAGCCAAAAGAAGGAAAGAATTCGTAAAATTATTACAATTGTTCAAAGCTAATGGCGCCCAGGCCTCGATTGCTCAGCAATCAAAGCTAAAAGGTTCTTGTAAAGGGAAAATTCTTTTGGTTTACCAATATTGAGGAGGCCCAGACTCTTCTCAATGAAATATCCACAAAGGCTTAGGTTTAAAGGCTCAAAAGCTTAAAAAACTTAAAAAGCGATTACATTTAAGAAATCCGAGTATTCTATTAGCAAAAACAAAAAAAAAAATATATATATATATATATATATATATATATATATATATATATATATATATATATATATATATATATATTTATATAAAAGTAAATAAAAAAGAGGGAAACAACCAAGGCGGCGCCTGGGTTAGTGGGTCATACCAGGTGTAACAAGAAGACACCTGAAGAAGCTATGGGGGGGGTAGATGTGGGCTGCGTGGACGGAGGGGGGGTTCCCACGTCACTGGGGGGGTGTAGGGTGGGGGGGGTAAATGCAGTAAAAAAATACAAGCACAGTAGGTCTGTTATTCTAGAAATTAGTTGGTACAGAATATGTTTAAGATTTTTTTCTATAGATGGGATTTGATCCATGCAAAATCCTGTCCTTAAATGCAAATGGGCTGCTCAACAAACAGAAATACGGTGCCCTTTTAAAATGGATTACAGCCCTTAAACCCCAGGTGGTCTTCCTCCAGGAGACACACCTGAAAACACATTATCCAAAATTGTTTCTGCCAAGATATTTCTCCCATGGGTTCTTCTCCACAGCAGGAGTGGCACAGAGGGGTGTCGCAATCTACTTCTCAAGAAACCTACCTTGGGAAATTGTGCAGGTGCAAAGAGATCCTAAAGGCATATGGCTTTGGGTGGTAGTAAAACTGCTGGGAAAAACATTCAGCCTTGTAAATTACTATGGCCCAATCTTAGATGACACCACGGCCCTGACTGAAATTAGTGAAACGTTAAGGGGTACTCCGGGGCAAATTATAATAGGGGGTGATTTTAATTACATTCAGGATTTGAAGAAGGATACCTCTAACAAGAATAAGAAACAATTAAAACCAAAAACTAAAAGGGTGCTAGAGGCCTTTTTGGCAGAATACCAACTGCGGGACTCTTGGCGCTCACTGAATCCCAACATTGAGTATTACACATGTTATTCTAATAGATTTCAGACAGCCTCCAGAATAGACTTTTTTCTATCCTCCAGATCGTTGCAAATCTCCAACGCATTGATAGGTTGTAATCCGTTTTCAGATCACGGGAGGATTGAAATTGAATTGATTCTGGAGGGTATGGAGGGGGTGCGTCCCAGGTGGCAGCTGGATCGTACCCTCTTACAGAATACACTATGGGTAGAGAGCTTCAGAGAATGGATAAAAGAGTTTTTTGTGGTTAATAAGGATTCAGCAGAGCCTTTTGCAGTATGGGGCGCATTTAAAGCTGCAGCCCGAGGACAGATTATAGCATATTCCAGCAACAAGGCAAATGTCCGTAAGGAAAAAATATCTACCCTTCAGTGTATCGCTGAGAAAGAATACGCATTAAAACTGCATCAAATGCCTAATAAATGGGAACAAGCCAAAGCATCGCTCAGGGACTTCTTTATTTTGGAAGAGATAAACAGCTCAAAGGCCTTCCAGCAAAAACTATATGAAGATAGTCAACTGATGGGGAAGCTTTTGGCTAACTCGATCCGAAAAAAACAAGAGTCCTCTGTTATTTTGAAAATTCAGGATCCCCTCGGTGGTACAGAGACTCGGAGTGAGGGGATCGCGAAAATATTCCTAGATCATTACAAGAGAATTTATTCTCCTGCTATTCAAGTGGAAGAAACACTAATCAGGGAATATTTTGACAATCTGGATATACCCAAAATTTCTGTCTCCAGGCATAATCAAATAAATAGTGAAATAAGCTCCCTAGAAATACAAAATGGTATAAAGGAAACAGCGGGAGCGAAAGCCTCAGGTATAGATGGGTTCCCAATTGAGTTTTATAAGGTGTTTTTGAAGGAACTAGAAGACTCCTTGAAAAATCTATTTAATTATATTCGAATTGGTGGGACGGTTCCTTTAGAGTTCAAAGAGTCCACAATTATTAGTTTCGTGAAGAAAGACAAGAACCCCGAGGATGTGAATTCCTTTAGACCAATAAGTCTGTTGAACTCGGACTATAAGATCTTTATGAAAATCTGGGCTCAAAGATTTGTGTTCGCAGCCCAGGAGGTAATACATCAAGACCAGACGGGGTTTATAGCCGGTCGTTATATGGCTGCTAATACAGAATATTTGATACAGGCGTTAGATTTTTTTAATATTAACTCAATCCCTGCATGCATCTTAATGATTGATGCAGAAAAAGCGTTTGATTTAGTTAACTGGTCAGTTTTATTTACTTCCCTGGGTTATTTTGGATTCCCTGCTCTAATTATTAATATGCTACAGAATATTTATGAAGGGGCATCAGCCCAGGTTATAATTAATGCTCGGCAAGCAGGGAAGATAAAAATTAATCGAGGCACTAGACAGGGGTGCCCCTTATCCCCCTTGCTTTTCACTTTTTTTATTGAACCTCTAGTAATAAAATTAAGAAATAATGTAGCAATATCTCCCCCAATCGCTTGAATGTCAAAACTAAAATTATTCGCAGACGATATTATCTTATATATGGCTCCCGATAAAGAAAATATTCTTCATCTTATGAAAGATCTTAAGGAATACGAAAAGATTGGGGGTTATAAGATCAATGAGAAAAAAACAGAAGTTCTTGTTTTATGCTCAAATTCAGATTTTCTTCCGCTAGAACTTCAGCCCCAAGCAGAAAAACGGGATCCAATAAGATACCTAGGGATCTACGTAACCAGGGAGTATCAAGAACTTTTTCGTTTAAACTATTTAAAAACGAAGAACAAAATCAAGAGCTTACTTGAACAATGGGACCTGTTGCCTTTGTCTTTGATTGGCAGAGTGGCTCTGATAAAGATGAACGTACTGCCTTTGCTTTTATTCTTGTTTAGCAATATCCCAATTAAAGTTAATATGGCCTTTTTTAATGAACTTGAATCCATGATGAGAAGATTTATTTGGAATAAAAAGGCCTCAAGAGCCAAGCTCTCGGTGGTACAACTTTCAGTAAACCTAGGTGGACTCGCTTTGCCCCATTTTAAAACATATTATGAAGCAGCTTTTTTTGACATAGTGGCGGGATTATTAAGGAATAGACAGACAAGAGACTATTTTTTTTGGGATAAAATGCTTGAGGAATCAGGCTCTCAAATTTTTTTCTTTTTAAAAACTGCAAAGCTTCCTAAGAAAACCAGATATAAGACACTGATAGGATATGCATCAAGATTACGGCTCTTATTTAAAAAATATGGTTCAGATGGATCTATTCATTTGAAACTGATAGAATGTGCTAAGATGGGTCTTCAGATATCATTGAATCACCTGCTAGAATGGGAATCCGCTTGATTTGGGGAAATAAGGCACCTACTCATCCAAAATTCTGTAATTGGCTGGCAAACGGTAATAGATAGAGCACATCCTAGACGTATTAGGTTCTTTGAATATATACAACTGGTCAATTTTATAAAAAATGAAATAGGAGGGCTAGATACAACTCCCAATGTTTTGTTAACAGCTCTATATGGGGAGAAACATACAGGTATTGGATTCTGGTATAAAAAGCTCTTCCCCTCTGGACCATCTCCTATAACTGCTTGTCACTTAGAAAAAATAAGCCTTATGACTCAGTGTGTTTTTACAGATAAAGACTGGGAAGTTATATGTCATTTAGGAAACAAAGCACTCCGAGCAGCTAATTATAAACGTATGTCCTTTTTTTCTCGTTGGTTGTTATATTATACCCCTGAGGCTTTGCAGAGAATATTCCCCGCATACGAGAACAAATGTTTCAGATGTAAAACTAGGGGTCAGGGTGGCTGGCATCATATCTTCTTCTCCTGTCCTAAGTTAGAATCCTTTTGGAAGGGGATTTTTACAGACTTGGAGATGGCAAGTGGGAAAATTCTACTACCAGAGGTAGAGATAGCCCTTTTCGGTATCTGTAAAGATAGGAACAGGTTTAACAACTCAGAAGAAGTGTTTATTTTTATCTCTACGGCGGTAGCACGATCTTTAATCTTACAAAATTGGAAATCTATGATAGCCCCATGCCAATTAAAATGGATTAATAAAATGAGAAGAACATGTAACTTTGAGAGAGCCTATGCAGGTAGAGTGGGAGCGATTGCTAGGTTTAAAAGGAACTGGAAATATTTTGAGATGCTTGAATCGATAAAAGGAAGTTAATAGTCTTATTTAAGTCAAAATTTTTAAAATGTATTGCTTCTACATTTTTAAGAATTTCAACTACATATTTAATCTGCTATATTATACCAGTCGTTTGTGTATTCCATCATAGATATATTTATTTGTTAACGTTGTGCGATTTTGCATTTGTACTTTAAAGAAATAGGATAATACTCCTCCTGATATATATTGTCGGTCCACCCACTTTAACGCTCTAGTCTCTTTACATATGCCAACTTTACATGTTACTGCACTAGCACTTTAAAAAAAAATGTACAATAATATTCTTGCTGTTTTAAATTAGCGGCTTCCATACCACATTGCACTAGCACTTTATCAATCCGTATTGCAATCCAGATGCTTGATCCATACCAATAGTTTTTATATTTTCAATCTGACTACGTCTTTGTTTTAGCATTTTATGAAAGGAAAAACGTTTAGTCGTACGTTATTGCAGTTTGTGTAGTTTTGTCTCTTGTATATTGTCTGGAAATTTTTGTCTAATTATGAAGTAATTAATGTACCAATGTTTATCCTACGGCTTGTTTAATAAAAAAAAACTTTAAAAAAAAAAGAGTTTGAGCCACAACTTCAAGCTATCAAGCTGATGGACTGACAAGAAATGGATTTAAAGTAAAATCTTTTTATCGTGGTTTATAATCAAAATGTGGAATCCTGTTAAAAAGAAGGAAAACATTGGGGCATCTCATGCAGTACAAGAGAAGGAGCTACCTGAATGACTTTTTCCGTGTTGTCTGGCGTAGTCATGACACAAGCCACCTGGACACATGAGCCGCAGCACTTCCCTTCTTCCATCTTGTACACAAAGCCCTGCAGAGGGTACAAAAAACAATAATGCATTAAGTTGGGGACAGCATAGGAAACCCTTTCATGTCACAGCCAAAATGATACAGTTGTGCAAAGACTGTAGCAAAAGGAACTCACCAATGGGCAATCTTCAGTGCAAACAATGGGATTGCAAACTGCAAGGTTCAACAGTGAAGTTGAATTTTTCTCCGTACCACAGGTGCACTCCTCACATACTTCTGGTGACTGAGGGATCGAATGTCCTGGCTGGGAAGGAGAAGGAAAAGGAAAAGAGAGTTAAGACTTGGCAAAAACCTTAACCGTCCGCCCTTGTGATTGAAACTAAAATATTTTGTGTTTGAATCTGGGCTTATGTTGTCACAGGCTGACCTAAGACAAGGGCAAACCAGTAAAAGTTCTAGGCTTGGCACCGGAAGTTAAATCAACGTGACTACAAGAATGAGTTGTCGTTTCTCAGTAGAAAAGGGAGAAAGCTTAATTACGACTGTCAGGCTCTCATGGTGAAGCGAAGAAAAGTTCTGTAGCCAATGATATGTGCAGAAAATCCTTTTCATATGCGAGACAGACTATACATATTGAACATTTTCTCAAGCCTGAATATCATTAGAAGTCAGCATGTCACCCTTAGGCGATATTAGGAAATTCTATAATCCAGATGCATCTTCACCGACAATTGAGATGTGTCTGAGTAGGAGTTGAAATAATATTGACATGGACACTGTGCTGAATCAGGGAATGCTATTCTAGATAAGACCCCCACGTTATCCATGAGGCCATTTTCAAAGGAACAAGGACAGTCAGCGCTTTTCTTACCTGGTAAATGACACCATCGTAGACGCACACATTATTGGGCTCTGTGGGGAATGAAAAGTTGATTAATGTCCTTCTTTCGCGTGGCTTGTAGCACATTTGTTTTACAATTGCTCTCCTGTCGTTTATGTCAATGAGGTTTCATGAAATGTTAAAAACTTATAGAAATATATCCTCTTTATAATAAGTAAGTTTTGAACCAAAGTCATTGACGAGTAGATGCACGTCTCAGACATAGGCTGTACAGGAAATAAGCCTGGTATCACATTCTGAGGAGCATTATACATACCGCAGACGTATGTGGCACAGCAGTCTCCTTCTCCCATGACCGAATGGAGCTCGAACCCGATCTGGCATTTCTTGACAGGAGTAGAGCAGTAGCTGACGTTACACCCTGAATGTCAAAAGGAAAAATAAAAGGCATAAAGTGTGATGACAGAAAAGGCATCAGTACTCAGAGAGGCATAAGTACAGTAGCTGCTCCTCTGCTAAGGCGGAGGAGATTGCCCCTCTGCTTTGCCGCAGAAATAACTCAAGGTTATCACCTGCTGTTGTAGGTTTGTGGTATAGGCTGGGCAGGTCCGATGACAGATGAGCAAGAGGAGGAGTGGAAAATGTCACATCTTGGTTCTAATATCGTGATCCTAGCATTAAACAGACTGCATGAAAGGTACATTGGGCGGATTTACAAGGACTGGGGCATCTCTGCATATCAGCAGGGATGCGCCAGTAAAGATACAACAGCACGGATGCGTTGCATTTACAATGCGGCGCTCCGTGGTGCAGGGATAGGCAGATGTGTGTCGCATCCGATGGCGAAAGGGCGGCGCATTGCTGGAGTTGTGTCTCAAGCGCGACGCAACTCCAGCAATGCTCAGGGGCGCCCTATGCCTAACATGCTGCATCACTCCTTATGCCTGCTTCAAGCAGGCGCAGGGTTTTGACGCAGGATGAACGTAAAAGGGACTCCGTGAAATCCTGTAGATTTCACTGTGTCATTTTTACGGGACTTCCTTATGACGGAACGCCCAACCTGCATACATTGACCTGACGCAGGTTTAATGTGGCGAAGGGCTTTACAACGTGAGACATCTACCTAGATGTGTCACATGGTAAATAAGTCGCAACGTGGCGCATGGTTTACGCTACCGCAGCGTCACAGAAGTGACCGAACAGCGGCATGTGTCGCAAGGGGCTTGTAAATCTTCCCCATACAGTAATCATACCATGCAAGGAATACTTGTATAAATATGCCAGATGATAGCATGCTAAACACAATGCCGTTTTTTAATCATTAAAATGGTTGGAATTAATTTTTCATTTGTCTATCTCAGTGTGACCTTTCACTCTGAAAAGGGCTTTTGTCTGAATATTTCAAGTGTTGTTATTTGGCCATTTTAAATATGAAAATAGAACCTAAACAATATTGTTTAGCAAATACAGTACAATACCACAAACTGCATAGTGGTCACTAAAATCTGTCGCTCGCTCGCCACAAATGCGGACCATGTCGCCACACTCCCAGGGCCATGTGCAAATGCTGGTGCTAGCCTACCAAAAGAAAGACATGGACAGTAGCCCTGAAACTTGTATTCATGAAGCACGGCTATGCTTACACAGGAGAGGAACAAGGCAACGTTTTAATGAATGCTGTATTTCGATAAATCATATACAGAAGTATCAACTGACCTAAACAATATGTCCTAAAAATGGTAAAAAAAATAATGTCCCATTGGTTGTAGATTTTTATTATTAATGCCACTGCACATTTTTTTTTGAATGACATTTAGGACACAATTTTTGTGTCAGCCGATAGATACCGCGAATATTACATTTCGGAAGTACACCATGTTGGGTGGAGGGATGTTAGTAAGGTTAAGACTGTGCTAGCGCAAAGACCTTGTCTAAAAGACCCGATTTACACATTTCACCAGCGGAACAGGATTGGGATTCAGGAAGCGTGTCGCCCTGGGCTGAATCCCAGCTACACTAGTACAAACAAGACAGATGAGTAGACTTACGGCATTCGGTCACCATGCAGCATGGCTGCTCTGCTGTCATCACCTGGGCAGGCACAAATCCTTCTTTCTCACATGTGACTTGCACCGGTTCGGGGCACTCGAGCGGCTCACACTTGACGGTCAGAGTGTACTTGTCGCAGTCACAATTCTGGCAGTTGCTCTGCCAAGTTGCTCCAGGCTGGAACATTAAAGAGATTTATATTTTAGAAACTTTCAATATTTCCTGTACCGAAGCTGTAATTTTGATGTCTTGTTTCACTTATTTACTTTGCAGCAGTACTTTTTTTTTCATGTGAGTTAATGAACCACCATTGCTAATGGCTTCAAATTATGAGGGGTAGTTTAGCAATGTGATATAGTTCCCTTTTTTCTCTGCTGCATGGGCAAAGTTATAAATTCATTTAGCATCATCAGTAAAATACACTACAGAGCAGTTACTACGTGTAACCATAGAGTTTAAGGTCAAGTGTATCCTTTTGCTGCAATTTTTTATTTTAAAATCTAGAATGAACAGATATTTCGCATGTTTAGTGATGTTTACATGCTATCACTGAAGTCCTCCAATGTGATCTCCAAAGATTCACAGGCTTCACGTTTGCCCTCATTTTGACTTCCACAATTACATGTTTTGCTAAACTTTATGTATATATTGAAACAGACAACACAACCTCGGAAACATCTAAATAGGGAATAGTAATATAGTGCACGCCCTCCTTTCTGACAGAACTATATTCCTATAATATGTGAAATAGAATATGCTACTATCTACAAGAACATGAATGAATAGTTGGAGCACAAGACCTCAATCATTTCAATTTTTGAGGCCTTGCTATATTCTTGTGCATGTCAATGTCTAGAATGATATCTAGAGGAAGGGGCCTTGAAGTAAGACCCAAAAAGTCTGACCTTTTATAGGAAGAAGAATAGGTTTGAGTTAAATGGCAACACTCCAGGTCACAGGTTGGCAATCGGTTATCTGGTCTTCCCTTTCCACCTTGTACTAGTGTGGAAGCTGCAGATGTCATCATTTGAAGCCATACTCTAGCCAATCATTTCTAAACAATTATTGCTGTGTTGTTAACAAGCAAACCATATTAACAACAGTGCCTAGAAGTCAAAGTTATGCCTCCTTTTTATATAGTCATATAAGGATGACCATGGATATCTTTTGTTATGGTTACTCTCTTCACTAGGAAATTACTAAATGCTGTAGTTTTTTGTGGCTAGTTCGCTTTAGTTTGTTAGTGGATTTGAACAATCGAGAACATAATTATACAGAGCATTAAGAATATTTTTTTCCGAAAGAATTACAACGAACTTGATGACACTCACCATTTTAGGCATTCCATCCGGTCCCACACAAGCTGAAAAACAGAAGAGATTGGCACCAAGTTACGCTCATGAAACACAGTGAATTCGCATAAACGTTTGGTGCATGCATATCTGTTGGCGTGAAAATGCATGAAGCACTGCATCAATTGAATGTGTTCATTTCTGAGGCACCAACTACAGAGAAACGCCCCTTTAAAAAACTAGGTAGCATTCAATTACTGTAGTTAAATTGAAAGTAAGCTAGTACGGAAATGTAATGTGCTCTCAAATTGTCTTGAAATAGCAGCCAGCCAGCTGAAGGCCCACAGAGGAGAATTGCTTTTTTTATCACACACTAGAACATGGAATCTCGTTTGCCACTCTATACTGCCAAATACCATTGTCTACTGCTTCGCCATTCATTTGTCCAGGCGAAAGAAAACACTTGTGAACAAGACGGTGCTTAGGTGTGAACTGTTTTTTTCCCAATTCTCCTTTCTTATAAACGTCTTCACTGATGATGTTAAGATTTTAAGCAAAAATAAAATCAGCAATCCACTCAGAAATCTATAACAGTTGTTTAAATTACAGTAGTCCAAACAATTTTCTCTGTGCAAAATAATATAGATGCAGATTATCCAGGAGTTCAAATGGAATAATCAGATGTCTACAAGGAGATGTACGCAAAAAATGAACTAGTATAGAAAGTAATGGGCTGGCTTATGTTTAAAAAGAAGAAGAGTATAAAGGAAGATTGTGTGGCCCACAAATATATTTGTAGGCCTTTATACGACTGTACAGACTGATGATTTGTATTTTTATATTTCTTTCACACCCAGGTTTTGACTTAGTCCTTTGTGTTGACGTGCCACTATTTTGGCTTTGTGGCCCTTTCTCTTTGTTCTATATATCAGTCATAATTAGGGGCGTAGCTAGAGCTTGCGGCACCCGGGGCTATCCCTCAGATTGCCGCCCCGGGGGAAGGGGCACGAGTCAGAGCACAATTGCCGGCGGTGAACGGAACTCGTCTTGTTTCGGGACCGCAGAGACTGAATACCTTCCATCCAGATAATCACATTTACCTGCCTACATAATCAAATTCTGCCTTGAAAAAGCCCACGTCCAATTGGCCACTAGGACGAAACACGTGTTGGCTGCCTTTTTCATGTATGGAATAACAAATAAAGACCATGCACATAACAGCCTGCTGGAAACGTTAATTGCAAAGCAAAACAGCTTGATAATTAAAAACATGCCCTCTGGTTTTCTCTTTAGAGACTTGTGTCCCAATGAATTGCCATAAAAACATTTTTTTAAATCCTCTGATTGTATATAGCATGCAACGGAACCACAAGCACCCACAAACACGGTACGTCATGGCGTCAAATATCACAGACATATATTCAAACTTAAAAGCCTGTACGTACCACAATACAGACCCTTGCGCACCTCCGCTTGATTGCATGCACACATGTACGCTGGCTTATGAAGGGGAGGGCTCGTCGGCTGGATCCCGGACCCTGAGCTGAGAGCGCTCATTAGACTTTCCCCTGTGACCTCCCTTGCGGCGCGCGCACGACCACACCACTACCACTACGCTAGGTGGTGGTGCCTGCGCTGCAGGCAATAGTACAACATATAAGCTCTCGCAACTACAAATGTGTATTACAAAACAGGGTTCAATGACCAACAGTAAAAGGAAGAAAGGAGTTGCTATGGGCTCCAAATTTTCACCCTCTTTTGCAAATCTCTTTATGGGAGCATTAGAGGCTGATCTTATTTGGGGCTCCAAAGGGATACAATACACTGACTCCATAGTCTTCTGGGGTCGATACATAGATGACTGTTTTCTCCTTTGGTCCGGGACCGAGGAACTTCTTCAATCCTTTCTTGAATACCTCAACACCAACACTTGGGAAATAAGTTTCACAATGCATCATAGCTTAACCAATATCGAGTTTTTAGATCTGGAGTTTTATGTCAAGGACAATCATCTGCACTCGAAACTTTTTAGAAAACCCACATCTTGTAATTCTACACTACATGCTTCCAGCTTTCATCCCGAGCACCAAATACGATCAATCCCCTATGGGGAATTTCTCAGGGCCAAACGAAACTGTAGTGAAGCCTGTGAACTGGATAACTGTATCACTAGCATGAATAATAGATTTCTTAACAGAGGTTACTCCAAAACTACCCTCAAAAAAGCCGAGACAAAAACAAAGGCCATCACGAGACCTGATTGTCTCAAAACACGTACTGAGGTGAAAACCTCTGACCCAAAAGTAAGATTTATAACTGAATTCAATGAACTGAACCAACTTACTAGGAAGAGTCTCAACAGACATTGGAAACTTCTATTAGAGGACGCCACACTGAAGGAATTTTTATCTGACAGACCCTCCATCACTTACAGGAAAGGTTTCACCTTGAGGAATAAACTGAGTCCCACCGTTCCCCGTAACACCACAGCACAGAACTGGCTATCCACACGTGGCCTTGGCTTCTACAGATGTGGATTCTGTACTATGTGCAGATGGGGTAAACACGGCACACTAAACTTTGCTAATCATGATGGAATGGTCTACCAGATAAAACACAACATCACTTGCCTCAGTAAGTTCGTAGTGTATATCATTGAATGTAAATGTGGCAAGATATATGTAGGGAGCACTATTAGGGCCCTAAAAGAGAGGATAGCTGAACATATGAGAGCTATACAAAGGAGGGACGCTAGATACCCAGTAGCCCTTCATATCGCAGAGTGTCAACCCAATGAGGACGACATCAAAGTACGTGTTTTTGGAATTGATTTAATTCCCCTCAATATTAGAGGGGGCAACCGGGAACTGCTGCTCAGGCGCAGGGAGGCGACATGGATCATGCGCTTACGCAGCGTAGAACATGGGCTTAACTACGACTCTGAGCTGCAATATTTCCTGGGAGACTAGATTCTCACCGGGGGGATCCTTGGTGCACACTGCTTACAGTTTTGGTGAAAACATCTTCTTCACACTCCGTAATTCTGAATTCTAAGAGCATAACATTTGAGGACAACAATGAAATGACCTCTCTCTCTAGGAGTGACATGTTTTACACCACTGTATTTTAATGCATTCAAGCAATCTTGTTTTATATTTGTATTGTTTAATAATACATAGGGCTTTATGTCTTTTTGTCACAAAATCTTTGACTTACAGACCATCGTTTTTAGACTTGCTGACCATCAGTCATACATGTTTGAAGATTTCACATGTTGTAACAATGTATAGACACATTTGTATACATTCAAATGTACAAGGGCATGATATATCCTCCTCATTTTGTCACCTTGAACACGAGCCTATATACACTTTCTCCTAAACGTGCACCATATGTATGAATGATCCGGCCACATTTGGGGTGATTCTGCATGCTCTACGCCATACATTTTCTTTTATACGTTGTTTCAATAGACCTAAACAGTTTACAAAGGACTCATGAAACCGACACACATTATTAGTGTCATCGCAATAACTTTATTCTGATATAAGAAATGAAGTTATATACAATGGCTGTTAATAGTAATTGTCTTGTCAATTAACTGCCCCTTTTTTGGTAATATCGGGACCTTGGTCCAATTGACACACGCGAATGTTAACACACCAATCGCCTTAAATCGAACTTTGAACAAAAACATAGATGCCCTTCTCTCACCATGCAATTTTACCTCTTAACAATGGCGCTGGTTTTTGCCTCGCCGCTGAGACCTTTTCTATGTCGTTTTCCTACCATTTAATCCCTCCTCTCCCGGGGTCACGTGTTCGTACACGAGAGACGACCGCCGGGAACAAACAGAGGAGGGATTACACGGAGCGGGTAAGAGCGACTTTTCTGCTTCACTACTTGACGTTAACCCGTCTTTTTGCGCAGTACTTTATGAGCATACTTGCTCCTAACATAGGGACCTTATGGACGATTACCCTTACGATGCCTTGTCTTCACTTGACAGCGCACCGCCATAGAGGAGACAGACTCGTTTTCCTCAAACCGGCATTGTTCAAGAATCCCCTCCCGGCTTACCGCCTGATGACAAAACAGGTGTCAGGTAAGACAAACCGATCCCTAACAATTTCCCTCCCCCATCTATTTTTATCCGCAACATTGCGTTTTGCACAGATCGGCTGGGCTGGCACTGTAAAATATATCCACAGACAGAAATAGCTGCTTTTAAATAAATGCTTTAGCGCTATACAATGGTGACACGTAATGTCCATATTTTCCTTTTTTCCTACATATAGCGCTGTTACATTCTGTAAAAGACCACCAATGGGAGTGGACAACTCCATTCTCTTACCGCAAATAACCTTCTACTCAACCAGTTTCATCTATATATGAACACAGTAAAATCCTATTGGTAAGGAATAGTATTTTGTGCTGGCCCCAACTATATTCAAACGGATACCCCTTTATTTCCTTTAGAACCTCCTCATAAATCTTATTGCTTTTTGCTTTTCTTTCCTTTTTCTTATAATATAGCCTATAACTGAGCTTTGAAAGACCCATACTTACTCCAACCACACGGTGGATTGGGAGTATAAGGTAATAAATATTATCCCTAGAACATCAGACTTTGGCATGTACTTGTGCTCTCTGGATCTTTAGTCAGTTTATGCACTTTGTCACTGCCACGCTATGAGGTCACACAACACCTCCTCACTAATGTCTCAATATTAATAGAAGCAGTGCATCTCACGTTTTTACTCACCATCACGACGGACACCCTCATAATTTTAGGACCACTGTGTACGAGTGACTCATGACCACACCATGGTCTTATGTTTTATCTCTCACTTACTCGTACACTTTAGCACTATAGACCGAGCACTTGACTGAATATGCAAGTACTGTCACTTATTTTCACCCATCATGTGCGACACAAACGCACGTCAAACTGCATGTTGGCTACACTTTTGTCACCATATGCAGTACCTAACCTATGCATTCCTAGACTAAAATTTGCCTACATTGTTTTGTATTATCAGCCCTGAAGAGTCGTGTTTGACTCACCCGCACACGACGAAACACGTGTCGGCGTTTGATATCATTCTTAAGTCTGGAGAAAAACCAACGTCTTGCTGTAATAAGAAATCTCACACCAAAGAACCTGCGTCTGCGTTTCCTTTTACTGTTGGTCATTGAACCCTGTTTTGTAATACACATTTGTAGTTGCGAGAGCTTATATGTTGTACTATTGTCTTGTCTTTTGACCTGTTGAGACGGTTAAGGGTGTTTTTCCGCCTGCTCTTTACGCACTACACAAAGATACATTTGTCCTTACACACTTTGTAACGTTTAACCAAGGCAGTGCGCCCCTGTAGTCCTACTTTTCTAAAAAAAACCCATGCACAGTATCCCTGCGCTGCAGGCACATAGCTGCCAAGGTTTCAGATTGCTGTGTGTGACATATTCATAATTACAGTGTAATTATGAGTGGCATTTGAAAGACTGAGTTACAGTTTCTCGGTAGCAAAATGAAGACAAGATAAAACATAAATATCAGAAATTACACCCTTCTGAGCAACGAGAAACTCTTAAGAGGTTAACTTCTGCAAAGTACCAGAAATGGAAAGGCACTAACCTAGTGCCCTTGCAACCTGAAGTGGTATTTGAGCTCAGTGGAACGGACTGGTGATTGCTTGCCTGTGATGCAATTAGATGGGGACTCCAAAGCAGAAAGCTGTCATGTAGAGATGGCAGGTAATGGGACATCCACCGAAAATGGATAGTTGCAAAATATGTCTTACCTCTCAGCACCCCACAGTACTGCAACTCCTCATTCAGAGGTTGCGTACATCGCTGTGTTCAATGCGGAATTGTACAGTAGCTCCATCGCCATGGAAGCCTTGCAGAAGTGGTGTGAGGCGTCAACTGCTACAATTTGGTATGGCATTACATAACGGGGCAAAACAAATCTGCTGTATTTTTTTCTGCATTCACGATGCAGAACATGGGGGTGCTGGTCATGGAAAAATAATTAGTGCCCGCTGATTTTGGCACTGGGAGTCAGGTTTGGGTCTCAACGAACTAGACCAAAATCTTGTGATTCTGGAGGAAAACCGTTAATTTCCACCTGCCAAACAACAAATGAATGTGTCCTTCTAATGTAACTGTGGCGCACTTAAAGGCCTCCAATACCATTGGTCGCCTTCGTGCCATATAAAACTGCAAAAGAAAACATACCTGTGAAAAATGTCCCAGTGTTTTTGAAAAACTAACTGAATAGTGTAAACTAAATAAGGCCCCGCCTGAAACCTCCTTCGCTTTGGGGAGCTCGTGAAAAAAGCCAAGTGAATTACCAGGATACCATTGTGGGTTATGGTACACTTTCCAAATACAAATCTCCACCGCAACCGCGTGCTACAGTAGATTAGGGAACACTGAAAATGTTCAATAAAAGCACTCACGTTGTTCATAGCTGCCAAGGTTTCAGACTGCTATGTGTGACATTTTTAAAATGTCAGTGTAATTATGAGTGACATTTCAATGACTATGAGTGACACTTTCTCCCGATCAAAACCAAGTCATGAAGATGAGGGAAACACATAAATATCAGAAGTTACACCCATTCGAGCAACAAGGAACTCTTAGAGCTTGAAACTGCTGCACAGTACTGGAAATGGAAGGGCAATAACATAGCATCCAGTAACTCAGAGAGATCCTCATAAACAGTTTTTCGATTTGCATTGTGGAGTGGCGTTCTCTGCTGCAGGGATATTAATCTTCTGCGATAAAACATGCAGAGTAAACTGCCAGTTGACACATTTCCGACATTTGAACAGATATATTTAATTACAGCAGCCTTAGTTTTTGACTTGCTTACAGAAGTACTGAGCCACAACAATTCTACCTACTGTTGTACCTAGCTGGGAAAAAAAGTCTTCTGCCATGTGTTGTTGCTGAAGTGTCTCTGTCACACTGACTGGCTGCAGACTGAGGTGTTGTAGTGTAGATGAGATTAAAGTCTGAATGACACGACGGACAGTGAGAAGAGCTTTAAGAGCAGTTCCTTGTGCCTTTAAAAGACACTGACAGCACCTGTTCTCGGACTCACTGACCGGACAGAACCCGAACCCACAGCAGCACTTGTCCAGGTCAAATAGTTTAATAATTTAACTGTGCTGCAGGGCGGCTGCAACAATTCCTGGGGGGCATGGGCCAGCAAGAAATTAAAATGATCCTGCGCCTGTAGGGGCTAGTCCGTCATCCTTGGTGTCAGGGCCGGACTGGGAACCAGAACCGGCCCTGGCAAAGTGCTCGGCTGGCCCCCCGGGAGGGAGGGGGGGCGCGACCGCACTCTGTGCCAGGGCCGGTTTTCGGACGTTTTTGTTACAGGGCCGTTTTTGCAGCAAAAACGCCCCTGTAACAAAAACGGCCCCAGGGGCCCAAAACCGGCCCCCAACCATGCGGCCCACCGGGGGATTGCCCGGTGCCCGCAACGGCCAGTCCGGGCCTGCTTGGTGTCTGTTATGTTGGATCATTGTTGCCACAATAGTATCGTTAATTGTTGACAGAGTGTGACCAGCAGATCGACTTCAGAGGCAAAAGCGGACCCGTTCTGGCGCTGGATAATATTGAAAAACTGCACACAGGTTGTGCCATTGCGCATTCACAGTGATTCTCCCGCATTCAGAATGCCCAAAGAAGCCCTGCTGCCGAAAGGTCAGTGGAGTGTGACACTGGGGGTAGCACGTGATTTGCTGGAAAAACACTCAGCAACAGGGAAGGTGCCATCCTGGATGTATTTATTTTACTGATGCAAGGAACTACGGACACATTACAGACAGCACCTGTGGCTGTGGGGCTGCGGGGCCAACTCAGCTGCTAATCACAACAGTAAGTCAGCTGAGCCCGGCCCGTCTCGGCACCGAGTCCGAGGTGAGCAGGTAACGTCTACTTGCAGGCTGCTAAATTAAATGAACGCTATTAATACTATTAATACATATATCAAGAACATGTCAGCCATGAATAATACTCACAGACCTGGGAAGACCAGAGACGAGTCTTGCAGCATGGCACTGTGACTCTGTGAGGCGCCAAACTGTCAGCACATTCAGTGGCGCGCAAAGAAACACAACTGGCGCTTGCCAGGGTGCCCGTAGTCTGTGACAGAAGGTCTTGCTCCTTAATTCACCCGAGTTGATCCTCTGGCTCCGAGCATGGCCCAGTGACGTCACCAGAGCCGCCTGCCATCATGGCATGAGAGAGGCTGTGAGTAGGCACTGCAGCCTGCACTCTACTTGTTTGAGAGGTGACGTCCAAGTTGGGCACGAGGCTGCAGGGTGAGCGTTGATAGATACTGGACAGACACTTCACTAGCTTGGCAAGTCTGAATGAGGCCCTAATTATTTAGAAATAGTGAAGGCGACTGCAATAATTTCGGCGGGGCCCGGGGGTAAATTAACAGCTGAGCTAAAGGCACGGTGACAGCTCGGGTCGGTGCGAGGTGCCTGCAGCAGCGTTGTGAACGCCGGCGCCATCATTCAATTTGGGACACTGTGTTGTGAAAGACAAGTAATATACAACAGACACCACCAACAAAACGGCCAGCAAGGAGGCGCGCAACTTTCTCAACTCCCGGCCTGCTCCAGCAGCAGGATGTGACATCCCCTGCCCTGACGTCAGGCTATCCATCAGAGCAGCGCCGCGGGTGAATGATTTTCAATAGTGTGCGAGTTGAGGCTGCCAGTAGCTCCTGACCTCACAGCTAATACAGTGCACAACACCGATGGCCCGTTGCGGCGCTCTTTATAATTTATTTGGGGACACCGACACTACTGTGAGTGTCACCAAATAAATTATAAAGGCCGTCGCAACGGGCCATCAGTGCCGCCGGCCGCCGCCCCTTAAATTGTGCCGCCTGGGGCGGTCCGCCCCCCAATGCACCCCCCTAGCTACGCAAGTGATCATAATTCTAATACAAAGGTGACTTTCAGTAGGCAATGAGTGTTCCCTTTATTGTGTGAGCACCTGCAAGTGGTCACACAAATCCAGATTGATAAGACTTGTCACCAATTACTTACAGCACTTGGGTACGCAGACATCAGTGTATGAATTGAAGAGGGTGGTTCCCTGTGGGCAGTAGCAGCCTTCACTTAAACCATCATTGGCTTGAACCTCAACCCTTTAATGGAGTGAGAGAGAGAAACAGAACACACGTTACTTGATTATTCCCAGAATTAGGGTTGATTAACAAGCATAATTTGGAAAGTTTAGTAGATTGACAAGTATGAAAAAAATTTGCTTCTCCGCGGGGGACAGGCGAGGTAAAGGCGAGTTCCTTGAAAAGGACAACAGATACGTTTTACAATTTCTAAACTATGGAATTTTCAGTTTGCACAGGTTTACATTGATGTCAAAAACTGGAGAAGAATGAGGAAAACTGGGAAAAGGGGGCGTGGTGGAGTAGACCAAGAACGTAGAAAAGGAAGAAAATGTGCAAATATGAATAGAAAAGTGGCAGGATGGACGCAGAGCTGAACTGTTAAAAGGTCAAGTGGAAATTGGGAAAAAAATCAAGGGGCAGATTTACAAGCCCCTTGCGCCTCTTTTACGCCGCCGTTATGTTACTTTTGTGATGCATCGGCGGCGCAAAAGATGCGCCATGGTGCGGGGTATTTACAACGTGACGTATCTGGGAGATGCGTCACGTTGTAAAGCCCTGCGCCATAAGGAGGCGTTCTGGCGCAGTGGGGGGGGGGGGCGTTCCTGCGCAGGAACACCTCCTAAAAGTGGCTGAGTGAAATCTACAAGATGCTTGAAGCAGGCGTAAGGCTTGACGCAGCATTGGACAGATAGGGCACCTCGAGCCTTGCTGGAGCTGCGTCGCACCTGCGACGCAACTCCAGCAATGCGCCACCTTTACGGCACAGATGCGTGACACATCTGTGTCATTTTTGCCCCATAGTGCGTCGCATTGTAAATGCGGCGCACCATGGGTGGCGGAGCTGCGGCGCACAATAACTTGAGCATCCCTGGGGATGCGTCAGTTATTGTAAATATGCCCCCAAGTGAGGAAGAAGTCGGTAAGCTGATAAAAATTGAAGTGACAGAACACTGCTGGGGTGCTGTCGGAGAACCTGGTTGGAGTTCAAGAGAAATGATGATGAGAATGAGGGCGGAGGAATATGAAAAAAGCAAAGCAGTGATCCTTCGGAAAGATAGTAGGAGTGGTGGAGAAAGATGTGGGTTTGCAGATAAATATGCTCATGGAGCGACTGAAAGGAAAAACAGTAGAAGTTGAGCAATGGGATGGGGGAAGAAGCTTATTGATAACATTTGGGAAACTCATTATGTAACAAAAGGAATATAGAGCGATGAACGGTTCATAATCACAGCTAAACGTCTGGACTGTTATTTACATTTACTGACCTGGAGTCACAGGTTGCAGGGCTGGCAGGGCCGCATGCTTGATAAACTTTGCCTTGTGGACAGCTGTATGCTGTGTAGGAGGGGAGAAAGAGGTATGGTCTTATTTTGAATGATGCGTATTATCAATATTGATCATCAACATTAGAAGTCACTGTATTTAGTGTGAGCATGCCTTCATCAATACCGTGTTTTCTAAAGTATAATCTTGAGTAATTGCCCACAAGCAGCTCCTTACTTCCGGCCGCGGTCGGTAGTAGGATTCCCTGCCGGGCGGTGACATGAGGAGGGGGAGGGGCAGGGTGAGGGGTAGTAATGTATGGATTACGGAGTTTAACAGGTAAGTAAACATATAAATAAATAAAACGAATTTCGTTGTGTGCACTGCATCTCCAAATGCGATGCAGTGCGTTCAACAAAATTCGTTTTATTTATTTATATGCTTACTTACCTGTTAATCCTTTAAGTGCTGCCGTCGGCCAACAGTCGTCGCAAGCACTACCTTGCCAGTGCTGCGCACGACCGTTGGCCGACGGGGCCGCACCCGTTATTCGAACGTTCAGCACTGGGCGCTGAACGTTCAACGCTTTAAAATGATTAAACTTCGTAATGTATACATTACTACCCCCCACTCTGCCCCTCCCCCTCCCCACATCACCGCCCTGCAAGAACTCCTACTACCGACCGCGGCTAACTTACTTCCCTGAAGCGACAGCTCTGTAGTTTGAAATGACTACCTCGCTTTACTCTGACTTTGCTTCACTTATGTGCTGGAAATTTTGACCTGCTGGAGGAGTTCAAATCATTCGGGATCAGCCGTAAGTAACCTTGCACTTTGTATACTGGTTTCCCATTCCAATACACTTATCTGACAGGCAATAGTTGTATTGATTTCCTCAAATACTCTTTAGCATGACACAAACAAAGCCCACATCTTCTAAACACCCTTTAAGATTGTTTTGCATACCCATTTTCAGTGAGTCACTAACAGAATATAGAAAAGCGAAATATTGTGTGGACAGACTATTGTGTCTGAAATATCGCAGACCAAAATATCGGGAAGGTGAGTGCAAATAGGTAGGTATAGATTTACTATTTTTAACTCCACATCTACGTACCATGAATATATACATATGTGTGTGTGTGTCTATGTATATAGAGAGATATGTAGATATATCTAAATATCTCTCTATATACTTAGACACATATATATTCTCGATATTCTAGGCACAATATTTAGTCCAAATAATATTTGTTCTCTGATATTTTGTGTAAACACATTTCCTGCACCTATCAGTCGTCCTGTTTTTCAAAGAATGTTGGCTTGCCTACTGTAAGTCCTTGTTAGCATATTTACGTTTTTAATCCTTTGGGTTTATATATTTTTTGTTACCGAATATGCTCTTTTGGAGAGTGCATATTTGCTCATCAATATTTGATTTCTGCGATTTTTAAATTGGCCCTCTTCGCTCCTCTGTAGAGAAGTCAGCAGCCTCATCCACTACCATACAGCAAACAGCACTGATTGTAAAAAGTCACAGTTTACTTTTGGTGGGATTTTGATCCGTTTTACAGAAATCAGATGCAATCTCTTTCTCTATGCCTAGTTCACCCTCATTACATTCAATTAGTGCAGATCATGTGAGCTATGGGCTCGGCCTGCGTATGGAATTAAGAAATAGTAACTTGAAGACAGTGTTCAATTTTTGTTTTGCTGCCTGTCAAAGGCTGATTCATGTAGGAATTCAAATGTGCCTGGAAATTAAGTAGCGGGTGATCCACAACTGCTGGATTCCTCAATTCCAGCCATAAGCAGTTCCAAGCACTTAACAAGACCTAACTTGTCTATGTCCTATACCTATTTTCTACTTCTTGCCCGCCAAAGAAATAGGTTAAAAAATGCATGACTTTACATTTAGGACTTAAAAGTTGACTTTCCAAGTAGGACTTTTTATGTCATCCACACACCATTTCAGCTGCCTGTTTCTCTATGGTCTTTGTACTTTAACAATCTTTATTATTCAGAAAATGTGTTCCACAGGGCCAGGGCTATAGAAAAATGCAACTAGTACTTCTTGGTGCTAACATAATTTCATGGGTGGGAAATAATCCTCTCTAAATTCTAGGGCTGTATTCTTCTATTTCTATTTCAGTAGTCATGGCTGGAGTCTAACCGTCCTGGCATTAACTCTAGGGTATTGGATATAGAAAAAGGTAGACTTACGACACTGTCCGTTGATTTTGCTCCTCCAGTCGAGGCAGACACCATTTGCAATGCACAAGGTTGCATAAATCTCCAAACTTGAACACTGCATAGACTTGTTGCTAATTCGGCAGCCATCAAAAACACATCCCTGGTAATAGGATTGAGGTGGTACTAATGCATGGCAATCAGCGAAAGTACTACAAGCAAAATGAGATGACAGATTTATTACAAGCAGTACTGGCACAAATATTTTTTTGAATGATTCATCATAAAGATTGAGCCTTAAGCTGTGATTGGGAGAATGATGTGACCAGTTGGTCCACACATTTGGCTATTAGATCAGAAACCTTGTGGCTCTCTACCTTTATGGTTAAATTCAGCTAGTTAAAATCTAATGGGAAATAAATGCAACCAAATCAAATCCTGTTTAACCCGGCCCTTTTTGCAGGTCCCTCCCCAGATTTTTGCCTTTTGTTGCTGAACCCATTTTTGTTTGCATTAGGACTCAGCCATTTTTCCCTGGTAAACAGTTTTAATGTACGTGTGATCTTTACCTAAAACATGGTAAAGTTGGTTTACACCTGATTGGCACATTTAATGTATTTGTAAATTCCCAGTAAATAGTACTGCATGGACCTAGACCCTGTGTTGGGTTTTCACTTTTTTTTACTGTTTGTGTTTTCATAAATAGTTTACAAGTTAATCCTGGAAGCTTCTGTACCAAGCTACCAGAAGGTTAAGCACAAGTTAAGTTAGTGACGTTTTGCGGTTCACCGACACAGATTGTGGTTGTTGCCTGAGTGGGGCTTCCACCTCCTTCAACCAATGAACCACATTCTTACAAAACCAATACAAACTAATGCACTTAAAGACGGTGCTTATTTGCCTGTGAACGTGTAGATTATTTTCAACAAATTAAGCATGCAGCACATAAAACATACTCGTTCAAAATGACTTTGCAAAGCTCTGGTGTTTCGCAGGGTGGTTCAGTTGGTGGCACTTTTGAAGGATTTGGTGTTGGTGGCAGTGGTGGTGGCACATTGCAATAAGGCTTTGTTGTCACATTAACTTTCCAGTGTGAAGCCATCTTTGAGCAGTCAGCAACAACTGTTCCATCTGGCATGCGGCAGTCATCTTTTTTATTGTTGGTACAAGTACCTAAAAAAAGAGGAAATTAATCAGAGGGAGTCCTTTCATATGTGGCATTATTCTTAAGAAAGAGACACATAACTGACTCGTTCGGGCCGCGGACCTGGCACGAAACAGGTTTAATTGCGGGGAGTCGCCGGGTGCTAAATCCCCGAGCGTGAAGAGTTTCCCCCAGCCGCGTGCCCATGCAGCGCTGTAGAAACCACACGCATACTTATATCCCTCACATATAGGAGGAGAAACACTTGGAAGTCCCAGTGTCCCGATTACACGAAAGGTCGTAATCTTTTTTAGATACTTTGTCTACCTCAGGTGGCAGTGAGGCCTTAGCGTGCTTCACCCACATGAAGTGGTTACGTATGGTCCTGATGAATGCTGAGCCGAGTTTGGGCTCGTATTAGCAGAAACATGTCGACCTATATTGTTTTGTGTTTAGGACTGGGTGGTTCAAATTAACTTAACCACTTTCCAGCCCGTTTTTCTTTTCTTTTTCTCCCTAAGAAATTTTAACGAAGTTAGAGCTACCCCCTTAATAAAATATTCACTTTTGGGGAGTAGTCCATACTTCTTTTAAATTTTCCTATCACTACTTTCCGAAAAGGACCCAATGAAGACAAATGGCAACCAACTGTCTTGTTGGTGCCTGAGGGTTCTTCTTGTGGCACCCTGCTTGCAACCTCCACTGTATGACTGCTCTTTGTTTGGAATGAACTTCTCTACTTGGTGGTAGCTATTGACTATCCCTGTACTTTTTTAGTCACTCTTTTGTTGATTCGGAATTATTACTCCTAAGGTGTGTAAGAGTGGCCTTACGAGCCGTTTCTCTCCTGTTGATTATATACATAACTGACTGAAACATGACGTAAAAGCTTATTATTTATTTATTTATTTTTGATATTTGTAGAGCGCATGCAATGGCCCGTGGGCGTCTCGACGCTATTTCAGTTAACAATTTTAGATTTACAACGTTTCCTCTATTTTACACCATAGTTTAGGCCATGTTAGTTATCAGCTGTCTGTAGCACCATCATACTTTGTTAAAAGAGCACCCAATATAACCAAAATAAGATAATATGATATAACAAAACACAACAACCGCCTAGGGGTCAATGGCATATTTGTTGAAAGATAATTTCCTCCGAAAGGGCTGAGTCAAAAGGGTTAATTACAAGTCTGTGGCATTCCAGAAAAATATGCCCCCCTATCCGACCAACGTACAGGTGCAATGGGTACTCACATCCTAGAAGGAGCAATCATCTCTTCAATAATTATTGCCAAAAAAATGGAGACAACTACTGTCTGTATTATGTGAAGTATCTATGCTGCATGTAGACAATGCTTTTAGCATGTATAAAATCTACGGTTAAATATTGTATCAATTCAAACATCGGTTAAGTTCACACACAGTCTCATTTGCCATTTTGTAATTCGCTCCCATAATGTAACCAAACAGGATAAACAGCATGTTTAAAGAAATTCTAAAGTTCAATGCTTAAAAAAAAATTGCAGGGATGGTGTATGGGTTTGGCTGCAATTCCTTACCACATTGCCCTTCTGTGTTGTACCCGAACAAGCTGAATGGGAGTTTCACAACGAAGATCATGCCACTGAAGGAGATGGTGGCATTGATTTCAGGGATCTGAACAATCATGTTGATGCCAGCCGTAGAAATGGAAATGCCATTTTTGGTAAAGCTTGGGATCACCCATTCCTTGTTGAACATTATCTGTGGATATGCAATACATGAATTTGTTATGCAGAGTTTCTTTGTCAGTGGAGTGGTGTTACAACTGGCTATTTCTGGTTGTCTAAGGCTGACGCCAAAGCTAGGCAGAAACCACCATTCTAGTCAGGCAAGGGAGTCACACACCAAGATAACCCCTGCTCACCCCCTTGGTAGCTTGGCAAGAGCAGCCATGCTTATCCCGGAGGCAATGTGTGAAGCATTTGCGCACGCACACAACAGCAACAACATCCTAAGCACACCATAAAAGGAACTCCACACAAGGTTATATAAAAAATAACGTTTGTATTGTCAAAACACATCAGATAGTAATCACACAATATACATTGTGCCAAGTGGCACGGGCAATATTCACAAGGGATTATTTACAGGACAGGGCCACATGGGCCACTGTAAGAATCAACACTTTTAGAACTAGAAATACTGTTAGAAATAGCACTTTGTAGATCATAGAACAATCAGAAGTTTCCCACATGATGCATAGAACATTCAGAGGTGTAGGAAAGATACATGATGTATAAACATACATTCAGCGGTGTAAGGAACAAGGCACATGACGCATCAAAACACATTCAGAGGTACCGGAGAAACACATGATGCCTAAAACATTCAGAGGTGTAAGGGAAGGAAACACATGATGCATAAAACACATTCAGAGGTGTCACAGGCATAATGGCATAGCACATTACGCATAACTCACATTTGGGCCTAACCAGTAAAAACTACAGTAGGCAATCTCTCACTAGTCTAAACACATTAGACTCTCCCCCTAAGCATAACTCACATTTAGGGGCGTAACTCACATAGTGAAATAAACTCTCACTAGCATAAACCTACATTGGTAAAATAACCTCATAATCACATAGCGCAAACATCACCTTAGGCAATTACTATCATAAACATAGCAAAATCACATTGCGCAAAAATCACATACCAGCCCCCTGGCCAACTGGCCATCTAAGATAGGGGACTCAAAAGCCCTGTGTCCAGAATGTCAGGGCACGCTGCCAATGCAGCGCAAGTCAGGGGTGCGCCACCGGCGCAAACCTAAACATTGCAGCTGCCCATTAATTGCTGGGCAGCTGGGAACAACAACAGGGCCTAAACGATGCAGCTGGCACTAAGTGCTGCGCAGCTGTAGCAGGCCTGGCACCACTGTGCCATCTCTTTCCCACACAGGGACTCTCTCTCACTTGGCGCCTAAATGGTGCAGCTGCCCACTAATTGCTGGGCAGCTGGAGATCAACAAGACTGCGACTGGGGCTCTCACTAGCCCCTCTGGACAAAACTGCGCCACCCTGAGCCATCTGGCTCTGCAAATACAAATAGACGCAGGCTGGAGCCACACGGGGCTCTGTAAATAAGGACGTCCCCCAAACGCTGAGGAATCCCATGGGGGGGGAAACACTGGCCTCTCGGGGGCTCCCTGCAACAATCACTGCCCCCACAGGTAGGAGCTGGCCGCTGTCAATGGGGCCGCTCTGGACGCTCGAAATGCCCCTTCAGCTCTGGGGCCTGGTTCTAAACAACTGGGCCCCCAAGCCCCTCACAGGGACTCTAACAAACATGGGCCCGGATGGGAGCCCCACGGGGCTCTGGAAAATGGTGGGGCGGCCCACTGCCATTCGGGGCCGCCCTAAATGCCACAGACACAATGTGCCTCGTGCTCGCACCCGCCTGGAGCCCCCCCAGCCCACTCTTACTCACCGGGCGTCTGTCGGGGAACTCCAGCGGGAATACTTCTTTCATGCGGCGGGGGCAGGCACCGAAAATGTGCCTCGCGCCCCCTCCGCCATCGGTACCATGCTCCTCATCGGCCCCCAATCACTCGGCCTCAGCAGGACTTCAGGCGGCACTCGGGGCTCTCTCCACGCAACGTGAGCCCCACAGGATCCATCGCCAGCCTTCTGGGTCATATCCGGCAATAGGGGTAAGTGCTGCCAATCCCAGCGCGGCTTACGAGACGAGCCCCCTATGACGCTGCACTTCTTCTCTGCGCTGGCCAATCCTAGCGCGTCTCATCGGTGCAGTCTACAGCAAGGTACCAATCACAGCGCGGCCTCTCCAGTCAAGCCCCCCAGAGAGAGACAATCACAGCGCGGCCGCTCCGACGATGACTCGGGCCGATGGCGGTGATTGTGTATGGCGGAAAATGAGGGGTGGGCACCCTCGGTGCATAAAAATAAAAGCGCTACTAAGTGCTTGGGGGCAAAGTAAAGCGCTCCCAGTGCTTTAAGTAAAAATAAAGCGCTCTCAAGCGCTGGGGGAGAAATAAAGCGCTCCAAAGCGCTAGATGCAAAAATAAAGCAACAAAGTCCTTCAGGAGTCCAGGACCTCAGCAGTCCAGGACATAAGGTGGAGCACAGCAGCTCCCAGAAAAGAAAAGTCCATCAGGTATCCAGGGGCTGGGCAGGGCCCAGGGAGGCAAGCCTTCCCCTGGGCTCAAGCAGCAGCATGCCCCTGGCAGGATTCAAGTCAGAAACAATAACATTTTGTAAGGGGACACAGCCCCTTTTTATACAGTAAATTCTTTTGTCTAGCAGGGTGCAGGCAATGTGAAAACCAGCTACAACTGGTTATAGGGAACTCCTTTCACTGGCCATGCTGGGGACATCAGACGCTCCACAGGGGGTGGAGCTAGCATTGTGTGGGGAAAGCCCAGCCCTATTCAGGCCCAGGTGCGCCCCTCCCCTCACATCAGAATGCTAATCACTCCAGTCACCACCGGGGCAGACCCACCCAGACTCTTGGAGCCAGGCTCACCAGCCAGATTCAGCCAATCACATGCCAGACACAAATTACACAAATATGCCAACTTCTAGAAGTGGCACTTCCACACTAGACACAATCATGCAGAATATATCATTGCGCGGCATTCAATCTCACGAGTACGCACATACCAAACTCGACCCTGCACTCCCCACACATCAGGAACTACCATGGGCATACATATTCCCCATTCATTCCTATGGGAGGGCAGGTCAATCTCAACACACACACACAGAGCTCACGCACTTTACACTGCACCACAGTGAAAAAGTGCGCAGAGGCCTAAAATCACCAACACCAGGTCAAGGAAACAGGCTAGGAAAAAGCAAAAAGTTTCGGGGTGAACCTGCCAAAAAGGGCCAGGTCCAACACAACACCCTTCCAGCCAAAACGCAGGGTAGACCAATCACTTCACTGATGGGCTTCCCTGCTTTGGGCTACAAAACACGGACACAGGCCCGCACGGCAGGGACACCGTCCGGTTGTACGCCATTCTGAACCCACATGGATTTCTCTCAACAAGAGCTCTCTGGCATAACTAGGATACCCCACTGGTACTCTCTAGTCATACACGGCTAGGACCAGGCCCTAGGCCCTCCAAATGTCACAGGTCCTGTCCAATCCACAGAGTGGGGGGTAGTAACCCCTGGCACACAATAGCCATTCTCCACTCTCCCTCTCAGTGTAGCTACAACTACCACTGATCCTTCAACCTAGGGACCATACCCTCAGGCTGACCAGAGGTCACGGGCAAGAATGCCCCACCCTACCTCTACTTTTTGGGTTACGCACCCTCCCAGGGAAGCACCCACCAGAACACATCTCTGCCACTAGGACCTCTCTCTATCACTGGTCTACCACCTGGGATCAGGAAACTATTTCACTTCGGAGGTACAAAGCACACAGCACAGTCCCTCTTCAAGCAGGTGGTGGGACACAGCACACAGCAAAGTCCCCTTTCCTCTACCTTAGTAGAAATAACAAACTGCAGGTGAGCCCCAGATCACACAGCAAGGGCAGCCCCCTCAGTCTCTTCAGCTGATCTACTTTGGCCGAGATTCCTTCTTGACCTGGAAGTTTCCTAATCTCCCAACCTAGGATCTAAACCCTCAGGTTGCACCAGGGTCAGAGACAAGGACACCGTCCCTCTGCACCCTCTTCCAGAGTTCTGCACCCTCCGACCTTGAAGTGGAACCCCTGGAGCAAAACCGGTCAGGACACTGAGCACAGATTCCCTTCCCTCCAGGTCAGGCTGAACCTGAACCTGGCCTCCCCCCTCCTCAGAGAACGACCTCCAGAGGCCCCACAAATGGTCAAGCACTCTAGACGGTCAAATGCCCAGCAAACCAGGACTTCTGCACCCTCCACCTAGGAGCGGTACTGCCCAACACCAGGACCGCCGGAGTTCTGGTTACAGACACTCCATGTCCTCTAGACACAGGAAGATCCTCCTCAAATGACCTGTAAGTACAGCCTAGGCCCCTGACCTGGCGCTCCCTTAGGGAACCCTCCAGGCCCTGAGACAGGGTTTCGGGCCAACGTGGGACACACCGTCCCACACTCACTCCTCCTCCACTGAGACAGGACGTGAGCCCCTACACCCCTACCATCCTACTGGGACCTAGCTGGGCTACACATGAACCTCTTCCCCTACACAGGATCATCAGATACACAAGCCACTACTTTTAGAATCACTCCCTAATGCCTCTGCAAGACATCTAGCACACCGCCAGACGTCCACCTTCTCATCCAGTGCCTCTGTGGGGCCTCATGCACACCACCAGAGGTACACCTCCTGTGCAAGCTTCTTTTATCACACAAAAAAAACTCACACCATATCCTCCAGTTCAACACACCACTCATCCACACACTCCCCCTCCAGACTGGTGAGACAGTTCCTCACTGCCCCTGACTCTCAACCTGTACCCCTCTTACTGAGCACCAGGCACCATACTCTGGGAACTGGGAATGGGACTTCACGCACTGGACACATTTTAGCTGCCACCACTGGATCCTACCATACTGGGGAATCCCGACACACACACTACACTCAGGGGATAACCACCCTCCCGGCTAGCCATTTCTCCTCCACACTCCCTCTCTTCCATCTACCCACACAGGGACAGGAACGGGGATTGGGCATTGGACCCAGCAAGGGATTCCTTATCTATGGGAACCTCCCCCTCTACTGGCGTCCCGCCTAAGTATGGGCGAATTTTGCGAATCTCGCGTTCGTGAATTTTGCGGATTTGCGAACTCGCAATCCGCAAAATCCGCGAATTCTCGCGAATTTGCAGATTTTTTTTTTTGTGTTCGCAAGGATTTCTGCCAGTTCGCGAGGGTTTTGTACCAGTTCGCAATTGCGAACTTACATTTCGGCTCGCAACGGTCGCGATTATGTTGTTTCTACGTCTGGTTCATCATCACAGGTTCCCAGCACCCTCTGTTTCACCACTGCCACCCTCTGTTACATCAATGCCACCCTCTGGTTCATCAACACTGTAGATTATGGGGGGGGAAGCAAGCACACCAGCCCTGCTTCAACTGACATGAATTAATTTGGGGTTAGTTTATTAATGTGTCACTGTTTTAAAATTCCAGTCTGGCACCTGCTTCCTTATCTGTAATTTGCTTTCTGTTGCAGTGCATTTTTTTTTCCAGGACCTTTGTGGCCTACTTGTAGCTATTCTATGAGCCGGCTGTGAGGGTCAGAGCAGGGTCATACAATTGTTGCAACTAGCAACTGAACTCTGGAGGGGCCCCAGTCAGGAAGCACTACAGGGAATTGTTACTAATGATGAGTTTGAACTCTTGCACCTGCCGAGTGCTTTCAGTTTTGCAAAACTCGTTTTACTGCAATTTCGTGGGATTTGCAGGGCGCGAACACTCGCGAGATCGGATTCGGAAGCCGCGAATTCGTGCGAATATGCGATTTGTTTTTTTGCGGCGTGTTAGTTCGCAAGGTTTTGTGCGTTTTCGCGAGCCGCTCATAGCGCAAGGCGCGAAGTTACCCTCGTTGTCGTTCAAGGGAGCGGCCATCTTGTTTGCCTGACGTATTTTCGTTTACGGGCGCGAAGTGTAATCTCGCAAAGTGTGCGGCTCGCCAGTACAGTTTCGCAAGTGTTCGCGAGGAAAATCTCGTGCGAACTTACCCGCGTGGTCGTGAACGGGCGCGGCCATCTTGTTTCTCATTCATTGCTATGGTTCTGGGCATGGTCTTTGTATCCTCTCTAAATCTCTGCCATCCTTTGCTTGTTTGAAGTTTTTTTAATCTATTTTACTTATTATCTATCCCTCTATTTTTCTAGCCCTATATTTTTGAGTTTACTGCTACTTTTGGTTAATTTTAAACTACTTTTTTAAACTCTTTTCTTTTCTTCTCTTCCCTATTCTATTTTCTTTATTCCTTTCCGCCCAGACCATGGTGAAGGGAGCCGGGAAGCATCCCGAGAAGGGGAAGGGTCCCGCACCCCGTGTCCGGCTCCCGTGCGGGCGTTTGAGGGGGGAGGAGGTCGTACCCAGAGAGATCTTTAGCCCGGAGGAGGTGGGCCAACTCATTTTTTATGTTCAGCGCCGCCTCCCCAGGACCATCATGGGAGGCGGCAAGATCAGTGCCGGGTACGGGATCCTTCTCCCACCGCTTCCGGGAGCGCCGGAAGCGGTGGGAGAAGGTGTGCCAGGCCATTTACTACCACTCTCGGGTCTGGCGCACCTACAACCAGGCCACCCACCGCTGGACGGATGTCCTGACCCGTGAGCGAGATCTGCTCGTCCTCCTTGGCCTAGAGATCCCCAGGCTTGGTGAGTAGTAGTAGCTATTTCTTTACTACTCTGTTTTCTCCAGCTGTGTTATTATATTGCAAATTTTTGTTTTTTACCAAGAGCAATAATGCTGCTCATTACATTGTAGGTAAATTATATTTCAAAATCTTCTGTGCATTTCAGGTACACTGCTCTCCTTCTTCTCAGTAGTGTTGCTACTATGCTTATTTGTTTTAGATTTTGTGTTCATTTCATTGGCCTGTGAAATTATGTATGAGTGTAGTTTAAAGAACTGCGTAATGCTACACACTAAGGTTCAGATTTTTAATTACCGGCGCATCCCTGCAAAGTAGCAGGGATGCGCCAGTAATTGTGCGTCACGCCACCATCACCCATGGTGCGCCGTATTTACAATGCGGCGCACCATGGGCCCAAAACGTCACCAAAGCGTTACGCATCTGTGCCGTAAAGGCGGCGCATTGCTGGAGTTGCGTCGCAACGATGGTACAGCTCCATCAATGCTCTGGGGTGCCCTATCTCCCCAATGCTGCATCAAGCCGTACGTCTGCTTCAAGCAGGCGCAGGGTTTGAGTCACGCATCATTGTCCTCAAAGTGACTGATTGAAATCTTGTAGATTTCCCTCAGCCACTTTTAGGATGCGTTCCTGCGCAGGAACGCCCTCCCTGGCGCTGGAACGCCCCCTATTGGCGCAGGGCTTTACAACGTGATGCATCTCCCATATGCGTCACGTTGTTAATATACACCGCACCATTGCGCCTCTTTTGTGCTGCCGCTGCGTCACAAAAGTCACGCAACAATGGAGCAAAAGAGCCGCAAGGGGCTTTTAAATCAGCCCCTACAGACTCAAGTCCAGTCCTTCCTTTGTACACATGGCGATAAGAAGAAATAGTGGTGGTGGATTGATAGTTTGAGTATTTTAAGGACTGGTTAATGTAGTAGGAAACTTTAATGTTGTCGCTGATCTTCAATCACGATGGACTTTGGCTGTCACTTCGCGTGCTGCGGACTGCTGCCTGCCAATCCTAGGCAAACCTTTTTAGTACTTAGTTTAGTGAGTAACATAAGGTAATTTCCAAGTCGACGTTCCGCAAATCAAGCAATAATAAAGTAATAACGTAGTCGACCGCATGAGATTGGTCAATAATATATCCCGTGGAGTAGTTGTCTATTTGCTATTTCGCAAAAATATTTTGTTAGTTCTTTTGAAATGTTTGATTTGGTTGACAAATATCATCCATGTTTTCTGTTTTTCTTTCTTTCATGTTGTACATCAGCTTCCCCCAGGGGCAAGAGGAGGACACAGGAGGAGGAGGAGGAGGGTGCTGTTGACGATGCAGGCCAGGACCGGGCAGGCGAGGGCTCCTTTGCTGGCCCCAGTAAGTTTTAATTTTAATATAGAGTACTTATTTTTTCCTAGCGTTCCTCATTCGATTTTTTCTAAATAGTCTTTGATCTTCTTGTAGACAGGATCTTAAATTCTTATCCTGCCTCGACTATGACTCCGTGTGGTATTACTAGATTATTCTTATTAGTCTGTCTGTGTAGCTAACTAAGATTGCACATTTGGCATTTCCATTGGACTCCCATTCTAGTCAGCAATAGCTCTTTGCACTGAGTGCAGTTCTCTGGGATTGTCCATACTGTCTTTTCAAGTCTTCTAAATGTTTATGCTTTGACAATTGCCAACAATAAAAAGGTGAATGACCACCAAGAAAGAATAAGATACTACTTTACTTTTGGTTTGGATAGGAGGACAATCCATTCTACTACTGTTGCAGGGACAAATCTGCACAAACAGAACTATGGACACTAAATAATGCATTGCTTAGCTTATCAATTATAATAGGTGCTGTTAGACTTTCCACATACCTCAGTGATAACAGACTTTGTAGTTGAACCCCCAATCTCCTTACTGACTAGATAGTGTGGCAGAGTCATTTAGCTCCCAAAGTCACCGATGGCAGAGGCACGGACTTATGCTTGCAAAAATTCCAAAACCTTTAGCTCATCCACTCTAGTCTGGAGGACCAAAAACCACAGAGTCTATTTAAGTTTAAAAGCTTTATTAAAAGTAAACACATTTATTAAAATCAAGTTTGTCATAAAAGTAAACGTTTAACTGGAAATGGAAAAGTGCTTAGTGCTGACGATGAATTGGACACATTTCTTGTGGTCGAGCCGAGCTCTCACCTGGTTTGAACTTGATCCTGCTCGTGTTCTTAAAAGTCAAGCTTCTGTCTGTTAGGAGAAAAAGTGGTGCGTGTTAAAAATAAAAAGCAAGCATTCATCAGTTGTGCCAAAAAGTGCAGCAAGACAACAGCCTTCCCTAGAAAAAGGGACATTTTTACTTTAAAGTAGACAGTCACAAATTATTAAATTGTATACTGTTTTTTTCACATTTCTTTCTTCCTCCTAGACCAAATATTATATAGTAGTGAGTGGTGTATTCTAACATTATTAAATGTACTTTGTAGGTGGAACATCTGGAGGCGGGGCCAGCGTCGAGGTGGTGGTAGCATTGGACGAGGACAACTCTGGGGAGTAGGCGGTGGAAGTGCCGGACAAATCTGTGGGGGATGACACAGTGGTGGCGGGCAGAGGTATGCTATACATTCCTTACTCATTTGAGATTGAAGACTGCAGAGTGTGCTTTCTGCACGGGTGTATTATAAATAAACCAGGTTGTAGCCTCCTCTAAATGTACTTCGACTTAGCTGTGAAGTTTTTGGCGAGAAGAATCCCAATCAGATCTGAGGTGAACTTGATGGAAGGGATGAACGAAAAGCGAAAGAAGGGTGTAAGTAAGTGTGGAAGGGCGAGAAATATAATGATGACTGGCAAAGAAGAATGATATGTGTTTGCTTGGTCCCCGAGGTGGCTGGGAAGGAAAGAATATGGTATGGAGCATGGCTGGGTGAATGATGAAGCAAGGATGGGTGGAAGGAGAACAGCCTGGGTGGGTGAAACAGAAACTGTATGTGTGCATATACTTTGAATGGATGGAACCCTGGATCATTCATGGTACTATCTGACTCTTAGATAGCATATGTGTATCTAGAGAGAGTAGACGGTCACTGGATGAACTAAGTGTTACTTTGAAGAGCATGTAACACCGCACCCGCACGTCCGTTCCAGTGTAGGAAAGGCAAGGAAAAGAAGTTGTAATTTTGTCCAAATACTACCATGAATAGTAGCAGTAGTTTGTATTGCAACTGCAAGCACAGCATATATCCCGTTATTACGGTGGACACTTCCTACCTCTCTTAATAACTTTAGTTTAGTAGTAGTACGTCATTCATGTGTGGGGGTATCACTGTTCACTCAATAATAAGCAAAGCACCTAAAGTCATCCCATATGTCATCAAATACATCCCATGTGAAGTGATAGATAATCAGATTATTTAGCTTCTTCATTTTCCTTTTCTAATACTCATTTGCACTGTAGGGTGAAAGCTAAATTAATTAAGCAGTAGCCCTTTTAACAGAGTATTCTCAGTGCCACCCGTAATAGAAAAGTAAGAGCTTCACCACCTGCATGTACTGGACCGGTACAGTAACGCAAGTCTGTCTCACTCACCATGGTGTGCGTCTGTTTTTCTCGGGTGCAAGTTCACTGCGCTGGCATTATGCCGGCTTGCATAAGATAACGTACCAATTTTCCTAAACAAGAGAGAGGAAGAAGAATAAGACTGGTGTGCTGTCATAGTCAACTGTAATGGAAGTCCATAGTGCTTGTAGAATTTGTTCCTTAAACTCCCACTAATGTTAGAGCAAGGATGAAGAAGTCGGAGGTTACATAGATACTGTCCTCAATAGTTATGTACTGTGCTTTCAATTTGCTACTTGTACTGTGACAACTTTCTGCTCAATCATTTTGTGTTAATCTTAAGGAGCATTAGTTACAGACTATGTCTTTCTTTCTTCATGTAGTTGCTCCTTCCAAATCCAAGAGACCATCAAGGAGGAAGGAGCTGGCTCGAATGGAATGGCAACGGAGGCTGGATGCCACTGTCGCTGAATATCGGCGGCTGGTGGCCCTGGAGGAGGAGGAGACGCAGTCTGGTACAACAACAACGTCCACGGGGACAGCTGCATCCTCCTCCGTGCGGGCTGCCAGCCAGCGCAGTGCTCCAACGGTACGGACCCGGGCTACCAAAGCCAAACGCCACAGCCGAGCAGCAAAGACAGCAGCTGCCCCCCACAGGATTTGCAAGGCACACCGGTGCCGCTTATCCCTCAGACTGTCCTACCTGGAGCAGGAGGTCCTTGAACCATAAGAACTTGGTGGAGGGCCTCCGCTTCGAACATGCCACCCTCCGCAAGGAGAATAAGGCCTGGCTGCTAAAGCCAACAGCACCCTGCCATAGTGTCCCTTGCCCCTTTTTTAGAGACTTTTGGGGGGTGGGAATTGGGAGTTGGGTTTTTTGGGGACTTTTGAAGGACAATCGTTGGGGTTAGGGAGGGTCTTGCGGGAGATTATTTTGTTAGGGCTATAAAAATATACTTTTTGAAACTTTATCTGACCTTACCTGTTTTTTACTGCTTTTGAGTCTGGTGGGTGGGGGTTTAACAGTAAGTTTGTTTTCCTGAATAGTCCTAGGACTTTAGTAGTACTACCGTCAATCTCTCGTCTCTCCTAATACTCCATTATAATACCTCCAACCAAACGCCTATCTTACCTGTAATTTCTGTTTGCAAGTAGGGCTAGGCCCAGGGCTGGCTCCACGGGAAACAGCGAATAAGGTTGGCAATCCTGGGCGGATAAAATTTCCTCATAGCGGTGGTACTAGTGGTGTGACACAGTGGCAGTTGCATGCCTATGAAAAAAAAAGAAAATGAAATCTGGTTTGTCCTCCTGAGCAATACAACGGTACAATAGAGAATATAGCAGGTGACAGTACACTAGAACAGTGCCACATTGTAGCCTAACAAATGGTAAAGTATAACTACTAATTCGGTTGAAGTTCTTTGACATTAGCCATGGGTCTTTGTCAAGCAGAGTAAGAATATATCCTCGGATTTCTTCACCAGCCTGTTGGTATCACCTTATCCTCCCCAGCAAGTGTGTGGATTTATTGCTGTAATTTAGTCACACATCAATCAAAACCACACAGCCCGGGGGAAGAGGGTTAGGGTTTGAAAAATAGATGGGTACGGGGGTTTTTGGGAAAGGTTTTCGGAGACAAGAAAAAATAGCACAGCATGGACAAACAATTGTGAACATAAACAAATCTTTGGGTACAAACCTATCCATCAATCTTTGAAAGTGCATGCACTACTGCATGCATGTCAGTGAAAAGTAAGTAGTACTTTCGACAACTGTGGAAGAAAGAATGCGACAGTACATGGCGTGTGTGGAAAGATTGATAACTATATTCAAGATAAGGTCTCTGTTGCCAGATACCTTAGAGCCTTGCTGGTCACTATAAATCCATTCACAACACTCAATGGGGTTGGTCTGGAAGGTATAGTAGATAGAAAAGGAGAAATTGCTCTTTTTCTAGGTGTCCCCTCACTCACCAGGGTTGCCCCTTGGTGACATGCTTCATCATTGGGGCCATCCCAGTCCTCTACGGGCTGGGGCGTGCTGCGACTTGCGAATTACGTAGGAGCACTTACAAATGACTATGTGTGGTGCAGATGTGATAGTGGAGTGGACTAAGTGATGTGTTAAAGGATCAATTTAGAAGCAGAGAGAGATCCAAGAAATGCAGTCACAGTCATAGAAAGAAACAATGGATACTGTATCTGTATGTTGTTGTAGTTGTCCTGTTGAAATTGGTAAGTAAGTTGCATGCAGAAAAAATGTCCTCTTATTAGCGGCACTCCTCCATTGCAGCTGACGCTTCGTCCATCGATGTTGGTCACCAGAAGACACCCTGTAAAAAAAGCACGGCATGGACAAACAATTGAACATAAACAAATCTTTGGGTACAAACCTATCCATCAATCTTTGAAAGTGCATACACTACTGCATGCATGTCAGTGAAAAGTAAGTAGTACTTTCAACAACTGTGGTAGAAAGAATGCGACAGGACAGGGCGTGTGTGGAATTATTGATAACTATATTCAACATAAGGTCTCTGTTGCCAGATACCTGAGAGCCTTGCTGGTCACTATAAATCCATTCACAACACTCAATGGGGTTGGTCTGGAAGGTATAGTAGATAGAAAAGGAGAAATTGCTCTTTTTCTAGGTGTCCCCTCACTCACCAGGGTTGCCCCTTGGTGACATGCTTCATCATTGGGGCCATCCCAGTCCTCTACGGGCTGGGGCGTGCTGCGACTTGCGAATTACGTAGGAGCACTTACAAATGACTATGTGTGGTGCAGATGTGATAGTGGAGTGGACTAAGTGATGTGTTAAAGGATCAATTTAGAAGCAGAGAGAGATCCAAGAAATGCAGTCACAGTCATAGAAAGAAACAATGGATACTGTATCTGTATGTTGTTGTAGTTGTCCTGTTGAAATTGGTAAGTAAGTTGCATGCAGAAAAAATGTCCTCTTATTAGCGGCACTCCTCCATTGCAGCTGACGCTTCGTCCATCGATGTTGGTCACCAAAAGACACCCTGTAAAAAAAGCACAGCATGGACAAACAATTGAACATAAACAAATCTTTGGGTACAAACCTATCCATCAATCTTTGAAAGTGCATACACTACTGCATGCATGTCAGTGAAAAGTAAGTAGTACTTTCAACAACTGTGGTAGAAAGAATGCGACAGGACATGGCGTGTGTGGAATTATTGATAACTATATTCAACATAAGGTCTCTGTTGCCAGATACCTGAGAGCCTTGCTGGTCACTATAAATCCATTCACAACACTCAATGGGGTTGGTCTGGAAGGTATAGTAGATAGAAAAGGAGAAATTGCTCTTTTTCTAGGTGTCCCCTCACTCACCAGGGTTGCCCCTTGGTGACATGCTTCATCATTGGGGCCATCCCAGTCCTCTACGGGCTGGGGCGTGCTGCGACTTGCGAATTACGTAGGAGCACTTACAAATGACTATGTGTGGTGCAGATGTGATAGTGGAGTGGACTAAGTGATGTGTTAAGGGATCAATTTAGAAGCAGAGAGAGATCCAAGAAATGCAGTCACAGTCATAGAAAAACACAATGGATACTGTGTCTGTATGTTGTTGTAGTTGTCCTGTTGAATTTGGTAAGTAAGTTGCATGCAGAAAAAAAATCCTCTTATTAGCGGCACTCCTCCATTCCATCTGACGCTTTGTCCATCAATGTTGGTGACCAGAAGACACCCTGTCCACTGCCTGCCTGGCGGATGCTGAATTGCGGCTCGCTAATGTGAAGCCTGACTCCATCCTTTTTTCCCCATTGCACAGACTGAAACCCGGCCTGTAATTGTTCAACGAAAAACAGGAAGTGATATAATATTACAACACCACTGATAAATAAATATAAGGTATGTAGGCTGTGGAGTGCAAAAAGTCACACCTTGATTTCCCTAGTAGACATTACAATATTTTTGACAGTGCGTACTCTGTCTGAGTCACCTTTTGAAGGATAAATAAGTATGGGCAAATTAATGTAGCGGATCTTTCCCCTCAAGCTAGGTGTACTGTAAACTGTGTTTTAGAACAAAATTAGATCTTCCCAGCAGTGCTCCCACCCAGACCCTTACTAAAGCCAGTCGCAAAAATGTAGAAGACCCCTAATCAAATCTCAAAAAACGAGGCCTAGCAGAAAACTAGTGACAAAACGTACTTTGAAAGTAAATGTAGGCCCAAATACCCACTTACCCACCGTGGATTGCATTCAAACCACTTGCAAGCAACCAAGCAAAAGTATCCATAGCCAGCATCGCTCCAAGACTCGAAAACCCCCCCACCCAAACACATGCAATAGAAATACTGCTAACCCTAACGAACCCTAAGTTAAGAATAGTGGCAAGGGCTTTCTTTAACTATGCCAAATCCCCATCTTTTCCACCATGGATTTTATTCAAATGACTTGCAACCAAAATTACACATTCTCACGAGTGCTCTAAGACCCCAGAACTCAGTTGCAAAAATCTAGAACACCCCGAAACACATGCAATCCTGCTGCTAGGGCTAACCCTAACGAACCCTAAGTTACAAAAAGTGCCAAAAGGCTTTTCCGCGTGGATTTTGTCCCAACCACTTCTATCCGGTATTAGACTTTACCAGGAATGCCCCAAGACCCGCCAACCCACCCGCCAAAAAGCATAACACCCCCAAACAGGCCAAAAGCAAACTCTCATACTTACAATATTTCTCGGCCTTCGGTCCAAACGCGCTGTGTAGCTAGGCCATAAGTCCGGTTTACCACCACGGATTTCCTGAAAAGCAAATGCAATCAAGATTAGAGTGTCCCAGCAGTGCTCACAGACCCCGAAACCCACCCACAAACACCAGGAAGCCCCCCAAACAGGCCCCCGAAAACGCTACATTGAGCAAAATGTCAGAAATAGCAACAAAAAAAATCAGCGTGGATTTTGTCCAAACCACTTTTATCCGGTATTAGAGCTTCCCAGCAATGGCCCCAGAGCCGTCAACCCAGGAGAAAATGAGTAGAAGACCCCCAAACAGCCAAAGAGCAAAAGTACAAAAATGGGGACTTAGTCATTTTTTGGCAAATTTCCCAAATCACTCCGCGTGCGCTCTGCAGCTAGGCCCTAACTCCCCTCTGCCACCATGGATTTGCTTCAAACCTCTTGCAAAGTAAAGTATTCATAGCCAGCAGTGCTCCCAGACCCCGAAACCCACCCACAAACACCAGGAAGACCCCCAAACAGGCCCCCGAAAACGCTACATTGAGCAAAATGTCAGAAAAAGCCAAAACAAAATCGGCGTGGATTTTGTCCCAACCAATTCTATCCGGTATTAGACCTTCCCAGGAATGCCCCAAGACCCACCAACCCACCCGCCAAAAAGCATAACACCCCCAAACAGGCCAAAAGCAAAATCTCATACTTACAATATTTCTCGGCCTTCGGTCCAAACGCGCTGTGTAGCTAGGCCATAAGTCCGGTTTACCACCACGGATTTCCTGAAAAGCAAATGCAATCAAGATTAGAGTGTCCCAGCAGTGCTCCCAGACCCCGAAACACACCCACAAACAGCCGGAACCCCCTCAAAGAGCACCTCAAAGGCAAGCAAGTCAGCAAAAACACCAAAAAATTTCCGCCTTGGATTTGGTCCAAACCACTTTTATCCGGTAATAGAGCTTCCCAGCAATGGCCCCAGAGCTGTCAACTCACCTGCAAAGAGGTAGAACAACACCCCCACAAGTGCTGAGTCTTTCTTCATTGGGCGTAAACCAGCCCTCTGCTTTGATGGAAATAGGAGTCTGGAGGAGGAGGATAGAGGAGCATGTTCTTCTGAACTTGTGAACCTGAGGAATGCAGACTGCGGCACCTTCAAATCAATTAGCAAACAAGTGAAGACAGTTCTGCTGATGGGCTTGTTTTTGTGATTATCTGATTAAAGTTTGAATTATATTAACTGTGCACAACAAAGAAAGACAGACACACAGGAATAAAAGTAAATAAGGACGAAAAAGAAAGTTATTGATTCGTTGTCTCATTTTCAGGGCTCGGTATCACGGTCCATGAATAAGAATAAGGCTTCGTCATCATACTCTGCGAATTCAGGCAGGGTGAGCTCAGTGTCACCTGACAGAGAAGAAATTCCCTCATCTATGTTGCTGTCCACCTCGTCTTCATCCGGCGCGCTTTCTCGTACTCTGAAATCTGGTGGTATGAGGTGCTGATTCATCTTGATCATTGTTAACCTCTCCACATTTTTGGGCGAGAGGCGGCTCCGTTTGGAAGTTACAATGCCACCAGCAGCACTTAAAACACGTTCAGAAGACACGCTTGCGAATGGGCAAGACAAGTAGTTTAAAGCCAGGTTGGTGAGCTGTGGCCACAATTCTTTTTTCCCATGCCAATACGCCAATGGGTCAGCATTAACATAGACCTCTGTTGAGTCATTCAGATAGTCCTAAACCATTGGCTCAAGGTTCTCCTCCAAGGTTCCTCCACTTTGCTTAGCTGTTGCTGTGACCTTTTGAGAACCAAACCCAAGCCGAGCTAGCCAATCCTCTTCAGCCTCCAATGTTACTGTTGTGTCTGGTGGTGCAGATGATCCGGTTGCCGGTCTCTTTAACAGCTGAGAGGTCACTTGTGCCGCAGCCACAGGTGCAGAAGTGGATTGTTGTGACTGGGGATGGCCTGCTGATGCTGATGTACTGCCTTTTCCTTCAATTTGCTGCCGTTCTCTTTCAAACCTCTTGGCTGAGGAGGCTATCCACTGTTTGTACTTTGTAACATCTTCTTCAGCAAAAGGAAAGAATGCTTGGCCTGCCAGCGCCTTTTTGTAGCGTGGATCCAGAATAGTAGCACAAATGTAATGCTGGTTTGAGTGGATCATTTTAAGACGTTCATCACCTTGTAGGTGCTCTAATAATTTCTCAGCCAGAACAAAAGGGTCTTGGTTTTCTTCATCTTTTTCAAACACAGAACACACCTCCTTCAGTTGGTGCTCCAGCATGTACAAGAATGGGATAGCTTTTCCCAAATTACAGTCCTCCTTGCTGACTGCACTCGTGAAGAACTCAAAAGGACGAAGCATGCGTGTCAGGCTTTTAACTATGTTCCATTGCACCTCACCCATCCTCAGGTCCTCCTTCTGAGCTGTACCCTGTGTTAAGAAATAGTGATAGAGTACCGTATACTGCTCATACAGACGCTCAAGCATGTAGAAGGTTGAGTTCCAATGTGTTACCACCTCCTGGATGAGTGCTTTCACTGGCATTTGACGTTCATATAGCAGGCTCCTCAGATGCTTCCGGGCCTTAAAAGAATGGCTGAAATGGTTGCACATTTTTCGGCAGGTGTCCACTACTCTGTACACTGCCTTTATCACCCAAGAATTTTTTGACAACCAGGTTTATACAGTGCGCCAAACACGGCACTTTGAAATAGTCACCCAGCTGCATGGCCTTAACTATATTGGCGCCATTGTCCGTGGAAACATAACCAACCTGGCGTTTTTTTGGGGACAGCCAGTCAAGGACCTTTGTGTTAAAGACATCCAAAATGTTTTGTGCTATGTGACGTTTTTCCAAACCAAACATGGCTAGTGTTGCATGTTTCCGAGCAGCTTTAAAAACAATATCCGGGTCAACACCTGCGTTTAGCTTTGCTTTAGCCCCTGAAAAAGAGACCCAGTGTGCAGTGATGCACATGTAATCATCGCCTGCGCCACTGGTCCACATGTCTGTTGTCAGATGTATAGTGCAAAGCTGCCCCAATCACCTCCAGAACATCTTCATGTAGTGCTGGAACCGCAACTCGGGCAAAATAGAACCGGCTAGGAACCTTCCATTTAGGGCAGAGCGCTGCCACTAATTCTAGAAAACCAACCCCTTCTACAAAAGAAAAAGGGAGAAGGTCCAGAGCTAGCATTTTAGCTAGCTTAGTGTTATACAGACGCGTCAGTGGGTGGTTGCGTTCATATTGCGCTTCTGTAAACAACATCTTTTTAATGTTGCCCTGGACCAAGGATTTACGGGATGATGATGATGATATCTTCGACCCAGTTACGCTCGCTGATGAACTTTTTCGCATTGGTGTCTCACTCTCTCCCACACTCTTAGTGTGGCTCACATGGGGTGTGCTGCTGACAGGGGTACTGGGTGTAAGTGAAGTGTTTGAATCGTCTTCTTCCTCCTCGTCATCATCAGATGAAAAATCAACGTTTTCATTACGTGTAATTCGGGCTTCCTTGATCGCCTCTAGGTGCGCAAACCATTGGGCAGTGTGCGTTCTCCTAAGATGACCTCTCTGGCCTCCGGTACCATAGTTGGTACCAAACTTACCACGACTAACTCGAAGCTTACAAATGCTACAAATGGCTACGTTTTCCTTTTTTGGGCAAACACTAAAGAAGTCCCAAACTGGAGACTTGAAATGTCTTTGGGGGCCAGAGGAGGCGGCGATACTGGTGGTGGTGGTCCTGCTGCTAATGCCAGATGAAGTGGAGGATGTGGATTGCCGAACTTCAGTACGTTTTGCACTTTCACCACCACTAATTGAGTTCGAGGTGGATGGAGGTCCCTTCTTGCGAGGAAGAAATATGGAAGCGGTAGGTGTTGGTGTACTAGTTAACTCCAAATCTAATGATTGTTGTGTTTCCATTTCCATTGCCTCCTCGTCGACATCATCATCACGCTCAGCAGCTTCTCGGGATAGGGTCAAAATGTCTCTTTGCTGCATGCCCGCTGGGGCTGCAGTGACCTTTATGATGACTGGCTCGTCGTCATCGTGGGAGGCTTCATCAGCAGCAGTATCCGTCACTTCTTGTTGAGCCTCATCACACTCCATAGCTATGAGTTTTTCGACGACCTTCCTTTTACGCTTAGGTATCTTTGTCAGATCATGGTGTGCCTCACTCTCAGACTGCCGTGATGATGGTTCCCAATCTTCATCCAGAATGGGATCATCAGAAGGAGGTGGGCTTGAAGAAGATGTAGACACCCCCCTTGATCTTTTCCTTGCTAGGGATGTGGAAGACAATGAATGATCATCAGTAGGAGTGGCTTCCTCAAATGATACCTCGGTTTGATTGTCAATTTCCTGATCTGCCCCTACTTCGGGAGGAACAACTATTGTGGGCACTTGTGACCCTCCATGCACCTCTGCTTGTGCATCTCCTTGCGCTGCCTCTCCTTCCACATGTACTTGGGCTTGTACTTGCACATGGTGTTGTTGCGGCTGTGGTTGTTCACCACTTGTCAGATGAGTTACAACAACCTGTGTTGATTCAGGGAAATTGCTGTTACTTTCTTGCGATGAGCCAACATCACTGTTCGATGGTGATTGAAGAAGTACACTGACTGCCTCTGAAGCACTCAAGGGCTTTGACTTAAGTTGGCGTGGTGGTGGAGGCACTGAACCCAATGGAGCGGGGTGCTGCTCCCAGCTTGGTCCCCAGCAGATCCTGCTGCTGCTGCAGGCGTACTTTTTTTTTTGCTCCCAAAAAACGCGGCGGCCGGCACACCAGCCTCCTTGGTAACTTGCTTCTTCTGCTCCTTACTAGCAACTTTCTTGCTAGAGGAGCTACGGAGACCTTTTTTTGGGGCCATCTTCTTCAGAGCAGGTCAGACAGCAGGCCGCAGTTGCACGAATTGTAGAGTTGTCTGAGGCCAGACGTGACGTCGCGTGACGTTATGCTGCACACACACACCTCTGCAGGACTTCTTCCTGGCACTGGTGGTTCTCTTGAGTCTTGTGCACCTAAAAGCAATGGAAGACAGAGGAACATCAGTTCAGTTATACACCCCAAAAAAATTAAAAAAAACAGAAAAATCAGCACAATCCCATGCCCTCCATGATGCTTAAATTCAAGACACCCCACAGAAAGACTAGGCACATGCAACACTCACTAGTCACTACCCCTGGTGAAAAGGCCACAACAACAGGCCAAAAAAACGAAAATCACAAAAAAATCAGCACAATCCCAAGCCATCCAGCCCCTCCATGATGTTTAAATTCAAGACAACCCACAGAAAGACTAGGCACATGCACCACTCACTACCCCCTGGTGAAAAGGCCACAACAGGCCAAAAAAACGAAAATCGCTGAAAAATCAGCACAATCCCAAGCCATCCAGCCCCTCCATGATGTTTAAAATTCAAGACAACCCACAGAAAGACTAGGCCCATGCACCACTCACTACCCCTGGGCATAATGGATGAAAGCTAGGCAAAATGGGTGCAGGCCTGAGAACACTGCCTGCATTCAAAATGGCCCCCTCCATCACAGCTCATGGCCAGGGCCTGTAGCAGCACTCAAAATGGCCCCCAACCACATGGCCTGTCCACAACAGGCCAAAAAAACGAAAATCACAGAAAAATCAGCACAATCCCATGCCATCCAGCCCCTTCATGATGTTTAAATTCAAGACAACCCACAGAAAGACTAGGGCCATGCACCACTCACTACCCTTGGGAATAATGGATGAAAGCTAGGCAAAATGGGTGCAGGCCTGAGAACACTGCCTGCATTCAAAATGGCCCCCTCCATCACAGCACATGGCCAGGGCCTGTAGCAGCACTCAAAATGGCCCCCAACCACATGGCCTGTCCACAACAGGCCAAAAAAAACGAAAATCACAGAAAAATCAGCACAATCCCATGCCATCCAGCCCCTCCATGATGTTTAAATTCAAGACAACCCACAGAAAGACTAGGCCCATGCACCACTCACTACCCCTGGGCATAATGGATGAAAGCTAGGCAAAATGGGTGCAGGCCTGAGAACACTGCCTGCATTCAAAATGGCCCCCTCCATCACAGCACATGGCCAGGGCCTGTAGCAGCACTCAAAATGGCCCCCAACCACATGGCCTGTCCACAACAGGCCAAAAAAACGAAAATCACAGAAAAATCAGCACAATCCCATGCCATCCAGCCCCTCCATGATGTTTAAATTCAAGACAACCCACAGAAAGACTAGGCCCATGCGCCACTCACTACCCCTGGGCATAATGGATGAAAGCTAGGCAAAATGGGTGCAGGCCTGAGAACACTGCCTGCATTCAAAATGCCCCCCTCCATCACAGCACATGGCCAGGGCCTGTAGCAGCACTCAAAATGGCCCCCAACCACATGGCCTGTCCACAACAGGCCAAAAAAACGAAAATCACTGAAAAATCAGCACAATCCCATTCCATCCAGCCCCTCCATGATGTTTAAATTCAAGACAACCCACAGAAAGACTAGGCACATGCACCACTCACTACCCCTGGGCATAATGGATGAAAGCTAGGCAAAATGGGTGCAGGCCTGAGAACACTGCCTGCATTCAAAATGGCCCCCTCCATCACAGCACATGGCCAGGGCCTGTAGCAGCACTCAAAATGGCCCCCAACCACATGGCCTGTCCACAACAGGCCAAAAAAACGAAAATCACAGAAAAATCAGCACAATCCCATGCCATCCAGCCCCTCCATGATGTTTAAATTTAAGACAACCCACAGAAAGACTAGGCCCATGCACCACTCACTACCCAGGGTGAAAAGGCCACAACAGGCCAAAAAACGAAAATCACTGAAAAATCAGCACAATCCCAAGCCATCCAGCCCCTCCATGATGTTTAAATTCAAAACACCCCACAGAAAGACTCAGTGCACCCACCACTGAGTACCCCTGGGCAAAAGGCCCCAAAACAGCTCAAAAATCGAAAATTCCAAAATTGTAGTTGCAGCAACTGTAATGCCCCAAACAAACTTACTTGTGAAATTTCTAATCCAAAAGTGATCCAAAGAAAGTCAAAAAGGCCTCAAATCCAAATATCCAGCAGCATTCACAAAAAGTAATCCTTCCAGCTCCAGATCCAAATGAAAAGTGACCAGGAGATGGACAAAGCACTGGGAGGAGCCTGCTGGACAGGAACAGGAAGTTGAAGACTGTGGGGCACTTCCTTCCTCCCAACCCCCCCCCCTCCCCAAAATGGTCTCCTCGCAAAAAAAGTGCAGGCAAATGTCAACCTGAGGAGTTATTCAGATAAAAATCATCATTTCCAGAAGGTTTATGCTGCTTGCTGGTGGATTTCTTGTGCAGAATTGCAAATTTTATATTTTTGCAAGTGCGAGATTGTTGCTGCTCGCCGCATCTCCAAGCTCGCAATTGCGAAGTCCCGCGATACGTGATCACGGCGTACTCGCGTTGACAAACTCTCGCTGTGCAAGTTGGCAAGCCGCGATTACGTAATCGCGCTCGCCAAATTCTCGCGGGATCCCGCAGCAAGATCCAAAATGGCGCAGCACTCGCAAAATATCAAGAAAAACAACTCGGCAAACGCTGAATGACGGTAAGTAAACGCCGCGCGCCGCAAAATTGTATCACCAAGAAAAAAAAAATCCGCTGCGTGCGAATTTGCGGATTTTGTGGGAAATTCGCGAATCTCGCGGATTGCGAATTTACCGAAAATCCGCAAAATCCGCGAGCGGAACGGATTTTACGCCCATGCTTAGACCCGCCCTGTCATTTTCTCTCATCTGCCACTAAACATAAAAGCGCAGGAAACACCATTTGAAAATGACACTCTTGAGGAAAAACAAAATCACAAACAATAATCCCAAACATGTGACTATCTAGAATGCAGAGTTTTGTAATGTAGCCAGTAGTCACTGTGGCACTGCGCAAACACAAGTGCTAATCCTCACCGCTGTCCAACAATGTTAGAACTGGCTATTTCTGGTTGGCTAAGGCTGACGCCAAAGCTAAGCAGAAACCACAATTCTAGTCAGGGCAAGGGAGTCACACGCCAAGATAAACCCTGCTCATCCCCTTGGTAGCTTGCCACGAGCAGACAGGCTTATCCCGGAGGCAATGTGTAAAGCATTTGCGCACGCACACAACAGCAACAACATTCTAGGCACACCACAAAAGGAACTCCACATAAGGTTATATAAAAAATAACTTTTGTATTGTCAAAACACATCAGATAGTAATCACACAATATACATTAGGCCAACTGGCACAGGCAATATTCACAAGGGATTATTTACAGGACAGGGCCACATGGGCCACTGTCAGAATCAACACTTTTAGAATTAGAAATACTGTTAGAAGTAGCACTTTGTAGATCATAGAACAGTCAGAAGTTTCACACATGATGCATAGAACATTCAGAGGTGTAGGAAAGACACATGATGTATAAACATACATTCAGCGGTGTAAGGAACAAGGCACATGACGCATCAAAACACATTCAGAGGTACCGGAGAAACACATGATGCCTAAAACATTCAGAGGTGTAAGGGAAGGAAACACATGATGCATAAAACACATTCAGAGGTGTCACAGGCATAATGGCATAGCACATTACGCATAACTCACATTTGGGCCTAACCAGTAAAAACTACAGTAGGCAATCTCTCACTAGTCTAAACACATTAGACTCTCCCCCTAAGCATAACTCACATTTAGGGGCGTAACTCACATAGTAAAATAAACTCTCACTAGCATAAACCTACATAGGTAAAATAACCTCATAATCACATAGCGCAAACATCACCCTAGGCAATTACTATCATAAACATAGCAAAATCACATTGCACAAAAATCACATACCAGCCCCCTGACCAACTGGCCATCTAACAAGGGGACTCAAAAGCCCTGTGTCCAGAATGTCAGGGCGAGCTGCCAATGCAGCGCCAGTCAGGGGTGCGCCACTGGCGCAAACCTAAACGTTGCAGCTGCCCACTAATTGCTGGGCAGCTGGGAACAACAACAGGGCCAAAACGATGCAGCTGGCACTAAGTGCTGCGCAGTTGTAGCAGGCCTGGCACCACTGTGCCATCTCTGTCCCACACAGGGACTCTCTCTCCCTTTGCGCCTAAACTGTGCAGCTGCCCACTAATTGCTGGGCAGCTGGAGATCAACAAGACTGCGACTGGGGCTCTCACTAGCCCCTCTGGACAAAACTGCGCCACCCTTAGCCATCTGGTTCTGCAAATACAAATAGGCGTAGGCTGGAGCCACACGGGGCTCAGTAAATAAGGACGGCCCACAGACACTGAGGCATCCCATGGGGGGAAACACTGGCCTCTCGGGGGCTCACTGCAACAATCACTGCCCCCATAGGTTGGAGCAGCCCGCTGCTAATGGGGCCGCTCTGGACGCTCGAAATGCCCCTTCAGCTCTGGGGCCTCGTTCTAAACAACTGGGCCCCCAAATCCCTCACAGGGACTCTAACAAACATGGGCCCGGATGGGAGCCCCACGGGGCTCTGGAAAATGGTGGGGCGGCCCACTGCCATTCTGGCCACCCTAAATGCCACCGACACAATGTGCCTCGTGCTCGCACCCGCCTGGAGCCCCCCAGCCCACTCTTACTCACCCGGCGTCTGTCGGGGAAGTCCAGCGGGAATACTTCTTTCACGCGGTGGGGGCAGGCACCGAAAATGTGCCTCGCGCCCCCTCTGCTACCGGTACCATGTTCCTCATCGGCCCCCAATCACTCTGCCTCAGCAGGACTTCGGGCGGCACTCGGGGCTTTCTCCACGCAACGGGAACCCCACAGGATCCATCGCCAGCCTTCCGGGTCATCTCTGGCAATATGGGTAAGCGCTGTCAATCCCAGCGCAGCTCACAAGACGAGCCCCCTATGAGGCTGCACTTCTTCTCTGCTTCTGGGCCAATCCTAGCGCGTCTCATCGGTGCAGTCTACAGCGAGGCACCAATCACAGCGCAGCCTCTCCAGTCAAGCCCCCCAGAGTGAGCCAATCACTGCGCGGCCGCTCCGACGATGACTCGGGCCGATGGCGGTCTTTCTATATGGCGGAAAATGAGGGGTGGGCACCCTCGGTGCATAAAAATAAAAGCGCTACTAAGCGCTTGGGGGCAAAGTAAAGCGCTCCCAGCGCTATAAGTAAAAATAAAGCGCTCTCAAGCGCTGGTGGAGAAATAAAGCGCTCCAAAGCGCTAGATGCAAAAATAAAGCAACAAAGTCCATCAGAAGTCCAGGACCTCAGCAGTCCAGGACATAAAGTGGAGCACAGCAGCTCCCAGAAAAGAAAAGTCCATCAGGTATCCAGGGGCTGGGCAGGGCCCAGGGAGGCAATCCTTCCTCTTGGCCCATGCAGCAGCACGCCCCTGGCAGGATTCAAGTCAGAAACAAGAACATTTTGTAACGGGACACAGCCCCTTTTTATACAGTAAAATCCTTTGTATAGCAGGGTGCAGGCAATGTGAGAACCAGCTACAACTGGTTATAGGTAACTACTTTCACTGGCCAGGCTGGGGACATCAGACGCACCACAGGGGATGGAGCCAGCATTGTGTGGGGAAAGCCCAGCCCTATTCAGGCCCAGGTACACCCCTCCCCTCACATCAGCATGCTAATAACTCCTTTCACCACCGGGGCAGACCCACCCAGACTCTTGGAGACAGGCTCACCAGCCAGCTTCAGCCAATCACAGGCCAGACACAAATTACTCAAATACGCAAACTTCTAGAAGTGGCACTTCCACACTAGACACAATCATGCCACATATATCATTGCGCAGCATTCAATCTCACGAGTTTGCACATACCAAACTCGACCCTGCACTCCCCACACATCAGGAACTACCATGGGCATACATATTCCCCATTCATTCCTAAGGAAGGGCAGGTCACTCTCACCACACACAAAGAGAGCTCACGCACTTTACACTGTACCACAGTGAAAAAGTGATCAGAGGCCTAAAATCACCAACACCAGGTCACAGAAACAGGCTAGGAAAAAGCAAAAAGTTTCGGGGTGAACCTGCCAAAAAGGGCCAGGTCCAACAAGTGGGCTACAGTAAAAAAATTTCTCTCACTTCTCTCTCGAACAACATTGCTAGAAAGTTACGGTGTGCAAAATGTGCATAATCTGCATTATCGTAATTATGTGAGAATGCTGTAAAAGTATGCTTCCTGGCTTAATGCCTCTCTCCACCACTTCTGAAATGTAAGACTGCACCATATTTACAAGAATGTGGTGCAGCCTTGCGTTTCCCCCTGCAATGGCGCTAAGTTTATCAATTTAGCACCAACGCAGGCACCCTTGCACTAGAGGGTGTCTGAATGCAGGGGAAGATTGTTTATGTGTAGGAAGGTGTCCCTTCCTGCACATTAACAATCCTAAAATGCCATTTGCTCATTGTCAGGTGTGCTGATTCGTGCCCCTATCCCAACCACAACGTTGGTAAAAGTAATGTTGTTGTAGCGATAGGGGCTTGTACATAAGCCCATACGTGCTTCTGCTTTAAGGGAAGATTCTGGCTGTGATCTGATAGAGCAAGACCTCTCTGTACTGGAGAAATCACATTGCATATGAAGGATTAGTTGAGTTCCATGATAAATACATGGATTGGCTAGTCTGTAGGTAATGAGTTTGTGTTATTGCATGCGGGAAGCAATATGTTAAAACAGGAAAGGCCACAAGACCAGCTGCTCTTTTCTTGAAAGATTTAGACCTGTGGCCAATGGACATAGGCATATGTTACAGACACAAATAGGGTCAAATTCTGTTTGTCCTTTTATAAGATACCCTAGTCTCAGATGTAAGCAAAGATTACTTTGGTAGGTCTCACAAGGACAGCCCAGTCCCACTTTCTAAAGAATGCTTTATTCGTTCCTTACTCCGCTATACTTACACCCAAAAAGGTTACTTAACAACATTAACGTTGTGTCCTGCCACTTCACTCCTTTCCAACATAACATTTTTGCTTGATTTTTAGTTTTAAATGTGTTTTATTAATTTTCCCAAAAAAAGCAATGATAGACATCTTGATAAAATATAAAAGCAGTAGGCATATACAGCTGGCGGGACAGACGAGCATGTCTTCCCTAGGGACGAAATGAGAAGGGAGGTTTAAATGCCAAAAGGGGATATGGATGTCAATAAAGCGGCTGTTGACCTCTGCTATAAGATACAATAAGGAAATCAACAGCCAAACCCTCCCCCCCAACCACAAACCAGTCCCCCCTCCCCTACCCCATCCAGTGTGACAAGTATTGGCATGAAGTCTATCAGTAGGCCAGTGCCGAACGGTGTAGGTGTCCAAATGTTCAATGAGGGTCGTGTGGAACGTCAGTGAGGCGTAAAACTCGAAGATACCTAGGGCATGTGACTTCATTGAATTCTTTGGATAGAAGAGACAGCAGTGGAAGCCATATTTTACGGAAAGTGTTGGTAGAATTCGTGAGTGTAGCTTGTATGCGTTCCATTACCAGGGTGAACCAGAGTTTATGTAGCCACCCTGTGTGTGTGGGCTTGGTGGTTGAGCCCCACAATGATAAGATGTGCTGTGTGGCTGCTTGCATAGCGATCCCCATTTGACGACCCCTCATCGACTTCAGTGGGAAGGTGAGTGCGTTGGGGAGGCCGAGAATAGCATAGGCTGGGAACCTTGGGATATCAGTATCAAAGGTGGAGTTGATGTCATCCAGTATCGTCTCCCAATAACTTCCGAGTTCAGGGCAGTCCCAGAGAAGATGGGTCATTGTGCCCTGCCCCCTGCGGCCCCTCCAGCACAGTGCACTACGCGCCGGGTATTCGGACCGGGGTGAGATGCCAGTACATTGCCAGTTTCACCGCGGCTTCTCTGGCTGCCGTATTGCGTGTGGTGTGTGAGCTCTGTAATATACATAGCTCCACTCTTTAGGAGTCAATGTCCTCCCTAGCTCAGCCTCCCAGTGACCCTGACCCGGTGTCTTATCTGGGCTAGGTGGTGGTGTGAGCATCTTGTACATTTCTGAGATGAGATGTTTGTCTGTGTCCTTGGTGAGAAGCCACTTCTCGAAGGTCGTTATTGGGCGCCCTACCAGGGTAGCAGTAGCAGGGTTGTTGAGCCAGTGTCGAAGTTGGAAGTATTGGAAGATGTGAGGATTGTCTATTCCGTATCCTTGTTTGATATCAGAGAGGGGGAGAAAGCCCTGTGTGTCAAAAAGATCCCCGGCGCAATGACACTCGATACCACGCCACTGTGAAAACGCATGTGGATCATTGCCCGGAGGAAATTCCGGGTTGTCCAGTATGGGAGTGAATGGAGATGGGAAGGTCGTCAGTTCCCTCTTGAGGGAAACACTATCCCAGACCTTCAAAGTCGTGCGGGTAATAGGTGATTTCAATAGGTAATGTGGTATTGTTTGACGAGGAACGGAATTCTCCAGAGTGGGATTTGAGCCATGGCTCTATCCTGGAAGACCCATCTTTTCTCTGATTCTGGCCTGTACCACTCCACCAGATAGCGGAGCTGAGAGGCTTGAAAATACTGCAGCAGATTCGGGATGCCAAGGCCTCCCTCATCTATAATCTTGAATGCCAGCTGTTTATGGATACGTGCGCGCGGACCTTTCCAGATGAAGTTGTGGAGATCAGCCTGTAGTTACTTTAAGGTGCCCGCGAGGGGTATGACCGGGAGGGTCTGAAATAGATAGAGAATCCTAGGCAGAATTGACATTTTCACCGCCGTGACCCTCCCTAAAAGAGAGAGAGGTTGTTTTGACCAGCGTGTGAGATCCGTCCGGATCTGGGTGGTCAAGGACTTGTAAATAGTAAGGACCGTTGAGTCCGTCGAGGAGGTAGGGGTGATTCCTAGGTATGGGATATGTGTGGAGAGTTGAAGACCACTCCCTCCGGCGATGGCAGGGTCATTGGATTGCGTGTTATTTCCCAGCGGTAGTATCAGGGATTTCCCTCTGTTGATGCGGAATCCCGAGACGGAACCAAATTTATCAAGTTCCTCTATAAAGGCGGGTATGGAGCGGGCAGGGTGGTCAAGGGCTGATATGATGTCATCAGCGTAGAGGCTGATCGTGTGGGGCTCGTGACCAAAGGTAATGCCGCGGATGTCGGGTTTATCCCGGACCTTCTGTGCCAGAGGTGCTGTGTATAGGGCAAACAGAAGGGGGGAGAGAGGGCACCCCTTTCTGGTGCCGCGCTGAATTTTAAATGGGGCTGAGCGAAAGTTGCCCAGTCGGACTCTGGCCTGGGGGTGGCAGTAACAACTAGCAATCCAAGATTGAAAGCGGTCCCCTAACCCGAAGCGCTTCAGGACTCGTTGTAAGTAAGGCCATTCCACTCGGTCAAACGCTTTTTCTGCGTCAATGGCAAGTAGCGCGGAGTCCGAGGATTGAAAGTGGGCCTTGTCACTCAAATGTAGTATCCTTTTGGTGTTGTCACTACACTGTCGATTGGACACAAAACCTGATTGGTCTGGTTCCAAAATCCCCGGTAAGCAGGGGCCAAAGCGCGCGGCAAGAACACCAGTAAAAAGCTTCAGGTCGAGGTTCAGTAATGAGATAGGGCGGAAGGCAGAGCAATGCGTGGGTTACTTACCTGGTTCGGGCAAGACTACCACCTCAGCAGCCAACATATCCGGAGGGATGGAGCCATGGCCCTCAAAGGAATTAAAGAGGCGGGTGAGCACTGGAGCTACCAGTTGAATAAAGGCCTTGTAAAATCCTGCAGAGAAGCCTTCTGGCCCCGGGGATTTAAGCGGGCGTAGCCGGGATATGGCCGCCAGCACCTCATCCTGGCGAATGGGGGCTTCCAAGGCGTCCACGTTTGCCTGGGAGAATTCGGTAACCACTGCCGTGTCCAGGTATGTCTCGATGTTCTCAGGGGATGTCACCTCAGCCCCGTATAGCAAGGCATAATAAGATCGGAACGCTTCGGCGACCCGGGTGTCTTCTGTGAGAACAGCACTAGTGTCGTCTGTGAGGCCGGTGATCTTGGAGCGCTGGGTTTTGGTCTTCAAGGCACTGGCTAGCAAACGGCCTGTTTTGTTGCCCCCGACATAATAGGTGTGCCGAAGACGGTGTGCTGCGAATTCAGCCCTGTCAGTGTCTAGGCTGGCTAGTTGGGCTCTGGCCGCTTTTAACTGTTTCCACACACGGGGAGCGCAGGTGCGACTGTGAACCCTTTCCAATTCTGAAACCTGTGCGGTGAGGTCATCTCGCTTAGCTTTGCGGTCTTTAGCCTCAGCGGCAGCTATGGCAATAAGTTCGCCACGGACAACTGACTTAAGAGCCCCCGGCGTGTCGATGGTGGCTAGATAGTCAGTTATGCAGTCGCCAATCCTTTTAGTGACCTCTGGTCGCTGCAGTAGGGTTTCGCGCAAGCGCCACGAGCCTCGAGGGTGAGGGGGTGCACGGATCTTGATCGACATCTCCACTGCATCGTGATCCAAAATGGCTGCGGGTATTATGTTGACCTCCTCTAGGGTTGCAAGCAATTCCGAGGAGCCCAAGAAGTAATCGAGCCTAGCATACATATGGTGTACGTGTGAGTAAAATGTGAATTGTGATGCTTGTGGGTAAGTATCTCTCCAGAAGTCCACCATACCCCTCTCTTTTAGCCATTCAAGCCCCGTTGTCGAGATCGCACCTGTCTCCCCATACCTTTGCCCCGATCTATCTGCGTGTGTGTCCATGACCATGTTAAGATCCCCGCCCAGAAGTAAAAGTGAAGCAGAGGGTTGAAGTGACTCAGAGACGGCGCTCTTTAGGAATGTCTCTTGACCTGTGTTCGGGGCGTAGATAGAACCAATCGTAAGGTGTGTGTTGCCAAACCGGAATGTGTATGCCAGGTAGCGGGCCCTTAATTCCCAGGAGTGTGCATGTATCTTGCAAGGATCGGAGCTGTTGTAAGGATCCATTCCATTTAAAGATTATTCGAAAGGGGTGGCCCCATGAGTAGAGAACACCCTTTTCTCGCAGGAAGGTTGTAACTGGTTTGAAGGATTTCCTCTTCTGCAGGGTGATGGCTGAAAGGTCCTGGAATAATGATATGGAGTGGCCTTGGAAGGTGAGGGGTTGTTTCTTACGGGCCTCCTGAAGAATACGCTCTTTCAACGGAAAGTCCGGGAGGAATGCCAGGATGTCCGGGGGAGGAGCAGAAGAACGGCACGCCAGACCCACCCTGTGCGCTCTGTCAATGCGTATGTCCAGGCCTTCATTGTCCCCAAAATGTCTCTGAATAAGCCCTGCAGGAAGAGAGATGTCTGACCCTTCCATTTTGAGTGGCACACCCCGGACCCTTATATTATTTCTTTGAGACCGGTTTTCAAGGTCTTCTGCGTGGGCCTGTAAGTCCATCTGCTGGTCTTTGAGAAACACCACCTCCTGCTGCAGTTGCGCTATTTCTTCGCCCTTGGAGAGGTCGGTTTCCTCCACCGCTGCCACTCATTCCCCCAGTCCGTCCACGTCCCTGCGTAGTTCCATGAACTCTCCAGCCATGTTCTGTTTCAACGTCTGGAAGTCGTCCCTCAAGGTGTTAAAGAGAGTTTCTAGGAAGGACTTGGTGATGGGGTGTCCGTGTTATCTGGTTCCGGGACGGTCTTTGGCGTCCCCATGTGCGCAGGACTTTTGTCTCCCTCGGGCGCCTTTTCCCAGCACCTCTGTTATCGTGCGGCCTGTCCAGCGATGGCCCGTGGCCATGATGCTTGGGGAGAGCGGCCGCAGTGAGCCCCCAACCGCGTTCCCAGCAATGGGAGCAGAGCCAATATGTAGAGGCTTAGCAGCAGCCGGAGCAGAGAAGGGCCCCGTCCGGCTGTCCAGGCCTCACAAGTTATGTAGGCATCTAGTGGTGTCCTATGTCCCTGCAACGGGACGCTCAGCAGGTGCCTGCCTGCTTGTAATGTTGGCCTTCACACTTCCCCCATGAGTCGGCACCGCAAGTTCGTCCAATCCCTGGTCCTCCGCCACTGGGCCCCAGGTCCCGGGCCTCGGCGCGACCCCATCAGCTCTGCCCACTAGTGCGATTATCCGGCTGCAGCCTCCGTCGCCGCAGTCGCTTGATGCTTCTTATCGACAGCCCGACCCACTGGCAGCAACGCTAGGCCCACAAGCCGGGGGCTCAATTTTTCCCTCTAGGCTGCCAGGCACAACCCCCAGTCCGGAGCAGTGCGCACTCCCCGGGGATACGGAACTGGCTGCTATGTCGCTCCTAGCTGCGGGCAGAGCCGCACCTTCTCCTGGGTCGCTAGGGCAGTGACAGTGCAAAGGGAAGACACCACCTCAGAGCGAGCCTCCGGGCTAGGCCTCCAAGCCGGGGGCTCGAGTATCGCGGCAGTCCAGCAGTGGCGACACCAGTTCGCCGTTGCTCCTCGCAGTGGCGGGCTATCTCCTGATGATCTCCGCAGCCCAATGCCACCTCTCGGACTGTCCCGCACCGGGGTACAGGCTCTCCAGCGGGCCAGGGGCACAGTCGCCGCCTCCGGTAGCCGCGCGCCGTCTCTCACAAAATGGGGGGTCCGGCCTCTGCCGGGGAGGAAAGCTCACTCAAGGTCGCTGCGGGACACCGGCAGCCACCGAAGACAGCTGGAACAGGCCCCGGGGGTCTCAGGCCACCAGCGCTTACTTTCTGGGGGCTGCTGTGAGGGGTATAGGCGAATAAAAGGTCAGGATGCGGGATTCGAGCCGGGAGCCTCATTCAGCAACGTCTGTCCCGGTCGCCATCTTTGCCACGCCCCCTTTTGCTTGATTTTAAAAATATAATTACACTTTTAAATCAAGGGTCCAGTTCTTAAAAAGTTATAGAAGTACATGAGAAGATGAGCATCTCTGCCTGAACTTACTTTTCGGTTTTGTTCAACTTCACAAACATTTCCAGTAGTATGTCCGGAAAGCTACACTAGGTACTCGTTTCTAGGATTACTGCTGTTAATGCTTTGTAACATACCCCCCCGCTGCTGTTTGTAATGTTTAGGAATCTACATTGCGTAGATTTAAGAAAAGGGGAAATTCAGCCCACTGTGTTTATAATTGTTCTAATTTCTGTGTGGGGAATTTTATTTTTTTTCCTTTGGAGAAAACCCTTTCAATGCACTCCTAAAAAGTCTAGGGGGCATATTACCAACAAGTAGCGATATTTATTGCTAAATAGGCTTAACGACGATTTTTTATCGCTGAGCATCGCCGGAATTTATTGCTGAGATAACATGCTATTAGCAACGTTTATCTCCAAAGCGATACATTTTATGGCGATAGCAGCGAAATGCGTGAATATCGCTGAGAATACAGCGATATTCACGCATTAGCGACAAAATGCTCTTAGCCATGTTATCCACCTCCCATTGGATAACATGGCTAAGAACTGGCCTGGGCAGGTGTTAGTATTTGGAGATATTCGCGCTTAGCGCAAATATTTACATTGCTACGCCTGCCTTGCTAATAGGCGATAGAGATGTTAGCGACTGTTTTCAGTCACTAACAGTTTGGGTACGCCCACTTTGCATGTCATTAGCGATAAATATCGCTAACATGCAAAGCGGGCCCCAAACCTCTCGCTATCACCTAAAAGCTGTCGCTAACTGCTGTTAGCGACAGCTTGCTAATAGGGCGATAGAATTATCGCCGCTTAGCGGCCGAAATCGGCCGCTAAAGCGGTGAAAATTCCCTATTGCCACCCTTGATAATGTGCCCCCAGGTGTGATCTGTTCCGCTTCCCATCCTGGAAGGAAGTTACTCAAGCCATTTTCTGCAATAAAATTATGACCATTGTAGGGCATTCCCAAATTTATAAGGCTAACGGCGCCTTGCAATTTCCTCCTCTTACCACATGCTAAGGTTTACTTCTGTGGAGTTCACAACACTTATTTCAGAGAAACCTGAAGTAGTATATGTATTTATGCCAGCCAGGAATCTTTTTTGTAATCTTTGACAGGCATAAATGGGGATTCTTTTAGGCCACAAACCTACATCTGCTCCTGAAAATACCTTTGTGATTCGGGCCCTATGTTTTTCTGTAGGAACAAAGATGTGGTTAAAACATTTTTTTTATCCCAGCAATTTTCAAAGCAATATCTGCTTTTTAGAACAAAAGATAACTTACCCTGTTAGTCATCCTCCCCTTGTAAAGAGTACGTGTCAGCATGACTTCGCTGGAGCCGTAGTAAATGTAAAGGGATTGGGGACAAGAAAGGCCATCCTCTGCATTGCAGAAGTAGTTGTCAATGAGTACGCTGAAGTTGTCATACCGTGGGGTGATTTGCTTTACCAGGGTATATGTACAGTTGTCCAGGAAAGTGTAGTAGGTTCCATCAAAGGTGATATAATGTTGATCGCCCCAACCACTGCAGACACCTGATGCACAATGAAGATGAGAGGTTAGGATTTGAGCAAAACAATGTGTACTTTATGTGGGTTGTGCATTTAGACAGTAGTGTTTGTCAATCTTCCATTACATTGTTGCTAAGATGTGTTTAGCTATCTGATGTAACTTCACTTTCAGTAGAATCTCACTATTCAGTGGTGCATTTACGGGGCCTTTTTGTATTTATTTTTGTATTTATTTTCTCCAGTGACAGGCCCACTCGGGTCCAAACACTTTAGGGCAATGTTGCAACTTTTTATTATAAATTGTGCCTCAATAGCTGATCAGCAGCCTCCATAAACTCACCATCGAGCTTCGACTTGGGGGTCATCATTTTCGGGTTCCCTTAATCTTTCACCTACTTTGATCACTACAAATATAAGACAGAGCTAAACATGTGCACATGCCTTTATCCATGTGCTCCCCATATTCCATTCTATTATATTCATTCTATGTCAATATACTTTTTAGGTCTGGCTATCATGTTCCAGGATATTTTTATTCTGGAGGGTATCCATCAATCGAGACTTAGATCCTCAAAACAAATATTTATGCTGATGACTTTTAGAAGCTGTGCCTAGAAAAACGTATTCCCCTAGATGTCAAATGACCATTCATTCACATGTCTGCCTAGTGAGTTGTTGCGAGCTTAAAAGACACTAGACTCGACATGGCCAGGAAGTGCCCTAAAACAGGTGCTTCTGGCCCATTTAATTCCAATAGCTAATATGGAGGGTTTATGTCCTGCAAAAAAATTGTTTAGGGGAGAATATCTGTACAGCAGTACCAGCACAAACAAACCGTCTGTTATTAACGTGGCGTCTTTTCACATTTGTGACATACTTCATAGCAAAAACTATTTATGAGGTTCAGTGCAAATATGACCATTGTGTCAAAGTACTTACATTCACACTCATAGTGATAGCAGCAGCCATCTTCTCTGTAGACTTTGATGGGAGGGAAGCCGCTTTCACAGGTCACCGCCTTGACCCCTGGACATTGCACAGGCTCTATAGTGACCGCATTGTTTCCACGACAGGTTGCCACAGTGCAGTTATTAATTATCCAGGTCTCGTTAAGCTGTTAGAAGTAAACAAAATGGCAAATACGTCAGTGGATTGTCCTGATCACAGACTGCATGCTGGGGCTTTGGGTGATCACTCAAACTCTGATAGTACAGAACGTGAACGCGCATATAGCGTGTATCAATTGCGTTTACAGTGAGCCATATTCGTCAGTTTAGTTTATTGTGGACAATTAATTAAAATCCTTGCATGAAAAAACAAGAACAAAGTGCAACTAGCAGTAAATAATACGGTACAGTTAAATGTTTCAGAATTTTCTGATCTATCCATAATAAATACTCAGTAATAGGACAATTTGGGTGAATAAGCAAGGATGCTTGGTAGCATATACGAATTCCACTAGCTAAAAAAGCTGCCCTCAAGATCACTCCTCCATCATGCATAAGGGAAGGACATATGTAAACAAAGTGAACCATATCTCCCTTGCATGCTTCACATAGCTAACATCAGCTTTGTTCGCAGGTCCTTCACCGAGGAAGCCTGTGCAGTAAGGCTGGTAGATTCAAAAGTGACTCACCAAGACCAAGAGGCAAGGGCATCTATAGAGATAGACGCAGTAATATCAAATCAGAGAGAGCAAATGGAGCAACTTGATAAAAAAAAAGTGAATCAGGAAACGAAGGACCTGATCCCTTTTCCTAATGCTCCCAATTCGCAAGATCTTCCAGTAGGGAAAGAAGCACATTCAGCTAATCACTCTCTCTCGGATGAAGATTCCGAATCTGAGGTATACGAAACAGGAATGTCTATCTCTAGTGACTCAAGCCAACGGAGCAATTCAAGAGAATCAAGTCCTAGCACTCGAAGGGGCGCCGTATCTCTGAGATCTCTGGCTCCAATGATTCAAGATTATCTAGCGAATTCAACATCAGGAAAAAAAGGAGTGGGGGGAAAAAAAGGTCAAAATACAAAAGAGAACGAAACGTGTTGAATGAGGAAACCACAGACCCTGGAAATAACACAGACTATGTCAAAAGTAGACCTAATCCCCCCCGAAGAAGCCAAAGGACTAAATCATCAGGAGAAACACCACGCCAAACCCTGAGCACACAAGAAAACAAAGATAGACACCAAAAAACTACGGAGCCCTCGTTGAGCCAGGTGCTCAGCTCAATAAAAGATTTCCATGAGGATGTGAAAAAAGACAGCCAAAAGAACTGCATGGCCATTGAAAAACTACAAGGAGCAGTGAAGAAAGTGGGCAGTATCTGCTCCGAGATCTCTGAAAGAATGGTCATGGTGGAAACCCGTACTGAGAATCTTGAAACGGATGTTGCGACGCTTCAAAAAAAGGAAACAGAACAAGATGGAATAATAAGGGATCTTATGGCCAAAGTGGAAGATCATGAAAACAGATCCAGAAGGAATAATCCAAGGTTTCTTGGAATTCCGGAGAATTTTGAGGGAAGCGATGCTAGAGGGGCAATGGTCAACATACTCAAAACAGCATTTCCGGAATTGGAAGCCTGGGATATGGAAATGGAAGTTCAGCGGGCCCATCGTTTTCCTCTAATGCTGTCAAAAAACTCTAACAAGCAAAATCAATATCCCAGGGCAATGCTGGTCTGCTTTGGGAATTTTCTCCTCCGTGAAAAAATCAACGACCTTGCAAGACCTACCACCCAGAGAGAGCATAAGGGGTTTCATTTTTTTGTCAGACCGGACTTCGCTCACGCCACCGTGGAGCGAAGATGGAAAATGTGTCAGCTATTTGGACCCTTTGAAAAAGTTGGAGCAAAAGTATTCTTGCAAAATCCGGCACGCTTGAAAATTATATTTAAAGGTGCAACATGAAGCTTCAACAGCGAAATACAGGCGGAGGACTATCTTCGAGAAATCTCAGAGACAGTCTTCGAAATTCCGGGAAATAATCTAAATCAGATTTAAATACTTGTAGACTTAAAGACTTGTAGTAAAAGGAATATATAAGATGAATTAACTATAGCAATGTGTATCAAGTAGAAGGTATATATTGGGAAAGCGTGGACTTTTGGCGGAATGGCGGAATGATCTGGGGAAATTAAGTCTGAAAAATTATTAGAAAATTTAGGCTAAGGGTCAACTATAAAAAATAAGCATAAAACTTATACTAACAAACTAGCCTAGTTCGCAGAGCCCGCTTGCACAGATGACGCACCCCTGGTCCAGACAGGCCCAGGTAACCTTCAATGGTGGTGGTGGGTGGGGGGGGGGAAAGGGAAGGGGGGAAGGCCGGACAGGTTAGACATACAGGGAAGTAGCCTCAAGATATGGCGGGGGGTTGTGGGGGGGTCTAACAGTAGGGGGGGTGGATATACAGGTATGAAAGAAAAATAAAATCGACTAGAAGACAGGACAGATTCATTAGGTAATAATGGTTAAGTTGAAAATTTTGACAATTAATATATGCGGGTTAAATGATACACATAAAAGACAAAGGTTTGCAATTGGTTTGAAATCTATTGGAGCAGATATAGTTTGCCTACAAGAAACCCATGTTGAGGGGTCTCAGCTTCATTTATTAAAAACATTAGGATATAGAGTTATTACCGCCACCACCCAACAGAATAAAACCAAAGGGGTAGCTATTATGGCAAAAGGTGGTGGAGCCCAGTTTGCGAGACGGGCAGCAGATAAATTTGGCCGATGGGCCATCGTGGAATGCAACTATGATAAGGGGAACAAATTTACGATCTGCTCTGTGTATGGCTGTGTTTCTGACAATCCCGATCTTTTGAACTTTTTATCAAACGAATTATCACATTGGCCTGTTTCGCTGATTGTTTGCGGTGACATTAATCTAAATCTCCCGCCTAAGTGGATAACTGCTCATAACTTTAGCTACAAGGGAAGGAAGCCAAAAACATTTAGAGCACTCAATGATCTTTGTAACACCCATGCGATATCTGACTGTTGGGAGATGCAACACCCAACCGACCCTGGGTATACTTTTTTTTCACATCCCCATTCTAAATTTGCAAGATTAGATTATTTTCTTGTGTCTGATGTAATTATCTCTCACTGTTCGATAGCCAGATTACCAAGAGTCTTTTCCGACCACAACCCTTTAATTATTAATATGGATTTGGGGGATCTGCATAGACCCCGCAGCAATTGGACATTTGAAAGGGCTCTTCTGGCCAACATAAAATACTGTAACCTTATGGAAAAATGGATCCCTGACTTTCTATAATATAACCTAGGGAGTGCTCCCCTAGAGGTGGTCTGGGACACATTAAAGGCCGGTGTAAGGGGAGAAACTCTTAGATTTTCCATCAAACACAACCAGGAAGCAAAGCAAGAACTAAACGAATTAAATGATAATCTTACTAGCAAAGAGGAAGACCTGATGAAAGCTGTCCAGGGTAATGGTAATGTAGAAGGTGCAGCAAGAAAAGTTGCGATAGCAAGAAATCAAATAACAGAGACATTCACCGCAAAAGCAATAACCAATGCCATTGTGAACAGGGAGAAAATATATGAGCTTAATGAGCAGGTAGGACACCAACTGGCTGTCCGCTTAAGACAACAGATCAGCGACAACACAATCACTAAAATTAGAGACCCAATTAAAGGCCTGACCTGTGATTCTCAAGAGATAAGGGAAGCGTTCCATAGATACTATGAAGATCTGTACACCGAGACAGGGAAAAATCAATACAAAATAGATACATATTTGGATCTTGGTACAGGTTGTCTACTACCCGAAACCGACAAAGACAAACTTGCAGAAACTCCACAATGGCTCGAAATTCTCCTGTCGATAAATAGTCTCCCAACCGGAAAAGCAATGGGCCTAGACGGATTTCCAGTTGAATTCTACGTTAAATTCAACAAACAACTAAAAGAAATCCTAACCAATCTAGTAATCCAGGTATTTAAGGGAGGGCGAGCACCCAAATCATGGAATCAGGCTAAAATCATAGTTTTTCCTAAAAAAAATAAAGATCCAAAGGAACTAGGGGCTTACCGCCCCATTACCCTGATAAATAACGACGCAAAAATATATTCTAAATTACTCGCTAGTCGATTGGCCCCGGTAATCCACAAAATTATTTCCGTAAGACAGCATGGATTTGTTCCCGGTAGATCTACTACTGATCACATTCAGAGGGTGATCACGCTCTTCGACATAGCGGACGTAACAGGAGACCCTATGGCACTTATCCTTTTAGATGCTGAAAAAGCCTTTGATAGGGTCTCCTGGAAATATCTATGGACCGCTATGTCGAGGAGTGGGATTGGGGAGACATTTATCAATTGCTATTCGCAAGATGTACTCTAATCCAGAAGCTGTGGTCTCAATAAATGGAGAAAACACAGCCACAATTAAAGTATCAAGAGGTACAAGACAGGGGTGCCCTTGTTCACCTCTCCTATTTGCCATATTCATCGAACCTTTCATCCACAGATTGGAATTGAATACTTCAATAATGCCAATAAGGACTATTAATGGCGAAACAAAGTCTTTAGCATATGCCGATGACATTGCCATAGGTACAGCTGATCCTAAAAAATCAGTAGAGGCAATGGAACTAGAGGCAAACAAATTTGGCGAAATCTCGGGGTATAAATTAAACCAGACTAAAACTCAAATCTTAATCAACAGCAATAGCAATATTGTCGATATAAGGGTAACGGATAAGGCAACGTATCTCGGTGTCAACCTTACCGCTAATTTAAACAATCTGGTTAAACTTAACATGGCTCCTCTAATGAAACAAACGGAAAAATGCCTAAAAAAAATGCATAACCTACACCTTACAATCATAGGAAGATGCAATCTAATCAAAATGGTATATCTTCCTAGATTTTTATATTTTTTTAGAACCATTTGCTTCAATTTTGAACCACTTTTATTTAAGGAAATCGATAACATTTTTTCTCGCTTCATATGGAGCTATGGGAAAATACGAAGATCCAATAGATTTATTACCCTACCAAAAGAACGAGGAGGTTTGGCACTCCCAAACCTTAAAACCTACTGGTGGGCGACAATACTTAAGTATAGTAGCCAGCTGCTCAGGAATAATCAGGACGATCGCTTAGAAAGATCTGTTCCCAACCCTCAGGAACTTATTCTTGGCAATCAAGCAAGCGCACACTTGTGGCGACTGACTTATGACTGCCATTTTAAGGAAGTACGCTTCAAAACTTTAAAGGGTATCTACGCTGCCTGGAATGACATCCGTAAACATCAAGGGCTAGGCCGGTACTCGTACTATACTACTTTTATAGGCAACAACAACCTCCCGGATATCTTTTCTGTTATGTGTATGACACGGTGGACCAGACTTGGTATAATCCAAGTCGGTTCTCTTTATGAGTCAGCTGGTCTGGCCTCATTCGAGTCTCTAAAACACAAATATGGCCTAGAAAATAGGGACTTCTTCAAATATTTACAGGTCAGGGACTATATCATGAAAAGGGTAGGGTAGCTCTTCAGAAAAACGAGCTAATAGAATCTATTGTTCATTGTAGCAAAGTAAAAATTGGGGCAATATACACCAAGTTGACCACTGGATTCCCGGATGATATGGACAAACACATAGATAATAGGCAGAATAAACTCGGAATCTCAATTATACCCATCCAGAACGCATTCCAGCTATCCCAATCGATACTAATGTCTTCAAAACTGCAAGCACAATTCTACAAAACTTTCTTTCTTCTATACCATACCCCCTATATGCTAGCTAAATGGAGTACAGGTAAAGGGACATTTTGTCCGAGATGCATGATGCCTGAAGTAGATCTAATACATATGTTTGCTACTTGCGGGGCACTATGTACCATCAGACGTGAGATATCCACCTTTTTCTCTGAAATATTTGAAACAGAAATTGTCATTACAACACCGGAAATAATATTGGGGTTTGATAGTGCGAACCACCCAGATAACATGAAGGGACTTCTATTTGTCTCCATGGCGGTGCTTTGAATCTGTCTTGCAACCATGCCTCTATTTGAGTGGGTGGAGGGCGGGGGGGGGGGCTCCTTAATGTTTTGAAAAAAAAAATTTCTGTAATAAAAATTGTTTAAAAAAAAAAAAAAGTAAGGCTGGTAATTGAACAAAGCAAAAAAGCATACACTTTAGTTTTAGGAATAGTGAGTACCCAGAAACAAGGCCTGGCTGAGATTTTAGGAACTTGGAGTTCTGTAACACCATCCAGGCATGAGATTTTTTGCACAGTGTTGTCTAATATACCACTATCGACAGCTTACTTGTCAGGCAATTTATTATGTTTTTTAAGGCAGTGTATGCTATACTCAGGTACTAAAAGGAATCCAGACCAAAATTGTGTATAGCAGAGTTCAAATACAGTCTGCCAAGAATTAAGGGACAGTTAACTAAAGTAGGCCATAATATTGTGTTCACTGAATAACTGTCTGTACTTATCAGTCTGTAGCAAGTCTTAATATAAGCTCAATGCCTGGCTATGAAATGTTTGGCAATTCTAAATTTTAAACAAATTTGTGATGGTGAAGCATTTTTGGCAAATTCAAGATGCTCTTCTAAAGGCTTGAGATTATGGTGTTAAGTTGCGCAGCGTCATGGCCGCGCAGCGTCTACTACCATAGGTCCATATCAGAAATAATTGGGTTTTAATGATCTTTAAGAACAGGCCAAGAGATGGTCCCTTCAACACACTGAGCAGAGAGCAGAATTCCTGAGCCAGGGTGTTACTTTTCTGGAAAATGTGTTGCTTTTGAGATTGGAATGAGCCTTCCAAGGGGCGCTCCTCAGCAATGGCGGAGGAGCGTCGCCCAACTAGCTCGCAGCTAGTACCTGAAAAATAAAATGATATAACTTCATTATTTATTTTTCACTTGTTGACTGAGCTAGTGGGCAGTAATGAGGGGCAGGGCCTCGGTGGGGAGGCAGAGGAGTGCTATATCATTTCTAAGTGCACATGTGTGTTTTGCCAGCTGTCTCAGGATGGACAAAAACACATGCAGTTTAAGGTTTCTCCCATCAAGCTTCATTAAACAGCTGGGCTGGAGAAACCTCACAGACTCTCTGGCTTGAGCGGAGGGTCTTTTCAACCTGCTCAGGTCAATCCCTGTGCTCTCATTGAATTGCACAGGGAGTCTGTGATGTAGTCCCAGTGTCTGCTGGGAGCAAGAAGACAGAGGCATTACACAGGAGGTAGCTGGCAGCTGTAGTTAAGATTTCCTTTTTTTTTTTAAATGAATATTCTTTAACTCCCTCCCCCCACGCTCACCCTGTGCTCCCACTCCCGTGTTCCCCCACCTCACCCCTTTCTCTTTATGGAAGCTGCCACTGGAGCCATGCTCATCAAATAACAACCCCAGGTATTTATATACAGACACAATGTCTAGAGGCTGTCCTTGAAGATACCATAAATAAGGGTTTTTTTTTTTTTATTGCAGACACACAGAAAAATACCAGTAATCAATCAGTATTCTAGCTATTCACCAGTATTAGTGCACAGCACAGTCGGTAGAGCAACACACAGCCATTTAGCCCACAACCCGAAGGTTGTGCAGCAAATATCGTTAGAGCGGTGGAAATACAAACTCATAAACAAGTGTGAGCATCCAATGAACGTTCCGAGTATCTGCTTTTTCTTTTTTATCCCTTCCCACCCCCCAATAAACCAACAAACAATATGCGAAAGAAATTAACATCCAACAAGCATGCCCATATCCAGCAACATCCCCACAGTCCCATCATCGTAGCTCTCCCACCTCCCTCCCAGATCCGTAGCAGAGTGTAAATCAAGTGCATTTTTAATCCATTTAGTTTACTGGATTGTCTTACGTGTTCCAAATATTTATTTTCTTTTGTCCCTACTAAATCATAGGAAAAACCTTTATAGGAAGCCTTTTTTATATAGGACCAGATTGATTTAACATTTGAAGTGCCCCTTTTGGAAGGCAGCTCTATTGAACCCCGTACTCATTTATCTCCTGAAATGCAGATAAGCACCACATATTAATTGTTTGTGTTACAATGAACAGTGAAGGAGATAGTCATTCAGTGGATAGTTTGCACTTTTTTTTGTGGCATTTTGTTATAACTCAAACAAAACAGTCAAGAAAACAGCAGCAGTTACACTTCTAATTCCCCCCCAACCCCCTCAAAGCCAGTAGATCCTTTCACAGTTCGAAGCCTCAAATGTCCAGTGCCTCATGTCACCCTTCGTGTTCATCTTGTCTCATCTCATCCATACTAGCAGTGTCAAAGTTGTCTCTGTGTGTTGGCCTATACCTAACATATACACCCCTCACACGCCCCATCTAGTCCGTGATAGTGGTGCCATTTGCACCAAACTCTCCGGAATTTTTTGGGGCACCCCCTTGCCTTATAAGTAACTCTCTCGGCTGCCATATAGAGATCCAGTCCCCTCCTCCATTCTTCCAGTCCCGGCGGTTCTGGTGCCACCCAATATTTTGCGATGTCCCTTTTTTGTAAGAATGTAAGAAGTGTGGCTCACTGGTTAGAGGCGGCCGTACCGGACAGCAGAGGACGGCCCGGGACCAGGGTTCGATTCCCGGCGCGTCAGGTTTCTGGACCAGGGTCAGCGGACTCGATAATTCTCTCGCCTCGGTGCCCACTCTGATCAGCGATCACACTCGGCAACTCTGGGCATTAGCTTGCCTCATCTTCACTAACGGCCCCACCAGACCGCCGGGGATGCCTGGTCTGACCCTGGAGATACCCATTAAGGGACCACCTCTCAGGGAAGCCAGGAAGGGTTTCACAGCGGTCGAAGCGCCTTGGGACCCTCCGGGTAAGTAGTGCGCTATATAAATGCCTATACATTTTACATTTACATTTAAGAAGTGGGCGAGTCAGGTCTACCTCATTGGTCATGCCTAGCAGTGCCAGCTTGGGATCCTGTTGGATCGGAACCCCCAAGACCTCCTCTAATTCCTTGAATACCTGTGTCCAGTACGTTTGTATTGTGTCGCATGCCCTGATAGTATGATAGAAGTCCCCGTCACATTCGTGACATCTAAGACACCGTGAGTCTTCTACTTTCCCCATTTTACTAAGTCGCAATCTATCATAATAGGTTCTATGGAGTACATTAAATTGAATGAGTCGCAGTCTTGAATTGATTGCCGCCTCTCGGGGATGCACCAACACTATCTCCCAATCCAGGTCTTCCATCTCTCCCACCTCTGCCTCCCACGTGCCTCTGAGTTTTGCCAGGTCTCCTAGCATATTATTAGTTAAGGTTTTATAGGTTAGGGAGACCGCCTTCCCCGTTATCTGCTCTTGGAGGAGCCGCCCCTCTAATGGTGCATATTCTGGGATACAAGTGAGTGTGACGTTTTGGGCTCGCCATGCGTGCCTTAGTTGGATGTATTTGAACTGCTGTGTATTATGTAGGCCGAACTCTGTTTTAAGTACTTGAAAGGACTTCAGCTCCCCTTTGGCTATCACATCTCCTATAGTGGAGATGCCGATATCGTCCCACCTTTGGAACCCTCGTAGCTTGTTAAGTTCTGCCAACCACTGGCAGTGCCACAGCGGTGTCTGCCGTGTAGGCTTCTTTTCCCAACCCATGCGTCTTGTGGTCTTAGTCCATGCATTAAGTGTGAGAGACGTTGCCGAAAGGGGCTGTGCCCTTCTAGCGCCCCCATAAAGATAACACAATAGGTTTTTGGACGACATTTTAATTCTCTCCAAGGCATAAGTCGGGTGGTCCGCCGGGGCATGGAACCAATCATTAATTGGTGTCAGATGTTCCGCCCAGTAGTAGGCCTCTAGGTTAGGGAGCAAGATCCCCCCACTGTATTGGTGTCTCCGGAGAGTAGTCAGAGCCACCCTAGCATGTTTGCCTAGCCAAAGAAAGGATCGTAGGTCAGCATGAATCTTAGCGAAGACCACAGTCGGTAGTGGATAATATTCGTTTTGTAGGGCGTAGAGGAATTTGGGTAGAGTGATCATTTTGTACATGGCCACTCGGCCTAGGAGCGTGAGTGGGAGCTGTCTCCAACGGTCCATATCCGCCACCGCGTTCAATATGATCCGTTCCAGGTTTCTTTGGAACGAGAGGGTCTCCCTCAGGGTTATATAGATCCCGAGGTATTGGAAGCCTTCGGTAGTCGTCAGTAGTCTCTCCGGTAACCTTCCCCACCTGTCACGTCCCCCAGGGTCATAAAGAATAGACTTGTGCCAATTTATTTTGTGCGCCACCTGCCCGCCATATTGCTCTAATTCCCGGAATAACTCCTGGATGGTGGTCTCTGGTTTAGTTATATATAGCAAGACATCGCCTGCATAGAGCAAGATCTTTTCTTGCGGCGGCTCCATGTCGTTGCTTGCAAAACCAAGATGTCCTTGTTTTGCCAGATCCTGGCTGCGAGTACCTCAATAGTGAGTGTAAAGAGGACGGGAGACAGGGGACAACCCTGTCGGGTACCTCTCTTAATCCGGAACTCACGCAAAATTTTCCCGTTCACCCTCACCTTGGCTCTCGGGATAGTGTAGAGGAGCTGGACCCATTTTACGAAGTTTGGTCCGAAACCAAACTTGTGGAGCACTGCATAGAGGAATGGCCAGTGTACCGCGTCAAATGCTTTCTCTGCATCTAAAGGAAGGAACCAGTGAGGTTCGCTCCGCCCACGCACTTCCTGCAGCCAGTTATGGGTTCTTCTAAGGTTGAATTTAGTCACCCTATCTGGTAAAATACCTGATTGGTCTAGATGAATATGGCTTGGAAGAACCGCTCTTAAGCGGACCGCCAAGATGGTTGCTAACAGTTTTACATCCGTATTAAGGAGGGAGATGGGGCGGTAGGAAGCACAATTCTCTCGAGGCTTGCCCTCCTTGTAGATTGGGACAATCGTTGCCATGGCGAGATCTGGAGGGAGCTCCCCCTCCTGGTAGGCAACAGTAAAGAGGCCCTTAAGGTGGCGTGTCAAAAGGTCCGCCGAGCGCTTGAAGAACTCGGCCGGGAAACCATTCGGGCCCGGGGTTTTGCCCGGTCTCAGCTTAGCAATGGCTTCCGTGATGTCATCAGTCGTTATGTCCGCCTCTAAGACCACCAGGGCCTCAGGAGGCAGCACCGGCAGGTCCGTCTGTTCCATGTATTGTAACGCTTCCTCACAAGTACAAGATCTCGAGCTGCGTAGAAATGTTCATAGTACGTAGCAAATGCTTCAGCTATCTCTGTGTCAGTGTTAACACTAGTCCCGTCTGCGGTAAAAATAATGTCTACCCATCTAGCCGCCCGCTCCTTTTTACTGAGAGACGCTAAAAGTTTGCCTGACTTGTCACCCACGTCATATAGGCGATGAAGGGTGGCGAGGGATTGGGTCTTCGCCTCATTAGTTGCCAATTCTCTTTATTGCCTCTGGGCATCCAGTAGCCTTCTAAGAGTCTTGCTGTTTTCATGGGTCTGGTATTCCCTCTCCCATCCTAGGATAGTCTGTTCCAGGGCAGCAACCTCGGCCCGGAGTTTACGTCTTTTCTCTCCCAGTCTGCCTTGCATCCTACCTCGTAATACCGGCTTTAGGGCTTCCCAGAAGGTGACACTCGACTTCACCGTACCCTCATTTTCTGCGATATAGACCTTAATGTCTACTCGAATGCCTCTCAGTATGGCTGCGTTTTGAAGGTCCCAGGCCGCTAAGCTCCAGGAGCCTGTGCCCCTGCCCTGGTTGTGTCCCACCCTTACGAACAGTGGCGAGTGATCCGATATGCCTCTGGCATTATATTCTGCAGTATCATCCACCCTCAGGTACTGTCGGGACATGAAAACATATTCCAATCCCGAGAACACCCTGTGGGCCCCAGAATAATATGAGTAGGCTTGCTGTGTCGGGTGTAGCCATCTCCAGATATACATGAGTCCTATATTGGACATCTGACTGAACAGTGTGCTCTGATGCCCTCCTCTCCCTGCTTCCCCGGATCGGTCTTGTTCTATATTCATAACATCATTAAAATCACCTCCCACCACTTGTATAGTTTCCGCTGTATCTAATAGGATGTTCGCTAGCGCTGTCAGCGTACGGGTCTGTAATTTGGGCGGTGCATAAACCGAAATTAGCATGTATGTGCGTCTATTCCAGGTACCCTGTACTCCAGCGTATGTCCCCTGTGAATCTATCCAGGTGCGTGTGGTGCAGAATGGTGAGGACTTTTTAATGATGACCGCTACCCCTCTGGAATCCGATGTGTAGCCCGCATGAGCCAGAACTCTATGTCGGCCCCTAGAGATAAAGGCACACTGTGTACCCTTGAGGTGTGTTTCCTGTAGTAAGGTAACATCCGGGTCCACCCTTTTAATGTAGGAGTTCACTAGACCTCTCTTAACTTTAGAGCCTAATCCGTTGACATTCCACGTCAGGATGCTCATTCCCCTATCTCCCCAATGAGGAGTGCCTAAAGTACTCGCCATTCAAAGATGTGATGGCTGTATGTGGTTAGTCTCTGGCATGTATACGTGGTGTGGAGGTTCAAAGTGCATTGCTGTATTATCCCAACTGTTGTCCCCCCCAACTCTTCCCACCCGTTCCCCAACCTGAATGAACATGAAATCCCCCTCTACCACCCCTCTCCCCACCTCCCTCCCCTTCCAGTTGCATCCCAGCACAGGACAGAACTTTCCGTAAGAGTAGGCCTGTCGCCCACCCACACATTCCTCCAGTCAGAAAACCAAAAAACAGTAAAACGTGTAAAACAGAGAGGCGTGTCAACTTGCGTGCTTCCCTATGCCGGGCTGCCATTTCCAGTACCCAAATGCACCATTGTTCATGAATGTGAGTCTTGCGTATCTGTAACAGGAGCGCTGTTCCGCCCCGAAGAGTCGTGTTCAAGTGGCGGATCGCCTCTACCAGCGGATGAACGGAGTCCTGTCTCTCCCTTTCCTCTTCTCCTCCGGATGCACGGCTCCCCAACTCCTCCTCGTCGTCACCTTCTGATCGAATGTTGTTCTGAAGACAGCTAAACCTGAATCCTGTCACGGATTGGTCTCCCGGTGATGTCGAACGTCCTCGCCGCGCGCCTCCTGAGCCATGACCCCGGTATGGTGTCGCCGGGTTTTGCTTCTTCACCCTTCACGACTTTCGCCTCTGTGTCATTGGCAGTTCCCACCGAGGCCTTCGCAGTAATGCTCTATCGAGCTCATCTCTTCCAACGGTTTCCCTGCTGTTGAGTATCGGGCGTTCCTCAAGCCACTGCCAAGCATCATCTGGGTTGGTGAAGAAGATTGACTTGTCCTTGTAAAGTACCTTGAGCTTCGCAGGGAAAAGGAGCATGTAGGAGAGATCCAAGGTTCGTAGTTTCGCCTTCATTGCATCAAAAGAGCGGCGTTGTTTCTGTACCTCCTGACTATAGTCCGGGAATATCATCATAGTTGTGTTTTCCAGTCGGATCTCACCTAGCTTCCTGGCCTCCCTCAAGATCAGGTCCCTATCTGCGAAATTGAGAAAGAGCGCAATGACCGGTCTAGGTCTCGCACCTTCAGGTGGTTTTGCCAGGAGGGCTCTATGCGCTCTCTCTATGACGAAACAGGGGGAGAACTGCACCATACAGAAAGTCTCCATCAGCCAGGTGTGTAGAAATGAGGTCATGCTCGTCCCCTCAATTCCTTCCCCAAAACCTACAAAGTGAAGGTTGTTGCGTCTCGCCCTGTTTTCGGCATCGTCCACTTTCCACATCAGTTGGCGATGGGATGCTTGCATCTCTGCCATGTCTTTTCTCAGGGTGGATATCCAGTCCTCGTTCTCTCCTATCCTCGCTTCGGTCGCCGTCACCCTGTCCGATAATTTACGGAAGTCTTGTCGGAGCAGCATCACCTCGGAGCCCACTTCCCCGATTTTTACCTCCAAGGCCGCTCTAGACTCCTGAATATCGGTCCTGGACGCCTGAATAGCTTCCATTAGCAAGTCTGTATTGGTCCGTACCCCAGAGGTCGCAGGGAGGGACTCCATCACTTGTCTTGACACCGAGAAGCTGTCCATGGGACCCTGTTTCGGTGGTTTGAGAGGTGCGTCCTTCTTCCCCATGGCTGGCAGTATCCCTGAGCTTCTCTCCCGCAGCAACCAGTGAGTCCCGGCCTCTTCGGCGCCCTGGCCCGGGTCAGAGGTGAGAAGGGGGGTGAAGGGGGGTGGCTGACCGTGCGATCCTTCTAGGAGAGAGGGACACTGTTATGACTCGCACCGCAACCCCCCACATGTCCCGTGTTGTGTCTTCCTCCACTTTGTAAACTGCGGGACAGATATCTGACTCATTTAACTCGCACCGTAGTCCCCAATATGTCTCGTGGTGAGTCATCCCCCACTCTACAGGCCGCGGGCCGGTAGTCAACACTTTCGCCTTCTTTGATTCAGGTGCTCTCCTCCTCCACCGCTCAAGGCCGCCATCCAGGTGCGCGTTGCCTTAGATTGTATCAGGCCTCTAGCGACGGGTCCCCGGGTCAGCTCACCGGACCCTCGCCTCTCAGTCCGCCATCTTGGTGTAGGTCGGCTGGACTCCGAGGCGTTACAAACTCCCCCGCTGGGCTCCCGGACTCACTGTTTGGCCCCCCGAGAGGATGGTTCCATCGGTAAACGGCTTCCCCAGGTCTTCATGGGCTCATCGGCTAGATCTCAGTCCATCGGCGGAGCCTGGACCCCACGGCCGCCATATTGCCGGTAGAGTTGTTCTCGCCGCCTCCCAGTCGGTTCGATTTTCGCCGATATTCAGACGGCTTCGCTGCAGGTAGGGTCTCACTGCTTGCTCCGGGGGGTGTTGCGGTTCCCGTTTTTTAGGTTTTGAGTGCTCTGGGGTCACATTTATGTCAGATTAAGTGGCAGCACGCCGGGAGCTCCGGAGAGGCACGTCCTATCCGGCCATGCTGTTGGCCACGCCCATCAATAAGGGGTTTTGATTTGATTACTAATTACCATAATTTTAGAATTGGACCAGTTTCTTGACATCTCATTGGCAATTGACAATACATTTAATTTATCTATTAAATATTTAAAGCCGATTTTAGTTTGTCTCAGCAGTATCAATTCATCAGCATATAGCATTATTAACGAGATTAAAATCTCTGAGCTTAGGTGGATAAGAATCAACTTGTTCCAAATCTGTAGTCAGACCGTCTAGGAAGAGATTGAACAACTGTGGTGCCAGCACATATCCTAGTTTGAGGCCTTGACGCGTAAAGAATTGCCGTGGCAGACAGCTGCCATTGCCTATCTTAATCCTTAGCCAAGTGTTCATATATAGTTACTGTATAGCTTGAAATACATGGTACAGTGAGCCCTATGATTTGCTATAGGCCCTTTCAAAAGGCCCAATCGCAAAATTTGCGATTCCTTAAACGCAATCGCAAAATAAGGAATCGCAAAATTTGCGATTCCTTATTTTGCACCCAAATTCCTTCATACATACCATTTTGCGAAAATGAGTTCGAAAACGCCAAAATTCTGCGAATTTCGGCGTTTGCGAACCCATTTGGCCTTGATACATATGGCCCTATATTCTTGGCATACCCGTTCCTAAACTTCCCTAATGTTCTTGTATCATCACTACTTGTGTACTTTTCTCCTCTTTTACATCATTATGCTGCATTTGGCTTTTAAATATATCAATAGCTGTCGCCATAGAGTCCAGTCCTGACTAGTAAATCTACCCAACCAGTCTTTGTCTGTCTCAATATTTCTTCATTTTCCCTTTCATTTGTTGCAGGATCTGTCGGTCTAATGTGTGTTTCATTCAGCTCTTGCTTTTTCTAAAGACCCTCAAAGAAGTGATAGGGTTTTTTAGTGTTCCAGTGTAGCACTACAGTAACGAATTAATGAACTTTTAGAAGCCTTTTCACAAAAATTGTTTTGGAGTATGTACAGTGCCGCTACGTTACATGCCCCAAAATGGAATTCACATACCTTCAGCTGGAAATATCTGCCTCTATCTAGGTTATTTTTTTCTATTAGGAGATCTAGTCTAGGTGGTGGAGATGCCCACATAAGTATTAGATTTAGAACTAAATGAGGGAGGAACACTGGGAAGCAAGTGGAATATGGGGAATAGTTATAGCAAAATAGGTAGGGTTAAGAGAAATTTAGGGAGCGTTTAGGGAGGGGCATCCTAACACCAAGTGATCCACAAAAGACAATTGGAATGTTTAAAACACACATTTAAATCTACTATATCAGTGCTTCTAACAAAACAGGCTTAAATGTACTCCAGCCAATCAGTGGAGTAATTGAATTTATTGAGTAAGGCAATAACAACTACACATATTGAAACATATGCAATAAATGACATTAAATAACATCTTACATTAACATGTTACCTGTTTGCAACTTAAATATTAAAAATGTTAAGTAAAAAAATAAATGTTGATTTCTAATAAACATGGTAATGTTTTATTAACATATAACAGTAGCTTAGTTGTTAAGAAATTAAAAGCATAAAAAAGGACACATGACTTGCATCCAAGACTGTGGCACAGCAACACAAATTATATTGTGGGTTATGGGGAGGCGAATTAACATTTAACTTAAATCAAAAAGTACATGAAAATAAAAAATAATTAATGAAGTTAAAATGTAATAATATATTATTGTTTAGCTCATGACTTTTGGTCCTTTTTACGGTGGTAGTACTATATGAATACAAGTCTGTGATATATTTTAATTAAACATATATATGTATCGTTTTTTAAATTTACAATTCACTATTTTAACCCTTCTGACGCTCATGAAGAGTGAGCCATGGTTCTCGTGTGCTCATGACAAGCTGAGCTCATCATGACAGTTAGAACGCTCAGGTGCGGGGCTAATTCCTCTGCTGTGCTGGGCGTTCTAACGAACGGCCGTGGTTATGACGAGCTGAGCTCGTCATGAGCACACGAGAAACGTGGCTCATGGTTAGCTGAGCTCGTCATGAGCACCGGTGCGCTGTGCGCGCTACCCATCCCCCAAGCACAGCGGGGGAATCGGCCACGCAGCCAAAGGGTTAAAACTCCCTATTATTTTCTATACAGAGATCAGGATTGCTGAGACAAATATTTCCATCAGCACTCAGAAAGTAACTAATAGTACTTTTTTGGTTGTAAATTTAGCTGTAGGTATCACCATCCCTTTATTTGAGACTTGTTAATCTATGTCTATGTGTAACAATATACATTGAAATGGTGAAATTCCATCCATAGTTGTAGGTGTAGATCTACACATGGGGAGATCTACACAGGCAAACCTACGTTCGTTAGTGAGTAAGGACCCAACTGATTCTTAAGCAATCTTTTAGACCATGCAGAAGTCATGTTCCTTAAAATAACTCAGTGTGAGGTGTGTGTTTATGCATAGTTATGGATTTATTGTTTTTACCAAGTAATTTGCAAAATTTGCAGATTTTACTAAAACGTAAGAAAATGGGAAACAGCCATTACAATGCAACTGAAACAAGGCACTACCATTACAACGAAACTTTTACAACGCAGGATCTATTACAACGCATTCCATTACAATGTATGCCATTACAATGCAGTTGCTATTACAACGCATGCCATTACAACGTAAGTATGGGTAAGTATTTAATTAAATGTTAACCCATACACCATCCAACACTTACCCTACTATTATGACTCCCTTGAGTTAGAATAGTAATTTTAACCCCTACACTATCCAACACTTACCCTACTATTACATTCCCATTAATAAAAAATAAAAAAATACTTACCCATGCTTACGTTGTAATGGCATGCCTTGTGATAGCAGCTGTGTTGTAATGGCATGCGTTGTAATGGATCCTGCATTGTAAAAGTTTTGTTGTAATGGTATGCGTTGTGAATGTAGGAGTTGTAACGTCATACATTCAAGAAAATAATACTAACAGAGAATATGCTTCATAATTTGCATTTTGCTTCATAATGTAGATGACCTTGCTGCATAATGTGGTCCTGTATGCCACACAATCGAAATCCCTCACAACATTAAACCCCTGCTGAGTGGTTTGGGAGCTATCAATATACAGGCAGACTATGCAGAAGCATTTGAAAACATCTTTGTCAGCTTGAGCTTATTTTCTCACCTGTTTTGGGGGGTAGCCTGGAACTGTGGTTGTTGTTGGACTTGAGGTTTTAGTTGAAGTGGTCGTTGGTGCAGTGATGGTAGGTTTCCTTGTACTTTTGGTTGTAGGAGATGTTGTGGAGGCTATTGGTGTCGGACATGTTCCTGGAATTCTCTCAGCTTCACACTCTGTACTACAAATGGCAATGAACATGCAGCCATCTGCATCCGTTATATTGTAAAGGACGTCCCCTAAAAAAAGCAGAAACAATTGAAATTAGTGACAGTGCAAAATATCAGTGAGTAAACAGGTATGTATGCTCTTCTCCCTTGGCTCAGATCACTTCAGTGTCCAAGCAAAGGAACTGCCTTCCTGCAACCTTCCTTTCTCTCAGACAAACGTATTTTGATAGGCAAATGTTTAAAAAGATTAAAACCCTCAGAAGGCCCAGTGAAAGATTGTTAACTTCAGTTTCAGAAAAGGATAGTCTGCCATCCATATAACTTTCTGATTTCTTTTGCTTAGCACCTCAGTGCTAGTAGGTTGTAGAACACTTTACGTATAACAGGCAGAGACCGATTTCAAAATGTGCAAATCCATTCCAAAAAAAAGGAAAAGCAGCAAACTGTCCAGTGTGATTGGGACTGGTGCAGCACAGGAGAGAGAAAGGCCAGTAGTAGTCAATAGAGTCAAATAAAACAATATGGATTTTGTGGTGCGGTTTGACTGTGGTTTTTGGTCCAAAATTCACCTATTGCTTTGTAAAGATCTCTCCCACTCCAGCCATGTCTGACAGGGAAAGGTGAATGTAGTGACCTTTGCATGGCTTAGGCTGTCATAAAAGCCTATCCCATACAAATTATAGTGCTGTAATGTGAAATAATAAGGGATGAAGTATTTAAATGAAAGAAATCAATAGAGGAATGTAATAGGATAATCAGGTGATAAGCATTTGATTATTTTACAGCAAAACGTTTAACTTATAATACAATTTCTCTTACCTGGATTGAAGAATGTATCTTGCACATGACAACGGCAGGAGGCAGAAGTTGTGGTTTCCGTGATTGTTGTGGAAAGCTCTTGAGGCTTAGTATGTACAGTTGTTCTTTGAGGAGTAATAATTGAAATTCCTTGTGAAGTAGTTGCTTCTTCAGCTGTTGTCACTGTAGTCTCAGTTATTGTAATTGGTAATGTGGTTGTAGAAGATGCTGAGGTTGTTGATGGTATTGATTTTTCTGTTGTGGTGGTAATAATAGATGTTGTAGTTGGTATTGTAGTGGATTCTGTTGTGGTTGCAGGGATTGTGTATTTTTTTGTTGTAATAGGTTGTGTTGTACTGGATGGTGGTGCAGTTGTGGTAGGTTCTGAAGTTGTTGTGGGAACTGGAGTTGTGGTTGTTATAGTTGTGGTGGTAGTTTCTGGAGTTGTTGTAGGGGCGGTGGCCTCTGCGGTAGTGGTAGTAAACTCAGTGGTTATAATTGTTGGTGCAGTTGTATTCCCTGTGGGTTTGATGACAATGGATGTAGTTGGTATTGGAGTTGTTGTAGTCTTTGTTATGATTGTGGTTTTTGGGATAGTAGTATATTCATTTGTAGTTGCAGGTTCAGTTGTGGTAGTTGCTGAGGATGTTATAGGAATTGATGTTGTGGGTGTTTTAGTTGTTGGCTCAGTGGTTGTAGTTGTCAGAGATGGTGTAGTTGGGCAATGGGTGTAGTCATCACAGCATAAAACACTTATTTCATAGTTATAGCACACTTTAGATATTCCAATCTGATCAGTGTTATTGCAGATCAATCCAAATGTTACATCGCACTGAACAACTTGTCCAATGTTATTAATGTTTACATCAGGGAAGTCCTCTGCTCTGCATTTTATATTCTGTGGTGTCTTGCAGATTTTCTCTCCAGATGCTATAATATTATTGTATGTTTCAATGTCCCCGCCACTTTTTTCAGATGAAGGAAGATTAACATTAAACCATTTTGTCCACTGACATCTTGGCTGGCATTTAGTTGATATTTCTGAGGTTGTAGTCGTAGTTGCTGAAGTTGTGGTTCCTGTGCTAGTGGTGTCAATGGTTGTAGTTGTTATAGGAGTTGTAGTTTCAGGTGTGATGGTAGTTTTTGGTGTGGTAGTAGGGGTTGTGGTTTCTGTGGTAGTGGTAGTAGTCTCAGTGGTTATAATTGGCGAAGTTGTAGTCTCTGTGGTCTTGATAACAACAGAGTTTGTCGTTGGTTTTGAAGTTGTTGTAGTCTTTGTTGTGGTTTCTGGGATAGTAGTATGTTCAGTTGTAGTTGCAGGTTCAGTTACGGTAGTTGCTGAGGATGTTATAGGAATTGTTGTTGTGGGTGTTATAGTTGTTGGCTCAGTGGTTGTAGTTGTCAGAGATGGTGTAGTTAGACAATGGGTGTAGTCATCACAGCATAAAACACTTATTTCATAGTTATAGCACACTTTAGCTTTTCCAATCTGATCACTGTTATTGCAGATCAATCCAAATGTTACATCGCACTGAACAACTTGTCCAATGTTATTAATGTTTACATCAGGGAAGTCCTCTGCTCTGCATTTTATATTCTGTGGTGTCTTGCAGATTTTCTCTCCAGATGCTATAATGTTATTGTATGTTTCAATGTCCCCGCCAATATTTTCAGATGAAGGAAGATTAACATCAAACCATTTTGTCCACTGACATCTTGGCTGGCATTTAGTTGATATTTCTGAGGTTGTATTCGTAGTTGGTGAAGTTGTGGTTCCTGTGCTTGTGGTGTCAATGGTTGTAGTTTTTATGAGAGTTGTATTTTCAGGTGTGGTGGTAGTTTTTGGTTTGGTAGTAGGGATTGTGGTTTCTGTGGTAGTGATAGTAGTCTCAGTGGTTGTAGTTGGTGAAGTTGTAGTCTCTGTGGTTGTGATAACAACAGAGTTTGTCGTTGGTGTTGGTGTAGTCTTTGTTGTGGTTTCTGGGCTAGTAGTACGTTTAGTTGCAGTTGCAGTTGCAGGTTCAGTTGTGGTAGTTGCTGAGAATGTTATAGGAGTTGACTCTGTGGGTGTTTTAGTTGTTGGCTCAGTGGTTTTATTTGTCAGAGATGCTGTAGTTGGACAATTGGTGTAGTCATCACAGCATAAAACACTTATTTCATAGTTATAGCACACTTTAGATATTCCATTCTGATCATTGTTATTGCAGATCAATCCAAATGTTACATTGCACTGAACAACTTGTCCAATGTTATTAATGTTTACATCAGGGAAGTCCTCTGCTCTGCATTTTATATTCTGTGGTGTCTTGCAGATTTTCTCTCCAGATGCTATAATGTTATTGTATGTTTCAAAGTCCCCGCCACTTTTTTCAGATGAAGGAAGATTAACATCAAACCATTTTGTCCACTGACATCTTGGCTGGCATTTAGTTGATATTTCTGAGGTTGTAGTCGTAGTTGGTGAAGTTGTGGTTCCTGTGCTTGTGGTGTCAATTGTTGTAGTTGTTATTGGAGTTGTTGTTTCAGGTGTGGTGGTAGTTTTTGGTGTGGTAGTAGGGGTAGTGGTTGTTGTCTGAGTGGTGGTAGAAGGTGAAGTTGTAGTCTCTGTGGTTGTGATAATAGAGTTTGTCATTGGTTTTGAAGTTGTAGTCTTTGTTGTGGTTTCTGGGATAGTAGTAGGTTCAGTTGTAGTTGCAGGTTCAGTTGTGGTAGTTGCTGAGGATGTTATAGGAGTTGACGTTGTGGTTGTTACAGTTGTTGGTTCAGTGGTTGTAGTAGTCAGAGATGTTGTAGTTGGACAATGGGTGGAGTAATCACAGCATAAAACACTTATTTCATAGTTATAGCACACTTTAGATATTCCATTCTGATCATTGTTATTGCAGATCAATCCAAATGTTACATCGCACTGAACAACTTGTCCAATGTCATTAATGTTTACATCAGGGAAGTCCTCTGCTCTGCATTTTATATTCTGTGGTGTCTTGCAGATTTTCTCTCCAGATGCTATAATGTTATTGTATGTTTCAATGTCCCCGCCACTTTTTTCAGATGAAGGAAGATTAACATCAAACCATTTTGTCCACTGACATCTTGGCAGGCAGTTAGTTGATATTTCTGAGGTTGTAGTCGTATTTGGTGAAGTTGTGGTTCCTGTGCTTTTGGTGACAATGGTTGTAGTTGTTATTGGAATTGTAGTTTCAGGCGTGGTGGTAGTTTTTGTTGTGGTAGTAGGGGTTGTGGTTTCCGTGGTAGTGGTAGTAGTCCTAGTGGTTGTGGTTGGTGAAGTTGTAGTTTCTGTGGTTATGATTACAACAGAGTTTGTCGTTGGTTTTGGATTTGTTGTAGTCTTTGTTGTGGTTGTGGTTTCTTGGATAGTAGTAGGTTCAGTTGTAGTTGCAGGTTCAGTTGTGGTAGTTGCTGAGGCTGTTATAGGAGTTGACGTTGTTGGTGTTACAGTTGTTGGCTCAGTGGTTGTAGTTGTCAGAGATGTTGTAGTTGGACAATGGGTGTAGTCATCACAGCATAAAACACTTATTTCATAGTTATAGCACACTTTAGATATTCCATTCTGATCATTGTTATTGCAGATCAATCCAAATGTTACATCGCACTGAACAACTTGTCCAATATCATTAATGTTTACATCAGGGAAGTCCTCTGCTCTGCATTTTATATTCTGTGGTGTCTTGCAGATTTTCTCTCCAGATGCTATAATGTTATTGTATGTTTCAATGTCCCCGCCACTTTTTTCAGATGAAGGAAGATTAACATCAAACCATTTTGTCCACTGACATCTTGGCAGGCAGTTAGTTGATATTTCTGAGGTTGTAGTCGTATTTGGTGAAGTTGTGGTTCCTGTGCTTGTGGTGACAATGGTTGTAGTTGTTATTGGAATTGTAGTTTCAGGCGTGGTGGTAGTTTTTGTTGTGGTAGTAGGGGTTGTGGTTTCCGTGGTAGTGGTAGTAGTCCTAGTGGTTGTGGTTGGTGAAGTTGTAGTTTCTGTGGTTATGATTACAACAGAGTTTGTCGTTGGTTTTGGATTTGTTGTAGTCTTTGTTGTGGTTGTGGTTTCTTGGATAGTAGTAGGTTCAGTTGTAGTTGCAGGTTCAGTTGTGGTAGTTGCTGAGGCTGTTATAGGAGTTGACGTTGTGGGTGTTACAGTTGTTGGCTCAGTGGTTGTAGTTGTCAGAGATGTTGTAGTTGGACAATGGGTGTAGTCATCACAGCATAAAACACTTATTTCATAGTTATAGCACACTTTAGATATTCCATTCTGATCATTGTTATTGCAGATCAATCCAAATGTTACATCGCACTGAACAACTTGTCCAATATCATTAATGTTTACATCAGGGAAGTCCTCTGCTCTGCATTTTATATTCTGTGGTCTCTTGCAGATTTTCTCTCCAGATGCTATAATGTTATTGTATGTTTCAATGTCCCCGCCACTTTTTTCAGATGAAGGAAGATTAACATCAAACCATTTTGTCCACTGACATCTTGGCAGGCAGTTAGTTGATATTTCTGAGGTTGTAGTCGTATTTGGTGAAGTTGTGGTTCCTGTGCTTGTGGTGACAATGGTTGTAGTTGTTATTGGAATTGTAGTTTCAGGCGTGGTGGTAGTTTTTGTTGTGGTAGTAGGGGTTGTGGTTTCCGTGGTAGTGGTAGTAGTCCTAGTGGTTGTGGTTGGTGAAGTTGTAGTTTCTGTGGTTATGATTACAACAGAGTTTGTCGTTGGTTTTGGATTTGTTGTAGTCTTTGTTGTGGTTGTGGTTTCTTGGATAGTAGTAGGTTCAGTTGTAGTTGCAGGTTCAGTTGTGGTAGTTGCTGAGGCTGTTATAGGAGTTGACGTTGTGGGTGTTACAGTTGTTGGCTCAGTGGTTGTAGTTGTCAGAGATGTTGTAGTTGGACAATGGGTGTAGTCATCACAGCATAAAACACTTATTTCATAGTTATAGCACACTTTAGATATTCCATTCTGATCATTGTTATTGCAGATCAATCCAAATGTTACATCGCACTGAACAACTTGTCCAATGTCATTAATGTTTACATCAGGGAAGTTCTCTGCTCTGCATTTTATATTCTGTGGTGTCTTGCAGATTTTCTCTCCAGATGCTATAATATTATTGTATGTTTCAAAGTCCCCGCCACTTTTTTCAGATGAAGGAAGATTAACATCAAACCATTTTGTCCACTGACATCTTGGCAGGCATTTAGTTGATATTTCTGAGGTTGTAGTCATATTTGGTGAAGTTTTGGTTCCTGTGCTTGTGGTGACAATGGTTGTAGTTGTTATTGGAATTGTAGTTTCAGGCGTGGTGGTAGTTTTTGTTGTGGTAGTAGGGGTTGTGGTTTCCGTGGTAGTGGTAGTAGTCCTAGTGGTTGTGGTTGGTGAAGTTGTAGTTTCTGTGGTTATGATTACAACAGAGTTTGTAGTTGGTTTTTGATTTGTTGTAGTCTTTGTTGTGGTTGTGGTTTCTTGGATAGTAGTAGGTTCAGTTGTAGTTGCAGGTTCAGTTGTGGTAGTTGCTGAGGCTGTTATAGGAGTTGACGTTGTGGGTGTTACAGTTGTTGGCTCAGTGGTTATAGTTGTCAGAGATGTTGTAGTTGGACAATGGGTATAGTCATCACAGCATAAAACACTTATTTCATAGTTATAGCACACTTTAGATATTCCATTCTGATCATTGTTATTGCAGATCAATCCAAATGTTACATCGCACTGAACAACTTGTCCAATGTTATTAATGTTTACATCAGGGAAGTTCTCTGCTCTGCATTTTATATTCTGTGGTCTCGTGCAGATTTTCTCTCCAGATGCTATAATGTTATTGTATGTTTCAATGTCCCCGCCACTTTTTTCAGATGAAGGAAGATTAACATCAAACCATTTTGTCCACTGACATCTTGGCAGGCATTTAGTTGATATTTCTGAGGTTGTAGTTGTATTTGGTGAAGTTGTGGTTCCTGTGCTTGTGGTTACAATGGTTGTAGTTGTTATTGGAATTGTAGTTTCAGGCGTGGTGGTAGTTTTTGTTGTGGTAGTAGGGGTTGTGGTTTCCGTGGTAGTGGTAGTAGTCTTAGTGGTTGTAGTTGGTGAAGTTGTAGTTTCTGTGGTTATGATAACAACAGAGTTTGTCGTTGGTTTTGGATTTGTTGTAGTCTTTGTTGTGGTTGTGGGTTCTTGGATAGTAGTAGGTTCAGTTGTAGTTGCAGGTTCAGTTGTGGTAGTTGCTGAGGCTGTTATAGGAGTTGACGTTGTGGGTGTTACAGTTGTTGGCTCAGTGGTTGTAGTTGTCAGAGATGTTGTAGTTGGACAATGGGTGTAGTCAGCACAGCATAAAACACTTATTTCATAGTTATAGCACACTTTAGATATTCCATTCTGATCATTGTTATTGCAGATCAATCCAAATGTTACATCGCACTGAACAACTTGTCCAATGTCATTAATGTTTACATCAGGGAAGTTCTCTGCTCTGCATTTTATATTCTGTGGTGTCTTGCAGATTTTCTCTCCAGATGCTATAATATTATTGTATGTTTCAAAGTCCCCGCCACTTTTTTCAGATGAAGGAAGATTAACATCAAACCATTTTGTCCACTGACATCTTGGCAGGCATTTAGTTGATATTTCTGAGGTTGTAGTCATATTTGGTGAAGTTTTGGTTCCTGTGCTTGTGGTGACAATGGTTGTAGTTGTTATTGGAATTGTAGTTTCAGGCGTGGTGGTAGTTTTTGTTGTGGTAGTAGGGGTTGTGGTTTCCGTGGTAGTGGTAGTAGTCCTAGTGGTTGTGGTTGGTGAAGTTGTAGTTTCTGTGGTTATGATTACAACAGAGTTTGTAGTTGGTTTTTGATTTGTTGTAGTCTTTGTTGTGGTTGTGGTTTCTTGGATAGTAGTAGGTTCAGTTGTAGTTGCAGGTTCAGTTGTGGTAGTTGCTGAGGCTGTTATAGGAGTTGACGTTGTGGGTGTTACAGTTGTTGGCTCAGTGGTTATAGTTGTCAGAGATGTTGTAGTTGGACAATGGGTATAGTCATCACAGCATAAAACACTTATTTCATAGTTATAGCACACTTTAGATATTCCATTCTGATCATTGTTATTGCAGATCAATCCAAATGTTACATCGCACTGAACAACTTGTCCAATGTTATTAATGTTTACATCAGGGAAGTTCTCTGCTCTGCATTTTATATTCTGTGGTCTCGTGCAGATTTTCTCTCCAGATGCTATAATGTTATTGTATGTTTCAATGTCCCCGCCACTTTTTTCAGATGAAGGAAGATTAACATCAAACCATTTTGTCCACTGACATCTTGGCAGGCATTTAGTTGATATTTCTGAGGTTGTAGTTGTATTTGGTGAAGTTGTGGTTCCTGTGCTTGTGGTTACAATGGTTGTAGTTGTTATTGGAATTGTAGTTTCAGGCGTGGTGGTAGTTTTTGTTGTGGTAGTAGGGGTTGTGGTTTCCGTGGTAGTGGTAGTAGTCTTAGTGGTTGTAGTTGGTGAAGTTGTAGTTTCTGTGGTTATGATAACAACAGAGTTTGTCGTTGGTTTTGGATTTGTTGTAGTCTTTGTTGTGGTTGTGGGTTCTTGGATAGTAGTAGGTTCAGTTGTAGTTGCAGGTTCAGTTGTGGTAGTTGCTGAGGCTGTTATAGGAGTTGACGTTGTGGGTGTTACAGTTGTTGGCTCAGTGGTTGTAGTTGTCAGAGATGTTGTAGTTGGACAATGGGTGTAGTCAGCACAGCATAAAACACTTATTTCATAGTTATAGCACACTTTAGATATTCCATTCTGATCATTGTTATTGCAGATCAATCCAAATGTTACATCGCACTGAACAACTTGTCCAATGTTATTAATGTTTACATCAGGGAAGTTCTCTGCTCTGCATTTTATATTCTGTGGTGTCTTGCAGATTTTCTCTCCAGATGCTATAATGTTATTGTATGTTTCAATATCCCCGCCACTTTTTTCAGATGAAGGAAGATTTACATCAAACCATTTTGTCCATTGACATCTTGGCAGGCATTTAGTTGATATTTCTGAGATTGTAGTCGTATTTGGTGAAGTTGTGGTTCCTGTGCTTGTGGTGACAATGGTTGTAGTTGTTATTGGAATTGTAGTTTCAGGCGTGGTGGTAGTTTTTGTTGTGGTAGTAGGGGTTGTGGTTTCGGTGGTAGTGGTAGTAGTCTTAGTGGTTGTTGTTGGTGAAGTTGTAGTTTCTGTGGTTATGATAACAACATAGTTTGTCGTTGGTTTTGGATTTGTTGTAGTCTTTGTTGTGGTTGTGGTTTCTTGGATAGTAGTAGGTTCAGTTGTAGTTGCAGGTTCAGTTGTGGTAGTTGCTGAGGCTGTTATAGGAGTTGACGTTGTGGGTGTTACAGTTGTTGGCTCAGTTGTTGTAGTTGTCAGAGATGTTGTAGTTGGACAATGGGTGTAGTCATCACAGCATAAAGCACTTATTTCATAGTTATAGCACACTTTAGATATTCCATTCTGATCATTGTTATTGCAGATCAATCCAAATGTTACATCGCACTGAACAACTTGTCCAATGTTATTAATGTTTACATCAGGGAAGTTCTCTGCTCTGCATTTTATATTCTGTGGTCTCTTGCAGATTTTCTCTCCAGATGCTATAATGTTATTGTATGTTTCAATGTCCCCGCCACTTTTTTCAGATGAAGGAAGATTAACATCAAACCATTTTGTCCACTGACATCTTGGCAGGCATTTAGTTGATATTTCTGAGGTTGTAGTCATATTTGGTGAAGTTGTGGTTCCTGTGCTTGTGGTGACAATGGTTGTAGTTGTTATTGGAATTGTAGTTACAGGCATGGTGGTAGTTTTTGTTGTGGTAGTAGGGGTTGTGGTTTCCGTGGTAGTGGTAGTAGTCTTAGTGGTTGTAGTTGGTGAAGTTGTAGTTTCTGTGGTTATGATAACAACAGAGTTTGTTGTTGGTTTTGGATTTGTTGTAGTCTTTGTTGTGGTTGTGGTTTCTTGGATAGTAGTAGGTTCAGTTGTAGTTGCAGGTTCAGTTGTGGTAGTTGCTGAGGCTGTCATAGGAGTTGACGTTGTGGGTGTTACAGTTGTTGGCTCAGTGGTTGTAGTTGTCAGAGATGTTGTAGTTGGACAATGGGAGTAGTCATCACAGCATAAAATACTTATTTCATAGTTATAGCACACTTTAGATATTCCATTCTGATCATTGTTATTGCAGATCAATCCAAATGTTACATCGCACTGAACAACTTGTCCAATGTTATTAATGTTTACATCAGGGAAGTTCTCTGCTCTGCATTTTATATTCTGTGGTGTCTTGCAGATTTTCTCTCCAGATGCTATAATGTTATTGTATGTTTCAAAGTCCCCGCCACTTTTTTCAGATGAAGGAAGATTAACATCAAACCATTTTGTCCACTGACATCTTGGCTGGCATTTAGTTGATTTTTCTGAGGTTGTGGGTATTGTTGTTTTAGTGGTTTTAGTTACAGCAGGGGTTGTGGTTGGTGCTGAATATGTTGTAGTTTCTGGTGAAGTTGTAGGTGGTATGGTCTCTGTGGTAGTGGGAGTAGTCTCAGTGGTTATAGTTGTTGATTTAATTGTAGTTCCTGTGGATTTGGTGACAATGTTTTTAGTTGGTACTGGAGTTGTTTCTGTTGTGGTGGTAGTTTTTGGTGTCGCTGTAGGTGTTGGCTCAGTAGTAGTAGCTGGCACCGTGGTTGTGGTCAGTGGAGCAGTTGTGGTTTCCTCTTTTGTGGTAACAATAGGGGTTGTGGTTATTTTTGGAGTGGTTGCCGTTTCTGTTGTGCTGGTTGTATCTGTTGTAGTTGTTGGGGTTTCTGTGATGGTGGTATTAGTCTTAGTGGTTACAGTTGTTGGTCCAGTTGTTGTTTCTGTGCTTGTGGTAACAACATAAGTTGTAGTTGGTACCGGAGCAGTCGTTTCTTTAGACGTGGAGCTTTTTGTTGCTGATGGGATTTCCGTTGTAGTAGTTGTAATCTCAGTGGTTGTTATTGATGCAGTTGTAGTTTCTATTGGTGTGGTTACAACAGAATTTGTAGTTGGTATTGAAGTTGTAGTTACTGTCGTAGTAGATGGTAGTGATGTTGTTGTTGATGGAGTTAGGCAATGTCTTTCATCATCACAGCAGAGTACTTTAATTTGATAGTTAAGACACATCTTAAATTCTCCTGTTTGTTCTTCATTCTTACACACAAGACCAAAAGATACATTACACTGCACTATTTGTCCACTCGCCTCGATATTTTGTTCAGGGAATTTTTCTGCCCTGCATTTAATATTCATAGGTTTTTCACAGAGTTTATGTCCCGCTGCTCTGATCTTATCATATATTTCCCAGTCTCCTTCTGCACTTCCAGCCTTAGGCACATCAATATCAAACCATGCTGTCCATGTGCATTTTGGCTTACAAACAGTTGATGTTGTGGTCATTTCTGTGATTGTGGAAGCACTTGTAGTGGGAGGGATAGTGGTCCCTGGAGTTGTTGGTTCTTCTGGAGAGGTTGTAGGGAGCAGGGTTGTAGGGGAAATTGTTCCACAGGGCACATACATGCAACACTTAATTCTTATTTGATAGTTGTAGCAGATTGGCGGAAGCTGGTCCTTATTGTAACACACCAGTCCAAAGGATTTATTGCACGCTACTACTTGCTCCAACTCGTCCAGCGGTGTGTCAGGGAAACGTTCAGCCCTACATTGTATATTATTCGGGGCTTTACAAATGCTGTGCCCATTTGCCTTTATATTCTCAAAGGTGTCAAAATCCCCATTGCTCAACCCAGGGTTGGGATAACTGACGTCATACCACGGTGACCATGTACATTGCTCGTGAACACAGATTGTTGAGGTAGGCGCTGGAGAAGAAAGAAAAATATTAATTATGCTATTTCTATATTTATTGAATACATGAAATCTGATTTTCAAGGATTTATCAACAAAAGTGTAGGGCTGTAGTTTCTGGCTTGCATTTCACAGTTATTTTGTATATTTTTATAAATGTTCTATATTATTAATATGTCCCAAAATATCTCTGCACGTTGGGAAATTTTACAGGGAAAACTTTAGAAGGAACATTGTTACAAAGCTATAGTGCCTAATGGTTACCGAGATTGTGTGGGATGCAGGGGCATGAACCAAAAATATCTGTTTTGCTTCTTTCACAATACATTGTTGCTATAAACATCCTTCTTCACATACCTGAAAAGCCCTTCACAGGGGGATAATATTATTCAACCTGGACTCTTCACACTGCTTGCCTTTCTGAGATAGGTGATGGCCATTTCCCCAGCGAAGCAGGCCAAATTTAATAGAAATGCCTACGTAAGCCCACCATTCCACTATCTATCCCACTTATCATCTTGGGTCCACCTTTTTTCAGATGCTCCAATTGATCTCCCTGAACTAGAACTTCTCCTTTTTGATCTCATACTCACTATTGCAATCAAAGTGATATTGATTGATTGCTAATCTAGTAGCAATGTATCATACCATAACTGTTGGGCTTGGGTTACCTACCTAAGGAACACACATATAGCTCAATCCCTCAGTAAAGGTCAACCTTTTACATCCCAACATACTTGGGAGATGCTAGACCTCTTCAATCGCACCCAATGAGAAACGCACCACATCCGTGATTTGAACTCCCAATACTACTCAGAACTCAATAACTCCTTGTTGGACTCACATGACTCCCTCTCCTCCCTCACTCTACCCTGCCCCTCCAGCCTTTAACGTTTGTCTTGGCCTACACCTATAATGACATATATGTAGGTATTTGCCATTTAGACAACCATCATAAGAATTCAATGTGCTTCTTTTGTACAATTTCAAACACTAAATGCATTTCTGAACCTGATGATTGCGTTCTTTTGTATTTATTTTACTCACGTCTTGACAAGTATACACCTTTATCCCAACTTTTACATCTTTTTTGTTTTCTCACTGCATTGTTTTATTCTTATTAAAAATGCCAATAAAAATAAGAAATGCCTATTGCATGTACTGTGTCTTTTCACATGGGTAAAATGGATCAAAGGGTACTGAGTTTTGAGTGTGTCGATTGAACTAAACGGATTCTATTTCTAACAATGAATTTTGCTGTTTTTTTCAGAATGTCTATTCAAAGGGCACTTGTAGTGCACAGGAAAGTGAAAAACTGTCTGCATCCACTGCCAGGAACAACATGTGGATGTCTTCTGTCCTTGGTAAAAACTAGGTGAGCTTTAAATTTTCCTTACCGATGTCTAATTAACAACACCCCTACCAACCTGGACACACTCCGAGCCTGCTAGGAGGGATGGTTGGGTCCACTGGAGGAAGCGGATTAATGTGACGCCCTTATGGCACCCAAAACCCTTACGACCTCCGCCAAGCTTCGCCTCATCTAACTTTACTACCTCGAAACAGCCTACCACACCCTGGTGCGTCTACACAGGGCACGAATGCGCCCAACCCCTGACTGCACCCGCTGTGGTCAGGCCCCTGCAGATAACTTTCATATGGTGTGGACCTGCCTGGCCCTCAGTTCGTTTTGATCCAGTATAAAGTCCCTAGGCTGGCAGGTTCCCCATGACCCCATGTGCCTGTTCCTTGGCTCTAGAGCCGACAAGCTCTTTTTGGGCACAGTCCTCGCAGTTGCCAAACGTGACATAGTGCCGGCATGGGCAAGCACCAGATCCCCTACCCTGCGGAAATGGCGACAAGGGGTGGATTGGTGCGCCACCCAAGAAGAACCCCTGTTCGAGGCCCGGGGATGTCCAAGAAAATTCCAGAAAACATGGGGCAAGTGGTTGAATTTGCTGCCTTCTTAATGTTCATGTTGCCCTCCAAATGTAAAAGGACATGTTGCTTTATGTATGGCCATAAGAAGATATCCTATCATTCCCTGAAGCCGGATTACGCTGTTTGTTGTACATGGCTATTGTGTATTCATGCTGATATGTGCTGGATTTTTTTCTGTTTCTCATATAAAATGCAAATAAAATTCCTTAGCTTTTCGCTCTCTTTTAAATAACCCACCCTTTGATTTTATTCCAACACAGTGAGAAACTGCAACATTAACTTATAGAAATGAAAACCTATTTCTACCTTTTGATGTGGTGGCCGGAATTGAGCTTGAGGTGGTGGTGGTGAAGACAAATGTGGTATAGGGCACTGTGGTTGTACAGGCATAAATAGCCCTGACTATTGTTCCATTGTTGCCACACGTTGCATTGATGCATCCTCCGATGCCATCCGTGGTGTAGTAGATGACTTCATTGTACTTATATCTTTTTTTCTGGTACTCGCAGTAGCAAGCTGCCATTCACAAAAAGGAGAGGACAGAGCCATTATACACAAACAGTGTTTGCACATCCACAATTAAGAAGGGTCTGGAAGAGTCATCGAATTTGGTCAAATATCCTACCTTCATTGCTCTGCGTACACGCAATGCCGTTTGTTGTGCAAGTGCTGCAAAAGAGAAGGAAGGTTTCATTGTAATGCAAAACGTACTTATTTATATCACCTTTATAATGTTAATTGTCCACACTCAGTCACCTCTCCCTTTGACTGAATTAGAAGGTGTCAAGGGGTGACCAATGTAAATCGTTATTTACTATTATTCCTCTTTGGAGCGGTTCCCTACTTCGAGGTGCCCCTCTAATGGTCTTTCTAGTATGAATGTATATGGGGCCAGACTCCCTGTTGTGAACCTGAGCTTCCACAGTGCAGGCTTGAGCTTCACAGTTGACCTTAATCATCACATTTCTTGCTGGTACAGGTAGTGTGTGCTACACAGGATGCACACATCTGTTCACACATTTCTAATGTTTACCTGCTAGTAATGGAATCCCTCTGAATAATCAACATGGTAAAATAAGGCTGTGCAAGAGGCATTATAAGATAATAGGCCCAGTTTTTCATTAAGAAATTGAGGGGCATATTTACAAGGCGTTAACGCCAACAGAGCATCACTTTTTCTAACGTCTGCTGGTGTTATCTCCTTTGCCTTATTTACAAGGACAAAGACAAAGACTTAGCAAGGCTTAGCTCTCCCTCGTAAATATTGGCCCTATTCATGCAGCACTTAGAATGAAAGTGGCATCCAATGGGTGTTACAGGGGGCCTTCCGCTGCAACACCCATTGCTTTGTGACCCTGCCCCATATTTACAAGGTGCGGGGCAGCGTCTAAAATACCACCAGGGAATACCTGTTCTTAAGCAGGCGATACTAGGAGAAATGTTTTATTTCTCCTCATACTTTGCTCTTTCCAAAAATAGAGCACACACAGATAGAGCAAATTGCCTGTAAAGCTTGTGTATGTGCAGGAACATATGACCCTTCTTGCACACAAACAATTGCCCCTGCAGAGCAAGTACCCTAGCATAACTGTGCTATGGTGCCTGCCCTGGTGCTAGGCAGCTTTTTTAGCACCAACGCTTGGGGTAACGCACGGGTGCATCACATTCTTGTAATGGCGCATCCCTGAATTTTGAAACTATTGGAGAGCAGCGGTATCAGTTTTGGTGTAACACCACGCTCCACCAGTTTTTTGTAAATGTGCCCCTGAGGGCGTACAACAGCCGTAGAGTACTTTTGAAAAAGATCCTCACCTGCGTTAGAAACAATATGAGGAACTATGGTAAGTCCTAGTGTGGAGCGGTATCTTCAGGAGTGTATTAATGACTGAACAGATACTTGACATGGTACATTATGAACAGGCAGATAAGTGTTATATCACTTTCTAAGGCGAAGAGATATATATTATCATGTGTAGTATTTGTTATGAAGCACGATTGAACGTTTTCCAAAACATGATTCCATGGCTACAGTTCACCAGCAACTACATCTCTCAAATCACTGTTTATTTTATGTAGTCGCTCATATTTGTCTCCGACTGTATCAGAAAAAGATATTTACCAAGACTGGCAGTTCACATCAGTGTCAACCTTTGCTCCTGGTTTGTAGTATTTTCCACTGTCATCATAACATCCACATTGAGCCGTGCACTCCATCTCGTCCTCGTTGAAATAGGGCTTGTCAGCGGGACAGCTTGGGTAGCAGCCTAGGCCAGAGAAAGGAGGTGTTAAACTAGTCCGCGTGTGTGCAGATAAAAAACTTCACAATAGCTTTGGGGGGCAAGAACCATGCCGTTGAACCCTTATCCACTCTTTTTAATAGAGCTAATTATATCAAACAATACAGAATTTTCTGCTGCAAATATACATAATAAAGCACTTAACAAACATGCATTTTTCCTTTTCATGCCACCCCCCTCCCACCCCCATCCAGGATAATAGTATCTGCAAAGTTTAAAATCTTACGGACTACCTCTTAACTGGATGAGTTCATACAGCCAATACAGATCATCAAACCACATTCACCTTTTTTTATACAAATTCATTTTATCTACACTTTCTACAACGGACATCATAAACTTCGCTAAACCAATAAAATGTCACTTTGTTCCAAAATGGAAGCCTGATAAGTTTTTCAATCGTGTGTCCATCACATTGGCAGCTGTTGTGGACATCTTAATGGAACACTTGTGTTATGAGGGTTAAGCTGCTGGGTTTCACACACAACCAGACAGGACCTATATGTTTTCAGGGCCAGAACCTGTCAGGTGGTTACACGCAAAGAACCACTGAATTCTGAGAATTAATTGTAAGCGAGACAGGTTAAACCGAATATATGTGCTTGATTTCCTGGGGTGGACATCCCAAATTTTCAGATACGCTGTGAATTTTTCTCTTCACTCTGTATTTATTTATACTGACTAAAGTCTCTGTGGTCGAATGCTAGTGAGCTCACTGGCATTGGACAGCAGAGACTTTTGGGCTTGTAGCTTACTAACCTGTTCGTCAATAGACTAGGTCAACCAGTGGAACAATTATTTAAAACCATTGCCTTGAAAAAGTCCTTGGCGTGTCGGCCATATGGGTGAAACATGTGGCGGTGATGCCTTGTTTTCTTTCAATCAGCTACAAATAAATGCAGAACTAAGAGAAAAATTCACAGTATATCTTTATTTTTGGGATATCTTGATGGAACACACCTTCCCTCAATTTCAGGCCAATGGCTAACCTGCTACTACCTTCCAATTGTGGCTTCTTCTTAACAAATGTATTTGCCTCTTATGGCTAGTCTGCATAACAGTCTTGAACAACTAATATCATTTGATGCAAGACCTCACACTATAATAGTAAAAGATTCCTCTTGGCAAGGATCTTCGGTGAGGGATAGGCGTAAAGTACAACTTGTGTAGGTGGCAATACTTCTACTGACTAAATTGGTTTTCCTTTAGTTTACATTCTTACTGGTTACTATTAAAGATATTTCAGATCACTCTCGAGATCAAGATTTCAACTAGCTGCTTGACTGCATTCTTAGAAGGAAGGACTTATGTAACTTCCAGAGAACTCAAGTGACAGTGTGTGGGATTCTACTTACACCAAAAGGAATGGAGTGTAGTAATTAATTGATTTCTGTGCATCAGACGGTGTTTTTAAACATCTTTATTAGTAGCTAGTAAGCATGTGAACTGAAGATCTTTTATTATTTTAATGCAAATATTTACACATATATTACCTAAGGTCCTTCATCACCCCAGTTGCCAAAATGTTGCAATAGATGTGATTTCCAATTTCCCGGCTCTCGCTTTAGCTTATAAAAGTTGCTTACACTCTTAACAGCAATCCATTTCACAATGTTGTTGCTGTCCTTCTTTGTACCTCAATTAGTAAAACACATTCCTGATCCCAACTGAACAAACCCTAGAGGCAGGTTATGGTAAAGCTTTCCTGTAAAACGCTCTCGCTTCTCAGTATCTAAGCTGATCTTTCTCACCTTCTAATCCTGGTAGTACATCATCGAGGCATTTCCCACTAGGGTTCCGGCATGTCTTCATGCAGGAGGCGCCGCAGGGCTTGTAGTGCCACTCACACTTTCCATCGGGATTGTAGTAATCACAGAAGAGAGCTGTGGAAAGGAGAACAGACAACAGGAGCTATTGCAGTACCAAAAAGCAAGCTATGATTGTTTATTTCTTGTTTATGCTTATATGTGACGAACATGAGAACGAGACAGAAGCTAAATTAAAACCACTTATTAAGAAAATAGGAGGAACAAGTCTGGCCATAGTATGTGGGAATTAGGATGTGGAAATTTCAAACACAGAACTACTTCATACACAGAACATAAAGGCACATGAGAAAACAAAAAGTTACATTTATTTTTTCAAGGATACGCTGTGTTCACAGGAGAGGGATGCCGAGATTTCCACTGAGAATAGAACAGTGCTCGTGTAGTGAAGGGCATACATTTGAGAATAAGTAGGGCAACTCCAATCAAATATTCAAAATTGTAAAGTTAGTATACATTTTACTTTGATGCCAGTCAATTTGGCATTGCAGCCTGGGCTTGCAGCTGTGATGCAGTGAACGTTTCTTAAATTCTTGAACCTTGATCACAATTTGAGTCCTGAATTCCATTCTCTGGGAACCACACATATTGGAAATACGAATAATACTATGATGCACCCCCCATTACGAGTGGCCAGGTGTTGGACGTAATAATTATAGCACCCAAAAAAATAAATAATGACGTGGATTTTGGTGCTGGAAACATCAAAATCCGCATGCCTAAGTAGTCACTGAGCACTTTTCCCCTGGTAAATTATGGCAGACCTGCCATAATGTAACTGTGAAAAACTATGTAGGTTGGTATTTGGTGCACACGTCGCATTCTAGTATGTGTGATGACAAGAAATCCCTTGATGAATGGATGAACAGTAGGAAATTTCCAACCTAGCATTTATTTAATCATTTAAAGGTTGCTAAACGGAAGCAGTATCATCAGCTAGGAAACGAATTAAACTGTAGGATTTCATAACATCCACTAGTGATACCAAGGCATCAGTTTTATTAAAATGTAGTGCCCTGATCAAAATGCCATATGGACGCTCCATGCATGCATTTCGTATAAGACCGTTACTGTTTGAATAGGAAACCATGTGATGATTCCACGTGAGACTTTTTGGATTAAACATTTATTTTGGAAAATCTATTTCTTCTTCCTACATTTTAATTAATACTCACGGCAGATGTGCGGGGTTCTCCAAGATATACAGGCGCCAAATTCATTGCAGATCTGAGCATAGGCTGCAATTGCTGTACAGAAACATTCACAATCTCCACCAGTGTCACAGGCACAGGAATCACTCACGCAGGCCTCATAATATTTAGTTGGATCGACCTGGTGAAAGAAGGGTACTAACAATATTATTTCAAATGTGTCTACACCTAGTCTCTTTAGTAGAGTTCAAGCCGTAGACCTTTCTACCCTACCTAAATAAGCAGCTATCTCGTAATGTTAACAATCATGTCTAAACCTTGAGAAGTGTAAGGCATAAGAACATCGGTGAGTAGCATTTTAAAAATGTGCTACTCAGAGGACCCGATGAACTGTCGTCCACTGCAGCAAATTATATTCGTGCCTCACTCTCATTTTCAGCACAGGGGATTTGTGGTCAACTGCAATGTGGCTACTTCCTTGAATGTGGGAGTGTTGTAAGACATGTTTACTTTAGATTTTTAATTCATTTGAGGATTGACAAATGTTATCATACTGGAATACCCTACATTGCAAATGAGATGAGAGGTACTTTTCTGCCAGGCAGTTTTAATTTATTTCCTACGTTCTTAATAACTCAACGAATAAACCTCTAGCCAGTGCCACACGTTTTTGAAGGATGCATAGATTGTGAGAGGCAATTCCCAACTGACAATTCAGAATGAGCTTCCCTGTGTACTCCAGGTACTTAAAAGTAGAGTTTAATTGAAATTCCTGAAAGAAACAGTTCTAAATCTGGTTTCTATATCATGCGATGTTATGTTCCAGGTACCGTACCTGAGAGTGGCAAGCAACAAAGACATTGCTGTTGATGATACTGCACTGCTTCTGGGCCCAGGACTTCCGGTAAGGGTTTGCAGAGCATGCATCCTTGGGTTCTTTGGCATCTGGACAGATAGGAGAGAACTTCCAGCTGTTTCCAAATTCTATTACATCCCCGACCACAGACTGACTCCTGGTGGTAAAGTCGTTGTTACTGTTGCCGTCGTAGTTCCCACAAAGGCCACAGACTTTACCCTATACAAGGATAGAGTAAATGAGTCTTTAGTAAGGTTAAAATAAAAAGGTTTTTGAATACATCAAAGATCCTGTCCATAACTGTACACTTAGGGGTCGATTCCGATTCAGTAAAATCCCCTACGAATAGCCGTACGGAGCATTTTTCCCATACGAATCGTACACCTTCAACGTCCCCGTACGTACGATGAAGTACGATCCGAACCCAAAGCAGATCTCCGTACAAATCGTATGAAACACCGTACGACTTACAAATACGTACAAATCGCATTCGGAACATGCAGTATGCGACGTCCGTACAGATCGAAGCAGCTTTTTCCGACCCAGTAAGTACGATTCATTACGACAACACTCCGTACGACTATTTTTTTCTACAGGAGTTTAAAACGTCCATAAAAGCAGATTTCGACTTGAACCGCATGCGAAACGGACCCCCACGGTACGCGAGTACACCCCATGATTGCAGAGGCACGGTGCGTAGGGGTACGGTGCATAGGGGTACGGTGCGCACCTCCATGATTGCAGGGGTACGGTATGTAGGGGTACGGTGCCACAGGGTACGGTGCGTTGGGGTACAGAGCATAGAGGTATGGGGCGTACCCCCAGGATTGAAGGGTATGGTGCATATGTGAATGTGTGGCTCTCCGTACGAATTGCTCATACGACAATTCATATGGTTCACTTTCAGGGTCCGTTTCGTACGGATTTTCCCTTGCTTTTCTTACAGTTTGCAACGATTCTGACGTATTTTTTTACTGCGGATCGTACTACGCGATTCGGACAGATTTGTACGATTTGTACGGAAACGGCTATGAATTCGAATCGTCGAATGGATTAGTTACCCGAATCGGAATCGACCCTTTAATGTTGTGTTTACACTTTCTGAAGATTTCTAAGGTATATTATTTACCTAGATATTTGCATAATGACTAAGGATAATTAACACTTATAAATATGTGAAAAAAGTAAGCTACACTAACTACTACTAGCTTTGCACATTATTGTTGAAACATATGATGCTTTGCCACATTACTTGCTTTAGAAACGTTTGCAAATGTATTTAGTGGAAGGTTCGGAAAAATGTTGATTTCCTGTGTGAACATCTGTGGAGTTTACAATCATTGCAGTCCGTGAAGGTAGATTTTTTAGTTTAATTAATTTTACAAAACATCACTGGCAGGAAAAATTCATGCAGAAAGGTTTTTGAGGAAGAATGTCAGTCTGCAATACAATGTGCACTCTAAAATGAGTTTGTAGTCGAATAATTTTTTGCCTGAAACCTACGTTAGCCAAATTTCCTTTTCCGCAATTTGAACATGGCGCACCTCTGACAAAGTTGTAAAGCCTGCAAAGTGTTGAAGCAAGTTTCACATAGTTTGTGGAGAAACAGACTGCAACATTGCACAACAAATATATTTAGTTAATCGCTGATGGTCATTGCACATAATTCTCTTCATGTAACACAACCGATATTGTTATTTTGCATTTGTGTAGCGTACAATCTGCCGTTAGTGTGACACTGCAACTTTTAATAACATTGTGGTTTCTACAATGGAAAACTCAAAACAACACCATGTCCTGTTATGTAATCTGTCAGCTGACTTTATACGCTGTAACATAGTCTCTCTGCAAACCTGCAAGTTAATTTTCATGTAAATATCATATTGTTCTCCTGCCGTTAGGTGGCCATAGTACTTTGTGGGATTGTACTAATACAGCACAGCTATTTTAATTGAGCTGTTTACTCGTAGGACGCCTTCCTGTGGCTGCAGCTTACATATTCTCTCAAATATGGTCTGCGGCTGTGGTTTCTCACCTGGAAGTCTGAGTTAAGTCTGATAAAGATGCTGGTCTTCCTGTCCCACACAAGGATCAGTCCATTGCTGGCTTCAATCACCAGGTAGATGCCCATGTTACGGACCTTGTATGGCACTTCTGCCCCGATGCCCCTCTCAATCACTCCAATGTGCTCATCAGAGAGTATCAGCTCAAAGCTCTGAAAAAATATAATTGAGTGCGCTTGTTAGGATTGCAAAAGGTCAGGTAAACATTCTCACTTTAAACGTAATTTAGCCTGCATCGTACAGAACTAATCTCAATTTGTTTGTAAAGAGTAACAAACTTTACTTGTTGTTAATAGTAGTCTGTAAATAGTATGCAAACTTTAATAAAATATTCCTTTATCATGCATATTGAAGCATCTAAATATGTTGGGCAGAACAGAACCCTAATGTCTCACTGCATCTCAGAGTTAAATTCAATGTTTTTGTGAAATGAATCTTTCTAGTCATGCTAATACTGTGTAGGTTTCTCTGAGAGCGGTCAGGTTCGTGCAGTTCTTGATTAATCTCAGAACCGTACCCCACTACCACACGCATTACTACAAAATGCCTCTGAATGGGTGTGGGTAAATGACAAGGGAAACAACGTTAATGTAAATAATTCAGTAGTTGGCCTATACATCGTGTAGCCAATCCAGGCTTAGTTTAGGAGGGAGCTCCAAGGATGGATCCATGCACCATCCTTTGTTATTATTAAAGTAGTTGCTTATTGATTAGGAGTCTGTGTTACTTTAATTGTTATCATTTGAAAAGTTAAGGGTCCTGATGTAGATTCAAATAGAAAAGTAGTGAAGAGCAGTGAACAGGGTAAGAATAAGCCATTGGAGTACAGCAGAATGACCTAAGCCTTACTCTCTGACATTCTTAGTTTGTGGACCCTGGCACAAAAAACTTAAATGAACTTTTGAAGTTTGTTTAAAAGAAAACAATAGCAACTTTAGGGAGGTCATGGCATAGGCAGTAGGCCCAAGTATCTCTATACAACAAGCCCAGCAAGTATTTTGATTGATATACTAATTTTATGTCCTCAAGATGGTCTTATAGATGGACAACAAAAATGACCGAAACGTTGATGCATCAAACCATTTTCTATTTTACTGAAGACATTTTGTGCATAGGCTATTTTCCTTGACGAGCCTTATCTGAAATGGGTTATAGTACATTGGTGACAAGGATAAACTGTTTCATGTGATTGTGGTTTTCTGTCACTCCTGTATATGAATAATTTTGTACCCTTAATTTTGTACTTCTGGTTATAAATGTAAACATAACGAATACACCTGGCTCTGTTCAGTATTATTCACTATGGATTGTTCTGAGTTGATGTTGAAAATGTACACTTTTGATGCTACTATTAGGGCATATACTAATAATGTAATGGAATGAAATTTACTATGGGGCCCAAGGTAGCATCGCCATGCTGGCTGAGCTTAATTGATAAATTTGACATATGTCTCTTTCAAGAGACCTGGGCCGTTGAACCAGTATTTAGACTAGGCTACCTGAACTTCTATGTTCCGGCTGTGAGAGGGCAGAAGGGACGACCAGTGGGTGGAATTCGTGATCTGGGCCAAGCAGAATTTAAGCTGCAGTATTAAATTACTTCCAGTCTTACACTGTGACATTCTTGCAGTAAGACTCATCTTTCTGTGTAGCCTAAAATTGATATTATCAATGTCTATGCTAGAGGTGTACCTGGAGGGAAAAAATCGGAGGTTATAACGGCTTTAGAAGCATTGACTGAATCTATGCCAGCCAGTGTATTGCCGCTAATTGCGGGTGATTTTAACACAACATTTGAGCCTCTAGGATTCCAAGACCTAAATCTGTCAGAGGAAGAAGACTCAAGATGGGGTGTTCCCCGACTCAAGACCAGGCCTATAAGTAAATGGACTGAGGCCGCATTGCACCTGAATGGGTTCTGGCTAGTAAACCAGTTAAGGGCCACAAATAGTCGAACACCTTCTGACAGGATGGGGAAGAAAACCTATGATAATGGCATAAGGTCAAGTAAAATTTACTATTTGCTTGTCCACCTAAAGCTCTGGCATTCTCTCGTGGACATGGAGGTGAAGACTCGCATAGAGAGTGACCATAATCCCTTGACCTTATTATTTAGAATGGGTGTGGAAGGTATGGCAGGTGTGACTGAAGAATCAACAGCCCCAGAAACTATCCTAACAAATGACGAGCGTCACCATAAGTGGAGTAAAGTTGTTGAACAACCTGAAACGCTGATTGCTATTAAAGATAGAGTAGACAAGATATTAGCTACTTTAGGGTCAGGTACAGCTAATGGGATGAAGTACAGTCCATATGTGGAAGACCATGCTGATCTCTTTGCTAACCTCAAAACCTACTTTTGCAAGCCAAGCTCTGCTAGGATAAAACCAAGAAAAAAACCTGAGTGCTGGTATAACAAATCTTGCAGGGAAGCCCGAGCTGAGCTGGGCCTAGCATTAAAAACTAGGAACCCAAGAATAGTAAAAGTGGCTCGAGGCAATTATAGGAAAATAAAGTGTGGGTCAAAAAGAGAATGGGAAGATCACAAATGGCAGGAACTCAAGGGGGCATGTTCGTCTAAAAACCCAAAGCTATTTTGGGATACCAACAAATGGGATGGAGGTGGTTGTGCGGATAGGCCAAAAACAATGTCCCCCAATATTCATGGATTGAGTATTTTAAGCCCCAATATGCCAATACAGAGGATACTGTACTGTACAATACTGAGGCGGCCTTTGTTTTTAAATTTTATGACGATGCAGTTTTTAGCTTGGCGGATGTTGATAGAGCATTAAACTCAGTAATTGAGGGGAGAGCCCCAGTGATGGATTGTATACCTGCAGACCTATTTTTAAATGATAAGGAAAGATGGTGATTATATATCGTCCATCTATCAAATGCCATAGCCCAAGGGATGGCTGTCCCCCACTCATGGAAGGGAGCAGAAATTGTGCCCGTCTACAAAAAAGGGGATAAGTTGTTATCAGGCAACTACAGGCCTATTAGCCTGATTGATTCTATCCAAAAAATAATGGGTCGCATAGTCCTGGGGAAGATACAGGACTGATGGACGAAGGGAACATCTTGAGTCCACTGCAGGCCGGTTTCTGCCCCAGGACCAGCACAATAGAACAAGTCTTTCGGTTTATAATCCTTTATTGGCAAACAGTGGTCCTGGAGAAAGGGGTACTCTATGCGGTATTCGTTGACTTTAGGGCGGCTTTCGACCTAGTCCCGTGCTGTAAACTTTGGGGAGTATTGGAAGAACTTGGAATGGCACCGGAACTGTTGACCTTGGTCGTCCACTTACACAAGGACAACTATGCTAGGGTCAGGTGGGGTAAGCAGGGTGAGGTTACGGATGCCTTCCCTGTTGAGCGGGGCAAGAGGCAGGGTTGCGTCATGGCGCCTACCCTGTTCTCGCTCTTCGTGAATGGGGTGGCAGACTACCTCTCCCTGGTCCCTACTGACGCCCCTGTGATGGCTGGCAATCGTATCCCAATCCTCATGTTCGCGGACGACACTCTGATAATTTCTAAAACCCCAAGTGGTCTGCAACAGGCCCTCCAGCACTTCAAAGACTTTTGCCGACTGCGCTGACTTGAAATAAATACCGCCAAAACAAAGTTTATGTTTGTTACTGAACACAAGCTTTCCAAGTCATCTAAGCCAATTGGAGGAAGTATATATATGCATAACTGCCCGCTAGAGCAGGTTGACGGTTTCCCGTACTTGGGGGTCAACCTTCAAAGAGATATGCGCTGGAATAGTCAATTAAACCTGACCATATTAAGACACCAGCAACAGGCAGGTTTTCTTCTCAAAAGGTTTAAAACTTCCCTTACGAAACCTATTAGGACAATCCTTGAGATCAACGGGATGAAGGTGTTAGGTTCGGTCCTTTATGGAGCAGAACTATGGGGGTTTGAAAATTTGACAGATCTGACATTAGTAGAAAATGAATTTTTGTGTAAAGCCACTAGTGTCCCGAAAAGTACCCCCCTAACACCTCTGTTTTGGGATCTTTGCAAAAAAGCTGTACAAGATCTGGCCACTCTGCGTCCATTATTGTACTGGCACAGATTATGGACTATTGAGGAGTTACACCATTATGCCCGGGGTCTCAAGGAAATCATTGAAAAGGATCACTTTCATAAAATTAGCTGGTTGAAGGCAATTAGATCCCTGCTGGGGAGAATGGGTATGAGTGAACTGTGGGATGACCCAACAAATGCAATATTTCCATCTAAGAAAGATATGAAGGCCACATACTGGAAGCTGGTTACCTCAGAAAAATGTGCTAAAGGCCTCTCATCTCACCTTACAGTGCGATTTCTTGAATTTAAGGCTTACCCAGCTTTGGAACCGTCCTGGGATGCCATTGAGAAACCGTCTGACCTCAAGCTCTACTTCCAATTCAGGGTAGGCACCCTCCCCACAAGGTCATTTTCAGCAGGGTGGGCTGGGACTAATGATGATAAATGCCCTAAATGCAGGGACAAACATGAAACCATAAGCCATCTATTGTTCTTTTGTCCTCTTTATACTGCTCCGCGAGAAAAATGGGTAAAACCAATATGTCGACTAATTGGTTCCCGAAAGCATGAAGAGGTGATAGGAATATTATGCACAGATCCCAGCCTCTCAATTGCTAACGCTATGGCAAAGTTTTTGAAATGGGCATGGATTATTCGATTGAAAATAAATTGACAATATCACGGGTAGATTCAATTAATGGGAGGGCACCCCTTACTATGATTAACTGAGTTACGAGGACTGACCTCTAGCTTCTAACTACTGTAATTTCTACATCCCCCTTTTTAAACAAATATTAGTCTGGTTTTAAGCGGTTGTATTTTTAAAGTTGTATATTCAACATTAGTCTTGTGGAGTTTAATTTTCTTTTTAATTATTTATGCAAATGTATTTTTATAAAATTTTAGATTGTGATAAATGTATGTTTATGTGATACTTTTATGACTTAATTGTCGAATAAAGTTTAATTAAAAAAAAAAAGAAATTTCCTGTTAAAATCCCTTGTAGGCATCTTTAATGTTTAGATTTTAAAATGTTGGCATTTTTTTGCTCTTAAACTAGTGTGCCTGTCTCCAATACACTTCTGGGGTGGCTGACAGCTGGGCCTTGTGCCTGGCTTCTAGGCAGCTACACACAAAGGGAGCAAAGGATTAATTGGGCATTAATGGGCCATTGACTGACATGATGAGGAGCAGAGCTGATCACTGTCTCACTTACACATGTTTGGGATGTGTCCTGTCCCCACAGAAAGAGCTCCTTAGCCCTGTGCAGCAAGTCTGAAGCCAGGGCAGAAAAAGGAGGACATTTGCAGACTTCAAAGACCTTTCTTTGAACTCACTTCCACTTCAAAGGCACAACTGGGTATAAGTACTGGGCCTCTGACCCTACAAACTCATTACACTTAAGGACATGTTCATACTCAAAAGTGCTACATTAGGTTTTCTCCTGTTGCTTTATTTCGGTGGAGGTCTTTTCACATGCAACTCTTTTCTTTGTTCTATCACACTTCGATTCTATTTGACCTAGTAATAAGTTCATAAGGCATATTGCAATGTACCCATATCGCTGCCAGAGTGTCTTTCTGAATTGCTAGCCAGTAAATCCCTTATTTTAATTCTAATTTTGATTCATATAAGTATTTAGCAAATAGTTGATCACAAAATTTAGTTTCATACCAAGAGCTGACAATATGTTTCATGTTCATTATTTTTACAGTGCCCCTGAGGAAGGGAGTTTCCCAAAATGCATTGGGCCTTGATTCAAGTTTCAATAATGTTACAAATGTGCATATGATCGATTGGCAGTCATGTTTCTTCCATTTTGTATAATAAGTAGTGTTATATTGATTGAGTTTTGTTATATGCAAGAACAAAGTTCTCAAATGGTTTTTTGATTTCAGAAAAAGTAAATGATAATATAAAACAGAATTTATAATTTGGTATCTTTTTACTGATTACAGATGACTCATACTAAGTACTGTTCAATGTGATATACTTTACAACCAGTTGTGCATTTGGCATACTAGTGTGGCTTCCACCAGAAGTTGTTCTTTCAATTAGGCTGGCTGCCTTCTTAACCAAATAGCACACTAACTTTGTGAAACTTATTCTTACATTTAGAAAACTCAGCATTTAGAATAGGTGTGCGCAGGCAAACACTTCATCATGTTCATACTCTGCCAGGAAGAAGGACTTTTGTGCTGATGAAAGACTGTCACTTTACAGGACTGCTGCTCTAAAAAAATGTATTTTCTGCTGTGCTGTGCTGACCTTCCTGCTGACTGCTGCTTTCTCTGCCTTAGTGAGAAGGACTGGAGCGTCACCATTTGAACCCAGAGTGACTCCAAGAGCTTGTCTGCTTGCCTCCTGATTCTTTGCTTCCTGAAACTCTGCAAAAGCACCTGGACTCTGTCACCTATGAGGTCTACCTTGCCATGGAGTGCCTATCCAGTCCTGGGCCCTTTGAAGTGGGTTTTCTGTGCTGAACAAGCAAAATCCTTTCATCGCCTTTGTTGCAGCGGTTGGAACCAGTACATCTCCTGCAGCATAGACTGATCACCTGCCAAAGACTTTGCATCGCCAGCTGCGTGGCTTTACAATGATGTATCTCAAAATGCGTGGTCCAGAACTGATGCATCGCCTACATCCGTCTGGATCGACGACGAAACATTGCCTCCTCTGGTCCACGCATCTGGCCGGTCGATGGCACAACCAAGGTACTTTTCAGTGGAACCAATTTGATTTCTTTATCTGACCCGTATTTCATCGCTGTCAGCCTAAACTTTTGGATTCACCCCAGTCAAGCGCGACCAGATGTCCCCGGTTGGCGCTTTATGCTTTTAAATGCCATATTTCATTTCATCTTTAAAAATTCATAACTCCTATTCTACTTATTGGATTTTTTTGCTTTGTGGTCTCGTTTTGTTCTTTAAATTTAACTCTATTTTTCTAATATTTTCTATTTTAACTGTTGCACAAATACTTCACACTTTGCCTCTTAAGTTAAACCTGACTGCTCTGTGCCAAGCCACCAGAGGCTGAGCACAGGTTAATTTAGGGTGTGTATCTACTCTGACTAGGATTGTGATCCCTACTTGGGCAGGGTGCATACCTCTGCCAGCTAGAGACCCAATTTCTAACACCTGACCTATCAGTCTATGGAAGTACTAAAGCCATGTACTAAGACTGCTGAGTAGCAGAATGTTATCTAATTTTTAAAGTGTTATCCCTTAATAAATACTCCAACTAAGACTTTATTGATCATGTCCCAAGCTAGCACATGCAGATTCTTGAAGGTCTGTAACAAGCAAAGAATGATATTGCATTATCTTTTTCTGCAATTCTTCACAAGACTACATGAGTGGTTTTTTTAATCTGTTTGCTTTGGCATCCGTGATGAAGACCCACAAAAGAATGAAGTGTAGTGATTGTTAGGAACATCTCACAAAGTGGATGATATTTCAACATAGAGCATGTTGGACCTGTTATTGCTGACTCTACTTACAGCAAAGAAGATTTTAATGGCCTTGGAGCAGCTGGTGCCAGTGGTGCCGCAGGGAATGTTCTCAGTGATCACTCGGAAACTGCTGTTGGCTTTGTCACTGCTACAGTGGTCCTGAGGAGGTAAAGTAGATTGAGTTAATTCCTGGATGGGGCTCCTGTATCAATCCCACTGAGCATTTGACCAGCTGAAAACAAGCTTTTCACCTGGGCTAGGGTATATTCACAGTCTCCGTTGAAGCTGTACTGCTTGCCATCGAAGGTGATGTAGTGTCCATCGCCGTACACCGTGCATGTCCCAAGGCAGGGAACATTGGTGCATTCCCACATCCGGTTCTTACAAGTACTATAAAGAGGAAATATATCATATTACAAATGTGTACAGTCTTCTTATTTTCTTTTACAGTTATTTCTACTGTGCTTTGAAATGTAGCCAGAAAAAAACACTCATCATAAAGCCTGTTTTCTTGGGACTAGTTACAACAGGCAGGATAAGCCTCTGATTGCTAAGAAAATCTGGCGAGATAACTGCCTGTTGAAATCACATTTGAAGTTTCTCCAAACTAAGGGCCTCATTTATGAGAAATGACGCATCGCTTTGTGTAAGCAGCGATGCGATGGCATGTTTTACGCCGCTGATGCGTCACAAAAAGTGAAGCATCAAAATTGCAAAACTGACACAAGACTTCATAAATGAGACCCTAAATGTTTAGGTAGTGCCGAGCATTTGTTTGCAATAATGTGAATGACAGTATGGAATTCCTCGTTGAGCTCTGGGATAACCTAGGCTACTTCATTGAGCGTATACAACACAGAAATGTGAAACTGAAATCGAACATGAAGTCACTTGACACAAACATCTGTATGCACCCCTGGGCTCCATTGTTGTGGATTTGGTACTATCGCTTGGACTGTTGGTGTACACCTTTCCTTTACTGCTTAGAGTGCAGTGAGCATAACCACGGAGATGTTCGCATTCTAAACGTGCATGGTGAAACATTTCATGGAGAGAGCAACTGCACATGAAAAGATTAAGAGGAAACTCACCATGTGTTGCATTTGGCCTTGATGGTATCCCCTGGCTGGTAGACGGCGTTGTTGTGCACGCACGGGCAGTGGTCTGCCTTGATACAGTTGCCTTTGCCATCGGACACCAGCCCCTGAGGGCACATGCAGCCGGAGGTGCAATGGGTGCTGTACTGTGAAAGCCAAGAAAAGACAGGGGTGTCAGAATACTCACTCATTTGGGTATGAACTGATGGCCCAGAGTGTTCACAATGGCAGGTAAACGAAACTACAAGCTGTGTTAACTCTCATCCTGAAGAGGAGACTGGAATATGCAAAGCTCCACGAACATGCGTTCACCCCCACGAAGAGCTGCGTCGGGCGGAAGTGACGTGAGCTGAACAAGATGTTTGACCTCCTCACCCCTGTACTGACGGAGCCACCCGGCCCGTCCACACACGCACGCACGCACACACTCAGCCTGGGGGCGGGTCAAGCCCTCAGGCATAAATGAACGGGCGCAAGACCGTCTCGTGGTCTTCGGCCCCTAGTGCATAGCCAGGCTCACGTGTCATCATTTGTGACTGAGTGTATTAGGTCCCACTCTGAGGCATAGTTATCCCCTGACCCTTCCAAGTACTACACTGGTGACAAGGCGGGTACTTTGCCCACGCCTCGCCCCCGCGGACGCACTTGCCGTGTCCTGCGGTGCCCTGAGTGCCGCGCTCGCGCTGCCTGCGCTCGAGCCCGCGGCTGCGGCCTGTTTTCCCCTCGCGGGTGCCGTCCCGCCACCGTGGCGAGTCTGGCCCTACCGGGACTTCTGCCTCCTCAGCGCGCCTGCCTTGGTGCACAGGTGAGCCCCCCCCCCAGGAGACTGCATTCGCCGCTCGCTGCGAGGGACATTCCGTGCAAAGCAGCATTTCCTGCAGAGGCCCAGCAGCGCCTCCCTGACAGCCCAGCATCACAACCCCTGTGCCGGGGGAGGGAACCACGCAGCAGCCCACCAGGTGTCAGCTGGAGGGATCTATCGGCCATCGACGCTCACCCAGCCTCCGCGCCTGCTTCACGCGGGCGCGAACACCCCGCCCTGCGATTCCTCACGCATCTCGCGGAGGCCCGATTTTCCCCTAGTAAAGAAGGAGGTGCTGCTCCAGAGCTACTAACATGCCAACACAAGGGACTACAGGCCTAGTGGGCAGTCTACATGGCCCAAGCACAGCCAGAAACACAGAGCGACAGCAAGAGGCCCACCACACCACAGCCATAGCAGCCGGCCAGGCACCGTCGACACAGACCTGCGTCAGCGCGTAGCTCACGCACCACCACGTGCTAAGAATGAGTCTACGGGCAGCCGCTGGCAATGCTGACCCAGACCCAGCCCTACAAGCTCCTGCTCCACAGACGGTGGTACCACAATATGCGTAGGCTCCTACCCCTGTCGCCAACGCCACACCTGCTCTGCCGGGACACGCCATGGTAGCTCCGCTCCCGCCATTCAGTGAACTGGCGGACCCGCCCACGGCCGCCGCGCGGTGGCGCCTCTGGCTAGGCCGGTTGGAGCATTACTTCGTAGGAGTAAGAGAGACGGATGCAAAGGTCAAGCGCTCACTGCTCATGTGCTACGGAGTTGATGAGCTATACAAACTATTTGAGACCCTGCCAGACAGAGGAGACGAAAACGACTACACTGCGGCCATCACTGCGCTCAATCGCCACTTTGACCCCTGCGCCAACCCGTATTATGAGTGATTCAAGCTATGCCAGGCCCGCCAGGTGGAAGGCAAGTCGATCGGCATATACTATGCGAGGCTTCGCAAGCTTGCAACTTCCTGCGAATTGCCAGACCGAACACTGGAATTCAGAGCACAGCTCATCCAAAGCTGTCGGTCGGTTCAGCTGAGGAGTCTCATCCTGCGGCACTCCTGGATAAGCCTGGACGAAATTCTAGTGTTGGCCAGGTCGCACAAACTCTCGAATGCCCGAGCGGAAGCGATGCAAGCAGCACTCTATAGACCCACCATGCCGGCCAGACACGTGTCCGTTAAAGAGGAGCATGTCGACGTCATCAGAACGAGGACACTCCCGGCCGCCCAGAAAGGCCGGCAGCCAACTGCCTCACGCTCCGCATGTGGGAACTGCGGAATGGATCACCCCTAAAATGGCAGGTGCTTCGCGAGAGGAAAAACTTGCTCCAACTGCAGAAAACGGAATAATTTTGCAGCAACGGCAGTCAACGTGCTTGTCCGAGTGGGAGGAACGTCAGCCAAGGAGCGCGCCAAATCTCGCTCGAAGACCCCGGCCCCTGTAATCGGCATTCCGAATGGACGAGGAGGACGACAATGACGTATTCTTCATCTCATTCGTGGGTCAGGATGGATCGAGAAGAAGGCCCCGGCCAATGTGCGAAGTCCAGAACGCAGGATCCCCGGTACAGGCGTTGATTGACACGGGAGCGTTCGTGAACCTGATGGACAACTCACAGTACAAACTACTGTCCCCCCGACCGCCGCTGTCACCCCCAAAAGCCAGAATATACACGTACGACAGTGATGATCCCTTGCCCCTACGTGAAGTGATTGATGTGACGGTAGCTTGCAATGGCCAAAAGGTGAAGAAAAAATTTCACGAGACGGGAGGCAAGCGTGGCACGCTTCTCAGCTGCCACACAGCGGAGGACCTTCGGCTAGTATTTTTCGCCACCCAGATACACGAGCGACATGCGGACGCCATGTTGAATGAATTCCCGGTGCTCTTCCAAGGGCTAGGCGGCCTCAGAGGAAAGATGTTCAAGCTACACAACGACCACACGGTGAAACCGACAGCATTGCGACACAGGAGGGTACCTTTCCACCTGCGGCCGCAGGTAGAAGAAGAACTGAAAAAGCTGGATGAGCTCGGGGTAATCGAGAAAGTGTCGGGCCCGAAGCCCTGGGTGTCGCCCCTCGTAGTGGCCCCCAAGCCCAAACAACCGGGCACCATAAGACTCTGTGTGGACATGCGCCTCCCCAACAAGGCAGTCAAGAGGGAGCAACACCTCACGCCAACGATGGACGATATAGCGGCGGACTAGAATGGAGCACGCTGGTTCTCCAAACTGGACTTAAACGCAGGCTACCACCAGCTTGAGCTACACCCCGACAACAGGAACATCACAGCCTTCTCGACCCGCGTTGGTCTCCGCAGGCACAAACGTCTGAGCCTCGGCATCTGATCGGCCGCTGAAGTGTTCCAAAAGGCAATAAGGGAGACGCTGACAGGACTTCCAGTGGTCATCAACTTAAGTGACGATATTCTGGTCTTCTCTAAGACGCTGGAGGAGCATCATGGACACCTTCGGGCTACACTTCGAAGGCTGGCTGAACACGAACTTACTCTTCACCGTGAGAAATGCTCGTTCTACAATGAATTCTTTGGATACGTGTTCTCCCAAGACGGCCTGAGAGTGGATCCGAAGAAGGTAGACGCCATCCGGGCAGCGCCCAAGCCGACATCTGCAACAGAAGTTCGCAGCTTCTTAGGGATGGCCACATACTGTGGCCATTTCATCCCCAATCTGGCGTCCCTGTCAGAGCCCCTACGGACACTCACCAAGGCAGGCCATCCATGCACATGGTCCGTGAAGGAGTAGGAGGCATTCTGTGCCGTGAAACTTGCACTCATAAAAGACAAGGTCATGACGTACTTCAGACCACACAGACAGACGGAGGTTGTCGAGGACGCCAGCCCGGTAGGGCTAGGGGGGTCCTGATGCAGAAAACGGAAGACCAAGAGTGGGTACCCACGGCCTACGCCAGCCGAGCACTGACACCGACGGAGATGCGCTATGCACAGATAGAAAGGGAGGCGCTCACCATTAAATGGGCTTGTCAGCACTTTCATTTGTACCTTTTCGGTCACGAGTTCAAAGTCGTCACGGACCACAAACCTCTAGTGCCACTATTCGGGGGTTCTGCCAGGCTTGCGCCACCCCGGATCGAAAGGTGGGCTGTCCAACTTCAAACATACCAATTCGAAGTCGTCGTCCGGCCAGGAGCAGACAATCCAGCAGACTTCTTGTCGCGCCATCCGGGACACCCCTCCACCGCGGCAGAGCTAGACGACCTTGTAGACGTGGAGGAGTTTGTCAGGGTGCTATCGCAAGACGCATGCCCGAAGGCCCTTACCCTAGAAGTGATTGGGGAAGCCACAGACCAAGATGAATGTCTCGGCTGGGTGAACGCCACGCTCGAAAATCGAAACTGGAAATGTTTACTGGATGGAGCCAGTGCACTAAGTCAGAATGAACAGACCTTTCGGCAGCAGATGTGGCGAGCACAGAGTGAACTTAGCACGGGACCCCATGGGGTGGTCGTGCATGGTGCCACCATTGTCATCCCCTCGAGCCAGCAGCGAGAAGTAGTTTGCCTCGCTCATCAAGGACACCAGAGAGTGGCAAAGACGAAGGCTCATCTGCGTGGCCAGGTGTGGTTCCCAGGCATTGACAATGCTGTGGAGAAAGAAATCCGCAATTGCTACTCGTGTGTCATCACCAGCCAGGAACCGGCGCTGCACCCCGTCATCACAGAGGACCTGTGCGACATTCCATGGTCAAAGATAAGCATCGACTTTGGCTCTTTTCCCGATGGGCGACAAGCCCTGTTACTGATCGACTCATGCTCCAGATTCCCGGTGGTAGAGGTGGTACCTTCCACTGCGTTCAGTCACGTGAAGCCAGCGCTAGACCGGACTTTTGCCATGCTAGGTTTTCCTGATGAGATAAGGTCAGACAATGGACCACCCTTCCAGGGCAGTGACTTCAGGGCCTATCTAAGCATGCGAGGAATCAACCACAGAAAGATCACGCCACAGTGGCCTCAAACCAATGGCGAGGTCGAAAGGTTCAATGAACCGGGCGTTGCAGATTGGCGTGTAAAAAGGTGAAGCACCAGAAGAGTGCCTGGCGCAGTTCCTTAGCGCCTACAGGCAAACACCACACTGCACCACAAAATGTGCGCCGGCGCATGTCATGTTTTGGAGAACCCCACGAGACTGTATACCGACAAGCCCGGCGTGGCAGTCCCCGGAGCTGAGCATGAGGAGACTCAAGACAGAAGGAGGCACACCAATGAAAGAGCAAGCCGGGCGCGAGCGGCCCGAGTCAGACCCCTAGCGGTCAGAGACCATGTGGTGCTGAAGACCCGGCACCGCAACTGGAAGTATCAGACCACATTCGAACCCGAGGTGTGGGAGATCGTGAACATCCACGGCACCATGGTGTCAGCCTCACACGCATGAGAGCCGTAACGAGGAATGTATCGTGGTTCAAGCGAGTCTCCAATGAAGGAACCCCGAGGGAATCGATGCCAGATGATGTGGAGGGGGTGACGAAGACGCAACGCTCCTCGGGACTCCGGCAAACCAACAAGATCAGGAACTGTCGGTGCCCCGGCCAGCAACAGAGTTAAATGTCACCCAGGCGAGTCCCGCATGCGACACTGAGGAACCCATGAGAGAAGGACTGGCTGGAGAGCAACGGAACAGGAGGTACAATCTCCGACCAAACCCGGCCCCCAGTCAGAGACTCAAGGACTATGCATGTGGTCTCCGTGCCGCTAAAACATACAAATAGCCAGGACTAAATAACTGTGAGTTTGGAGGGATGTACTGACGGAGCCCTCCGGCCCGTCCACACACGCATGCACGCACACACTCAGCCTGGGGGCGGGTCAAGCCCTCAGGCATAAATAAACGGGTGCGAGACCGTCTCGTGGTCTTCGGCCCCAAGTGCAAAGCCAGGCTCACGTGTCGTCATTTGTGACTGAGTGTATTAGGCCCCACTCTGAGGCATAGGTATCCCCTGACTCTTCCATGCACTACAACTCCCATGCAGAAAGTGGTAAACACGGTCTTCGAAGAACCAAAAAAACACAATTGCGTTGGTGCAAAAGATAAACGTCTATTCCTGACGCAGTTCCAGAGGCGCAACTAGAGCCACATTTTTTTTTTGGGGGGGGGGGGGACTGAAACATTAAGAAGTAGGTAGAGTGGCGCTGCAGTGGCTCTTAGAAGGGGTGAAACATCAACAAAGCCTTTTAAAGACCTGTGAAGTGCTCTGGTGTGGCTGTGTGCATGCCCGGGAGCTGTCTGAGCCCGGGCTGCCACACACGACGGGGTGGGGGTGGGGGGCTAAAGCCCTTTGATTCCAATGGGTGTTGCGCGCCTGCGCAGTTCCATGCTCTCATCTTCGCAGTCCATCATCCAGTATGGCAGCCATTCACACACCGAAAAGGAAACTTAAACCCAATAGGCACTTACGCATTGCATATCAAGTGTGTGGCAGCTTTTCTGGCACTCTGCTCCTGGTGTACCAGCAGTGACATTGGCACAGTCAAAGTAGAGCATGGGCGCAGGGCATTCTGGGGGAGTAAAAGATAGGTAATAAAGTAAGTGACTTGAAACGTGTTTAAGACCTGAAAATCAGCCACCGTGCGGGCCCTTCTGATGCAACGCCCACCCCTGTAGCTTCCGCCCTCACACGAAGTCCCTGCCTACACTTTTGCACTAAAAGGTTACTCAGGTCCCCCTTAGGCGAATGAAGCAGATCCTGCCAGGCCAATTAACAGAGGCTGTCTGAGAAGAACAGAAGAGTGGAGAGGAGAATGTATTTTACCTGGCTTTGAGGATCCAATGCAGCTGAGCTGCCCTTGTGTGCAGGTGCTGCAGGGAGAAAGGTAAGAGACAGCATCAGTTTTTGATTTTTTGACATTCACTTTCATTTGTATATTTTATGTTGCTTTTCCCGCTCCAGCGTCCACGGGACTCAATTTATTTTTGTTATTATTTAAAAGTTTTCAAGGCAAAGGGTAGGGACATTTCTTCATAGGGATATTTTCCAGAGAGACCCGAGGGATATTCACGAAAATAAATTTACATAGTTTAGGCCGGAGAATCTCGGAAATTAAAAACTTGTAACGTATCGATATTTGCATTGTAATGTTATTGTGCTTGTCCATTGGCAGTCTACTGTGTGCCATTTCTTAATTTCTAAGCGGGACCCACTTTCTGAGGTAATCTACCAAGGATCGATCGGCTTTACCCCTCAGTGCTTCCAGCTAAAAAAAAATATCTGTGCACGTGACAAAGGACACCAAGCTGTCTACTCTGGCTGGATCTCGTTAGGGCAGAGTCAGCCCTTCATCCTTCAGAGGTCTTAAACTGAACAATTATTAGTATTATACAATTTATTGAGCTCACCCGTGGGTGTCCTGACACTATGTGAAATCTTGCCTGAGGATTGAAAAGCTTTTCGGAAGGCCAGAAGGCTTGCCATACATAACTCTCAGATACAGAGGAAGCTGATTCCAACAATTGTAAGTTATGCAATGCAAACGTCTGATGTATACACGGCATTTCAAATCCAGTGCAATCCTGAAAATGAGCTAATCATGTAGAATAGCGACCCTCGCCATCAGCTCACCAGAGAATGCCGTTGTCGTGGACAACCTCTCCGGAGGGCACGGCGGTTCCCATGAAATAGCAGGGGCAGACAGCAGCTGGCACACATTTGCCCGATTCGTCCATGTAGGTTCCTTCCTCGCAGGTGCACCCATCCACAGGCACGAATTTAACGCTGCAGGTCAAGTCAGGCTCACTCAGGGAGCGGCAGGTGGGCTGGCAGGAGTTCACCGAGTAGCTGTAGGTCATGGTCTTGGGACAGGCAGTGGTATATTTGGCTGTAACGGGAACAGGTTACATGTTAATACGAAGACAACGAATTGCCAGGGAAACAGGAAGGCATCAACCCCAAGGTGCAATGCTGAGCAACAAGCCCTAGCGCACAGTGTGAACTTGGGCAAGTGCCATCACTGCCCGATGCCAAAGTTCAGATCCAAGATGTTCTGGTGCGGAGAGCTAAAAATGTGCCTGTTTGTGGGAAAAACTGTCAGAAACACAACCCACCTTTGATGTTTTCGAACCAGAATAAGATTTTAAGAAGTAACAAATGCAATTTTAGTTAAGGCAAGGACCTGGACAGATGATAATGCACTAAAGCTTCTGTAAAACAGCTAACAATGCCTATAGAGGATTGAAAACAGGTCAGTGTTAATCCCCACATCCCCTGATCTCTTTAGAAGATTTTCCTAAAAATTAATATTTGCTAAAATTGAGACGGTAAGAACAAAAAATGAGTGATTTCACTTACCGCAGACAGTCTTTCTCCATCCGGTTATGGGTAGGCCCTTGGCAGCACATGCCCTGAAGTAAGAGGAGAGGGCCGCACACATGCAATCCTCGCTCTTCTCGCAGCTGCAGGTGTCAAACATACAGTTCTAGGGAAAACCGAAAAAAGTTTGTTCTTAAAATTCAGCAAAACCCCACAGGACGCTTAAAAAACACTTATTTGCTTTAGATGCCTTTGCAGGTGTGCTGTATAATGGGCTGCGATTATTCAATGCAGTAGTAGTGACTCAGTAACACCATTATCTCTTCCCTATCCTGGTGTGCAAAGCAGCAATAAGTATAAAGCATGAGTATCACAACAGTAGAAGCAGAAGGCACACCCCCAACACAATGGTTTAAATCAACAATGTCGATATCTGTAATAGTTCAGTGTTCAAGACTTACAGCGTAATAGGTGGCCGGGTTCACCTCGGCATGGCAGCTAGCGAAGGGTCCAGTAGGGTCAGTCAGCAACCCACACCAGTGAGAAGCGAACTTCTCTGAAATAACAAACACAGAGACATTACAGACCTCGGTTTCACTCCAGCCACATGAACACCCGCTGCTGATTCCATTAACCGCCCAGGTTTATGGTGCAAATCACAAATTCAATTTAGTGTTATGTATGTTTCTTGTGGCTGTTGAAAACACTGATTCAATCGACCTTCTGTTTGAAGCCCTAACTCGTCCAAAGAGATTCTATTTTTTTCCCAAACAGACTCCTCTGCAGCTCAGGTTGGTTTGGTTGAAGTTAGCTCAACCTGATCCACAATTTAAGGGTGTTTAAACCACTGAAAAGTTGATAGAGATATTTATATAAGTTATAAACAGGTACAATTGTGTGCCATCCGTATACGAGTGGCCCTTCACTGGAAGATTTGAGTTTTTGGAGGCAGAAACAGGTCAACATTGAGTAGTGCTAGTGGGAGGTAAACCTCTAGGGTAGATTAACTCAGCTACAGTGAAAGAAATCTGTCTTGTTGTGTCCTCATGTATTATAGAAAATAATGAAACCAGCTGAAACCCTAAAATCCCTCGTGCTTAAAAGGAATGGTACAAGCATGAGTGTGGTGCTTGTAAACTAGGCAGCGCTTTGCCCAAAAAGATACTGAAGAACAGCCAAGATCATAGGTAAGAACTTAAAAACAACCAGCCATTTATTTGAATAAAAATTTACTTGCCATTTTCAATGCTGAGAGTACATGGATTCTCAAAGATGTTTTTTACATTGGGGCAGCTCGCAGACGTCTTCCAGGTGTTTGCAAAGGCAGCTGCAGTGCCTTCTACGATTCCACTGATGGCTGTGAAGTCATCTGCCTGAACGTCATTGAAGTTTCCACAGAGACCTTTTCAGGGAAGCAGAACAAATCATCAGACACTCATGCACACTGCGCCTACTGGATGAGCATAGGGAGGAGGCGGATATAGAGATCCCATTTCCTTACCACAGGTTTTCCCCTGGTATTCTGGCTCCAGGCTCACATAGACCTGCATGATGGGGATCAGCTGGATCTGAAGCTGGAGACCAAGCTGTGTCTCCACAATAATGAAGAAGGAGGATGGCCTGAAAATGGTAACATTGGCTGGAAATGAGAACAGAATACTTTTTAGCAAAGAAGAAGGGTAAAAGAACCCAAGTCGTGAAGCTTGTTATGAGAGGTGACCACTTGAACAGGTTAGAAAGTTCATGTCGCTTGGATTTTCAGGAGTATTTGCATTAGTTCCATGTTATATTATCGATAACAAAAATATTGCCTCCCTATACTTAAAAAGGTAAGTACAGTAATATCGACTCAAAAAATATTGATTTAAAAAATATAGATGTAAAAAGTATCGACTTTAAAAAATAACAACTTAAACTAAATGAATTAAATATTATTATTATTAACAAATTAAATTAATTTTAATATATATGTTAACTAATTTTATCAAATAAACAACATTTTATTAATATAAACACAAAAAAGTGTACACATACATATATTTACTTAAATACAGTTTATTAACTATTATCTATATTTAATTTATAAACTTTATTAATTATATAAAAACAACATAAACACATATATAAATAATTAAAAATAAATAAAAGTATTTAATATGTTCTATATGTAATTAACACATTAAAATATTAAAAAAAATACATACATTTAAGAACAAAATAAAAACATTAATAGTTAAAACATTAAATAGCGGGAGGGTAAAAATTACTATTCCCACTCCTGAGAGTGCAACAGTAGGGAAAGCGCTGGATAGCGCAGGGGTTAAAAATACTATTACCACTCCAGTGAGTTCAAGAGTAGGGAAAGAGCTGGATAGCGGAGGGGTAAAAATTACTATTCCCACTCCATTGAGGGCAACAGTAGGGAAAGCACTGGATAGCTATGGGTAAAAATTACTATTCCCACTCCAGAGAGTGTAACAGTAGGGAAAGCGAAGGATAGCTTAGGGGTAAATATCACTATTCCCACTCCAATGAGTGCAACAGTAGGGAAAGCGCTGGATAGCATAGGGGTAAAATTTACTACTCCGACTCCAAGGAGTGCAACAGTAGGGAAAGCACAGGATCCCAAAACAATAAAAAACAAAAATAACAACATTTTCAATACATTTAATTTCGAATTTTAATATAATTAATATATAAATATAAATATATTATTATTAACACTATAAAATCCACAACAAATACCTAAAATTAATTACACGATTACATGTAATATTTACTAATTAATTAATGAAAATTAATGTATTATTAATTAATTAAACAATTAATTACTTACCAGCTTTCACACCATTTACACATATAAACACCACAACACACACCTAAAATTAATTAAACAATTACAATTAATAATTACCAATTAATTATTTAAAATTACATTTGTATTATTTATTAATTAACCAATTAATTACTTACCAGCTTTCACACCATTAACACATATATACACCACAACACACACCTAAAATTAATTACACCATTGCAATTAATAATTAATAATTACTAAATAATTAATAGAAATTAATTTTAAACTTTGTATTAATTAATCAATTAAAAATTAATTACTTACCACCCTTCACACCATTTACATATATAAACACCACAACACACACCTAAAATAAATTAAACAATTAAATTAACATGCTTAGTTATTAATTAACTAATTGAAATTAATTAAAAACTAATTATTAAACTATAATTAATGAATAAATTAACACATCAATTAATCAATTAATTAATTGAAATTAATTAACAACTAATTATTAAACTATAATTAATATTTTTTTAACACAATAATTAATCAATTAATCAATTGAAATTATTCAGCAACTAATTATTAAACTATAATTCATTATTAAATTAACACATTAATTAATCAATTCATTTTACATAATTAAATTACTTCCCACCCTATTCCCCTATAAACCCACAACCCGCTGCGGAGCTATTAACGCAAAATTAAACCTAAACTAAATTAATACGTAGAAAAATTCTAAAACATATAATCGAATGAGAAACAATTCTTATTAAAAACACTAAAATAAATAACATTATTAAAAAATCGATATTTTAGTAAACTATATTTTTGTAAACGATATTTATTACAACAATATTTTTGCAATCGATATTACTTACCTGTAGGTCGATATATTCTTGTCATTTATATTTTTGTAGTCGATATTTCTTCACAACGATATTTCTGCGGCAATATTTTTGTTACACAATATTTCCCCGTCGATATTCCTGCTCTGCACAGTTTGCATTATTCTTTTACCGTTGTCACTTTACTAATTGAAATACCGGTACACTTGAGTATCTCATCAGAGTGGATGCGTTCCTCTTGCTTTATTTACCCCGAACACGTTTGCTGTGAACTGGTGGTGACTTCTAATCTAGACTCAATATATTTTACATTTCCTCATGCACTTCTTCACTAAGTACAATTCATCGCATGCCTGGCCCACAAATTTAACTCAAGTAAACAATTTTCACTTCATATTTTAGAGACGTGTGCCATTTTATATAGCCATTTTAATACTATTCCCTTAACTCAGTAACTCCAGATAAGTGAACACGTTTGCCTCCTCAGTGTAAAAGCAGTAAACACACCCCATGCCTCCCCAATTAAACATACTTCACGTGCCATATGCCACACCCCTTAATTCCAGGCACCACGACTGCCACACCCCTTACCACCAGTTCTTAAATCTTCCCGTCATGCCTTCCTCTCACGTCTTTGAATTAAGTGCCTCGCTTTTTATTAAAGGATGGATGACATCCCTTAGACAGATGGTCCTGTAATTTCTTGACATGTTAAATGTGAACATCTCTATTTTTTAAGTCTTACTGAAAAGATGTCCGTTTGCTTACTTTCTAAGGACATTGTAAGGATGAAAAGGGAGAGGTAGCTTGGTTAAAGGAAGTTTTGTAATAGGTGCGATCCATTTCCTAGAATTAAATGAACAGCACTCGTGACCAGTTGATGCTGAAGCCGCCTTTTAAGAGGCGACGGTATCAGACAGGAAGTAGAGGTGGATTGGCTACACAAAGGAGAAGGTGCATGTCAGCCAGAGATGCTTCTTCAAAGCAGGGACTTACCGGCTGAGACGGGCAGCTGAGTGTATATCCAGTTCACAAACACACTGCCGCAGGGTTTGATAACGATGACCTGAAGGAGTGAAGAGAAAAATGAGTTAGTCAGGCCCTCTTGAAGACGTTTCACCAGCGTGGACAGACTACACAGGTAGGTGTGCAAAGGAATGACTTGGAAAGTTTCCAAAGTGTACACAATGTCCCATGTCGATAATGGAACTGTGCCAGCACTCCACCACAGCACCTCATGAGCAATGCAGATTGTTTGGGCCTGATACTTTTTATGGCATTCCTTACCCAAGCATACCGCCAGCCAGGACCCGTCCATTATTCAGCCGTCTTCTGATGTGCCACCACCACACACTGCCTCACATCACCGCAGGGTTTAACTCAGACCCTCTAGTGAGGCCCATCCCACTCTTATGTACAGGCCTCTTACTGATGCTTGTTTGTCGTAGAACTTACCGTCTGTCCATCATTGAGGCTGAGGGCGACACTCTTCAGGCACGTCTCGCTGTCCGTCAGGCCGCACTTGCGCAGTTCTCCCAAGATGGTGAACGTGTTTCCTTCACAGAGCTATTATACAAACAGCACAATTAACATTCATGTACTCCGAAACTTCCGGTCCTTTCACCTGTACTGTGCTGGAGGTGATTCAGGCCACCATAAGGTAAAGCAACCGCCCCTTACAAGATTAGAGCAATGAAAACAGATACATATACATTTTGTTATTGAATTATGGTTTGATGCTTTCAAGTATTCGCTTTTGTTTGAACCCAAGAAAGAGGCCCTTTTCAGCCTTGCACCCTAAGCTGCTGCTGGGCATAGAGAGGGTATTCAGTACCCGCAAACATCTTTAGATTGAATGACGTATACCTTTGAAAGAACGTAGCTACAGTCTCCGTGCACGGTGTATCGTGTGGCATCATAGGTGGCAATGTGAGAGCCTCCTTCGACGGAGCATGTCCCAGTGCAGGGCTGTTGTTTGCAGCTCCACTGGCCTCCAGCGCAGGTGCTGTACAGAAAAAGAAAAGTGAAATACAGTTAGAGCTTAGTTTGGAAAAGAAAGAGTGCTGATGCTCAAGGCTCTGCCCAGAAGCCCGTGGCCAGTGCCACGAAATGTTGCGCACTGAATAGCAAGGTTGCCCAGACTTGAACCCACCCAGCCTCTTTAATCCACTACCAGACACTGCCTGCCATCTTTATCGCACTCCTGCAGACTCCTCTGTGACGGGGTTTCCATCCATCTGCTTTGTGTGTTTTCTCTCTGGCCATCAACGAAATTTCTGATGCAGAAAAATAAGGGGCATATTATCAAAGAAGAGCGATAAACATAGCTAAGCGCACTTAGCGCGTTTCTGTTTATCAGCGTCTATCGCTGAATTACATTGCTGTGTTAGCGGCATATTATCAACGCTTTGCGAACAGGCGATGTAATTCCACCGATAGCCGTCAAGAAACAGAAATATCTCCTGAAATCCAGTGATGATTATGGAGATGCTTGCTGATAAGGGAGTGTGGTCGTAACATGGCGATCCACCTCCCATTATCAGCATAGCTAATTTAAAGAAAAAGCAGATATTAACTATATGCGATAACCGTGGTTAGCGCAGTTTGTGTTAACGCTGGGGCTGCATTGTAAATAGTGCAACGTTTTGTTTGCCACGTTAATCATGAAGACATTGTGAGGAACGCCCACCTTGCATGTCATTAGCGATAATATTCGCTGACATGCAAAATGGAGAAAAAAAATCCTAAATCAAGGAGACACACGTTAGCGTGTCCTTGAGAATAGTGCAATATTTAAATTGCTGCTTTTCGGCCGAAATCGGCAGCTGAAGCGGCGAAAATGGGCTTGATAATATGGCCCTAAGTGCCTTCTGAAAAAATGGGTGTTGTTGGCCCCCACAAGTACTACCAGCTCAAAATAAGCACTTAGTACAGTTTAACAATTGTCTGGGTCTGAAGCAATGTGAAAAACACTACAAACAACCAACTAAGTGTAAGAAATTAAATCATTCGGGCGAAAAGGGCAGGATTTATAAATTACCCTTGGCACAGGGGCTGGTGAGATTTCAGAAAGTGGTTTTCATTAACTTCGTCAGATTCATGAAAGATGGCAACATTTTAAATATTTTTGCGTCATTTCCACTTGTTGCTGTACTTTGGCCAGTGGTCCAACAAATGCAGATTTATTATTGAGAAACTGGTGTTAGAAAATGTATCCCGTTCACTGTGTTGATTGACTAGCATGTTCTGGAAAGACACAGAGTTTGTCAGGTGTTTCCACCTTTAATGTATGTGAGACTCGTGGAGGCGTTCAGCAGCCTGCAGAACCACTCAGCACTTAGATCCTGCAGCAGAAAACCTTGGGGCATATTACCAACGTTTAGCGATATTTACAGCTAACGATGCTTAGCAACACATTTTTTAACGCTAAGCATCGCCGGAAATTATCGCAGAGATAACTTGCTATTAGCAAGATTTATCTCAGTAGTGATAAAAATCCTCGCGCTAACTGCCAATTGAGAGATTATCACTGGAAAACCAACGATAATCTCTCGAAGTTTGGCGTTAGCTTGATTATAGGGGCTCACAAACTTAGCCATGATATACACCTTCCATAGGATATCATGGCTAAGTCAGGAAAATACCAGGTGTAAAAAAAGCAGTGCTAACCGCGGTTAGCGCTGCTTTTTTTTATCACTAACAGGGTTAGCGAAATCCTTGATAATAGGAGAAACGTCGCTTAACATCATTTCTCCTATTATTTTTCTCTGGAACGCCCCCTTTGCATCTCATTAGAGATGCAAGGGGAAGCGTAGAGAAAAAGGGTGCTAACATGCAAATTTGTGTGTTAGCGCCCTGTTGCTGATAGGGAGATAATTTTATCTCCGCTTTCTTGGCTTTTAAAGCCAAAAAGCGGAGATAAATCCCTTGATAATATGCCCCCTTATTTTTTATCTGCGTTAGCTAGATCCTTAGTTGGTCAGGCAATGGATTATATTTGTATTTCTGAACACTCGTTTTGCCAGCTGTTTTAATGTGTTCATTTAAGTATATTTGTTTTTATGGTTGTGAATTTGCTCATTGAATGCAAGAATGCATACACAAAAAAGTTGGTGAAGGAGACAAGAACTTTGAAAAAGTAGTTCACAACAGAGATTAGAAATCACGGCATAAAAAAAAGAGGTGGTTGGAGTAACAAATGGACCAGTCCATATTCTCAATTCTCCCTCCCCTCCACTGAAAGGCACTGTGCTTAAGGCAAATTGATATCTAAGCGTTGGGTGTTAGTTCACATAAACTTCCTGGGTGAAAAATCAGCCCTGCAGCTGCATACATTTAAACCCTGCGTGGGGCAGGTGGTAGATGTATGAGGGGCTTTTGTGGATCCAGGTGCTCTGTTGTGGGGACCGTAGATGGAAGAGCATTTGCTGCTTCCCTAATGCTGCCCTTAGAGTGTGAGCCAGGGCTGGGCACAGCTGCTGTCCACAATCCCCCCAGCTCTGCTCAAAAGTCCTGTCCTGGATTCTCTGGGTAAGGAATTATTAATTCTGGATTTTTCTGGACATGTTTCTTCAAGTCCTGGAGAAACTGGGAAACTAAAATGGCTCAAAGCTGTATCTCCCCCGGGACACTGCTCCTGGTCACCCACAATGGAAGACTAAAGGTACTGAATCAACTAGCATCCACCTATTTTTTTTCTCTATTGTAAACATACCTGCACATATAGATGAAATTCAAAAAGGGGGTATAGACGTATTGTGCACCTCTTAGGGCCAGACAGTACATTTTGATATAAAGCCTTTATAAGACAGCGTAGTCCCTGGTCTCTACCCCTCGATTTTGCCAAATTGCTAAATTCAAAGAAAGGCTGTTGGTGATGATGAAGTGATGAGGAAAGACATTTCATTTAGTGCCCCCCTCAAAAAGTGAAGAAAAGGCATAATATGGATAGGACAGACAGAAAACAGAACTAACAATACAGGTAGATATGGCTGAGATACCCGCCACCCCCTCTCAACACAATCCCCAAGGATGGGAAGACGGAAACGGTTCTGAACTTTTGGAAGGCGGGAGGGAGTTACCCTCCCGGCCATATTTATTAAAATATGAAACAAAATTAAAACATTAAAATAACAGTTTCATATCATGTACAATTTCATTTACACATTACGATGTTCTTGGCTGACCTTAACACATCTCTAATACAAAGGTTCTCCTAGCCGATACTAAACATCCTGCAAATGCATTTCTCAAAATTGAAATTGTACATCCTAACATTACGGGCCAACGGCAAGGTCGTAACCGGTGTCAGATCCCCAATACCAGAACTCCCCCCTCACTTGTGAGGGGCGGTCGCACAGAGGACTGTACCTCTGTGCCTACTTCCAATTTCCCTTGTCTTAGCGGGGGCCCCCTGTTAACTCGACGCCATCTTAGTGGTCGTCCGAGGACTCGTGTGAGGTGTCTAGAAGGTAGCGTAGACCCCCCTCCCACCCCACACAACTTACCACATCTGCCGTCGCAGATGTCCTGGCCCCGGGAAATTCCCAGGAGGGGCCCGTAGCCCCTCCTCCCCAGGGATGTGCCTATGGCCGCTTTCCCTTTCGGCGTCCCCATCCTTAGAGGGGACCGCCTCCCCGTTTGAGGGGCCAATGGCCGCCTCCCCCCGGGCGCTCCCATCCATAATGGGTGACGCCCCCACCTCTAGGGATCTTCCAATTACTGCTCACCGATCATGACCTTACCGCCCGACCAAAATAAATACGACAATCTAAGACTAAAGAGGAGAAAAGACAATTACACTTAAGCAATTCAAAGTATAATCTCTACTGAGCATCACTGTTCAATTCTGTTGCAACTACTTTGCTGAATAAAACATGCTGAAAAAGAAAAAATTATCAACTTTATTACATACCAAATTACCAACTTTTATTCAGAACAACCTGTAAGAGAAACAATATCACGTCACTCGACTTTATTCAAACAAATCGCTGTCATCAGGGGCTGGTGGGTGGGTCAAAATTGGCTCTTCGTTCCGTCTCGAGCTCACGTGCAACGGGGAGGTGCAGCTTCAGAGCACAGGAACAAGAGGATGCTTCCTTGGCTTGTCGCTCCTTTTATCCTTCTTCGGGCGGGTGTGGACCCACCTCCAATCCGCCTCCGGGGCGTGGCTAGCGGTGTCGGTGTCTAGGACAACCCTCTCTTGGGCAGGAAAAGGCCCGCCCCAGCTACGCCGCTTCGGGCATACCAGCCGAGACTCGCCTCCCGCCCAAAATGGCTTCCCAGGGGGATCGGGGTACTCCACCATACGTTCGGGGGGACCGAGTGGTCGCCCCTTTCCATATGGCTGAGATACCCGCCACCCCCTCTCAACACAATCCCCAAGGATGGGAAGACGGAAACGGTTCTGAACTTTTGGAAGGCGGGAGGGAGTTACCCTCCCGGCCGTATTTATTAAAATATGAAACAAAATTAAAACATTAAAATAACAGTTTCATATCATGTACAATTTCATTTACACATTACGATGTTCTTGGCTGACCTTATCACATCTCTAATACAAAGGTTCTCCTAGCCGATACTAAACATCCTGCAAATGCATTTCTCAAAATTGAAATTGTACATCCTAACATTACGGGCCAACGGCAAGGTCGTAACCGGTGTCAGATCCCCAATACCAGAACTCCCCCCTCACTTGTGAGGGGCGGTCGCACAGAGGACTGTACCTCTGTGCCTACTTCCAATTTCCCTTGTCTTAGCGGGGGGCCCCCTCTTAACTCGACGCCATCTTAGTGGTCGTCCGAGGACTCGTGTGAGGTGTCTAGAAGGTAGCGTAGACCCCCCTCCCACCCCACACAACTTACCACATCTGCCGTCGCAGATGTCCTGGCCCCGGGAAATTCCCAGGAGGGGCCCGTAGCCCCTCCTCCCCAGGGAGGGGCCTATGGCCGCCTCCCCCCGGGCGCTCCCATCCATAATGGGTGACGCCCCCACCTCTAGGGATCTTCCAATTACTGCTCACCGATCATGACCTTACCGCCACAGGCCGGATAATTGACCGGCTATCCGGACCCCCCACAAAAACTCCTACTTAAAGGTCATGGCTGCAAACCTCTTACCCAAGCTACGAGGTCTCATATGAGTAAAGTATTCCCCACCCGGGACAAATGGACCCCATCCTCTAGATACATCTGGTCCCCCCTGATACATCCATGAGGAATAGAATGCAATGTACTTGTACGGAACAATCTACCAAGTTTGTTATTCACTTTCTTCACCGAATGATTTATAGCAGACACAGAATTAGCCCCCTGCCACACCTTCCGTGGAATCATATGGGACCATGCAATCGTGCACCCCGGAACCCTTCTCGCCAACCAACTTACTGTGGATAGTATCAACTCGAGAAGTACTCGTCGACCAGTGGTCACCAAATCATTGCCCCCAAGATGCACTATGATTACAGAGGCGGTGACCTTGTCCGCCCTAACAAACCCTCCATAAAAGTTTGGAACTGGTCAATACAGAGCCCGCCCCTTCCGTAGAAGGTCACCCTGTACCCGTATTCCCCAGCCATGTGAATCATGTCACCTGCTTTGAATACGTCTGCGGCACGCCTCACGTATGAGTGGCCCACGACCCACACCACTCTTTCCTCAGCCGGTGATCTTTGACCGCTGGTTCCCAGGTGTCGGGCCGACTGCACAGTCCGCCCCGCCTCGTAAGCTCGCGAAACTGTAAACCAAACAAAAACAAGAAGCGTGAGTGCATGACATTAGCTTCACAACATGTGCAACCGCACATACCTTTTATAACAATTCGAGGACCAACGCCCCAACTGTTTCACTTTTTCCACACTCAGACCCCTGGCTGTAGCCTCTGTAGCAGCCCCTATCCGGAAGGAATGAGTCACAAACTCGCACGGGTTCAAGCCCGCAGCTGCGATTGCCATTGTTAGCACCCGCTGGAACTGAAACCTCGTCAGTGGGGTGGCGTCGGCATGCCTCAGCAAGCTTCCCCCCCATGATGCCGCCCTCTGCGCCAAATACTCCTCAACGCATGCTACCGGGCACATTGGAGATCCCGGAATCCGCTGGACTACTACGCTGTCCCCGATGGCTCTCTGATCGGTCTTGGACCTGGCAAATGAGACTACCATTGTCTCCCCCTTAATTTGAACGTGCTCTCGGCACAGACCTCCCCCCGTATCCTGCTTGTTCCTTGCTACCAGTTCGCTTACCCGCATAGCCCCATGGAATGCTAATGCAAAAGCGGCCCGGAATAGCACTGTCTCTGATTGAGATGAACATGTCGCAGGGAGTACGGACAGTAGCAGGGCCAACCTTTCCAGACCTATCGGGTGCCTCTCATCAACTCTGCTACCCTCAAGGCGTTGCCACCCACGCAGCGCCTTCTGTACCAGAAAAGACGCTGTGGGGTCCTGGATGCCATGAGCCCGTGCCATGAAAGAAATGGCGGCCCGGTGTCTATTGGCCGTAGCCACTGATTTGCCTGCCTGATGTAATGATAACAAAAATTTCAGGACATACTCCTCTTGGCCCCAAAGCTCCCCCCTAGCTGAACCCAAAAAAGGACCAATAGGAACGGAACGCCCCTTCATATGCCTTCCTTGTCCTGGGTGCTAGACTCTCTCCCACGAGGTTTTGTAGTCCGGGGCACCGAGAGACCAGAGAGCTTCGGGAAATGGTGCCGCCACCGGGTCCGCTGAGGGCAGAAAACCCCAGAAGGCCTGCATACGGGAACGAGAAAGCGCATCAGCTGACTGATTTAACACCCCTGGCACATGTCTTGCCCTAAAGTGGACGTTCAGTCTCATACACAGCAGGACAATTTCTTTCAGCAATCTCAAGATCCATTTGCAGCGGGCTGCCTGACTATTGATACACTCAACCACGGTCATATTATCAGACCAGAACACCACAGAGCGATCACGAAACCCCTCAGGCCATGTTTTTAAGGCCACCAGAATAGGGAACAGTTCGAGAAACCCAATGTTACCTGTGAGCCCACTCTCGTGCCACCATGCCGGCCAGGTTCGTGCTGACCAATGATTACCAAAGATGGCGCCAAAACCCACACTCCCTGCCGAGTCAGTCCACAACCCCAGCTCCTCGGAGGGAACCGCTGGTTTGTTCCACACGACCCGACCGTTGAAATCCGCCAGGAATGCCAACCATATGCGCATGTCCTGGCGAACCTCTGCCGAGAGCCTTGTGCGGTGGTGCCCTTCCTTAAGGCCCACCATGGCTTGAGCAATAGAGCCGGAAAAGGGGCGAGCCATCGGTATCACTCTAGGGGCAAAATTCAGCTGACCCACAGCCTGCTGCAACTGATGCAAATTTACTTTCGTCTCGCTAATACATGTTTCAAGCGATGCCTTAAACTTCGTTACCTTTTCCTTAGGCAAACGGAAGCACCCCTCTTCGGAATCAAGCTCTATTCCAAGAAACTCGAGCAAAGTAGACGGCCCCACTGTCTTACCTGGTGCCAATGGCACGCCAAAGCGTCTCATGAGATCACAAAATTCATTCAAAGCCTGTGCACATTCTATGTCCCCGGCTGCCCCCAGGAATAGAAAATCGTCAAGATAATGCATAACATGTGTAAACCCCGTTGTTCTTGTGAACGCCCATTGCAAAAAACAACTGAATCTCTCAAAATACGCACAAGAGATGGAGCAACCCATTGGCATACATTTATCCATGTAATAGCGTCCCTGAAACATGAAACCAAGGAGACGCTGATCATCTGGGTGTACCGGGAGCAACCGGAACGCCGACTCGATGTCTGATTTAGCCATCAGCGCTCCGGGCCCCAGGCGATTCAACATGGCGACGGCCTCATCAAAAGATGCCTACCGCACCGAACAAACTCCCGGGTCAATCGCATCGTTCACCGAAAGACCCCTTGGAGCTGACAAATTATGTATCAACCTGAATTCCCCTGGATCCTTTTTGGGGACCACACCCAGAGGTGAACAAACAAAATTAGCAACTGGCGTCCAGCAACCCGACCTCGGGCCACCTCTTTCCCAATCTTTGCTTGTACCACCGCCGTATTCTGCTGAACCGATAGTTGGTTCCTACATTGTGCTTTACCCTGAAAATCCCCCGCCGGGATGCGGAAACCATACGAAAAACCATCTCGCAACACCCCAGCGGAGATATGATCCGGGTATTCGTTCAGCCAAGGGATCAGTGCCATGATATCAACCGGGGTAGGTAGAGGCGCCCCTCGGACTATTTCAGACCTGTTTGGCGCCTCCTCTACTTCCCGTATCACCAGTCTTGGCTCTGCACATAGTCTCGGGGTGCGAGGACTGCCCACACCCTGCACATTCATGCCTGAACCTGCAAGATCCCTGTGGCCTAGTACATTTGCCTCTGTTAAAGCTCCAGCAGACCCCTTTTTTACCTGAGTTGCCATTATTCCTTGTGTTCCGATCATTGCTTGATCCCGCCCGAAAGGGCGCCCCTGACGAATGGCGGGAATACTCGACCACGTCTCCCCCCAAAGATGGCGACTTCGCCGTGCCTGGCTTCTCCATTTTTTGCCAGGAAATGGAGTCGAAACAATCCCTCGTCAGGGATGAGTCGTGCTCCTTGGACTTACGAAATATACTATCATAACAAAACCATTGACTACCCCCATATGTTTCATAAAATTCCATGATACGTGTCTGGTACACGGCTAATTCCACCAACAATTCGGGCCTACGTTCCCCCATAATTGCAGTGAACATTCCAAACGCTCTGCCCCAATTGCCTATCGATTCTTCAACTCTGAAACCGGCCATCTTGGCGCGCCATACACTAGGATGCAAAAACTCTTTTTGATTTTTTACATGCTCAATCTCATAGTGATCGGTCAACAAGGAAAACATGTTCACATATTTATCTGCCTATATCCTTTCTTTCACCTCAATCAGGATATGCTGAACAACTTTTTCCCTCCTTGAAGGTACCGATCCCTCCCCCGCCATCGGCAATGGCTGCTTATCTGAACCGGTAGCTGTGACCGTAGTCCCTGCCGAACCAACGCCCGATACTGGTTGTTCCACGGGAGCCTGCGGGGAAACAAAAGGACACGGTGCCTTCGCAGCATCTTTCGATTGCCGCAACTGCTTCATTATCGACCTGGCTTCTTCAGCCGTGGCCCCCTCGTTCTCTTTGCCCAACCATGCCGCCAACTGGGCAGCCAGCTCAGGAGGCATATCCTCCCCGTTCACAGGAGTGACCACCACAGGGATTGGTTGCCCCGCGTTCGGGACCGGAGTCGGGGCCTCGATCGGGGTGACCGGGTGCGTTGGAGGTGCTTCGGGAACCGGGGCCTCCCCACCCAACGCTCCCCTCTTGGCCCTTCTACCTCTCCCGTTAGGGACCACTCCCGGCAATGCTGGTCCGACGACTCTCTTTGGTCCCCCCGCCCCATTCATTGCCGCCATCTGCCTCTTCATGTCCGCCATGTCCTTCACCAGCATACGAAGCATCTGATCGGTCCCGACCCTCTTTCCGACCTTCTTGCTAGGCTTCGTCCCCGTATACTCCTCAAGGTTCTAGGTCAGGAAGCTCCGGACTCGCTGAAAGAAGAAACACAAAAATTAAATTCTCAAAATTGGCTCTTCGTCCTGTCTCGAGCTCACGTGCAACGGGGAGGTGCAGCTTCAGAGCACAGGAACAAGAGGATGCTTCCTTGGCTTGTCGCTCCTTTTATCCTTCTTCGGGCGGGCGTGGACCCACCTCCAATCCGCCTCCGGGGCGTGGCTAGCGGTGTCGGTGTCTAGGACAACCCTCTCTTGGGCGGGAAAAGGCGCGCCCCAGCTACGCCGCTTCGGGCATACCAGCCGAGACTCGCCTCCCGCCCAAAATGGCTTCCCGGGGGGATCGGGGTACTCCACCATACGTTCGGGGGGACCGAGTGGTCGCCCCTTTCCATGAATTCTGTGCTCTAAGGAGAACAGCATTTTTTGCTGCTATCCACTTTAGCAGTACTAAATTTACCAACCCTAGAATGATGAAGGGTCAAGTGCCAGCATTAGAACAGGTGTCCAGCAGGCCATGTTTGCAGGTACCAATGCTGTATGTGGTATGTGCATGGGCCAGTATGGCAAGATCAGCAAGTGCTGCATCAGTTCACTTGACAGCTTAGCACATGTTCTACTGATGTGTTCAGTAAGCTTGTAACTTGTAATATCATACCAATGTCATGGTCTATGCTTAAATGTTGAGTAAGTACCAGAAAACCAAGCACTGATCTTGGTGCTAACAGAAAAAAAGTAATGAAACAAGATTGTAGGAGATGTTTTGTGATGATGCAATTAACAAATACATTAGAGTCGAACTAAAATTTGTAATTAGGAAGGTAAGTATTAGACATGCGGATAGGAGAGGTATAAATCACAGTATCCAACATTAAGATAAGTAGTAAATTAATGGAAAAACTAGAGACCACTGGTCTTTCCTACTATACTTTAACTCTGGCTCATAAAAAATATGCTAATATACACTCATGAATACAGACAAAGTAACAGGCAAAGAGAAAAAAGTATAGTAATTATCAAATTATTTTTACATAGGACAGTAATGTTAATAGTTTTTAAAAACAAAAACATACACATAATCATATCTGTGTACACAAAATGATGCTGACAGTGTTCATTCATTGAACGTTTCTTAACTCTGCAGCTGTAAGAATGAACACACCGGTAGCTGGATTATAAGATGGCTTACCACAGTTCATCATATTGCTATCATTTCTAGAAGGCACTCCTCTGAAAATTACATTAAACATTATTATCTCGAACAAACTCAAGGTCAACAATCCGTGCAAGATAAATTACGAATTCCTAGATTGAAATGGCTGAGTGACACTATCAGCAGGCATACAAAGCAATTCTTCTAGGGCAGTCACAGGGCACCTCCCTAAACCCAGGACACTGCAGATACAGACGCTATTAACCAATGTTTAGTGTGATAACTTTTGTAACCCTATAGAATCTGCATTCCTCCTGCATGAGCAACGACTCGATCGGATGTTTCTGATATTTGGTGTCTGAAGGATTTCTGCACATGTCTCTGGGAGCGCTCACTTCAGCGCTTTCCATGCTGTGAACAACTTGCCCCATCTTTACAAAACAGATCACAATATGAGACCTCCAAGGGCCATACCTGGATTCTGAATTGAAATCAAGAATCTGCATATGTACTCTTCAAACAAAGTCCTTTCACTATTATGTTTAGGACTACAGGGGCTTTGTGAAACAAGCTACTTATTGTGCGTTCAACAATGAAATACAATGAATGGATTTACCAGGAGCCGCATGGGGTGGAATATGAAGTGCCCGTAGCATAGGTTTCTCCAGCATAGGTGCAAGCGCATTGGGTCAAAGGAATGCAGCCAGAGTTGTTGATGTCATCCAGCACAGTCCCTGCAGCAAAAAATAAGTTTGAAATCTGTCTAGTCAAACATAACCATGAACCATAACTTGCAGCTAACTATTGACAATGATCAGGGGCTACTTATTGCAGGTTGCCATGACCAATGTGATGCTCAGCAGCAAATGTCAAGCAGGTTTACAGATAACAGGGTACAGTATCATGTCCCACTGTATCCAGTGTTGTGATGGATATGGTCTGATCATAGACATGGTAGTCCCCACAGCAGACACTAATACTCCTAAGGGGATCTTTGGCCTAGGGGAGCAGACAGCTCCCCTAAAGGGGTCTTTAGCAGGAAAGCAGACAGTTCCCCTAAGGGGGTCTTTAGAATGTGAGCTGACAGCTCCCTTAAAAGGAATCTGTAGTAATCTTCAATTGCTATCTATGTCTTAAGTTAACGTGTTCCTAGCTGCTCAGCCTGTGTGAATGTTCTGAGTGGAATGTTGGTGCGAGGGCTGAGTGTGGAATGCTTGGATGACTGGAGCAGAGTGACAGTTGGATGGATGGGGCTGAGCAGCTAGCAGGCTGCTCCCGGTGGGACTGTTAAAGGATACTACACTTATTTTTGGCGACGAGGATGGGATTTCTTCAGGTTGGTTACAGCATTGAAGTACAGATGTAATTAGCCCCACCATGAGCAGCCAGCAAGGCCCTCAGCCCTTCTCCAACTGTCTACTTCATACACCAAATTCTAGGTGACATAAACACTAGAGTGTTCTACAGATGGAGGAGTGGAAAGCATGTAAAACATTATAACCAGGATAACCAGGATATTACATATCCTCTTTTCTTCCAAAGGAAAACAAAAGAGAAGAAAATATATTCAGGTGTATTAGCTAGTAGACAGAAATAAAGATAAGAGTACTAGAGAGTAACAAAGCAAAGGTAGAGACAAAGAAAGCAACAAAAGATTTAAAAAGATAGACATATCCTCCTTTCTGATAAATATGAGAAAGAAATAAAGCGAAGAAAAAGAAATAAGAAAGGAACCATCAATGATTACTCTCTGCACACCAACTGGCCAGGAAAGCATGCAAGAGAGCAATCCACATTAGGAGAAAAGAAGGTGACAGAGCAAGAGAAATACATATAAAACTCCTTCTCCATACAGTTGTAAACATTTGAGTTATAAACAAAATAGAAAAGTAAGACCAAACAAACATACCTCCGGAGAGGTCACAAGCTTGTGCATTGTAGATGCGAGAAAGAAACACGCAACGTGCGAACCTAGATAGGTGTGCACGGACTTTAAACAAGCAAAGGGGACCAAAACCCATGAACAAAAAGAAATGTTAAGCGAAAGGGACTCTAACCCATCACTCAACCATACAGGCAACGTAGCAATGAGTGAATACAGTGAAACTAGAGAAGAGGGACTAAAACCCAAATTCCTGCTCCCAATGTAGGAATAAACTCAATGTAAAAACAAGGATAATGGGACTATAACCCAAACCTTGCCCTTCAAACCCAGGGACTATGATTGTAAAGTTAAGGATAACGGGACTCTAACCCAAATCCTGTCCCAAAAACCAGAGACGGTGAGTGCAGAACAAAGGACGGTGAGTGCAAAACTAAGGATAATGGCACTCTAACCCAAATCATGCCCTTCAAACCAGAAACAGTGAGTGTAGAACATAGGACGGTGAGTACAAAACTAAGGATAATGGGACTCAAACCCAAATCCTGTCCCAAAAACCAGGGACGGTGAGTGCAAAACTAATGACAATGAGTGCAAAACTAAGGATAATGGGACTCTGACTCATATCCTGCCCCAAAAACCAGGGACAGAGAGTGAAACACTAAAGATAATGGGACTAAAACCCAAATCCAGCCTTAAGTCAAGGAACAGTGAGTGTGAAAATAAGAATATTGGGACTCTAACCCAAATTCTTTGCTAACAAAACACATCAAAAGCTTAGTTAACATGCAGTAAAGGTACATGAACTACAATTTCCTGTGAGATAAAACATTTTTGCGTTAAAAACTTGTACATCTTAACCACCAACAAGTACTCTGAAAATGACAATGGTGTGCCTGTCACTGCGACAATGAGGAACAGGCTTTCAGCAACTCGAAAATATATATTTTTTAAAACACTAGGTGGCAGCATAGCATTGAAAACTTAAAATCACGACTGCAAGAATGTACAATTTTTAAAAAAACGCTGCATTCAGGAAAAAGAAAGTTATCTCTTAAACGAATTCAAGATGTATAATTAAACTCGCAGATGCTCCAATAATACACCCGATGTCATGCTGTTTGTTCGATCGGTGATGTTGGTCCATGACCCACTGGAACTCTCATGAAGAAATGCCACACTGAAAATAATCCAACCAGACTTGAGGAGAATTCGAGGTTGTCTGAAGTGCTGCGACGTTTCAATTTGCTGCAATGTCACTCCAGAAAACGTGGTTGGCAGTAAATAATGGTTGGCAGGTAATGTCAAATGTATCATTTCAACATGGAGGGACGCAAACTCACGGCAAACAGGATGGCTCTGGGCACGTCCACGCAGCACAGCGTCTGTAAGCAGCACCGAACACGAAGACGTCATGGAAAGCACGGGAGAAGCTCCGCACGGGATCATGTCCAAAGTAAGTTGCGCGTGCCAATTTTGAATTATATAACTGATGCGCAACTGTCATTAACATGCCAAAATGTAAAAACAACAACCACCGGCAAAAACAAAATTTGAACATACTGTTTCCTCGCATAGCTGTGCAGCGCTGGCAGGAAAATCATTTAAAATTACACGATCCAATCTCTTGGAGAAGCAAAGAGCGGCACGCTCAAACAGTGACAAATGACCCCCAAGAGAAACACTTCGCACAGGAGGCCAAAACAACAAGACCACCGATTACTTTTATTAAAGAGGCACTGTAAATTATTTAGATGCGCTGTAGACGCTTGTAGATGCAGTATAAACATACAAGTGTTGGCTTATTTTTGGCGACGAGGTAAAGACGTTCCTACTAAAAAACAGAGGGTACAAGTGGCGTAAGAAACCTCATCCTGATCTCTACAATACACTGCAGTAAAGATACTACAAGTAACGGACGACTGAACAAACCAAAAGGAACAAGATGGGATGGAAAAGACATTCATGAGGCCTCACAGGTACCTTACGGTAAAAACATTAAGCTTCAAAAGAAACAAAGAAAACAACCACAAAGTCAGCGCGCTGTGCAGTCCCACCGGTGTCCATCACGCCGGACAGCCCCCTAACAAGCGTGCTGTCCTCCATCGGAAGAGGCTACTACATCTACATGCGTCATGGATGCTACGCAGAGACACTCTTCATGTACAGTAAGCTTTTTCAGCTACTACAGTGATGCTGTGCAGAGTGAGTTTTCACAAACAATAAGCCTTTTCTTTTACTTCAAGATTGTTACGAAGAATGTGACCTGCAGGTACATTTTCACTAGAGAATTATTATTATTATTATTATTATTACAAATATTTATAGAGCGCGTAGTCACCCGGGGGTATCCCAGCGCTAAGAACCCTACCCCTACAGGTCAGTGGGCCAGAAAGGGAGAGGGAGTAAGGGAGGGGAAGGGGGGGAGTTCGGCGTTCCGGACAAGCAAGTTTCATTGAGGAAAAAGATACGTTAGATACGTTAGAAAGACTGTCAGATTTTGCCTGTGTGTACCTAAGGCTTGAAGGCACTCGACCAACTGTCTCAACATACTGGAACATGCACAGAGTCACGCATGATTGTGCTCTGACAGATTTTCATGGCCTATATTATATGAACGCTGCGCAGTTTGTATCTTTGTTGGACAGTGTGATCTTTATCCGGATGTGTGCGCAAGGAAGTATATTCCTGCATAATCTGTTTAAATGCGCTTGGCATGGGACAAATGACAAGATTCTCATGGACAGCTGTGGGCGCTATTTTGGTGGTGCTTGATGAATGACTATTTGCCACAATGTGTGTACAGGGATTAATACACTCGCTCAAGCTCGTTAAAGAGGTCTCTTTTCTACATTTTAAAGCTGTGGTCACACTCTCAATGTATTAAAATGTACACGGAGCAGAGTGGTGAAACTGTACTACAGTGACACTTCGTTTTGTTCTTAGCCCAGCAGAGTTTTTTTTTTGCCGCTTTGGAGACTTTATTTTAAGGTAAGACAGTGTCATTTCTGGTGACACATTTTACCTTGTGTCTCTGCCAAAAAAAGGCCTTTAGGGACAACTGTTGTGTTACCAATCAAATTTTGAATCCAGCTCTCGCACCTTACCTGGCTCGTGTTGTGGAGAAGAAAAGCTACAGAACTCCTCATGACGTTTAGCAGCAGGGGTGTGCCAGGAGCCAACCGGTGCGACGTGGTGAACATGCCTCCATCTTAAGGCTGGCAATTCTACTCTTCAATTTCAAGTGTGATTTTACAGCAGCATCGGATTGATAACACAGGCACTCGGGCAATGCCGAGGGGCCGGAGTGTTCGTTCCCGCTCTGGGCTGGTTTTTTTGCAGTCTGGGGGGGCGATTTGGGTGGCCCAGTGGGTGCCTGAGTGCCTTTTTTGGAAGTATATAGTCATCCATTACCTCCCATTTAGGAACGGGCAGAGGTGTCACTCTCTTTCTCTCCTGGGCCGGCCCATTGGTATATGCAGATTGAGCGGGGCATGGGGCCTGAGCAGAAGTGGCCTCACTTGTTTTCAGGTGTGTTTCACGAGTGTAAACTAATCTGTGCTTTTTTATAACTCCCCTTTTTTTTAATAAAACTTCTCTGAAGCAGGGTTTTGCGGACAGACTGAGGTAATAGAAATTTTCAGGTAGCTAATGTGTCCCCCACTCGCACCCTATCCATGCACCCATGTTCCTTGTATGTCATGTAACTTCCTTCCCTTGCATGCTAGAAAGACGCATATGCATTTGCGTCCAACGTTAACATGTCAGTTATTCAGTTCTCCAAGAAAACCACGTTAAATTGGCTTCTAGGCCTATGGTGCCAACGTCTTTACATAGTGCACTTTTGAATCTCGCACACGTTTTTCTCCATGTTTCCTGGCTCAGTCGAGCTAGGCCCTTAATCGAGGCTCCGAGTCTCTGCTGTAGTGTAGGTATGCATCCCTGACCTCTGCCTTACTTCATGCCCAGCGAAGCGGTGCCCGGTTCAGCCTGGCCTGCCTGCCAAGATAGTATTTTGCCTACAAGTTATCTGCTCAGCCTCCTCGAAAACACATTCCAGTCTAGTGAAATAGGTAAAGATATTCCCGGCTGCAGAACAAAGGGCCCGGCCTTCCTGTCCTCCTTGCAAGTGATTTACAGAACCCGTTACCATGGTAGGCCCATGGCCCCGCGCATTGCACCAAGACACGTATGCACGCACTAGCATTCAGTATTGAACGGCCTCTGTCAGAGAGACCTTTTACTTCAGACGACACATCCTCCAAACATGAGATACCAGATATGCTATAGGTACAGGTCGTTCTGACATCCCAGACATTAGTCCTCTACTAGTGCTAAAGTCAAAGCCCCCAGCTCTCCCCAGTTACACGTCATGTTTAGTTGCGCGCGCATCTATGCTAAAAGTTTCTGCTGATCCTGCAAACTTTCTCTAAGCATCCACCCACTTGTGACGTTTCTTGTGACGTTTCCCTGACATGTCAAGTGCACGCCCACGTGTACGCCTTCTTACACGCCTCCTGTTACGCACATGTGTTCTTATCTCTCTCTTTTCACCTGTTACGCCTACTGTATTCATTTCAATTATACTTTTTTACTATATATAATGTGTGATGTTAATAAAACGTTGAATATCCCTTCCTGAACCTTTGTGGTGATGGAACTTGATGTCCTGTTCCTCGAGGATCATAATTAAAGCCCGTATGACTCAGATACCACGGACTCTGCCTCTCATTTGATTGAGCTATCCTTATTGATATTTAATGTATGGAAAAATAGTCCGGTAATTTTATTTACCACACATTCTGGCGCCCGAATAGGGACTCCCCCCTTCCCCACTCGCCGGCGATGTAACGCAGGCCTTGACCCCTTCTACAGCCGTGACGGATCCAGTGCACACCTGCGGGTTTTCCTGCTATCTCCCTCAGGCCCACGGAGGAGACGGAGACTGCGGTCCGGCATCCAGACGAGGCGGTGAGGAATGCGGAGGATCCCGACCAGAGCCCCAAGTCGAGAGAGCAAGGTCCGAGGTATCCGGAGGCCCACCTGTTCCGAAGCGCATGCGTAGGAGAAATCGTAGCCCGACGCAGTCCAGTCCAGTCCAGTTTCTGAGGCCTTCAGTTTCTGCTTCCCGGTGAGTACCGTTGTTGGGAACGCATCTAGACGGGTTCATTAATTTGTGCCCGGTCAAGACGGGTCTGGGTACACAGACCTGGTCCAGACGTGTTCACTTAGGTGAATGCGGTATGACGTGTCTCTTTATGGGACCGGTATTGTCTGTACTGTTTTAGCAGTGCATCTAGTAATCCAGTATTCTTTTCAGAATTCGTGTTTTCTATGTACCAGGTAATATCAGTCTGAAATGTTTCAATGTGTTTTAATGTCGTGGTCTGAATGATAGTTTGCTATTCATTACTGTGTTTATTGTGCTCACGTTCAAGTCAGTTTGAAAATGCTGCTGTTCTCGAAATTACGTCAGATAGGAACTAGGAAAGGGATACTCCCGGACATTTTATGTACCATAAGCACGGCTTAGATGCCATACTGTACCTAGATTTGTGGGTGGATTACACAAAAGATCTGGAAGAGAAATATAGATGGCCTGTCTCAGGGACATGGGATGCTGATTGCATCATGAGAGTAGAAGAAGCATTATGGAAAAAGAAAGCCAGACAATCCCAGAAAGATGCCATAGAATTATGGCGTAAAGAAGCGCATAGAAGAACAGAGAAAGAAATCAGGAAAGCAGAGAAAAGTAGAGAAGAATTTGAAAAAGCTAAAGAAAGAGAGTTACTAGAAGAAGGAGAACGAGTCAGAACAGAACAACAAGACAGACAAAGAAATGCCCTTATTACAGGCATGTATCCTGTTCTCGCCGAGGGCCTGCCCAAGGCGACCCCGGAAGCACCCCGTAACTTGCCACCACCATTGGTCCCGACTAAACTCCGTCACAAACAGACCGCAGGGGACATTTTCCTTTCTTCCTATTTAGATGATGTAGCTCCAGAATATACCAATGTACGCGTACCACCTGCTAATAATATACATCAGCCTATTCAGTCTGTTCAAGACACGTTACCTCCACTCCCTCAAGATTCGACTCCCCCACCCATTGTCATTTCCCATCCTGTCACTACTACTGTTACTGTCCCTCCTGCTATCGGTCCTACCAATCCTTTTTCTACACTTACAACCCAGAGTCTGCCTACATTACCTACACCTACTTTTCAAGCTATGACACCAGTAGTAACAACACAGCTAGTTGATGGTTACGCTTCCGCTTCAGGAGGCGCCGTAGGAGGTCGCCCTGTCACCCCGCCTCAAGTAAAACGAATGACGCTTAGAGAAGTAGCATTACAGCGTACACCCAAAGCTGCGACATTCGCAACCCTTAGACAGTACATTACAGATTGTAGATATGACCCAGTACCAGGCGAAGAAGATATGATGTTATATTCATTACGTTTACGACGTGTTACAAACTATTTGATTCTTTTACCAGAAATGACTAACCATTTAGACAACATATACCATTTTATTAGAACAGGGGAGAGACCAGAATGCATTCGCGAGGCCATGGCACACCACAAGGTTGAGACACAAAGAATGATCTTACAGTTTTTGATAAATTGTTTGATAAGGGAACGAGATCGGCCAGGTACAAGCAAAGAAGAGATGGACATCCTGATAAATTGGAGTAACAATATAGCTGATGGTAAACATAATAAACAAGGTTGTATAGAATCCATGTACAGAAAGATCCGTAAAGAAATTGTAATAATACACGAAAAAGAAAATGCAGCTAGGGAGGCTGAGAAAGAGGAGAATGAAACAACAGAGGAGGAAGATATAGATGATGCAGAAGGAGACCCAGATAGAATAGCGTACGTAGGTAGAGCAAGACCTTTTGACAGACCCATTCGCCTAGAAAACAAGAAACGTTTCCTTTCTCCCATACCAGAGCAATGTTCTCTTGAACATTTATTCCAAGCCACTGATAAAATACTGAAAGAAAGAATAGGTTACAGTGAACATAGTACCATGCGTGATCAGGAACTAGCACGGTCAGCAGTACAATGGGCTGGAAATACTAGTATATATAAAGATGATTCAGTAGCACAAACATTTTTGAGTCTTTCCCCAGACGAACAGCTATTAGCTGGTATGTACATGATCCAACACCTCATTACACTATATGAAAGTCAACATTCTGATCCAGGTCCCCTATATAATATACTGGAAGAATTACTCCTAAAAAGATGGAGAGGCCTAGGTACCGATTTAATTAATACCATTCTAGAACAACGCCACAAATACAGAACTTTCCTGACTCCACATTTCGTTCCAGTTCCACCCCCAGTAAGACAACCATTTTACATAGACAGACAGAATCCCTTACGAGAAGTTCATCCCGTCCAGACCGCAGGGGGTGGGCTTCAACGAGTATTCGTATACACACCCTTGACTAAAATGGAATTATTGGAAATGAAGAAATTAGTGCCCTGTCATGATAAAGATCCAGCAGGATTCCACCGTGAATTAAAAGACATGTTACTCATGGGGGATTATACGTATCCCGACATTCTTAAAATGTTAAAGGTATTGTTGCCTGCCGGCATTTACGAAAAACTTAAAGAGAAAGAATGGGAGGTGGGAGATAAAAAGATTATTTGGACGGAATTAGAAGACGAAGAAAATGGGCGAGTCCCAGGTATAGGTCTTGGGGACAAAGCCAAAGCATTACCAGGATTATTAGTACAAGTCTTGCCTAGGTTGTTGACAGTTAAAAAGGAAGACTGGGATGCAATCTCAGCCTGCAAACAGAAACAAGACGAAGACACCAGTGATTTTTATTCCAGATTCGAGAAATGTTTTATTATTAATAGCGGCCTGAAAACAAGTAGTGAATCACATCCACATCTTTTTGTGACCAAACTAGTCGAGAATTCCTTACCACAGGTTAAAAACAGAGTACTGAAAGTCGAGAGTACATGGCAAGCTAATACCCCTTCCCAAATGTTACAAATGTTACAGTACCACCAGAACAGAATTAGAGAGGAACACGAACATGAACAGAGACGTATGAAAGATACGAAAATGAAAGTACTAGTTGCCCAGTCCGTCCCAGCAGATGGTCAGAAGAGGGGTACGACACAGACTAGTCATCCTGCAGCTCCTGTTAAAGGGAATTGCAACTACTGTAAACAGCCAGGTCACTATATAAACGAATGTCCGGTTCTGAAATACAATATTGCTACAGGCAGGACGAAAGAAAGACCGCGTCCACCTAGACCAGAACACGTTCCACAGAATATTCCACAGAATACGCAACCTCCCCAGAATGCACAACAACAGACAGTAGCTGTACCCCGGCCCCAACCCATTGCTGCCACGCAACATGTCACACAGCAAATGTACCAGTATGCACAGTCAGATTACCCCGATTATCAGCAGTATACATGAAACAGCCTAGAGAGGGAGGTTGGCTTGCCCCTTATCGAGGTTCCTGTAGATCAAGAGGGTCCCTATGTACATAGTCAGGTATTAGGGAAAGACAGAAAATTTTTGATTGACACAGGGGCGAGCAGAACTTCCATCAGTCACGACGAGGTTCCAGGGGCACCCCTCTCAGGCTCACAGAATGTTTCCCTTGGATTTTCAGGAAAGCCTATTGTTAACGAAGTGTCAAAGCCAGTTCCCCTTGCAGTTGGTCCATTGTCTCGTACTACAGATTTGTTACTTACGAAATCATGTCCTGAAAACTTGCTTGGTATTAAGACGTTGAAAGCACTAGGAGCAGTGATATGTTGTTCTCCGGAAGGAGTGAGATTGTTTTTACGTGACTTTAAAGGTCATTATGTGTTGAGAGATTTTGATCCAAGATTGCAAAATGTACCACAGCATTTATGGGCGCAAGGTCCAACTGATGTAGGTTGTATGCACATTACACCCTATCGTGTCACTCTCAAACAAGGAGTTGTACTACCCCGAATCCGACAATACAAATTGCCCCCCGAGACTGTAGCAGCCTTACTGAAAATTATTGACGAACTGATTGCCCAAGGAGTAGTTATAGAGACTGACTCCAATGTATGTAATTCTCCAATCATTCCGATTCTTAAACGAACAGACCCAAATGCACCTCCAGTCTACAGACTGGTGATCGACCTACGAGAACTGAATAAATGCATAGTACCACAGTACCCAGTAGTCCCAGATATTTCTTCCCTATTGACTGCCATTGATTCCGAAGCTGCGTTCTTTACCGTAATAGATCTCAAGAACGCCTTCTTTAGTGTTCCCATTCATCCGGAAAGCCAGTACCTTTTCGGATTTTGTTTAAATGGCCGAAGCTTCAAATTTGCTCGTGCACCTCAAGGGTTCACAGAAAGTCCTAGTATCTACAGTCAAGCACTGAAACAACAACTAGACAGTATTCACATGCCTACTGACACTGCCCTACTGCAATATGTTGATGACCTGTTAATTACAGCACGGACCGAACGTGACTGCGAACGCGCATCACTGACAGTCTTATATTTTCTGTCCGAAAAGGGGCATAAAGTGTCCCCTTCGAAGCTACAATTCTGTGCCCAGCAAGTGGTATACCTTGGACACTTGCTGTCCAAGAGGGGTAGACAGTTGACACCAGATCGTATCCAGTTAATTGCACATCTGCCACAACCCAAGACACAAAAGGAAGTACGGGCCTTTATTGGCCTCACTTCTTACTGCAGACAATGGATTCCTCAGTATGCATATCTAGCCAAACCACTCATACAGTTGACGACACAGGAGGCAGCGACTTCGACTGTCCTCCCTTGGACTCAGGAACATACACAAGCTTTTGACGAACTAAAGAAAGCTTTATGTCAAGCACCTGTTTTAGCGACACCATGTTACAGCAAACCTTTTACACTTTTTGTCACAGAACGTGATGGCACAGCATTATCTGTTCTTACACAAGATCAAGCAGGACACCATAAGCCTTGTGCTTATTTTCTAGTACATTGGATCCAGTAGCCCAGGCTCTGCCTGCGTGCTTAAAATCAGTTGCAGCGACAGCTCTAGCTATCAGACAAAGCGATTCAATAGTGTTAGGACATCCCTTGACAGTACAAGTTCCACACTCCGTGGAAGTTCTCCTAAACCGAACCCAGACTCAACACTTGACCATAGCACGACTGACAGGATATGAACTGACACTGTTTCAACCACACATAGAAATCAGACGTTGCAACATACTCAACCCTGCTACATTGTTACCCTCAAGTACAACTGATCCAGCACCACATGACGGTGTGGAAGTCATTAATACCGTGACAAAGCCCAGACAAGACTTGACCGACATTGCATTGCCCGACCCAGACCTGACACTATACGTGGATGGTTCATGTATGAGAACAAGCACAGGAGAGTTAGTTGCCGCATATGCAGTGACCACTGAAACTGAAGTCATAGAAACACATCGTATTGACACACTGTCTGCTCAAGCAGCAGAGCTCACCGCTCTGACCCAAGCCTGTATACTAGCCAAGAACAAGAAAGTAAATATATACACAGATTCACAGTATGCATTCGGAGTCGTTCACGACTTCAGTGTTCTCTGGCAGGAAAGAGGTTTTTTAACTTCTCACGGTGCCAAGATACAACACGGTCCCCTCATTCAAGCCCTGTTAGAAGCAATACATTTTCCTACAGCCATAGCCATCATGAAGTGCAAAGCACATACTAAAGTCACCAATACTATTTCCCAGGGTAACGACCTGGCAGACCGAACAGCCAAACTCACAGCTCAGACTCAAACAGACATACCGACTGATCCGACAAAGACTGAAGTAACTTCACTAACACATTGCATGACAGTTAAGGATCCCACACTAGATGTACTCGACATACAGACACATGCAACATCAGATGAAATCAAGAAATGGACTGAACAAGGAGGGGTCCAGACAGATCAGGGATGGATGACGAAGGGAAGAGCCACATGGTTCCTCCCCGACTCTATGGTTCAAGTTATCATTAACACAGCACATAGTCCAGCACACTTAGGAGAGAAAGCCATGTTAGACAGCATTCAGAATCTTTGGTTCAACAAGCATTTACGTGCAGCAGCAAAACAGAAAGTGTGTACCTGCATGATCTGTTGTCAGTTCAATCCAGGCAAAGGTATCCCCGTGGAACAAGGTGGATTTCATCCTCCTGACCATCCTTTTGAAGTTCTCCAGATGGATTATATCCAGATGGACAGATGCCGAGGATTTAAGTATGTCCTCATAGTCGTATGTGCCCTTTCCCGATGGACAGAAGCATATCCAGTCCCAGATTACACTGCTGTAACCACTGCCAAACAACTGGTCCGTGAATTTTTCCCGCGATACGGCTTGCCCCGTGTCGTGTACTCTGATAATGGTCAGCCATTCTCGTCCGAGCTCATGAAACAGGTATCACTCCTGTTAGGATACCAGTGGAAATTCCACTGCGTACGACACCCTGAAGCCGCTGGTCTCGTTGAGAGACATAATCAAACCCTGAAAACACGGTTAGCGAAGGTCTGTGCAGAAAAAGGAGTAGATTGGATAGTAGCCTTGCCAGTTGCCCTCTTTTACATGTGAATGGTAGCCCATTCTAGAACTGGATTGTCCCCGTATGAAATAGTCTTTGGACGTCCCCCCAATATGTGGGGTACGCCTATGCCCCGCAAAATTACAGATGTTGAAAGTACTATGCTGACAGATTACCTAGCTTCCTTGATGTCTGCACTACTATCTTGTCGTTCACAGGTCGCGGCTGCCTTCCCGGACAACACCCAAGTAAAACCGCATGAAATCGTTCCAGGGGATTACGTCTACGTCCGCAACTTTGACCGATCGAGCCCTCTGGAGCCGAGGTGGAAGCAGCCAAAGTTGGTGTTGATGACCACGACGACCGCAGTGAAACTGGAAGGACGTAAAGGGTGGTTGCATTTGAGCCACATAAAACGCTTTCATGGACTGTGTCCAGAGACTGTAATCAAGGACTGCCCCCTTTCAGACACTGACTCTAAACTCCCCCTGCTAGAGAAAATTCCACAACAGGAGTACCGAGCCAAGTTGAGGTCTAGTAGGTCAGACAGCGTTTAATTGTTTAAGTCCCCCTCGGGTGAAGCGGTTAGACAGGTTTCTGACATGTATAAGATAGACCCAAGTAGTCAGAGAGATAGGCGAATCGAAAAGAGAGAAAAATATTGCAAAAATCTGCATAGCCAATGCGTTATTACATTAATTTTTATGTTTCTTCTGAGTCTTACGATCATATGCATAAGTTTAACGCTACATGTTTTCTTTCCTCTTGATTCTCATGTACATACTTCCTCTAATGACACTGTAGAGCACACTTTCAGTGACCTGCCCCCCCACGAACTGTCCTATCGATTAGCAATGCGCAATAATACTTTTATCCGTATGTTACACCATTCTCACCAGACCAGCAATGCCACCAATTGCTGGGTATGTGGCCGACTCCCTCCCTATCAGAAATACAAGGGAGCTCTGCCCCTCTTTCCTTATCCGTTTACACATAATGGTTTGTGTGGTGCATGGTTTACTTTAATGTCCTCCCTAGACAGTACGTCCACGGTTTCACAAGGCAATTGGATATGGGGGAACCTAAATACAGTTATGAATAAAATATGTTTCCCAGACAAGGAAGGTCTTCCCCAAAGGACAGGGACCGATCTCGAAAATGAAGTATATGGATTAGGTAATTTTACACTTAACCTCATGATTCTGAATGTGCAGTCTGAGACTAATTCGGACTTGCCGTTTATTACAGTTTTGCCAGTGAAAGGCGAATTATGCGTCAGAAAGAATGGTTCAGTACATCTAGGACACAGTGATTGTAATACTGTGGTCGAATTCAGTGATAAAGGAAAGTCTACTTTCAAAGCTTCCCGCCATTCTTATTTTATATGTGGTTATACAGCCTATGTACGTTTGCCCCTTGATTGGGATGGGACGTGTTATATCGCGTTCCTATTGCCACCTGTTTTCCTAGCCCCGCCTGAATATCATCGAAATTCGCATCTTGTACATGTGAGACATAAGAGAGACCTTCCTCCCGTTATCGATTATTCTGAGTCAGCATGGGATCAGTATAAGGATTATATTAAAGGATACTTCTGGTTCATAGGTCCCGTCCAAAATAGTAATTAATACGAAGATTGACCACCACTTTGGAAGCAGTAGTGAACGAGACTACTTTTGCTCTAGGTAACCTGACTGAGGAGCAGTCTGCTATGAGACTTGTTGTTCTTCAAAATCGCCTTGTCCTTGACGTCATCCTGGCCGATAGGGGCGGGGCTTGTAGAGTCATCGGATCCAGTTGTTGCATTTTCATTCCTAATAACGCGCCATCCATATATAAAGCAATAACACGGCTCCATAACATAGCTCACCAGATGCACCAGAATCCAGACACTTGGACTTGGTCCGGTTGGCTTTGGAGTGTGATATCCGCCTGGGGATGGAAATTGTTGTCATTCCTAGGAATAATACTGCTCATAGTATTCAGTTGTTGTCTCTGTCTGCAATGTGGGCCAGCGATTTGCGGCTTGTGCGCCACAGCTTGTATTCCCCGTCCAAGTTCACGTTCCCGTTCCCGAATGAAAAAGGATGAACAAATGATGCTATATGAACAGATAGATGGTCTTATGAACATAGATATATCCTAAAGGGTGTAGTAGGGGCCAAGGAGGGAATGAGGTAATAGAAATTTTCAGGTAGCTAATGTGTCCCCCACTCGCACCCTATCCATGCACCCATGTTCCTTGTATGTCATGTAACTTCCTTCCCATGCATGCTAGAAAGACGCATATGCATTTGCGTCCAACGTTAACATGTCAGTTATTCAGTTCTCCAAGAAAACCACGTTAAATTGGCTTCTAGGCCTATGGTGCCAACGTCTTTACATAGTGCACTTTTGAATCTCGCACACGTTTTTCTCCATGTTTCCTGGCTCAGTCGAGCTAGGCCCTTAATCGAGGCTCCGAGTCTCTTCTGTCTCTGAAAGCTGTAGTGTAGGTATGCATCCCTGACCTCTGCCTTACCTCCTGCCCAGCAAAGCGGTGCCCGGCTCAGCCTGGCCTGCCTGCCAAGATAGTATTTTGCCTACAAGTTATCTGCTCAGCCTCCTCGAAAACACATTCCAGTCTAGTGAAATGGGTAAACATATTCCCGGCTGCAGAGCAAAGGGCCCGGCCTTCCTGTCCTCCTTGCAAGTAATTTACCGAACCCGTTACCATGGTAGGCCCATGGCCCAGCGCATTGCACCAAGACACGTATGCACGCACTAGCATTCAGTATTGAACGGCCTCTGTCCGAGAGACCTTTTACTTCAGGCGACACATCCTCCAAACATGAGATACCAGATATGCTATAGGTACAGGTCGTTCTGACATCCCAGACATTAGTCCTCTACTAGTGCTAAAGTCAAAGCCCCCAGCTCTCCCCAGTTACACGTCATGTTTAGTTGCGCGCGCATCTATGCTAAAAGTTTCTGCTGATCCTGCAAACTTTCTCTAAGCATCCACCCACTTGTGACGTTTCTTGTGACGTTTCCCTGACATGTCAAGTGCACGCCCACGTGTACGCCTTCTTACACGCCTCCTGTTACGCACATGTGTTCTTATCTCTCTCTTTTCACCTGTTACACCTACTGTATTCATTTCAATTATACTGTTTTACTATATATAATGTGTGATGTTAATAAAACGTTGAATATCCCTTCCTGAACCTTAGTGGTGATGGAACATGATGTCCTGTTCCTCGAGGATCAGAATTAAAGCCCGTATGACTCAGATACCACGGACTCTGCCTCTCATTTGATTGAGCTATCCTTATTGATATTTAATGTATGGAAAAATAGTCTGGTAATTTTATTATTATATATTAATATGTATTATTACAATATGCAAATGTGGGCCACTTTTTTGAGCGCTCGGGACAATTTTTTTTCCCAATCCAACCCTGTTTTACAGTACAATTTCAAGTGCTTGACTCCCGTTTTGCCAACCACGTTTGTGTCGGTTCTGATGTTTTACATAAAGCTAATTGAAGCTTTGGCCTTTCAGGAACAGCGTCGTGGGAGCAACAATTACACGCTTTCCTTGCCTTTTTGTGGATTTTCATGAGGATTAAGCTATGTCTGGTGAGAGGATGTATTTGTCTTCCTCTGATTCTACAACTCACTCATAAAACTGTAGCATGAAGAAATTGGCAAAAGATACTTTGAAGGTTTATCTGAGCACATGTGATTTTGAAATAACAACAGTGACTCGTTTTCTTTGAAGGTTGCATTTTTTTTTATTCTCGAGTTGTGTCGATCTGGTTTACATGCATATCTTCATTCACTCATCTGTACTATGCTGCCATCTAGTGGCTATTTTTCACATTTTCTTTTTGATGTCTTAATTCCATGCCTGTTTGCAGCGTTTATGTCAAAATCACTTTTCAGTATATATGTAGCAATCTTAAATGTCTCAAGTACAGTTTTACAGTATTACATTACATATTAAGTTTTCCCTTACGTTAGGGACATGCAGTTTTCTTTGCAGGATTTAGCTGCAATTCACATGGCCCCAACACAGGGGTGAACCCTCACACGGGGTAAACGTTCCTTTACATGAAGGTTGGCCCTACGGTGGGGTAAGTTTTAGGACTTTTGTGTCCAACTTTATTCTATATTACATTAGTACTCTTACGCAAGGGTGTTATTATGATTTGTTGCAGGGGTTGGGTCCCTGCGTGCTTAAGACGCATTGCGCCGCACAAGTTGTTGTAGCAGGGGTAGGTCCTTGCGTGCCTAAGACGCATTGCGCCGCACGAGTTGTTGTAGCAGGGGTGGGGCTTGCGTGCCTAAGACGCATTGAGCCACACGAGTTGTTGTTTGTTTTCATTTGTTGTCCCTTAGTGATTAGTGGGACCAGGACATTGGGTGAAATTCCCAATGTTCTCTTGACGTTTTAATCACAGGTTTTCCCTTTTGGTTTACGGGGGCAGGACATTGGGTACAAGTCCCTCTTATCCACATCCACATATTTGTTGTCCCCTGTTTAGGGTGGGGACAGGACATTGGGTTATAGTCCCTCTTGTCCACATTTATTTACATGTTGTCTCCTATTTATTTTGGGGGCAGGACATTGGGTTCTAGTCCCTCTTGTCCACATTTATTTACATGTTGTCTCCTATTTATTTTGGGGGCAGGACATTGGGTACAAGTCCCTCTTGTCCACATCCACATATATGTTGTCCCCTGTTTAGGGCGGGGGCAGGAATTTGAGTCCAAGTCCCTCTTTCCACACTTTTACATGGTGTTTTCCTTACAAGGGATTATACATTTTCGTCATCAATTTATTCCTTTTATTAAGAGGGGGAGATGGGTATTTCATATTATATTATGTACCTTTTCTCTTCTCTCTTTATCTCTCGTAGTCGCTACCCCTCTTGTGATTTCGTTTCTGTCATCCCTGGGTTACTGACTATGTTACTTATCTTTTGACTAAATTACTTATCTTTAGCTGTTGCGTTTACAGTTTTAAGATGTTTGGTACATGTTTATCAACTTATCTTATGCTGGTATGTTTACAGTTTTAAGATCTTCGGTGTATGTATTTAGCTTGTACAGTTATGCTTGTAGTTTTAAGACATTTTTATTATTTACCTTATCTTGTATTTTTAGGTCTATAGTTTAATGATGTTTAGTTTCGTCTTTCATTTATAAGGTAGAGATATGTAGTAATCTTCCATTGCTATCTATCTCTTATGTTAACTTGTTCCTGGCTGCTCAGCCTGTGCGAATGTTCTGAGTGGAATGTTGGTGTGAGGGCTGAGTGTGGAATGCTTAGATGACTTGAGCAGAGTGACAGTTGGATGGATGGGGCTGAGCAGCTAGAAGGCTGCTCCCAGTGAGACTGTTAAAGGATAGTACAGAATCTTTAGAATGTGAGCAGACAGCTCCCTTAAAAGGAATCTTAAGAACATGAGCAGACAACTCCCAGAAAGTGATCTTTAGAATGTGAGCAGACAGCTCCCCTAAAGGGAACTTTAGAATGTGAGCAGACAGCTCCCCTGAAGGAATGTTTGGTCTGGGAGAGTTGAGAACTGGCAAAGAGAATGCGAGCTCGAAGTTACCAGGGGGGCAGAAGCAGCCATCAGTACAGTGTTCCTCGCAGAGTTCTGTCCTCTCTGAGTTGGTGCAGGTATTTGCACATGGTGATCCGCACTCCTGGAACTGCATGTTGAAAGAGCATGACATGGCTGAAATTGAAATAAAAGCAATGGTTATATCTCAACACAGTTTACTGCACATATTTTAATTTATACACCAGCATACACATTAATCAAAAAACTACCGCTAGAGGACAGCATCAGCTTGTGCAGGACACGCGAGAGAGGTGACGGCTAGAAAGGCAGCGAGATTCTGAGCAGAATCATAAAGGTGTTCAGTATTGGAGCCCTTCAAGACATTTAGCCGGACCTAGCACATGAGGTAGGACAATGCTATAATGTACGCCCATTTTATTGCATATTTAATCATTATCCAAGTGGCATTTTTTGCAAGGGTAATTCAAATTACTGTTTCTTTCGCCATATTTTGCTGTAGTAAAGCTGGAAATATCAACATGTACTCCTACTGCAATGTGATTATAAAAAGATAAAGGGGAGAAGGCAATGGATGTATTCCTCACACCTAAATTTTAAATATACGAATAAAAATGGGAACGAAGCAAATGGTGTGTTCGGTGGTCTCCCTGGGGCTTCAGTCATTACTAAAGAAATGGAAAAAGTAGTTTCCGCGGTGTGCACTCTCTCAAACCCAACAAACGTAGGAAAGGGTGCATGGAAATATGTTGCATATAGGCCTCAGAGTTTATTCATTGTTTCTCAGGCTGTGGACAAAGACAAAATAAACTTGAATTGAGAGACTGCTGTCAAGAATAGTAGAAAGCAAATCGCAGAATCTCGAGGAGGCAAAATGACTAAAACCGAAGACACTCATTTGTTTAATGAACGAGATAATTAGTGTTTTAGTTTATATCATTTTCAAGATACAGTCTGAGATAACACAAGGGCTGGAGCAGCTTAGAAACCATAAATAAGTGTTTTTGTGCTGCATCTGCTATGTTAAATGTGTAATTTTCATATTGTTATTGGGCATTGTTTGCTAAATCCTATGTGGGTTTAACAAAGATGTTAAATACAAGGAAGACACCTCCATATTCTTTGCTCGGGCTTACCTCATACACATCACATAATGCTGTGTTATTGATTAGGCCTAGGCGGAGTTCTGTGAAGTGACCAAAAAACTTCCACAAGCGGCAGAGTGTTTTAGGTCATGCCGTTCGTGCTGATTTTAAGCGCCGGGTGTTTGTCCCGCGCTGGAAAATCAAAGCGAATGGCATCATGCCAATAGGGCGTTGCTTCTTTCTGCCACTCGAGTAGATGTTCTACTCGAGACGCAGCTTCCTCAACCTGAACGGATGTTATTTCAGTGCGAGCAGTTGCGACCATCCGCAATCCTGCATTGAGAAATCTCTCTGGGAGATAGCCTAGTGTTGGATTTTTCTCACTCTGGTTCACCAATTTAACGTTGGTGAATGCGAGCGTGGAAAAAAAACTGCTTCATTCGCGGATCGGAATTTTTCAGAACTCTGCATGCTCCACAGTGTGCGGATAACTCTGCAAATTCTGCGAACAGAAAGGAGTTCACCGCCCAGGCCTAATATTGAGGTCAATCTGAAGAGGGCTTTGAGATTTAGTCCCTGACTTAGGGGCAGATTTATGAGGCCCTTGCGCCACGTTTACGCCGCCGTTGCGTCACGCAAGGCGGCGTAAACGTGGCGCATCCCTACGAACGATTTACAACGTGACGCATCTAGGCAGATGCGTCACGTTGTAAAGCCCTGCGCCGCTTGTGGGCGTTCCGGCGCAGGCTGGGCGTTCCGGGGCAGGTGCGCCTCGCAAAAGTGGCTGAGTGAAATCTAGGAGATTTCACTCAGTCACTTTTAAGCCAATGCTGCGTCAAAAGCCTGCGCCTGCTTGAAGCAGGCGTAGGTCTTGACGCAGCATTGTTAAAATGGGGCACCCCGAGCCTTGCTGGAGTTGCGTCGCGCTTGCGACGCAACTCCAGCAATGCGCCACATTTCCGGCACAGATGCGTCACGCATCTGTGCTGTTTTTGCACCATGGTGCGCCGCATTATAAATGCGTCGCACCATGGCTGGCGGAGCTGTGGCGCACTGTGGTGCATGTTAACTGGCGCATCACTGGGGATGCGCCAGTTAACATAAATCTGCCCCTTAGTGTATCTAAGATCTTAAAATATTTTTCACCCACACAGCATTGCATTAACTAAAAACCAGTGGGTCATGCTGTTTTTGCATCTGACTTGAATAAAGATGACTGGGGAATTAAGTACAATGTGAATGTTTCTAGTAATATTGCATCTCTCTTCAAAAATGCCCTTTATTCATGCTTTAACCACAGATACTCACGGCACAAGTCAGCTGTCCTCCAGTTCTTAGGGGCTCCGCCAGCATGAGAGCACTGCCGGGAGTACTCCGAGAAGGTGTGACACAGGCAGGAGGAACTTTGAGGATCGGTGCACTGGCACATGTCCTTCACACAGGCTTCAATGTAGGCGCTGACACCAACAAGTGAGTTGCAGCTTTGGAATGCAGGGCCGGTCAGAATGGCCTCACATTTACTTTCCTGAAAACAAAGTCCCAGAAGGCATGAAACGTTGGCCGTACTATGCATAGAGAATCAAACATCATGGGGTAGATTTATTATTTTTTCACACAACGCAACACATTGCAGTAAGACAAATGCACTGTAAAAAAGGAAGAGGGCAGGTATGTGCCATATCTATCAAGTTGTGGTATATTCTTGTCCTCTGCTTGTGCAGGCAAAATCAGTACAGCCTGTGGCCAACACAGACACCCTTGCTCTATGGTGCAAAGGTGCCTGATTTGCATTGTTTTAGTGCAGAAAGGTACACCTTCCTGCATGAAAACAATCCATATAGAATAGAGCACACTTAGGGGCAGATTTATGTTAACTGGCGCATCCCCAGGGATGCGCCAGTTAACATGCGCCACAGTGCGCCACAGCTCCGCCAGCCATGGTGCGCCGCATTTATAATGCGGCGCACCATGGTGCAAAAACGGCACAGATGCGTGACGCATCTGTGCCGGAAATGTGGCGCAATGCTGGAGTTGCGTCGCAAGCGCGACGCAGCTCCAGCAAGGCTCGGGTGTGCCCCATTTAAACAATGCTGCGTCAAGACCTACGCCTGCTTCAAGCAGGCGCAGGCTTTTGACGCAGCATTGGCTTAAAAGTGACTGAGTGAAATCTCATAGATTTCACTCAGCCACTTTTGCGAGGCACACCTGCCCCGGAACGCCCACCCTGCGCCGGAACGCCCACAAGCGGCGCAGGGCTTTACAACGTGACGCATCTGCCTAGATGCGTCACGTTGTAAATCGTTCGTAGGGATGCGCCACGTTTATGCCGCCTTGCGTGACGCAACAGCGGTGTAAACGTGGCGCAAGGGCCTCATAAATCTGCCCCTTAGAAAGAGAAAACAACTAGGAGAAATAAAGATATTTCTCCTTGTTATGCCTCAAATTCAGGTGAGATGCCAAAACTTACAAAGTCGGTGCAGTTGTTCTGTGGGGCGGGCTGTGTATCCTCGCACTGTTCTGTTGGGCCATCCATTTTCTGCAGATTTCCAAACTGGGTTTCAGTTATTTGAATACCTGCAGACCAAAGTGTACACCACGTTACATATGGCTTTTGTGTTTTTTTACTGTATTATGCTCAGAGGATTATGTGATTGTGCAGCTGCAGCAATTTTTGCATAATTATAGATTTGCCAAATTTGCCACATAATCCATCATCTGCCATATAATCTGCTGTTTTTAACATAAACAAATTGTAGCTCAAATTATAGATTTGCCAAATTTGCCACATAATCCATCATCTGCCATATAATCTGCTGTTTTTAACATAAACAAATTGTAGCTCAAAATACTCAAACGTTACTAAAGACACAGCAACATATATTTCTGTGTGGTAGAAGGGCCATGGCAACGGTTGACTGGTCACCTTTCTTTAGCTTTGCTATGTTTGGGTGTTAAACTGGTACTAATGACCAGCTCCCTGACAGTGATAAGTGTAAAAAAAAAATGAAGAAGAAAAAATGAAGTAATACTATTACAAAATGTGCCACACTACGCCACATAATATCATATGCCTTTTTATACTACAAAATTTACTCAAACCTGTCACATAATTTGGCCCTCCCCTACCGCATAATTCCAGTTTCCCTGATTATACTTGATTTTATGGAACTTGAACAAAAAGAATATCCCTGCACTTGAGAACATTCAATAGTCTTTGGCCTCATTCTGAATGCCCGTCAAGTAATGTGCTATGAAAAGTGTGACCTCCACAAACACCATGTCAATTAGCATGTGGCCCCACTGTTAGGTGAGAAGTGAGCCATTTTATCTATCAGATATCAGTATATTATTTAAGATTCATTCACACTGTTGCCTAAATGGCTTCATAGCGCTGGGTCATGCTCCTTTAGGTAGAAAGGAAGCAAGTTAGGTACCCCTGATACTTGCTCGGTCTCTGTACAAATGCAATCATTTTCCATGAGTCGGGCACACTTATTCGCAGAACCCATCCCCATGGCCTGATGGTGGAGCACACAAACTAACAAGCATTGGCAAAGCAAATAACTTTGACCTATACAAGAACTGTACACTTTGCCAATGTCTTTTGGCCATGTTGCAGAGCAGGGATGCTGTGCAGCATGGCTAAAGGTTACAAGAAAAGCGCTGTTTCAACTGTGCCAGCAGAATGCTTAAAGAAATTCCCAAGATTTTACTGCTTGCAAAGGTGTATCTGTGCAGTGGTGAGCAACAACAATTCACCTTCCTCACAAGCTCTGGGGAAATTCTGACCTCCAGGAAGTGCAGCTGCGGCTCACGTACACTGCTGCTGCCCTGAGGGCGCTGGGTAGGAATGTGAGTGCCCCTTCTGGGTTGGTAAAGGTGCAGATGATTGCCTCTTCCCAGAAGTAACTCGAAGGGGAGTAGGGTGATGGGAGTGGACATAAGCATGGATATACAAGAGGAACATGTGTAGTGGTGAGGACAGAAGCACACCTGCTGACCGTGGTGGGAAGAAACTAATTTTACAATATTTACCATTGAACAGAAACTCATTTTCGGAAATTCCATTGTAGTCTCCACAAAGCCCACAGGTTTGGTTGGCATATTTGTCGTTCAGTTCGAGCTGTATTGAGAATAATGAGAACAATTAATTGGGAGACTTGGCTTTCGGTGGTAGAAGACCAGAGTATTGATGTAGCTTTCGAAAATTCGTGCACAATTTGGTTTTCTTGACATAATGATTTTTGCCCTCTCCCATGTGACGTTTTTATAAAACCTATATTCTAATCAAAAGAGGGGAGGTGGAAAATAGATCCATTCATTTTCCAGGTAGATATAGGCTAATCAAAAGGGAAAGGATCACTTGTCCTGCTCAACCTTGAGTGTACAGGACTAGCAAGGGGTGTCCCAATAAAAAGACCCTCATGCACGTGATGGGTAAGGTGGGTTCAGAGCGGTATATCTTGATTCTCCGCTTTGTTATCACGTGTCTGCATAATCATAAGGTCTAGTTTCGGTATGCAGCCTCCACCCGGAGGTATTTTACCCAAGGTTGGTGCAGTAGTGAGCCAGAGATAAAAATATATTAAAAAGACCAAAAACTCAGATAAGGTAAATTTATTCAGTCTGGTTTATGGTCTAGTACACTCTGTTATAGTGCAACTTGTTTACTTGGTAATGGGTAGTAGTTGCACTTAGAGTTAGAAAATTACAAAAATAGGGAGGGGGGTGACTGGACATAGGTCGACATGTTTCTGCCTTGGTTGCCTGGTTTCTAGGACTTACGGGCATTCATCAGGACCAGTAGTGAGTGAGGTGGGGGTTTAAATAAACCAAGTGCTCAGAAAAGTGAAAAAAAGGAAGAAGGTTATTGACCTGTTCCTATGTTTGGAGGTCTTATGGTACCTGTAACGAGTAAACACAAGTTTGCAACACTCATACAGGGAGGGGAGGAGTGGAGGGACACACGTTAAGCAAAAGTTTGCTTCTCATATCTATCAATTATAAACAACTATAAAATGACAATACTTTACATGACCGGTTACTGTCTACGACAATTTCAACTTACTCTACTACTTTCCTGTCTCATGCAGTCGGCTATAGCATGCTGGTGGATAAATAAGCATGCATCTCTTGTGAGTATCACATCGTTTTGTGTAGCAAAATTGTGCTCGTAAAAGTTGCTACTAATTGTGATCAACTCTGTTGTGTTTTCTTTTACATTGTGAAAAAAACAAACTTAAAAATGCACAGAATCTTGGTGGGCATCGCGTATTTTATACGTGGAACTAGGTGAAATAATGCGGAGATACAGCGCGGTGCACGATGGACTGATTCACATGCGTATGGGAAAAGGGCATTGTGACCGTCGGCGTGTTTTGGTATTACCTCGCGCAAATATTGTGCACACTCCAATCGGTGGTAAGGCTCTGAGGAGGGGCTATGAGGAGAGAAGAAAAGGCAGAAGGATTCTGAAAATTAGGCAGAACACCATTCAATACTTGCGGTTTTGATGGGAGCGCATTCGCGGTATTTCCTGGCGTGTACCTATTGCGCCCGTCCCGCTGCTTTCGAGGTGATGCGCTGTGCTGCTCTTACCGAACCGGAAGCACTAGGCATTGCTTCCGGTTCGTATAAATGGGCGTTAGTTGTGTACTTAGCGGCTTCCTATTGGTCTAGAGCTCTTGTCAACGTTACTATGGAGACCGAGTATGTTGATCTCGGTGTTAGAGTCCGGTTTTCAGAGGGCATTGAATGCGTTGCTAGGCTCATTGGGTCGCTGGCTTATTTTAAGATAGAGGGAGGGCTTGGATAGTTAAAAAATGGGAATATATTCTGGCATTTTGTATTTTGCTCCCTCGTGTTTTTGGTGTATTATAATGTTCCTCATTAGGGCACAGATTTGTCTTGCATACTAGACGGTGAGGGAGTCATCGTGGATGCTATGTATATTCTCATTTTGTGGTATGTCTAGTCTTCTAACTGATTGATCACCTTCTCACTAGGGATAACCACGGTATATTGTCATTCAGTCCCTCGGTATCGGTCTTGAGTCTATGGACCCATCTTTGCTCTTTCTCAAATAGGGTTTTTTCCGCATTGTGATCCTTATTTGTCAAAGCTTCAAGGATCACCCATTGTAGGTCCAGAACAGTGTGGCCTTTCTCCAGATAATGTGAGGCCATTTTGGTCGTGCTTTTTCTACATTTCACGCTGCTCCTATGTTCACAAATTCTTTGCTTCGCTTTTCTGCATGTCATCCCAATGTAGTTAAGTTGACACGGACATGTGATCATATACACAACATGTGTCGTGTTGCAGTTAGTATGGTTGTTTAGTGTCCATCTGAAATTGGGTAAAAGCTGTATTTCTTTTACTGGTCTTGTAAGGGCACAGACCGAGCACGAGCCACATGGATAGTGGCCTGTAACTCTGGGGTTACCCCACAAAGAGACATTGTCTCTAGGTATTTTGGGGGGTGGTCGTGTGTGAACCAGCATATCTTTTAGGTTTCTGCTCCTTTTGTTTGCAAATCTAGGTTTCTGCCAAGTTAGATTACCTGATGTTAATATCCGCCAGTTTTTATTGACAATATTTTTGATGGCATTTGTCATGGGGCTGTATGTGGTTACACATGTTAGGACTTCCTCTTGTGGGGTTTTTTGAACATTATCCAGAAGTGCCTCTCTATTCTGGTTTCGGGCCCGTTTCTTGCAGTTAGATATGATCTTCTTTGGGTAATCTCGGGCTTCAAGTTTTTTACAAAGATCGTTAGCTTGAGACTTATACTCTGAGATGTTGCTACAGTTACGTCGTAACCTGAGGAACTGACTGTAAGGTAGGTTCTCTCTTAGAGGTCTGGGGTGGAAGCTCTTAAAGGACAGAAGACTGTTTTTCGCCGTGGTCTTAAAAAAGGTTCTGGTTTGGAGGGTATTCGCCTCAGCATAGATGGTGACATCTAAGAAGTCAATGCTTGTCTTGTCTGCAGTATATGTGAACTGTAGACAGGTATCCTGTTGGTTTAGCCATTTGTGAAAATCCAACAAAGTTGCTTGGTCCCCTTTCCAAATAACAAAAATGTCATCAATGTATCTTTTCCAAAACAGTATACATTGATGATAAGGGTTGTTGGTTTGGTTCAAAATGAACGTATCTTCAAAAGTACTCACATACAGCCCTGCCACGCTGGGGGCAAAGGTGCTGCCCATCGAGGTCCCGTGGCAATGTAAATACAGGGTGTCTCTGTATTGAAAAAAGTTCTCCATCAGGGCCAATCGACAACATTCTAGGACAAAGTGTCTGGGAGTTCTGTACATCCAGGTTGTGTTGAAAAGTATATTTTCAAGAGTTTCCATGGTTTTTTCCTGTGGTAAGCTGGTATATAAACTTTCCTCATCGAATTAGTAGGGTTCGACAGACAAGACAAGCATTGACTTCTTAGATGTCACCATCTATGCTGAGGCGAATACCCTCCAAACCAGAACCTTTTTTAAGACCACGGCGAAAAACAGTCTTCTGTCCTTTAAGAGCTTCCACCCCAGACCTCTAAGAGAGAACCTACCTTACAGTCAGTTCCTCAGGTTACGACGTAACTGTAGCAACATCTCAGAGTATAAGTCTCAAGCTAACGATCTTTGTAAAAAACTTGAAGCCCGAGATTACCCAAAGAAGATCATATCTAACTGCAAGAAACGGGCCCGAAACCAGAATAGAGAGGCACTTCTGGATAATGTTCAAAAAACCCCACAAGAGGAAGTCCTAACATGTGTAACCACATACAGCCCCATGACAAATGCCATCAAAAAGATTGTCAATAAAAACTGGCGGATATTAACATCAGGTAATCTAACTTGGCAGAAACCTAGATTTGCAAACAAAAGGAGCAGAAACCTAAAAGATATGCTGGTTCACACACGACCACCCCCCAAAATACCTAGAGACAATGTCTCTTTGTGGGGCAACCCCAGAGTTACAGGCCACTATCCATGTGGCTCGTGCTCGGTCTGTGCCCTTACAAGACCAGTAAAAGAAATACAGCTTTTACCCAATTTCAGATGGACACTAAACAACCATACTAACTGCAACACGACACATGTTGTGTATATGATCACATGTCCGTGTCAACTTAACTACATTGGGATGACATGCAGAAAAGCGAAGCAAAGAATTTGTGAACATAGGAGCAGCGTGAAATGTAGAAAAAGCACGACCAAAATGGCCTCACATTATCTGGAGAAAGGCCACACTGTTCTGGACCTACAATGGGTGATCCTTGAAACTTTGACAAATAAGGATCACAATGCGGAAAAAACCCTATTTGAGAAAGAGCAAAGATGGGTCCATAGACTCAAGACCGATACCGAGGGACTGAATGACAATATACCGTGGTTATCCCTAGTGAGAAGGTGATCAATCAGTTAGAAGACTAGACATACCACAAAATGAGAATATACATAGCATCCACGATGACCCCCTCACCGTCTAGTATGCAAGACAAATCTGTGCCCTAATGAGGAACATTATAATACACCAAAAACACGAGGGAGCAAAATACAAAATGCCAGAATATATTCCCATTTTTTAACTATCCAAGCCCTCCCTCTATCTTAAAATAAGCCAGCGACCCAATGAGCCTAGCAACGCATTCAATGCCCTCTGAAAACCGGACTCTAACACCGAGATCAACATACTCGGTCTCCATAGTAACGTTGACAAGAGCTCTAGACCAATAGGAAGCCGCTAAGTACACAACTAACGCCCATTTATACGAACCGGAAGCAATGCCTAGTGCTTCCGGTTCGGTAAGAGCAGCACAGCGCATCACCTCGAAAGCAGCGGGACGGGCGCAATAGGTACACGCCAGGAAATACCGCGAATGCGCTCCCATCAAAACCGCAAGTATTGAATGGTGTTCTGCCTAATTTTCAGAATCCTTCTGCCTTTTCTTCTCTCCTCATAGCCCCTCCTCAGAGCCTTACCACCGATTGGAGTGTGCACAATATTTGCGCGAGGTAATACCAAAACACGCCGACGGTCACAATGCCCTTTTCCCATACGCATGTGAATCAGTCCATCGTGCACCGCGCTGTATCTCCGCATTATTTCACCTAGTTCCACGTATAAAATACGCGATGCCCACCAAGATTCTGTGCATTTTTAAGTTTGTTTTTTTCACAATGTAAAAGAAAACACAACAGAGTTGATCACAATTAGTAGCAACTTTTACGAGCACAATTTTGCTACACAAAACGATGTGATACTCACAAGAGATGCATGCTTATTTATCCACCAGCATGCTATAGCCGACTGCATGAGACAGGAAAGTAGTAGAGTAAGTTGAAATTGTCGTAGACAGTAACCGGTCATGTAAAGTATTGTCATTTTATAGTTGTTTATAATTGATAGATATAAGAAGCAAACTTTTGCTTAACGTGTGTCCCTCCACTCCTCCCCTCCCTGTATGAGTGTTGCAAACTTGTGTTTACTCGTTACAGGTACCATAAGACCTCCAAACATAGGAACAGGTCAATAACCTTCTTCCTTTTTTTCACTTTTCTGAGCACTTGATTTATTTAAACCCCCACCTCACTCACTACTGGTCCTGATGAATGCCCGTAAGTCCTAGAAACCAGGCAACCAAGGCAGAAACATGTCGACCTATGTCCAGTCACCCCCCTCCCTATTTTTGTAATTTTCTAACTCTAAGTGCAACTACTACCCATTACCAAGTAAACAAGTTGCACTATAACAGAGTGTACTAGACCATAAACCAGACTGAATAAATTTACCTTATCTGAGTTTTTGGTCTTTTTAATATATTTTTATCTCTGGCTCACTACTGCACCAACCTTGGGTAAAATACCTCCGGGTGGAGGCTGCATACCGAAACTAGACCTTATGATTATGCAGACACGTGATAACAAAGCGGAGAATCAAGATATACCGCTCTGAACCCACCTTACCCATCACGTGCATGAGGGTCTTTTTATTGGGACACCCCTTGCTAGTCCTGTACACTCAAGGTTGAGCAGGACAAGTGATCCTTTTCCTTTTGATTAGCCTGTTTTTATAAAACCAGCAAATGTTTTCATTGAAGTGTCATTTCCATGGTATACTCTGTTGTTTCTATCAATACAATCAGAATATTGATTCAGTAAGATATGTATGTGTAATTAACTGTTCCATCTCGGTGTCGATGTACCTGTGGCTCAAAAAACCAAATTTGTCATATTTTAGGCCATGCTTATCTGTAAATCTCATGGGCCTTATTTATGAAGGCCTTGCGCCACCGGTGCGTCACTTTTTCCCATGTTAAAAGTGACGCACCGGCGGCGCATGGCCTTAATAAATAAGGCCCCATGCATTTTGCCTTCATGCAGGCTGCTCCTCTATGCATGGTACACATGAGTGTGATTCTCAAAGCTGTCTGAGACTCAAAGTTCACCTTACATATACAAAGGAAACCTCCAGAAATTATGATTTTGTTAGAGTTTACATCCTCATGAAGTGCGTTTCCAAATTCAGAAGTCTGACTAGAATAAGAAACGTGTACAATCACAAATTTAGGATTCACCCCTTATTTGTAAGAATTCTTCAGTGAGTCTAACGGAAAAAAGGAGAGCAACCAGAAACTCATAAGGTGGGGGATACTCCACCTATGACTAGGTAGTTTCTCTCGATTGAAATTGCCCAAACATACTTCTTTCAAAAGGCTTCAGGAGTTACGGGGCATATTATCAGGGCATGCGAAATGAAATTATCGCCGCTTTTGAGGCCGTTTTTGGCCGCAAAGTGGCAATAATTTTCTCGCCCTATTAGCAAGCTGTCGCTAACATCAGTTAGCGACAGCTTTTAGGGGATAGCGAGCGGTTTGGGGCCCGCTTTGCATGTCAGCGATATTTATCGCTAATGACATGCAAAGTGGGGGTACCCAACCAGTTAGCAACTGAAAGCAGTCGCTAACGTCTCTATCGTCTATTAGAAAGGCAGGAGAATATTGCTAAAAACTAACGCCTGCTCAGACCATTTCTTAACCTGTATATCCAATGAGAGGTGGATATTCAGGTTAAGACCCTATTGGCGTTAATGCCTAATTATCAGTGATTTTCCAGCGATATTCACGCATTTCGCCGCTATCGCCGAATATTTTGTCTTATTGGAGATAAATGTTGCTAATAGCACGTTATCTCTGAGATAAAATCCGGCGATGCTTGGCAATAAAAAAAATGTCGCTAAGCTTCTTTAGCGATAAATCTTGCTAGCTGTTAATATGCCCCTACATTTCCATTCTAGGAATGGGAAAAATACTTCCAAATTTAAAATTGGTTCATAGGAAAACACATCGACTCATTTTAGATTTCTTCCTACCTTATGTGCCTATTCTCAACATATAAAAAATTGAATATTGAATGTGAAACTTGAAGGATATCTTTAACTGTTCTTAGAGTGCTGAAACCACTTTTTGTTGTTTTGATATTTGTAAGCTTTGTCTTACATTTTTGGAGAGTGGAGGGGGAATCGCTCCTTGGTTTCGTGCACCATCAAACTTAGCAACACTTTTCATTTGGTTGAGTGCGGGCTCTATTGGCCTCTGCCCTTTGTTCTTTTGCTTGTATTTACCATGAGGTTGTCAGCTTCGTTCCACATGACGACCAGGCTTAGCTTGGCACTGACTTTCACATAACTTCCATTTTTCTGAATCTGGATTCCAGACTGGCTGAAAGGTACCAGTATTCTGAAGGACAGAAAATGTTTTGAACTTTGTGTGTCATCTTTAGATAATGGTTTCAATATCAATATTAAATTAGGATATTAAGAAACGAATGCATACTGCATATACACTGACAACTTCTAAATGGCGATTAGAGGAAAAAAATAACACGCTACCAATTATATCTTTAGGGAGAAAGATGCAACATGGTCTTCACTGTCACTGCTGAAAACCTCAAGCTTAAAAGTCGAAGTAGTATTATCCTTCTATCCCTATGTAAATGACTCTCCCTGAACTAATGACTCTCTTCTACATATGTGAAGCAGAAATGCCAGAAAAGCCAACTTCTTAAAATGTTCCTTTCTTTTATATGTTGGATCCCACAGGCTGTGATTCTCATCCCAGCTATATTTGTAAAACAAATTAACTGATAGTGGATGTCTAAAAGGACATCTGCGCTGACCACGCCTTCAAACTCGGACACAAAGAAATCTGCAGTGCACTTACCATCATCGTCAATATCACCACAGCTGTATTTCCCAAAGCATGGAAGCGCACAAAGGTCAGACCCCTCCTGAAGAATCCCTCTGCCGGCCTCAGTGCACTAAAAAAATGCTGACCCATCTCACTCCTCCTGTTTACCACCCATGTCCTCAAAAAAGCCATCAACCACTGGCTCACTGAATACCTAGAAAGAAAGAACGTACTCAGTGTCTCTCAATCTAGCTTCCACACCAACCACAGCACAGAAACTGTCCTGATCGCCAAAACCGACGTCATCAGATCCCTCCTCGACCAAGATGAAACAGCAACCTGATCCTCCTCGACTTCTCAGAGGCCTTCGCCACCTTACCCCACCACCCGCTCGCCAAAAGACTCCACCACATTCGGCGATGCCTTCAAATGGTTTGCATCCTTCCTAACAGTACTGAACCAGAGAATCCGACCTTCATCTCTGATCCCAAGACCATCGTCAGCAGCATTCCTCAAGGATCATTACTCAGCCACACCCTATTCAACACCTACATGTCGCCACTGGCCAACATCGTCTTAGCACACGGACTCAATGTAATCTTAAATGCAGACCACACCCAACTTATCCTCTCACTGATGGAAGAACCCACCACTAGAACTAGCTTCTGAATTGCCATGATGGACGTTCGCCAGCTAGATGAGGACCAACTGTCTGAAGCTCAACACAGCCAAGACGCAAGTGCTGATCCTTGTAAAGAACACCTCAAAGTGGAACAGCACCTGGTGGCCTGTGGAGCTCGGTTCCGCACCTACCCCAACAGACCACACCAGCAACCTTGTAATCATACTGGACAGCAAACTCACTATCAAACAACAGGTCAACACAACCTCCTATATCTGCTTCCACACCTTCTGCATGCTGCGTAAGATCTTCATATGCATCCCCATCAACACTAGGAAAACAGTCACATAAGCCCTCTTCACCAGCCGGTAAGACTATGAAAATGTACTCTACACTAGAATCACCACCCGAATTCCTCAACAGACTCCAGACTATACAGAAAGCAGCCACCAGACTCATCCTCAACCTCCTCAAATGGATAATACCCCACCTCAAGAAACTCCACTGGCACCACATACAGAAGAGATGCCAGTTCAAGATGCTGACTCACCTACGAAGCTCCCCACAACCAGGGTCTAGTCTACAACAACCACTGCCTGAACTTCTACCAGCTCAGCAGACAACTGTGCTTCGCTTTTCTCACACTTGCTCACATCCCCTACATCCGCCTGAGCCACAGCAGAGGTCGTTCATCCTACCTTGCAGCCAAGTCCTGGAACAACCTTCCCTTCAACCTACGAACAGCACCAACACTGGTAGACTTCAGAAAAGGACTCAAGAACTTTCTCTTAGACTAGAGACCAATGAGACCTCAACGCCTCGATGCCCCCAGGGGGAAATTGCTGTCTCCACAAATACTGATTGATTGATTGACAACTTTATATCATTGAGCATCAAGGACCCCTGGAAGAGATTTTCGGTGACATATACCACTAACACATTTTCAGTACAGTGTCAAGGGAACAATAATATACCTAATGTTTGCCTTAGGACCCTTAAACTGTGTGACAATAACACTGAGTGTTTGGATAGTAAAGTAATACTAAACAGTAATACAAACAGTAACAGGAAGTGCCACATGGAAACATGTTGCTTTATTATAAATCTGATCAACATGCTTGTCATATGTTCTAAAATCGTTTGATTGCATTACCAAGGAAAGCTCCTATAGTACCTTTAAGTAGTCTTTTATAGGTCAAGTATTTCATACGTGCCTCTTACGGGTGGCATGACGAGATAATGCCCAGAAAAAATGTGGATTCTTATGAGAAAGGCATGTAATCAAGTATGGAGTGGCGTTTCTTCTTCTGAACAGCTCTCACCTATTTATAATATTTGGCTGGGCAACATCCCCACATGCAGCCTTTCCTAGGATCATTCAGATTGCAAGGGCGCGTCTAGGGCAGTAATCTACTTAGCAGTGCATAGAAAGGAAAACAGGGGCTGACACTGGGGCTTGCTTTAGAAACACTGGTGCATGGTATACTCAGAATATAAATGTCAGGAATGCCAGTTTGATGTAAGTGCTAGTAACAGTACATATCAGTCATAGTTCTATACTTACGGGTTCCCGTTGAACAAAATGGAGCTCTTAGTGATTTCAATGACTACTCCATCTATCATCATGGTCATGTGACTGATGGTGGTGATGCCATTTTCCACCGTTCTTCGGACCTGGATGTTGAAGTCTTCATAGCTGCTCTTGCAGTGAGAAGAATATACATAGTTGCAGGTGCCTGGGAATTGGAAGACATTTCCATCGAAGGTTTTGAAGTGAAAGTTTCCCCAGGTGCTGCACACTTGGCCATTGTGAGCGGTGTTGATCGCTGGAATGGAAATCCTGACAATTATATTGTGACCACATCTCCAAGGACTACCAGACTGTGTGGTTAGGCATACTTTTCCAAGTATTAATACTCAGTTTAACTTTGTGCTAGACTTGTTTGTGTGGATAGAGTTTTATGTTCACTTAGGCATGTGCTACGTTTTTCAGTAGACTCCACATATTTGGAGTGCACTTACCTGCGGGGCACGAGTCCTAAAAAAAGAAGTGGGGGGATGATGACGTCATGACAGGAAGTGATGTCACGAAAGTTGGCCTGGCACCATCAGACTCATTGCCTACCCTTACTCCCCCCCCTTAGATGCAATTGCATTGGAGAAGCCAGCCCGTGAGCAGCTTTCTGAATGAGCTCCGATCTTGCCCCAGAGAGGAGTGAATGTGTGGTTCTATTTGCTCCAGTGATCGAGCTCCCGGTAAAATAAGTGGGGGGACGTCGTCCACCCTTGTGGTACCCCGACTCGAGCCCTGCTTACCTGTCTCCCAATTTGCACTTTGTCATCTTAATCATAAACCAGATTGCTTCTTCCTGCATGTACATGACAATCATTCAGTTGACTTCCTTTCCTTTACCATAACAAGGCTTTTGTTATTTTGTATTTCCATATTAACGAATAACTTTGAGTGGACTAAGAGCATTTAAGACATCAACCAATTGATTGGACAGTTTGCAAAGCCTGATCCTATACATTACCCTGCTTTTTGGCTAATCAATTACTTCAGTTTCTGTGTCCAAGGGACAAACAGTAGCAGATGTGCACATGGCTGTAACGACACGGAACTGCCTTTGCCACATTTTAAAACCTGATTCTTACGACCCACACAATGCTGAGGTTCATCAGTGTCTGAACTGTATCAATTGGCTTTGCTTGTTTTTATTGCCACTTACACACCGGACATGCATTTAAACAGCTAAGTATACGAGGTTCCCAGATCTCAAAGCCCATCACCAATTAATTTTGAGAAATATAGTAGTTAGGGGTGAATACATTTGGCCAGAACCCTTGAGAGAGAAGAAGTAAGTTTGGCCAATCCAATATACTCCTTAGGAACATTACAAACATCATTGCTATTTTATATTCAATGCATATTCCGTAGCAGAGAAAGCTGTAAGACGCGTTATTCCATTCTGCCCTACTATTAAACGTTAATTGACATTACATTGTATCATACCTGCAATTTTTCAAGTAGGTGTATTGGCACTTTTTTTTGTATTTCTAATATCTTTGATCAAGAGTTTTTTTGCGCCAACGTGCATTGTCATCAAATTGTAATGCACTAATGTTTACTCTGTAAATCTATTTAAAATCATTAGGCTTTACAAAAGCCTTGTTGGCATTCGCCTATTCTACCATCAACACTTCATTTAAGATTCTGAACCCTAATTTTTAATACTTACTCTTCACTACTGGAGTAAGGGATGAGCCTGTTATGATGCTAATTTTCTGAGATGATGATGATGAAGAAGACACTGAGTCATAATCTATAGCAAAAGGAAAGGAAAACAGTGCAATTTAGAGAACATATAGAAGACATCTTCAGTGACTTGAAAGACGGTGGTGCTGATGAGCAGTGACTTTCTGAAGAGTTTTCCCTTAATAACCAAAGTGGCAGTTCTAGTTTGGCAGACAAACTCCTCTGACTGATATCTCCTCTCCTCACAGCAGAAGAAAGCAATCAAATGTCAAGTTTTAGGATTCAGGATTATGACATTCTAACTATCTGGGTATTGGTTTTGTGATACCTTAAGCACTGACCTGAGCAGCATATCCAACCCACGAGCAGATTCTTACCATTGAAACAAAGGTGACGGATCCGATGATTTCTTGTGATGACATATTTAATCTATATTCCTTGTGTTGGAGGAAAGAATGACCTTCTCATGTGTGCTTAAGTTTGGTAAATTGGAACCAGTCGTGGTTGAAAGGTGATTGTTGGGTCAGTGCTTTTTGATGTTGATACCTCTGCATTACAATGGTGCCTTAACTTACATTCACATTTGCAACTGCAATTTGGCCACCAAATAAGTTTGTTTTTGACTCTTCCAATAATCTTCTATGAAATGTTTGCGTCTATCTAAACATTGCAAAGGTCTACATAAATCAACAGAACACTTGTGGACACTTATACATGTGGTAAAGTCTTAACCATAGAAGGCTGGACTCTACTGATACTATGGCCTCAATGCAACACTTACACTATGGACAGCTTTTCCTTAAATGGATACCTTGTGCTCTACGGTAAAGGTTTAAATTATCAACTTTACCACATCCAGACCTCATTTAATCGACTCTAGGAGATTTTAAACAAACGGATACATTTTCGATAAAACTTCATTAGGTTTCTTGATTTTGATCAGTTTCATATTATTATAATGGAGCCTTAACAAATGTTTCCAAAATATATTTAGCCCAGAGTAAATTGCATCATTACCTGTAAGAAAGTGTTTATATAGGTTATGGAGCACAGGATTTAAAATCATCTAATCAGATTTAAAAGAAATTTGGGGTACATGCCTATTTGTTGCTGCTGAACATTTTCATCCACGCTGACATTGTAAACGACATCATCGACTGTTTCAGAGTTAAATTGTGCAAGGGCTGTAAAGAGAAATCGCATGAACAGATATACATAGATCAGAAAGACGTAGCAATTAATAGAAACATAGGGTAAATGGAGGAAGGGTAAGAAGAGGAAACATCATTGCAACTAGTACCTTACAAGTCGGACGTAGGTCAATACAAATTAATCTACATCATATTGGCTGTCTATCTTTCAAACTGGTCCCATTGTTGTCGAGACTCACAAATTAGTTTTTTGTGTACTTTCCCAAAGAGTGGAACTCGTTTGCAGAAACAGAATGCACAAATGCTACACCCTGCCATGCTCCTACTATCACCTCCCTATCAATAGAGAACAATTTCTAGACAAAATCATTGGGAAAATAAAGATTGTGGGTTTACCAGGTTTTTATCCTTTTGGGAATAGAAGCCCACAAAGGCTATCCAGTAATGCATCACCTTTGCCTAGGCACTCTTGCCACCTTTCATAGGGAGAAGAAGATAGGCTGGCGCACACAGTGTCAACGTGAACTGGATGAGTGAACATCTAATTTGCTGTGCCAGTCACACCACACAGAACATGGTAGTTGCTGTAATTGTAGGCATAGCACAATATTACCACCCTTTTTTCCAGCAGTAGGTCTAAGACAGAACTCCAAAATATATATGTATACGTTATTTAGCAATTATGGTGCAGAAAACTAAATCACTATCGAACTGATAATCTCAGTCAATATTCTGGGGAACCTGCATTGTGTAAGCCCACTATGGAGCATAGCAATGCTCAAGGAAGTCGGTTGAATGAAAGAAAACACTTAGTAACAAAGTATAAATATGGATATTTGAAAATGAAGAACCACAGAGAAAATGTAAAATCTATAGCATGAACGGAAACCCTCAGAAACAATGAGAATCCATAAATAAGATGATAAGCCACAGAACTGAGGACAACACCTTGAATAAATTAAGACAAAGTAAAAAGACATCCGTGGGTGAATGAAAACCCATTACAATAATGTAGCAAAAAGGTTCGTCTATAAAGGGAAGGGAAATCCTTAGAAGAAATTCTGAACTGAATAAGAATTCATAATACCAAGGAGCATCACTGGATGCAAAAAAAGTCTTTACAAACAAGGAGTTTCTTAGAGTAAAGGTAAAGACTTAGAATTAAGGAGAGACCCTGTATTTAACAGAAACCTGCAGGATATACGATTTACCTTAGATTGATTTAAACCAGTACTAACAAGGTGATTCTCAAGGGTGAAAAAAACGTCTTTAAGCAAAGTCAGTCAGTCTCTTGAGAGAATGGATTCCTTAAAAGCAATGATACTCTTTAGAGAGAGGAGGAACGGAAAGAAAAAAGTAGTTCTTGAGTGAATTATACAACAAGAACCCTACGCGCTATAAGGAGAGCCCCCTAAATGGCTGCAATCACTTAGAGGTCAAGAAAACCATGTGCAAATAAGAACACTTTGCTTCATGGAGAATCCTAAGGCAAAATCGAGGTTTTGTAAACACAGTAGTGCACTAATTTTAAATATATTAACCCCTTGCGTGCGGCTGTGATTCTGCGCCTGTGCGGCACTTCTAAAGAGTGGGCGGGTTCATGGCGGCCCCTAGCCGTCATCAGCACGCGCCCACCGTGCTGCATGATGGACGGGGCCGTCATCAGCCTGCAAGGGGTTAAAAGACAAGGGGAATCTCTAATGTAAATGTGAACCTACAAGAAATTATGAAGTAAATAAAGTGAACTATGTTGCTCTAAACACAGAAAATCCATAGACCAAATGGAAGCAATTAGAGGCAAGAAGAAATTCTCCTGTGACTGTAAACAAGCAAAGACTAAGTGGAAAAACCATACAAAAATATCAATCCCAAGGAAACTAACACAATTTGGAAATTCCCAAGAGAGAATGAAGGCATGAAGAAAAAGAGTATGTCTAGAGTAAATGCGATCCTGTAGAAACTAATGGTTTACCATGAAAATAAGACTTTAGAATATTAGGAATTCTTAAGGTACACATAATGATTTTTTAAAATTATAATCCACAGAGAGAATGAAAACTTTAGAAACAAGGACAATGTCTGTAGTAATTCTAAAGACTCACTTGACAATCACGTCTAGGAAAATTACTAACATAAAGCCCATAGAGGCACTGTATTTCTCAGTCTCGGACTCCACCACAGCCATCTTTTCAGGAATCCTGGTTTACAACCCCCCTAATGCCCCTCAGTCTGCCATCTCTGAACTATTGGCAGTTACCGCAGACCTGTCTCTTAAACATCCTCACTTTACGGTACTAGGAGACTTCAACCACCATGTTGATGTAAGTAGCTGCAACCGCGCCACTTATCTCCTAGACTCCTTGCAAAATATAAATCTGACTCAAGGGGTAAGGGGTCTTACACATGTAGTCCATGCCCTCATCACCGCTCATTTGGACTACGCAAATAGTCTATATGTCGGAGCTCCGGCGTATCTTGTAAATCAACTACAGACAGTTCAAAACTCAGCGGCCAGGTTGATTTGCAACATCCCCTACCGTCACTCCATTTCACCCCACCTGATCAAACTTCATTGGCTCCCAGTGAGACTCCGTATTCAATTTAAATCTTTAACCCTGGCTTTTAGAGCTCTTAATGATCTTGGCCCTATCTACCTGAGACGAAGAATAAAGTTCTCACAAGCATCGCGAAACCTCAGATCGAACCATCTCCGCCTTATGATCTGCCCCCGTTTTCGCCTTGTACGAACGGGAGGAAGGGGCTTTGCAGTAGCCACCTCTAGACTGTGGAATCATCTGCCCATGGAACTGAGATTCCTGACTTCAGAGCCTCTATTTCGAAAAAACTCAAGACCTGGCTCTTTTCCCTAATCTAATTACCCTCTCTCACCTGCATCCCCCTGAACCCTCTGAGATACGGTCTTCAGAACCGGGACACCTCCGTTGGAGGTAGCTGTGCGCTCTACAAACTACTAAATAAATAAATAAAAATAATAAATAAAGCTCCTTAGATTCAAGTAGACTACCAACGGTGAATGAAGGTCTCCTAAAACCAAGATGGGAGGAAATCCATCTGAAATAAACGAAATGCTAGAGTAAATAAAGCCCATTAACCCCTTAAGTGCTGCTGACGGCCAATGGTCGTCAGCAGCGCTACCTCCCCAGTGCTGCGCACGACCATTGAACGTCCATTCAGCACTAGTTCTAATGGACAGCGCAGCACTGGGGAGAAATGTTTACACGCAGCTAAGGTGTTAATTAAAACATCCCTTGAGAAATAGAAAGCCTTTGTAATAAATGAATGCCTGTCATCTCTCTTCTAGCGCAAAGGGGCCAAATAGATTCTCCATTCTTTCTGGGTTGAATGACTGCGATTGACTGAGTAATAGTTCAGAGCACCTAGATTCAATAGTCTGGTTACCTGTGTCTGCAGATCCCGTTTTTCCCCGGTGCAAGGTTTCCAGTTCAAACGCTATCAGAGTTATCTATCGCTGAGTCATTTGAGGCTTTAACCGGTGCAGGGCTAACAGTTCAGTTGCAGTTATAATGACCTATCCCTGTGTTATTGAAGGATTTACCCATTGTGCCATCTGTGGATCAATCCAAGATAGAGGACTATAATGTTCTGTCTTGGAATATTGCTGGGCTAGCAGAGAAGATCATAGACCCATTATGGGTGCAGTTCATCAGGCATTTCTCTGTGATTTGTCTCCAGGAGACTTGGATGGTGAACTGTAACCTATTTGTGGAGGGGTATAAAGCTTTTTTTGTCCCTGCCTCCCCAGCAGTCAGTGGAAGAGCCAGGGGTGGTCTGGTTATTTTTACGTCTTTATCCCTGAACTGTAAGATTAAGGCTATCTCCTCTGCTCATAGTGATTTCAAGCGATTGTTTTAAGGCGTTGAAACTCTAATCTGTGTCTGATTCATTTTTATAATGCAGTGTACAGACAGGGGGTTTGTAAGATAACTCAGCTGAATAGCTTTGTCAAGCAGTATTGTGGCTTCTTTAGAAACAGCCTTATGATAGCAGGAGACTTTAATGTTCACCCGTGTGGTGATCCGGAAACCACTAGTATGGGTGATTTGGGCTGTGCAAGGATTCAGGGCCTCCATTTTGAGCACTCAATACAGGGAGATACACTCAACGATCTGCTTAATGAACATGATCTGTTCTCCTCCATGTCTTTTGCAGCACCATCCAGTAAACCGATGGATCCGTCCTTCAAAGGTCGTAGTAGTGGGTCTTTCATAGATCATATTCTGATCTCTGCAAGCATTCAATCCTTTTTACTGAGATTTATAATAATGGAGAGTGCATTCAGTGATCACAATCCTGTGCGTGCACCTGGGGGGGGGGGGGGGGGGGTAGTATACTGAAAATGCAGTCCATGGTGGTAGCACCGGGTACACTGAAGCCTACTGATGGTAGGCGTCGCCTTAAATGGTCCCAAGTATCCCCATCCCTTTTTTATGAAAAGGTTTATAAATCTTGTGCTGCAGAATTTATTTATTGTGTGGAACCTGACTCGCCTGCTAAGGGCATTCTTAAAGCTTTTAAAGGGATTGTCTCCAAGGTGGGGGAATTATTATCTGTCCCGGCACAAAGAAGGTTGATTGGTGACCCCAAATGGTGTAATCCATTATGTTCCAAAGCTGCAAGAGAGCTAAAGACCTCATTGAAAGTGAATCCTAGGGATCAATCTCAGATTGGTGTTCTCCGTCTTAACTATAAAAAGATATTGGCAAACCGTAAGACGGAATTGAAGGATGCCACTTGGTGGCAATTATTAGACCCATCTACGTTATGCAGCAGTACTAGATTTTGGAGTATTGTTAATAGACCTCTTTTTGAAAGGGACAGAGCTGAGGATTTGGGCACTAATATAATGGAAGAGGAATGGGTGTCCCATTTCAGTTGTATTTTTAAGAGTGCCTCAACCTTACCTCGACTGAAAGCGAGAATCCAGAATAATGATATGGTTGTATTTACCCAAAGAGAAGTAGAGGGAGGTACTGCCAGTCTATCATGTAATAAGGGGCCTGGCCCGGACGGTATTCCACCGGACCTCTTTAAATCTAATCCCTCTATTTGGGCATCAATTTTGGTGGCGGTGCTTAATGCAGGGGCGAAGGAAGGGTGTACGAAGTCATTGGGTATCCCCACAATCGTACCTGTGTTTAAAAAAGGGTGATCGTAACAGCACAATGAATTATAGACCGATCTCCCTCATTAACTCTGTGGTTAAGGTTGTAGGGGGAGTCGTATTAAATAGATTGGAGGCATGAACGGAAGAAAATAAGATTCTCTCTGATATTCAGTACGGGTTAGGCCCAGGTCACTCTACCTTGGCTCAATGCCTTAACCGCTATCTGATCCTCAGAAAGTACACTGTTGCCCGCCAGGAGACAATTGACATGGCCTTCATGGATCTTTCCTCTGCTTTTGACTGTGTCAATCGGGGGAAGATGTGGCAGTCAATGAGGACCATGGGGGTGGAGGCTAACCTGGTGGACTTTCTGATGGATTTGCACAGGGATACCAAGGCCAAAACCAGATTCGCTCAGGATCTGAGGGCCTCTAGGGATTTAAGCACTGAAAGGGGTGTACGGCATGGGTGCATTCTTGCCCCGTTTCTTTTTAATCTTTATATCAATAACTTAGATAAGACCTTGATAGAAACAGGGGCTGACTTCCCATATGTGGGATGTAGGGGACTGCCCGTCTTGCTTTATGCAGACGATGTGGTTCTCCTAGCACATACTCCAAGAAGTCTGCAGACTCTGCTCGACACCTTCCGTAGTTTTATGGCCAAACGAGACCTGGCCATAAATAATTCAAAATCCTATGCAATGCAAGTCGGGTTGTGTCCCAAGAGGCAGTACACCTTTAAGGTGAACGCAGAAAAAGTGCCTATAACATAAACTTTCTCCTATCTGGGTGTTTTATTGGATGACCACCTGGATTGGGGTCCTCTAGGACGGAGGAGAAAGGGGGAGGTGTCAAGTACTAACGCAGCGATTTTTAATTTCGCAGCAAAAATGGGAAAGCGCCCGATAGCGGCTATGCTAACAATTTATCAGGCAAAGAGTGTAGCAATTGCCAGCTATGGTAGCGAATTGTGGGGATTCGCAGCATTGGAGAGCATCCAGGTGGCAGAAAATAATTTTTTAAAACAGTTGCTAGGGGTACCTAAAGGAACTTCGAACTTAATAGTTCATGAAGAGACTGAGTTAACATTCATTTGTGATATTTTGGCTATGCGCCCATTGCTTTTCTGGCTCAATTGCTGGCTGAATGAAGATCTTGGCCTTACTCAAGAGCTATTGAAAGAAAATTTGAGCCTAGACCACATGATTGATATTCCATGGTTAAAATACTTAAAGGGCTGTTTTGGAGAGCTGGGGCGTCCGGACTTTTTTTTAAGACCTGATCATATTACTAGAGCAGATGTGGCCTTCGTGAAGTAATCTTTCATTTTGCAAAAAAAACTAAATAGAGATGGGATGGAATTGTCAAAAACTAGCGTACGTAAATACGTGATGCTCAAATCTACTCCAGAGATGGAGCCATATCTTTCGTGGCCTTTGTCGGTTCATGAGAGTTTTTTACTATTCAGGTTCCGAATGGATAATTTCCATCTTTTACTTGCTGTCCCAAAGGGGTGCCCTGAAGGACAAGTGCTAGCACCCTGTGGCTGCGACGGAGTGTCTCCACAGGACTTGCTGCACTTTGTGTTTTTCTGTAGCCTTTATGAAAACCCCCTTGAGGTTCTTTTTAAAATCGTTTTTAAAAAAGTTAAATTTTACACAGGCTTGCCCAGCTCTCTATTTTTTACAACTATTAAAGCCAGAATGTATCCCATTTGTGGTTGGTTTTCTGAAATGTTCTCTAAGGTACAGAAACAGTTTGGAACCCTAAAAGTTGGCTGTTGTATTTTATCTGCCTAAGTAGTAACCTTTTTAAACCTTGATGATGATGTGTCCATATCCTCACATATTTTTTAAAAAAATATATAAATTTGGCTATCTCTGTAGTATGTTTAGATATGTATATATGTACTTTGTATATTTTTATGAGGCTATGCAACCTTTTATGGTTTTCTATTATGTAAACCGAATAAAGTATTTTTGATTGATTGATTGAATGAATGCCTGAGTAACCGACAACCTTTGGAAAAAGTGTGAACTCTTTTATGAAATAGATAATATTAGAGTAAAAAAGTTCAGATTTCAAAAGAACACAGTTGGATGTTTGGTGAGTCTCAATTGAATGAAAAAAGGTGCATAATAGACCTCATAGAGAGAATGATGTTCCACAGAAAAAAAGGGAACACTGGTAGAGCAAATGAGAAACATTTTGAAAGCCTTGGAAAAAGAATATTATATGAAGTGATTAAATCTCTTGCAAACATATAGAGTTCTAACTCAAGCTAAACCCTGTAGAAAATTACATAATTCATTAAGTGAACAGGAACCATATGGGCAGAGGGAGACTCAAAATTTTAAAAGAACAAGGGCTCCATTACGATGTCGGGCGGATCGCCACCGCCATGGTGCCGGTGGCGATCTGCCCGACAGAAAAGCCAGCCCGCCACCCTTCTCCCCCCCGCCACATTACAATGGCGGGGGGACCGCAACGTAGAGAAACACCGCCCGCTACTTTTCCACCCCGGTCGCATTGCGGCCGGGGCGGAAAATGATTAATATGGTGGCGGTGTCTATGAGACACCGCCAGCCATATTACAATGGCAAGAGTGCAATGCCTTTCCGCAGCGGCAATGCCCCAACGGAAAGGCAGAGAACTCCGCCCACCACAATACTATAAATACAGGATGTGCCCGCCACTGTGGCTGGCACATCCTAATGGTGCGTGCGGGACCCCCGCCCTTAGGGCGGGCGGTCCCGATTTCCGATAGGATGGTGGGCGGGAAAGGCCCGCCCGCCATCCTAATGGGGCCCTTAGTGTTTAAAAAGGAGAATCCAATCAGTATATTATTAAAAACGATTAGTTAATGGAGGGCAGGGGCGCATTATTCCTTACGCTTAAATTGTTCAGGAACACGTGCTGCAAAATTAATGTTGGAGATTTTGAAGAAAGCCTGCCCTGTTTATTAATGATGATAAAGCTAATTAAGGCTATATCACATAATAACGACGGGTGCTGGAACTTCTATGGTACTTTTTTCCCTGGAGAATACATCTGTTAAAAAAATAGGTGCTCACTGTAGGTAAAGCCCTGCATGAAACCTTTCAAGAAGGCGCATAAAAACCTTTTGGCATGCAAGGTGACCCAATGTGACCTCACAGAGTAAATGAAAACATTTGGAAACAAGGAGAACCCCAAGATCTTATAAATGGCAAGAAAGGAAAGACTTCGGGACAACTTCAACAACTTAAATAGAAATATTGGCCACCACTCGGTGAGTGATAGTTCATTTCACACTCTGCTCTTTGCTAAAATAAGCAGTATTAATAGATTACTTTGAACAGCCTCTGTTTTTCAGGATGTAGTTTACAACTTAGTTCATGGAAGGACAAAAGCTTGTAGGACTTGGTGAGCACAAATATTAGTGGTGTGATGGAATTCTGCCAAGGAGAATCATGGGGAAACTTCCTTTACGACGCAACTTTTACCACGCAGTACCTTTACAACGCAGGTTTTTCAACGCAAGTCATTACAACGAATTGCGCTGGGGGGCGCTCTAGGGTAGGTAATAGTTTAATTTACTATCCAACACCTTCCCTACTATCCACGGGGACTGGAGTTGGAATAGTAAATTAAACTATTCACTATCCAGCACCCCCCAACGCAAGTCGTTGTAACGACTTGCGTTGAAAAGCCTGCGTTGTAAAAGCATGCGTGGTGAAAGCATGCATTGTAACAACGTACACCCAGAATCATGCCGTATGAGGTGGGCAACAAGCTGATTTAATGAAGTGTATCACAGAGTAGCCATGCACACCCCATAATGTGATGACTGGTTGCCACAGCAATTGCTCTATATTTCATAAGCTTTTAGGAGTGACAAAGTGCAGGATATATCCCCAGTCTGAATCATGTGCTCCAGCACTCATTGAGATTGGAATGAAATGTGTGCTTGTTTTTTGCTTTGACGTTCCCGAGAACAGGATTCTATTTGGGGCTCATTACAGGCTAGGTTCTGCCATTTACAGGTCTAGGCATGTTCTCTACGACACTGCCTGTGTCATGTATGCTGCCTCACCGACTGTCCGTCCCAGTACTGGGCAGTTTGGCAGTAGCAAGGTGGGGGTTAAGGTGAATGAAACGGTATGGGCCAAGTTAACATGAGTCAATACTTCAGGAATGCCCAATTTGTTTGCATATTTTGTGTTTTTATATTTTCGTGGACCTAACCAGGTGACTTCCAAAGACACTATGGCTTACGGAGAGGACACATTTTACTGCGCTAACATGCCCAGGATTCATTCCAGTTCCCTGTATTGAGTTCACGGTCTATACACAGTGATAATTTGCATATTCAAAGAACTTCCTAGTCAATAACATAACACGCCGCTGCATTCGGGAAGTAGCACCTCCTTTTCCAGGTATGTATGGTAAATTAAAACAGAACTAACAAGGCTGTATTCCTGCTGGATCACTGACAGAACATCGATAGTCAAAATATTGAGAGGACAAAATATTGCAGTAAAAAGTATCGACTGCAAGAATATCGACTTCCTATCTTCAAACAGGTAAGTACAAAAATATCGACTCCAAAATATCGAGTGTAAAAAATATAGACTGTCAAAATATCGAATTTTTAAAATGTCTTAAAAGTAAATTAAAAGTAATATAATAATAAATTAAATTAATGTAAACATATTTAAAATACTTAAATAAATGAAAAATTGAGAAATAATTAATGTAACTAACAAATATATATATTTTTAATACATATATATATATACATATTATTTACAAAACATATACAATATTTTTTACGTAGGATAGCAAAAGGGTTAAATTTACTGTAACGACTCTACTGAGTGCAACAGTAGAGAAAGCATTGGATAGCGTGGAGGTAAAAATTACTATTCCCACTCCAGGAGTGCAACAGTAGGGAAAGCGTTGGATAGCGTAGGGGTACAAATTACTATTCCCACTCCAAAGAGTGCAACAGTAAGGAAAGCATTGGATAGCGTAGGGGTACAAATTACTATTCCCACTCCAGTGAGTGCAACAGTAGGGAAAGCGTTGGATAGCGTAGGGGTTTAAATTACTATTCCAACTCCAGTGAGTGTAACAGTGGGGTAAGCGTTGGATAGCGTAGAGGTAACAATTACTATTCCAACCCCACTCCAGAGAGTGCAACAGTAGGGAATACATTGGATAGCGTAGGGGTTTAAATTACTATTCCAACTCCAGTGAGTGTAACAGTAGGGTAAGTGTTGTATAGCGTAGGGGTAAAAATTACTATTCCCACTCCAGAGAGTGCAACAGTAAGGAAAGCGTTGGATAGCGTAGGGGTTTAATTTACTATTCCAACTCCAGTGAGTGCAACAGTAGGGTAAGCATTGGATAGCGTAGGGTTAAAATTACTATTCCCACTACAGAGAGTGCAACAGTAGGGAAAGCGTTGGATAGTGTAGGGGTAAAAATGACTATTCAAACTCGAGTGAGTGCAACGGTAGGGAAAGCGTTGGATAGCGTAGGGCTAAAATTACTATTCCAACTACAGTGAGTGCAATAGTAGGGCAAGTAAATACTTCTTCTTTAAATATAAATAATGTAAATAGTAACACCAATTACAAATGAATTAAAATATTTTACAATTGTGTAAAATATATTACATAATCAATTTAAAATTAAAATAAAACTATTTAATAATAAAAATGACCTACTAATACTAATTATTTACCTATTAATAATAAAATAATTAACAATTTAAACGTATTTTGAAAAATTAACTCAATAAATGTTTTATTCAAAAATGTAATTACTTACAATTAAATTACTTCACAATCTATTCCCCTAAAAACACACTACCTACTACAGAAATTATTTTAATAAATATAACATATTTATCAATTAATCAATTACAATAACTTACAAATTATATTTTAATTAATTACCAATGAATAATTAATTAACAATTAATTCTAAATAAATACCAATAAATAAAATAACATATTTAATTAATTATAATTAAATTACTTCCTACCCTATTCCCCTATAAACCCACAACCCACTTCAGAAAATAAATTACTAAAATTAACATATTTATCAATTAATCAATTAAAATTAATTACCAATTATATTTTAATTAATTACCAATTAATAATTATTTAACAAATAATTCTAAATAAATAACAATAAATAAAATAACATATTTAATTAATTATGATTAAATTACTTCCCACCCTATTCCCCTATAAACCCACAACCCGCTACAGATTTATATTACACAAAAATAAAAAAATAATGTTAACTTACCTTAAATTCGATATTTTTGTTGTCTATATTATGTCTAGTCGATATTATGTCCATTCTATATTTTAGATTCGATATTATGTCCATTCTATTCGATATTAATATTTTCTAGTCGATATTTTGGTAGTCTATATTATGTCTAGTCGATATTATATCCATTCTATATTTTTTACTCGATATTATGTCTAGTCTATAATAAAAACTCGATATTTTGACTCTATACCATTTCTGCTGGAGGAGGCTGCAGGACAAAGGGGCCAGCGCAAGAAAGAACAAGGGTGGCATTACATCACGGAAGGGAGGATGCTGAGGTCTCATGAGAACAGTGTTGGAGGTGATGAAACGCGATGAGCCGATCGAGGGGAGTCTAGAGTGAAAACTATTCCAAGAATAACCATAGGTGGATATGAGAGTCACCAACAAGAATGCAGGTGCCGAACCTGAAACATTGAACAAAGGGTCGTGTACGGGACTGAAGAGTGCGCAGAGAGGGTGACAGGCTAGGGTACCAGGGCAAGACGTCTTCTGCTCCGTTGCCAGCCACAGTTCAGCACTGAGGCCTCCTTTGGAACTTCGCCTTTTCTCAGCACGTGGAAAGACCACCCAGTGACCTGGAGCAGTCTAATGTCACTGGACTTGTAAATATCTAGAGACAGGTACTGCCTGTTGGATGCGGACCTCACTCACAAAGGCGAAACATGCTAAAGGTATTTCTCTACATCTATTGTGCGTCTGTGTATGTGATCAATACATCAATTTCTTGAGAAAATAGAGAAAACCGTATGCGTTTCTAATGCTTCCCGAGCTAGCACGATGTCTCTGCCAAGGAAAACGGAGTCAGACTTGTGGTATCTTCCAATTCCCTCCCCCCCACCCCCCCCCCCCATCGCTATCCTACTGTCCCTTCACCCACCGTGGAACGCTCCGTGGTGACATCACTTAGAATGTCACCACTGCGAGGGTTTTAAGGTGAGCGCCCGAACGACAGGATACCAACTGTCTAGGTGTTTGCGTGCCAGCTGTGGCTGAGGTCGCGTGAGGTTATTCTTGGATATTGTTCTGCCTAATAAAGAAGACCTCTCTACATTTATTCATCGACTCCTTGGCTTCTTTGTTACCCACTACACTGGTGATGAGGACGGGGATCCTATCTTTGACACGACCTCAACACGGAATGATTTCAAAGCAGAGGAATAAGGAAAAAGAAGGTACGGAACACATCGACGCCTGAATACAGCAATAGAAGTGAAAAGCTTTCCTCATCACGGCAGCAACCTGGGGTAAAGCGTGACGGAGAAAGATCACAGTGTATTGGAAAGCACAAAGCACATTGGAACAAGGAAAAGTCACTGGGAGAGTGTCACCGCGGGGTGAACATCACGATTAACAGTGTGACTGGATGACATTTTATTTTGAGGAAAAGCTAGCGCAGGGTAACTTAGCAGACACCGGCACAGCGCCGCATTGGGCACACACGTCTCGGTAGTTTCACGTTAGGAAGCAGTGCAAGGGGGGCTTGGGGGGGGGCAGCCGACCGTAGGGAGGTCCCCACCCCCGGGCTGATTGGGAGGGGCTAGTGGGGGGGGGTTGCGACAGAGCGCCAGCCTTGGGCTGGTTTTGGGCTGGTTTTGGGCTCCCTCGGTTCCTACTGAGGGAGCCCAGCTATATATTCCCCTGGCCCCGCCTCCCGGCCACCATTTTAGGTTGAATGACCTGGTGGCCGGGACTTCATAGGAATTTGAAAATTTTATTAGATAATTGTGCAAGTTTTGTGGTGTTATTCTTCGATATGTCTGGGGAGGATTACCGAGTTCTTGAGGCGATCCGCCTTCTCAGTGAGGCTGGACGCCTGGACCTGGTCCTAGGTGACGTGCCTGGCGCGGCGCGTCCTCGGCGACAGGCCTCGGCGCGTGTGGCGGCGGTGGTCGCGGCGTGTGGATCGCCGAAGAAGTCACGGAGGGAGGCGGTGAGTGAGAGGGGCCGCCCGCGCTCTAGGAGAGCGGCCCCTGGTACCGTGACGCATGCGGGGGTGGAGACGGTCGCGCTGCGCGAGGCGGCAATGGAGGAGGGTGTGGTGCCGGCTCCCCTGGTGTCTGTGGGGCTGCCGGTGAGGTCGCTTTCGGTCCCCGCTGCCAGAGGCAAGCGGGCCGGTAAGCGCGGAGGCAGGAAGCGCTCGGCTTCTGCCTCCGTGTCGCATGACGCGGACATGCTGAGGGGGGAGTTGGCGGTTGACGCGCATGCGCACGCTGTCTTACCCGGGCCTCGCGCTGGGGGTGAGGGTGTTTTGCCGGCTGTTGGGCCTAGTGTACAGTGCGTTGCCCCTGCGGATTTGGGGGCTCGGGGTGGGGGTAGGCTGTGACCCCGCTTGTGTGCTCAGGGGCTGGTGGTGATCGCTTCTCAACGCCGGTCCGTTTCTCTGGGGAGGTGGTGCATGTCGGTGATGTGGATGGTGGTACTGTACAGACGGCCTTTGTGCCTTATAGCCCCCTGTTGTTTTCCCCCCCTGCTTCAACCCGGGGGGAGGTATTTTCTGTGCTCAGTGGTTCTGTGGGGGAGGGGGAGTGGGCGCAAATGGAAAGGAGGGCAGGGGCAGGTTTGTCAGGTGAACAGTCTGGTCGTGTTGTGTTGGGTGATGCACAGGAGGCTGGCAAGGGGCTTGTGGGGCCTTCTGGGGGTGGTACTGCTGATGTTCTTTTGCAGGTGAGTGGTGATAGGCAGGTGGGTGTTAGATCTTGGGAGGGCTTGGATGTTTTTCCTTCTTGGTCAGAGGGGATTCGTGATGCGGGCAGGGCTGCTCCCGTCCAGGGCACTGATATGCTGAGTGGTTTTGGGGGCACTTTGAGTTTTCCGGGTTTGCCTGTTGGGGGCAGATCGCTTGGGAGGACGGAGCCGCCCCGCTCGGATGTTCAGCAGGGAGGGCAGGGTGGAATGGCTTCGGGACCTGCGTCTAAGATTGTTCAGGAGTTGTTGAACTGGAGTAGTGGTGGTGAGGACGTGGAGCCTTCCCCTCCTCGGCGGGGGTTGTCGGTTCGATCTAAGGGGTCTGTTGCTCGGGAGGTTGGTCAGGTGCAGTTTCAGGATTCTGGTTTTTGTATGGCTAGTGGTGTAGATAGTTTTGTCCGTTCTGGTAGTAAGGGTCCCGGCACATCAGTTCAGCCTTTTTCTTTGCAGGTCAGAGAGCGTCGTGGAGAGGCAGACTTGGTAGGGTGGAGTGCGGCCCAGTTGCACCGAGGAGAAGGGAGGGTGGAGCCTGGCGCGGCATACCCCGTACCGGCGAGGGACCCCGCCGCGGTCAACGTACGCAGGTCGGGCGCGACCTCGTTGGCCCCAACGTCTTCCTTTCAGGATCTCGGCGCGGTCAGCAGAAGCAGGTCGGGCGCGTCCTCGCTGGCCCCAACTTCTCTTGCTACAGGTATCAGCGGGGTTGGCGGGAGCGGACCAGGCGCGTCCTCGCTGGCCCCATTGTCAGGTTCTTTGGATATCGGCGGGGTTGGCAGAAGCAGGACCGGCGCGTCCTCGCTGGCCCCACATGTTTCTTCTCATCAACAGAGGGATTCATCATTGGTTAAAGTGTATAAAACTGGTCAACGTTCGGGGGAGTACAGACGGGTCCAGTCGGCTCCCCCGCCTCAGGTGTCTGTACGGGCTGGTAAGGCCCAGGTTGGGTTCAGAAGTCCGCCAAAGGTGTTGGCCCCTCCTAGGTTGGAGGAATCGTTGGTTTTAGATTATGATGAGGAGAGCCCTGAGGAGGGCGAGATACGTGCTGAGGGTGCAAGGGGGGGGCTTTTTCACGCTTCTGATGATGTTTTGCAGGCACCGGTGGTGGTGCGTCCGAGAACTACAGTATCCAGACCAACCCGGGAGAGCGCCCCGCGGTGAGGGTTCCTCGGTCAGGCGACGATGTTGAACAGATGGCATGGAGAGCGAGGCCGGCCCAACTGCCTTTATTGAATCCAGGTGAGCTGGCTGGTCCACGGGACAAGCCGTTGATGGTTTCTGTTGGAACGGGGGGGGGATCCTCCTGCAGAGGGTGTGGATCTTAAGCTCCATAAAGGCCGTTATGTTAAGGATCAGGGAGTGGGCACGGGTGACGGGGGTGTGGGTTCTAAGGTGGATTCCGGGACTGTTACAGAGCCCATGGAGGTAGGTAAGGATCCCCCCCACAGCAAGGAGCTTAAAATAAAGAAATTGCCTTACATGGGCGTCACGAAACCGTTGGGCGCTCATTTAATGCTGTCCACTAAGGAAAGGATTTGGAAAGGGGAGTACGTGGAATTATTGAAGCTCTTACATAGGGAAGTTAGGTCTAAGGAGGGGTCTAAGGAGGAAGAGTACGAGTTGGCCAAGCGCCCTAAGGTTCCTTTGACCATCGAAAATTGGACTGCAGCATTTCTTATATATGCTAGCGTTTACTGTGAGAAATTCCCTGAGCGCTGTGTGGCCCTGTTTAAGTATATGGATGTGATCCGAAAGGCGCAGATTACTGGCAGTGGTTATGCCTGGTCACAGTACGATGAGGAATTCCGGGCTCGGATGGCTTGGGATCCTGAAGCGAAGTGGGGGGAGTTAGATAATGACCTGTGGCAACACACTATGGGAGCATCAGCGGGTGGTAAGACGATTTTCACAGCTAGCGGGTATCCATTACCTTCACGGCCCTTTCAGGGTAAGCCCACTCGGGGAGGGGTGGGTGCAGCTGGGTCAGTTCAACCTGCCGATGGGACCTGTTGGGATTTTAACAGAGGATACTGCCCGAGAGAGTATTGCAAATTTAGGCACGAATGCTCCCAATGTGGTAGAACGCACCCACTGTCCAGGTGTTGGGGGCCTCGAGTTACAAGGGGCAGGCAGTGGTCACAGCAGTCTGCCAACGCCCCTGCTCCTGCACAGCAGCCTCAACCTAACAGGGGAGGGAAAAACACTTCTGGGACTGGGCCCAAAGGCTCATACGCCAGTTAATCCTTTTCATTTGGCTGTGGCACTGAAGGGTTATGGGAATGTTGAGGCTGCTCAGTTATTGTTGGTTGGTTTTCAGGAGGGTTTTCGTCTTGGTTACACAGGGCCGCGGTTGCGGCGGTGGTCAAAGAATCTTTTGTCAGCCAGTGAATATCCAGAGGTGGTACAAGACAAGTTGGATAAGGAAGTGCGTGAAGGGAGGATGGCGGGTCCTTTTGATGATTGGCCTTTGGAAAATCTTATTGTCTCCCCAATTGGTGTGGTACCTAAAAAAGAGCCTGGGCAATTTCGTTTGATTCAACATTTGTCATGGCCGGAGGGCTCATCAGTTAACGATTGCATTGATGGTGAGGCCGCTTCCGTGTCTTATTCTTCAGTGGATGTGGCCATGGCCCTGGTTGTATCTGCCGGCACTGGTGCGGCAATGGCAAAGTGTGACATCAAATCTGCTTTTCGTTTATTGCCTGTACATCCTGAGGATTGGGATCTTTTGGGGATTCAATTTCAAGGAAAGTGGTATGTTGATAAGGCTCTTCCAATGGGTTTTTCCATATCCTGTGCGCTGTTTGAGACCTTTAGCACATTTCTCCAATGGTTTTTCACGAACACGTCAGGACACCAGCTTGTGACCCACTACCTGGATGATTTCTTTTTTGTGGGCGCTCCCAATTCCTCAGCTTGCCAGAATGCTTTGCGAACATTTCAAACTCTGATGGAATTCTTAGGTGTGCCCTTGGCACCCGAAAAGACAATGGGCCCCTGCGCGACCATGTCTTTTTTGGGGATCGAAATTGACTCTACTGTTATGGAGGCACGCTTACCGGTGGATAAAAAAGCAAAAATGTTGGACCTCTTACATGTGATGTTGAACAAGGCAAAGGTGACAGTGAAGGAAGTTCAGGTGCTGCTGGGCCATCTTAATTTTGCTTGTAGGGTGGTCAGGGCAGGTCGAACTTTTTGCAGGCGTTTGGGTAGAGCTCTGTCTGGTCAGTTTTTACCTCACCATCACGTCCGCTTGTCAGCCGGTGTTAAGGAGGATCTGAGGATGTGGGTAGCCTTTTTACACTCTTTCAATGGAATTCCTTTGTACAGAGAAGAGAATTGGATTTGGGACGTCCAAATTTTTTCAGATGCTGCAGGCAGTGATGGTTTCGGTCTTTACTGGCAGGGCAGATGGTGTGCTGAACAGTGGCCTGCTGCGTGGAAGAACGGAGGCAGGAGTATTGCCTTCCTTGAGCTTTTCCCTGTGGTGGTGACGTTGACTCTGTGGGGTCAGGAGCTTGCTCACAAGAAAGTGCTGTTTCGAATTGATAATAAGGCTGTAGTGGACATTATCAATCGGCAGTCGGCCAGGGATGCTCACATCTTGAAGCTCTTGCGAGTCTTTGTGTTGGGGTGCTTGACGTATGACATCAGTTTTAAGGCCTTACACATTCCTGGAGTGGACAATGACATTGCGGATGCTTTGTCTCGTTCACAGTGGGAGAGATTCCATGGGCTAGCCTCGGAGGCGGACAGGACGCCGACCCGCATGCCAGAACATCTGTGGACTGTAGGTGAGACAGGGTTTTGCAGTTGGTGGTAGGATCGCTTGCAGTTTCCACTAGGACAGCGTATGAATTGGCCTGGAAAGAGTTTTTAGAATCTGGGGCCGACTGGCGCGCTCCGGGCTGGAGACGATCTGAAGATGTGGTACAGTTCATTCTTCACTTGATAGACAGGGGGCTGACACGTGTGACGATTGCTGGTAAATTGGCTGGTATTGCGTTCATGGGCAAATTACTGTGGGGCTATTCTCCTTCGGCAGGGGAGGTGGGTAAGCGCATGCTGGAAGGTTGGTCTAGGGAGAGGAGTAGGGATCATATGGTTCGCCGACCGTTGTCTTGGCAGACGTTAGCCCGAGTTTTGCAGGTTTTGCCCTCAGTTTGTTTGAATGAGTTTGAGGTTTATCTGTTTTCTACTCTTATGGTTTGGATGTTTTTTGGGGCTTTCAGAGTTTCTGAGTTACTGGGGTCGAAAGTTACTCTTGGGGTGGGGTGGGAGAATGTTCGATTTTTGGAGACGGGGTTGCACGTCTGGTTGGCTCGGGCAAAAACTGATCAACACAGCAAAGGGAGGGGCATTTGGCTGGAAGCTTCTTCTCCTTCTGAGACGTGTCCTTTGAGGTGGGCTAGGCGTTTGAGGGACTGTTCGGGGGCCGCCTTAGAGGGCCCTGTTTTCCGACATATGGATGGTTCCAGGGTGACTGAGTACCAACTGCGCATGGTTTTGCGTAAAGCGCTGCGATTCATGGGCTTGGATGAGACACAGTATGGTACGCATTCCTTCAGGATTGGGGCAGCAACAGAAGCTCATAACAGGGGTTGGTCGCAGCAAGACATTATGTCTTTGGGGCGTTGGTCCTCCAACTGTTTTAGGCGCTATGTGCGTACTGATCCTGTTGTGGCGCCTGCGGATGATAATTTTTCTTGAGTTTGATGCTGCTTTTCTTTTTCAGGTTCAGTGGCCGGCCCCCGTTCTACTGTCATGACGATCTGGATAGTGGGACATTCCTTCATTAGGCGCGCGGAAGATCAAACTATCAGAAGCTATTTTGGTCCCACTCTTGGTTTTAATTCTCGTCTTTTTAATGTTGTATGGAAGGGGAAGGGAGGTATGATCTGGAGGGAGCTTATCCCGGCCTTGAATTCTTGGTTGGTGGGAGGTGTTTGTCCTGACGTGTTGCTCTTGCACCTTGGGGAGAATGACCTTTGTGGGGTGAAGGGAGTGGTCTTGTTGAGAGCAATGAAGAAGGATCTTTCGCTTATTCGTCAACAGTGGGCGGGTTGCCATGTTTTGTGGACAGAATTGGTCCCTAGAAGAACCTGGAGGGGTGCGATCAAACCTAGGGCGGTTGATAAGGCGCGACGGAAGTTGAATCTGGAGGTTTTCCGTTTTTGTAGAGATCTGGGTTTTGGGCGGGTGTCCCATAAGGACATCCGGTATGACAATGTGGAATTATTTCGCTGCGATGGTGTTCACTTATCTCGTATAGGGATGGATTTATATCTATTGGAATTGCGAGAGGTGCTCTCCAGGTGTTTGAAGATTCAAAATTTCCTGGGTTGAGGTTCTGGTTCCTTGGTTGGTCGGTTTTGGGGGGCAGAAAGAGAGGAGGGTAATTCCTTTCCCCCTCTTTTCTGGGTGGTGGAAATTGGGCGTTCTTGGTCAGCTGGGACATGAAGGTTGTTGGGTTTTTGATAAAGTTGGGCTATGGCTGGGAAAGTTTAAATAGTTGTTTCGTGGGGTGGTTACAAGGTTTTGGGCAATGTAAGTTGTTGGTGGGTAAATTTTGCAATGTGATGTTTTGCGGTGGGTTGGGATGATATTTAAATGATTATCAGGTTTTGGTATTGTCTGAATTGTAATCATGTTGTGCTGGGTGGGGGCGGGGTTTGTGACGTGTTAGGGGCGGGCCTGACGTTTGGGGTTGTAAGGTAACATCTTATTTAGTGAGGACTAGTTTTGTGAGGCGGTTGCCAGGTTTGTATTGTTGTAAATATGCACCTGTTTCAATAAAAGCGGCCTTTTGCACACTCTCAATTTGGTCTGGTGTCTGCTCACCCCCCCTCACCCCTCCCTCCCAAGGGGGGCTTGGGGGGGGGCAGCCGACCGTAGGGAGGTCCCCACCCCCGGGCTGATTGGGAGGGGCTAGTGGGGGGGGGTGCGATAGAGCGCCAGCCTTGGGCTGGTTTTGGGCTGGTTTTGGGCTCCCTCGGTTCCTACTGAGGGAGCCCAGCTATATATTCCCCTGGCCCCGCCTCCCGGCCACCATTTTAGGTTGAATGACCTGGTGGCCGGGACTTCATAGGAATTTGAAAATTTTCCCTCCCTCCCTCCCTATTCTCGGTTGGCCCTTTCTCTTATTTTCCCCGGGTTTTATTTATTTATTTATTTCTGTTATTTATTTTTATCTCCATTATTTTACGGTCTTTTTGTCGGAACAGGTGGATATGGGGTAACTCAACATGTTGTTCATTGTCGCTTGGAACAGGTGCTGTGCGGAAATTGGGCGTTCTTGGTCAGCTGGGACATGAAGGTTGTTGGGTTTTTGATAAAGTTGGGCTATGGCTGGGAAAGTTTAAATAGTTGTTTTGTGGGGTGGTTACAAGGTTTTGGGCAATGTAAGTTGTTGGTGGGTAAATTTTGCAATGTGATGTTTTGCGGTGGGTTGGGATGATATTTAAATGATTATCAGGTTTTGGTATTGTCTGAATTGTAATCATGTTGTGCTGGGTGGGGGCGGGGTTTGTGACGTGTTAGGGGCGGGCCTGACGTTTGGGGTTGTAAGGTAACATCTTATTTAGTGAGGACTAGTTTTGTGAGGCGGTTGCCAGGTTTGTATTGTTGTAAATATGCACCTGTTTCAATAAAAGCGGCCTTTTGCACACTCTCAATTTGGTCTGGTGTCTGCTCACCCCCCCTCACCCCTCCCTCCCAAGCTGAGCGTGTGAAGAGAAGTCTTTATAACGTAGACCTAGAAATAGAAACTGAGAAGGAGTGACTGACTGTGCACGTCATCGGTGGAAGTAAGCTGCGGGGAAGTGCAGATTATTGTTCCCTTGTCCGTGTGAAGATCCATTGGCGCTGTGTACAGCTTCTGAGGACGGCGGCGTGGGAGGCGGCAGTGAACAGTGAAACTAGTGACGGAACTGAGCTATTGAGGTGGAATTACTGCTAGTACACAGTGACATTTCGAAATAAGAGGAAAAGTAGAGGAATTACACCATCACAAGACTGTGTGAGGAATAAAACATTGTTTGTACCTGCTAGTGAACTGTTAGTTGTGGTGCAGCACCGGGTACCTATTTGTCGATGCTTGGAATTTGACTGTTTTAAGTACAATAACACTCTCCTCATTCCTAGGGGGGCACTTCCTGCCACTCGGTTAAAGATATGAACTAGCATGCAAGCTAAAAGGATGGGGGTCTGACTGGAAGTGAGCAATATATAGCAACAGCGCCACCTGGTGGGCTCAAGTGTTCAATTTTTTTTAACTTTTCAACTTTAAGACACAGATGTATTTAATGAAATAGACAGATCTGCACGTCATCCTGCAACTGTAATCTGCTAGTGTGTACAAGCCAAATTTATCGTGATTAGGACAAACAGAGGCACCTTGTAGGCAAAATGCAAAATATAACACCACCCCCTATGTTTCTAATGAGTCCAGGGGACCCTGTAATCCAGTGGAAGAAATGGAAAAACATTTTTTGAACTATGCTGTTGTATGTGGGCCAAATCTGGGTTTAGAGATTAAAGTGGGTTTGTTAGCATACTATTTGGGGGCGGAGGGAGAAGAAGTATTGGAACATCTCCCAGAGCTAGGCGCACATGAGGCTAGAGGGCTAAATGAATTTGAAATAAGGGTTAAAAAACTAGACCTACACTACCTCCCTAAAACTAGCACTATTATGGAAAGATACCATTTTGGGAAAAGAGCGCAGAAGGAAGGGGAATCTATAGAAGACTTTGTATCTGATTTGCGTAAGCTAGCTTCGACATGCAAGTTTGTGGGTTCTAGTGAGGAGAGGATCAGGGACCAGTTTGTGTTAGCGTGCAGAACTGAACGTATACGTGAGGAGTTGTGGTTGAAGGATGATCCACTGTTAAGAGAGGTACTTATAGTTGCCAAACAGGTGGAGCACAGGATGCAATGTGTAAGTGAAATAAAACAAGACAGTGAGAAAAAAGACAGTGAGGGCAAGCCCAAGGTGAGTGAAGTAGTGGCAGAAAGTGACAGTGTGTTGGAAGTGAAAGGACAGAAGATGGGGCACAAAGAGCAGAAGGAGAGCAAAGTATTGTATTGTATTTAATATTTATTTGTATTTAATATTTATACTGTGCATCTGTCACCCTACGGGTATCCTGGCGCCAGAAAGGAAAATTCAGATGGCAAAAACAATACAGAAATGTTTGTGTCAGATGGAAACGACAGTCAATGCTGTTTGATGAGCCTGAAAGTAGGTCTTTAGTGGGATGGTCTTTTAAAGGGAATTGCTATAGGTGTGGTAAGCAAGGGCACATGGCAAACGATTAGGATTGTCCTGCACTCAAGTACACATGTAACAAGTGTGGTAGGAAGGGCCATTTTAGACAACACTGCAGAAGTGGCCAAGGCATGAAGAAGCAAACCAGAGATAACACGAACAGTGTGTGACGAAATCGTCCTGCAAGTTCAGAGTGGTCAAGTCAGCAGTCCCAAAGACACTATAATGATTGAGGGGACTGGTATAGAGGCTATGTTCGACTCGTGCTCAAAAATCACAATCATCAATGCAGAAGAATTCGAAAGGGTGGCCGAGGGCACGATCAAGTTGAGCAGAATGGATGTCCGACCAGGGGGTTATAGTGGTCAGCCAATTAGCATGAAGGGCTATTTCTGGGGCACAGTAGAATATAAAGATAGGTTTACAGTGTCTAAGGTGTATGTATCCTCCAAGGGGGACAACATTCTGGTATGGCAAGCTCAAAAGGATTTAGGCATATACCTCAACTCAAACAAAACCCCACAAATTTTGCTACAGGAAGTTAAAGGAACATGGGACAGCATTGAGACAGATTTCAAAGAAGTGTTCAATGACGAGTTGGGGTGTCTGAAGAATTACTCACATAGGATAAAGCTCAAGGAGCATGCTGTATCAGTGGTAGCCAAAGTTAGGAACCTTCCCATAGCAATTCAGGAGGCAGTCAAAGACAAACTAGCAAAGTTATGCAACCTAGGGGTCATAGAACCAGTAGAAGCCACAGAATGGCTAGCGCCGATCATCGCAGTAAGAAAAATGTACGAATCGGTCCGCTTGTGCATTGACCTCAGGGCACTAAATAAGGAGGTGGTTGTTGATAAGTTCCCACTGCCCAATATCACACAAATGATGAGCATGCTGGAAGGACCTACGCCTACTTCCAAATCAAGCAGATTCACAGGAACTTACATCGTTCGTGACGCCCATGTGTGCATTAAAATTCAAGAGAATGCCCTTTGGGTTGGTCTCCGCCGCGGCTGTATTCCAGAGTATCATGGGAAGCATACTGAGAGGAATTCCCGGCGTCTTGTGCTACCAGGACGACGTGCTCGTGTTTGGCAGTGACGACGAACAACATGACCGAAGATTGGGACAAGTGCTGGCGAGGATCAAGGACCAAGGTCTCACGGTGAAGAGGGAAACGTGCAGAATTGGATGCAGGGAGCTGGAGTTTTTGGGGCACAAGGTGACACCAGGTGGGATCCGTCCGAAAGCGGAACTACAGAACACCATAACAAACTTGATGCTTCAGAGGAACAAAGAAGAAATAAAGTCATTTATTGGAATGCTGGAATTCTACAGCAAGTTTGTAAGGAACTTCGCTGGCAGAACATTCGCCGTACGATGTTTACTCAAATAGGATGTAGGGTTCAATTGGGACAAAGAATGCCAAAAAGAATTCGAGGACGTGAAGAGAGAACTGGCAGAAGCACCCAGCCTAAAAGCGTTCATACCACATAGAAAGACGGTGGTGACAACTAATGCAAGCTCAAAAGGACTCGGAGCAGTTCTTACTCAAGTAGGGACGATTGCAGAGGAAACTATTGCTTTCGCGTTGAGATCGCTACAGAAATCTGAGAGAAATTACTCTGTAATCGAGAAGGAGGCATTAGCGGTGCACTGGGCCATGAGCAAGTTCAGAAATTTCATCTGTGGTACGAAATTCACCTTTCGAACTGACCAGAAGCCTCTGGTTGAAGTGTATAACAAAAAGGGACTTGACGCAATCTCGAGCAGAATCAGGTGATGGGTGGTAAACCTACAGGAATACACATTTTGTGTTGAATACGTACCTGGAACGAGGAATCTGGCGGCAGACTGCCTCTCGCGGCTGGTGGAAGAGAATGGTGAGGACGAGTCTGGTGACAAGCATAGTGAAGACATGGAGGACTACCTATCAGAAAATGTATGAGTGATCACTCAAGGGGCCATCGGAGAAGATTCATGGAAAGAGGCCGAGAAGGCTGATGACCTACTTATGAGAGTGTGTGAGAGAGTGAAAGGGAAGTGGAGACACGAAGATAAACAAAACAAAACACTACGCCCGTTCTGGATGGTCAGGGAAGAACTGTCTGTGGTTGATGGGTGTCTATTCGGAGGAACAAGGCTGATCCCGCCCAAAACGGTTAGAGAACAGTTGGTGGACATAGCCCATGACGGACATTTGGGCATCGCCAAGACCAAACAGAGGATGCGGGAAGACTACTGGTGGCCGTGCATGGACCATACCATCGAAAGGAAAGTAAGAGATTGTATCCCATGTACGGTTAGCGACAAGGTCTTGAAACAACACACACCGCCCATGATCTGCAGGCCTCCTCCCTCTGGACCATGGGATGAAGTGGCACTCAACATAATAGGCCCACTGATGGGAGAAATAGGCACACCTTGCATCCTAGTCCTTGTGGATTTATACTCGAGGTGGGCAGAGGTAAGGTAGCGCCTGAAATCACCACGAAAACTGTCATTGAGTTTTTAAAGGAGCTTTTCCTCAGAGAAGGGCTACCTAGCAGTCTGTTAACAGACAATGGAGTGCAGCTGTGCTCAAAGGAGATGAAAGACTTTCTCGAGAAGTATGGGATTGAACACAAGCGCTACACACTTTACCACCCCGAAACCAACGGAATGGTAGAACGGTTCAATAAGACCCTAAAAGAGAGCATCCAGTTAGCTAAAACTAATGGACTGAACTGGAGGGAAGAAATCATGAAGCGTCTGGAAGCCTATCGGTTGACCCCACACCAGACGACGCGGGCAACCCCTTTTGAATTGCTCAGAGCGAGAAGACCTAACACCAAACTATCACCGGGATGAATGGGTTGGCACAAAGGATGGACAGATCACTCTAGGGAGTCTAAAGGACTAGACAGACAGAGCAAGGCCATGTTGGAGAGGAAGGAAAGGTTCGATAGACTACACTCCATACGTGATGCGGGGTTCAGGGTAGGAGATGATATAAAAATCAGAGCACCCACAGGTAGAGCGAGTTGGTCGGAGTTCAGCAGACCCACTAAGATTGTCAAACTATTCAGAAATGCTGTGAAAACCCAGGAGGGGAAGATTTGGAACTTGGGAAGAGTAGTGAGATATAATCCTCCCGATGAAGGTACTAGCAGTGGGTAAGAGAGAGAGAGGATAAACCCCAGGTGCGAGGAGAACTGCCACCCAGGGAGCGTTTGGCAGTATCACACCCTGCTGGCAGAACCAGCCAGAGAGTGGTTAGACCACCCCGACACCTGGAGCAATATGTAACCAAATAATTTGGGTCTTTTCTGGTAATGTTCATTTTGACTAATGTATTTTGTTATGTAGGGAAGGGGGATGTGTGGTATATTCCAATTCCCCAAACGCTATCCTACTGTCCCTTCACCCGCTGTGGAACGCTCTGTGGTGACATCACTTATAATGTCACCACTGCAAGGGTTCTAAGGTGAGCGCCCAAATGACAGGATGCCGACTCTCGAGGTGTTTGCTTGCCAGCTGTGGCTGAGGTCGTGTGAGGTTATTCTTGGACATTGTTCTGCCTAATAAAGACCTCTCTACATTTATTCATCGACTCCTTGGCTTCTTTGTTACCTGTATCTGAAAAGCATTGTGAGGAAGGAAACGACTTGACGCGGAGGTTCCCAGTAGAATGCCGCACATTCCTCGTTCACCAACAGTAAAAACAGATCAATGATCCTGACAGCCTCCGATGCAACTCCCGAACCATTGCAGCCTTTTACTATCATGGCGTGGCCTACACGAGAACATAAAGTATACAACAACACTATTTAGAAGCGCTGTAGGAGATGTTTAACACGCTCTGGATATTTGGAACTGTTTCTTATTGGCTCATGTGTAAGCCTCAATCCACTGCAGTATATTCACTGAAGCCTTTACTAACAAGGGTAGAGTAGGGTGACCAGATTCTCAAAACAACAAGCATTTGCAATGCTATAGGTCTCGCATTAGGAAAGTTTGAGCTATTGGTATTGTAAATGACAATTTTTTTTATTTATGTTTTGTTTTTGAAAATAGCAAAATTAATAGCTTTTTCATTTACAATGCCAATAGGTATAACTTTCGCAAGTGTGACACCTATAGCATTTGTCATGCAATATATGTTGTATTTAAGTGACTTGCATGTATTGATATTACAAATAACAATGGGTTTTAATTTGTTTTCAATAATTAATACTTAAATAAAAGTTATTGTAATTTATAATGGCAATAGCTTAAAGTTTTGTAAATAACTTTTGTGAAGATTATGTTCAGTGCATTTTATTGTGGTGAAAATCCAAGATCCCAACTTACCTCTCGAAGTGTTGGTTGCCCCTGGAGAGTCTCCATCCCCGAGCCTGCAGTCTTTGTTCCTTTTTGACCTTTCCCATTGGATAACATTGAGCGCTTGACGGCTCAAAAGCACCCTGCACCCAGCCGCCCGAGTGCCGCTGGCTGTGATCCCTGTGTCCGATCCTACTTCCCCTCTTGCCCTGAGCAAGTGACCAGGAGCCCAGCCCCCACAGCCGCGTGGCCTGCTAGCCAGCAACCACCAACCGAAGGCCCCCCTTCCCTCATTGGATATCATTGGGCTACCTACCTCTACACCCGGCTGCCCTTGTGCCGCTGACAGTGAACTAACTGTACTTACCTGACCCTGGGGGAACACCTGAGTCTATACCCCGAACCTTAACTTCACCAACCAAGTACTCACCTGGAAACCGGTAATTTACTTACCTGCCATTGGATAACATTGACTCATTTTGACTCGAAAATTTTCTAAGTGTGAAGTTTTAAAACCTGAAAATATTCACATAAAATCAGCCAAAGTCCGAATTCCGAAGTACTCACCTGTGATCAGGGGAGAAGCCAGTGCTGTACCTTTCAGCCCACGAAATACTGAAACACAATTACCTACCTGTTTTGAGTTAAGACCCCAGTGCAGGCCCTAGGTCAGGGTGAGGGTGTGGGGGTGTGAGTGGGTGTGGGATGGTGAGGGCGAGGGGGTGTGAGGGTGAGGGTGTGTGAGGGTGAGGGTGTGTCTGAGGGTGTGAGAGGGTGAGTGTGAGGGGGTGTGAGGGTGAAGGGGTATGAGGGTAAAGGTGTGTGAGGGTGGGTGAGGGTGGAGGGTGTGTGAGAGTGAGGGGGTGTGAGGGTGAGGAGGTGTGTATGGGTGAGGGTGAGGAGGTAACCATCAACATAAAAGTAGGACTATTTGACAGCTGTCATAGACATAGAAAAAGGACTACAATGACAGCTTCCTCCACATACCGAGATGAAGCATTACAGACAACAAATCCGAGGTCTTTTATTGGCACCCCTCTCCTTTACGCAGCAGCATTAGTACTTTTTATTAAATGTACACTATTAAGGACTATAGCATATATTTGCCAAAAAAGAGAGCATGCGCGCCCATGCTCAACCGGAACAATGAAAAACAGGGACATTTCTGTGTTTAACCTGGACACTGTTTGAAATCAGGGACATTTGAGTCACTTGGAGAAAAGTGTCGGGACACGGGGATACTTCTCCAAAAACGGGGACCGTCCTGGGAAAACGGAGACATCAGGTCACCCTAGGCTAGAGGCGGTCCGTGGATACAGACTGTAAAAAAAAAAGAGGTGAGAATGCTATATTGAGTAGTCGGGTATAACGTGGGACCTGCAGTAAACGCACATTGAAACAGTAATATGAAAAAGGAATGTTAAGAGATGTAGAAAGATTTATGGATAGAGGCATGTAGAGAGCCAGGGGATGCGGGTGAACTAGAGGTACAGATGAGGGCGTGAGGAGACGCACGGACGCACACATGTAAATGTAGACCTACAGGTGGAGAGATGCATAAGAACAGATAAAAAGAAAGGAACAGGAGCGACGCAGAGACGCAAATATTCTACAGGTCGGTCTTGGAAAATACACCACCAACCCAGGGCTGTATATTAGGGTGGCCACAGTTATCATTGGGTAAGGTTTTTAGAGAAACAAATAAACTTCATTAGTACAGCAATTAGATTTCGCACACATGCTGCTAAAACGGCACTGATGTGGAAGACTGTAGTGCGTGAAATAACAAGATAGATACTCGGATAGCAGAGTTTGTGGGGCCATCGTGCAACCTTATTGAAGGAGCGCAGCGCGTGCACAGTTTGAGCAGATAGCTAGCTTTCAAATTCCCAAAGGAGACAGCAGTCGAGAAAAGAGGGTCCGATATCAAAGGGAGAAGCAGCGCTAGCGTCTCGTGCCAGCCTCCATCATCCCAGACACCGCGCTCCTCCTCCCTGTGCTCCGCACACTGGTCCTCGCTCCAATAGGGAAACAACCTTTACAATGCAAATTTTACAACCACTACCATTACAACAAAACTTTTACAACGCAACATCCATTACATCACATGCCATTACAACGCATCACAGTACAATGCATACCACTACAACGCATGTCATTACAACGCAGTCATTACAATGCATACCATTACAACGCATACCATCACAACGCATAGTACCCTTACACTATCCAACACTTACCCTTCTGTTGCACCCCCTAGCGTTAGAAGAGTAATTGTTACCCCTACACTATCCAACACTTACCCTACTGTTGCACCCCCCGGAGTTAGAATTGTAATTTTTAACCCTACACTATCCAACACTTACCCTACTGTTGCACCCACCTGGAGTTAGAATAGTAATTTTTATCACTACACTATCCAATACCTGCAATGTAATTGTATGCGTTCTAATGGTATGCGTTGTAAAGGTAGTATATGTTGTAATGGAATGCGTTGTAAAGGTAGTTTTAAAAAATGTGTTGTAATGGCATGCGTTGTAATGGAATGCGTTGTAATGTATGTTGCGTTGTAAAAAATGTGTTGTAAAGGTATGCGTTGTAAAATTATGCATTGTAACGTCATACATTCCTCCAATAGCACCTCCTCCCTTTCCGTCTTACGAAGAAGCCCCTCGAACACTACATATGCCGGACCCTGCTTCCTTAGGGGTGGTGTGGGCAGATACATATATTTACATGGTGTCCTGGAGACTGCAGCATACTACTTGGTACCCCGCGCCGTTCACTCAAGAAACATGTCTCACTCAGAGGTGGACGAGCCAGTAAAGGCACGAGTAGTCTCGAGCCAGGCACGAGGCTGAGGCTCACCTCAAGGTGTCTTGGACCATCCAATCCAAAACAAGCCAAGCTTCGAGACATGGTCGGTTTGGTAATGTGGGCACTCAGGAAATGGCCGAAGGGCCAATAACCGAGTTCCAGCTGTGGGTCGCTTTTTGGGCAGCCTGGGGCTGTCTGTGTTGTTTGGATGCTACCAGCGGCCCAGTGGGTGCCTGAGTGGCCTTTCTAGAGGTAGATGGGCGGAGATGTCTCCACCTTTCTCTCCCAGGCCAGACCATTAATGTATGCTGATTGAGTGGGGACAGGAGGCATGAGCAGAATTGGTCTCACTTGCATTCATGTGTGGCTCAGGAGTGTGAACTAATCTGTGCATTTATTTAAAAGATGTAAGTGAAGTTAATAAAACGCTGAAGCAGTGTTTTGCGGAAAGGCAATACGCAAATGTGGGCCACTTTTTTTCGGTGTGCCCGGGCCGGTTTTTGATCCCAATTCAACCCTGCTTTGAGGCACCTTTTTGCCTGTCATCCATCTGTAACGTCACGCGCCAAGAATAAAGACAACACTAACATTTGATGTAAATCAAAGCAGAGAAACCCATCGAGGGGGGGGGCTGAATTGCACAGTATGAAACCAGAACACCTGAGATCAAGCCAGGCGACCCCGCTTGATCACACCTTGATGATAGGTTTCATTTTCCGATGCCCCGCCCACTGAGATTTACATATGCGAGTTAGCATCATGTGTCTAACTAATGACGTATTCACTTGTGCCTTCGTGTTTCTTCTATTCATAGTACTATTCATTTATGCGTGTGGTGATGTTCAGTTTTCTTAACTTAGCTTGAGTGCCACCATTTTGGATGTTCCTCTTTGTGTGTGAGTTGCACTCGCTCATCCCCCCTTCCGTAGGAATAGGAAAAACCCTAATGCAGCAGTTTTTTGTTTCTTAGCTAACTGTGGCCAAAACTAACAAGTTTCTTATCTGTAATGTTCTCATGCACTGGAGACGCTGAGGCCCGGCTCTGCGGCCTTGGGCAGAGATAACCAAATGTTGCTCTTGCAGGTGCAGTTGCCTCTTGTGTGAAGCCATTGTTCCCCTCTCTGGGGTTCAGTACTTTTCCAGTATAGGCGTGTTTTACTTTGCTGGACCATGATATAATGTATTACTGTGATGAGATGAGTCAGTCCTCTCGGCGCACTCTTAGGGGTGAGGTCTCAGGACAGGGCCCTCTCATATGGGAGTTTGTGGCCTAATAAAATTACCTTGTTTATTCTTCTCCACTGTCCGGCTGACTTCTTACTGAGTGACTATAGGTGAGTGTGGTAAGTCACTCGGCTGTATTTGAGCCACGCTTATCAGATGGCGCCCGAACAGGTACCCGACGATTAGGATCTTTCTCACCCGTAAGTGGGTAGCAGATAACCGGGGAACCTCTGGTCGGCACGGTGGGTCCGGATACCCACTTTGATGCCGAGCTTGGTTCTCGCAACGCTGCCCCACCCTGCTGATCGGGAGAGGTCCCGGTTCAGGATCCTGCGCCGGGGTCCGGAAGGCGGAACTTTAGAGCTGACAGCGTTGGTCCTGACAGCGGGAGGTGGAGAACGGTAGAGGTCGGTACCGCATACGGAAGGTGAGTGGTCCGACTGTTGCTTGAGGGAGCTGGAATGCTCCAAGAGACCGGTGTGTCTCTAGTGGTTGGAGGAGCCGGTGTGCTGCTGGAGCTAGTGTTCACGGGGAACTCAGAGTGCGAGTGGCGCTCTGACAGACTTGGCGGAGGTTGGGTGGACGTTTGTTTGTGGTGATCCGACCGGGTGGTACTGCGGTGGAGGCGTGGCTTATTGCGGGTAGATTCAGGGACTCACCCGAACCCCTAGAGTGTGTGGTTCGTTGGGAGCGGGTCCTGGGTCTCCCGTGGTAAAGTGCGCAGCAATCTGTAGTGCCGCCCAGGTGGCGGATGCGTCCTCCAACCTCAGAACAGTTAGTGTACTGTTCGGTCTGCGGTAAGGTCCAGGTTCCCCAGGACTTGGTCGACGGGCCTTGTCCCATTTTTGTAAACACGTGTTTGGTAGAAAATGTGACACATAGGATGTATGAATATATGTGTGTGTGTGTTTAGTAGTGATTGTGCAGTTGGGAAGTTGGTGAGCAGGTGTGTGAGAGTTTGCGCTAGTGTGCGATTGTGTGTGTGAAGATGCCGTGTTTCAGTAAGCTGCAGTGTCTCAGGTGCTGTTGCTGCGCCTCGGACACCAGATTGGCTGAGAGACAGCCCGCCCCGGTGGAGGGCTTCCCTAATTTTGATATGTACGTGAAACATGGATTGACTCCGATTTTGTTTAATACTTTGTGGCACAGGTACACTAAGGGCAATGTGGATTTGCAGTGGCCATTGACGGGTTCTTTCGATGTGGCAAAAATAGACTATTTACAAGACAGATTGTTTGCTAGGCCTAGTCGTCAGAGCATGTTTGATTCACTAAGGATGTGGCAAAAGGAAGTAAGGGAGCGTCAGTTGAGAGAGGAGAAGGTAGCTCAGAAGAGAGCGGCGCAGACGATGGCACAGAAGGCGAGGGAACACACAAAGAAAGAGAATGAGCAGCGGATTGAGCGCGCAGATAGGCTTTTTAGGCTACAGGAAAATAAAAGTTATGTAGTAAGAGAGGAAGACCAGGATGAGATGGAGGATATTTTGAGTGCTCGGCCCCTTCCCCCTTACGCCCCACAGTCATTTTACCCCACGTTGACAGGTTTGGCTTCTTCAGGTGGGGTTTCGGTTCCACAAATGAGTGCTCCTCATTTGTCCGACGCTTCCACTTCTTCTATTTTAGCCTCTTCTTTGTGGGGGGATGTTGGACAGGTTTTACCTTCTGCCACCTCTTCATTACCTGCGCCCCTGGTTTCTCTCCTTGCGGCGAGCTCACCTATTCCCTCTGTGTTTTCCTCTGCACTCCCGCTGTTTCTGCCAGTGCTACTCCCCGCAGTGAGCTACCGACCCCGAATAGAGGTGTGGGAAGTGGGTTCCTCACTCAGGTACGATAGTTGCTTATGCGTTCTACAGTTGGGGTGGATGACAAAACGGTGGTGGCTAATCAAGCCTGTCAGTGGGCCAGGAATAATATTTACTTGTTCGAAGACATTTGGTCCACAATGAAAGATTATGAGCCTCTGATGCAACAGCACGCTTTATGGCACATGTCGACGATGCTGATAGCGCTATGGGAGCAAGGGTACGGAGGGGCGGCACCCGCAATTCTCCATGACGTGAAGAATGGAGCCTATAGGGCTAACACTGGGGTACGGGAGGTGATGCAAAGTTTGAGGTCCTTGTTGGAGTATAGAAATGAATTACCGTCTGCAGGTGAGCCCCATTTCCCTGGGATACATCCAATGCGTGAGGTACATCATATTTTTCACCCCAGTACCTGACGTGGTAGACTCGGTAACAAATGCTATCACTAGGGCTCGTATAGACACCCACTTCCAAGAACAGTGGGTATATACGACATGGAAAAGAAGTGAGGTGTTAGCTTTGCAAGCTCAGCTGCCCGACTCTAGAAAAAATCCGACTGCCTATTACAAAGAACTGACGGAGGCAGCCTCCTCGACAGTTATGACTTTAGCAGACATTGAATTATTTTTTGGATTGTTGGTTCCGGTGGATGTGTGGAGACAGATGAAGGGCACAGATCATAAGGAGGAACTGGGTGGTACCTGGGTGGAATTGCAGGATTGGGACAAAGAACAACAGCCCGGGGAAAAGCCGAAAGCTGAGATTTTAGCATTACCGGGGCGAATTATTAAATATATGCACTCTCTCATTCCCCCGAAGAAAGTGGACTGGGATAAGTTGCCGTCATGTAGGCAGAAAAAGGACGAAGGTGTCTCTGATTTTTTCACTCGGTTCGAGGAGACATTTATGGACTTTAGTGCTCAGGATCTATCGCAGGATGGAGGGTTACGACTTTTCGTTAACAGATTCGTAATAAATCTGTTACCGGAAATATCGGCTAGGTTGCAGGCGTCGGAGAGTACGTGGACGACGTCCATCCCCTCTGGCATTTTAAGCATGGCTCAGTACTACGAACATAGAGAGAATGAGAATAAAGATAGGCAGGAGAAGAAGGCCAAGTACTTGAAGACGAGGGTGTTGCTGCAGCAGGTGTCCAAGGGTCGGGGACGTGGTGCCCCACCTACGGTAGCGGGACGAGGGGGAAGTGGTTACGGAAGGGGTGAGAAGAGGGAGCGATTGGGACCGAATCAGTGTGCAAAATGCAAACAGGAGGGGCACTGGTAGAGAGATTGTCTGGAACTCCAGTCGAATGCCGGACAAGGCAGGGGGCGAGGTCGAGGCGATTTTCGGAAGAATGACAGACAGGCTGATGGTGGTAGGAGACTGGGAGGAAATTGTTTTGATGGAGATAGGGATCGACAACATTTTCAAAGAGGAGATGGACAGTATTACAATGACGACTATACTATGGATGACTTGACCGGATTTTCTCATAACTAGGACAGCGTAGGACAGAGCGAGGGACCAGTTTCTGTGGATGTTGATCAACGAGGACCCAATGTGACTGCAGATTTGTCGGGTCCCCTCAGAAATTTTTAGTGGATACGGGTGTTATGAAAAGTTCGGTGGCACTTTCTCAGGTCCCAGGGGCGGCTCTGTCTGGCAAGAATAATATCTCCACAGGGTTCTCAGGTACTCCGGTGATTAGCCCCATCTCCAAGCCTCTTGCTCTAATGATTGGTCCTTTTACTGTTGACTCTCCCTTCCTTTTGACTTCGAATTGTGGTGAGAATTTGTTGGGTTTGGATTTGTTAAAGAGATTGAATGCCACCATTTATTGTTCTCCGGATGGTGTATACCTCACATTGGGCCTACTGTCGCACATGCCTAGCAGTGTTTTTCTAAAGATGAGCCTCTGCCAGCTGAATTTGGTGAGATCCCAGAGAGCTTGTGGGCTAGTAGCGATACTGATGTAGGAGAAATGAATATTGCCCCTGTGTCCATCAAGATTAAGGTAGGGGCTCGACTGACGAGAATACCCCAGTACAAGATATCTAGAGATGGTGAGAAGGCTCTGTTGCAGATAATACAAGATTTGATCCGATCAGGGGTTGTGGAGGAAACGGACTCTAACAGGCGTAATAGTCCTATTCTTCCGATTCTTAAAAGACAGTCAGCCGACGCCAGTGATGATGCACCTGATGTTTACAGATTTGTGATTGATTTACGCCACATTAACCAGGTGGTTGAGCCCCAGTACCCAGTAGTCTCTGATATTACCACAATTCTAACGATGATTCCCCCATCGGCTAAATATTTTTCTGTCCTGGACCTGAAGAATGCTTTCTTCAGCATTCCTGTGCACGAAGATAGCCGTTACCTCTTCGGATTCTCATTGGCTGGCCGAAGTTTTAGATTTTGTAGAATTCCTCAAGGTTATACAGAGAGCCCCAGCATTTACAGTCAGGCTTTGAAAGCTCAGTTGGATGATTTGGAACTTCCTGAAGGCAATGTCTTATTACAATATGTGGATGACATTCTCATTGCATCAGACACCGAGGTTGGGTGTTGGGATGCTACGGTTAAATTGTTACATCACTTGGCTCACAAGGGCCACAAAGTGTCCCTTCCTAAATTTCAATATTGTTGACAGGAGGTTACCTACTTAGGTCATCTCCTATCGAAGGAGGGGAGGAGGTTGACACCGGAGCGCATAAAGGCGATAACTAACATGGCTGTACCTAACACGCAGCAAGAGGTGCGCGCGTTTTTGGGCATAACATCTTATTGTCGCCAGTGGATACCCAATTATGCCTTACTAACAAAACCCCTACTGTATCTGACTACTAAAGAGGTGCGCGAACCCCTACCCTGGACTCCAGCATGTCAGGAAGCTTTTGAGTCACTAAAAACTGCTTTGTGTTCTGCAACCGTTCTGGGAACTCCTGATTACCAGAAACCTTTTGTGCTCTATGTACATGAGGCGGAAGGTTGCGCGTTGTCTGTCTTAACACAATGTTTTGGCGGGAAACAGAGACCTTGCGCTTACTTTTCCGCTATGCTTGACAATGTGGCAAGAGCGCTGCCGAGCTGTCTAAGGGCTACAGTGGCTGCTGCGGTCTCTATTAGACAATCGGCGGGGCTCGTGTTGGGTTCGGTCTCACAGTAATGGTACCGCATGCTGTGGACCTCCTATTGAATAGAACGCAGATGCAGCATTTAACTAGTGCTCGTCTTACTGGCTACGAAATGACATTGTTTTCACCCCATGTTACGATTAAAAGATGTGACACTCTGAACCCAGCCACGTTGCTACCCATCCCTTCAGATGAAAAGGACGATGAGGTTCATGATTGTTTGTTTTGGACAGAGGAAGAGATGAAGGGAAGAATAGACTTGACAGACACACCCCTAGACAATCCTGATGGGGAACAGTATGTTGATGGGTCCTGTTTTAAACTTGCAGATGGTACTTCAACTGCAGCATACGCAGTTACAACATTAGAAACAGTGGTGGAGACTTCTAGGATTCCATATAATTCGGCTCAAGCCGCAGAAATAATAGCTTTGATGCGAGCGTGTGAATTGAGTGAAGGACTGGACGTGAATATTTACACTGACAGCCAATACGCCTTCGGCGTGGCTCATAGTTATGGGCGACTGTGAGCAGAGCAGGGGTTTTTGACATCACATGGACAGAGAATTCAGAATGGCCCATTGATATTACGACTACTGACAGCATTGACACTCCCCAGACGATTAGCTGTGATAAAGTGTAGTGCACACAAAGCAGTGGTGGATGATGGAGGACGGGGTAATGCATTTGCAGATTAGACAGCTAAGGAGACAGCTAGGACGAAGCTCCTGTGAATGTTTGTGGCAGGACCAGCTAGGTGGGTACCAGATGTTAACATGTTCCCAGATACAGTCCAGAGTGTGAGGAACATACAAGAAAAAGCGACAGAGGATGAGTTGAGGACATGGAAGGATGGTGGGGGGGCGGTTGGACTCTGATGAATGTTGGACGGATGTGTCAGACAAAAGACGATGGTTACTACCGGACGCATATGTCCTCCCAGTGGTGACAATGGCTCATGGGCCAGCCCATATTAGTGCGAAGGGAATATGCAAATTGTTAGACCCAGTGTGGAGCAACAAGAATATTTCCAAGGTGGCCACGCATTTAGTACGACAATGCATGGTATGTTTAAGACACAATCCTGGAAAAGGAACTCCTGTTCCGGTGGGCAATTTCGCTCCTCCTTCTTTCCCTTTTGAGGTGATTCAGATGGACTATATTGAAATGGAGAGGATTAATAATCTCAAATATGTCCTGGTGGTGGTATGCTCTTTTAGTAGGTGGGTGGAGGCTTTCCCAACTAAAGATTGCACGGCCATTTCAACAGCTAAGATATTGATAAAGGAGTATTTTTCCAGTTACGGCTTGCCCCGGGTGATCTGGAGTGATAATGTCACGTCCTTCAATGCTGAGTTGATTAAACAAATATGTAAGGGACTACAGATATCCCAGAAATTTCACGCAGCTCAACACCCCCAAGCTGCAGGTCTAGTGGAGAGGTTCAACGGCACACTCAAATTAAAAATGGCCAAAATACAAGAGAGTACAGGGCTACGTTGGCCAGACGTGTTTCCTTTAGCCTTGCTTTCAACCAGAGTAACAGTTAACTCCAAAACAGGCGTTTGGCCGCATGAGGTTATTTTCGGCCGCCCCGCCGACGTGTGGGGGGTCCCGAGGCCAAAATGTTTTTCAGAAATAGAATACACTTTGTTGATAGACTACTTGTATGCTTTGACTAAAGATCTCCGTTCTATTCATCAGAAGGTAGCAGACACCCTGAAGCCGTTGCCGGAGGGGTCTGGACACTCCATACAACCCGGTCGTCATAAAAATGTATCAACGGAAGTCCTGTTTGAAACCAAGGTGGTCGGAGCCGAGGCAAGTGCTCCTTACCACCCGCAGCGCACTTCGAGTTGAGGGTCGGAAGGCATGGACGCATGCATCACATGTCAAACGTGTCCCGCTACCACTGCTGTATGATGAATGGGTGAGAGGCGGCGTTGCTGATCACGAGTGTGAAAACGGTCCCAAGATACGCTCCCTTCTCTGATGCTTCATTGAGGGGTGAGGAGCTGAGTACGAGAAATAAGAGGCCGAATCCGATTGCACGCACTGAGGTTTCCCCTGGTCACAGTGAGCAAGCATCAGGGGATACAGCTTTTGCCAGAGACCTGCTTTTGCCAGAGACCTCCCCATTCTGTTCACAGATCCTGAAGTGCGAGGGAGCACTCGTTATAATCTGCGGCCCAGAAAGGAGAAAAATATGAAGGACTGAGCACTGGTAGAAGGGCTTAGATAGGGAACAGGTGCGGACAATGTTTGCAGTATAGCTCAGAGTTAGGGATGGACTGCTGGTAAGAGCCCTGGTGCATGGTCGAGACTTTGTTTTACGAACATTAGAGCTGTGTTTGGGCCCAGATGTAGTGCTCCTGAGTTGCTGCAGTTGTGCGACTCCATCGAGGGATTAGGGAAGGAACAATAGAAGTCTGCCTGTGAGACTTTAACTGACACAGGGAAGAAAATCCCTTTTTAGGGCTGAAGAAGCCCTCTGGCCGGTTTCGGAGTGACTGAAACTGTTTTACATTTTTAGTTTAATTTTTGATCCTAGTTAGGGAAAATGTACCCCTTTGGCCGTCCTGTCCCAGAGGAGGAGCAGCCTTTTGCAGCTCCTCGCAGACCAGAGCCTGATTCCCCATGGTTAGCTTTACCACGTAAAGGAATGATAGTGGCCGTCATAATACTGATTATTGCATTCATGCTGATCCTTGGAATATTGCTTTTCTGGACAAAGCCTATCCTGTACATATGTTTGCTCCCACACCTTCTGCCATTCCTGAACACAATATGATTACTGTTGATTATGGTGAACAATGCCTGCGAAAAGGTTATCGAGATAATGTTTTTATTAAGACTCTACATCATGCTCATGTAGTATATAATGTGACCGATTGTTGGGTTTGTGGGTTGCTACCTTCTTCTGCTTATAAAAAGGATAGATTTTTAGCACTTCTTTTGACACCTGTGAATAGTTGTGTAGGGTGGTACACATTGATTGGTATGGTGAAATATTTCCAGCAACCCGATTTCCTAGATCCCTGACTACCCAATAGAGGATCTACCATGACAATGCGAGTACGGCCATGCCTACTTCTTCTCTTGGACAGCTGTTTACAGATGGACGTTTTGATCAAAAATTTCTGGAGACATGTTCAAAGAAAGTAGGGCGATTCATGACTCCAAATGACACTGACAAAGTTCGGGAGAGTTTTCTACAGTTGAACTCTTCCCTGGCTTATAGACACCCCCCCTGTGACAAATGGTAGCAGTCACTCCTTGCTGCCCTTAGCAGTCGTTGAACCTTCACCATTTTTTTGTATCATAGGGAGGGGCCCTATAAAAGTTGGGAACAGTTCTTGCAATGTGACTGCATCGATCCGCCTGCCTCTTAGTCCTTCTTTAGTTACCCATCCAAATATTTACTTTGTCTGTGGAGACAATGGGTACCTGTGGTTGCCCGAGGGTTGGGGTGGAGTTTGTTATCTGGCCTATCTGCTTCCACCCTTCTATGTGGCACCCTCAGATTATCATAAGACTCATCGTAGGTTTGCTGTTATGCCTGAGCAGCGCATAAGGAGGGCACTCCAAGTTGAGGATGTGGATCAGACAGACACTTCTCTACCACAATGGACAGATTTTTCTAAAGGTTTACTGCCGTTCTGGGGTCCAATATTTAACAGCAGGGCTATCCGTAGATGATCGAGGGTAATGGAGAAAGTAGTGAACACTGAGGCGAAAATTGCAGCTAATATGTCTGTCGAGATGCAGGCTATGAGATTATTTACGATTAAGCATGGGCGAATTTTGCGAATCTGGCGTTCGCGAATTTGCGTATTTGCGAACTCGCAATCCGCAAAATCCGCGAATTCTCGCGAATTCGCAGATTTTTTTTGTGTTTGCAAGGGTTTCTGCCAGTTCGCGAGGGTTTTGTACCAGTTCGCAATTGCGAACTTACTTGTCGGCTCGCAACGGTCGCGACTTTGTTGTTTCTACATCTGGTTCATCATCACAGGTTCACAGCACCCTCTGTTTCACCACTGCCACCCTCTGATTCACCCATGCCACTGAGAGAGCGCAATTTGAATAAAATGTATATCCGAGTCATATTTAGAGGTATATCATATAAACGTAGGAATGAAATGTATATCGAATGTGAAGTTGACGCTTATAAGCATAAAGTTAACAGATGTGACCAAAGTACTATAGGAAATACATAACTGTATTTACTTTAGAATGCATTAGATTTAGAAGGCCCGTATATGTAGTGGGCTAATGTAGAAATGTGTAGAAATGCTTACGAACAGAAGAACGTGCAAAGTAGAAATTCATGTACGTGTGTAACTTTAAATGCAGAAACGGCGAGAAATGTAACATGGAGAAATGTGCAGAGAGCATACGCATAACGATGTAACCAATGAGAATATAACTTTATATTCTATGTATTAAGGTTCATATTCTACGTAATTTGTATTCTATGTAAAATGTATTCACATATAAGCAAAGGATTTGCTAAATACGATCGTATATAAATGTATGTTAAAGGTTATACTGTGTAGAAGAAGTTTGTAGGAATGTTAGAAGAGTTTTAGGTCATTTGTGATTATAACCTGACTGACCAAGGGTTCGCAGGAGTGTAGTCCGCTGTATGTAATTTAGTGGGCTCACAGGAGTCGTGAATAGCCTTCACTTGAATGTGCGAGCCAAAGAGTCTAGTTCTTGTTAGATTTAAGGTGACAAATGTCGGACGAAGTTTATTGCCTAAACATGAGAGGAGACAATTGGAATTTGAGTCTTGTTTTGAAATGACCATTCACAGGACCAAATGAGGTTAAAAGTACAGCCGTAAAGAATAAAAGTTCTGATAAGGTGATAGATTTTACTCCGAAAGTGTCAAGGGTAAAGTTGAATGAAGTCACTAGCAAGAAGACGAAGATGGCGTCTAAGGAGAAAGGTCAACTTAACGGACGACGCGAAGAGATGAAGCTATGGAAAAAGCTAGAAGATGACCTCACGGGGAAAGTCCGTGGTGGGCGTCGAAGGGGCGTTCCACCCACACTGTGATTGTGTATTTTAGGGACAGCACCCCGGGGAGAAGATAGCGATTAGCGGGAACAGCAAGAGCGAAGGCGAGTTAGAAAGAGCAGATGACTTGAGCAGATGCGCTGAGAGAGATCAGAGCGCAAGGGAGCAGTAGGCCGAGGACCCTTAGAAGAGCGGATGGGTAGGCAGAGAGGGTACTGCTTCTTAAACTTAAGTTACCTTTTAGAGGCTAAGAGAGTTTGAACTTCTTAGGGAGTCAAACTGCTGACACCTTTTTTAGGGTACTAGAAACTTGCGAAGTAGGGATGTCACCTAGTATAGAGTAGGGACAGATTTAACTTGATTATTTTTCTCTTTCTGTAGATGACGCAGAAGAACCACTTCATATCGATGCTTTTTAATTTGCTGATTTTGGAACTGGCTTTAATTGTATTCGTTTGTAGACTGAGGTTCTTTAGGGAATATATGTTCCTATTAGTTCCTGTATATTTGATGAATTTGATCCTGAGAGGATTGTATATGCAACTTTTCTTAATTTTATATTAAATCTTTTAAACTTTATCAGTTGTAAGTGGTTCTTCAGAGTGGCGTCAGTTAATGGGGTTTATCTAACCTATGCAGGGGTTTGTCTTTTACTCAATGACAGAAATCAATCGATCCAAAATTGTCGAATGAGATAAGTTATCAAATCGATCATAAAAGATATTAAAATCTCATTCCCCGCAGTTGGTAGCAGAGAAAGATGGTTTTCTTCTTGAGGAAGACAACCTAGGTCAGGTTTAGTTTACCCCAAGGTCCCTAGTCATCGACGACCAGAAGAAGAATCCCTGCCGAAGACGGTGCTGACGGTGCGTCGAGAGAAAAGCAGCAGAGTCGGTCGAGAGTGAGTATAAGGGTCATGCGTTGTAAGATTGCGGTGTTTTATGTTGTTCCTGTGTTGTAATGTCAAGCGGAGTTGAATGCCTGTAGTGTGATTGAGGGAAGGTTGTGAGCGCGCGCAACCGGATAAAATCTTATGTCCAGAGAGGGCTTAAGTGGTTCGGGTGTATCGAACACCCAGAGTAATTTGTCTACCATTTGAAGGGGGTCATGAGGTACCATTGATCGCCCGCAGACCGATGATAGGGGGAGCGTTTGAGTGAGTGTATGAGTAAACGCATGCTGGTCGTACGTTTACTGTGTGTAAGTAACCTATCAGTTAAGGTGAGCGTCTGAGGAAGACGTTTCGCCAGTTGAGGTGACAATTACAGTTAGACTGTGGCCGTACAGTCAGAGAAAAGTGATCGCTTGGACGGAAGTAGTCATTTTTCGGCGTATGAATGAAACGCATGTGAGACCGCGAGACGAGTTGAGAAACGAAGGGAACTGCTGCAGAGAGGACAAGTGACGTCAGCGTAGAGTCGCGCTGAGATTGGTCGGTTAGCGTAGAACCGTGTTGGGATAGGCTGATTAGCAAGGGTCGCACAGGGATTGGTGGTTTGTCATCGGGACATAAACAAGGAAGAGAATTAATAAGAGAAAATCGTAGATTATCAAAAATGAAGTGCTTTAAGGGTTTAAGAAAAATCTTTAGGAGGAATAGAAGAAATTTATATGCTGGAGAAGAAGCTCCACCAGAAGGCACACCAGCTTATCATATGGCAGTAAATGTCGGCTTACACTCGATATTATGGATTTCCGAGTGGAATAGGCTAACGGAAGGGGAAAAGGAACTGACGTTTCCGAGATTCGGAACATTTAAGCTAGACGTGTTGAACCAACTGAAAGCGGTAATGCTTGCAACAAGACCTCTACCGAGGCCAACACAATTCGAAGCACTTAGCGGCACACGAGAAGAGTTTAAAAAGGCGCCAAGAAAGAGTGAGACGATCAGTAAAGGCAGTGCAGGATGCCAAATGGGATGAGGAAGCTAAGAAGTGGAGAGTGCAAAAGATAGAAGCAGACAAACTGTTCACCATGATAGAAGCCACGGGAGAAAAGAAACCTCTAGAGGAGGAAGATGAGGAAAGCGAGACGGAGGAGGATCTGATAGAGAGGCTATTAACAGATAGACCACCTCCGTACAACAGTGAAACCGCAAGTCCCGTACTACAGCAAGGGGACGGAGCTAGATGGGGAGAATATAAATCGATCCCAGTAACGGAGTGGGACTCCAACAAGAGTGAGGAAATACCCCAAGCTAGTCCCGAACAGAGAGTAGTGGGAAGATTCGTGGTCCAGAAGGTGCCAGAAACGCAATGTGCAAGGTCGTACCAAATGCCAGACGCTCTACAAGTACCTGTTACCATAGGCCCTATTGTGTCAATCTACAACCCAGAGGGGGTCCAGCAGGAGGAACAGGCAAGATGGGACAGGGAAAGGGCAGAGATGGAGAATAGGAATAACACGATGAATCCTCAAAGACAGAGATTAGCACCAGTGAGTCGGAGTACCCCATTAGATTCCGCAACGGGTCCCTGGATAGAACAAGGGGGTCAAAGAGGATCAATGGATTTGAGGGGACCAAAGCCGAAATCCTATAAGGAATTAAGGGAATATCTGAAAGAATGGGATACTGCCAAAGAGGCTCGGAATAAAAGTTTAGAAACAGGAGCAGAGTGGAGAGACCAGGATAACAAGATCCTCTCTCATTGTGGAGCTGGCGAAAGCAGCCCGGAGTGGGAGAGAGGGAGTCAAGGAAGCAGAGGAGGTACTTGCCCTACTATTAGTGGCAATCGGCAAATGTGTAACGACAGGAGTGCAGGGTGTGGCGAAGTGCCTCGCGTCACCTTTAGTGAGGGAGAACGAAGGACGCAGGAGTACCGAAACACTTTCAGATGCACACACCATACTCCGGATGAAAATGTGCAACATTGGAATCACGGGAACATGGAGAGCCGCGAAGGGTCTCGCCATGCGTCCGGTGATCAAGAACGGAGTCACGAGAACATAGGAAGTCGCGAAACGTCTCGCCATACATCCGGTGATCACGAACGAGATCGCGGGAGCATGGAGAGCCAGGAAGGTCCTTATCGGTTGTTAAGTGACACCAGACAGCAAGCAAGTTACAGTGGTTTAGAACAGCACGGAGGATCCTATCTTGTATCTGGAGAAACCGAGCCGAAAAGACGGAATGTAGGGTTGAGGGATGGAGCATTGTTCCACCATACCCCAAGGGAAGATGGAAAAGCTTGGGATCTAGAGAGGTGGGAACAAAGAGATGGAAGAAAAATTCCTCATAACTCACCTGTGGTTAGGCGTAGGGCGCATAGTGGGGGTGAGAGGGATGTAAGAGAACAACCTAGGACTGACGTACTGAGAGCTGAAATAAAAGCAAGACGCATAGATGTAATGAGTTTAAAATCAGACTTGGACGAAATAATTGACGGCACAGTGGCAATTGAGAGGCTAGAGCTGTACGCACCAGATGAGATACTGTTTCTATCGAAAGACGTTACACGAAAAGCGAGAGCAGCTCATGAGAAGTTATCTGAATTGGCAGAAAAGTACATGATAGACATATCACGAACTAAGGCTTTACAGGCCAACCATAGGCTGAATTGCACGGATCAAGATCTAGATGAGCGTAGAACGATTGGACTAAGAGTACACATAAGGGAATTGGTTATGTGTATTAGAATATGGAGAGATCTGGATAGATGGGAGGAAAGATGGTCCAAGAAGGGATCTGTCAGACGGAGTACCCTTGTGAAGTCTCAGGATACAGACTTAATGCGAATGGAAGCTTTCCCTTTGCGAGAAATCGCGAACGGAAACTACGTGCATGTACCATGGAGTAGGGGGGATTTAGCGGCATTCACTAATTCCTTCCCGAAGCTTAGAGAAAATCCCGTAGAGTGGTACAAGCAGGTAGAGAGATTCGTGAAGATCTCTAAGGTACTGTGGATTGATTTGAACACATTGTTCGATATCGTAGTACCCGGAGATTTGTGGACGGCATGCAATCTTAGCATTGAATGGCCTACTTGTGAGCCTCCGAGAGATACTCAGACGAACGGTCCATCAGTTAGAGTCATGGAAAAATACGAGAGGGTAATAACATGGCTAAAAGAGAAAGTGCCGGTGCAGGATATAGACTGGGTTAAGATAGATCGAACAACTCAGGAGCCTAAAGAGACAGTTCACGAGTTCTATGAGAGGTTACTGAAAGCATTTAAGCAGTACAGTGGGTTAGACGTAATGGATCCTAAGGACATAGGACAGTTTGTGTCAAAGTTTGTTCTCGGATTGAGACCAGACATAAGCCTGATGATTCAACAGCATTTAATTTGCTGGCAGAACAAACCTTTGGATGAGATTCTGAGGTATGCCAGGTACTGTAGCGATGAGATAGATTCGAAGGCAAAGAAGCTCAAGGAAAAGCTGATGTTGGTACAGATGCAATCAGCTGGAAAGGGTGGACAGCGGCAGCAGGGAATAGGAGCGCAAGCAAAGAAACAGAATAATCAGAGCAGAGATGAGGAAGAAAGACCGAGACCGAGAATGGATATCGCAACCCTGAAAAGGACAACCAGGTGTCATCAGTGTAATGAGGTGGGACATTGGAGACGCGAGTGTCCTTATAATATTGAGACAGGGGAATTAGAACAGGAGGAGGAAGAGGTACAGAATAACGTGGTTAAGGGAGCGACAGTCCCGAAAGGAAAGTTTATCAAAGGGGGGACTCAGACTCCTCGAGCCCTGTTTCCTCAACCGCCTCGAATTACGAATGGAGGGAAAACCTATAGACAAATGCCATTATTCGTAGGAGGAGAAGAATGCTACTACGTTGATCCTCTTACAGGGCAACGAGTGAATAGGGAAGAAGACTGTACTTTAGGAGCAGCCCTGGAAGTAGATCAGAGAGGACCATACGTAGAAGCCGAAGTAGCTGGATGTCCTACGACCTTTTTGGTGGATACGGGAGCCACTAGATCCACGTTGAGATCAGCGGTAGTCCCAGGTCTGCCGATATCAGGAGAGATGATTCAGGTGGTAGGAGTCGCGAACAAGAGGATGATGAATCCTCTGACAGAACCAGTGTCAGTAAAGATAGGGAACTACAGTGACGAACATCAGTTTGTGATCTGTGATTCTAGCCCGGTGTGTTTGCTAGGAAGGGATCTGTTGTGTAAACTGAATTGCACAATACATTGCACACCTGAAGGAGTAGAAGTGCAGACCAACGATGAGGATGCCGATTTCAAGGTTGTAAACTCGCAGGAATGCGTGGAACTATATCCTACCTTAACAGTGGAGGAACTTCCACAAGACTTGAGGGAGAAAGTGTCAGCTGAGGTGTGGGATTTTACTGGAGAAGAAATAGGATTGATCAAAGGGGTAGAACCAGTAAAGATCATGGTAAGACCCAATGCCGAGTATCCAAGAACACCACAGTATAAGTTGACACCGGAGACGATTGCAGGAATAAAGCCTGTGATCGAATCCATGATTAAACAGGGAATACTGAAGGAGATCGTGGGTAGTCCATGTAACTCCCCGATTATGGGTTTGCAGAAGCCTAGTGGAAAATACAGAATAGTGCAGGATCTTCGAAAGATTAATAATATTGTTGTCTCATGTTGTCCAGTGGTACCGAATCCATCAGTGATATTATTTCAGATACCGTTCCAAGCTGAATGGTTCACCGTGATAGACTTGTGCCAGGCTTTCTTTTCGATTCCTTTAGATGAAGAGAGCCAGTATCTTTTCGCTTTTAAGCTGGAAGATCGCGTTTTAACATGGTGTCGTATCCCTCAGGGGTATACAGAAAGCCCATCGATTTTTAACCAGCTATTAAAGAGAAATCTTGAGAGTCTAGTACTGCCCAAGAACTCAGTTCTAGTCCAGTACATAGACGACCTCCTAGTTGCATCAGAAACTGAGGAAGCTTGCAGAGTAGACACCATCACCTTGTTAAATCACTTGGCCGAGAACGGGCATAAGGTGTCTCCAAGTAAATTGCAATATTGTCTTACCGAAGTGCAATACTTGGGCCACAGGATTGAAAAGGGGAAACGGAAGGTGTCTCCAGACAGAATAGAGGCGATTATGAAAATGAACGCGCCTACAACACAAAGAGAGGTCAGGATGTTTCTAGGCATGGTCGGTTATTGTCGACAGTGGATAGCTAACTTTTCACTGAAGGCAAAACCTTTATTACAACTGACGCACAAAGGAGTGAGTGATCCGGTACCATGGGACAAAGACTGTTTGATGGCGTTTTTGCAGCTGAGGGAGGACTTATGTCGCGCCCCGGCTCTAGGAATGCCGGATTACACAAAACCATTTTTGCTTTACTGCTGCGAAAGAGAGGGATGCGCTTTAGCAGTTTTGGCCCAGATTCATGGAGATGCGCGTAGGCCAGTAGCGTATTTTTCGGCTACATTAGATCCAGTAGCCGCAGCGTTGCCCGGATGTCTCAAATCCGTAGCTGCAACGGGTGTCAGCATCGAAAGATCTGAAAGTGTGGTGATGGGACATCAGTTAGTGGTGTACGTACCGCATTCTGTGGAATTGTTAATGACCAGGACTAAGACTCAGCATCTGACGAATAGCAGGCTCACACGCTACGAGCAAGTCATACTGGCTGCCGAGAATGTGACCCTAAAAAGATGCTCCGTCTTGAGTCCTGCAACTTTGATGCTACTTCCAAATGATGTGGACGATGAAATTTGTACAGATCATGATTGCCTTGATGTGACTGAACTATGCACCAAACCGAGACCAGATATCGTAGATGAGCCATTGACTGACCCCGATGAAATTTTCGGGGTAGTTCACGATTACGGGCAGTTATGGTCTCAAAGAGGTTACATGACCTCCTCGGGTTCTTCCATTAGGAATGGAGAATTCGTGAGACTATTGTTAGAGGCATTGCAAGGCCCGACAGCTATCGCAGTAGTCAAATGTGCTGCGCATACAAAAGGTATAGATTTTGTGTCACAAGGTAACCGCTATGCGGATGAAGTAGCGCGTTACTGCGCAGAACAAGGATATTCTCACACTGATGTGAAAGTGGGGGGAATACAGGAAAGAACTGAATTGACAATGTTGTTAGACACTGTAGATACGTGGGATGAGCTAAGGAGTGTTCAGGAGAATGCACCAGATGATGAGAAAAAGGGCTGGGAAACAGCTGGGTGTATAAAAAGCGAGATGAATTTCTGGATCTCTGCCGATGGGAGAGCAGTTTTACCAAATGAACTTGTTAGTCCAATGGCAAGGAAATTGCATGGATCAGCACACATAGGTAGAGATGCCATGGTGAGAGTATTCAGACAAACGTGGTTTAATCCTAAGTTTAGAGTAGCGGCAGAAGCAGTGTGTCAGCGATGTGCGATCTGTCAGCAACTAAACGTGGGAAAGAGAACACCAGTTACATTGAGTCACATTGGGAGGTCTGGGGGGCCTTTCAATAGAATGCAGCTTGATTTTATAGAAATGCCTAAATGCAACAAACTTAGATACGTTTTAGTGATTGTCTGTATATTTTCTAGATGGGTTGAAGCTTACCCTACACGTAGATGTGATACACTTACAGTAGCAAAACTGTTAGTCAGAGAGTTAATACCGAGGTTTGGGGTGCCATCCTCTTTGGAATCGGACAGAGGAACTCATTTCAACAGCGAAATAGTGAAGATGTTGTGCTCAGCTTTGAGTATCGATCAGAAGCTCCATTGCAGTTATCGACCAGAAGCTTCAGGGATTGTAGAACAAATAAATAGCACAATTAAGTCCAGATTTGCCAAAGTTTGTTCATCAACATCCCTGAGTTGGCCAGACGCACTTCCAGTGGTTCTTATGAGCATACGTAGCACACCAGATAGAAAAACAGGTCTCTCTCCACATGAAGTGCTAATGGGGAGAGCTATGAGATTGCCATCGGTTCCGACTGCAGCGTTGTTGAACATCACAGACGACTTGATCTTGGACTACTGCAAGGGACTATCTGATGCCATTAATTCTGTGTCCCTCCAGGTCCAGGCTGCAGAGGTTCCATCAGCACAAGACTTGTGCCATGACCTGAGTCCGGGGGACTGGGTCTTGGTGAAAAAGCATGTCAGGAAGAACTGCTTAGACGTGCGTTGGCGAGGACCATTTCAAGTCATACTTGTCACGAACACTGCAGTGAAGTGTGGAGGCCTGCCAAAATGGATACATGCTTCACACACTCGAAGAGTGCCAACACCTCTAGAAGAAACAGCTCCTCTCTCGGATGAGAATCCAGCGGAAAGCGGAGAAGCCACAGAGGGGGAAAGCCAAGCTGTGGAGGTGATCGAAGAGGCTGAGACTGTGACAGAACAGGTCGACGAAGGTCAAGACACCAGTGAGACCGAAGTCGCCTCAGGAGAAGAAGGTAACTGGGAGATTGAATCGGATACTGAACAAGCTGAGAGTGACCAAGAGACGGGTCCAAGAACAAGGAGCAGGAGGACAAGGAGTGACGAAGCCAGTTGGCCAGAGAGAAGAAGGAGACCAAGCTTAAAGGCACAACAGGAGAAAACTCTTGTCCCAATCTCTGAAGAGTCAGACCAAGAAGAAGAAACTACAGACTCAGGCACTGAGAGTCCAAGAAGATCGAGAAGGGTACGTGTGCCCTGCAGAAGGTACGCCACCCCAGAGTGGACTTATCTAGCAGATGTCTTGGGGACAGAAATCTGGGAGAGTGAAGAACGTGAAAGTAATCGATCTCGATCCATTTGTGGCAGTGGAGATATGGATGTCGACTCCTGGACTCGAGACTGAGGGATTACTGACTTTCACACTTTCCATACCTCCATACTTGAGTCAGATTAAAGATTTAGTGCTAAACAGATTACAATTTCCAACATTTGGTCATCAAATTCCAGAAGAAGAAGAAAAAGTCATTCGTTTTGAATTATTGGAACTTGTTGCGAGAGCTGCAGGTACAAGAATAATTGTTGATGCATAAAGACTTTTGTATATAAGTTATAAAGAAGAAGATAACCTAGCGCCGAGTGGAAAGAAGAATAAAATTAGGGATTACATTTAGAGGACGGAGAAGGGTTAGGGTTGTCTGTTGTTAAAAATAAAGAGACATTGTTGCGAAAAAGAGACTTTTGTTGATAAAGAGCACTTTACAAACTGAGAAGAAAACAAAGCAAACTAAAGACTGGAAAGGAGAACTTTTTCGCAAAGGAAAGAGTCACGCTGTTTGACAACATGGAGAACGGCAACCCAAACCGAAAAGCCAGATGCATAATAGGTACACTTATAGCAGTAGTAATATTTCTCATAATTACAGTAGTGACAATATCATACATAGTAGGACATGAAACTGATAAAGCAGTAGCAGATGTTAAGCCTGTAACGACTTTGAAACCTGCTCTTGATGTGAAGAAAGAGGAGAGCAATGTTATTCGTGAGAAAGCGTTATTGGCAGATGAAGCTCGTAGATTACATGTAGACGAGTCACAGGGAAACTTTAGGTCAAACGCATATGCTAAACTGTTGTACGAGTATATCGATGCCATGGAGGCCAAAGATTGCTATGTATGTATGCAATTGCCGGCTTCTGTAGATGAGGGCATTAGATATCATCATCTCCCATTGACTTATGGGATAACATGTAGTTTACTGCTTAGTATATTTTATGGTAGAGAAGGATTTGAGTACTACTTTTCAAATTATGATTCGGTACTGCCTGAAGTTCCGAATTATAAGCAAATGAATAAGTGGGACTATTACAAAAAGGAGGATAGACTAGCCAAATTCTTCCTTCCTTGGGATACATTAGATACATCATACGCACGTAGAAATAATTTGACTTGCAAAGTGTCAGAGATTGAGAAAAAGTTTATAGGACAAGTAGATGACCGATACAGAAGGCAGAAGATTCTAAAAATGTCAGGACAGTGGAAGACTGATTGGACTGAAGAAGAGAAGACACATAAAAAGAAAGGGAGCAATGGTCCAATAGCATTGGATAGAACGCAGAAAGGAAAGTTATGTTTAACTCGAAGCAAGACATATTATGAGAGTGTATTTGTAGGTGAAGTAAATTGCGAACATTCTTTTCGATTGGAATACTATACGAAAGATTTCATGAGGGAAATGCAAGTGATTCCTAATGTATATTTTGTATGCGGGAGAAATGCCTATGTAAAACTGCCTGACAATTGGTATGGTTCGTGTTACTTGGCAATTGTCTTCCCCAAAATATATCATGCAAAGGATTTAGCGATCATAGAAGGAAAGGCTTCGACAAGAATGAAAAGAGAAGTAGGAGATGCAGAAGTAGTAGGAGACGTATTTGGAGCGATGTTTCCTATGTTAGGTTTAATACTTAACGATGTTAAGATCAGGAGACTAGCTACAGTCGTAGATAGATTATCTGCAAGTACTGCAAGGTCATTAATGTTAATAGAAGGCGAGATGCAATCGATTAGAGCAATGGTTCTTCAGAATCGACTTGCTCTTGATGTACTATTAGCAAAAGAAGGCGGAGTTTGCAAGGTTTTGAAGGTTCAGGAATGTTGTACTTATATTCCTGATAATTCAAAACCACTTGAGAAGGTCATAAGAAACATTACACAGATTCATCAAGAAATTGAAGATTTGACAAAAATAAATGTTTGGGAAAAAGTAGGTAATGGAGTAGGAAAGGTTGGGAGTTGGTTTGCCAACCTTGGTAAAAGTATAGTATGGTACATATTAAAACCTGTATTGATAGTACTAATTTGTATAATCACATTGTTAGGATTTGTAAAACTATATAAATGGTATAGGACGAACCGGTTACAAAGATCTATGAGAGAACAAGAAAGGAGATTAGCTGCTTTACAAGATCAACAGTATAAAAGCTTGAGAGCACTTGAAATGATGAAAAGAGGAAATGATGTAACTAGTTCTGTTTGAAGGTGCTATTCAAATTGCATTTAGTGATGACTCCTAAAAGTCATCAAAGGGGGGAACTGAGAGAGCGCAATTTGAATAAAATGTATATCCGAGTCATATTTAGAGGTATATCATATAAACGTAGGAATGAAATGTATATCGAATGTGAAGTTGACGCTTATAAGCATAAAGTTAACAGATGTGACCAAAGTACTATAGGAAATACATAACTGTATTTACTTTAGAATGCATTAGATTTAGAAGGCCCGTATATGTAGTGGGCTAATGTAGAAATGTGTAGAAATGCTTACGAACAGAAGAACGTGCAAAGTAGAAATTCATGTACGTGTGTAACTTTAAATGCAGAAACGGCGAGAAATGTAACATGGAGAAATGTGCAGAGAGCATACGCATAACGATGTAACCAATGAGAATATAACTTTATATTCTATGTATTAAGGTTCATATTCTACGTAATTTGTATTCTATGTAAAATGTATTCACATATAAGCAAAGGATTTGCTAAATACGATCGTATATAAATGTATGTTAAAGGTTATACTGTGTAGAAGAAGTTTGTAGGAATGTTAGAAGAGTTTTAGGTCATTTGTGATTATAACCTGACTGACCGAGGGTTCGCAGGAGTGTAGTCCGCTGTATGTAATTTAGTGGGCTCACAGGAGTCGTGAATAGCCTTCACTTGAATGTGCGAGCCAAAGAGTCTAGTTAGATTTAAGGTGACAAATGTCGGACGAAGTTTATTGCCTAAACATGAGAGGAGACGATTGGAATTTGAGTCTTGTTTTGAAATGACCATTCACAGGACCAAATGAGGTTAAAAGTACAGCCGTAAAGAATAAAAGTTCTGATAAGGTGATAGATTTTACTCCGAAAGTGTCAAGGGTAAAGTTGAATGAAGTCACTAGCAAGAAGACGAAGATGGCGTCTAAGGAGAAAGGTCAACTTAACGGACGACGCGAAGAGATGAAGCTATGGAAAAAGCTAGAAGATGACCTCACGGGGAAAGTCCGTGGTGGGCGTCGAAGGGGCGTTCCACCCACACTGTGATTGTGTATTTTAGGGACAGCACCCCGGGGAGAAGATAGCGATTAGCGGGAACAGCAAGAGCGAAGGCGAGTTAGAAAGAGCAGATGACTTGAGCAGATGCGCTGAGAGAGATCAGAGCGCAAGGGAGCAGTAGGCCGAGGACCCTTAGAAGAGCGGATGGGTAGGCAGAGAGGGTACTGCTTCTTAAACTTAAGTTACCTTTTAGAGGCTAAGAGAGTTTGAACTTCTTAGGGAGTCAAACTGCTGACACCTTTTTTAGGGTACTAGAAACTTGCGAAGTAGGGATGTCACCTAGTATAGAGTAGGGACAGATTTAACTTGATTATTTTTCTCTTTCTGTAGATGACGCAGAAGAACCACTTCATATCGATGCTTTTTAATTTGCTGATTTTGGAACTGGCTTTAATTGTATTCGTTTGTAGACTGAGGTTCTTTAGGGAATATATGTTCCTATTAGTTCCTGTATATTTGATGAATTTGATCCTGAGAGGATTGTATATGCAACTTTTCTTAATTTTATATTAAATCTTTTAAACTTTATCAGTTGTAAGTGGTTCTTCAGAGTGGCGTCAGTTAATGGGGTTTATCTAACCTATGCAGGGGTTTGTCTTTTACTCAATGACAGAAATCAATCGATCCAAAATTGTCGAATGAGATAAGTTATCAAATCGATCATAAAAGATATTAAAATCTCATTCCCCGCACCACCCTCTGGTACATCACTGCCACCCTCTGATTCATCACTGTAGATTATGGGGGGGAAAAGCAAGCACACCTGCCCTGCTTCAACTGACATGAATTTATTTGGGGTTGAATAATGTGTCACTGAATTTAAACTTCCTGTCTGGCACCTGCTTCCTTATCTGTAATTTGCTTTCGGTTGCAGTGCAACTTTTTTGGCCTACTTGTAGCTATTCTATGAGCCTGCTGTGAGGGTCAGAGCAGGGTCATAGAATAGTTGCAAGTAGGCAACTGAACTCTGGAGGGGCCCTCAGGAAGCACTACAGGGAATGGTTACTAATGATGAGTTTGAACTTTTGCACCTGCTGAGTGCTTTCAGTTTTGCAAAACTCGTTTTTCTGCAGAACATCAACTGTAATGCCCCAAACAAACATAGGCAACTGAACTCTAGAGGGGCCCCTCAGGAAGCACTACAGTGAATGATTACTAATGATGAGTGAACTTTTGCACCTGCTGAGTGCTTTCAGTTTTGCTAAACTCGTTTTTCTGCAGAACAGCAACTGTAATGCCCCAAACAAACTTACTTGTGAAAGTTGATTTCTAATCCAAAAGTGATCCAAAGAAAGTCAAAAAGGCCTCAAATCCAAAAAAGTGCAGGTAAATGTCAACCTGAGGAGTTATTCTGATAAAAACCATCATTTTCAGAAGGTTTATGCTGCTTGCTAGTGGATTTCTTGTGCAGAATTGCAAATTTTATAATTTTGCGAGTGCGAGATTGTTGCTGCCCGCCGCATCTACATGTTCGCAATTGCGAACTCTCGCGATGCGTCGCCAAACTCCCGCGGGATCCCGCAGCAAGATCCAAAATGGCGCAGCACTCGCAAAATATCGAGAAAAACAACTCGGCAAACGCTGAATGACGGTAAGTGAACGCCGCACGCCGCAATATTGTATCACCAAGCAAATAAATCCGCTGCGTGCGAATTTGCGGATTTTTGGTAAATTCGCAAGAGTTCGCGGATTGCGAATTTACCGAAAATCTGCAAAAAGTTCGCGAGCGAAACGGATTTTCCGCCCATGCTTATTTACGATTCAAAACAGGATGGTGCTTGAAGTCATCCTCGTTGATAGGGGTGGAGCCTGTTGCGTAATCGGGACATCTTGCTGCGTATATATTCCTGATTCAGCCCCCACTGTTAACTTAGCGGTGCAGAAACTTCATAGACTAGCGACTGAGCTTCATCAAGACACTGGGACATGGTCACTACAAGGGTGGCTGTGGGGCGTTTTCTACTCTTGGGGTTGGAATATTCTAATGGGTGTTGTAGGAGTAGTGGTGTGTTACTGACTTGTTGCCTTTGCATTTATTGTCTTCTCCCTTGTTGCTCAATGTGTGCCAGCAATTTGCGGTCTCCTAAAAAGGTGACTGGTCAATATCCTGTTTCTAATGCAATAGAACTTCCTGACATTCGTTGGTTGATGCTCATTGATGATGATATTTTTGATTGAATTGTTTCCCCGCCCTTAGCATGCTGTGTACAGACCCTACCTTTTTAGCTAATAAAGGCTACGCTCCAGTTAGCCAAATGATGGTAAAAGGAGGGTCTGATAGGTTTCATTTTCCGATGCCCCGCCCACTGACATTTACATATGCGAGTTAGCATCATGTGTCTAACTAATGACATATTCACTTGTGCCTTTGCGTTTCTACTATTCATAGTACTATTCATTTATGCGTGTGGTGATGTTCAGTTTTCTTAGCTTAGCTTTTGTGCCACCATTTTGGATGTTCCTCTGTGTGTGCGAGTCGCACTCGCTCATCCCCCCTCCCATAGGAATAGGAAAAACCCTAATGCAGCAGTTTTTCGTTTCTTAGCTAACTGTGGCCGAAACTAACAAGTTTCTTATCTGTAATGTTCTCATGAGCTGGAGACGCTGAGGCCCGGCTCCGCAGCCTTGGGCAGAGATAACCAAATGTTGCTCTTGCAGGTACAGATGCCTCTTGTGTGAGGCCATTGTTCCCCTCTCTGGGGTTCAGTACTTTTCCAGTATGGGCGTGTGTTACTTTGCTGTACCATGATATAATGTATTACTGTGATGAGATGAGTCAGTCCTCTCGGCGCACTCTTAGGGGTGAGGTCGGGCAGGGCCCTCTCATATGGGAGTTTGTGGCCTAATAAAATTACCTTGTTTATTCTTCTCCACTGTCCGGCTGACTTCTTACTGAGTAACTATAGGTGAGTGTGGTAAGTCACTCGGGTGGATTTGAGCCATGCTTATCAGATGGCGCCCGAACAGGTACCCCGCGATTAGGATCTTTCTCATCCGTAAGTGGGTAGCAGAAGACCGGGGACCCTCTGGTCGGCACGGTGGGTCCGGGTACCCACTTTGATGCCGAGCTTGGTTCTCGCAGCGCTGCCCCACCCTGCTGATCGGGAGAGGTCCCGGTTCAGGATCCTGCACCGGGGTCCGGAAGGCGGAACTTTAGAGCTGACAGCGTTGGTCCTGACAGCGGGAGGTGGAGAACGGTAGAGGTCGGTACCGCATACGGAAGGTGAGTGGTCCGACTGTTGCTTGAGGGAGCTGGAATTCTCCAAGAGACCGGTGTGTCTCTAGTGGTTGGAGGAGCCGGTGTGCTGCTGGAGCTAGTGTTCACGGGGAACTCAGAGTGCAAGTGGCGCTCTGACAGACTTGGCGGAGGTTGGGTGGACGTTTGTTTGTGGTCATCCGACTGAGTGGTACTGCGGTGGAGGCGTGGCTCATTGCGGGTAAATTCAGGGACTCACCCGAACCCCTAGAGTGTGTGGTTCATTGGGAGCGGGTCCTGGGTCTCGCGTGGTAAAGTGCGCAGCAATCTGTAGTGCCGCCCGGGTGGCGGATGCGTCCTCCAACCTCAGAATAGTTGTACTGTTCGGTCTGCGGTAAGGTCCAGGTTCCCCAGGACTTGGTCGACGGGCCTTGTCCCATTTTTGTAAACACGTGTTTGGTAGAAAATGTGATGCATAGGATGTATGAATATATGTGTGTGTGTGTTGGGAAGTTGGTGAGCAGGTGCGTGAGAGTTTGCGCTAGTGTGCGACTGTGTGTGTGAAGATGCAGAGTTTCAGTAAGCTGCGGTGTCTCGGGTGCTGTTGCGGCGCCTCGGACACCAGATTGGCTGAGAGCCAGCCCGCCCCGGTGGAGGGCTCCCCTAATTTTGATATGTACGTGAAACATGGATGTGTGAGGGTGGTTGAGGGTAAGATGGTGGGTGAGAGGGTGAGTGAGGGTGTGGGGGTGTGAGGGTGAGGGAGTGTTAGGGGGTGTGAGGGTGAGGGTGTGCGGGAGGGTGAGGGTATGTGAGGGTGAGGGGATGTGAGGGTGAGAGGGAGTGTGAGGGTGAGGGTGAGAGGGTGTGTGAGGGTGAGAGGGTGGGTGAGGGTGTGTGAGGGTGAGGATGAGGGGGTGTGAGGGTGATGGGGTGATGGGGTGTGAGGGTGAGGGTGAGAGGTGTGTGAGGGTAGGAGGGTGAGTGTGAGGGGGTGTGAGGATGAAGGGGTGTGAGGGTAAAGGTGTGTGGGGGTGTGTGGGTGAGGGTGAGAGGGTTGTGAGGGTGAGGGGTGTGAGGGTGCATTGGGTGTGAGGGTGTGAGGGTGAGAGGGTTGTGAGGGTGAAGGGTGTGAGGGTGGGTGAGGGTGTGAGGGTGAAGGGTGTGTGAGAGTGAGGGGGTGTGAGGGTGAGGAGGTGTGTATGGGTGAGGGTGTGAGGGTGAGGAGGTAACCATCAACATAAAAGTAGGACTATTTGACAGCTGTCATAGACATAGAAAAAGGACTACAATGACAGCTCCCTCCACATATCGAGATGAAGCATTACAGACAACAAATCCGAGGTCTTTTATTGGCACACCTCTCCTTTACGCAGTAGCATTAGTACTTTTTATTAAATGTACACTTTTAAGGACTATAGCATATATTTGCCAAAAAAGAGAGCATGCGCGCCCATGCTCAACCGGAACAATGAAAAACAGGGACATTTCTGTTTTTAACCTGGACACTGTTTGAAATCAGGGACATTTGAGTCACTTGGAGAAAAGTGTTGGGACACGGTATACTTCTCCAAAAACGGGGACCGTCCTGGGAAAACGGAGACGTCGGGTCACCCTAGGCTAGAGGCGGTCCGTGGATACAGACTGTAAAAAAACAAGAGGTCAGAAGGTGATATTGAGTAGTCGGGTATAACGTGGGACCTGCAGTAAACGCACATTAAAACAGTAATATGAAAAAGGAACGTTAAGAGATGTAGAAAGATGTATGGATAGAGGCATGTAGAGAGCCTGGGGATGCGGGTGAACTAGAGGTACAGATGAGGGCGTGAGGAGACGCACTGACGCTCACATGTAAATGTAGACCTGCAGGTGGAGAGACGCATGGGAACAGATAAAAAAAAAGGAACAGGAGCGATGCAGAGACGCAAATATACTACAGGTCGGTCTTGGAAAATACACCACCAACCCAGGGCTGTATATTAGGGTGGCCACAGTTATCATTGGGTAAGGTTTTTAGAGAAACAAATAAACTTCATTAGTACAGCAATTATATTTCGCACACATGCTGCTAAAACGGCACTGATGTGGAAGACTGTAGTGCGTGAAATAACAAGATAGATACTCGGATAGCAGAGTTCATGGTGGCATTGTGCAACCTTTTTGAAGGAGCGCAGCGCGTGCACAGTTTGAGCAGATAGCTAGCTTTCAAATTCCCAAAGGAGACAGCAGTCGGGAAAAGAGGGTCCGATATCAAAGGGAGAAGCAGCGCTAGCATCTCGTGCCAGCCTCCATCATCCCAGACACCGCGCTCCTCCTCCCTGTGCTCCTCACACTGGTCCTCGCTCCAATAGGGAAACAACCTTTACAACGCAAATTTTACAACACTCTACCATTACAACAAAACCTTTACAATGCAACATCCATTACATCACATGCCATTACAACGCATGACAGTACAACGCATACCACTACAACGCATGTCATTACAACGCAGTCATTACAATGCATACCATTACAACGCATACCATCACAACGCATAGTACCCTTACACTATCCAACACTTACCCTTCTGTTGCACCCCCTAGAGTTAGAAGAGTAATTGTTACCCCTACACTATCCAACACTTACCCTACTGTTGTACCCCCCGGAGTTAGAATAGCAATTTTTAACCCTACACTATCCAACACTTACCCTACTGTTGCACCCACCTGGAGTTAGAATAGTAATTTTTATCACTACACTATCCAATACCTGCAATGTAATTGTATGCGTTGTAATGGTATGCGTTGTAAAGGTAGTATATGTTGTAATGGAATGCGTTGTAAAGGTAGTTTTAAAAAATGTGTTGTAATGGCATGCGTTGTAATGGAATGCGTTGCAATGTATGTTGCGTTGTAAAAAATGTGTTGTAAAGGTATGCGTTGTAAAATTATGCATTGTAACGTCATACATTCCTCCAATAGCACCTCCTCCCTTTCCGTCTTACGAAGAAGCCCCTCGAACACTACATATGCCGGACCCTGCTTCCTTAGGGGTGGTGTGGGCAGATACATATATTTACATGGTGTCCTGGAGACTGCAGCATACTACTTGGCACCCCGCGCCGTTCACTCAAGAAACATGTCTCACTCAGAGGTGGGCGAGCCAGTAAAGGCACGAGTAGTCTCGAGCCAGGCACGAGGCTGAGGCTCACCTCAAGGTGTCTTGGACCATCCAGACCAAAACAAGCCAAGCTTCGAGACATGGTCGGTTTGGTAACGTGGGCACTCAGGAAATGGCCGAAGGGCCGATAACCGAGTTCCAGCTGTGGGTCACTTTTTGGGCAGCCTGGGGCTGTCTGTGTTGTTTGGATGCTGCCAGCGGCCCAGTGGGTGCCTGAGTGGCCTTTCAAGAGGTAGATGGGCGGAGATGTCTCCACCTTTCTCTCCCAGGCCGGACCATTAATGTATGCTGATTGAGCGGGGACAGGAGGCATGAGAAGAATTGGTCTCACTTGCATTCATGTGTGGCTCAGCAGTGTGAACTAATCTGTGCATTTATTTAAAAGATGTAAGTGAAGTTAATAAAACGCTGAAGCAGTGTTTTGCGGAAAGGCAATACGCAAATGTGGTCCACTTTTTCTCGGTGTGCCCGGGCCGGTTTTTGATCCCAATTCAACCCTGCTTTGAGGCGCCTTTTTGCCTGTCATCATCTGTAACGTCACGCGCCAAGAATAAAGACAACACTAACATTTGATGTAATTCAAAGCAGAGAAACCCGTCGGGGAGAGGGGGGGGGCTGAATTGCACAGTATGAAATCAGAACACCTGAGAAGGAGCCGGGCGACCCCGCTTGATCACACCTTGAGATGCCACGCAGGTATCTGCTTTCACGGAGTCCCCGCTTGTATTCCTTATTCCATGTGAGAGCCCCTTCGCGAAAATGAGTTCGGGATGTGCGCTGTACAAACCCTCTCCTCTGTTTGATTTGACTATAATATTTCTCCTTTTATAAACGAAATCCAGGTCACCTGTGGAGGTCACAACTGACTTGCCTTTTTTGTCACTAATGGCACTATTGCCAGGGACTAAGTTCATGTTTAAAAACCATCACTCTAAATAAATGCTTCTCGGCGCAAGGATAAATCTGAAGTAGTAAAGTGAAACTCTTCCACATATAAAAGAAATAGCCATTCTTGAATCTTGAAGATAATTTATCATATTTCTACTGTGACGTTTGTCGCACAATTTACATGACAACACTTTTCAGGGTTTGATTCGTGCACGTGTTCTTAGAGTCAAACCCGATCTTTGGCTTAGCTCTCCCCGTCAACGTGTGATTTCTAGTTTTACAAATCGAGTGGGCTTCACCTTGGTCGACATCCATAAGTCAAACTCGGTTTGCTGATTGGCCAATGGGCGATGAACTTGCAATATGGGAACGCTCTCTGCCACTCTGTTGGCCCATCTATGAGCAGCAAGGAACAGATAGAATAATAAAACAAAACTCTCTACAACGGTCATTTTTACAAGTGTTTCCTATGATTCTGAACCTCCTCCTCACACACACATTCCTCTCAGACGAACATGCCTGGCTATCATGGCATCTCCAGTTTCGAAGTTTAGAAACAATGTAGCCTGGGTACGCATTTGAAAGCATCACGTTCAGAGAAACCCATTTAGCCGCAGAGAAATAAATCTATTAATGAGCTATGCTGAAAGACCGAACATTAAGCCTATTTCGAAAATGAAACGCCAAGTAAAACGAGTAAAGTCTTTTCTTTTAGCAAATACAAAATAACTTTCTTTCCAACACCTCAGAGAGAGGGAATGTTGGGAAGTGCCTACCTTTTTGTTGGAAAGAGGCGACGGCCAATAGAAGGACCCATACTGGCGTTTGGACCCTCCTGCGCGCGCCCATCTTCCCTGTAGTTCGGCCACGGGGTACTGAACTGGAGTTGGCGAGGAAGAACGATTTACCTGTGCCCGATTCTAGTCTTTTCACTGTCTGCCAGAGGACTTTGGCTTGCGTCCCGTGTTGCTTCATACAGGTCGTCGGCGGGGTGGGGCCGCCGGCAGCTAATTTTTTCCTTGGTGCAGGTGCACAGGTAAACATAAGATGCTAGTTCCTCCTCCCACTCCCTGGACGCCTGGGCTAAGTGTGCAGTCTCGGAGGGTCATTTTTAAAAAAAAAAATGTTCTTTCAGAAATGGAATTCAGGGAGACCAGCAAACGTGGTGCAATCTTTTATTTGTGTCCCCATGACATGTCACACAACTCGGCAAATGGAAAAGAAAACGGCGAGTCGATGAATGGCTCTGTGGTTTTTCTGACTACCCTGGTACCCTCTAGTGATGTCAGCACTGTTTCCTCTGAGAGGGATAGTTCCTTGTGGGATAAACGGGGGAACTTTCACACCTACAGTCGGGCCTACTGCAATCCGTTGATTCGGAGGCCTTGGATTGGACTTATAGGTGCCACAGCTAAGCAACTGTCCCCGCTCTTAAAAATTCCAGCTTTCTGTTTAGGTTTAGTGAGTGAATAAGTGAGGAGACTTGTAAAGGCTTCTCCATGAACTGAACATATTTGAAGTGGTGAAAGGAGTGTTAGTAGAAGAGTTAAAAGAAAGGTCTATTCAGCCACTTTCTGAAATTTTTTTCACTGAGAATGTTTTGGGGAGGCTATTGTATTTTACGAAAAGCTGTGGTGCAGATAACATATTATTCAAATACATAGTGTGTAGTTACTCACGTTGGATTTTTAGAGCTCAAATAAGTCGGATTTTACGTTTAGCCAATGAATATGCAAATTACCCCCACTATTCAGATCCATGGTATGTCAATCAATCAATAACATTTGTAAAGCGCACTACTCACCCGCTAGGGTCTCAAGGCGCTGGAGTGGGGGTGGGGGGTGGCTGCTACTGCTCGAAAAGCCAGGTCTTGAGTTGCTTCCTGAAGGAGAGATGGTCCTGGGTGAGTCGTACGTGGGTGGGGAGCGTGTTCCAGGTCTTGGCCGCCAGGTAGGGGAAGGATCTTCCTCCGGTGGTGGTTCTGCCGATCCGTGGGACGGTGGCGAGAGCGAGGCTGGCGGAGCGGAGCTGGTGGGTTGGTGTGTAGAACGTGAGGCGGTTGTTGAGGTATTCGGGGCCCAAGTCGTGGAGAGCCTTGTGTGCATGGGTGAGGAGTCTGAACGTGATCCTCTTGCTGACGGGGAGCCAGTGCAGGTCCCTCAGGTGGGAGGAGATGTGGCTGTGTCGGGGGATGTCCAGGACGAGTCGTGCTGAGGCGTTCTGGATGCGCTGGAGTCTTTTCTGTAGTTTGGCAGTGGTCCCAGCGTAGAGGGCTTTCCCGTAGTCCAGACGGCTGGTGACTAGGGCCTGGGTGACAGTCTTCCTGGTTGCAGTGGGGATCCAGCGGAAGATCTTACTGAGCATGCGGAGGGTGTTGAAGCAGGAGGAAGTAACGGTGTTAACTTGCCTGGTCAGCATGAGGGAGGAGTCAAGGATGAAGCCCAGGTTGCGTGCGTGGTCCGTTGGCTTGGGAGGGGAGCCCAGAGCAGGGGGCCACCAGGAGTCGTCCCAGGCGGAGATGGATGGGATGAGGATGAGGACTTCCGTCTTGTCTGAGTTCAGTTTCAGTAGGCTGAGATTCATCCAGTCCGCGATGTTTTCATTCCATCCTGGAAGCTGGCTTTGGCGGAGGCGGGGTCGTTGGTGAGGGAGAGGATCAGTTGGGTATCGTTGGCGTAGGACATGATGTTGAGGTTGTGCTTGCGTGCGATGGCTGCGAGGGGGCTCATGTAGACATTGAAGAGGGTGGGGCTGAGCGAGGAGCCTTGAGGTACGCCGCAGATGATCTTGGAGGCTTCTGCGAGGAAAGGCGGGAGACGCACTCTTTGGGTTCTGTCGGAGAGGAAGGAGGTGATCCATTCTAGGGCCTTTCCTTGGATCCCGGCATGGCGGAGGCAGGTTGTCAGGGTGCAGTGGCAGACCGCGTCGAACGCAGCCGAAAAGTCGAGCAGGATGAGGGCGGCAGTTTCTCTATTGTCGAGCAGGGTCCTGATGTCGTCGGTCTCGGTGCTGTGGTTCGCTCGGAATCCGGACTGTGATGGTCGAAAGAGCCGTTCGTCTCGAGGAAGGCTGTCAGCTGTTTGTTGACGGTTTTCTCGATGACTTTTGCGGGGAAGGGGAGGAGCGAGATGGGGCGGACGTTCTTGAGTTCTGAGCGGTCTGTGGTGGGTTTCTTCAGGAGGGCGCTGATCTCTGCGTGCTTCCAGCTCTCTGGGAAGGTGGCGGACTCGAAGGAGTTGTTGATGATGTCCCGAAGTTTGGGTTCGATGATGGAGTCCGCTTTGTTGAAGATGTGGTGTGGGCAGGGATCGGCTGGGGAGCCCGAGTGGATGGTGTTCATCATGTGGGTGGTGTCTTCCTTTCTGACCGGGGTCCAGGCGCACAGGGTGGTGGTGGGGGCGTAGGTTCGGTGGCGGGGTACGAGTTCTGGGCGCTGAAGCTGTCGTGTATGTCGACGATCTTACGGTGAAAGAAGATGGCGAGAGAGTTGCAGGGGTCTTGTGGAGGCGTGATGTCGTTGTTGCTGGCGTTGGGGTTGGAAAGCTCTTTCACGATGTTGAAGCGTTCCTTGCTGTTTTGGGTGTTGTTGTCCAGTCGTTCTCTGAAGGATGACCTTTTAGTGGTGCGGATCAGCTGGTGGTGTTTGCGGGTGGCGTTCTTGAGAGCGGTCATGTTTTTCGTTGACTGGTTGTGGCGCCAGGCTTTCTCAAGGTCACGGTAGGACTTTTTGGAGTCTTTGAGATCGTTGGTGAACCATGCGGCTTTCCTGCTTTCCAGGTTGCTAGGAGGGTTTTTTAGTGGAGCAAGGGCATCGGCGCAGTCGGTGATCCACTGTGTGAGGTTGCGGGCTCCTTTGTTGGGGTCCGTGGTGTAGGTGGGAGGGTTATGGCTCAAGTAGGTGGTGAGTCGGTCGGTGGTGATCTTGCTCCAGCATCTACGGGATGTTAGACGCGGGGGGTGGTGGGTCGTTGTTTTCCTGAAGTTGAAGTGTACGCAGCTGTGGTCAGTCCAGTGGAGCTCGTGGGTGTGGCTGAAGGCGATGTGGTTGCTGGAGGAGAAAACGGGGTTGAGCGCGTGTCCGGCGTAATGGGTGGGGGTGTTGACTAGTTGCTTGAATCCGAGGTTGGCGAGGTTGTCTAGAAGGGTGGTGGTGTTGTTGTCCTTGTCCTTCTCCAGTTGGAAGTTGAGGTCTCCTAGGAGGATGTAGTCGGGGGAGGCGAGGGCGAGCGGGCTGATGAAGTCTGCGATGGCTTAGCTGAAGTGTGAGCGTGGTCCCTGGGGTCTGTAGAAGAGGGTTCCTCTGAGGGTGGTCTTGGGGTCGTCGTGAATCTGGAAGTGAAGGTGCTCTGCAGTGGTGAGGGTGTCGTCGGTGTTGGTCGTGATGCGCATGGTGTTTCTGTGGGCGATGGCGATGCCTCCACCGGTCCGGTTGATGCGGTCCCTCCGGATGATTTTGTAGCCGGCCCGGAAGGCAAGGGCGATGTCGGGGGCTGAGGTGGGGTTCATCCAGGTTTTCGTGAGGAAGGCGACGTCTGGTACTGTTTTGTCCAGGAGGTCCCAGAGTTGACGGCGTGTTTGCGGACGGAGCGGGTGTTGAGCAGGATGCACTTGAGGTGGTTGTTGTTGGTGGCTGTTCTGGCTGGCTCGGTGCAGGGCCGAGTGCAGGTGAAGTTGCAGGCGTGGCAGGTGAAGGCTCCGTGGGTGCCTTTCGGGGTGGCTTGGTAGCAGGCTGGCTGTTGGCCGGTGTTGAGTGCGAGGAGGGTGGCGGCGTCGTATCTCCATCGGGTTGGCTGGCTCCAGCGAGGTCCAGGGGTTCCGGCGCTGGGCGCGGTCCAGGCGTGGACGGGCGTAGACGGTCTTGCCTTTGGCGCGCCACCGGCGCGCAATCGGTGCGCCCTCTGCGCGTGGCTGCTGCGCATACGCGCGGTCCCCGCCATTTATGGCGAAGTGGGAGGGAGGAGCAGCTGGGAGGCGGGAGCAGGGCGGCGAATGGGGAGCAGAAGAGAAGAAGAAGGGGGCGGGCCACAGGGGAGCAGTGGCAGGGAGTGGAGGGGGGGTGGGAAAGAGCGGGAAAAACAATGCGGGGAGAGCGAGGACAAGCCTGGCGAGCAGGGCCCAAGGATAGGCAGCAGGCAGAGAGGCCAAGAGCAGGCAGCAGCAGCAGAGGCGGGATCAGGGCACACGGGGGCCGTGCAGTGAGTGGAGTGACCGGGTCAAGGGTCAATGTACATTTATGTCATGCATATTAATTGTAGAAATCCCGAATGTCTTATTGGGTTCAACCCTCACAGATCATCAGCAAGTATAGATATTCTTCTTAACCACTTTTGGAGTCTAGGAAGCAAACAGGGCCCAAGGATAGGCAGCCGGCAGAGAGGCCAAGAGCAGGCATCCGCAGCAGAGGTGGGATCAGGGCACACAGGGGGCCATGCTGTGAATGGAGTGACCGGGTAAAGGGTCACAGCTCACTGCCGCGCGGTCCCCACCATTTATGGTCAAGTGGGATTGAGGAGCAGCTGGGACGTGGGAGCGGGCGGCGAATGGGGAGCGGGAGAGAAGAAGAAGGGGCGGGCCATAGGGGAGCAGCGGCGGGGAGCGGAGGGGGGGTGGGAAAGAGCGGGAAAAACTAAGCGGGGAGAGCGAGGACAAGCCTGGCGAGCAGGGCCCAAGGATAGGCAGCAGGCAGAGAGGCCAAGAGCAGGCAGCAGCAGCAGAGGCGGGATCAGGGCACACGGGGGCCGTGCAGTGAGTGGAGTGACCGGGTCAAGGGTCAATGTACATTTATGTCATGCATATTAATTGTAGAAATCCCGAATGTCTTATTGGGTTCAACCCTCACAGATCATCAGCAAGTATAGATATTTTTCTTAACCACTTTTGGAGTCTAGGAAGCAAACAGGGTCTACTGGGCCTCAGCTGTGGAAGCTGGGTTAGCTTGTCTCTGATGACTAGGGGTCCATCCTCCTATGACATTACAAAATGCACTAAGTACAACTCCATCACTATTTAACTCTCAGTGGTAGTATGGTGAGGTTTTACCTACACAGCTAGAAAATACAGTTATACATAATCATTGAGTAGAGCCCCAATAGAGCAAATGCAGACCTTGTATTGATGTTCAGGTGTAAATCAAATCACAACAAAGGATCTGCTGTAGATGGGCCCGCATGGCTCGGGGGTGGGGAGACGAGTGCATAGGGGTTGTGGGGGGGGGGTCATGCTGGGGGATGAAATTAAATTAAAAAATAACTTATTAGATTGAGCCGGGTCGCATGTCTTATCTGCTCCTGCTCTACTGCCTCAGACACGAACAAGAAGCAGGGAGCCAGGCTCCCTTCCCTGACCAGTCAAAATGCTGCAATGCAGGGTTGTGATTGGTCAGAGCACTGTGACATGGTGCTCAGTCAGAGGCTGGAGGGGTGGGAATGTTCTGCATGCAGGCTGCAATGCAGCCTGCATGGAAAAGGGAAAAGTGTGCATGACTTCTCGGGCCTGCCGAACAGTCCTTGCACAGCCAGGAGTGGGGAAACCACTCTTCCCCTGCCCTGCTCGGAAAGCAGATTCAGAAAAGGGGGTGGTGATGGACCGAGTATCTGAATTAAACAGAACACTTGTACCCAGTCAAGAGATCAGGGCTTGATCCATCACAGTTTTTTAGCTCACTGCACCATCCCAGCTCAGAACCTGGCTACATGCAAATTAGTCTGTCCCTGGCCCAGTGCATCATGGGAACAGGGCAGACCAAACTACCAAGCCAATTCTTATACTGGGAAGGAAACAAGCTTCCGGGGACCGGTTTCTGGCATTACAGCCATCTTCGGCCCGGCTTGCTTGAATCCTGATGGTGCAATGAGCAAGGGACTCACATCTGAGTATACCCTTCCACGCTTATGGTGGACAAAACAATTCAGAAAAGGGGTTGGTGATGGACCGAGTATCTGAATTAAACAGAACACTCGTACCCAGTCAAGAGATCAGGGCTTGATCCATCACCGTTTTTTAGCTCACTGCACCATCCCAGCTCAGAACCTGGCTACATGCAAATTAGTCTGTCCCTGGCCCAGTGCATCATGGGAACAGGGCAGACCAAACTACCAAACCAATTCCTATACTGGGAAGGAAACAAGCTTCCGGGGACCGGTTTCTAGCATTACAGCCGTCTTTGGCCCGGCTTGCTTGAATCCTGATGCTGCAATGAGCAAGGGACTCACATCTGAGTATACCCTTCCAATCTTATGGTGGACAAAACGATTCAGAAAAGGGGGTGGTGATGGACCGAGTATCTGAATTAAACAGAACACTCGTACCCAGTCAAAAGATCAGGGCTTGATCCATCACCGTTTTTAGCTCACTGCACCATCCCAGCCCAGAACCTTGCTACATGCAAATTAGTCTGTCCCTGGCCCAGTGCATCATGGGAACAGGGCAGACCAAACTACCAAGCCAATTCTTATACTGGGAAGGAAACAAGCTTCCGGGGACTGGTTTCTGCCATTACAGCCGTCTTCGGCCCGGCTTGCTTGAATCCTGATGGTGAAATGAGCAAGGGACTCACATCTGAGTATACCCTTCCACGCTTATGGTGGACAAAACGATTCAGAAAAGGGGGTGGTGATGGACCGAGTATCTGAATTAAACAGAACACTCGTACCCAGTCAAGAGATCAGGGCTTGATCCATCACCGTTTTTTAGCTCACTGCACCATCCCAGCTCAAAACCTGGCTACATGCAAATTAGTCTGTCCCTGGCCCAGTGCATCATGGGAACAGGTCAGACCAAACTACCAAGCCATTTCTTATACTGGGAAGGAAACAAGCTTCCGGGGACCGGTTTCTGGCATTACAGCCGTCTTCGGCCCGGCTTGCTTGAATCCTGATGGTGCAATGAGCAAGGGACTCACATCTGAGTATACCCTTCCACGCTTATGGTGGACAAAACGATTCAGAAAAGGGGGTGGTGATGGACCGAGTATCTGAATTAAACAGAGCACTCGTACCCAGTCAAGAGATCAGGGCTTGATCCATCACCGTTTTTTAGCTCACTGCACCATCCCAGCTCAGAACCTGGCTACATGCAAATTAGTCTGTCCCTGGCCCAGTGCATCATGGGAACAGGGCAGACCAAACTACCAAGCCAATTCTTATACTGGGAAGGAAACAAGCTTCCGGGGACCGGTTTCTGGCATTACAGCCGTCTTCGGCCCGGCTTGCTTGAATCCTGATGGTGCAATGAGCAAGGGACTCACATCTGAGTATACCCTTCCACGCTTATGGTGGACAAAACGATTCAGAAAAGGGGGTGGTGATGGACCGAGTATCTGAATTAAACAGAACACTCGTACCCAGTCAAGAGATCAGGGCTTGATCCATCACCGTTTTTTAGCTCACTGCACCATCCCAGCTCAGAACCTCAGAAGCAGAGCATCCCCGCCCACCGGCTCACCGCAAAGCAGCAGGATATGAAACATAAAGTGGCAATAACTCTAAGGGGCATATTATCAAGCCTGGGCGATAAAATTATTGCTGCTTTATTGGCAGGAAACTGCCGATAAAGTGGCGATAATGGGCTTGATAATATGCTCTATGGAGTTCCAATCGAAGCTCATGTTAAATGTGAAGGACATCTAACATGAGCTTCGATTGGAATTCCATAGAGCATATTATCAAGCCTATTATCGTCACTTTATAGGCAGTTTCCTGCCGATAAAGCGGCGATGATTTTATAGCCCAGGCTTGATGATATGCCCCTAAGTTATTATCATTTTATTTTTCTCACTTCTTAAAAGAGTGGTGTGATGCTCCCCCATCATTGCAGAGGAGCAGCCCTGGATCTGTTGTACTTGGCCCAGTCTGCATTCCTGGCGAATGCGCATGCGCAGGCTCCCACTCATGCGCAGTTTCCAGATGAAGCCACGATGGGCAAGGATGCGCCCGCAATAAGGTAAGTGTTTTTTTAATTTAATTTTAGGCTTTTAAAAATCATTTGATACGGCGGGCAGGAGGCGGGCTGGAGGCGGGCGGCCAACTTCCATTCCGCCCCCTAATGTGCGGAGATTTGCCTAGTCTCTCCGCCTTCTTTGCGCAAGGCGGAAGGGGCACATCTCTGCACATTCCGTGGGCGGAACGGAGATGTCCATCCCCCTTCTTCCTCTATCTAGGGCATGTACATTAAATGCTACCAGTGGGCCTAAAGCACTGATTGTGCCACCTGCTTAAGTAGCACTTTAAACACATTCCAGACCTGCTATTGCAGCCTATGTGTGCAATTTTTAACTGAAATTTCGACCTGGCAACATAAACCTCTTACCAGGCCCAAACCTTCCTATTTAATTCATATAAGTATCTCCTAGGGTAGGCCATACACAGCTCATAGGGTAGGGTGCAGTGTATTTAAAAAAGTTGGACATGTACTTTAAAATTTTTCATGGCCTAGTAATGAAAAACTCGTAAACGCATTTGTCTCTACTGCAAGGCCTTCCTCCCTCATAGGATAACACCTGGTTACCTTATTGCATTTCGTAAGTGATAACTTTCAATTGGGAGGAAGAAGACACATCAAGTTTGGTGTCTACAGAATTGTAATTAAAATCCCTTTTTTTCATTGCAATTCTGAAAATAACACTTTTAGAAAGTTGGCATTTTCTTGTCCTAACTAGTTAGTGCAGTTGGTCTTTGTGTATTGCTCCTAGCAGTGTGACAAAGGGAAGAACGGTGTTTGCAGAATGGGCCACTCTAAGTTAAGAAGGGGGAGGAGTTGTCACCTACCACACTTGCACATCATAAATACTGTGCCTGAGCACTCTTATAAAGGGTTTGACGGTGGTCTTTTGTGACCCCAGACAAACTGGGGGCAGGACATGTGGAAAGAGGATGCCTGACACCTCAGGAGGACAGAAACCTCAAGAACCCTCCTCAGCTTTGATAGAGTGTCATGAGATTCTGAAATTATAGGGGTGCATCATAATCACAAATAGTCAGCACCCACAAAAATAGAGGAATGTATTAACATGTAAACCTTAGAAATGTGGTACTAAACACAATCTATATTAGATTGAGTAGAAATTTAATTGTGTCATTCATGCAGATCAATGTCGTGTTGAACCCAAAATGTGTTTAGATGATGCAAAATGTATTAGTTCATACATAAAGTGATGCATTAGATGTAAACGTGTATCCTATTAAGTCTGCACATGTAGTTTTGCTTATTATGTATGTAGATTAATGAAACCAGGGCTTATAAGTGATTTTAGAAACGTATGTGCAAACATGTAAAGGTCTAGTTGATTTCCTAAGCTTTGCGATGAGCAGGCCTGTCTATGATTTCCTATGTTAACTGAATATTGTAGGCTTGAAAAGTATTTTTCCTTGGAAAGGCCATTGTTAGTCAAATGTAGTTAATGAATTTCGTGTGTGTGCAAGGCTATTCTGTTCACATGCTTCTTTATGCAAGGACATATATCCCGTTAGGCAGAATAACCCTTTGTTTCAGGAGTTAGGATGGTAGGAGAAGCGGCCATGGGAGTGTACAGGAATGTAGAGATTATACTTTTGGCAGAGAAGGTGCCTCGGACCCAAGGACACCAACGGTTTCTGGACGAAGACAGAGAGTCGATGGAAAAGTACACAAAGAAGACCTGTCCGAAGGGGAGTGCCCGAGGAGTGTCTTACTGTTTTGTGATTTTGTATTAGGGACAGTGCACTGAGGTAGGGGAGGCAGAAGGAGAGGAAGGGAGATGGGGAAAAGGCAGTTTAGGAGAGATAGAATCTTACAAAGAGCTTAAGTGAGTGTACTTCTGAGGAAGTCCTTACTACTGACACCTTTTACTCTCTTGCCTGGGACAAATACTAAGCAGGGATGTCACTTTAGCGATAGCGCAGGTACAGATTAATTACTTTCCCTAGGTTAATGAGTAGTAGACTGCAGTTCGGAGATATTATTGCATGCTTGATACTTTTTGAACTGACTATTCCCCTCATTCTGAGCCGGACAAGACTTCTGCGTAGGATTATGTTTGTATTAGTGCTCATTTATTTTCTCAACCTCGTGCTGAGGTGCTTGTATGTTCAGTTATTTCTGGCTTTGTAATAAATTCCTAAACCCATTTCGTAGTCAGTGGTCCTTGGAGTCTGGATTATTTTGGTCATATGAACATTTTGAATTAAATGTTTTTTCTCCCCTTTACACTTCTTAGCAGATAGAAAGATCTAGTTAATTGTGGATTCCTAAATTGGCAAGGACAGGTAAAAATCTGGGGTTATCACCTTCAAAGTGGATACCAGGTATACATTTTGGACCCTTAGACTCAACTCTGTGGACTCTGCCAGGAAGAATGACTGTTGTGCTGCTGAAAGGATTGCCGTTCTGCTGGACTGCTGGCCAGAAGGTCTGCTGTGCTTTCCTGCTGTCCTGCTGCCCTCTTGCCTGGGTGAGAAGGACTAGGTCTGTACCTACAAACCAGTGCTTAATTTGTAAAATTATTAGGAGGCCGCACCCACTTCCCCTGGCGCCACCCACTTCCTCCACTGGCTCCACCACTTACCCTTTTGGCTCCATTCACATCCTCAACTGACACTACTAAAAGCCAGGTATTGTGGCAGTGCATGTAAAAAAAAACCTGTGAGTGCCACAAAAGATGTACAACACCCATGGCATGTCCAAGGCATCACTGGTGTTAAAAATCAGTATTGGTGCTAAGTAAATGTAGCAGCATGACAGGAAGATGGTTCTAAATATGTTAGCTGAAGTTTGAAAAATATTTGTCCATAGAAGTAAATGACATAAACACATTTTCTTAAGAAATTAGTTTCGGGGACTTCCTTCGAGAGCTCAAGCATGTGTGCAGATGTGGTTTAAAGGTATAAATACCCAAAAGTGTTATTCTGGAGATCTGCAAACGAGGTAGAAGGGCCTAAAATGTGAATGAAGCATCTGCCTCAAGCTGATCGTTCAAATATTTTATTTTATAGTCTCAGATTAAAAACCTCTTCAATTATATCCTGTCTTTGGGTCATTCTTCTGTTTAGAACTATACCAGTGTACATGTTACAATAAGCATGAGATGTGACGTAAAGGTTTATATTACTGTTCACCCCCTGAAGTAAAAAAGGACTGGCAAGACCAACAGTGCAATTACGCATATATTACCATAAATGCTCACCCCTGGGTCATGATGCTATGCTGGCCCCACCTTGGTAAATTATGCGCGTGAATGTGTCATCAGCATGTGCATGTATACATCATAGCATGGTGGTAACCATATTTTATTCTAAAATTACAGATTCTGCTCTTGGAAGAGTAAATTAAAAACAATATACAAAGTATTTGTAGGTGCCTTATTTGGAATTGGGAGCGTAACAGCAAATGAGAGCTGCAGGTCCCTTCAGGTAAAAATAAAAATATGTTGGGTGGGACATGCAAGGTATAGTGGAGCAGGCTTGGGGCTTGGGGCCAGTAAATGCCTCTGATTATAGGGTGCAATGGAAGGGCATGCAGGAGGGATTTAATAATTCAACAAAAAGATTACTGAGGTAGGTAGGGGTGCATAACAGAATGGATGAGCTTTAAGGGGGAGCAACATAGCGAGCACAGATGGGTGGGATGTGACTCTTTACCTGCTATGGTGGTGGGCCGGCCTGCAGGGACTCCGGACTCGGGACACAAAGCAGCCAGCCAGACACACCGTGCAACGGCTGCGATTAGGCCTGGTTCTAGTGCTGTTGCTTAATTGTAGTACCCCCACCCCCAGACACACTAGGGTCGGGCCTCCAGCAGCGGGGGACGGAGCCTACTTTAAGGCGCGATGCTCAGCTCATGGTGACTTGAGCGTGCTCAGCTGCGGACGGTCATGCGGTGGTTTGCTGGGGGCTGGGCGTGGCAATGTATAAAAAATCTGCACACATTGCCTCACAGCCCCTACCCCATCACATAACCATAAAGCAGCCCATAAAACACCCAAACCTCCAGCCCGCCCACAGCAGCAAGTAAGTGGCAAAGGACTCCGGGGTTAGCAGTGCGACAATGCCGCGCGCATTTGCCGCCCATCAACACAGTTAAGTTTATTTAAATTTGAATAGGAATACAGCCAGTGTCAGTGTGTGTGACTACTCTGTGTGAGTGTCTCACTCCTCGGAAGATGCGAATAACACGCTGCGGGCCAGGCACTGCACGAGAGTCTGACAGAGTTGAGTTCATACAGATTGATACATCACACAGTACTACTGTAAAATTAACTTAAAATGAAAAATGTGATGTGCGCCTGGTGCCCACAGTGCAAGAGTGTAGACCCGGCCCTATCAAGAAAGTGCCGGTGCTGAGCACCGGAAAACACCGGCACAAATTAAGCCCTGCTACAAACATAGGAGCCTAGGGTGACTCTAAGGGCTAGTTGTCTGGCGTCCTGATCAGAAGCCTCAGGGACAGGCGAGGTTTCCAACAACTTTTGAACTTAGCACCTGGACTCTACCATCTGTGAGTTCTGCTCTCCCAAGTGGTGCAACTACAGTCCTGGACCATTGGAAGTGGGCCTAAAGGTGCTCTGCGAACCAATCTGTGGGTTCAGTATAACCAACTCATCTCTCTCTTGGCGCGGCACATCTTCTGGAGAACAGGCACCTTGCCTCTGCTGCTCGAAGCATCGACCTCTGAACTGTTGCATTGTCTTTGCTCTGTGAAGTTCTCTGATGCAAGGACTTTGCATCACAATTGCAGCCCATGCAAACTGCTGCTCCATGACGCTTTCATGTTGCATCCACACACAAGGACATCACCTTGCCCAACCCAGCCCATTGGAACTGCCGCTACACGACACATCTTCACACAGTAACATCACCTCGCCCAATGCAGCCCATTGGAACCCCCACAGTGTATCTTCATGCAAAGACATCCCATCACATCGCAATTTGCACCTTCCCAGAGTTGCTACTGTGCGACACATCCTCAATGAGGAATTCCGCATCTCTTCACAATCAGGATTAAGCTACTGTGTTCAGCAGGCCTCAGTGGGTCCCTGTGGGAAATTGGTTTACTGATTGAGGAGGTAAAATCGCACTCAAGCAGCAACCACAATCCTTGTAAAGGTGTGACATAAGCAAACCCCAAATTAACTGGTGCTCAACCCTCCAGTAACTTGGCGCAGAGCAGTCAGGGTTTACTTAGAGGCAATGTGTATTTATGCAGCACTTCAAACAGTAATAACATGAAAACAGAAAACAAGAAAAGTCCCACATCTAGGTAGACAATCAGAGTAGAATTTAATAAAGGAATCTAGACCAACATGACAAAAATCTAATCAGGAGACAGGAGTAAGCATGGGCAAATTTTGCGAATTCGCGATCCGCAAATTTGCGGATTTGCGAATTTGTGATCCGCAAAATTCGCGAATTTGTGTGAATTTGCGGATTTTTGTTTTTTTGCGTGTTCACAGGGTTTTTTTCGTGTTCGCTGGGTTTTTTGCGTGTTCGCGGGGCTTTTTGCGTCTTCGTGAGCCGCTTGCATAGCGAAGTTACCCATGCAGTCGTTTATGGGAGAGGGAGAGATAGATAGATAGATAGATAGATAGATAGATAGATAGATAGATAGATAGATAGATAGAAAGAGAGAGAAAGAGAGGGAAAGAGAGAGGGAGAGAGAGAACGAGAGAAAGAAAGAGAGGCCGGATCTCTGAAGGGCCAGATTCCCGAGTTGCCCCTACAGAACATACAGCTTTTTATTTTTAGCAAAATGCATATGAAAATTGTGCTGTAAAGGTCTCTTTTAGTTCAACCCCTCCTGACAACTCAAAATGGGTGTATTTGACATCCTCTCCCTTCTTCCTGTTTTTATATCTGTAAGTGCTTCCTGATGAGGTTTAATTCCTTGGACAGTTGCCTCGTTGCCTACTTGTAACTATTCTCTGACCCTGCTTCAAGGGTCAGAGCAGGGTCAGAGAATAGCTGCAAGTAGGCAACGAGGCGCCAGGAAGCAATTAGCAGCAGGTGTCCAAGTTGAAGTTAATTTGTTTGTAACCCTTTTGTAAAAGGTTACAAAGAAATTAGGTTCAACTTTTGCACCTGCTGCTGTAACCCTTGCTTGGCTGAAAATTCGTCCCCGCTGATTCGCGAATTTTACCGCGATTCCGCGAAATTCGCAGATCGCGAAATCGCGGAAAATCCGCACATTCGCCCGCGAAACAGATTTTACGCCCACCCTTAGACAGGAGATATGCAGTTTTAAACATTTAAGTGAAAATAGCGGCAAAAGATCAATGAGCCGCCTAGCTTCTATCTGGTTGTGCAAGAATGAAGAAAGTCAGAATTTCAGGCCGACCGCGATGGACTGTGGGCCACATACAGAGATTGGGTAAGTCCTGCTGAAAACTTACCATCTCAGTCCAATGCGTGAGTCCCTTTTGCATAGGAGGGAGCCGTGAGGAACAGAGGAGCATCACGGATGGTCATCAATATAGCACAAACAGCGTGCCTGATGTCTTGGACGGTCGCAGTTGTACCACAAAGATCCTGTTGTCATCATGAGCAGGTGGGTCAGGGCTGTGCAGTGTTGCTCTCTGCAAGTTTTAGATACTGTAGAACAAAGAGTTGGATTGACAGAACTTACAGTTGGTGGGCTGTGTGAGCAGCAAGGCTTTGGTACCAATGGGACTGTTTGCAATTGCACAGAACCCAAAAACTTAAATTAAGTTTTTTTGAGGCCACACCAAGAGTACAGGACCTTGAGGGGCACTGCTTTGGGGTCAGAGCATTGCTCCAGCTGAATTTGAGTGCAGGTTCAGATGGTTGTGAGGCTGTTATGTCCCTGTGGCTGTGAACAGAAGGCCAGTAGACTAACCTTGTAGTCACTCTGGGAATTCTAGGTCCAATACCTCTGAATCAGAAAGGAAGGCAGCAAAACAGCAATCCAGAAAGGCAGCAGTCCAACAAGGCAGTAGACCAGAAGGGCAGCAGTCCAAAAGAGTAGCAGTCCATTCAGAGGCACAGCAGTCCTTCTTCCTGGCACAGTCTCTGCAGCTCTAGAAGTGTACTGAAAATTTGGTGTTTGAGGTACAATATTTATGCTTGGGTCTTTCTTTGAAGTGGGAGACGCTTTTCGATGTTTCCCTCTGAAGTGCAAAGGTTTCCTGCCTTCCATGACCTGGCTCCAGACTAATTACAGGGGGTATGCAGCGCTTTGAATGAAGGGAGCATATAGACTATTCACGTGTAAATAGGGCTGTGCCCAGCTCTGTCCTCCCATCCACCCATCCAGGCACAGCTAAGCTCTCTATTGAGTGTGGCTGTGAAGGAGGAATACACAAAGCTCAACTGCCAACTACACCAAGGCAAGTGACCCGACGACAAGCTGCAGGCATGAAATGGCTAAGGTAGGCAAATGCCAACTTTCTAAAAGCGGCAGTTTCAAAATTGTAATTTAAAATCCGACTTCACCATGGGAGAAGATTTATTTTTTCTTACTATTCCAAAGACCCCAAAAACAAAATGGTTACCTGCTCCTATTTGAAAATGATCCCTTACTAAATGTAATAAGGTAACACCAGTGTTATCCTATGGGAGAGGTATGCCTTGCAGTAGTGAAAAACAAATTGAAGAGCTTTTCACTACCAGGATATATAAACAAAAAAGTAAATGTCTCACTTTTTTAATTCACTGCCCTCTGGGATGTCCAGAGCGCACCCTAGGGGTGACTTGTTTGCAATAAAAGGTATGGTTTGGGTCTGGCGAAAGGTTAATTTTTCCAGGACAAAAAGCAACTTGAAACTAGGGATGCGAGGAGCTCACAGAGATATACTCTGCGGAATTCTGCTGGGTTACAAAAAACTCAGTGAAATTCTGCAGAGCTCCGCCCACCCCTAACTAACAGCACCTTGTTGTTGTAGGAAAAGTGAGAGGCACTTTCATAGTATTATCCTGGATTTAAACAGACAAGGCAGCATACTATGACAGATGACAAGCAACAGTCTTTGGGGTAAGAGCAGAACACACCTTGTCCCTCATTTTGATGTACTTGTGCAGCACCCCACGCAGCTCAGTGCAACCTCCATAATACTCAAAGGTTTGTCTACCCTGGCGACTGTCAAAATGCTCCTAGAATTGGACCAGGGTGAACTTCTGTGAGCTCCAAGGAAGAAACTCCATAGCAGGAAACACAGAAATGGGCAAGGGAGGCAAGTGAATGCATTTAATCAAGGCATGGAATCTCTGACAGCAAATGTACTACACAGTCAAGGAAACAAAAGAAAGACTACTCAAATCATCTTAGTAACAGCCGTAGATCTACTGTGAATTTATTTTGGGTGTAGCCATTTTGCAATGATATGCATTTCTCTCACTGGCACTTTGAAATGGAGGCTGAAGGGAGGAAGTGTGAGTCACATGGTTAACTGAGGGTATCTATGGTTGAAAATTATTAAAGGGATTGACTAAAACCATTGAGAGGACAATCATTCCAAAGTAGAATGGAGAAAAATAGGATAGCACAAGAGAAAGGGCAGTTGTGGTAAGTAGAATTGAGACTAATTTTAGTTGTACTGGTAGGGTCAGATACAAATGATCACAGAATGTAGGTGCCTTGAGTGTCATATGGAAAGGTAGTGTTGTTCTCCTAACAGTATTTGTACAGCACCGTTTAGAACATGTGCTTTTTTGTATACACAGTTTCTTCCTTTGTATTACCCAGCACAGAAATTATATAATAACTTATTTTTCACAATTCCTGAAGAACTGAGTGTTAACTAGGCCTGGGCATAATGTATTTGAGTTTGCAGAATTTGTGAACTCTGTAATGCGGAGTTCCCAATAAATTACGCTTTACGCCTCTTAGCGTAATGTTTTATTGGTTGGTGTGCTTGACTCCTGTTTTTGCGCACGCTGGTGAGTGTGATGAGTCTTGCCAGGTGCCCACGAATGCCCACAAGATTTGATGGCCACCTGCAATAACTTGCAGACCACTTATGAGCACTTGTGAGATTTGATGGCCGCTAGCCTGGCTTTAGGCCAGATTGGTGACATCCGACACCTTTTTTCTGATGACAGCGAGAAAGCGCCAGTGACTACGGGGCATATTATCAAAGGGGTTTATCTCCGCTTTTTTGGCTTTAAAAGCCAAGAAAGCGGAGATAAAATTATCTCCCTATTACCTAGCTGTCGCTAACACCAGTTAGCGACAGCTAGTAGGAGATAGCGACCATCGTGGGCCCCACTTTGCATGTCAGTGATATTTATCACTAATGACATGCAAAGTGGGCGTGCCAAGATGTTAGCGACTGGAAACAGTCACTAACATCGCTATCTCCTATTACCAACTTTTGGAGATATTCGCGCTAAGCGCCAATATCTCCAAAAGCTAACACCTGCCCTGAGCAGTTCTTAGCCATGCTATCCAATAGGAGGTGGATAACATGGCTAAGAGCATTAGCTCGGTAATGCATGAATATCGCTGACTTTTCAGCGATATTCATGCATTGTGGCCGTTTTTCATCACATTTGCGATAAACCTTGGTAAACTTTTGTCTCTAACCAAGCAATAGCGATAATTATCTCTATTGCTTGGTAATATGCCCCTACATTCTCACGGAGATATTCTCCTCAAGAAGCCGCAAAAGCTATTTGAAACCACCCCTAAGGTCATTACATGAATTTTTCATCTCAAATTGTTGAGATTGCACCCACGAGCAAAAAGCAGGGTGAACATGGTTTAAATACATAAAAACATGAAAGAATGCAAAGAACAGCAGATTAAAGAGACTAATTGATGGTACTCAGCACAGGATGTGCGTTCCCTGTTGTGACAAAATCATGGACAAAAGCAGTTCACAGGCAGTCAAGAAATAAAAGATCAAAAGTAAAAGCAAGGAATATGTAATGAAGACTGCAGTGGAGATCTATAGTTTCATTTAAAAAGATTGTATTGTATTTTTTAATGCGGGGAATTGGACATTCGGGTAATACAGTTTTTATGTTTACTGGTTCTAATGTAGCACTCCAGCGTGAATGCATGATTTGATAAACTACTTAATTGAACTGCGGCATTATGCATGCTGGGATATGTAGTTAGTCAACGAAATACAAAGGAGTAGGATATCGACAGTGGTTTAGCCCGTTGTTCAGTTTGAGGCAGATGTTAGTGAATCACCTGATTACAATCAAGAAGGGGGGGGAAGAAGGGAAAATTGGCCTCCCTGAGAGATGTAGCTCATATTTAAAAGTGCTATTCGTGCTGCGGCACGCTTTTAAAATACAGGAATATGCTACAAATGTAGAATTACTTCTAAATGGAATCGGCAATTTTTAAATAGGTTTACTGAGGCAAAAGCACATGTCACGGTAAGCGCAAATGCGAGGAGGGTCTTTGCTAAACTAAGAAATAACACTGCCTAATAGAATAGAGGGGAAGATAATAACAGGAAAATAATCTATTGAGTACTTTGAGCAACAGTTTAAGCGTGGCAGAGTGTATGGGTGCTTAATTGGGTTTTCTCAGATAACCAGATATGGGAACATGCATAGTTGTTTATAATGTTTATTTTCCACGCATTATTAGAATAATAACAAATTGTTTGGTGATTGGCAAATATATATATGACATTGATATTGTGAATGATGATGATTTAAAAATTTTGTTGTTTACATTGTGTTTTAGATGCCCCTGATGAAGGGATTTTATTTCCCGACATGCATTGGGTGTTTTTAATAAACATCATAACATGTGGAACTAACCTGTGCACTGGAGTTTGGTTAACCATCTCTGGAGAAACAATGGTGTGGATAAAAGGAACAGTTAAAAAAGGATGAGAAACTTTTGAATAAAAATATGGTGTAAAGTGAGTTAAAAATACAGTTGAATTTGATTCTTTGGATTCATACTGCGATTTGGCAGTGCAGCTTGGCAGAACCAGGGATGGTTTCACCATTGATTTGTTTGGGGCCCACCAGTAGGAGGGGGGAGAGCACTGACCACAGACACAGGTATAGTGTGATAAAGGCCACTTTATTGGAATCAGGTGCACCCTGGAAATCACCCACCTGGCCTGTGCCGAACAAAACTACTGCTCACTCAGTAACAACTGCCTGACACCCCAACCCCCACCCCTAAATAGATCCCCAACATTGCAACCCAAATACAAACATCCACTCTTCCACCAACCCCCCAAAACTGCAATGACCTCATTAACCTCAATGACCTCAACCCCCACCTATCAAGACAGCCCCAGGCCTCCTGCAATACCCCCTTTCTTATTAGGAAAACGCCACCAAGATAACAGCACCTGTTCCAGTGACACCACAGCTCATGACCCTACTGCCTCAGTGCACCATCATCCAACAAAACCCTCCATCTGCCCAGATCCCTGCAGCAACCCCACTAACACAAAACCCCAAAAACCCCAGGGAGGAAGGGCTGGACAAAACTTGAGCCCCCACTGCACCCGGCTGATGTGTCACAGGGCACCAAATGGTGAGCAGTGACACAAAATGTCAGTTTTTATATGAAGCAGCACAACACCAGCCCAACAACGAGCCCAACCAGCCCAACCAGCCCAACTAGCCCAACCAGCCCAAACCATGACAGGACCTCAGTGCTCCCCAGGACCCCCCCCTATGGCCCCAAACTTCCCCGGGGGGCAAGCCTCCCGCTGGTTGGCTGCCCCCCCAAATCCCCATTGGGGCCCACCAGTAGGAGGGGGGGAAGCACTGACCACAGACACAGGTATAGTGTGATAAAGGCCGCTTTATTGGAATCAGGTACACCCTGGAAATCACCCACCTGGCCTGTGCCAAACAAAACTACTGCTCACTAAGTAACAACTGCCTGACACCCCCCACCCCTAAATGGATCCCCAACATTGCAACCCAAATACAAACATCCACTCTTCCAACAACCCCCTGCACCCCAAAACTGCAATGACCTCAGTGACCTCAATGACCTCAACCCCCACCTACCAAGACAGCCCCACGCCTCCTGTAATATCCCCCCTTTCTTATTAGGAAAACGCCACTCGAAAGCCGCTTAGCGACTTTCGACTCTCCCGTAGGACTCCTGCCCCCTAGGATACCTGAGCACTCCCAACGCCCCATCCAAAGCCTCCTTCAACTGCACTACGTACAATTCCATGCCATACCTTGATAGATGAACCCCGTCCTCCCTGAAAAAGTAGACCGCCCCATAACGCAAATCAGGGTGCTCCATCCTACCTACTCCCTCCTTGGCATAGAAATCCTTCATCTCCCTGTTAATCTTCCTCCTAGCCCTGTCAATAGCCCCTGGGAGCTCTGCTCCCCTCCACACCCGCCTGGGGATAAACTCTGACCAAATTAATGAACAGCCTGCCCATTGTTTCTTGATTTCTCTCAGATCCCTCTTCATTTGCTTGACCAACGCCAGCCCCTTGGATTGCACCAGGTCATTCTCGCCCAAATGTATCACCACCACATCCGGGCACCCCCCCCCCTTGACCACCGTATTCAACAAAGGCATTAACTCATGCCAACGCCTACCCCCCTTTCCCCTCCAATGACAACAATACAATCTCTCCTCCAATCCCAAATTGAGATTCCGATGTCTGTCCCACTCCTCCTGCTCCGCCCGTTTGACAAATGAGTGTCCCACAATGTACACATTCAACACTGCCACCTCCGGCCCGCCACAGCACCTGCAAAAACACACATGTCAAAAGGCGAAAATCAATGCACAACCCCCCATCCGCCTCCCGCATCCTCACGTACGTCCGGTAGCAGTCCGACTTCTATCTCCCCAGCCTCTTTATCTCCTCCATCCCCCACCCCCTCCGTGCCGCCTCCATCGCTGCCCCGATCCGAAAGGAATGCGTCCCAAACGCCAGTGGGTCCTCACCCATGTACCGCAGGGCGTGCCGCAGCACCCACAATGCGTGAGCCGCCGTCACTCTACCGCCGCCACCTCGACCAAAAACCTCCCCCTCCCCTACACACCGGGTCTTAACCAACCTCCTCCCCCACGCCACGGGACAAACCCCCTCCTGACCGCCTGGGCCAACACCACCCATGTCCCCACCCACCACTGGTCTGTCTTGGAGCGACGCAAGCGCACCGCCACCTCCCGGTCCCGAAACTCCACATCCTCCCACAACACCCCCGGCCCCCCTCTCGCACCCACCAACTCCGACACTCGAAAGGCTCCAAAAAACAGCCAGGACATCAGGGTGGAAAACAACACTGCCTCGCCCCCATCCCTACACACCGACAGCAATGCACAAAGGATCCCCTCAAGTAAGACCGCTGTGATGGAATGGCGCAACTGCACCTTTGCACCCCTCTCTCTCTCCCACCCCTCCAGCAATCGGGACCCCAGTTCTCCCGCCGACGGGGGGTACCCCCACCATATTTTTCCCATGAACGCCACCGCCGACAACTTACCCGCAATCGTCACCCGCAACAACCCCTTGTCCATAAGTGCCAACCTGAACCTCCCAGGCCTGCTCGTATGCCTTCCACGTAGATCCGGCCACCGACGCCTTCACCAGCTGAAAGACCCGGCCTCGCCCACTGACCACAGTTCCCTCGGCTCCGGCGTCTTGACCTCTTCCGCCGCCGTGTCTAGCCCATGGAATCTCTGCCACTGTGAACGAGACAAAGCATCCGCAATGTCATTGTCCAACCCGGGGACGTTGCGCGCATGAAACATGATGTCAGATCAGATCAGATCAGATAAGCTTTATTCGATTTTAGTTTAAAAATCATAAAAGCATCAACAATACATAAATAAAAACCGTAACATTTCGTAGACACAGTAACGGATCATTACAAAATTAATAAAACAAGATTAAATAAATATAACGAATCAGCTAATCAATATGCAAGGATTTCGTTATCAATGAAACAACTCTACTCAAACTTATGAGTGGCCTATTAATAGTGGGGTCTTAAAAATACTATTTTTTGGACAAATTTTCAAAACCATTAAAGGCTAAAAAGTTGGTTCTATGTAATATGTGGGAAGCTCGGGTAAAAGTCGTACAGATCCCAAATGGGAATGGTGCCATGTCTTTCTTTGGGGGGGCAAAATCGTAAATAGGGGACAACATTCCTGTTTTTGAATTTGATTAATACCAGGTCCCCAGCGATGTCTTTGGGCAGCGTGCCTAACCATCCCACCCTCCTGACACTCAAGATACCACCATCTAACTCAGGTGGCAAAGGTCTATTGTTTTGTAGCCAGAAAATGGCCTTATTTAGCAGGTCCTGCTGGGATTCGTGTGTTCCCTGGGTGAGGGCAGGGACCCCAGAGAGGACAGACACATATGGGGCGGCTTCAGGAGGTAGGTTGATACGTGGCATTCTAACCAGAGCGGGTCTAGCCACTGTATGAGTTTTTAATACAGGTTTTAAGATTACTTTGGGGCCTGTTGGAATAGGTAAACAGGGAGGCTGTATTTGAGTGACACCATTCTTACAAGTACCAGACTTATACTTTTCGGGGGCGATGGAAGGGTTAGGGCAGACGGATGTAACCATTGTATTAGTTGGAGGAGGATACTTTCTGATTACTGCCTCGATGCTAATCAGCCTTTCCCCTAAATCGTTGATTTTTATGACCAAGGGTGAGATTACAGCTGACAACAGTTGCTCAATTTGGGCCAATACAGTCAATTGGGGAGACAAGACAGGGTCATCTAATTTGTCCGCGGCCGGGTCCTCCATTAGTGCTGTTGGGTTAGCGGGAGATAATATTGCGCTGGTGCACAGATTTTGTGTACTTGCATAGTTCCCATTGTCAATTTCGCTGTCATGCTTTCCTCTAATGTTGAGACCCAGGGGCGAAGCGTTTACTTGGTTGTGGTCTTTATTTCTGAGAGGAGCAAGGTCCTGTGGGGAGCCATTAGAGTTTACACAATAGGTGCCCACAGTAGGGGAGGTTATTGCATCAGGGACGTACTTTGTGCCACACAGGGCGTTGAGCTCTTCCCAAATGGACATAATGTTTATGATAGTAATGAATACGCCAAAACAGTCAATAAAATTGAAGCATCACAATACCTCCTCCTGTGATAAGATCAAATGGGGTTGCCCGTCCCGTCCTCCTCGTGCCTCTAAAGGGCCCGCCCTTTGCCCGGGCTTAGCCCCGGGCGCCGACCCGCGCGCGATCCCGCGACGCGGGGGCTCGCGCTGACCTTAAGCACACCTCCGGGGGCGGGACAGGATGCACGCCTTCCTAGGCGCAGGTGGTGCTGGGTGATGTAGTCCCCGATCTGCCGCCTCGCCGCGATGGTTGGGAAGCGGCAGGCAGCAGGTAAGTAGAGAGCCTGGTGAGTGTTGCAGCAATGCAGCGCTGAGGCTGCGGTGGACGAAGAGCCCAAATGAAGACCTCCCAGGTCAGTGTCAGCCCAAGTCCCCAAGAAAGTTTTGAAGGCACTTATAGATTTATGCCTCTTTTATTCAAACAGATTCTCCCAAAATGAGGCATGAAGTTCACACAAAATATCTCCCAGGATGCAGCATGGAGTTGAGGCAGACGTACTGCAAACTGCAGAAGAGCGGAGGCACACCTTGTGCGGGAAGAAAAAACTATCCTGCTTTCCGTTTACAGCAGGCCATGCAGGATGCAAAGGTCTTTTCACTATTTACTATCCCCTTATCAATTCGACTTTCGGCAAACAGTCACTATATGTGTCAGCGGGGGCTCACAGCTTATGCCCAGACCTCAGCGTTGTGAAGCTCTAGTGAGGAACAGCGTTCGCACATTGAAGCGGCTGCCGTGGCCTCTTTCGCCTCTTTCTCCTGACCTGCGGCGGGCTCCGTCTAAACCTGCCAAGGGAGCATAAACCCTTCCTTCAAGAAAATGCTCTCGTGTTTAAGCAGGGGAAAAAGACACTGCCGAAAAAGAAATGTTCCGCTTCACTGCTTAATCCCAGGATCAGCCGCAAACCGCAATCATTCAGCAAGGCCGGAGGAACGAGAACGCCAGTCTGCTGCACGCCAGGAATGACCCACCATTGCTGGGGGCGGGGCCAAGGTCACCTGTGGCAGTGCTCCGTCACTAACATGATGTCATTCTCCAAGCAACGCAGCACAAACACTCTCATCAACTTCAATACCTGTGGGTCCCGCTCCGACTGCCTGTTCGCCACCTGCACGACGGACATGTTGTCCACCCGAAACAACATTCGCTTGTGCGCCAGCTCCGCCGACCAAACCGAGACCGCCATCACCAACGGAAACAATTTCAGGAAGGCAATGTATCGCCTCCCCGCCTGCCACTGTGCCGGCCACTGCTCCACGCACCATTTTTCATCCCAGTACAGACCGAAACCACCGCCGCCCACCGCATCAGAGTACAGGGTGACGTCCCACTCCCAGTCCCCCGCCGGTGCCATGGGCACCCCATTGAAACGACCGAGGAACGCTCGCCACATGCACAAATCCTACTTCATCCCCACGACAGGCGCACATGGTGATGAGGCAAGGTCAAACCGGACAACGCCAAACCCAACCGATGGCAGAACGTTTGGCCCGCCCGTACCATGTGACAAGCAAAATTCAGATGCCCCAACAGCACCTGAACCTCCGGCACCGTCACTTTCCTCTTCGCCAGCATTCCATCAACCAAGGCCAACATAGCCGACCTCTTGTCCTCCGGTAGGTGTGCTTCCATGGCGACCGAATCGAGCTCAATACCGAGAAATGACAACACTGTACTGGGACCGTACATCTTCTTTGGCGCCAGGGGAACACCAAAATCCCCCATCAACCCAGCCAAACCGTCCAGCTGCCGCTGGCAGTCCGTCGCACTGGGCAGCCCCACCAGGAAAAAGTCATCCAGGTAGTGCGTCACTGACTCAGAGCCTGTGCGCCTGGAAAAAACCCACTGCAGGAAGGAACTGAAGCGCTCAAATAACGCACACGAGATGGAGCACCCCATAGGCAGCGCTTGTCCACGAAAATGAGACCATCAATCTGAATCCCCAGCAGCTGGTGATCCGCTGGGTGGACCGGAAGTAAACAGAAAGCTGACTTGACATCACATTTTGCCATCAAAGCGCCCTGCCCCGCCGCCGACACGAGCCTCCACGCCACATAGACCGACGAGTAAGTCACCGAGGATAGGCCGCCGCAATGTAATCATTCACCAACTCCCCTTCCGGCCAAGACAGGTGTTGTATCAGCCTGAACTGGCCCGCCTCCTTCTTGGGCACCACCCCGATGGGGGAGATGATCAAGCCCGGCAGCCGGGGCTCCTTGAAAGGGCCCGCCATCCGGCCTTCCCTGACCTCCTTGAACAGCTTCTTCCGCACGATGCCCTTGTATGCATTCACTGACTTCAAATTGTCCGCCAATCGTGCAAAAATGCGGGCCCTTATAGCCCAGCCAAAAACCCTCTCGAAAACCACGTCGCAACGCTGCAGCATCCTCCGCCCGCGGATATACTGCCAGCCAGGGCTCCATCCTCTCCAGCTTAACCGGCGTACAAGCCTTTTCCCAAAGCTCCGGCTCCCCCCCCTTTTCCTCCCCCCTCCCGCCGCCTTGCACCCCCCCAGACTGTGCACTTCCTTGTGCAGGCTGCTGCCCCGGGGCCCCCGATCCCCCAGCAGCGCACCACCGGGTGATGCCGCCCGCATTTGTAGCACTCGTGCGGGAAGCGGCACACCGCCCGCCCGTACGCTTCCTTATTGAAGTCCCAGCAAGCCCCGACCGTGGACTGGCCGCTAGGCTCTCCCTGCCCCACCCCCCCACGGGTGGGGCGGGCCGCAAAAGGGGTTGACACCAGCGGCAAACCGCTGGCTGTATAGATGGTGCGGCTGAACTTGGCCCCGCCCATCGTCTGTTGGTATAGGTCCAAGTCCAACTCCCCCCACTGCGCTTCCGGATCAGCCGCCATGCGCGCCCGAAACTCCTCATCATAGTGCGACCACGCGAACCCGCCATAGGTCACCTGCGCCCTCCGCACCACATCCATGTACTTGAAAAGCGCTACGGACCGGTCCGGAAACTTCTCGCTATATACACTGGCGTATATGAGGAAAGCCGCCGACCAATTATCTAGCGTGAGGGGCACCTTTGGACATCTAGCTAACTCCTGTTCCTTCTCTGTAGACCCCTCCTTAGACGTCAACTCCCTGTGCAGTAGCTTCAGGATGTCGATCTACTCCCGTTTCCATATCTTCTCCTTCGTCGCCTGCGAAAGGTGAGCCCCCAGCGGCTTAGTCACCCCCATGTACGGCAGCTTCCGAACCGGCACAACACAACTCTCCTTCCCCCCTCCCGTCGTATCTTTCGCGCCGACCGCCGCCGGCCCGCTGCCCGCGCCTGACCCGTCGCCACCTGCTGCTGCGCCTTCCGTACCCACTCCTGTGTCCTGCACGTACCTGCCTCTCACCAGACGCCAGCCGTCTTCCCCCCGCGCCAGTCCCCACCGAAACCTGCACGCAGCGCCGCTTGCCACTCCCCGCTCCGTCCCCCACCTTACCTGGCGTCAAGGTCGGAGTCCGCACCGGATCCCGCCGCCTAACCAGTGGAGCTGATGGGGCCGTCACTCTGGGCGTGTCTTGCCTTGCCGGTACCTGTAACATACTGCCAACAAAGTTACTCGCACCCCCCTCCTCCCTGATCTCCCCCTCCTCCTCAGACTACCCCGCAGCAACCTCCTGGCACTCCCGGCCACCCCCTAGGGGTTCCAGCCAGCTCAACCCCTCCTTCTCCCTATACAACCGCATCAAGTCAACCAGATCCACTCCCCCCGCCCAACAGTACCACCCGCACCAAAAGCTGAAGTATGCACATCTGCAAGCATCCCACTACCCCCGGTGGCGGTAGCGACCCTTCGGGGGGGCCGGCGGAGACAGCTCCCGCCTCCATCCATCTAAGCCCTTTGCCAAGTCCCTCGCTGGAGCGCGACCGCCCGTACAAGGCAGAGCCGGCCCATCCTCTTGGTAGAGTGGAGCCGCATGCTGCTCACCCGAGCGGCTCACCAACAGCTCCTGCCAAGGAAAAAAGGTGGAGTCCAGCATGCCGGGGTAAAAAAACCCACCCTCACTCCCCCATTCGCCCCTCCCCCCATGTGCCACCACCCCCCCAGCCCTGCAGAACCCCCTGCCCTACCCCGCCGAATGACCTCTGCGCCATGCCGGGAAACTCCCGCCCCCACTGTCCCATCCTCCCTCCCAGTCCCAGCTCACAGCCCCCCACCCTCCAAACTCCCAACTTGCCCCCCCCTACACCCCTGTCCCCCCTGACGCACTCGCGTCACCCCACCCCACGCTGCCGCTCCCTGCCGGCCCACTGCCCCCCCCTGCCTTCCCGGCCAGGCCCCTCCCCACACCCCTTCACCTCAGCACCCGCCCCGGTGAAGGAGACCTGCTCGGACCCACCATGCCCCCACCCTCCTCTGAGGATGATGACCCCCATACCAGCCATAAGTGTGGCAGGGTATGCTCAGACATGAGTCCCTTGCTCACTTTACCACTGGATTCAAGGAAGCCGGGCTGAAGACGGCTGGAATACCAGAAACCGGTCCTCTGAAGCTTGTTTCTGGTCCAGGGAAGACATGGCTTGGCAGTTCGGGCTGGACTGTTCCCATGAGGCACAGGGTCAGACTGATTTGCATATAGCCATGTCCGAACTGGGGTGGCAGAGTGGGCTAAAGAACGGTGATGGATTAAACCCAGATCTTTTGACTGGGTGTGAGTGTTTGATTGATTCAGATGCTCCTTCCATCACCACCCCCTTTTGTACCGCTTTTGGCCGCCATAAGTGTGGCAGGGTATGCTCAGACGTGAGTCCCTTGCTCGCGTTGCCACTGGATTCAAGCAAGCCGGGCTGAAGACGGCTTGAATTCCAGAAACCGGTCCTCGGAAGCTTGTTTCCGGTCCAGGGAAGACACGGCTTTGCAGTTCGGGCTGGACTGTTCCCATGAGGCACAGGTTCAGACTGATTTGCATATAGCCATGTCTGAACTGGGGAGGCAGAGTGGGCTAAAGAACGGTGATGGATTAAACCCAGATCTTTTGACTGGGTGTGAGTGTTTGATTGATTCAGATGCTCCGTCCATCACCACCCTCTTTTGTACCGCTTTTGGCTGCCATACGTGTGGCAGGGAATGCTCAGACGTGAGTCCCTTGCTCACTTTGGCACTGGATTCAAGCAAGCCGGGCTGAAGATGGCTGGAATGCCAGATACCGGTCCTCGGAAGCTTGTTTCCGGTCCAGGGAAGACATGGCTTGGCAGTTCGGGCTGGACTGTTCCCATGAGGCACAGGGTCAGACTGATTTGCATATAGCCATGTCCGAACTGGGGTGGCAGAGTGGGCTAAAGAACAGTGACAGATTAAACCCAGATCTTTTGACTGGGTGTGAGTGTTTGATTGATTCAGATGCTCCGTCCATCACCACCCCCTTTCGTACCGCTTTTGGCCGCCATAAGCGTGGCAGGGTATGCTCAGACGTGAGTCCCTTGCTCACTTTGTCACTGGATTCAAGCAAGCCGGGCTGAAGACGGCTGGAATACCAGAAACCGGTCCTCGGAAGCTTGTTTCCGGTCCAGGGAAGACATGGCTTGGCAGTTTGGGCTAGACTGTTCCCATGAGGCACAGGGTCAGACTGATTTGCATATAGCCATGTTCGAACTGGGGTGGCAGAGTGGGGTAAAGAATGGTGATGGATTAAACCCAGATCTTTTGACTGGGTTTGAGTGTTTGATTGATTCAGATGCTCTGTCCATCACCACCCCCTTTTGTCTCCGAGAAGCCTCAACGCCTCCGTCACTCTGGGGTCCCTCAGCGCAGCCATACTCGCAATCCCGCTCCGCACACCGAAAACAACGATACCCAGCACCAGCCTTCCGCGCACGACACGACACAACCACAGGCCTGACAAAACTTGAGCCCCCACCGCACCCGGCTGCTGTGTCACTGTGCACCAAACGGTGAGGACACAAAATGTCAGTTTTTATATGGACCAGCCCAACAAGGAGCCCAACCAGCCCAACTAGCCCAACCAGCCCAAACCATGACAGGACCTCAGCGCTCCCCAGGCCCCACCCCCCTTACGGCCCCAAACTTCCCCGGGGGCAAGCCTCCCGCTGGTCGGCTGCCCCTCCAAATCCCCATTTGTATGCAGCGCAAGAGGCGAAACGCAGAACAAGTTTGCATGCCGGTGAAGTGGAATCAGTTTAAATTTTGACAAGAAAAAGGAAAGAAGGAAGGTGTGCATCTCACCACCCCTAAGGTCATTACATGAATTTTTCGTCTCACGTTGTTGAGATTGCACCCACGAGCAAAAAGCAAGGTGAACATGGTTTAAATACATAAAAACATGAAAGAATGCAAAGAACAGCAGATTAAAGAGACTAATTGATGGTACTCGGCACAGGATGTGCGTTCCCTGTTGTGACAAAATCATAGACACAAGCAGTTCACAGGCAGTCAAGAAATAAAAGATAAAAAGTAAAAGCAAGGAATATTCAATGAAGACTGCTGTGGAGATCTATAGTTTCATTTGAAAGATTGTATTGTATTTTTTAATGTGGGGAATTGGACATTCGGGTAATACTGTTTATATGTTTACTGGTTCTAATGTAGCACTCCAGCGTGAATGCATGATTTGATAAACTATTTAATTGAACTGCGGCATAATGCATGCTGGGATATGTAGTTAGTCAAGGAAATACAAAGGAGTAGGATATCGACAGTGGTTTAGCCCGTTGTTCAGTTTGAGGCAGACGTTAGTGAATCACCTGATTACAATCAAGAAGGGTGGGGAAGACGGGAAAATTGGCCTTCCGAGAGATGTAGCTCATATTTAAAAGTACTATTCGTGCTGCGGCACACTTTTAAAATTCAGGAATATGCTACAAATGTAGAATTACTTCTAAATGGAATCGGCATTTTCGAAATAGGTTTAGTGAGGCAAAAGCACATGTCACGGTAAGCGCAAATGCGAGGAGGGTCTTTGCTAAACTAAGAAATAAATAACATTGCCTAATGGAATAGAGGGGAAGATAATAACAGGAAAATAACCTATTGAGTACTTTGAGCAACAGTTTAAACGTGGCAGCGTGTATTGGTGCTTAATTGGGTTTTCTCAGATAACCAGATATGGGAACATGCATAGTTGTTTACAATGTTTATTTTCCACACATTATTAGAATAATAACAAATTGTTTGGTGATTGGCAAATACATATATGACATTGATATTGTGAATGATGATATTTTTAAAATTATGTTGTTAACATTGTGTTTTAGATGCCCCTGACGAAGGGGTTTTATTTCCCGAAATGCATTGGGTGTTTTTAATAAACATCATGACATGTGGAACTAACCTGTGCCCTGGAGTTTGGTTTAACATCTCTGTAGAAACAATGGTGTGGATAAAACGAATCGAAGGAACAGTTAAAAAAGGATGAGAAACTTTTGGATAAAAATATGGTGTAAAGTGAGTTAAAAATACGGTTGAATTTGATTCTTTGGATTCATACTGCGATTTGGCAGTGCAGCTTGGCAGAACCAGGGATGGTTTCCCCATTGATTTGTTTTCTAGTGTGCCAATGGGCCACCCAGCAGTAGGCCCAGTAGTAGTCATGTAATGAATGAATGAATGAATGAAATGAATGAATGAATGAAAGGCGACTTTTACCGCTCAACTTAGCCCAAGGGCATCAAGGCGCAAAACAGATCATCAAGATGGAATTCCCTAAATGCACCCTTATTGATATGCCTCAGTAAAAAAACAGCTCTTCAAAGCTTTACGGAAAAGCACAGGTGAGGATTGTCCTGTAAGATCAGGGGGAAGAGAGTTTCACAGTCTGGGGGCTAAAATGGAGAAAGCTCTACCTCCCCATGTTGCCTTTGTGAATCTGGGAACTTGGAGAAGATTTTTACTAGATGAGCGTAGAGATCTCGTGGGGATGTAGGGGTAAAGAAGGGGCTTAATAATATCAGGACCCATCCCATACACAGCCCCATGTGCAAGACACAAAATCTTGAAAGAGATCCTAGACTGGATTGGCAGCCAGTGCAGGTTTCTTCTCGCCAGAGATGCTGAAGATAATCTGGGAAGACCAAGAACCATCTTAGCCGCCGCATTCTGGACTATCTGCAATCGGTGGATAAGACTCCTATTTATACCCCCATACAAAGCATTGCAGTAGTCCAGTCTTGAAGACACAAGTGCCACGGCGGCTTGCTGCCGAGCATCAGGGGAGAGATAATGGGCGATCTTTCTAAGTATCCGAATGATACCACACCAGGTGGAGACTGTCATCCTGACCTGACGATTGAAAGAAAGCGAGGTATCTAAAAGAACTCCTAGATTTCTAGCAAAAAGACAAGGAAGGGGGCATTCCCCAAGGGAAGCTGGCCAACAGTCCTTAGACCAGATGTCCTGCTTCCCCCCAAAGATCAGGACCTCAGTCTTCTCTCCATTTAATTTCAGGAAGTTCTGAATCATCCAAACAGAGATAGCCTCCATACAATTCCTGAAATTCAGGGCAGACTCCCTCACTGACTGGGTAAGAGAGACCATGATTTGGGTGTATTGTCGGAATACGACAATACCTCAAGCCCAAAAGATCTTACAACCCTGGCAAGGGGGCCACATAGATGTTAAAAATGGGTGCATAAAACAACTGTTTCTGTCGTGTCTCTTAAAATGAACCATCATTTAGTCCAGGAATGGCATTGGATTAAATAAAAATATGTTTTTTGGGAATTTTTTATGTTTGTTTCTGCTGCAAAAAGTGAATTGGTGGGGTAATATATGTCGGATGCCTGAGGAGAATGTGTGTTGTTGTAAAATTTTACAACTCAGATAATTTTTGGTTTTAACATTGATGAATTAATGCTAGTTGTTCGTCTGTATTACCTTGCCTCCTTTGTCTGGCCAGTGTGTGAGTGCGTTTGTCGTAGACCACCATTTGTCTTTGTTCCCCATGCCATGTGGCCAGGGGCCATTTTGTATAATCAGTGTCCATTTTCCTGCATGATTTTTTTGCTTTTCATGCCTCCTTACTTGTTGTTTGACCATGTTCCCGGTGGCCATTTTGTGTAGCCAGCCAGTGTACTTTTTGCCATAGGCCTGCATATGTTCTTTGTTGTCCATGCCTCCTTGCTTGGTGTTGTTATTTGACCATGTGGCCGGCGACCATTTTGTGCAGCCAGCCACTTTGCTTTTTTCGTAAGTCTACATGTGTTCTTTGTTGTGGCACTGCTTCTTTGCTGGTTGTTATTGTTGGACCATGTGGCCGGTTGCTATTTTGTGTAGCAACTAGCAAGCCTGTGTGCTTTTGCCATTGGCCTGCATGTGTCCTTTGTTGGAACCACGCCTCCTTGCTGCTTGTTGTTGTTTTATCATGTGTTCTGTGGCCATTTTGTTTAGCAAGCCAGTCTGCTTCTTGTCATAAGCATGCATGTGTTCTTTGTTGTTATGTTGTTGTTTGACCATGTGGCCAGCGGCCATTTTGTGCAGCCAACCAGTGGCGGTTTTACCATTTGGGCGCTGGGGCGTTGCCCCACTAATAATTTTGCCCCACTAATCAAGTTTATATATTATTAAATTGTAGTTTATATATTATTAATTGTAATTTAAAACTCGCACTGAACTGCTGATTGTAATGCAAAACTCGCGCTGCCTCGCCACGTCATCAAATCACGTGACACTGACAGCCTGCATTGACTTGACTGTCTCTGACTCACTGTTGCACCACTGCGCATGTGGTGTTTGACTGGCCTCCTTTCCTCAGCTACGAAGCCCTATGGCATTCGAAAAGCAAGCACTGCTGAGTACGGGGTTTGCAACTCCCCACAGACCCCAATGGTTCAAAAAGGAGCAACGTTTTTTTCATGCTCTGTCCAATCCTGACCTTCTCTGAAGCGAGCAGCGTCAGGATTGGCTAGTAGCTACTGCTCCCTTCCACGAGCATGCCGGCCGCTGCTGCAGTCTGACTGTGCCTCGTGACCGTGACTAAACTACACACTTCTTCCTCAACAGTATGAGAAAAACGTAAGTTTTTATATTTCAGTTAGTTAACGAGATACATGTAATATGCTACGGAGAAGGGGGGGGGTCCTTCTAGAAGTTACAGTTGCACGAAGGCAAAGTGTGGCATATGCCATGTTTCATGCCGAGAAAGCAGGCTTGGGCCGCACCTAGGCTCCATATCCGGGTTTCTGAACAGGAATAAGTGCTGGCAGCTAAATGTCCTTGATAATTTGAACCCTGCAATCAATGTGCTAGGCAAATGAGTACCTCGACCCTGCCCCCTCTCTCTCCCACTCCCCCGTTGCCTAGTGGTGGGGAGGTAAGCCTTGTACCTCTTTTTTTTAAACCCCAGGACTCGGCACGGCAGACCTGCTGTTGAAAATACATGTTGGCACCGGCTTCCTGCGTTCGTTTGGATACTTTTTTTGTAACCGAAGCACCAAGCGAAAGACAACGACTGCCAAGATCACACTGTGTCTAGTGGTTGTGCTGTGTTATTCGAGCTACAAGGCGACGTGTTCTGCTCTCAGTGGGAACTTAAGTATTAAGCGCTGCGCTCTGCATCAGTGCACTGGACTTCGTTGTACGCACGCTTACAGGTATATAACCCACAGTGTGCACCTAAAAATAGATGCCTGCGTATAGCCATGCATACAAATATGGAAACATACTGGTATTTCATTCCAGAACACGTCTCCCTCTTTCCTTTCCCCTCTGACTGTCTCTGCACCCTGTCTCTTATCTCAGAAAGCATGCCTCTCTCTCTTCCCTTTCCCTCTAATTCTCTCTCTGCATCCTCGGTCTCTTCTCTTCCCCGGTGACTCCCTCTGCCTGCACTCTCTTCTCCCAAAATACACCTTTCCCTGCTCACTTTCACATGTCCCTCTGCTGCACTCTCTCTCGCTCTTGTCTCTGCTACACTCTCTCTAATCCTGTCTCTTCTCGCAGAGTACAAGTCTCTCTCTTCACTAACCTCTCTGATTCTCTCTCCCTGCATGCACTCTCTCTTTTTACAGAGCACGCGTCTCCCCTCTTACCCTGACACGCTCTCTGAACCCTATCGTTCTCAGCTGTCTACTCTCCCAGATCGCGACGCGCGTCTACCTTCTTCAACACCTCTCATTGTCTTTCTAAAATTCCTGAGTAGGTGATTAATCCAGAAGTCACCCGACCCTCCATAACCCACGGTATAATGGGGAGTTTTACAAACAGGGCAACATTGAGAACTCAGTACATTTTATAATAATCCGAACATATGGGGCCAGGGTTTTCACCAGATGTGATCCAGAATAATCTCAAGAGGCAGTAAACAGTGTGGTTGTGCATGGACCGTATGATCTCATTCCTCGGACATACAGTCCACGTAAAGGCATGGGAACCACCAGTGCACTGATGGCCGTTATTTAACACGCATGACCTTTCACATTTGTGCCAGTCGGCTCTAAACTTTAGTTTGCCTCCTTCCTTGGAAATACGTGCATACACCCAGCACTGTGTAATGCCAGGGAACCAGGCCTTTTGGTTGATTTATTTTAAGCTGGCCTTTCTTACATTGAGTTGCTTGGCACCGGTTGACAGAGTTAATTTGTTAAATCCAGCAGTGACATTTTGCATTCCTGGTTTCAGATTACAGTAGCTGTATCCTCTCTCTAGTATATTGTTTTTTTTTGGCGCTCCTAGGATGTCAGCTATGCTCGCTCGCTACAGTGCTGTAAGAAACTTGTTTTACGCCCCACCACTTTCAAATGTCACCAGCCGCCCCTGCAGCCAACCATTGTGGCTTTGCCATAGACCTGCATGTTTTCTTTGTTGGGTCCATGCCTCCTTACTGGTTGTGTTGTTTAACCATGGGGCTGCTGGCCATTTTGTTCATTGTTCATTGCTGTCGCTTTCTATAGAAGAAGTTTGTAAATTTCTCTCGCTTCTCCTGGTCATCCTTCTGTTACTTTGCAGACAAACAATATTCTCTTGAAGGTTATCAGCCTTAGCCTTTGCCACTCTCTCTCAGAGCTCAATTTTTGGTTCATTTATTTTGAATGATTGATCTTTTTTACTCACTACAGGCATGCAGAAATGTAGGCCCATGCATTTCTTTATAATGAATAGAACATAGAAATGATTAATTTCACGAAATTTACTTCTCACTGTTTTACCACCCACCATTGCACTATCCCATGTTATGTTCCTAGCAAGAGCAGTAATGTGCAAATGCCGCATTATTTTTATTTAATAATAAAAGCAAAACGCAAAATGCGGCCTACTCTGGCATATATCAGTCTCGTATTGGTGCACGCATGCGCAAAGCATTTTCCCGTGTTTTTGTGTTTGTGCACGTTAATTTCATAACACACTATTAGTTAAATGTTACTGAGAAATCAAACTGAGCAGGTTTTATTATCTCAAAACTCTACTTCATCTGCTAGACCGCAAGGTGGAGGCCGAGGTGGTCATGCGCCGTGTCAATCTCATTATTATCTTCAATGAGAAAACAGACTAGGTTGATTTCTCTCAATTTAGAATGTTAAATACTGGCACATCATGGCTTTGTCCACACTGAATTCTGCACCTGATTACTTCCTTTGAATGGAAACGTCAGTTGTTGCAGCCACGTACCTGTGAAGCAGGTCATAAGCATGGCGATGAATGTCCCCCAACCTCCGAGACACCTCTTGACACTACAGCAGGTTCACAGGGGTCTTGGAAGGTATCCTGAAAGGGAGGGGGTTTGGAAGAGAGAGAAAGGCAGGGCTTTAAGTGGGCTGGGTTTCACTGGTGCTAAGCACCAGCAGTTTTTTAAAGGGGACCTTGAAACGGGTCTCTATCGGGCTCTGTTTTGCGCCCTGGCACAGGCAGGCAGTTTTTTTCTGGACTGCAGTGACAGCAGGCACATTGATGTGCGTGAGCTCACACTGCTCACACCTCACTAGTGGAGAAGTTACAGCATGACGTCATGTCGGGTGAGAATTGGAGGAGAAGGGAAATCCTTTAAAGAGAGTCATTTTCTCTCCGGATTTCGCTTCTCTTTTTGAAACAGAGGAGCCGCAACATTGTCGTTGTGTCACCAGGGTTTTAAGTAGAAGCTTTTTCAACATTTTATATAGGAGCCATAGTTGCTGCTTATTTATCTTATGCAACTAACAACTATTGACAAAGCTAATAGTCTTGACTTGTTGTATATATGATGTTACTCGTTAAATATATGGATGCAGTGACAGAAACAGCAAAATACAAGCTAATACACGCTATGCTAAGCACAGATTTTTAGCCTGCGTGTTTTAAGCCATGCCGTTAATTAATTAAGCCTTGCTGCCTGTCCAGCCAGCCACTTGGTTCTTCAGGAGTGCAAACAGTCGACATTCAGCCATTCAGTGTTCTATTAGTGATGAAGAAGTACATACATTAGTAATGTTCTTTACACAAAAGGCTTAGGTCTCAATGGTAGTAGTACAGTATATGAGTTTGACAATCATCTTACTAACTCAGTGGAGATATTTTCTGTTAATCACCTCTCTTTAATATTTTTCATTATGTAATGTATATTCTCACTCAGATGATTTGTTCTCATTCAGATCGATTGTCCAACAAAAAACAAAGTTCTAGGCACTCAGCGAGCATTGGAAATCTCAACTTACAAGGTGACACTGGTTCATTGCCAACATAAAATATAAGCACGTTATCTGGTGACAGGAAACTCTATCACCAATTTAGAGTGGGCACTCTCCCCCTAAAACCTTTTACTAAAAATTGGGGGGTTAATCAAGAAACAAAATGTCACCTCTGCCCATGTGAGGAAGAGACCTTACTGCATGTTCTGTTTGTATGCCCTGCATACATGGGCCCTCGTCATAAATGGCTTAAGCCGGTTTGCGCTACTATAGGAACAAGATCTTGTCAAACGGCTTTGCGTATCTTAAAAACTGATACTAGTGAAGTCATAGTTACTGCTATGGCTAAATTTTGGAGCTGGACGTGGGCCCTTAGAAGGATTAGTTTGCAAGGTTCTATGTAACATGATTGTTTTTTTTTTTTTGTTGTAACATCGTTTTTATTGCAGTACCAAAATAATTGCACAGACATCATATTAATAAGTAGCCGAGGTACATAGCAGTAAGGAACATAATCAATTCGCTCCTTCTAACATGTTATCTGCGTCTCCAGATAGAAGACTGAGCAACAAATATAATGAGTCCATTTCCTGCTTCATTGTCCAATGTCCATAGCCATAAACACAGGAAGACGTGGACTGCTTTTAAATTTTTGCCCCTCCCCCACCCCCTATCAACCACCCCCCCAACTCCCCACACTCCCGAACACCCCCCCCCCCGTGGCAGCGCTATAGTAGCATCCTAGAGAAAAATAAGGTCTGGTGTGTGCAAGGAGGAGTTAAACATTCGCTAAAGGTGTGCTCCTAGGTGCGCTAGTGGGGTCAGCCACTTCAGAGTCCGCATCCTCTCCTTCCTCCTCATCATTATCATCCCGGAGTGCCTGTACCATCATTTCCCATGCTGTTGCCCTCTCCATGGCTTTCTCATCATCGGTCCTCCTAGTCATCTGGTATCGTAAAGTGCTTTCGCAGGCAGCCCACCTCAGACATTCACCATACCAGCGCTTGTATGTGGGCCCCACTTTCGATTTCCAATTCCTGGTGATTTCCCCCTTCGCCAATATCAGCCCCATATCTATGAATCTGCTGGTAGTCTTATTCTTTGATGTGTGCGGAAACCAGTGCAACACCCCCACTGCTTTGGTGTACTGTATCTCCCTATCTGTGGCGTTATTTAATGCCCTCCCAACCTCCTGCCAGTATTCCTCCAAGGTAGGGCAATCCCACAGCATGTGTCCCAGATCCGCCCCCAGTGTGTGGCACCTAGGACAGGCCGCTTGTTCCACTCCAAAGTACTGCTGTAGTTTCCCCGGCGTGAGGTATGCCCGATGAATAATATAAAAGTGTATGAGTTGGAATCTAGCGTTCCTCGTGCTCTTCCGCGCCCTCCGCAATAGTTGACCCCAAGTGGCGTCAGGAATCTCCATTTGGAGGTCCAGTTCCCACTTCGCTTTTAGAGCTGTGAGCGGCTGCAAGGCCTCCCGCAACATTCTGGAATACAGACAGGTTACCGCCTTAAAGGTTCCGGCCGCCATCTTCGCATATTGGCATGCTATGGAGGTCGCAGGTTCCTGCAAGCCCTATCCCCAGTGGTCTTGCATGGCGCCCGTTATCGCCGCATGTAATAAATAATCGCCAGGTGGGAGGTCAAACCGCTCCTGTAGCTCCTGAAATGGAAGCAATGCATCGTCTTCATACAAATCGCCCAGCATCTGTACCCCAGCCTCCTCCCAACCTAGCAGTCTCGACCAGTCTCCACCATGAGGCAGGGCTGTGACCATTCCCAGCGGGATCTCCGGAGCATACATGCGGCGGATTCCCGCTCGTTTACGCGCCCGGTTCCAGCAAAGTCGGAACGTCTGCTCTTCCACCGTCAGATCCCAAAGCAATAACTTCTGGTGCAGCATGATATACGCCAGCACATGCCGCGGAGTGCCCTCATCTCTAGAATGCTCCATGGCCTCGATACACCCTCGCGACCTCCTGTGTGAAAGTCTTCAGTTGAGCCGCCAGGTAATAGCATTCGAAATCAGGCACCGCCATGCCTCCCTCATCTTTGGGTCGCAAGAGGGTATCCAGTGCTATTCGCCGCCGACCTGTGCCCCATAAAAAAGCTATGATCAGCGATCTCAGGCGCCGAAAAACTGAGCCCGGCACCCATATCGGGAGAGTTCTAAAGTAATATAGTAGCCTAGGCAGCGCCACCATCTTAAGCAAGGAGACCCGACCCGCCAGTGAGAGTGGCAGAGTAGCCCAAAAATACATACACCCTTTCAAGGCAATAATACAACAAGTTATATTCCCATCCAGCATATCTGCTGGGGTGTGGTACACATAAACGCCGAGGTAGTGCAAGCAGTGAGGTTCCCATCGGAGTTCCTGCACCGTGAGAGGGCACGGCTCTCCCCGTCTCAGCGGGTACAGACAAGATTTGGGCCAATTGACCTTTAGGCCCGACATCCGCCCGAATAGTTCCAGCAAACGTCTCGCCCCCAACAACTCCTCCTCCGCATCGACCAAGAACATCAACAAGTCGTCCGCATTCAACGAGATGACATGCGACCTGGCCCTGTAGGCCAACCCCTTATAGTAGCAGCCGGACCTGGCCTCCGCTGCAAAAGGCTCCATTGCCAACGCAAACAAAAGGGGGGAAAGGGAGCACCCCTGCCTAGTGCCGCGTCGTACCGGATATTGATTTGAGATCAGTGAACCCACTCTAACTCTAGCCGTGGCTTCTGTATATAGGACTTTGGTCCAGTTAATATAGCCCTCCCCTAGTCCGAAACGCCTCATCACTTCATACAGATATTCCCATTCAAGACTATCGAAGACCTTCTCGATATCTATGGAGAGCACGAATGGAGTAGTCCCCTCTGATAACCGAGCCCCCAACAGTCTAGTCACCCTGCGAATATTGTGGGTAGTATTTCACGTCGGGATGAAGCCACACTGATCTTTATGAATCAAGCCTGTCATGTGAGTCAGCAATCTATTCGCCAGGATTTTGCTCAGTATCTTGTAATCCATCGTAAGCATAGATAATGGACGGTAAGATGAGAGGGCATCACTCGCTCTACCAGGTTTTAGCAGCGGGATCATAAGGGCCTCGCACATTGATCGCGGAAGTCTACCTCGCGACTGCGCTTCATTGTAGACCAGTTGCAGTTGTGGGGCCAGGTACTCCAAGTACTTGCTATAAAACTCTATCGGCAGACCGTCCAGCCCTGGGGTTTTATTCCTGGCCATCTGTTTTACTGCACTCCCTATCTCTCCGACCGTTATAGGCCGACCCAACTCCTCTGCTTCCGATTTCTCTAACTGTGGCAGCTGCAACCCTCCGAGGAAGGCTTCCAATTCTTCCGCCCCGCCCGTCAGCCCGCTCTCATACAGACCCTCATAATATGCTCTGAACCTATCCAGGATCCCGGCTTGGGTGTGGCAAAGCCCGCCCCCTCCTCCTGAACCGCTATGATTGGAGCACCCCGCCTGATCGGGTTGTCAAGCCACGCCAGCATCGACCCTGCCTTATCGCCCTCCGCAAGCGCTCTCGTCAAATATACCTTGTGGTCGAAGCTACGCAACCTCTCTAACTCCACCGCTAGCACTTCTCTGGCGCCACTGACCCCCTCCTGGAGCTCGGGGTGATTCGGGCGCTCTCTCTCCTTCTCCCTCAACCGCCGCTCCGCTCTTTCAAGATCATCCAACAAAGTCTTACGAGCACCAGCAGCGCTCCCGATACAGTGCCCCCTGATCACCACCTTAAACGCATCCCACTCCACAGCCCTATTGGAGGCGGAGCCACTATTCTCCTCAAAATAACGTGCCACTCGCTCCCCCAAGGCCTCCCTAAAAAGCAAATCATCCAATGTATCAGGTTGCAGCCGCCATGTCGGGACACAGTTGGTTTCCACCATCCAGTTCAGGGACAACAACAGAGGGTTGTGGTCTGACAGCGTGCGGGCCAGATATTCCGCGCTTCCCACTGCTGAGAGCATATGCGAAGAGCACAGAAACACATCCAACCTAACATGCAGGTCATATAAAGTAGAATGAAAGGAATAATCCCTCGTGGTAGGGTGCAGTGCCCTCCAGGCGTCCCCCAGGTCCCAGCTCTCCTGCCACTCTAGTCGGCGTTTCACCACCCTGTGTACTGGGGAGGCGTGCAATGGGGCATGGGATCTATCCAAATCAGTATCCACCACCGAATTAAAATCTCCTCCCATGACCATCGGCCCTGCCAAATAACTCGCCAGTTTACCTGAAAGTTTTGTCAGGAAAGCAGTCAAATCCACATTCGGAGCATACACACTACAAAGAGACACTATCCGGCCCCTAAGTCTCCCCTCCACAGCCACAAATCTACCCTCTGGATCTACTACTGTTTTAGTAACCTGGAAGGGAACCCCCGCCCTTATCCAAATCAATGCCCCCCTCGCAAAGGCCGAATACGTTGTGTTAAAGAGCTGCCCCCTCCACCTCCTCTGTAGCGCTACTCCCTCCTGCTTGGTGAGGTGCGTCTCTTGAAGAAAGGCTATATGCACACCCCTACGTTTCAGATACGCGTGGACCTTGTGTCTACACACCATGGTATGGAGACCCCGCACATTCCAGGTCACACATTTCAAAGCCCCCGTGTTAGCCATATCCCCTTGTACCCACAGCCAGGACAATAACAGCCATCAACCATGCGCTTGTGCCAACATAATGCTGCCCCCCCTCCCACTCCAAACAAACGAACCCCACAGTCCCCCAAAACCAACCTGAGCATCCCCAACTACTCTCGGTTCCCACCCCCCAGGACAGGCCCCCCGCAATTGGAAGTGAACCCATCCAAAATGTCTCAACCAAATTACCCCTCAAAGAAAGGCACTAATACTCGCAGTCTCCACTGCGATGACCTTAAGGGCCAGTAGGGCGCGGGCCGTTGCCGAGAGAGTACGTCAAAACAAATCAGTCCCGCATATCCCGCCCCATGATCCCCCCATGAAAGACTCACGAAGTCCCATACAGCAGTAAACAGTGTACACGGGCACAGCGCCCCAGTGTCTGACCATCAGGTCGCTCCTCCAATCCACCATTTCATGCCTCGAGTATCTCCCCAGACGTTTGAGGTGTGACGATGGGGCCCTTGGCTCCTCTGAATTCCGAGAGTCCCGTCTCTGATCCCGTGCCCTGCTCCTCCGAGTCCGTACCCTTCCCGGACTGGCTCCTTGCTGTGCCAGAGAGGTCAACTACCGCCTGTAGGGCTGCCTTCCTCTCCGTTTCTGTTTGTGACACCGATGGTTTCCCATTTCTCCACCCATTCTTGCGAATACGTTGCGACTTCCTGATCGGCTGTTTCTCTCTAGCCTCTTCCTCCCTGACCCTAGCGCCGTCCGTACCAGCCTTGTATGTGTCCCACCAGGCCCAAGCGTCCGCCGAGGTAGTAAAGAAAAGCGACTTGTCGTCCACCACCACTCTCAACTTCGCTGGGAAGAGAAGGGAGTATTTTATGCCCTCCCCACGGAGCTCACGCTTGAGCAACAGGAAATTGGCCCTGAGTCTTTGGGTCTCAAAAGTGTAGTCCGGGAACAGGGTGACTCTGTGATTGTCAACATGAAAGGGTCCTGCTTCCCTCGCCCTCTGTAGTAGCCAGTCTCGATCTCTGTAGTGTAGTAGCTTAATCACCACCAAGCGAGGCGTCAGGCCCGGGGCCGGAGGTCGGGCTGGAACCCTGTGGGCCCGTTCTAAGGAAAAGAAAGGAGATAGTCCCTCTGGCGCCACCTCAGTGCATAGCCAATTATCGAGGTAGCCCACCATGTCATCGCCCTCAATTTTTTCCGGAAGGCCTACGAGACGAACATTGTTGCGCCTACTCCTATTTTCCGCATCCTCGGCCCTCCTCTCCAACACCTTCAACCTGTCCAAAGCATCCGTCATCTGTGCTTTCACCGCTGCATGGCCCGGGACCAACTCCTGAATAGATATCTCCATGTCCTTAACTCTGTCTTTGAGCTTGTCATGGTCCGCTTTCAGGAGACCTAAGCCCGTCGCCACCTGGGCGATGTCCTGTTGCAGGGCGTCTTTCGTGGTCGTGATGGCCTCTAGGATACGGTCTTGCATACACTGTAGAGCAGATTGGTCTCGATCCGCTCCATCCATCGTTTCTGATTCAGCCGCACTGTCCCCCTTCCCTTTCGGTTTCACCATCCTGGCTGCAGTGGGCACTGGCTCTTAGGATCCCCTTTGTTCTCCTCGCTGTCTCCGCACTGCAGGGCCTCGCCACCAGATAGCCCCCAGGGCTATAGGATCTGGGATCTAAGACACCTGAAGAACTCCGGACGCTGTACCAATCGCACCCGTGGGGTCCGTTCCCGGAAGTCCCCTGCCACAGCGGGGTCTCGAGATGCCAGTCTGTGCGCGGAGAGTCGGGATCGTCGTCACAGAGCCGCCGCCATTTTGGGGCCCCCTCAAAGAATCAGCTTATGGTCGCGTGTCCCCGTAGCTCGCCACCAAAGCAAGAAAAGGCCACCTGTGTCGATAAGATCAGGGGAGGTCCTCCGGTCTGGTAACCACCGCCAGTACTGGATCAACAGGAGAATCAGGCCTCCAACCACCTCCGTCGACTGCGACTATTGTGCAGGCATCAGGACGCCATCTTAGGTCGATGGCAGCTCCTCCAATGCATTTATTTGAGGTCGATTTTCAGGACGAGGAACAGCTCCAGATCGTCCACTCTGAGCGCCGCTGCCTCCGTGATGCTTTTAAATAACGGATTTTCCAATTTTCATTGGAATTCGCGTGGATAATCAGGATAATATCTGGGATCGGGCGCAGAGCTCCGGGCTCACGCAGTCTACCTCCTCGGCATCCAAGCCACGCCCCACTATGTAACATGATTGTGTTGAGTGTACTGTGTTTTAGTCTTTTCTGATATATTCTGCTCATAAGAATGAAGGTCTAGCCATAACTTGTGTAAATAGACATAATGTTTTTTTTCTTTACAATGAATTTTTATTGGGTTTTAGGAGGAAAGGATTCATAATCATTTTATTTGTTGATATGTGTCTAGAATTTTAACAGAATCCCACCATGATATGTTTAATATGTTTTTTAAAAGAAAAAACCTACCATGATTTTTAACTACTTTGTATTGTTATATGTGTCTTTTATGATTATTTATGATCGAATAAAGCCGCATTTGAGATTTGAAGCACATTATCTGAGGGCTCTGGGGTCTCAGGCGCTCCGTTCTCAAGCACATTGAACAACTCATGCAATTTAAGAAATGACTGAAGGAAGAAATAAACAATAACTGCAAGTTTATTCACTACAATCTTCAGCAGATTTCTGCATCACTGCACACATAAATATAAACGGTTTAGCTCCACACAAATCTTCAAGCGACTGGCGCAAGTCAAACTCTGTCCGGTATTTATCAAGTAGTTCCTGCATGCTTGCTCGTGTAAAAAGTACTCAAGAAACATGTGCAACGTCAAGATATGCACACACGAAGCACACTGCACTGCTGATGAGTTTAATGGTGACTCGGGCTTCCTGGATGACCGCGATGTCCGACATGCCTCCTTGCTTCACTCTGAAGTCGGGAAAGTTGCGCACTGTAGGCAGGGCCGAACTGGGTACCAAACCTAACCCTGGCAGCGTCCGAGCTGTTTGCCATGGCTGTTTTTGACCGATTTTGTTACAGGGCTGATTTTGCGGCCCTGTAACAGAAGCAGACCCAGGAGCCCAAAACCGGCCCACACCCTGGCGGCCCACCGGGGAAACGTCCGGTGCCCGCTACGGCCAGTCCAGCCCTGACTGCTGGTCAGAGAAGATGCTGATCCAAGCACCCATCAGCTGTGAGACACGGCGAGCGGCCTCTGTCTTTGCAGGAAACAAAAACAAAGCCAAGCATAGCATTGGTCTGGTTGTGGCGCTTTATAGCAGTCAATCCAACATACCATTGCCGGATCATGTGACCCACGCTGAGTACATGTGGCGGCACTTATCAGCAAATGTGCAGGGCAGTTTAAATGTCTCCTTGGCAGCCATGTCAAAAATAAAAACGTAACCAAATGCACGCCGTTGAACAACCAGGTGTTGGAGGCCTTTATAAGAATTGTCATACCATTTATAAACAAAGAAATCAAGGTGGCAAACAAGTCCAGACACAATGAAATTAATTTGCCAGCAAGCATTATCATTATTAAGAATGGAGGGGGGTGGGGGGATTAACTGGATCAATATGGTTGTTCAACGATCCCTGTGGATGTTGGTCAAATGATGCAGAATTACTGAATTCCTACAATTCTGCCAGCAGAATAAAAAAATCCACCCATCCTCATTTGAAACTATGCACACAGACTGCAATGGTAGATCTGCATTATGTTTAAATGACCTCTTAAGTGGGTGGCAAAATCAGAGTTACAGGCCCAATTAATGTAGAGGCTCTGGGCTTAGTTAGTGCCATGTTACTAGAAACGTACAAGTAAAATAAATATTCCAATTGGGTATACACCAATTCTAACATCTTTGAAGGCAAGAGCAGCAGCACTTTTCAACTGGTTAGCAGTGGTAAAGTGTGCAGACTCCTAAGGCCAACAAAAATACAATTTTCAATATGAGAGGTCTGTAGATAAAAAATTAGAGGAAAAACCTGCCCAAGGATGCCATTTCTAATAGTCCCTGCAGCCACCCACACTCCATCACGGTCAGCCTGAACTTGTGACTGTCCTGGTCTAGAGCTACTGGATAACCACAGTTGGCACTTTGTACTTTCTGGTGCTATAGTCACTGAAATCTTTAAACTTACATATCTCTGGTTCTACTGATTGGATATTGGTCGCGGTTTATTTATTACTTTTTACTCTATTTTTCTAAACTGGTGTGGGAGTTTTCTTGTGTTGTGTTTTCACTTTATTACTCTTTTAAGTGCTGCATAAATACATTGCACATTGACTTTAAGTTAAGCTTGACTGCTCTGTGCCAAGCTACCAGAGTGTCGAACACTGTTTGTTTTAGGGTTTGGTTGTGACTTCAGCCTGTGACTTGCTTGTGACTGCACCCTGACAAGGATTGTTGTTGCTGATTGAGTCGGGATTCAGCCACCTCAACCAGTAGCCCATAGTATTACAGGATTTATATCCATTAAACTCTTACTAACCTCTATTCTGGAATCTGTACCCTTTCATTAAAGAAATTCTGGAATCTATACAAGGTGCACAATTATTTACCTTTTGATTGACAAGGTGTTTACAATTTTTTCTGTATAAAACAGACAGTGAGAGGGTGTTAGAAATTGGATTTTTGGCAGGCTAGGGCATGTGCCAAAGCCTGGCAGAAACCACCACTCTAGTCAGGATTGGGGAGTTACACTCCATAAATAGCATCCGGTCACTCCCTTGGTAGCATGGCACGAGCAGTCAGGCTAATCTTAGAGGCAGTGTGTAAAGCATTTGCACATAACCGACAGTAATACAGTGTCAGCACTACAAAAAGAGTTTAGAAAAATAGCCAATATTTTTATATACAAGACCAAAAATGAGAAGAATCCACACTACAGTACTTAAAAACGGTACAGTTATCAAAATATGCTTTAAAAAAAGTTCCTTGATGTCGATAGTTCTGTCCAGGGCTATCACTGCGTCGTGAGCAAACAAATCCAAACAGTTCAGGCTGGTGTTGGTGTCGAAGACCAGCTACAGTGTTGGAAAGACCCACAAACAGTACCTGTTAGAGATGCGGGGCCCGAGGCCCTTAAAGTCACTCATGTTGCAGGCCAAGCTCCTTTCTGTTGGAATCAGGAGCACTGGCATCGGCAGGCATCGGGTGTTGTGGTGAGTAGTGCAGCGGTGTGGCGTGCGGTGCCCTCAGGTTGCAGTGTGAGCAGTGGCTTTGTGGTGGCGTCAGATGGCATCATCTGTGAGATCAGTGTTGTGGTGCAAGATGAAGACAGTGCCCGTCATAGGCAACGGCTCGGTGGCGGCATCAGCAGGCTTCATCAGTGAGACCAGGGTCGTAGTGCGGCATTGCGGCAGTGCTCTCAACGGTCCCCAGGCGTTGACATGAAGTGAGACGGTGCAGAATGCAGTGCCCACAGGTCGCGATGCAAGCAGTGGCTCGGTGGTGGCATCAGCAGGCGTCGTTGGTGAGACTAGGGCCACGGTGCCGCATTGTGGCGGTGCCCTCTGCAATGCCTTCAGGACAGGGAGTCGGCAGCGGCGTCGTAGATGTTGTTGAGTTGCTTTTCTTCTGTCGCTGCACAAAACACACAATCCCCAGTGCTGAGGGCAGAAGAGCTTGAAGCCTTTGCTATTCCTGAGACTTCTTGAACAGAGGACAAGCTCTACCTCAAGCCCTTGGAGAAACACACAAAAGTAGATTGCAGAAAGTTTAGTCCAGTCCTTTTTACCTCCCAAGACAAAAGCAGCAACTGTAGGCCAACACGGCAAAGCACACAGCAAAGTGGTAGTCCCTCCTCACAGCTTCTCCAGCTCTTCTTCTTGGCAGTCTTCTTGATCCAAAAGCGTTCTAAAGTTTAGGTGTCTGGGCACCAATATTTGTATCCAAAAACCTTTTAATCCTCTAGGCAGCCACAAGCAGTTATGCCTTCTCTGGTGATATCTCGGCAGGGGGTAGAGGCCGCATTGTCATAGGCAGACCAGGCCCTTTGAGGTGCAAGGATATCTCCTCCCTCTTCCCCCATCGCTGCCCAGGTCTATTCAGCCCTTTCCTGGCCTACCTAGACTATTGGGAGCCACCCTTGCTTCCTAGCCATCTGTCATCCAAAACCCAGAAAGCAATCTACATTCCAGCAGAAGCACATGGGATGACTGAACAAGAACATAGCTACTTCCTAAAAGTAGTATTTTCAAACACAGAATGTAAAAATCACCTTCACTAAAAGATGCATTGTTAGATTCTGAGTTCAGGCATACTAAATTCTATTTTCCCTCCTAGTTCCCAGGTCCAATTATGTTTATAAGATGTTACAAACAAACTTCCCATTCTGTCCTATGTGGAACAGGTAGCCTTGCAGTAGTGAAAAACGAAATGGGCTGTAATTCACTACCAGGACATGCCACACACACCAGGGCATGTCCTACCTTTTAGATAAACTGTACCCTGCCAACAAGGGTACTTTTGACCTACCTTCGGGGTGCATGACATGTAAGAAAAGGTAATGTTAGGGACTAGCCAGTGGGTGCACTCGCCAAGTTGAAATGGCAGTTACAAACTGCGCGCAGACTCTGGAATGGCAGGTCCGAGTTACCTTTTTAGGGCTACTCACTTGGGGGGCACAATCAGTGCTGCAGAATTACAAGTATGCATAAGAAAACATTTGCTTAAACCTCAAATTCTTTACAAGCTCTTATAATTTATGCTTCATAAGCAAACACATTTCGTTATGTTTGTACCGGTATTTCATTTATACCTTTTTACTTCAGGTAATTATACTTTCATTTAGTTTTTTCTTTCTGTGTGAAAAGGGAACTGGTGCATAATTTTAAACAATATGGGGCAGATTTAAGTTAACTGGCGCATCTCCAGGGATGCGCCAGTTAACGTGCACCACAGTGCGCCACAGCTCCGCCACCCATGGTGCGCCGCATTTATAATGCGGCGCACCATGGTGCAAAAACGGCACAGATGCGTGACGCATCTGTGCCGGAAATGTGGCGCATTGCTGGAGTTGCGTCGCAAGCGCGACGCAGCTCCAGCAAGACTCGGGGGTACACCATGTGCACAATGCTGCGTCAAGACCTACGCCTGCTTCAAGCAGGCGCAGGGTTTTGACGCAGCATTGCCCTGAAAGTGACTAGGTGAAAACTCATAGATTTCACTCAGCCACTTTCAGGAGGCGTTCCTGCGCAGGAACGCCCCCCCCTGCGCAGGAACGCCTCCTTATGGTGCACTGCTTTACAACATGACGCATCTCCTAGATGCGTCACGTTGTAAATAGGGTGCATTGTTTGCGCCGCAGTTGCGTCAAATAAAGTGACGCAATTGCGGCACAAAGAGGCGCAACAGCCTCATAAATCTGCCCCTATGTATGTACATAAATTCAAAGGCACTTACAAAAACTAATTTACATTCCTCAAGTTAAGACATACTATACATACTACATCACAGTACACAATTATATACAAAAAACTAAAAAGACAAACAAATTATAACCATAGGTACACGTTATACAGTGAGTGAATCAGTATCATAGATTTTTAGAAAAAATATCTATATGTCCATAAGAGCACAAAGGCATTAATCATATAGTTCATCCAGACAGAAATTAATTATGAATTTCATGAAATGCAAGTTTTTTAATCATTATTCTTCTGTGCTCTTTTTGTGTGCCAACGCGTTTCGAATCATAGGTAATCAATGCCTGGATTCTCATCAGCGAAAAGGGGAAACAAGGGAACCCTACTCACAGCGGAACCAGGGCAAAGTGTATATCCAAAGAACAATGGTTCCTGTGGCATACGAATTTAAAGAATATACAATACTTGACAGCTTAAATAAGCAATATTCACTTGTAACAGAGAAGGATTTGGCAGAGAAAGAACCACACCTATGCAAAATTTTACAAGAAAGACTTTTATATTTCATCTCATGAGAAGTGTCCATATTTACAACAGCAACACAATTACAAAAAATTGTATGTACAGTGAAAGGTGCAGTGCGTCCCAAGTGATTTTGTGAACAAAAAACCAAAACAAACACAAATAATAGAGGGTCTATACAGTTTTGCGTATATGGGTATTTACACAGGGAAATGACCAAGCAATAAGATACAATAATTGCTGACAGTGACTATATGAAATCACAAATCACTGTGCTGAATGGGTTCCTTCCCTATAGCGTCGACGGCGTTTCGACCTGTTAGATGGAGGTCTCGTCAGGACTAGGCAATGGGGGACATCTCGTAGTAAATCACTTGGGACGCACTGCACCTTTCACTGTACATACAATTTTTTGTAATTGTGTTGCTGTTGTAAATATGGACACTTTTCATGAGATGAAATATAAGAAGTCTTTCTTGTAAAATTTTGCATAGGTGTGGTTCTTTCTCTGCCAAATCCTTCTCTGTTACAAGTGAATATTGCTTATTTAAGCTGTCAAGTATTGTATATTCTTTAAATTCGTATGCCACAGGAACCATTGTTCTTTGGATATGGATTCTCATCAGGGCTTTCTTATTCTCTGTACAAGAAGTATAAAAAATAAAACCATTTTAAGTGGGGGGGCTTTGTTCTTTCAAACACATCCACTCGCTCTACACTCTACTCTCTATTTTACCTGAAAAGGGGCAAGTGGTTATTCCTCATCAGTTGTATCTCAGGTTAATCTCTGTATTCTCTTTTGATTGGGGATTTTCTGTTGATAAACAGAGAATCTGATCAGTGATTATCATATAGGACGCTTTATCTCTATGGACACATTACTCAACGTGTCCTACCTTCTCTGATCACTTGATCAACGTTAGGCCATCTATTCAATTATGTTTTCATGGCTTCTTATGTAAAAATGGGGATATCTTTCATCATTCAGTTCTATTAGATAGTTGTGGGCCCACGTTATTCCTATCTGAAACGGGAAAGACTTTATTTAAAACCCTTTTGGGACAGTATTTCACAGTCTCAATTTAAATTTAAAATGAGGAAAGCACATACCTTGCAGCTTTTTGGGGTTATTTGAACTGTGTTTACTTTGCACATGGAGCATTTCCCCGACACAGGGTTTGTCTTTCGCCTGCCGAAAAAGAACTACATTTAATCATTTCTGCCTTGGAACAATGTTTCAACTGGCTTCAATTCAAGAGAAATCAAGCATGTACCTTGTTAGTTCAAGATGACGGGTCGCCCTGCTTCAGGGTACTTCAGATGCTTAATTTAGGTCGTGATTTCTACTGGAAGGACGGAGCATTATTACGATTATGTCATAAACATTTCTACCGATATTTAAGCACATTTTGCGTGTTACCCAGTATTTACCTAGTTGAGTTTGTCTCGGACTGCACTTCACGTCGATCTATCGGTTCCTCGATTTGGTTCCTATTGGCAATTCATTCCTAGTGCATTTTGGGACACGTAGTTAACATAATTATATGCTTAATCCTGTTGTTTCCACATGGAATTATGTCAGTCTATTGTTGCATCGTGTGGTACAAAGATGCCATACCATGTTTCAATATATTCTTTTTTGCCTTTATTATAAACACAGGGACATATAGTCGGGTTCCTATGGGCAATTCAAAGTGCATTATGGAACACATAGTTGGACTGATTATGCAAGCTTTACCATGTTGTTTTTGTTGTTTCCACAGGGTATTTTGGTCAGTCGATTGTGGCGTCATGTGTTTAAATGGATGCCATACAGTGTTTCATTATATTCTTGTTATTTCTGACATGTTGTTTAATCCAGTTAGGCCACTATTGAATTTTAAATTTGATATGCCTGTTTCTGGAGCAGTGCTTTTTCAATATCTAATGGACGTTTTGCTGCATTAATAGTGGCTAAAATTGTCCATTTAAAATCATTCTCTCCATGTTCCTTCTCAATGAAATGTTCGACCATTGGGGCAGTGGCAACTTTCTTTTTAAGCCTTGACCTGTGCTTCGTAATCCTAGTATTAGCCTGCTGGTTTGTTTTCCCTATATGCACTTTCATACAGGGACATAGTATGGTGTAAACTACATTTCTAGTTTTACAATTTCAAAAACCGGAATGTTTCTACTTCACTCCTTGGTGGTTACATTTCGTGCCTTCAATTGTATGGATGCACGCCACGCAATTGCCACACTTATGATGGCATTCAACTGCTTTTGAATTCCATTGCGATAACAAATCACTTTTAAAAAAGGGACACTCAAGATTTGCAAGGAGGTGCCAATTTTTGAGTTCAATTTGCTTAAATGTATTAGTGTCAGTTCCAAAGGTTGTCACACAAACCAGTTGGTCAAGTTCTCTTTTTTTCTTTCAACTGTAAAAGAGTTTCTCTCAGTGTGAATTAGTTCTTTTTGATGAGTGTTTCAGCAACTTTTTTGGATTGCCCCTTTGGCTCATTTAATTGCAGAAGTTTGTCGCATGCGGTTCAAATTCTTTAGTATCAGTACAATTTTCCGTATTCTTAGGAGCCGCCCATACGGGATGTTTTCCTTCATACTCCTTTGATGAGCACTCCTATGGTGCAGGATTGTATTTCTATCTGTTTGTTTCTTGTAAAGAGATGTTTTTAATTGATTCCCTGCACTGGTTTTCTCGACATTCAAAAAAGTAATTTTAGTTTTACTCCATTGGATGGAGAACTTAGTGTCCTCATGTCGGCGATTTTGCCACTCATAAAACACTACCAACTCCATCTGGCTTCCCTGCCACAGGAGCCAGATGTCGTAATGTATCGTAACCATTGTTTAATTTTTTCTCTGAAGGGTTTGTTACTTTCAACAAATCTTTCCTCATACTGCACCATATAGAGCACCACCATTTCCGGAGCATAAGGACATCCCATGGAAGTGCCTTTCACCTACACAAAGAATTGGTCATCAAATTTAAAATAATTCTTTTTGAGAGCTATTTCTGCAAGTTTTATAATGAATGAAGTTAGAACCCTGTGGGGTCGTTTTCTGCTTTCTAGGTACAACTCCATCACCTGTAATGCCTCATCCTGAGGGATCTGTGTGTACAACGATGTAACATCTAATGTTACTGTCATTTGTGTTTCTTCAATAAAAGGCATTCCTTTTACCTTGTTGAGGAAATCGGTGGTGTCTCTTAGGTACGAGTGGACATCTTTCAAGAATGGCTTCAGAAAAAAGTCCAAATACTTTGAAATAGGTTCTAATATTATATCACACCCCAAGACTATTGGTCTACCCGGGGGTTCCTCCAGATTTTTATGGATCTTAGGCATAAAGTATAAAATCGTGGTTCGAGGAAATGTTTTGACTAGAAAATAATGTTATTTTGGTCCCAGGAATCCTCCCTCAATGCCCAATTGCAAGGTTTTGGAGATTATATCCTGTATTGACTTTACTGGATCCTCAATAACTTGTTGGTACCAGGTTTTATTATTCACCTGTTTCCTTCCTTCGTTAAGATACATGTCACAGGGCCAGATCACTACTGTCCCGCCCTGATCTGCCTGTTTGATATTCACTGAGGTATCTGATTTTAAACTTTGTATCGCTGCTTGATGTTTTGAGCTAATGTTCCTTTAATCATATTTCTTTTTTTTTCTAATTTGTTAATTTATGACAATATTGTTTGCTCAAACGTGACTACCTGTTTTCAAATATTTTGAATTGGAACAAATTTCGATTTGTTCTGCAATCCAGTCACCTCTTTATTTGTAGCTGTTTCTTGATTAGCAAAAAAGGCTTTTAATTTAATCTTCCTACAAAACTCAATTCCTTCTAATTTGCGCTTTGTATAGTCTGTTTGTTTACACGGGACAAACTTTAACCCCAAATTTAGGACAGTTTCCTCGTCTCTAGAAAGTATCTTTTTGGACAATATTATTACAGTGGATGTCTCTACAATTTGTAGAGGCGGTTCCTGGTTCTCATTTCCCATGGTGGTTTGAACCATGTTTTTTGTTGTTGGCCTTTGTCTAAAAAAGACACCAGTTTTTTTTAATTATTCCCTCTGGATTCTGATCCAGAAGATTCAGAAGATGATGTATCAGAGAAGGTAGAGAAATGATTCTTTGACCTTCCCTGATAGCTATTAAGAGCTTTGCGAGATTCCAGTAAAGTGTAATAATCTACCTTTAAAAAGGGATATACTAGCTCTATATTAAATGATTTAGAATATTTTTAAAATTTGGCACTCTTGTTAATAATTGTATTATCCTTGAAAACTTGAATGTCCTTTTCGATTTTATCAAAAAGAGCATTTGCCTCTGTGAAGGATTGGTTAGTTCTAATAGCCTGTGTGAGTTCCTCAAGTTCTACCAATTCTTTTTTACAAATTCTCTATGCAGTTTCTATCGTGTGGACCATAAGGCCCTGGCTGCACTTTGTAATAATAAAATGAAATCCCTTCTTATATTAGGCGTCCTCTATGAATATCACTGGGACATTTTTAACCTGGAGTCCCCAAGGGATAGTTCCTGCTTTTAAATGTTGGAGAAGAAAATAACCATGGAGCTCTGTTCTAGTATGTTTCTTATGAAGACGTCTTAGTGCTTCTGCTTCATTCTGCTGTTAAGCAGAAGAGCTAAGTGAAATTGTGGAAAAAGGAGAAGAAGCAATTAAATCTTGGATGTGATTCTCAATGTCCTTTTTAGACATTATTTAGAGGAAGGTACTTGGCCCTCCTAAAATATATTGTTTTTAGAATAGGTTTAGAAAACTGGGGGTAGGTAGTATCCTACATAATCCCAACTATCTCGGGTAAACTCCCGCTCAACAATTTGTGGAAATCAAGGAGTTTGGCCCTAAGGGACGAGGAACAGGTAGGGCCATATACATGAATAAGTAAAGATTTGCCGTAATCTCAACTTCTTTACAAGCTCTTATAATTTATGCTTCATAGACAAACACATTTCTTTATGTTTGTACCGGTATTTCATTTATACCTTTTTACTTCATGTATTTATACTTTCATTTAATTTTTTCTTTCTATGTGAAAAGGGAACTGGTGCACAATTTTAAACAATATATATGTACATAAATTCAAAGGCACTTACAAAAACTTGTTTACATTCCTCAAGTTAAGACACACTATACATACTACATTACAGTACACAATTATATACAAAAAACTAAATAGACAAACAAATTATAACCTTAGGTACAAGTTATACAGTGAGTGAATCAGTATCATAGATTTTTAGAAAAAATATCTATATGTCCATAAGAGCACAAAAGCATTAATTATATAGATCATCAAGACAGAAATTAATTATGAATTTAATGAAATGCAAGTTTTTTAATCCTTATTCTTCTGTGCTCTTTTGTTGTGCCGACGCGTTTCGAATCATAGGTAATCAATGCCTGGATTCTCATCAGTGCTTTCTTATTCTCTGTACAAGATGTATAAAAAATAAAACCATTTTAAGTGGGGGGCTTCATTCTTTTAAACGCATCCACTCGCTCTACACTCTACTCTCAATTTTACCTGAAAGTGGTTATTCCTCATCAGTTGTATCTCAGGTTAATCTCTTTATTCTCTTTTGATTGGGGATTTTCTGTTGACAAACAGTGAATCTGATCAGTGATTATCATATAGGATGCTTTATCCCTATGGACACATTACTCAAACGTGTCCTACCTTCTCTGATCACTTGATCAACGTTAGGCCATCTGTTCAATTATATTTTCATGGCTTCTTATGTAAAAATTGGGATATCTTTAATCATCTAGTTCTATTAGATAGTTGTGGGCCCACGTTATTCCTATCTGAAACGGGAAAGACTTTATTTAAAACCCTTTTGGGACAGTATTTCACAGTCTCAATTTAAATTTAAAATGAGGAAAGCACATAACTTGCAGCTTTTTCGGGTTATTTGGACGGTGTTTACTTCGCAGATGGAGCATTTCCCCGAAACAGGGTTCGTATTTCGCCTGCCGAAAAAAGAACTATGTTTAATCATTTCTGCCTTGGAACAATGTTTCACCCGGCTTCAATTCAAGAGAAATCCAGCATGTACCTTGTTAGTTCAAGATGACTGGTCGCCCTGCTTCAGGGTACTTCAGATGCTTAATTTAGGTTGTGATTTCTACTGGAAGGAGGGAGAAATATTACGAATATGTCCTAAACATTTCGACCGCTATTTAAGCGCATTTTTCGTGTTACCCAGTATTTACCTAGTTGAGTTTGTCTCGAGCTGCACTTCACGTCGATCTATCGGTTCCTCGATTTGGTTCCTATTGGCAATTCATTCCAAGTGCATTTTGGGACACGTAGTTAACATAAATATATGCTTAATCTTGTTGTTTCCACATGGAATTCTTCAGTCTATTGTTGCATCGTGTCGTAAATAGATGCCATACCATGTTTCAATATATTCTTTTTTGCCTTTATTATAAACACTGGGACATATAGTCGGGTTCCTATCGGCAATTTAAAGTGCATTAACGGACACATAGTTGGACTGATTATGCAAGCTTTACCATGTTGTTTTTGTTGTTTCCACAGGGTATTTTGGTAAGTCGATTGTGGCGTCATGTGTTTAAATGGATGCCATACATTGTTTCATTATATTCTTGTTATTTCTGACATGTTGTTCAATCCAGTTAGGCCACTATTGAATTTTAAATTTGATATGCCTGTTTCTGGAGCAGTGCTTTTTCAATGTCTAATGGACATTTTGCTGCATTAATAGTGGCTAAAATTGTCCATTTAAAATCATTCTCTCCATGTGCCTTCTCAATAAAATGTTCGACCATTGGGGCAGTGGCAATTTTCTTTTTAAGCCTTGACCTGTGCTTCGTAATCCTAGTATTAGCCTGCTGGTTTGTTTTCCCTATATGCACTTTCATACAGGGACATAGTATGACGTAAACAACATTTCTAGTTTTACATTTTGAAAAACCGGAATGTTTCTACTTCACTCCTTGGTGGTTAAATTCCATGCCTTCAATTGTATTGATGCATGCCACGCAATTGCCACACTTATGATGGCATTCAACTGCTTTTGAATTCCATTGCGATAACAAATCACTTTTAGGTTTTGGTAAAAAAATGTCTGCCATTACAATTTGTAGACCTATACTTAGATTTTCTTTCATTGCGAATATTGGTTTCGGAAAGGGACACTCAAGATTTTCAAGGAGGTGCGAATTTTTGAGTACAATTTGCTTAAATTTATTAGTGTCAGTTCCAAAGGTTGTCACACAAACCAGTTGGTCAAGTTCTTTTTTCTCTTTCAACTGTAAAAGAGTTTCTCTCGGTGTGAACTTAGCTCTTTTTGATGGGTGTTTCAGCAACTTTTTTAGATAGCCCCTTTGGCTTATTTCATTGCAGAAGTTTGTTGCATGCTGTTCAAATTCTTTAGTATCTGTACAATTTCTCCTTATTCTTAGGAGCTGCCCATACGGGAGGTTTTCCTTCATACTCCTGGGATGAGAACTCCTATGGTTCAGGATTGTATTTGTATCTGCTTTTTTCTTGTAAAGAGATGTTTTTAATTGATTCCCTGCACTGGTATTCTCGACATCCAAAAAAGTCATTTTACTTTTACTCCATTGGATGGAGAACTTAGTGTCCTCATGTCGGCGATTATGCCACTCATGAAACACCACCAACTCTGGCTTCCCTGCCACAGGAGCCAGATGTCGTAACGTATCGTAACCATTGTTTAATTTTTTTCTGTGAAGGGATTGTTACTTTCAACAAATCTTTCCTCATACTGCACCATATAGAGCACCACCATTTCTGGAGCATAAGGACATCCCATGGAGGTGACTTTCACCTACACAATGAATTGGTCATCAAATTTAAAATAATTCTTTTTGAGAGCTATTTCTGCAAGTTTTATAATGAAGGAAGTTAGAACCCTGTCTGGTCGTTTTCTGCATTCTATGTACAACTCCATCACCTCTAATGCCTCGTCCTGAGGGATCAGTGTGTACAACGACGTAACATCTAATGTTACTATTATTTGTGTTTCTTCAATAAAAGGCATTCCCTCTACCTTGGTGAGGAAATCTGTGGTGTCTCCTAGGTACGAGTGGACATCTTTCAAGAATGGCTTCAGAAAGAAGTCCAAATACTTTGAAATAGGTTCTAATATTGAATCACACCGCAAGACTATTGGTCTACCCGGGGGTTCCTCCAGATTTTTTTGGATCCTAGGCATAAAGTATAAAATCGTGGTTCGGGGAAATTGTTTTGACTAGAAAATGATGTTCTTTTGGTCCCAGGAATCCTCCCTCAATGCCCAATTGCAAGGTTTCGGAGATTATATCCTGTATTAACTTTACCTGATCCTCATTAACTTGTCCGTACCAGGTGTTATTATTCACCTGGTTCCGTCCTTCGTTAAGATACATGCCACAGGGCCATATCACTACTGCCCCGCCCGTATCTGCCTGTTTGATAATCACTGAGGTATCTGATTTCAAACTTTGTATCGCTGCTTGATGTTTTGAGCTAATGTTCCTTTGAACATATTTCTTTTTTTTTCAAATTTGTTAATTGATGACAATATTGTTTGCTCAAACGTGACTACCTGTTTTCAAATATTTTGAATTGGAACAAATTTTGATTTGTTCCTCAATCCAGTCCCCTCTTTATTTTTAGCTGGTTCTTGATTAGGAAAAAAGGCTTTTAATCTAATCTTCCTACAAAACTCAATTCCTTCTAATTTGCGCTTTGTATAGTATGTTTGCTTACACGGGCCAAATTTTAACCCCAAATTTAGGACAGTTTCCTTGTCTCTAGAATGTATCTTTTTGGACAATTTTATTACAGTGGATGTCTCTACAATTTGTAGAGGCGGTTCTTGGTTCTCATTTCCCATGGTAGTTTGAACCGTGTTTTTTGTTGTTGGCCTTAGTCTAAAAAAGGCACCAGTTTTTTATAATTATTCCCTCTGGATTCTGATACCAAAGATTCAGAAGATGATGTATCAGAGAAGGTAGAGAGATGATTCTTTGACCTTCCCTGATAGCTACTAAGAGCTTTGCGAGATTCCAGTAAAGTGTAATAATCTTCCTTTAAAAAGGGATACACTAAAAAGGGATACAATTAGATATGTCTCGAAAGAGACATATTTAATTTAAAAATTCAATAGCGGCCTAACTGGATTGAACAACATGTCAGAAATAACAAGAATATAATGAAACACTGTATGGCATTCATTTAAACACATGAAGCCACAATCGACTGACCAAAATACCCTGTGGAAACAACATTAACAACAGGGTAGAGCTTGCATAATCAATCCAACTATGTGTCCCATAATTATCTTTGAATTGCCGATAGGAACCGGACTATATGTCCCAGTGTTTATGATAAAGGCAAAAAAGAATATATTGAAACATGGTATGGCATCTATTTAACACACGATGCAACAATAGACTGACAGAGTTCCATGTGGAAACAACAAGATTAAGCATATAAATATGTTAACTACGTATCCCAAAATGCACTTGTAATGAATTGCCAATAGGAACCGAATCGAGGAACCGATAGATCGACATGAAGTTCAGCCCGAGACAAACTCAACTAGGTAAATACTGGGTAACACGCAAAATGCGCTTAAATAGCGGTAGAAATATTTTTTGACTTAATCGTAGTAATGCTCCATCCTTCCCGTAGAAATCACGACCTAAATTAAGCATCTGAAGTACCCTGAAGCAGGGCGACCCGTTATCTTGAACTAACAAGGTACACGCTTGATTTCTCTTAAATTGAAGCCTGTTGAAACATTGTAGTAAGTCAGACATGATTATTCGTAGTTCTTTTTCAGTAGTCGAAAGACAAACGCTTTGTCGGGGAAACACTCCATGAGCGAAGAAAACACCATCCAAAGAACCCGAAAAAAGCCTCAAGGTATGCGCTTTCCTCATTTTAAATTCAAATTGAGCCTGTTAAATACTGTCCCGAAAGGGTTTTAAATAAAGTCTTTCCTGTTCCAGATAGGAATAACGTGGGCCCACGACAATCTAATAGAACTGGATGATTAAAGATATCCCTATTTTTACATAAGAAGCCATGGAAATATAATTGAATAGATGGACTAATGTTGATCAAGTTTTCGGAGAAGGTAGGACACGGTTGAGTAAGGTTCCTTCAAAGATAAAGCGTCCTTTATGATAATCACTGATCAGATTCTCTGTTTGTCAACAGAGAATACTCGATCAAAAGAGAATACCGAGATTAACCTTAGATTTAACTGATGAGGAATAACTACTTGCACCTTTTTAGGTAAAATAGAGAGTAGAGTGTAGAGCGAGTGGATGTGTTAAAAAGAATGAAGCCCTCCAACTTAAAATGGTTTTATTTTTTATACATCTTGTACAGAGAATCAGAAATGCCTGATGAGAATCCAGGCATAGATTATCTATGATTCGAAACGTGTCGGCATAACAAAAGAGCACAGAAGAATAAGGATTAAAAAATATTGCATTTCATTAAATTCAGAATTAATTTATTTCTTGATGAACTATTTGATTAATGCTTTTGTGCTCTTATGAAAATATAGATATTTTTTCTAAAAATCTTTGATACTGATTCACTCACTGTATAACCTGTACCTAAGGTTATGATTTGTTTTTCTATTTAGTTTTTTGTATATAATTGTGTACTGTGATGTATGTATAGTATGTCTTAATTTGAGGAATGTAAAAGAGTCTTTGTAAGTGCCATTGAATTTATGTACATATGTATTGTTTAAAATTGTGCACCACTTCCCTTTTCACACAGAAATAAAAAACTAAATGAAAGTATAAATACATGAAGTAAAAAGGTATAAATATAATACCAGTACAAACATAACGAAATGTGTTTGTCAATAAAGCATAAATTATATGAGCTTGTAAAGAAGTTGAGGTTCAGGCAAATCTTTTCCGATTCATGTATATGGCCATGCCTGTTCCTCGTCCCTTAGGGCCAAACTCCTTGATTTCTACAAAAAGTAGAATCACTAGTAGCATTTGGTTGTTGGCCTTGGCATGGCCCCTGGAATCTAGCCCAGTCTGGGCTTATATTTCATATAGCCTTTCCTCACTAGGCTTGAGACATCCGAGGCTGATTTTGAAATTCCAAGGCCCCTACTGATGCTGCTGATTATTTCCATGGCTTACAGAGGTTAATAACAACAGGCACATGGATGCATCATGGGAGACAGAAAGAGTGAGTGGGGGAGAAGGGATGGAGATAAATAAATCAGAGAGGGATTGAGATTGAGATAGAGAGAAAAGATGGATGGGGAGAGAGATAGAGGGAGGAGACAATGGGGACTGGTCTAGTGTGAACCTTTTTGCCAGGGCTGCGTCTGATTCCCAAGTTAGGCCCTTCTCAGAGTAGTGTGAGATGCGGTTAGAAGAAAATGGTGAAAAGGCGTGTTGTGAGGGAATCAGAGACAGATAGCTTGGTAGGGAGGTTCACGTAGACTAAAAGTGAGGTGGGATGTAGGGAAAGATAGACTTCATGTAGGATTGCATTGAGGTTCCCCTTGATCAACTCCATATTTGTTGATGCATAGCCAGCAACCGGCATTCAATGTGACATGCGTTTGTCAAATGTACTGCATTGGATCTACATGTCAGGTATGTCTGATCAAATTCATGCAAAACTTCCATTTCACATCACCATACCAGTACAAATGAGCACATTTAAACATGGAGGCTAGTATATGAGTGTACGTCTTCAGGAGCAATGAATGTGACTTGGAAAATGGGGGAAAAGGTAGATAGAAAGTACGACATATATGTCCCTCCTTGATTACTGGTTTATCCCTAGAATCAGTTATGGAAGAACGATACATAAAGAAAATTGGTCGCCATCCCTATTTCTCTGCTTTTTAAGTTGTCATTCTACTACAGTGGGTGACGTATTTATCCCAATTAATTGAAGAAATCTTCTTTGCAAGCCTTCGATAACTTCGTGTCACGTTTACTGGCATGTGCATCTGATTCATTGCATGCATATTTTGTTTTTGTACAAATCCAAGAAAATGAATATGGCTGTGGAAAACAATACATCCAACCAAATGTCACAAAGCTTTGCAAACAACCTTATCCATAGACCAATTTACATTTTCTGCTATCGCAGTTATCATTAAGTTGTATTGCAGATGATAGAGCTCAAGATAAATATGGATGTTCTCGACTACTGTTGCCTAACTGCATTTTATCCCACAGAGCAAAGTGTAAAAGAGGTTGGAGATCTTGACTAGTACATTTTCCTGATCCTCTTCTCTCTGCACGGTAAACAAGAATGGCTACTGAAAGTATATGATTCACAACTTTCTTCTGCATAAATATAGATGCTATATAATACAGTATCCACAACATAATTTGCTGATTTTAAGAAGAAAATAGGTTTTTAGCTCAAATGGGCCCAACTTTACAAAAAATATTGCAAGTGTCATGCAACTCTGAGCGTGTCAAATTACAAAAGTTAACTGATCACATTTTGCCCTAGATCCAATTCACATCCTGAAATGATGGAGAAGATTGTCGGCAACACAAATCCTAAATCCCTACTATAATACAAACAGGGCTGGAAAAAAATATTTTTTCCTTGTCACTATTCATGCAAATTCATATTTACATCACAAGCACTGTTCTTAAAGTGAACGTTACTTCTAGAGATCAAATCAAATAGAGTTCCTTGAACACAAAAAAAAAATAACTCCACCACCTCAAAGAAAGCTCCCAGGGTGCCAGGGATATTATTTTTTGTTTTTCAAAAACAAACTTTCACTTGGAAAGTTTGTTTATGTAAGAAATACAAAGTTTACTGTGCAGCTACATGAAATATCAAGGCTTCTCAGCAAAGTTTCATTGCCTTTACATGAGGTGTCATAGCAGTTGCTTCTCTAAAAGCAGACAGATCTCCGCAGGCAGTGGGAGATATCTAAATATGAAATAGTCTACCAGGTCACCTTAGGCACCTACTTGCTCACCTCTGCAGGGTTGTGTGCTGTCTGTCAATCTTTAAATGAGAGCCTTAGATCATCCTGGTGAGACATGCAATTAATTAATTAAACTGTTCAGTGTGGTTGTGTTTTGCTTTTTTTAACTGAAAAGAGGTATTTTCAGAGACCCCTTAGTGCAAACAAAGGCTAATTTTGTAACTGAATTTAAGTGTTAATCATAACAGGGAACCATTTTAGGACTACTAAAGGGTGTGTGCCCGTGTCACCCCTCCCTGAGTGGAGGCTACTGTGGAAGATAGATCGTGTCTAGTACCTGGGCATGCACATCACGGATGGTGTGCAACAGACCTATGATACCAATATGCGTTGGGTGATTCGTAATTTACGCCCTAAATTGTGCCCTTGAAATTGTCACTTACGGTTAAAATACCACTAATTAAAATGATGGTCCTTCCCAGATGTCTTCCAGTCCTCTGGGCTGCCGTGTATGAGATCCCCCAGCAGGTATTTAGAGAGATAGTCTCTTGGTGGAACTCTTGTGGGCTGGGAACTTGGGTAAAATAGGTCTGGATACTTTCAAGAGAGAATGGAGGAGGGAGGTCCCTGACCTCGAACTCCATTACCTGGCAGGACACCTACAGAGTAGGCAATACACTTGTTGGACTGGGAGAGCCATTGGGAAAGATCGCTCCTTGCAAGTACACATGATGGTTACCATTTGGGGGCTCTACTGATGAGGGGCAAGGGTGCACCAGACATGCTCCCACATGTGATCCATTTGGTGAACCACCTTTGGGAGAGAGAAGTGCAACGGTCGGTCACCGTAGGTCTCAGATTTGGATTTGTGGATTTTGCAACCCTTTGCACAGATGGATCACACTATTGTGGTTGACAGATGGCAAGAAGGCGGGTGCATTATGGTCTTAGACCTTTACTCTAATGGCTAATTTGTCACCATGAAGGATGCCTTCGAGTCCTCTGGCCTGAGGCTGTTCCTCCAGTATGCAAACAATTGCAGCTACAACCTGGCAGGTGTGGTCATCGTTTCATTAGGCCCAAGAACCCTTGCAGATATTGGTTACCATGCTTTCACTGGCGGGAGGCCGGTAAATGTATTACCAACTTGTTCTGCGCTTTGCGTGCAGTCAGAAGACTGCCACTACCGCGGTGAAGGAGGCCTGGCAATGCATTATCGATGGTCCAATTACTCCAAAGACTGGTTCAAGATTCATGAAGGGCTGCACTAAGTATCGATTAATGCCAGGTTAAAACTAGTACAATACAACATTGTACACATAGCCTACCTCTCACCTGAGAGAATGCAAGCTATCTACCCCACCAGAAATTAGAGTTGCATTGGATGCAGAGTGCTGTGGCTGACATTTTTTTTAATGTAGTGTGGCACTGCTCAACTATTGTGCCAAATCAGGACGATAACGGGGTGGGAGGTCCCTTGTACAATCAAGCAGTGTCTGCTGGGCCTGCTTTTCAGGAATGCTAAGAAAAAGCTTAGCAGAGCGTTTATAGTCCCGGGAGTAGTCTCTGCTTAGCTGGAGTTGACGTGCTGTGATGACTGAGCTTGCTACTGTACAATGCTGGTCTGAATCTGTGATACTGTGGGACCCTTGAACAAAAAATGGGTAGGTACCTGAAATAGATTCCCTTATGGTGGCCTACAATTGCCTACGAAAAGTTAGCCTCACTGACTTGACCAGTGTGCGATTGGAAGCTAGGGGGAGGGTTGGGATGGCATGTTATTATGTTACTTGTTTTGGCACAATGTCTTTTATTTCTATTGATATGTGAAGTTAGCTGTTATGTCCGGATATTTGACATGTTCTATCATACTGCATTTGTTAGGCTGGTCTGGAGCCTAGTGTTTTTTCCTTTTTTCGGATTCTTATGTATACGGGTATAATGCATAAACTGTCATGATTGTTGAAATGCCAATAAAGAAATCTTTTTTTTTTAAAACAGAACCATGGAATAATAGAAGCACACTGTATACTACAAGAAGTAGTACATGAAAGTTGTTTTCATTTGAGTTCAAGATTGCATGTTTACACAAAATATGTTTACAGCATGAGATAGAATTGATGGTATCAATAAAATGGCATTTCTGTGTTTCATGGCAAGTCAAATGTTGGCATACACATTTTTATTTATGGAGAACAAACATAGCTGGGGGACAATGGAGTGGAATTAGCGTGGGCAGGGGGACGATGTTTGGAAGATAAAAGGTTGCATAAATCAAGTGATGACTTACATTCATATAGGAATGACGCCGTTATAGTGCATTTCACATATTTAAAATTGCTGTGCATCACATTTCACCAATTTGTGATCTTAGACAAAGGGAGTATCACACAGTTTTCATTCAAGTGGTGAAAACAACGTCAGATTAAAGGTACCTAGTGCCAATATTGGCAACACACTCCCCATCACACATACAGCCATCGCTGATGAAATAAACTCACAAGACACCTAAAATTGCTGAATGTTTATTTGCATACCAAAATATGCCAACATGGTGGGTTAGCTTACGGGTGATTCAAGGGCAGCCCACCTGAAGATTCAAATTGCACCTTGGACCTTGCCAATTGGTGCTTACCAATTTTGGGGGAGGGTTTACCCCCTCCCACTTGTGGACCGCCAGTCCACCCATCTACTCACACCACTGAAGGGGGGTTTGCGGAGCGTTCCAGGCAGCCCCCGTTGCTCAGGTTTACAACCACCCATAGGACTAGCGGTATGCCGTAGTTCCTCCAGGGTCCATCGTGAGGACTTCCTGGGGATATTTGGCATTTGAACCCTCGTTTTGCTCTGGAAGTGGGTACCCCTGTGTACCTTTCAGCCTCTGGATCACCCTGTAACTCGACCTGCAACACAAAATAACATGCTAACAGCCTTTTCCACCCCACCCCTTGTATATATGCTAAGTTGTAGCGAGGGGAACGGCATGAAGGATTATGGCCAAAAGACGTCGCCAGGTGGCCGGAAGAGGTACTTATACCTATCTCCCGCCCACCGGTATCCAGAAATGACACAGGGTGCGCGGACCCAGAGGGGGTCCCTCAGTGCTAGGCTGTCACTGTGTGCCCTCATGTGGCACTAAGGAAGCCGCCCTCTTAAGGGGGTCCCCTGCATGGACCACGGGAAGCCACATAGGGCCAATATCGGCATCACACTCCTCATCACACATACAGCAATCTCTGATGAAATAAACTCACAAGACACCTAAAATTGCTGAATGTTTATTTGCATACCAAAATATGAAAACATGGTTAGTTAGCTTATGGGTGATCCAAGGGCAGGCAGCCCCTCAACCCCTCTGCCGCCTCCCCACCTGAAGAGCCAAATGGCATTGTGGCCCCAGCCAATCAGTGCTTACCAATTTTGGGGGAGGGTTTACCCACTCCCACCTGTGGACCACCAGTCCACCCATCTATTCACTCCTCTGAGGGGGACGGAGCACTCCAGGCAGCCCCTGGTTGCTCTGGTTTACAACTGCCCATAGGTTGAGCGGGGTGCCCTCGCTCCTCCAGGGGCCACCACGAGGACCTCCTGGGGATATTTGGCATTTAAACCCTTGTTGTGCTCCTGAAGAGGGTACCCCTGTGTATGTTTCAGCCTCTGGATTGCCCTGTAACTCCGCTACAGCTCTGGGTGTGGCCGTCTTCACAACCAGGCCCCCCCATCGAGGCAGGCATTCTTACCTACATCCTGCTGATTCCAGAACCTTTTCCGGATCCAGAAAAAGCAAGCCCATCTCCACTTTAGACAGGTGAACCCCATCTTCTTCCAAACACCCTGTGGACTTGGCATGCAGTAAACCATGCCTCTTAAAGCCAAACCCCCTCTGTTCAGTGAATGTACTCATGGCACTGTTCACTCTGTTGCATGAGGTTTCCATGGCATCCCCTGACCGGGCTCCTCACCACACTAAACTTGGGGTTATCTCTGACCACCATAAATCACATGCCCCCAATTGGTTGCTTAACTTACACATGGAGGACTTCATTTCTTGCAACAGTTCCCTCCTCTGCAAGAGAGTCATATCATTGCCTCCCCGGTGTATGACCAGGATGGTAGGAGGGGAGACACCCCCCCACAGTCTGTGCTGCAGCTTCTTCAGCAAGCTGTTCCAATGCATGGCTGGGTACTCCAAACAAATTATCTTGGTGACTGAAAAGCCAGGCCTCCATTTCCTGCTTTCCGCCCACCATGCCACTCTCAAGATGGCCGAATCGCCAATCACCCAGACCTTTGATCCTGGCAAAATAATGAAATGTAAGGTTGCTAAACACATTTATTGAATATTCCTTCTGTGTGAGACTGCCTTCTCCTTTTAATTTATGCACAAATATTTGATTTCTGATGTATTCCTTTATTAATATATTATCATAGATCCATTTATCTTTTTAAAAGCAAGTACATGAAAAGATCCTGAACAGCCGACATGTGTTTCGCCCCACAGTGTCAATCGGATCAGGGCTGAAATAGAGGATCAGAACGCAAACATCTGTAATGTTTTTATAGAAGAAAAGGAACAGAAAATGAAAGAAGAGATAAGTAGAGAAAGAAAAAGAGGAAGAAAGCCCAACAGCAAGAGCTATGTGAAATGAGTGAATATTTATAGTGATTAGTTACTGCATGCAGTCGTATTTGTATCCTAACAGTGAGATGTGCTCTAGGATAGTGATTAAAAATAGATAAAGAAGTTAGAATAAAACTAGCAGTGCTCGTTCTGCAGGATCGCAGTATCAACATTTGATTTTATTTTATTCTGGTGCTGACTTTGAGTACATAGGGCTAGATGTAGGTGACTAAATACCGATCGTTAATGCAAAAATTTCAGCGTTACCGACCGGTATTTAGCCATGTGCGATGTAGGTATTACCGAACGGCATCGGTAATAAGAAATCAGTAAAAATGAGGGAAACCAGTTACTGATTCCATATTTACCGAATGGCAGACAAAAATACAGAATCGGTAATTAAGGAATCGGTAAAAAATCGCAAATGCGATGTACCAAAAATCGGTAATACCGAATTTGCTAAAAATCGGTACTTAAGAATCAGTAATTAGCACTGACTCAAAGCAGGTGGTAATCAGGTGCACTGCATATAAACAGCCCCAAAATGCAACAGTGTGAACAGAATGGAGGCCCTCTACGTGATAACAAGGCATCTACATTTGCTAACAGCATGACAGAGGATCTGGAGATGGGAGGAGCGCGTGTACAGAAAGCGTGTAACACTGTTCCAACTGACTGAGGCTGAAATCCATGAGTGGTCAGGCTACAGCCAAACGCCATCCTGGACCTGATACGTGACCTTCACCCACTCCTGGAGCACCAGACACCAAGGGGGCACGTAATACCCACTCATGTACAGGTAATCTCTTGCCTGCAACTCCTGGCATCTGGCAGTTACCAAGGGGTAATAGCTGTGGCAGGTGGAGTCTCACAGAGTTGCCTGTCACGTTTTTTCAATACATTCCTGGATGACATGTTGCAAAGGATGGCACACTACATCAAATTCCCTAGCACACAGGAAGAACTGCTGAAGACCAAGTTGGACTTTTATCAGAAGGCCCAGTTCCCACACGTCATTGGTTGCAATGATGGGACACATATACCCATCTGCCCCCTGCTGCGAATGAGTACATCTACCGCAATCGCAGTCCACACATTCCATCAATGTCCAGGTCATATCTGATGTGTCTTACATCATCAACAACATTGTTGCAAAATTCCCAAGGAGCACCCATGATTCATACATATTCAGTAACAGTGGGATCTATACCTGTCTCCTTGCAGGTGAATTTGGAGAAGGCTAAATGATAGGTAAGTACATGTGACACCCCCTGAAGTATACACCTGTTGCTGCAATTGTGGACTGTGAATTACTTACTTACTTCTCACACACTAGTGATAGTGCCTATGCGGTGCACTCTTTTATCCTGACTAACCCTGGGCAAAGCACTACGCTATGCTCGCATAGTTTGCGAAGTTTGCACAACTTCGCACTACGTGAACTGCAGGTAGCACAGTGCGAACATGCGTAGCGCAGTGCAGCGGTCATTTTTTGATTGCTTGCGGTCCTCAACGTCAAGTTGGCGACCGCGAGCAAGCAAAATGACATCCTCGTGAGACTTTTTCCTTGTTCATGATCAGCAACATCAAGTTGCCGATCGCGAACATGGAAAATAAACCAGCCAGAGAGATTCTCAATGCAGGGAGGTCAGGTTTCTCATTGCGAGTGGTCGCGCATGCTCGCGATGAGAAACTACCAGTCCGCGTTGAGAAAGCTGCAGCTCGAGAAAAATCTACTCGAGCGGCAGAAAAGTACAGCGCGCACTGTGCAAGATGCCGTTTTCAATGATTGCACAGTGCCGAATGCTTGTCCGCACTGGGCAATCATTGAAAACAACATCTTTCACAGTGCGAACATGCTACTATGCAGTTCGCGTAGTGCTACGCGTAGCTTGCGTAGTGCACTTCGCGTAGCTTCTCGTAGCGCTACTTCACGAACTACGCCCACCCCTAATCCTGACTCCGTACATGCACCCATCCACCCCAAGTGAAAGGCAATACAATGGTGCACATAGATCAACACGCAATGTGGTTGAGAGAACATTTGGACTCCTCAAAAGCCGGTTCCGCTGCCTGCACAAAAGTGGAGGTGCACAGCAGTATTGAAGAGTGATGCAAAAGTGGCATGTTCGGTGCATAGAGCAGTAGTTTCTGTGCCCGCTTTCCGAGTTCCTGCCATGCACCAACAGTGCACTGCACTGTATCTATTTCCCCCTTCTCAAAGACCTTCTCGCCTGCTAAGCCTGCAATTTCACCTGCCTCCGGACCTGCACTGCACCCGCCAAGCCGAGCACCCACAGCAACCACCTGAATTGCATCCTGCTTAACACCCGCTCCATCCACAGACACGCCGTCGAACTCTGGAACCTGCTCGACACCACATCACCAGACGTCGCCTTCCTCACGGAAACCTGGATGAACGCCTCCTCAACGCCCGACATAGCCATCGCCATCCCGGACAGATACAAGGTCACCCGGAGGGACCGCAACAACCAGACTGGAGGAGGCATCGCCATCGTACACAAGAACACCATCCGCATCACGACCTACTCCAACGACATCTTCCCTGCCGCTGAGCACCTCCACTTCCAGATACACACTGACCCAAAGACAACCCACAGAGGCACCCTCGTCTACAGACCCCTGGGGCCACGCACACAATTCAGCGAAGACATCACGGACTTCATCAGCCCGCTCGCCCTCCCCTCCGTGGACTACATCCTCCTAGGGGACCTCAACTTCCACCTGGAGAACAACAAGGACCGCAACACCGCCACCCTGCTGGACAACCTCGCAAACCTCGGACTCAAGCAACTGGTCAACACCCCCACTCACTACGCCGGCCACACGCTTGATCCTGTCTTCCCATCCAGCAAGCACATCACCTTCAGCCACTCCACCGGACTTCACTGGACCGACCACAGCTGCATCCACTTCAGCTTCAGAAGAACAACGACCCACCTCCACCCGCAACAGGTTCCTCAAAGGAGCTGGAGCAAGATTACCGCCGAGCAGCTCACCACCTCCCTCAGCCAGAACCTGCCCGCCAGCACAACAGACCCCAATGAAGCAGCCCGCAACTTCACACAGTGGCTGACCGCCTGCGCAGATGACCTCGCGCCACTGAAGAACCCTCCCAGCAGACCCAGAAGCAAGAAAGCCACCTGGTTCACCGACGAACTCAAGGACTCCAAGAAGAACTGCCGCACCCTCGAGAAAGCCTGGCTCCTCGACCAGACCACAGACAACATGACCACCCTCAAACAAGCCACCCGCAAGCACCACCAGCTCATCCGCACCACCAAGAAGAAATCACTGAAGGAACGACTGGACAACAACGCCCACGACAGCAAGGAACTCATCAGCATCGTCAAGGAGTTCTCCAACCCCAGCACCGGCAACAACGACATCACTCCTTCACAAGACCTCTGCGACTCTCTCGCCTCGTTATTCCACCGCAAGATCGCCAACATCCACAACAGCTTTGGCGCACCATCCACGCACCCTACCGTCGAACCAATGCCCCCCACCGCCACCCTCGGCACATGGACCACGGTGACCACCGAAGACACAGCCCGCACGATGAACACCATCCATTCCAACCGACCCCTGCCCCCACCACGTCTTCAACAAGGCCGACTCCATCATCGCAACCCAACTCCGGGACATCATCAACATCTCCTTCAACACACCCACCTTCCCAGAGAGCTGGAAGCACGCCGAGCTCAGCGCCTAACTGAAGAAACCAACAGCATCCCCACCGACCTCAAGAACTTTCGCCCCATCTCGCTCCTCCCTTTTCCTGCCAAAGTCATCGAGAAGACCGTCAACAGACAGCTTGCCGCCTTCCTCGAGACAAACAGATCTCTTGACCCCTCGCAGTCCGGTTTCCGAGCCAACCACAGCACCGAGACCGCCGTCATCGCAGCCACCAACGACATCAGAACCCTGCTTGACAACGGGGAAACAGCGGCCCTCATCCTCCTGGACCTCTCCGTAGCGTTCGACACTGTCTGCCACCGCACCCTAGTCCAACGCCTCAGCAACACAGGTGTCCAAGAGAAGGCACTGGAATGGATCATCTCGTTCCTCGCCGGAAGAACACAGAGAGTCCGCCTCCCCCCGTTTCGATCCGAGGCCACCGAAGTCATCTGCGGCGTACCGCAAGGATCCTCACTCAGCCCCACCCTCTTCAACGTCTACATGAGACCCCATGCAGCCATTGCATGCCAACACAACCTCAACATCATCTCCTACGCCGACGACACCCAACTGATCCTCTCCCTCACCAGAGACCCTGCCACCGCCAGAACTAGCCTACACGAAGGGATGAAAGACGTCGCCAAGTGGATGAAGAACAGCTGCCTGAAACTGAACTCAGACAAGACGGAAGTCCTCATCCTGGGACCATCGCCCTCCGCCTGGGACGACTCCTGGTGGCCCCCCGCCCTGGGCATCACTCCCAAGCCAACAGACCACGCACGCAACCTGGGCTTCATCCTGGACTCCTCCCTCTCGATGACCAGACAAGTCAACGCCGTCTCCTCATCTTGCTTCAACACCCTATGCATGCTCCGCAAGATCGTCCGATGGATCCCGGCCGAAACCAGGAAGACGGTCACCCAGGCACTCTTCACAAGCCAACTGGACTACGGAAACACCCTCTATGCCGGAACCACAGCCAAGCTGCAGAAAAGACTCCAACGCATCCAGAACGCCTCCGCCCGACTCATCCTGGACATCCCCCGACGCAGCCACATCTCCGGCCAGCTGAGGGACCAGCAAGAGAATCACGTTCAGACTTCTCACCCATGCACACAAGTCCCTCCACGACCTGGGCCCCAAGTACCTCAACGACCGCTTGACCTTCTACACGCCCACCCGCCAGCTACATTCGACAAACCTTGCCCTCGCCGTCCTACCACGCATCAGAAGAGCCACCGCCGGAGGAAGATCCTTCTTCAACCTGGCGGCCAAGACATGGAACTCCCTCCCCACCCACCTTCGGCTGACCCAGGACCATCTCGCCTTCAGAAGACAACTCAAGACCGAGCAATAGCTAACCCCCCTTCTCCCAAGCGCCTTGAGACCCTCTGGGTGAGTAGTGCGCTATACAAATGCTATGATTGATGATTGATTGAAAGACCGAATGAGTGTTCACAATCATGGCCTTGGGTGGTATAGGATACACAGTGCCCACCTCCACCGCCACATGTGGAATATAAGCCGGAGTTTGGAGCCAATAGTAGGCATAGCGGGCAACTGCAGATCCTGAGCTGCAAAGCTGCCCATATCATATGGAAGGGTTAGTACTTCCCATTTCACTCGAGGATACCCCCCCATGCGAGTGTAATCAACAACGATTGGAGTGTATCAAAGAAAGGTTGTTTGAGATGGACTGGAATATTAATAAATAAAGTATAAAAACCAAGGAAGTACGATCATTTTGCTCAAGGCTAGCCTGTCAGCCAGCGATAACGGCAATTTAATCCACCTAGCGACTTGATCTTCAAGTCTCACGATTGCTCTAACATAATTCGATTGAACAACAACATGTTGATCTCTATGGATCCATACCCCTAAATACTTTACTGCGTCTACGCTCCATTCTAAGGGATATTCAATCTCCATACTCTTCGTGCTTTCATTCAAAGGCATGATTAGGGATTTGGCCCAATTTATTCCCAGCCGTGCATGCCATTCAAACCTGATGTATTTCCTGATAAGGTGTGCGAGATGTGTCTCCGGATCGCGAACATAGAGCACCATGTCATCCACATACATGGAGACTGCCAGCGGACGTTGATAAAATATCAATGCAGCATGTGCATAACACTGGCGTAGTATACACGCCAGAGGCTCTAGTACCACAGCAAAAAGTAGAGGCGCTAGCTGGCATCCCTGTCGCGTACCACACTGTATCGGCAACGTGGTGGACGTGCGCCCATTCAGCCGCACTCGCTCTATAGGATCCATGTACAATAACTGGATCCAAGTCGTAAAGATAAAGGGGACACCCATGCAATGTAAAACTGTGAATAAGTAGGTCCAGGAGATTGAAACAAAAGCCTTGGCGGCATCTAAGAGAACTGCCACTGCAGGCAGTGTTGACTCTAGCATATGCAACGCTGAAAACAACGTGCGTAAATTGTGGGATGTTGAACGTGCAGGCATGAACCCATATTCATCTGACAGAACCATAGTAGGTAGTAGAAATCACAGACGGGTAGCCAACACATTTGCTAAAATCTTAATATCAGTATTCATAAGTCGTAAAGGCTGATACGAGTTGCAACTATCAGGTGCCTTAACAGACTTCAGTAGCGTTATAGTGAGTGCTTCTTGCATGGTGGCTGGCAGACATTTTTGCTCATATGCTTCAAGAACAGCTCATGCAAGCATGGTGCCAATAAGTCTATATATTCTTTATAAAACTCAGCTGGCAGACCATCTGTGCCAGTAGCCTTCCCGTTCGGTAATGCTATAATAGCATCCCGTATTTTATTGATCGTGAGCTGGTGCATTAAAAAATCTTGCTGCCCCGTGAAATCCAGACCAGTGCGATATCCTCTAAGTAGTGCGCAATATCTGTTTCCCCCACTGACTTTCGAGTTACATACATGGCCTGATAATATCGTACAAACGTGTCAAGTATCCCTGCCATGTCATTGTGTATAGTGGTTGCATTGTCTACAATCTTAGCTATATGTGTCCTACCTCATGGTTCTGTAATTTTGTTGGCTAGCGCTCTTCCTGGTCCCCTTCTCCAATTTTATCTAGCCTCCCATAGCCACGACAAATGATGCACCTTTTGATCTGCCATATCTTTATAGTCTGTGACCTTACTCCTGTTAGTTGCTGGAGTAGCGGGATCTACCTTAACCTCATATTCACGTTCCAGTCGGTCCAGTTCCTGCTCTAATGTCCTCAAAGTATCACGCAGAGACCGAAGAACCCCAGCTTGTAGACTTATTCAGGCACACCGTACTTTCACCTTAAAGGCTTCCCAGAGAGTTCCCATGCTGTCTACGGACCCTCTATTGTGTGCAAAATAATAAACAATAGCTTCTCTCAACCCTTCACAGAAAATTTGGTCTAGCAAGAAGGAAGATTGAAGGCGCTATTGAAATTGTGTAGGCGTGCGCGTGGGTATGTTCATATTGAGCAGGATAGGGGATTGATCTGTGAGTGTCTTGGGTAGATGGCGAAAATTAGTGGTCCATGAATGAACATCAGTTGTCGCTAACCAAAAATCAAGACGTGACTAAGAGTGATGCATATATGAATGACACACACCCTCCTTTGGATAAGGGTTGCACAGTTTCCACATATCCAATAGCCCCAAGTCTCTCATGCCATTAGTGAAAGAGCGCTGCCTTTTTAGGTGTGACCTCCGCTGAGGTCATACGGTCCTCCCCAAGTACCAGTACAACATTAAAATCCCCCGCAAACAATAGCAGATGGTGGCAATTCATGTATTTTACCCCGGAGCGTCTCAAAAAACCCTGGGTCATCTATATTAGGCCCATATAGGTTTACAATCATCACCCGTGTGCCACACAATATGACGTGCACTAGCATATATCTACCCATATCATCCTGGTTGACATGCAGAATTTTGAAGGGTATGCTTTTCTTAATCAGTATCATAACACCCTTCGCATAGGTGGAGTAAGAGGATGCTATCCTCAGACCCGCCTATCTAGTGGGCACTGCCTCCGCTGCATGCTTGGTGAAATGGGTTTCTTGTAACAGTGCTATGTGTATATTGTGATGGTCTAAATATTCCAAGACCTGCCTTATCTTTTTAGGATTATTAGGGCCTCTAACATTCCATGTCAGCCATGATATAGTAGCATTCTAGATCCCTGCCATTCCGCTCATTATCTAATGCGTCAGCCCACCATTTGGACATTCCCCAATCTTGTACATGCCATTGTCAATTTACATGATGTGCCCAACTCATTAGTGTTTGTATACAGTTCCCCAACAGTTCCCGGCTTTGAGTACTTAGTTACTATAGATTGGATACCGCAGGTAGTGCTAGTTCTAAATGCCATAGGTGTTGTAAGCATGATAGTCACCCCAAGATTGTGAGACTAATGGCAAAAGGTGAGGATAAGTGCCACAAATCCAATTCATTGAACAATAGTTATGGCATGTACCTTTTACAATAATGGCTCCATCATGTTCTGATCATACTTGTGGACATACGGTATATTCTGCATTAGTAATTTAGAACATAAGGATAATTATACATTCATTTAAGCACATGATTGTAATACAACATGTCTAAACATTGGACTATGTCATAGTTTGTTAAGAATGGCTTATTAGAGTAGACATTCTACAATGTGATAGACTAAATAGACAATTCATGATAGTATGTGGAAGGTGGGAAGGAGGGACTCTTTAACATCAGTTGTATTTTCCTATTGTAAATAAAGCATGTTTTGTTCAAATTAATTTGAGATGGATATCTTCAGAGGGGATAACAAGAGCTCCATATTAGCTATATTACAAGTTAGTAACTTGACCAAGGTTACATCTAACATAAACGTGTCCTTGTATTTGTCACTCAGAAATACCCAGGTTTGATATCTGCACTCATGTTTGTATGGGGTAGCATTTCGCCAAACTTGAGCGTGACAATGCATTTGCCAATAAAAATGCCCTAGTTCAAATAAAGGTACGATTTCATTATGATAGGCATTTGTCAATTTAGGGTAACATGTGTTTGATAGATGGATGGCAGAGCACAATTAATTTGGCCCAGCTAATGTTTGCACATTGTCGATTGTTTAGAAATTAAAAGAGTGAATCCGATAAAAGTAGACTCGGGTATAGAGTCTGTAGTCTAACCTATCTCATTTGTACCCGACATGGTTCACACATGCTAATAGTTGCATGGCAAGACTCTGGAGCAGGAGCTGGTACAATTACTTTAATACGGTCTGTGCGAGTTGTGGCAACGGCGTGTCCATCCGCGGGCTGTATGTGCACATTGTGTGCAAGTGCCATATTCAATAAATAACGAGTTCCCTAATATGATGTCATCCTCAACGTTTAAATAGTTCCACCATCTTGTAGTGGTTCATTCCCTCTAAAGAGAGTTATTTACAAGAGCAATATAGAGATGTAAAAAGTATTCGTGAATAATGATTTGATGTTTAAAATCAAATGAGATGGGGAGCAACATTCTAACTACAAAGGACAGTTATTTGCAAGAACAATACAGAGTTGCGGGTTGCGCGCGGGCTCGCCCGGGCCAAGGGCGGGCCGTCCTTGCCCGTCGTAGACCAGATGAGGCCAGGCTGGACCCGGTCCCTTGGTTTTGCCCCATGATTATTATCTATTGCTATCATATAACGTGTTTTTGTTGATTTTGACGGTATTAAAGTCAGCAGGGATATCGGAAAACCAGCCAATATTATGGGCAAAAGGAAATTAGTGAGCCCTAAACCACTCGGGGGTAAAAAGCCAATTTCTGACTCCCAGCAAACTCTCCTGAACTATTTACCTGGGGCGGTAGGAGCACTAAATAAGCAGATCTTATCAGTGGAGGAGTCCATTGAAGGGACCTCCTCCAGGCTAAGCCAGGAGTCATTTCACCATGAAGAAATTGTTCAATCAGATTTAGGGAAAAAAGTCGAAAATCCACCTAATGGTTGTATCAAACCGAGCTCCGACAAGTTTCTTTCTATCCTCAGTGACTCCCCTACACAACCCTCCCAAAAAAGCAAAAAAATCCGAGATCCAGCGACACTAGACAACTTGAAAGATATTGCTCCAGTTGTGGTCCATTCTTCTTCCAACCTGAAAAAACAAGTGAAATGCACCCCACAGGGGAAAAAACGAGTAGGGCAGTATAAAGGCCAACCAAAGCATAAGGCTAAACTAACTAGTAGTCCCACAACCCAGTCGGAGGTCAAGAATTTGACATCTCTGGTGGAGAGATTAGATTCATATGTAAGGGTCAGGCTGGATCAGCTATCATCCAGAATGACCAACATAGAGGATCTTCTCACTAGTAAGCTTAATTCAATGGTTCAAAACTTGAATAGCTATGTTAATGCTAGTACGAATGCCAATATTTCCACAGGGAAATCACATTCTCCAACAAATATGGTTAGTACAGCTAAGAGAATAGACTTGATTATAAACACTAAAGCATTGAATGAGAACGGACCTAAAGTACTTATAGACAAAAGGGGACAGGATTTGCCTAAAACATCGTCCGACATGCATAATAGAAGTTTGATAACTCCACAGGTGTCTACCTCTCAGGCACAAACGTCTCCTTCTTACCAACAGCAAAAACAAGTATACCCAAGTATACCCAGCGATTCTTCCTCCTGTCGATCCACCGGTTGTAGATACCCACTTAGACCTCCCACCCGAAGCCACTCCTTACATTATTGTTTTGGGCAATGTACTAAACAAACAAGTTACTGAAGAGGCATCATGGGTATCCCTCAAAATCGTTACATTGGTTGAGTACTAGGGTAGGACTACATAGACAGCTATTCCAGGATTTTAAGATGGTTAGATGAGTCCAGTGGGTGGGATCACGTCAACATTTTTTGTCAGGTGATTGTATAGTTATGACATTTGGTACACCAGCGCTAGTAAATGAAATTTTGAGGTTAGGTGTAAACCATACTGTAGACGCCGTTGGGATAAGCATTTTACCATTGGGGTTTTTCTATCCTCCCAGAAGAATCAATAATTTTCGCAGTAATTATAGACATTCTTTTATCAACCAAAGTCAAATGCAGCCTATACCCATTTATAATAGATTCAATGGTCTCTCAGGGCTGGATGATAATAAATGACTGAAAGCGGTAGATACTCCAACAGGGGGACCATTAACTGTAAGTCCAAGCTTGGTTTTCTGTCAATATGAAACGCCAGTATCAGAAAACTGTCATAACAGCTTGAAAACACTTAATTTTTTTTATCTAACCGCGCAAAGCCTAGTTCCAATTTGAATGCTTGAGGGTGCGGGCCCCATTCAACTGTGGGGGGAGAGTGAAAGGGAGTTTTTTTTTTGTTGAAAATTTGTTTTTATTAGCCAATATTGAAGAACAAATACAATAATTTCGCTGTAAGTATAAGCTTCATATTCCACAGTTCTCATATGCTAGCAATATTGATTCATTTATCAAACATTTTCATTTTGGTATATTCTCAACAATTTCCCCGCAACTCCCCCCTCCCATCCTTTCCTTCCCCGGGCACTTACTTGGACATATAAAACATTCACAGCGACCCAGATGAATATATCTACTACATGATCAGGGTTTTGACACAAACCTATATAGGACTAAATACACTATGGTATATACATGTTCTTCACACGTTGCACCTAGAACTACTCTCGCTCACCAGACTAGCGTTAGCATTAAGTTCATGGGAAGTTCCACACATACCAAGTATCTCTCCCTTCGCCTAACTATCAGTTGTTGATAAATTAGATGCAGTGTCGTCACCTGTATCAAAAGCCTCCAACATAGCATTCCAATCTAAAGATATTAGGGTCTTCCTGAGGCCCCTGCGCTCTTCGCGCTGCAGTGTCGTACCTTCTGCCTTCCCCCAGCGCACTACTTCTGCCTTCCACACCTCAGGGTCTGGTGGTCTAACCGACTTCCATCTCATTGTAATGGCACGCTTGGCAAGTAGCAGGGCTAGGTCAGTGAAACGTGTGGCTACACTTTTTTTCCGTTCTGCAGGTCCCAGCCCCAGTATGGTATATTCCAAAGAGGTGTACGGTTTGCAGGGAGCCAGTTTATATAAAGCATCCTGAACCGTCTTCCAATAGTACCCCAATTTTGGGCAATTCCATGTGCAGTAGCCGCGCATCATCTGTGCCACATCTGGGGCATGTGTCAGTTGTGTTAGGGAACATTGCGTGTAAGGGATGGGGTGTGAGGTACACCCTATGCAGGACCATAAGTTGGATGAATTTAAATTTCTGGTTCCTCAACACTTTCTTTGGGAATTTGAGGATGCGTTTCCACTCCTTGTCCCTGACTGCTCTCCCTATATCACCTTCCCATTTGTCTCGCAAAGGTTGTAGCGATGTTGCCCTCCCCGTCCTTATACCACTCATTATCCATTTTGTCAGGTGACTGCCCGATCCCATGAGGTATTGCATTGTGAGTAGCGGATTCGTGGGTGGTTCTTCACCGTTCGGTGCCCATGTCCATGCGATATAACATCTCAGTCCGGCGTGCAAAAGGAACAATCCCCCCGGGGTCTGGTGCATGCCACAGAAGTCCTCAAAGGACATAATTCGGCCATCCGCGAACAGAACCCCCACCTGTGTCACTCCCGCGTCGTGCCATACTGTGAGTACCTGGTTCGACAGTGGGCCCGTTCCCATCGGGAGCCCTAACAGTGGTATCGTGGGTGCGTAAGAGGACGTGGGCGTCGTGTATTTCACCGCCCACCTCCAGCAGTTGATCGCGAGTCTGAGCAGGGGCGGCGTCACCCTGGGAATCTCCGCTCTTGGTAATAACAGTGTGTGAATGACCCCTCTCTCCCCAGTCCGCCACTGACATGCCAATTTCAGGTAAATTGCGCCCCGCCAACCAATAGGCCAGCCACTGCAATTGACAGGCATAGCTATGCGCCTGTAAATCCGGTACCCCCATCCCGCCAGCCGCTTTAGTAAGTTGTAGCTTGGCCAGGCCAATGCGCAGCCGTCCCGACCCCCACACCAGTTCCGTAAGCAAGGTATTTAACATCCTAAACATGGGAGCGGGGATTACGAAAGGCAGGTTTGTGAAGTAATAAATAAGACAGGTGGTATCACCATCTTAGAGATGGCCACTCTGCCCACCACCGACAGCGGCAATGCAATCCAGAATTGTATCTGCGATTTCAGCGTTGTGATCGCTCTTCCCAAGTTGCCATCGATCATATCCCTCGCTCCTCTGTATATCTGTATCCCCAGGTATTTGAAAGTCATTTCCGCCACCTGGAAAGTGTGTGGTGGGAAGGGCAATCGGGCAGTTGCCCCGAAAGCACCGAAGCAGAACCCATAGAACTTAGGCTCACTGATGGTGAGGCCGGACAATGCCCGGAAGTCTTCAAAGATCTCAGGGATAGGGTCAAGCCCGCCCCTCAGGTCTTGTAAATATAAGATAATATCGTCTGCATATGCTGATACCACGTGGACTGTCCCGGCCCTCCTTATGCCCCTGTGTTGTGCTGAGCTTCGAAGCTTACATAGCAATGGCTCTAATGCCAATATAAATAATAGTGGGGACAATGGGCATCCTTGTCTGGTTCCCTTGGCTATGTCCAGTTGCGCCGAGATACATCTATTTGTACAAACCCGGGCTGTTGGGCGAGTATACAGCATGCGGACCCAGGCAACGTACTCTGGTGGTATCCCAAACTTTGCAAATGTCGCAAACATGAAATCCCATCTGAGGGAATCAAATGCCTGTTTCAGGTCTAGGGAAATACAGCCCTCCGTCCCCATCAGTGCTTGCTCATGTAGCATAAGTTGGCTGAGCCTCCGTATGTTCAAAGCCGTATTCCTGCCAGGAACAAAGCTGCATTGGTCAGGGTGTATTAGCTGCGGGATGTACTGGGCCAGCCTCGTCGCAAGGACCTTACTTAGTATTTTATAATCTGTATTGAGTAAGGACAGAGGCCTGTAATTTGCTGGCTGTGTGACATCCCTGCCCGGCTTCAGGAGCGAAACTATCAGTGCCTGCAGTGATGACTGTGGTAGGCTCTGTGACCTCAGTGCTTCCTGGTATACTACATGTAGGCGTGGGGCAGAGGTCAACATAGACCCCATATAACTCGGCCGGGAGGCCGTCTGCCCCAGGGGTTTTATTCCGTGGGAGCGCACATATGGCCTGTCGTATCTCCGCGACCGTGATAGGTCGTGCCAGGTCCCTCCCCTGTTGATCCTCAAGTCGGGGCAAGTCGAGTCCCGTCATGAACTCCTCAAACGTCACTTCTGACAGTTGTCGGTGTGGGACGTACAGCGTCTCATAGTAATCCCTGAAGGCATTATTAATATCCAATTGTGTCGTGGCTGGCGTCCCTCCCTGATCAGTAACCTCTAGTATGGGCAAGTGAACTGGGGCGTCCCGCACTATACGGGCCAGCAATGGCCCGACCTCTCAGCTTGCGCGTGTTGCCTGCATGTGTACTCCCTATAATCCAGCACCCGCAGTTCTTCCAGGAGCTCAGCGTGTTGTATGTGTGCCTCCTGCAGTGGCGTGAAGGGCAAGTTTGTACGTGCAGCCTCGCATTTGAGCATAGCCAGGCGGCCCTCTACCTGTCAGAGCCTCTCCATCACATTATGTCTCAAGCCCAACCGTGTACTCATCGCCTCCCCTCTTATGGACACCTTAAAGGCGTCCCATTCCATCTGCCTCGAACTAGCCGTATCAGTGTTTATATCAAAGTAACTTGTTATCGCGTCTGTAAGAGATGCTCTGAAAACAGTGTCCTCCAGCAGTTCCGTGGTGAGGCGCCACGTTGGTATAGGCGTTGGGACCCTGCCCCATTGCAATGTGACTTCCACCGGGTTATGGTCAGAGGGAGCCTTACCCATATGTTCTGCTACCGTCACCGCCCCCAATAATGATTTGGTACAGAAAACACGGTCTATTCTGGTGTGCAGACTGTGGGGTGGGAAGTATAAGGTGTATTCTCTATTCAGTAAGTGTTTGCATCTCCATGTGTCAGCCAAATCCCATCCCTCTACGCCCACTGCGCGAGCGCGTCAGCCTGCCTCTTGCTCTCAGTGGCCTGTAGTGGTGGGTGCGATCTATCTAGTGATACGTCTAAAACTGCATTAAAATCCCCACCTATGAGCCACTGATATTCTGACCAGTCTGCCATTATTCTGTTAAGGGTAGTTAAAAAGTCGGACTGGCCGGAGTTCGGTGCATAGACACTGCCAATCACTACAGGGGAGCCATCCAACGTCCCACGGATGAACACGTATCTACCCTCTGTGTCCAGTCTCTTTTCCACCAGTTTGAAAGGAACAGAGCTTCTTAACCATATAGCCGCCCCCCTTGAGAACACAGAATAAGAGGTAGCAAACAGCTGCCCCTTCCACTTTTTGCGAAGCTTGACGCTCTCTGCACTGTTCAGATGAGTTTCCTGAAGGCATGCCAGAATGACATTCCTCCGATTCAGTTGTGCTAAATGTCTATGTCTCTTATGTATGGACCCCAAGCCTCGAACGTTCCAGGTGCACATTTTGTAGGCGTTAAGAGTCCCAATTTCGGTCTGTGTCAGGTGATTCCAATGGGCCCCGTACTAGAAGGAGTGTATGCAGTATATGTAGTGTTCCAAGTGCCATCAAAACTTGTAACCCCTCAACTTTGAGGTCCCCAAGTGAAAAACCCTGGGGTCCAAACATTATCGCCCAACGTGAGCAACAAGTAAACAGAACATGTCTTTGCTTTGGGGTGGGGGGAGTGATACCCACTAACGCCCGCTAATGATCTGTTGGTGTTACCACAGCGTGCCCTAGGCCAGTGTATCCCCGTTCTCTGTCAGCCCACTCTCGCGCAATTCTCATACGTTACCAACCAATGACTTCTAGGGTTATAATCAAAAGTTGTGTGCCACTTGAGCAGTAATTTTGGGGAAGAGCTGTAGGCTGTTGGCAGAGCCAGAGACCTCTTTATGCGTGTCAGAGTTGCTGCCCATGTCCGATTTGTCTCTTGCGTCATGCGCAGCCAGCGCTTCCTCCGTCAGCTGGGCTATCTCCGGCGTCCTCCCATCTCGAGCCGATGTTGTTCCTCCACTCGCCGTTGGCCCCTTTGCGCTTTTCCCACTCGTGTCAGCCCGTTGCTCCTTTTGGTGCCAGGGTCCTTCACCCTGGTCGTCCGCAAACGGGTCCTGCGTGTTCAGCGGTGTCAGGGCCACTTCCATCCACTCCGCCGCCTCCTCAGGCATGTCAAAGAAATATGATTTGTTTTCATATATTATTTTGAGGCGGGTCGGGAATAGAAGTGCATATTACAGGTTTCTGTCCCGTAGTTTGCGCTTTACCCCCAGGAATGTCCCTGGCCCTCAGTACCGCCGGGGTAAAGTCTGGATATACTGAGACGGTCTTGTCTTCATAACGCAGCGGTGCCTTTTCTATTGCCACTCTCAGCACTGAGTCTCTGTCTTTATAGTGCAGAAGGCGCGCTATTAACGGTCGTGGCGGCGCACCCGGCCGCGGTGGCTTCGCTGGCATTCTGTGTGCCCTCTCCACGCTATACAATGGGGTAAGATCTTGTGGACCCACAACCTTCTTTAGCCAGTCTTTCAACAAACTGCGTGGGGTTCCTTCCTTTGCTGCGTTCCGGAATTCCTAAAATTCGCACAATATTGTGGCGAGCCCGCCCTTCCGCATCGTCCATCTTGTCCCAGAGCAGTTTGAGCTGTTTCTCCATATGCTCGAGTTTCGTAGAGTGGTCCTTCTGCTGATGTATCTGGTCGTCGAGCGCGATCTTGTGCTCCGGTACTTTTTCGGCTAACTTGTTGTGGGTTGCCCTTAGAAGCGACAAGCCAGTCGCCATATTGTCCATGCACGATTCAAGCGCCTCCCTGGACGCCCTTATTTCAGCCAGTAAGAGGTCCAGTTTAGCGTCTTGTGTGCACTTGCCTGTTGGCGGTATTATCTCCATATTGGAGGTGGCCAGTGGGTCATCTAAGCCAGTAGATTGGACATCCGCATTTGTGCTCTGGTCTTGCACCTTGGCCCTGTTCTTCCCCATGGCTCTCGTCTTCAGCATGGTGGTGGTGAGATCCGTCTTGCGCTCTCAATGTCAATGTATTCGGTGCCGTCCCGCTGCTGCCGCTCACTCACCAGTCAGGGACGTTCCCACCCGCACCTTTTCGTGTGAGGGGCCAGGTGCACTTCAGCTTTAGGATCTCGGCCGGTCAATCGTCGGGCCCTTGTAGCACCACTTACCCGTGCTTGTTAGGCTGTCCGCTGCCTCCCCCACCAGTGTTCGGTGCGTCACAACAGCCAGGAGTGTGGGTGGTCGCCCTTCTCAGCACCTCAGGAATCGGTGTAGTATGTAGTCAGCAGTCCGGTGAGCTACTCTCCACCCCTGGCGTCATCGCCCGATCAGGGCACTGCAGCAAGAGTTCCACGAGGTCCAAAGCAGGTCCTGTCCGTGTCTGTTGTCCACTATAGCGCACCACAGCGGTTCCCTCCGCCGTTTTGGTGCTCCGGTGCGCTCAGTGATGCTTCGGCATCGGTCCCGGCACTGGTCGCAGATAAGCCGCTACGGTCTCGGGTGTGTAATGGCAGACGCTGCGGCGAGCTCAAGATGGCGTCCCCCTGTTAAGGTCCGGCCGCCGCGGCGCGTAACTGTGTCAGCACAATAAAGGAGTTCTCCTCCAAGGCAAATATATGTCTCGTTGTGGCCCGTGGGTCCCCAAGCTAGTCCTCAGCACCACTGTAGCTCACCCACGAGGCCTGCGAGGCTACAGCCACTTCAGGCACTGGTGCACCAAACACCGCATTTACGCGCTTCCAGGATGATCCGGCGCCTGCCCAGTATATGGCGTCCTCGCTGCCCTGCACACTCACTGGCCGTTTTGCAATCAGTAGTGCCAGGCACCTCTCCAGCCGGTTACTCCGCCACAGTATGGGACCGCCCGACTCCACCGGTCTCTGCTTGTTTCGGCGCCGTCAGATCTCTCCGAGCTCGGCTCCCCGGCTGGTATGGGCCGTGGCTCCCTCCCCGGAGCTAGGCCTCTTCGGACCGGACTTCGTGCTCCCTCCCAGGGGAGTCCCAGGGGTCGCAGCTTGTGCCTTCACGCTCGCCACACACTTGGCAATCCCAGAGTTTGAGTGGGCGTCCCGTGGGATACGGGGAAGCAGGATATTTAGCTAGTATTTGGGGCAGAAGATGGAGCTAGCTTAAAACGCGTCCGACATGTTCGGCTCGTGGCCACGCCCCCGAGTGAAAGGGAGTTGATGGCCTCCACATGAAATGCAGACTCATCCGTGCAAGTTCCGACATTCCAGCTCAAACCAAGAGGTCTGAAACTGGATATTGTCTTTTGGAACGTAGCAGGCCTTCACTCCAAAAGTACAAATGACACTTGGTTGGAATTGGTGGGGAACCATAACATCCTCTGCTTACAAGAGACTTGGTTAAACACCCCAATTCATTTGGAGGGGTATAAGACTTATTTCTCCAAGGCTATGCCTTCTATTTTGCGAAGACTGAAGGGAGGGTCTAATAACGTATATATCCAATGTCCTAGCTATCAAGGAAATAGTTCCACTGAGGTTGGAAAGTAACTACCAGATCCTTATGTTAACTGTAAACAAGACGTCCATCTATTGTTTGGTAAATTTATATAATAACCTTAACCAAATCGATTTAATTGATGTTCTAAACAAGATTTCCTGTTTTTTACAAGAATTGCAAACAAAGTATAATAATAAATTGTTTAGGCTGATTTGGAGCGGAGACTTTAACTTATCACTGTGTAAAAAGAATAATACTAACAACTGTGGTATTCAGGACGAGGGCGGGAATAATTTAACTCATTTTATTGATACGAATATTGGCAACGGCATGAATAAGATTTTGTTTGTAATGGAGCTGGGGTTTGCCAATCGACTGGTTGTCCCTTCGGTTACTTTTTCCCCTACATTTAATGGCAGGGGGCTCTCAAGTACAATTGATTTTAAATTGGCTTCTCACAGTATTGCACCCAACATGCGAAAGTTTGACACAATAAACAACGCGGTTAGCGATCATTTTCCCAATACCCTCTCACTACTTGTAACAACTGTTTCGGCGGAGCCAGACTATTTGAGTCTCATGGATCAGCAAACTATGAAATTGAATAGACTTAATGGTTTTTCTATAAAATGGGAAAACAATTGACCAAGCTACGATAACAGCTAAAGTGGTTAAGCGAGCCTTGTCTTCACTTGAAATTTATCTTAATTCTAACTCTTCTTCTGCAGAAATATTGTCTAGGTTTGAAACCATCACTAGAATTGTAGAAGAGGAGCTATGTCAAAAACAATTAAAAAAAGGGAATATTAAAAAGGGGTGGTTTAACACAGAGTGCAAAAAAGATTACTCGATATTAAAAACTGCACTCCATAAAAGCAATCGAGATAAAGAAGAGATTATTAGACTTAGAAAGGCCTACAATGTGGCCCTAAAAACTCGCAAAACTGCGATAAAAAATGGCCAATGCGACCAACTACACAAGAGTTGTTCCACGAATGATAGCACCAATTTCTAGAGAGTAGTTAAATCCCCCTTTCTTTCAGATACAAATGATTCCCCAAAGATAGACGTCGCTGTGGATGACAAAACATGGGTTAATCACTTCTCCCAAATATTTAGTCTGGCCTCGGATGCAAATCTGGAGCATATTGAGGGAGATGCGAGGGAACCATTTTTTATCCAGTCAGTATACCCAATCCAATTAACTTTTACACACATGGAGGTGATAAATGTCCTAATGGCCTCCAAATCTGGAAAAGTACCTGGGCCCGATGGGGTCCCGGTGAATCTTTTTAAATATAATTTGTACCTATGGTCCCCCATTCTTACAAGAGTGCTTGAAGCTGCCAATACTGTAGGTCTAATTGAATCCTGGTCCACTTCAATTCTAGTACCGTTCTTTAAAAAGGGCGACCAACACAGTCCAACGTGTTATTGACATATATCCCTCCTAGATTCCCTTGGTAAAGTCGCTGGCTGCATCCTTTTAGAACGACTTCAGGATTGGGCCACAGATCACAAAATAAATTCTGACCTGCAGTATGGGATTCGCGAAGGACTTGGAACTGTGGATCAGGCCTTGAACCTTTCACTTTTAATAGGGAAATATGCTCAAGCAAAAGGGGGGTATTTGCACATGGTCTACGTCAACCTGACGCCTTTGATTGCGTCATTCATACAAAATTGTGGTCAATCATTTTAGCAATGGGGTGGGTCCACCACTGGTAGCCATCCTTCGTGAGCTCTACTCAGGTGCATCAGCAAGAGTCAGGTACGGACTAGGGGGAGAACTTACTGAGTCATTCCGTTAGAGGGGGGGTGAGGCAAGGCTGTGTCCTGGCTCCCCTCTTATTCACCCTTTATACTAATGGGCTAGAAGCAGTGATGTTGGAAGGGAGTCAGGACTTGCCTACCATTTGTCGTCGACTAATACCGGCATTACTATATGCCGACGACGCAGTGATTATGGCAAGAACTCCCCTGCAGCTTCAGTGGGTTTTAGATAAATATTGTAGCTTCATGAAAAGTCTGAACCTAATGGTAAATATAAAAAAGACTTATGTAATGCACGCAGGTCTCAGACCAAAAAAGATAAACAATATATTTATAAATAACATTAAGTTGGAGCGCACAACTTCCTATCCTTATTTAGGGATCTCAATTGATAATAAGTCTAAATGGACGCAGGCTGTAAATGCGAGGAAACTGTTATTATTTAGGGCTACTACTGCCCTTGTGGTATTTGCTCAGAAGATAGGGAAGAGGTCCCCCCCAGAAATGATAAAGATTTATCAAGCTAAATGTATTAGTGTAGCAAGCTATGGCGCAGGGGTATGGGGCCATGCTAAGGTGGATGCACTACAGAAGATTGAGAACACTTTCTTGAGATACCTACTTGCAGTCCCTCAGAGCACCTCAACATACTGCTGCCATGTAGAGTAAGGGTTGGACTACATATCGGATATTATTAGAATCCAACCGATTATGTTATGGCATCGTGTCTGGACATCAGAACAGTGTGACTTGACACAACGCCTTATTCAGGATTGTCTGATGCTCAACAAGATGTATAAGATCAGATGGCTAGTTTCCATGATTTTATTGGATGATTTAGGTCTTGTGAGATATTTCACCCATCCACCAACCATCTCTGAGATCTAGAGGAAAGAATTTAAAAAGCTATGTTTGTTGCATCTAGGGCAATTGCGACTTTCCAATGAAATAGGAAAAAGCTCAGTGCAGCATATCTTAGCCATTCAGACCACCCTTACTGTGCAGCCCTACCTAAAGTATCATTTGAATTCATATGAAAAAATGTTATTGACTCGTTTTAGACTTAACATTTTCCATCGCCTAATATCCTTCCTTCAACAGAATGATTGGTCTATGAATTTATCTGTGTGTCCGTGTGACAATATTTCTCTACAATCTCCAATCAACATAGTGTTGTTTTGTAGATTTTTTGTAAATCCACAAAGACGATGGATAGTTCCTATATTGAGATCAATGGGATTACGAGGTTGTTGTCCAGCCTTTCTAGTGCTCCAATTTTTGGGAAAATGAACTGTATGCTAAATCTATAGCCTGTTTTCTGAAGTTTTGTGTCAACCACCGTCCTAATCTTGGCGCAGGCATTTTAATTTAAAGTACTCTTTTTTAAATATTGAATCTTTTTATCAGTTACTGAATTCACAATGTATTGATGTATTGACTGATTGTATTGAATTTATTTATTGCTTGATATTGCTCTTATCTGTACTTTTATGGTTTTTCTACAAATTATGGAAACCGAATAAAGGAAAAGTGAGTGAGTGATGTAACAGTTGGTCAAATTTTTTACTTGTAAAATAGTTAATATGTAGCTCTTGTTATCCCCTCTGAAGATATCCATCTCAAATTATTTGGAACAAAAAATACTTTATTTAGAATAGGAAAACTCAACTGATGTTGAAGAATCCTTCCTTCCCAACTTCCACATACTATCACGAATAGTGTATTTAGTCTATCACATTGTAGAATGTCTACTCTAATGAGCAATTCTTAACAAACTACACTGTAGTCCAGTGTTTAGACATGTTGCATTAGAATCTATTTACTTAAATGAATGTATAATAATCCTTATGTTATAGATTACCAATGCAGAATATGCTTATGTCCACAAGTATGATCAGAACACGATGAAGCCATTATTGTAAATAGTAAATAGTACATGCCATAACTATTGTTCAATGAATTGGATTTGTGTCACTTATCCCCACCTTCTGCCATTAGTCTCACAATCTTGGGGTCACTATCCTCTTACAACACCTATGACATTTAGAACTAGCAGTACCTGTTGTATCTAATCTCTATTAACTAATTACACAAAGCAGCACCACAATAAAACTAAAATGAAATCTTGATACTGCAATCCTGCAGAACGAGTACTGCTATTTTTAATCTAACTTCTTTATCTATGTTTCAATCACTATCCTCCTTGAGCACATTTCACTGTTGGGATACAGATACGACTGCATGTAATAACTAATCACTATAAATATTCACTAATTTCACATAGCTCTTGGTGGTGAGCTTTCTTCTTTCTCTACTTTTCTTTTTCATTTTCTGTTCCTTTTCTTCTGTAAAAACATTACAGGTGTTTGTGGTTCGATCCTCTATTTCAGCCTTGAAAAAGCCCTGGTCCGATTGACACTGTGGGGTGAAACACGTGTCGGCTGTTCAGGATCTTTTCATGTACTTATTTTTAAAAAGAGAAATGGATAAAGGAATACATTGGAAATCGGTTGGTTGATTGCTTTATTTCGATATGCATATATCATAAAAGCATTACAAAAATATAAAACAGCACATCGTAAAAAAGACTGTACATTTTAAAATAGAAGAATAAAAACAGCAATTAATCAGAATAAATTAGTTAAGAAAAAATTACATTGATATAGACAGTCTTTTTAGTCGGATCAACCAGGCCCATTTTAAAAATTTAGATACGGCACAGACAATGGGAGGGGCTGTATCAGTTAATAAAATCCGGAGGGCCACCAAGTACTGTCGAGTGCCCAGTTCTCTGCAAATTGGTTTAATCCAACGTGATCCAGGGCGCGCATAATCCGGGCATTCAAAAAGAAAGTGTGCCACAGTTTCGGGTTTGTCAGTACATAGGGCACAATGGCGTGATGCCGGCTGAGACATATTCCACCTAGAGCAGAGGACGGCAAGGGGTAGAGTCCCTAGTCTGAATTTAATGTAGAGAGCCCGGTCCATGGCAATGGTAATAATGTCCAAATAGGGCTCAAAGGCAACAACGTCTTTTATTTTCAGATAAGCTGCGGTGGCATTGCAGTGACGTTGGTTGCTGATGAGCTTGGTGGAAACCCATTCCCAGTATAGTTTTTTTAGGGACTCCTTTGGGGGAGCTGAGTGGTTGGACCAGCAAGACCCCAATCCTAGGTCCCCTAGCAGGTGTTTAATGTCCCTAAGCCATTTAATCTTCTGCCGACCGTCCGAACACATCACCTCTGCCAGCCCGTCGGCATAGGATTTTAACTCTGGGACCCTCCACAAGCGAGCCCAAAGCAGGAGAGGTCGGAGGCGAGCCTGGTCCTTAATTGATTTGCAGCCTGCGTCCATTAGCACCGGGACTGTCGGGGTACTCAACGGAATGGCAATGAGATCCTTAATAAATTTATTCTCTGCCTTGGTCAGAGACTCCATGTTGCCTAGGCCCCATAGTTCGGCTCCGTAGAGTGATGCGGATACAGCTCGAGCTTTATAGATGTCTATTAACGGGGTTACACAGTGTTTTGATGAATTGCTGTACTCCTTAAGGAGGGCCCCCCCACCCTTTTATGACCAACTGTCATTTTGTTAATATGGGCAGTCCAGCTCATAGCATCGCTCAGACGGATTCCCAGGTAGTCGAATTCTGCCACTCTTTCAAGGGGGATAGAGTTCAAAATAGGGGGGCGGCCAAGTTTACGGGGGGTGCATGATTAGATACTTTGTTTTGTCCATATTGATGACAAGTCTTCTGGTAGTGCAAAAATCCTGGAAGCGGTTCAGGAGCTTCTGGAGGCCTTGGGGAGTTTTCGAAATGAGAAGGGTGTCATCGGCGAACAGCAGTGTTGGAATTTTTACGCCGCCCAGTGTGGGGGCGTCTGCTGGCTCACCAAGCAGGTGCTCTACCACCCCATTTACATAGAGGGAGAATAGGGTGGGAGCTAAAACACAGCCCTGCCGGACCCCCCTCACGACCCTGATCTTGTCGGTCTTTTCCCCCTTCAGCCCCCATCTAACCTGGGCATAGTTGGCATTATGCCATTTTATAAGGAGGTTTAAGATGTAAGGGGACATCCCTAGACCATACAACACCCTCCAGAGTTCCTCCCTAGGAACCAGGTCAAAGGCAGTCTTCAGATCTATAAAAGCCAAGTAAAGACTGCCTTTGTCTAGCTCCACCACCTTCCAGTACAGTAACAGGAGCCTAAACACTTGTTCGATGGTTCCTGTGCCTGAGCGAAACCCAGCTAGCATATCAGACAGTATGTGGTTGTCATCCACCCGTTGGAGAATCCTCCCCAAAATTGCTTTACCCGCCAATTTCTGGGTTGAGTCTATAAGGCTTATTGGCCTGTAGTTCCCTGGTAGATCCCGGCAACCCTTTTTATAAATTGGGACTACCTCTGCCCCTTTCCAGGAATCAGGCACAGATCCTCCCTCAATAATGGCATTAAGAAGGGCCGAGATCAATACCCCCCATTCTTTTGGATAGGCTCGAAGAAGGTCCCCTGGCAGCCCATCCGGGCCGGCAGCTTTTAATGGCACCAAGGTTTTAATCAGGTTCGTGACCTCCCGTGCAGAAAACAGATCCAAGTCTCTATCCAGGGCATATGGAGGAAGGATGAAGGGCTCATTAAGTGAACCTTCAACAGCGGAATAGAGTGTCTTAAAATGGTTAAACCACGTCTGGGCAGTAATGGTGCAGGTCCTCAGTGTGTCATCGGGACAATTCCTGCTGCCCACCAGGTCCCAAAAGCCTTTGGCATCTCTCCCTCGGCTAGCAGCCAAGAGGTCCTGCCAGTAATTGTCCTCCCACTCCTACTTGGCGTTTTTTTGGCAGAGAGAATAATGCCTTCTTGCCTCCCTGGTCCTAGTATATATTTTGGATTTAACTGCTTCGACGAGCAGTGTCTTCGCCTCCCTGCACTTACGATTGAACCAGCCTTGTCTAGCCCGTGGACAGAGTTTCCTCCTATTGGCACTAGCTGGGACAACAAAAAGGTCGCTAATAGCCTGGGTTAGGCTACAGAACCTAGCGGTCACCTCCAGCAACCCATCCTCCGGGGAGTCAAGATTTTCTAAAGCTGCAGCTAGAAGCAGCCTTATGGTGGTAGTTTTCTCCACTGAGAGCGACAGCTTAGCCCACTTTAGCCGTCGTCCGCAGTTGGAGACCGATGACATATTCGGGGCAGGGTTACAAGCGGTTCTGCTCCCTGTACCAGTTAACCACCTATGGGACAGTGTAAGCGAGAGGAGGTTGTGATCACTCTCAACGGAGGGTATAATCACCATATCTTTTACCATGCTCCACAGGTTTACGTCAAGAAGAAAATAATCTATTCTTGACGTGTGCCCAGGCCTGTTATATGTATGGGCTCCCGCTTTGTCAGAACCAGTCCTGCCATTAGCGGCCTTCAGGTCAAACTCCATTGTTAGGGAGTTAATCTGGAGCACCACTTCTGTCCATTTTTTAATTGGTCTGAGTTCTAAAGCTGGTATCCCCCACCTATTATCATTTTCCTCTTGATCTTGTGAGATTACGGGGCCAAGGGGCTCAAAGGTGCAATTGAAGTCACCCGCAACCAAAGTACAGTGCTTGTATGGTGAGGATCGAAGTGAGGCTTCCAGGCAGGCTATAGTTGGGGATTCTCTACCCCCCTTCATACCTCGGGCATAGATGTTGAAGATGTTTAGAATAACTCGTCCCTTGGGATTTTTCAGGGAGATGTTAAGAAGGTCCGGACATTTGGTGTCCCGCTCCTCCACCCTGCAATTAAGTGCAGAAGCCACCCAGATGAGGAGGCCACCCGAGGGGCGACCCCTGCCAGTTTCTGAGTGAACAGCTGGTAAGTGGTGGGTAGAATATCCTGCCTTGTTTGGGGCTCCTTACTCCAGGTTTCCTGGAACAGGCATATGGAGTATTGCTCCACAAGCGAGTTCCAGTCGGGCAGTGCCAACTTCCTGTCCAGACCAGCAACATTCCAGCTGAGAACCCTAATAGGTGGGTCCGCCACAGCCGCAATGCTACGGGTCTCGACAGGACCGAATAAGTCCACAACACCCACAGTAGGACAAACAACTGTAGGGTCAAGTGGCACCCTCACCTCCCTTAGTTCCCCTGTGATCTCAAGGGTAGCCTGTTCTTCTGGTGTGGTCAGAGGGATATTATTTTTAGCAGTAGGAGGGGAGTGGACGCCGGAGCACCGGACCACCAGAGCCTCCTCAGGGGCATCGCGAAGTCAACAGCCCCAAGTGCCCCAGTTCGGTATTGGCAGAGCTGTGTGTGACTGCGCTACAGTTGTTGCTGGATGCCATTGACCGTAGGCGCTATTTTGGGGTAGGAACACAGGATGGTTAACTAGGGGATTCGAGGCCGGCCGCGGGTAGAAGAATGATAAATCAACTGCTTCAACTCCGGGACCGGCCGCGGCTCGCCATAGACTGCATATTGAGTGGGCAGCTCTTATGTCTTGGAAATTGACCACCACACAATCTCCCTCAAATAGTTTTTTTCCCTGTCCGATCCAACCCACCCTGCGAACGCCAAGAATCAGGCCGTCCACGCCCAATGGAAGGGGTCTGTTGGCTTGCAGCCAGTGGATGACCTTATTCTTTAGTGCCTGGTGGGTTTCCTGCTGGGTGTCCTTCAGGGGGGAACCTTGACTAGGACAACAACGTATGGTTGACACTCAGGGGGGAGATTGACTGGGGGGCACTTGCGTATCGCCTTTTGTGGAATGGCCACTGGGGAGGGATTTTTAGGTGGACATGTGGATGGGTTTGCCTTTAGAGTCGTGACTACTCCACTAGCTTTAGTGGGCGGGGCGGCCAAAGGTTTGGAATTAGGACCGTCTCCTCCTTTTTGCCGCTTCTTTTGGGCAGGGTTAGGCGTGGGTGATTTCACTGCTGAGGGGGGTCTAGCATGCACCTGGGCGACATGAGTAGTAACAATCGGCCTTGCCTGTTTTGCACCAGCTAGGGGAGCTGGTGTAATGACATTCCCAGTCGCTTGTGCCTTAGCAGGCAATGCCGATTAATGTCCCTGTGGTGGGCCCACAGAATCCCCTTTTCCTATGTTCCCGTCTGCGTTATCCTCCCTGAGCTTTGGCTGTAATTTAAGCAAGGTTTTCAGGGAGAAAAAATTGTCCCTGGTGGCCTGCTCGAATCTGTCTAACCTATCCCCCAGACTCTTAACTTGGTCAATGAGTGGTACCAGCAAAGACTTAACTAGTTTCTCGAGGGGGTCAAGTGAAGGACCCTCGTTTGCAGGTATAAGTAATGCCGGGACCGAGGAGTGGGACTGTGAGGTGTCGGCGGCAGGCTGTAGAGGGGTAAAACTCCCAGATGGTTCAGGCCCTCCAGAATCTGGATGCGTAGGACACCCTTTGGGACTGTATCCTAGGACGCTTATAAAGCGAGGACTAACAACCCTTCCGGATACTGGTCGCCCTTTTCCTTTTCTTATGTACCCGGCCCGTTCATGTCTGGGGCAACGGTTTTTGGCCTGGTGTTGGTACATCAGAACAGGATTGTGACTTATGGCCAGATGAGATAGCTATAGATGGAACGGGGCAGGGCTCTACAACAACTGTGCTGGGGCTGGAGGGAAGAGGATTGGTTATCAGACTTTCTATCCTATCGATTCCTGCCTCTATAGCTACAATATGTGGCTCCCCGGACAGGATCACAGGCAAGGGAGGGGTAGGATAGGTGGAAATTGGGGACAGAGCATGAGCAACAGCTCCCAGGGAAGAGCGTTTGGAGGGAAAGGAGTCTTGTGAGAGGCGACGTTCCGTCATTGCAATCTCCTTTTCAATGACAGCAGCTACCCTGGTAATAAATTTGTCCATTGTGCCAATCATAGTACCCCCTGAGGCACTTTCTCCGCCGCCCCTCAAAGCTTTGCCAGAGCGGGTTGACATATTGGCCTCGGGACCCACAGGTAGACTCCGAGATCTTGGTCCAAAGGCTAAGAAAGTAAGAGGGGTGGCCCAGCCCAGCCTCTGTCAGCCCCTGACTGCCACAGACTGCCTGCCCTTTGCTCGGGCTTCGCTCGGCGTCCCGCTCGCGTCCCGCTGAGCGGAAAACCGTTGTTTATGAAGGGGCGTTGCGGACGGGGGGCGTGTCTTGCTGGGGGCGCGGCCGTGGACACCTGTGCAGCGCAGGGACTCCTGGTCTTGAGAGTCCCTGCGGCGCGCGCCCTCGGTTACCTCGTGGTGCTCCCTCCTCCTTCCAGCCACTGTCAAACACTCCCGCAGCCTCGACCCCACGCCTCACGCCGCGCAGCGGCACCCGCGAAGCGGGTGCTGCAAGCTGTTAAGACGCGGCAGGGCGGTCAATCCCTCCAGGGATACGGGGAGGCAGGCAGGATGACAAGGGAGTTCGGCGTTTGGAGCAGCAGCCGGTGAGTTTCCACAACACACAGGGTCCCGCTTTGAGTTGGAAGACTTCCCTCTTTTGTTTCCTGGTCGGCCGGGGGGCGTGTCTTGCTGGGGGCGCGGCCGTGCACACCTGTGCAGCGCAGGGACTCCTGGTCTTGAGAGTCCCTGCGGCGCGCGCCCTCGGTTTCCTCGCGGTGCTCCCTCCTCCTTCCAGCCACTGTCAAACACTCCCGCAGCCTCGACCCCACGCCTCACGCCGCGCAGCGGCACCCGCGAAGCGGGTGCTGCAAGCTGTTAAGAAGCGGCAGGGCGGTCAATCCCTCCCGGGATATGGGGAGGCAGGCAGGATGACAAGGGAGTTCGGCGTTTGGAGCAGCAGCCGGTGAGTTTCCACAACACACAGTATGTAGAATATTTGTGCATAAACATAAAGGAGGAGGCACTCTCACACAGAAGGAATGCTCAAAAAGTGAGGCATAAAAGGTGCAATACCTCAAGAATAGCCTCTCCTAAAACTGATTAAAGGCATTAATGCCCAGGAAGAGATCTCTGGAACCTTTTTCTAGAAACCACACATTTACTTAATCACTGCAAACCAACCAACACAAAACTCAAAATTGCACATTATTACACAATAACACTGCACTCCACCACACATCTGGTGCAGCACCGGGTTGCCACAGGTACATTTACAATTCGTCTGTACATACAAAACTTAAAATTTCTTCAGGCCATTTCCTTGGGTAGCTCATGGACAGATTCCCATCGTCCCACCTGCATAATGCGCTGTGCGGACATGCCCGCCCTAAAGGCTGTAGTTGCTGCCCCTATCCTGAATGAATGGCTGCAGAAGCGTTTGCCAGGAACATTGTTGCCTGACAAAGTTAAGCATGTCTGCATTATTTGCCAAACCTGAAACTTGGTAAGGGGCGTGCTGCCTGCATTTACCAGTAGAGAACCCTCTACAGCCGGGCCATGGCCATGTAGGCGGCAACCAGACCCACTGAGCAATACCCCGTGTCACCCAGTTGGTGCAACCAGATCACCCTCTCCTCCCCGGCCTGATCCGTTTTTGATCTTCTTGCTACAATTTTGAGGGAAGCCCCAGAGAGTACTGCATCCTATCCCTTTAATGCCACCCCAGACGTGACTGATTTGGATCATGCCACTAACTCGCTGATTCTCAGTGCCCCGAAGAAAGCTAGGCTGAAGGTAGCTGAAGAAAGGGCAGCTTCAAAAGCTGAATGGGTTGCCTTGTGCACACAGTCAAGCATGGCCTGCAGTGTCTTGAATTCAATGGGGGACCTAGTATCAGGTGCATGTGGCTCCCTCCGCGCCCAGCCCTTTATTGCCACCCTGATCAGGAAGGATTTGGTAGGATAGTCCTGGCCCCTCAATTTAGCATGATGACTAAATGCCAACAGGTGGCCAACAGTCCAGGAGTATCTTTTCCCTTTATCCTTGGCCCATACTATAAAGGTTTGCACCCTCTGCTCCAAGGCTGTCCCCCTTTCCTCCTAGGCTCCCACCACTGAGCAAAACACGGCAATGTAAGCCCTATAGCGCTTCCCGGGCTAGTGAGGCACTTCTTGGAAGAGTAGCTGTACATTGGTTATGGTCGAAGAAGATTTATGAAAGGTTACTTAATATTGCATAATGACTGACTGTGAACTGAAAGAAAATAAAAATATCTTTGGCATATATTTTGGATAGAAGCCTGATTAGTTTGAAAGAATTGGATCTTCTGTGTGATTTAATGAGGTTAAAATAAACGAAGTGCATTATTGCAAGACCCCACCATCTTAATAGTTCAGGATATCATGGGCAATGCTTGACACGTCATGATCAGAAATCCTGTTAGCAAGATAATGGAATGTGTTTATTTCATAATTGGTTGACTGTTTGGTACGACTGGATATGTGTTGTTTTTTGCTGTAGAGATATGGCACGAAAGGAAGGGTTTCTAATTGATATATATCGCCCTAACTGGATTCAGACAAATTGTTTTGAGTGCATATGTCAGCAGACTAATCCCTAGCGGAATATTTGTTTCGAAACAGTAGGAACCCAAATATGGGTGTTTTATATTAACGGATGAACAGTGAGAACAAGTTTAACTTCCCTTATAAATAGTACTTGGAATGTGTATATTTTTGAAAAGTGTAACCTGATCGGAAACGGGCAGTGATTGATAGTATTTTAGGCAGAAAAGATATAGGGACTGATATACTAGAGTGTGTGAAGGCTGGAAACAAAAGGAAAAGAGGGAGCGGACTTGATTTGAAGCATATATCCAATCCAGCGTGACTCAGGATCGGTTGAAGGTGAACCCATGATCCTACGGGCTTGGTATGCGGAACGGTCTTGGAAAGTGTATTTAGCTTGTAAATTAGGTGGTTTTAAACTCACTGATGAGATTGGTGAGTGGGAGAAGGGCAGTCCTGTGAGACTCAGAATTGGTTGAAGTTGAATACTTGGCATCCGGTTTTGTAATTGGGACAGTCTTGGGACTGTCAGTTAACAGGAAGAGGGATAGCGGACCGGTTTGGAGGCAGTGAATTCATCATGTAAATGAGGGGGTTTAAGTGCGCTGGCGTGATTGGTAAATTAGAGATTTAAATAAGGGCAGAGCGGGACACTCGCATTACAGCGGATTTATCGGACCGGCTGTAGATGCGGTGTGACTTGAGGAGGCTGACCGTAGCCGTTCGGCAAGGTATATCATGAAGCGAGCAATTTTAGGAGGTGCAATTATTCAGGGTGGTATGGAATAGAAACCAAGTAAATTTACATTATCCATGTAGACTTACACAGATATATTTCTGTAAATTGTATACTTTTCAGATACAGATTTGGATCGCATAATAATACTGATTAAGACTTTCCTGTTGGGAACGGTACGGACAAGAATATCACAGATATAGGTGAGAATGGCATGGCGTGGCGCATGGGATAAGGAGACAATAATGAGGGATAAGGGGTGGATTTGGTAGATACTATCAACATGAATTACACCTACAATACATCTCTTATACCGGTTTTTGACAGATCATTAAACTGTTGGAGGCCGAAAATATTGTTTCTGTATGCAAGATCAGGAAGAAGATAATATATCTGTTGAATACTGGAGGAGAGGACCCTTATGACTAGATGTCTGACAGAGGAAAGATAAGTGGGGAGGATGAATGAATACAATTGGTTCTAATAAAACACTGAAAGGGATGCAAATTGGTGTCTTCACACAGTTTTCGCTTAAATATTTGGAGAGGAAGGCAATTCTGTTATCCAGGAAGGATCACAGAAGAATTGTGGGTCTTTCTACATAAATTGATCGTTTATATTATAGGAGGTACGTCAAATATAATTTTCCTTTTAACGGAATTTGTTAAGGGACAGGGGATATAGGGATGCTTAGAAGGTTGCTATGCTTTATTATGTAGTTACTGTGGAGGAGGAACTTATAATGAATTGTCCTAGTTATTTTGATGGGTGTACCAACTACAGTGATTTCTTAATAGTAACAGGTCTGATTATGCTGATTTTGTTTGGATTGAACATAATAGCATGTATAAATATGTGATTTGAGATTTGCAATGCATATGCATAATATTTGCTTTTAATGTTTGAATATTATTTTTGCTATAGGTATCTCTTCCCGAAATTGCAGATTGTTAAATTGGCAGGTTTTTATGGAGTATTGGTAGAATTACCAGTACTGGTCGAAATGTATATTTTTTGTTGAAATTAATCATGTAATGAATAGTGATATTATGTTTTTTCTACTTTACAGCCCTGATAATGTCCCCAGGTGGGCCAAAACTGGTAGGCTGTGCAAATCTATAATTGTTTTGTTTGATATTGGACTACATAATATTTCAACACTTTTGGAAGAAAATAATTTCATGAAAATAAAGAACTGAACATAAAGCAGACATCGGAATCTGATTATTGGGACTAGAATATTTAATTGTTGATTGATTAGATAAATGTGCTCCTTCCGGACTTTGTATATTATTGGGTATGAGAGTGGTCTTGTAGGTGGGTCACATGAAGTTTAGTGTCTGAATTCACAAATAGCTACTTCATTGAATTATTTATTTTAATACTTCCCAGTGCATACCAGGTTATAACCCCCATTGTCATTCATTATTTAGTTCTAAAAAAGTTGTTCACATACACACAATGGGGCCTATTTATGAAACATTCAGCAGTTCAGTGCAGCAACTCACCTTCTGGGCTGCACTGCGTGACAGGGAAAGGAGAGGAATGTGCTGCGTTTAAGACAATACAGAGCATTCCTGACCTTTCCTCTGCAATGGCACCCTTTTAGCAGCCTAGTGCCAGTGCAGGCACCTTTGCACCACGGTGTAAGGGTGCCTGCATTACATGCATTGCTTGCAGGATTGTTTTTGTGCAGGAAGGTGTGCCTACCTGCACAAAAATAATCCTGAGAGATATAGTCCTCTTTTTATATGTGCTGTGGAATGCAGCACACATAGAAAGAGGAAGTAACAAAGAGAAATAAAGTTATTTCTCCTTGTATGTCTCTCCTGGGAAGGATATATTTTTACCATATTGTTTACTAGTTCTGGTAAAGTTGGAAACGTGTCAAAAACCATGGGAGTTCCATGGAAATGCCCACGCAATGCCCCTGTAACATCTTCCCAGGGCAGAGTAAGGCAACACAGTGATTTGTGCTGTGTTGCCTTACTCTAGATTTAGGGAGCCACTCAGGGCCTTACAATATGTCCTTGTGTGGCTTCATGAATCTGACTTAAGGTTTGCGTTGCTCTTGCACCATGTTGCTTGATGCAAAAGCAAAGCAAGCCATCTCGTAAACAGTCTCCAATGTTTTGTGCACAAGGAAGGCCATCTTGGAATGGATAAAGACCATTCCAAGTTTTTTACTATTGAAAGGTGGTTTGTTAGGAGGTGCAAGTAGGTACCAAGAGCTAGTTACAGCTTCCTGTATATAAACAATTATTCACAGCGTTTTGATGTTTCTTTGTGTACTGCACAATGCAGCACACATAGAAACTACAAAAATTAGGACAGATAGTATTTTTCCTCGTTTTCTCGTGTTAAGACGAGATTTTCCCTGGTCCTAATTTTGGTGCTGCCCCCTATTTATGCCAGATTTGTAAATAGGGGGGCATTGTCAAAATTAATGGTTGTTGCAGCTGAACGCTTACTATAACACCCATTGCCAATCCTTTCACGCTTAGTATAGCATGAAATGGTGCCTTATTTGCAAGACAGCATTAAACCACATTTAGGGCCTGATTAGGATTGCGGTTTTCCCGCATTCTCCGGGCCGGCAGAAGCCACCGCCGGTCCGGAGGGTGAGGGAAAACCGCTGCGGAGGCACAGAAGACCCACCGCCAAATTAGGATGGCGGTGGGTCTCAAATTCCGTCTGCTGCTTTTCCGCCGCTGTCGCCTTCCGACCACGGCGGAAAAGCTCTAACATGGCTGGTGGTGTCTGTCAGGCACCGCCAGCCATATGAGGATGGCGGAAAACATATGCTTTTCCACGGCAGCTTTTCTGCCGTGGAAAAGCATACGGAGATTGCCTTCGGGGGCCCGTTGCAGGCCCCCTTGGTGATGGGGGAGGGTGCACATGGGGGGTACCTATGGTACCCCCCTGCATTTGCGTGGACAAAGCGGTGGGCACCGCGCGGTGCCTGCTGCTTTGTGCACGCAAATGGCGTGCATGCTTTTTTAACATTGTGGCGGGTGCATTTTGAAGCTGCACCCGCCGCAATGTTAAAGATTGATGATGTGACCGCCACCCTGGCGGTCACATCCTAATCTGCATGGAGGGACCTCCGCAGCCCCTGCGGACGGTCCCTCCCACTCTATGGTGGCGGACTGACTCAGGTCCGTCCGCCATCATAATCGGCCCCTAAGTGGCTAATGCTGCTTTGTAAAGAAGGCAAAACCTCTATCGCCACATGAAAGCTATTAAAAGTGATGTTCCTGTGATGCTAGGGGCTTGTAAATATGCCCCTCAGAGTATGCGATGGCTTTTGACAATGTTCCTGCCACTGTCAGTGGCAAATAAACCAGTCCTGAGACCCCTGAATCCAAGCTATTTAAGACCTTTACACTGAATTCTTCAAAGATGTATGCTTTATCAGTTGGCACTTATGGTTAGCCTTTTCTTAACACTCTTGAAGAATACACAGTGCTGTGCTGCACATATAGGAGGCTAGTCACATAGGTACACCTGCACATGATTAAATCTACACATGTAAGTGTACTCTCAGACCTTTGAGTAACTTTGCTACTTTTGGCCTTTCATTATTTACAAGTTTAAAGTTACTAAAACATGTAGACTTACACATCGTTGCTCCCCGAATTCAGGGGTTGGAGCATAATTGACAAGTGTATAGTTGGTCCTGTTAATTCTGTACACGTAGGTGGCAGTCTCTGCAACCAGGGCTGAGATCTCCCTAGTGTAAAGTATATGAAATAGTTAAAAAGTTTATTAAACTATAATAAAATAAATAACAGCAATATTGTATTGTAAATATAATATTGCATGATTAATTAAAATCTTCACAAACAGATAAAATGTATATTCACAGAAAGCAGCTTCATCATTAAATATTGCTAAAAGAGATTACAGATGTGCGGTGATCCTATAAAAATTGAGGAAGAATAAAAACTGATAGGAGAGGCAGTTCATCAAAAACGCTTGATTTCATAGTTAGTTGTAACCCGTGAGGAAATGTTTATAGAACATTTTAAGGTTGATGAACTGGGAGCCGACCCAGGCTGGCTGCTGACAGCTTGGGGACCATTGCAGTAGGCGTGGATCTGGTCAAGGTCCTAATGGTCGTCTATGTTATGCTTGTCTCATGAACCAGATGACATGGGCTGAAGACCAGAAACTTGTGGACCTTCCAGGCTTAACTTTGTGTTTGCTTCCCTCATAAACCGGACAAGGCTGCAAGCAAGGCGAATATTGCTGCCTTCACAACAGGAGGGAGGTAACGCTTTGCTGGTAGAATTCCCAGCCTCAGATGTAGGAACCTCTCTTTTGTAATTCTTGAAAAACCTGTTCCTAAGTATGATTGGGGCTTGGTTGACTTGTAGCTCTGGATTACAAACCAGCCGTGGACCCTCCTACTGAGGGCAGCTTTATCTTCTGCGAGAGATACTATCTTTACTGATTTGTTTATCAGGTCCTTGAAACTTTTTTGGGATGAGCAGGAGTCCCATAGGTCCTGTAGAGCTAGCAGCCTGATTGCTGATTGAAGGTAACTCATAGCTGGACTATCGTTTTTACTTATGATTTCCGTTCACAGGTGTGAGTTCAATATACCCTGCTCGGCTCCCTTTATTTTAAACCAGCACTTGGCGTAAGGCCCTTTCCGTGCGATTTGCTGCTTTTAGAGTCTGAACTCTAGTCTTATTTGGGCTGGAGAGGTGAATTGCGGAAGAATAAATATTATTCTTATGGCCTTAGCGACCCCTGTGTCCAAAGTAAGCTCGTCTCTCCCTCTCATTGATTCGCCTCCATAAGTGATCGAGGGTAGTAGTCGGGCTCGAAGGACTTCTAATAATGAGAGAAGACTAGGGCCGTTATTTTTTGCTTGATGTTTTTTAATGCAACTGCCAGTGCGGTCCCTCTGCCTTTGATGGTTGCTTTCTGTTTGGTGAATGAGCCGTTTCTTTCAAATATGACTCCCAAATACTTGTACTCTTCGGTTGGCACCAGCAGCCGATCCCCCATTGACCATTGTAGGTGGCGTTTGTTGATTCTTTGGTTTAATACAATTACTTTAGATTTTTCTAGGTTTATGGTCAGCCCATTTTTGCCGGCAAAGATGCTTGTGGTGTTTATCATATGCTGGAGGCTGATTGTAGTATGGCTGATTAGTAGCAGATCATCTGCATACAAGAGGTTCGAAAGGGTTAGGACCCCAGGTTCGGGGCGTGATGGTTGCACTTGTCCAGCTCGGTGGAGAGGTCTGAGTCAAAAAGGTTGAACAGGGTTGTGGCCAGGACACAGCCCTGCTTCAGCCCTTTAGTAGTTGGTATTCACCTAGACAGGGTATAACCCGCTCCAACTTTTATCTGGACCCACGTATAGGAGTGAAGCAGAATTAGCCGGTTTAGAAGGTTTGTGGGAATTCCCCACCTTGCAAGTTTGGCCCAGAGTATCCCCCTATCGACGCTGTCAAAAGCTGCTTCGTAATCAACAAAGCAGACGAATAGCGCTTTGTTGATGTTTTTGGAGGCGCCAATCAAGAGAGAAAGAGCGAGAATGTTTGTCGTAGTCCCCAGACCTTCCTGAAAGCCAGTATGAATAATAGGAATTAGGGCTTTTTCCTGTGCCCAGACTGTAATTTCTTTTAGTATTAGCCCTGCATAGAATTTGGCTTCAATGTCAATTAAAGCGATGAGCCTGTAGTTTTTTGGATCAGTCGTGGCGCCCTTTTTGTGGATCGGTGAAATGAATGATCCTTTCCAGGAGTCGGGGATTCTCTCCATTTCCAGGATGTTGTTGTAAAAGGGTAATAGTGCTTGAACCCAGTAATTCGAGTCCTGTTTAAATATGAAGGCCGGAAGGCCGTTGGGCCCAGGAGCTCCGTCTTTCTGACCTTTCATGATTCTACCCCCGAGCTGCTTGGTTGTAAAGATGATGGGAAGATCCGGTCCTTCGAATCTGGAGTGCTGTTGCGCACTTTGGAGCACCAGTGAGACTTCAACTATTTCACCGGCTTCTGTATTGAAGTGACTCAATAAGTACTTTGCCCAGGTATCCTCAGTTATATTTGAGTTGCTTCCTGGAGCAGATGAATTCTCTAGGGTTCTGGCGGTCTGCCAAATTCTGGCGCTATTGTTGTTTTTTGCGTCGTATGTCAGTTTAGCCCATTTTGATTCATCGCTTTCTTTTTTAGCGAACCAAATTATTTTTTCCTGCGTGCCTTGAGACGCCTTAATTGGGAATGGATGTTATGAACTGGGCCATGTATGCAGAGACTGCGCAGTACCCTGTTGATGTTGGTTTTTAACTCCCTTAGTTCGGCGTCCTGGTGTCGTGAGATGTGGATTCTTTCACTTCTTGCCTGCTTGCATAAGGCAGCCCCGTCGCTCTTTGGTCTTGCTACTCCATCTGTTGGCTTGCTTTTTTACTTTATTGGGACAAAACTTTCCCTGAAGTTCTCCCATGCCGTTAAATGGCTAGTGCTCAGCAGCTTGCCTTCCTCACATCTTTTTTTTGCAAGAGCCTGGAGTTGTTCTGGATCGCGAGTGTTGCATTTGATTAGTCGGTGGCTTGCTGTTATCATTAAGTTTGGGTCCTCCATTGGAAAGGTGGTTGCTGTTCCAAGAGCATCGAGTATAAACTCTTGGGGTTGATGGTCGCTGTAATCCTGCTTTCTGATCATAAACCCTTTTATTAAGCTGAAAATCGGTAGAGAAGTGAAAGTGTAGTCGATTGCGGTGTTAGATAGGGCTGTGTGGAACGTGGCGGCCTGTGGGCGGTCTCCTGCGAAACGCCTGTTTAATGCAACCACAGACAGATTCATTAGCTCGATCAGAAGGTCCCTCGAGACTGTGGATGGCTTGCCCCATCTGCAGTTATCTAGGCTTGGGATTCCCCATGCTGCGTGACGTTCCAGGTCGAACCCCCCTGTGAGAGACATATTAAAGTCCCCTGAAACAATATAGTTTGAAGATGGTTCCTCAGTGATGAGTTTTGTCAATTTACCAAAATGTTTGCGGCAATTTTTTTATTGAGGGTGTGAATATAGGAGTTGACAATTGTTAAGGGTTCTTTATTTCTGCGCCTTGATATTTCAAACTGTGTTATTTGTATTCCGTTTGTTGCAGTGTTTATGTTTGTTAGCTCCTTTGCCGATGTTACAGATTTGATTGATGCATAAACCACAGTTGATTTGATTGAAGCATAGGTTGTGAGCCCGCCTTTCAGATGGCCAAATTTTGAGTTTCTAGTCCCTGGGAGATGGTATGATTTAAAGCCTTGTAAGTGGAAAGGCTCTTCCAGCCATGTTTCTTGTAAAAGGGTTATGTCGAATTGCTGGAGATACATTAATAATCCTTTGTCAGAAGTTTTTGCACCAAAGCCGTTTATGTTCCAGGAGCAGAATTTTAGTTTCAAAGAGCTTGTTGTTTTTTCTGCTCTCTGTCAAAGTGCCTCGGGTCTGCAGTTTATTGTTTTTGAGATCCATAACCAGTCGATTGATGGTTCCCTTCCTCTTTCGTCCCGACCCTTCAGGGTGGTTGGTCCGCTGTATGGCCTCGATGGAGGTGCTTCTTGGTTCTTTGAGCACGGAGTTGCAGGGACGGGGATTGGCATTATTTTTTGTCTTGTCGACGTTCGATTCATGGAACTGTTCGAAAAGGGGTTCCGGATATCCTACTTCGCGGTGAGCATATAATCGAATCCCCCAGGCTTGCATTTGGTGCTCCTCATTGAGAATTTTCTCTGTTATTTCCTGGTTGACCCTAGTAGTTTTTGTTGCTTTCTGGTCCGAAAGGTTTTTGAATGTTTTGAATTGAACAGATACTAAGGGGTCCATTAGGATGGCGGGCGGCCTTTGCCCGCCCGCCACCCTAACGGAGAAGAGGACCTCCCGCTAACAGTGCGGGGGTCCCGACATTTGTATTCGGATGCGCCCGCCACACAGGCGGGCGCATCCTGAATGTCTACCATTGCGGTGGGCGGAGCAGGAATCTCCGCCCGCCGCAATGGTAAAAGTGCACGTTTTGCTTGGCAACGCGCAACACGACAGGCACCGCGCGGTGCCTGCCATGTTGCACTCTGACATGCGGGGGGGTACCATAGGTAACCCCCAATGTCCCCCCCCCCAAGCCACGGACTCCCAGGGGGCCCGGAAGGGGCCCCCGCAGGGAGTCTCCGCATGCCTTTCCGTGGCGGCATTGCCGCCACGGAAATGCACTGTGTAATGCACATTGTAATATGGCGGGCGGTGTCTACAAGACACCGCCACCATGTTACAGGTTTTCCGCCCCGGCCGCTAGGCGACCAGGGCGGAAAACAGGCGGGCGGTGTTTCCGACCACTGCGGTCCCCTCCGCCATCGTAATATGGCGGGGGGAATGCAGGGAAGGATGGCGGGCGGATTGCCTCCGCCAGGGTGGCGGTGGCCACCGCTACCCTGGCGGAGGCAATCCGCCCGCCATCCTAATAGGCCCCTAAGTCTTGTGATCCAATCCCTGGCAAAATACTAATGGCGGTTAGTATTTAAAGAATATTCCCTCTATTGAGGGTATCTCCCCGACCTTTAGATTTGTGATCGGGTATGAACAGTATTGACTGGGTAGAATCCCTTTGGTGGCTATTTGTTGAGGTGACGAAGTGCGGGACCGTTTCCCTCTCCACTGGGGAACAGGATGACTATGTTGCTGGGCCCTCTCTATTTCCTGATTCTGAACTTATCCCTTTCTTCCACCACCCTACGTTGTGGGAGATTAAGCCAACTGGGCCTTCCCTTGTTACTATTTCTATTTTTAATTTAGAATTTGCTGGACTTGCTAGCTTGGGGAGGCCATTGAGGCTGCCTTTATGAAAGGGGTAGTTCCCCGTATGATTGGAGATGCCGAATTGCTTGCTGACTGTTCTGAACTATTGATGCTTGCAGATTGTTTCAGTTCCTTTGAGTGTTTGTATTGTAAAAATAAATGTACATAAATTCAAAATAGTTATTTTAAATGTAGAACAAATTGCTACAGCAAAATTTAATTAATTCAAAATTAAATATTTAATAATTTTAATAAATTAAAATAGTTTACCTTGCCTAGATTGTAATGTGTTGGGATCTCCTTTGGATTATTGGTATTGCCACCAAAAAATAACGCCCATGTTTCTTTGCGCTGCTTCGACTGCAGACATGGTTGATACTAGTGATTCAGAATGTGATAGTCTGTGGCCTGCATTCCCCTCTTTGTGCTCACCAGTTGGTAAGTTCAACACACCAAACTGTCAGGCAGTAAGTGCATAAAGAGCAATTCCAGGATCATCTGTTCTCATACTGTACAATATGTCCCTAGTTCTCAACCCACGTTAGTATCATTTGATATTAGATATTGATTTATAGCTTGTAACATATTTTATGCATCTATGTATTGTATCTTACATGTTTATATTTTTTTTCCGATTTCTGCAATAAAAAAGGAATATACTTCAACAGATGGTTTATTCAATCGATGTCTCTTTTTTGGTCAAAAGGTGCCTTTAAATTTGGTGCCATACTTTATTGTCCTTATGGTGGCACTTATAATTTTTTTAGAGACTGTTGAAGGCACCAATGTGCTGTTTCTTAAGGTTTTCTCTTCGATGACAGTACAGGAGGCAATGCCCTTGCACTCTCCTGGAAATTCAAACCAATGTACCAGTATCCAAGTAATGTGAAGAGGCAATATCAGGACAGGCCGGCATTTTCCTCCTGTGCCAATTGAGAACAAGCATACCTGGCTGTAGTTATTCATGGAGTTCAATTTAGCAGACTGTGGGGCATAATTACAAGCTCAAAAACAAATGTGCGGAGGGTCAAGAGGGGAAATAATTTTACGACCTGTCAACTCATGCCCCTTACAACAACGTGAAAAACACAAAGAGAGAAGACCAGGTCAAAGGTGGTGTAGTGTCCTGAATAGTGTGCGGCAATCACACGGGCACATGTGTGAAAAAGAGTAAAGAGTCTTACTGGGCTATAAAAGTCCCATCAGACCACCCTTATGGCGGCATATCATCAAATGGGGATCAGTAATCGCTCCAAACGTCGCCTGAACCATCTCATGGCGGTGCATAAGTGAAGAGCGACAAATATAGCCACAGTAGTGCTCAAAAAATAATATAGAAAATTGTGGAAAAAAGTACAGTGCTATTGAAAAAGTGCTAACTAAAATTGGCTACCTAGATTAGAGAAGTTGCTAATAATAATTAGTCTAGGTGTCAAGATTAAAAACACGCCTAGTAGTGGGTAAATAGAACTACATTGTGGCGCTGTGCAAGTGGTCGACTAGTTTCAGCTAACAGGAGTATTGCTCCAGCTTTCATCAGGACCTTGAAAAAATGTATATGATAAGCTACTGCAACACAGTTTAGGGGGTGTATACACATGTAAGAGAAAATAAGTTGTAACGATAACATGTGATATACTCAAGAAAATCATGTCTCCCCCTCACAACTTGGAACCCCAGTGTCCACTGATCACAGGAAAAGATCTTCTTCCCAGCTTTGTGTGGGTGAAGACCTCACCTCGCCCGGCAACTGCTCGGGAAGTAGAGGCCCCGCTCTATCCGTCGGTACTTCGTGTTTGAATCCGAGCGGAAGTGTTGCAGTAGCTTATCATATACATTTTTTCAAGGTCCCGATGAAAGCTGGAGCAATACTCCTGTTAGCTGAAACTAGTCGACCACTTGCACAGCGCCACAATGTAGTTCTATTTACCCACTACTAGGCGTGTTTTTAATCTTGACACCTAGACTAATTATTATTAGCAACTTCTCTAATCTAGGTAGCCAATTTTAGTTAGCACTTTTTCAATAGCACTGCACTTTTTTCCACAATTTTCTATATTATTTTTTGAGCACTACTGTGGCTATATTTGTCGCTCTTCACTTATGCACTGCCATGAGATGGTTCAGGCGACGTTTGGAGCGATTACTGATCCCCATATGATGATATGCCGCCATAAGGGTGGTCTGATGGGACTTTTATAGCCCAGTAAGACTCTTTACTCTTTTTCACACATGTGCCCGTGTGATTGCCGCACACCATTCAGGACACTACACCACCTTGGACCTGGTCTTCCCTCTTTGTGTTTTTCACGTTTTTCGCATAATTACAAGCTCCTATTGCTACTGGTGAGTCTTTTTTTTATGCTTTGTTGGCGTAGCTTCATTTTCAATGTTTATAAGGTGGTGCTAAGCCAGTTAGCGTGGCTTAATGCCCCTTTGTAAATATTCCCCTTTCCACCACAGTTTTCTGTGGCAAAGAGGCGTGCAAGAAGTGTTATTGTGGGTATTCCACCTCAACACCCATTGCTTTTTGACGCATCCTCAGATTTACAAGGAGGTGTAAATCTGTGGCAGCACCAAAAACTAACGCAATGCAAGAGCCGGCGTTAGAATGCAGCACTGCCAGAAATGCTTTTATTTCTCCTCGTTTTTGCTTTTTCTAAGTGGGCGGCGTTCTGCAGCACACATAAAAAGAGCGAAAAGCCATTAATGATTGTTTATGTCCCTCCCTGCATATAAACAATCATTAAATAATGACAACTTGCTACTTATATGTGTGCTGCACTATGCAGCACACCTAGAAGTTTCAAATAGCCATTTTGAATTGTTTATGTGCAGAAAGGTATGACTTCCTGCACATGAACAATCATTTGCTGCAATACAGGCACCCTTGCACTACAGTACAAGAGTGCCTGCGTTGGCGCTAGGAGGGCGATTTTAGCGCCAGTGCTAGGGAAAACAGAGGAGTGTGCGATATTTAGTAAATATATTACATCCCTGCGTTTTGAAAATATCGTAACGCATTGCTGCCAGATACGGCACAACTCCGCACTCTGACAATTTCTAGTACATATGGGCCCGCATTTCCTTTTTGGCAGAGTTTCTGAAACGAAAATACATTCAACATGGCGCATGTGCTGCCTGAGACAAGAAGCATATTTCAGAAACCACAATGCAAAAAGTGGGTGTAGGGCAACCAGAAGAAAGACAATGCTTGTCGTCCAATTTAGTAGTCACAAGGGGGTACAATCTGTCGTCAGAGTGATGCTCTGAGAAATAGTCCTATTCCGTCAGGTTAATGATGCGAGTAAACTACACGATGATAGACTTACTTTTTCAACGTTGCATGTTTAAATCGGTTCCACACATAGTATGGTCAGGACCTCCGAGGTCCAATCCTTTTTAAATCCAAGCGTAAGTCCCAATCAGGAAAACAATCATAGGGGCATCAAAAGTCCTCGTAGCTACTTCGTGGTAAAAATGCACAGCGTCTCCAATGGATGACGTGGTGTTGGAGGGGTTATGAAAACTGTGTCTAGACACTCTCAGACGGTTGATGGACGAATCGCCACTATTCCCGAAGTGTGGGAGTGATGGAGAGAGGGTTATCATCGTGTAGTTTTCTCGCATCATTAACCTGACGGAATAGGACTATTTCTCAGAGCATTACTCTGACGACAGATTGTACCCCCTTGTGACTACTATATTGGACGACAAATCATTGTAATATTTAATCAAGAAAAAGATTGTCACATATGGAAATAATGATTTAATGCGCCCTGACGAAGGAATCCAGGACCAAGAGTTCCTTTCCGAAACGCGCGTTGGCGCTTCCTTTGGTTTTTTGTTTGTGTGTATATCATATGTGTTTTCATAATCTTTATATAGTTTATATTTTTTCTTGTGTTCAGTCTGAAAGTTTAGTGAGACTGTCGGTCCGTATGAGGTGTATGAGTGGGTTGACTGGATTGCTATGTGTGATTGTTCTGCTCTTTGGGTTTTTTTATGTATATAGTATAAATATGTATATATAGAACATTTATAAAAAATTAATTTCATGGTCATGTGATTGTGTTACAATGTTCTAACTTATCAGAAAAGTATGTAAATAAAAAAAGAAAACGTTTTTTCTAGAATTTCTGTGTGTGGGACAATGACATTATTTGAATTGATGTAGGATATATTACCTAAGTTTAATTTGATTGCAGTGAGAGGTTTCTGTTCTTGTACTTGCATTTTCCCTGCCCGCCTCTCATAGTATCTGTTTTCAGGGACCCTCTGTTGTTCTTTTGTACATGACTGTTAGAACTGACAGCCTTAGGGTGGTCTTGCCCCAAACAGTTTTACCTACTGAACTCCTGTTTGCTGAAGTTTGTTTTTGTTGGCTTTAGGCCTATGTGCACTTTACCACTGCTAGCCAGCGCTAAAGTACTTTTGCCTTCTTCTTAAAACACAGTAAAATTGGCTTATACCTGATTGGCACATTTAATTTACTTGTGAGTCCTTAGTAAAGTGGTACAACTTGTACCCAGGGCCTGTAATTGAAATGCTCCTAGAGGGCCTTAAATAGCCCTTTAAAACTAAACTTGTTTCCGGCCTGCCATTGTAGCCTGTGTGCAGTTTTAAACTGCCACTTTGACCTGACAAAATAAACCTGTTGTCAGGCAAAATACTCCTTTTTTAATACATAAAAGTCACCCCTAGTTTATGCCTTGACAGCCCATCATGTCATCAGGTAGGGTGCAGTGTATTTAAAAAGTTAGACATGTACACCTACGTTTTACATGTCCTTGCAAACTTCGCCATTTGTTTTTCACTACTGTGAAGCCTACCTCGCCCTTATGATAACATTGGGTTACCTTATTATATTTATTAAGTCATAATATTTTAGTGGGAGAAGATAGGAATGTCATGTTTAAACTCATTTGACTTGTAATTGAAAACCCTCTTTAATGGTAAAGGTGGATTTTAAGTCACAATTCTGAAAATGCCCCTTTTTGAAAATTGGAATTCTCTTGTCTTAACAATTTGGTACCTGCAGCCTGCATCCTATGTCACATGACTAGCTGCAGATGACTTTTGTGTATTCCTCCCAGACAGTGAAACAAAGAAGAATACAGTGTTGGTAGGATGGGTCATCCTGCCAGGAACTCTGGTAGAACCCTGCAAAGCCCCAATAAAAAATAATTATTTTTTAAGTTGTATATAGCGCGAAATCGACCCAAAGGTATCAGAGCCCTTTCAATTAGCACCACTTGCATTACTGAAGGGCACATTTATTTTGTTAGGCAAGGGGAGAATAAGTGATCTGCCCAGAATCACAGGATGTTGAATGTCCCTGCTGAGAATCAAATCCGGTTCCCCAGCTTCAAGGTCGACTGATCTAGCCATTAGGCAACATCCTCCCCCCATCATTTCAAAGGAGTTACGTCAGGGCCCTCACAAAAGAATTCACACAAGACTTTTGTCACCCCAGACATACAGTGACCAGGGCAGGGAAGAAGGATATTCAAGAACCATCTGTCCGGGGGAAGAGTCCAGACATTTCTTTCACTTCAAAGGTGGCATCAGGTATAAAAATAGGATCCTCAAACTCACTCTTCAATATACTCCTGAACCTGTTGGATACTATAGAAGAAGTACTGCCATGCTCCCAGAAGACTGCCCTGCTATTTTTTTTTTAGAGTTTTATATATCGCAAACTAGACCCGAAGATATCAGGTATCAGACCGCATTACATGAGCACCAGTTCCGTTACAGATGGAAACATTCATTTGAGACCTGCCCTGCTCTCTGAGAAGGAAGGCGGGTCTTGCTCCCTTCATCCCAAGCAGAGTGACTCCAAAGGACATGTGGCTAACCTCTTGGTCTGAGCAACAGGGACGCAACATGCTCCAGAGGCCTCCCTGCAACTGTCCAGCTGACTTGCTGCAGTGGACCACACCTGGACCTGTCTGAGCCCCTCCTCTAAAGACTAAACACTCCAACAAACAAATACAGTAGCTCAAGCAAGAAAGGGACTTCCTCTCCTATTCAGAAATTTAAGTTGGAGCCCTATTTAGATGTCACAGGACTTCTGCCAGATAATGTGGGAAGACCAATCTTTTGGAAGAGGAAGCCTCACACACAGTTTATGCATTGCTTCATAGGCAATCTCTCCTCACCCTGGTAGGTCAGTGCCACCAGGGCAGACTTGAACTCCTGCTGGTCTTGAATGCAGGAGGGAGATCTTAGATAAAGTACAACTGGACAGATGGTGGGAACCAGATAAGTCAAACATCCGTTGAGGTACCTAGTTGTATCACCTTTAATGTTGGGGACCTCCGGTATATCCTAAATCATCAATGAGATGACCAGTGAGGACAATGGCTCAATTCATCTCCCTAAGCCAAATTGTTTCTGCCCCCATAGTAAGCCTATTCATGTCTTGGGCATTCTTCAGGGGCAAGGATCCTTAGTGCACTGGCCTATTTACCAAAAGCAAAATTTGGTGAAACTAAGAACCCAGGATAATCCTATCTGGATGTAAGTAGATCACTTCCTAATTTAGGGGATACAAGCTCCCTCGTCTGGTAGATGATGATGTCCTCTATAGTCACACATTCATTAAGAGGCCATCATACCTTCAAACCAGCAATGATCACACTGCGCTGAGAGACATTTACACATTGCCTCCAAGTCAAGCCTGGCTGCATTTGTGCCACGCTACCAGATGATTAAGCACAGGTTAATTTACTGACTTTTGTTGGTCACTGTGACCGGAATGGTGGTTGTCACTTGAGAGTGTTATTCACCCTGCCCTAAAAAAAACAACAATTTTATACGTTGGTGTTTAGTGGTGGAATTTAGAATGGGTGTGGTTGTACAGTGCAATTCAGTGATTTTTTGTAAAACTAAAGTCTAATATTTAATAATCTAATGCCAGATTCTACCTCTTTTTAAATTCTCCTTGATTGGCTTCTTTTGCTTTTTCCAAATTCACTCCTATTCCATCTCACATTGTGCATCTGTGTCTCTATCTGCTGCAAACATGAAGGTTGAGCTCAACAACCTGGAGAGCTACACTGCGGCGGAGCTAAAGGAATTCTGCAAGGAGAGGGTACTTCCAGCAACCAGATGTCCAGAAGACCCTCCATGTCTGGGAGGAGGCCTGTCAGTTACAGGCCACAGCACAGGAAGAGGATGAAGAGGTGGATTTTGAAGAGGAGCAGGGGGAGGACATGACTAGGGGTTATGGCAACCCCCTAATCTTCACCCGGGGGGAAGAGCAGGGCCCACAAGAGTTAGATCCCCTGCCAGATTGATAGCCAGCATCTGTACCTGCAGTCTGACACCAGAGGAGCTGGAGGACAGGAGAGCAGATAGGGAGTTCAGGCTGGAGCTGGCTAGGCTCAAGGAAGAAGCAACTAAGGAGGAAGCTTCTGAAAAGACAGCTCTGGAAAAAAGGAGGGCGCAAGCACGAGCCTGACCGGAATTAGCGGTCTAGTGCTCGCCTGGGAAAGCCTTCAATTGGCAATGTGTTTTCGGAAGCGCAGCGGACGAGCGCAGCGGGCGCGCCGATGGTGCGCCGAAGGCGCGCCTAAGGCAAGCCCGTCTGCGCCCGTCCGCGGCCAGACGGGGCTAGGGGCACGTCCTTATGCCCGCCGACACATTTATTCTGCCAATGACCTCGCGGCATTACAGGGCCAGTGGCCCCTGGCGGATGCCACTATTGCTGACATTGCATCTATTGGGTTATGCCCCTCTATCCACGAGCCAGTTCCTGTCTACCTGGCTCCTTCTATTAGTTGCCCGATTCAGCTGCTTCCTGGCCTAAACGCCTCGCCACTTTGCCCTTTATCCATTCTCTTACTTAATACGAGGTCGGCGGTCAGGCATTGTCAGGACCTCTTTGTCCTGCTTGAGGTACAAAAGCCAGATATACTATTCCTGACCGAGACTTGGTTTAGCGAGTCGTCCTTGCCCTCTTTATTGGCTACCCTGCCCCCATCCTATGTCGCCCTACGCTCAGATCGTCCAGGTGGCAAAGTGGGGGGTGGAGTGGCCATTATTGCCCGGTCTGACCTTAATATGCAACTTCTCCCATCATCCCCGATTACGTCCACAGACCATCTTGTAGTTTCCTTCCCTACTTTATCTCCCCCTCTTACCTGTTTATTGGTATATCGCCCGCCCCAGCATTCACCTTTATTTTTGCCCTCCATTCAGGATCTTTTGGCCACCTTGGTGGTCAATTATGCCTCGGTCCTTGTACTTGGGGATTTTAATTACTGGCCGGCTGATGCCCAAGAATGTACCTCTTCCAAACAGTTCTCTGAACTTCTTTTAGCCTTGAACTTGGTTTCTCACGTCCAGGTTCCTACACATAAACATGGCCATGTGTTGGACCAGGTTTGGTCCCTCAATTGCTCTATCTCACCCATCTCTGTCTCCCCTTGTCCGTGGTCGGATCACTATTTAGTTGCTTTTTCCCTCTTTTATAGGTCAATGGTGAAAGTCCCATTAGCCAAAAACACCTGGGCTCGTAACTGGGGACGTGTTGACCTCCAGTCCCTGTCATCCTCCTTACGGGACTCCTCGTCTGAGTTGACAGGCCTCTCCTCCTCATCCCAAGCCGCTACCCTTAATACCTGGCTTGCCAAGGGATGCGACTTGGTAGCTCCCTTACGTCGGATATCAACCAGACGTCCCAACGAATCTAATCGTTGGTTCAACGAGGAGTTAAAGGAGAAGAAGCTTGCTCTTAGGTGAGCGGAGAGACTGTGGAGAAGGGACTACTGTCCTACACTGAAAGTCAGCTACACCATCCTTCTGAGAGAGTATAAGAGAGCTATACTCGAGGTAAAGACTGCTTACTTTTCCGCCAAAATACTGGTGGCAGAAAATCAACCCAGAGAGATCTTCTCTATAGTCCACGACCTGGCCTATTCAGACAGGGCATCCCTTAAGCCCTTGCCCACTCAACAGTTATGTGATTCCCTTAACTTTTATTTTTTGGATAAAATAACCAACATCAAATTAAATATTCCTCCTCCCTCTCCTGCCTTCGTTGATCATTCCCTCCCTACTGCCCGGTCTTCCCTCATTTCTATTCCACCGCTCACTGAGGATGCGTTTCTGGCCATTCTCCCAAAAGTCAAATCGGGTTCTCCGACGGATGTTTGTCCAGCCCGCATCCTCAAACATATCTATACAGCCTGTCCCTTGCCCTCTCTTACTTTTCTTAACAATTCTTTGACACAAGGGGTGGTGACTCCTTCCCTAAAATCCGCCACTATAGTGCCTATCCTCAAGAAAACGGGGACTGATCCATCCACTCCAGCCAATTATCGTCCAATTTCGCTGCTGCCCTATTTGGGCAAGGTGCTGGAGCGGCATGTAACAACGGTTTTCAGCTCCTTTATTGAGGATAATGGCGGCTTAGCGCCCCGACAAGCAGGATTCCGACCTAGATACTCCACTGAGTCCGTTGTGGTGTTGGTCCTTAACAATCTTAGGGAGGGAGCAGACCAAAACCATCATCAGGCCCTGGTGCTCCTCGACCTCTCCGCCGCTTTCGACACGGTGGACTATTCCATCTTGCTGTCCCGTGTCGGAGCGGCGGGAATTGGGGGCTCGGCCTTGGTCTGGCTCTCCTCCTTTTTAAGGGACCGCACCCAGGCGGTCCGGCTGGGAGACTTTTCGGCTACCTTATTACCTGTCACTTGTGGTGTCCCTCGGGGTTCTTCTCTTTCCCCTCTCTTGTTTAATCTCTATATCTGTCCTTTGATTTTTGCTCTTCAGCAGCTGGAGGTCACCGTTTTCAACTATGCGGATGACCTCCAGCTTATCTTTAATCTTTCTTCCTCTCCTCATTCTATTTCTAATTTTCAGTCAGTTATGGTTTTCATCAGGGACTGGATGAACCACAACCACCTAAAGTTGAACCCGGACAAGACCGAGTTGGTCCTCACGGGTGGTTGCTCCAGTCCCTGGAACTCTCTATTTTGGCCTTCTTCTTTTGGGCCCTCTCCTTCTCCTTCTGCTTCAGTCAAGACATTAGGTGTTAAACTCAATAATCAACTCACTCTTCACTCACAAGTTAGTCATGTTGTTTCTTCTTGCTTTCTCACTCTTCGCACAATTCGCACTGTTTCTCGTTTTTTTTCTCCTTTGGCACTTAAGTTGATTATGTCCGCTCTTGTCGTCTCCCGGCTGGAATACGCAAATGCCCTGTATAATGGAATTCCAGCGTATAGTCTACGGAAACTTCAGTTGGTTCAAAACCAGGCAGCCCGACTTATTCATGGCCTTTCTCGTTCGCATCACTGCACTCCTATTCTTAAGGCACTCCATTGGTTGCCTGTTAAAGAGAGGGCCTTGTTTAAGTTGGGTTGCATGGTTTTTCACTCACGGCGGGGCTCGGCTCCCGCCTTCATTTCTTCCATGATCAGGGAGTATACCCCCACCCGAGAGCTTCGCTCTTCTTCCCAGTCTTTGTTGGTGGTCCCCCGATTTAAGCGCAAGAAGTGGGGTGGGGCGAACTTTTCTACGTTGGCACCCACCTTTTGGAACTCTTTACCGGACCACCTAAGACTGGCAACACTTTATCTTCCTTTTCGGAAAGACCTCAAAACCTTTCTTTTTAAACAGGCCTTTCCTTTGTGATATGCTCTCACTACTCCCTAGGTCCACCAGTCCTTGGTACGGTGGTCACTCTCCCCCATTGGTACCCTGCCCTCCATAGCGCCAAGAAACCGCTGGTGAATGCTGCGCTTAATAAATATTTTAAATTCAAATTCAAGCGGTGATCGCCCTGGCCAAGGAGAAAGCGGAGAGAGTCTTGGTTGAAAGAAAGTTGATCTTGGCTTACGAGATGGCCCTGCAGTAGCTGGAATATGGTGGCAGCAACCCAGTGTCCAATGGAGAGGTGAGGGTTTGCATACCATAAGCCCTGGTCTCAGCTATGTGGTGGGTGATGATATAGATAAACGTTTTTCTGCATATGAGATAGCTCTGAGGATGTATAGGGCCACAGAGAAGGAGTGGAGAGTCAGTATGTAGGAACACAGGCCCCCAGATACCCTTCTTACATTACAGGTGGGGAACAAGATGCAGTATACTCCCTTTTTTTTAAAAAACTTTTTTTAACTTTTTTTATCAGCAAATGTTTCCCATATTTTTCCATACATACAGGGCACGACAATAGCATTTACTTTACAAATATCTAATCATGTTGACAAACAGAAAAGAGAAGAAAAAAAGATGAAACAAGAAATACAATATTTTGTAAACTCAATACATAGCAAACAGTAATAACATTTTCTATCCGATTCCTTCTAACCAAGTAAATGCTTAAATCACATCTTCAATCCAGACTCTCATCCTTCCAGCGAGTAACAGGTCCCCAGATCTGCCTACCAGTTTTCCTACCCTTTTTCCCCTTTCTTGCATAGATCTCTATCTCCAAATTATAAATTGAAAGCAGTTTTGTCAGCCATTGGTGGTATGATGGAACTTTAGGGTCCAACCATACCGATGCAATAGTAAGTCTTAATACTGCCATAGCCATAAACAAAAAATATTCCCATCTCTCACCTACTCTGAAGTTACTCTGTAGTTGATCCTCTCCTTCTTCTTTTACCCCCAAGAGAATAATTGACGCTGTAAGAGTCACATCTATTCCTAAGCTTTGGAAAAAACCCTCAATACTTTTTATCAATGGCTGTAAATATGGGCATATTGCAAAAATATGTATTAAATATGCTTCGGAGTCCCCACATCTGAAACAATTAATTCCCGTTATGCCACCCCATTGAGCTATTTTTGCAGGCGTATGATATAAATGAAATAATGTTTTATAATGTTGTGCCTGTAAGGGCGCTGAGCATAACAATGTGCATCCCATTTCTAAGGAGATATCAAAAGTTTCCTCACTAATGTTCAAGCTATGTTTCCACTTACTTGCCCATTTCTCTATATCATCCTCTCTTGAGGCTAGTAGTTCTGCATAAAATCTCTTAATGGTACAATCCTCCCCTGCTTGTATCACTTCCATAATTGCATTTTTATTAAATCCTAGCGGACCACCCTTCTTATTATGTAAAAAACTCCTGATTTGTAAATATTTGAAAAATTCTCTTCTATCTAATGCAAATTTAGTTTGTAGTTCAGAAAACTGGTAGACTCCCTGTTGTCCCAAGATGTCTCCCATCTTTCTAAGCCCTTTTCGTTCCCATTCTCCCAATATAGTCCCTGAAGTGATTTCCTCGGATAGATTCGGATTTCCTTTCAATCTTGTATAGGCATTATATCGCCCTAACCCAAACTTTTTTGTAAAGGCTTTCCATACAGTATATGCGGCAATGAGTGTCTTAAAGCGTGTCCTTTTGTAGTAACTGGGTTCAGTGAACTTCAAAAAAACATTTTCCACTTCTGGTCCTAGTAACAAACCATATATTGCCAGTGAGCCTAACTCATTCCCTCCTTCATCTTCTCCCCCACCCACCAGACCCACCATATTCTGAAAAACTGCTGCCCAATAATAAAACCTTATATCTGGCAATGCCCAACCTCCCCTTTCCCTTGGTAACACCATGAACCTGAGAGCTCTCCTGGTTTTCCCCTTTGCCCATATAAACCTATTAATCATATTTTCTATTCTCTTAAACAAATTGTTCTCAAATAATAAAGGGATTGCTCTGAAAAAATACAAAAACTTTGGCAACACCAGCATTTTTATCACATTAGTCCGCCCCAAAATTGTTAAGTGCAAATTATCTATCCTATCTAGGTCCTTTCGTACTTTATTTATTAAAGGATTTATATTTGTTTCTACTAAGCTATCTAACTCAGCCGATATGCTCACCCCCAAATATATTCCAGACTTAATTACTCGCCCATCTGTACAGGGGGTATGGCAGTTCTTAATAATCTGCGTCTTAGCAGTATTGAGTTTATAACCTGAAATTCTTCCAAACTTCAGGGCTTCCGCTTCTACTTGGGGTATAGCCTCCGTTGGATCTGGTGTAATAACTGCAACATCATCGGCATATGCCAATATTTTACAATGGCCCATCCGAGTGAGTAATGGTTTTATTAAAGGACTCGCTTCTATTCTTCGGATTAGAGGGTCCATATACATTGCGAATAACAATGGGGAGCAAGGGCAGCCCTGCCTTGTACCTCTCATTATCGCAAATTGAGTAGTGACCCCCGCATTCACCCTAACCGAAGCCACAGGTTTTACGTATAGCGCTTGCACTGCCTTAAGGAAGCCCTTTTTGACTCCTACCCTTTCCAATGTAAACCACAGATAGCCCCAGGAGACCCGATCGAATGCTTTTTCTGCATCTAATAACATAATTGCTATCGGGTCCCCTGAGACTGCTGCGGCATCAAGCAATGTAATCACTTTGCGCGTGTGGTGGGTGGTGATGTGCGTACTCACCCCTTTCTTGTTCTTCTAGGCAGATTCTGAGGTGGATCCTTTTCTCCAGGTCCCCCATACACATCAGGATCTTGACACCTAGGATTACGACCCTGTTTGCAGTGATTTACAGGTAAATCCTTTTCGTACCATACATTCATTGCCAGGACTGCCCACATATGGGCTGAACCCTTGTAATGGGTATATGGTATTTTTCCACATATGTCATGCATATGTGTGCATCCAATGCATCTGCAGTCAAAATGTACACACAGGCATCGATATATTTGGGAAAAGCACTCCCCATCACTGCAAGCTCTATGCCTTCACGCTGCTCATAATACAGTGGTGTTTTATCCGCCAGAGGTGTAGGCTACTGGCGATGTGGATGCGGTCCTACGGCGGTTGGAACTCCAAACGCGTAATAAGGCCCTAAGTATTGTTATTCTGTAGGGGTATGACTTTCAATGCAGGTAGGATGTGATCTTTCGTATGAGTTGAGGGCAAAATTTCAGAAATACAGTCATAGGCATTAAAGCAAACATGTATGTGACTTTGAGGAAGTTGTGTCCAGAGAGAGGAGGTATACAGAGGATGAAAAGAAGGGTAGGGCCATTTGAAAAAGAAGAGGAGAGGCAACAATTAGTAATTTTAAGTAAAGATCAGTTTTCATGCCGGAGTCAGAAATATTGAGGCTGATTTTTAGACAGATGTATGATGATACAACGCATGTTTTCACAATGCATGCAATTACAACACATTTTTTACAACGCAAGTACCATTACAACGAATGTCATTACTACGCATACCATTACAATGCAAATTAAATAAAATACATTAAAAGTGCAAACACAACGCAAGACATTATTACGCATACCATTACAACGCCCAAAACATTTATTTTTTAAATAATTTAGCAAACAAACTCCTGGCAGAGGTTGCAGGGAAAATAGGGGTTTTGGGTGGGGAAGTGTATTAAAACGGGGAACCCAACTGAGCACATATTTTTGTAAAAACATGCAATGTAAGCAAAATTAATACTCGGGTATTCAAATTAATGCTCGAGTATTCGAGTAACAAAAAAAATTACAAAATTCGTAAACAAACACAGACAGAGCAAATAAACTTACTATTCATTTCAAACAATACAAAAATGCAGAAAACATAGTCCATCTATGAAAATTAGGGTAAGTGCTGGATAGTGTAGGAGTATTAATTGCTATTCTTATTCCAGGGGGGTGTTAAAGTAGGGTAAGTGCTGGATAATGTAGGAGTAATATTTACTATTCTAACTCCAGGGGGGGTGTTAAAGTAGGGTAAGTGCTGGATAGTGTAAGAGTATTAATTACTATTCTAACTCCAGGGGGGTGTAAAAGTAGGGTAAGTGCTGGATAGTGTAGGAGTATTAATTACTATTCTAACTCCAGGGGGGTGTTAAAGTAGGGTAAGTGCTGGATAGTGTATGAGTATTAATTACTATCCTAACTCCATGGGAGTGTAAAAGTAGGGTAAGTGCTGGATAGTGTAATAGTAATATTAACTAATTTAACTCAAAATTTTCAAAAGTGCTAGATAGTATAGGAGTATTAATTTAACTACTGGGAAGGTTTAAAATTAGACTATTAGCTAGGTGTAATAAACAATTAAATATCATAACTTAAAAAAAAAACTTACCCATACTTACATTGTAATAGCATGCGTTTTAATAGCATCTGCGTTGTACTGGCATGCGTTGTAATAGCATGCGTTGTGAAGGTCCTTGCGTTGAAATAGATTTGTTGTAAATGTAGTGCGTAGAAAAAGTTGCGTTGTAATGGTAGTTTACATTTTGAGACAGCATGCAATTTGAGAAAGCAGAAAATATCTGTATAATTTGTATGCAGAGATTGTGTGTAGTAATCTGCTTCTTATGTATGTTATTGGGGTTGCTTATATAGCGCACGGCTACTCCAGGGAGTGTCCCGGCGCTTTCTGACCCCAAACTGAGAAAGGAGATGGAAAAAAACAGAAACATAACAAGTTACTGCTTGTAAAGCCAAGTTTTCAAGGCCTTTCTAAAGGCAAGCAGATTAGAGGTACGGTGCAGATCAACAGGCAGGGAGTTCCATAGTTTAGGAGCAAGATCTTTAAAGGAACGTCCACCTATCCTGACCCTCCTAATGGGAGGAACCGTTGCCAGGCCAAGACATTCAGATCGGAGAGATCTGGTGGGTTTATAGAAAAGAAGCCGTTTCTGAATGTACGAGGCCCCAACCAAATGGAGTGCCTTGTGGGCTAATATAAGAGCCTTGAAAGTAATCCGCTTCTTCACTGGGAGCCAATGAAGGGAAGAAAGCAGCTCTGAAGCCCGAGCTTGCCGAGGTAGGCCAAAAATAGCCCTTGCCGCGGAGTTTTGAACTACCTGAATTTTATGCAGGAGGTAATCCGGTAAACCCAGGTAGAGGACATTTGAGTAGTCAATCCTGGAACAGATCAAAGCCTGTACCGTCAGCTTCCTGTGGACTAAAGGGAGCAGAGGAAGAAATTTTCGCAGCATTTTTAACAGACCAAAACAGGTGCTGGTGAGACCTGTGATCTGTGTTTTCAGCGAAAGGGAGTTGTCGATTTTGATCCCCAGGTTTTTAGCAACCACAGAGGAAGAGGAAGGGGGTGACATGCACACCGGCCACCATTCCTGCCAAGGTGGATCTGCTTGACAGCCGAAGAAGAGCACCTCAGATTTATCAGGGTTGCATTTGAGGCTGCTTCGCTGAAACCAGTCGAAGACAGCCCCCAGGCAACCACGGATGCTCTCCCCGTCAAACTCCATGCCCTTCTTGCAGGTGAAGAGAAGCTGGGTGTCGTCAGCGTATGATTTGATCTGGGCACCCATGGACTCCGCAAGTACCGCCAGTGGAGTCATGAAGATGTTAAAAAGGGTCGGGCTCAGCACCGACCCTTGTGGGACTCCAACATCCATAGGCGGCACCTCCGCGGAGTATGGCGGGGCCCAGACCACTTGTCGACGACCCGCTAGGTAAGATCTCAACCAGCTCAACACCGTCCCTCGGAGACCAATCTCGTGAAGTCTTCTCAAGAGGGCCTCATGCGGGACGGTGTCGAAGGCCGCCGACAGATCCAACATCACCAGCATAGCCCTTCCCCCTGCGTCGAGAACTTCCTTAATGGCTTCGTTTACTTCCAAGAGAGCAGTCTCTGAGCTCAAATTGGAGCGGAAGCCAGATTGGGTAGAGTGGAGTAACCCCTGATCTTCCAAGAAGGAAGAAAGCACAGAGTGGACGTGCTTCTCGACGATCTTAGCCAAACTGGGCAGGAGAGATATGGGCCTATAGTTCGCGTGTATCTCTGGATCAAGGCCTGTTTTTTTTAGAAGGGGGACAACCATTGCCTTCTTCCAGGCTGGCGGAACCATGCCGCTAGACAAGGATAAATTCAAGACAGGGTAGATCAGGGAATTTAGAATCTTAGCATTCCTAGCTAGAAAACTCGCTGGACAGGGGTCAAGCAGAGAGCCTGATTTAATTCTAAGTAGGAGATCCAGAGAAGTAGATTCCGATAAAGGTGGGAACTCCGAGAGAATGGGGCAAGTATCAGATGGGAAAGACAACAGATTTGAATCAATCATAGATACATTGGGGGCAGCTGGAGGAAAGGATTCTTGGATAAGTTTGATTTTCATATTAAAAAAGATGGCCAGCTCCTTTACCCAAGGTTCAGAAAACTGATGCTGGACTGAACTCGATTTGGGTGAAACGAACTCTTTGACAATGGTAAAAATTTCTTTATACGAGTTTGACGCAGCTTCAATTCTGTTGGCGAAATAGTTCTTTTTGGCCTCTAGGATAGCCGCATGATAAGATTTAATAGATAATTTGTAAGCAGACTTAGCTTCCTGATCATACTGTTTCCACCAGAGTCTTTCGGCTAACTTACAGTTACGCCTAGCAAGAGCCAGTGATTTAGAGAACCAAGGAGCCGAGCTACGTTTGATGGATGAACGAGGCGTAGAAAGAGGAGCAAGATCATCAAGCCTTTCCGTTAGCCATTTCTGAAAAGTTTCAAGGTCCCTCTCCAGATGGCCGGATAGGATACAGGGATGTTCTTGATACGCTTGAACAAGACTCACCTGAGTAATTTTATGAAAGGGTCTACTGGGGTGCCTAAGTTGGTCAGAGTTAATACAAGAAATTTTGCTTCTACCTTGAATAAGAAAACTGATCAAGGAGTGGTCAGACCACAAAACACCAGTGGGACGGGACATAATGAGGGGAATGGTGGAGAACACTTGGTCAAGAGTGTGACCCTTATCATGAGTTGCACTAGAGATGTAAGGAGTTAGACCAAGGGGAACAGTAATGTCCGTGATTTTAATAGCTTCACTGTCCGACTCGACATCCATGTGAATGTTAAAATCCCCAAGCATTATGCAGTGTTCCACCTTCAGGCATAGAGTAGTAATAGCTGATTGAAGCTCATCGAAGAAAGAACCACGCAGACCAGGGGGTCTATAAACTAGGAGCCCTGAGAATGATTGGTGCGGGGGAAGTGTAATAGAGAAGGCGAGGGATTCGCAACCAGAAATCGGCGAGGAAGGAATATTTGCACAGGCAAAAGATCTTTGAACTACAAGAGCCACACCCCCACCTTTACCCAGTGCCCTATCCTGTCTATAGACTATATAGTCGGGAGGAATGGCTGCCGCGATATCAGGGTTAGAAGACTCATTGAGCCAAGTTTCTGTAAGCATAAGACAAAGTGGTTCCTAAGCGGTCAGTAGCTCAAAAATGTCCAGAGCGTGCCTATGCAAAGAGCGGGTATTTAACAGTAAGCACTTAAAATTATTTACGGGGAGTAAGTGGGGTCCCTCAGAAACCCGGTATATGTTAGGATACCATCCACAACCAGGACAGCGACATTTACCTTTATAACGGCCAGGAAAAACAGAACGACAGGACGCAGTATTTGGGTTATAGGATAATAAATCCGTTGCCGAGTAAGTGAGCATATGGCCAGAGTCTGCCGCCGCGCCGTCCGCTGCCGTATCGCGGACGGGCGCAGACGGGCAGGACTCTGGCACGACTCCGGCGCAGATCCGGCGCGTCCGCTGCTCGCGTCCCCTGCGCGGAGACATCCCTGCCCGTTTTTATGACGCTGCCAATCGCGTCACGAACCACAACCCGACCCAAGATGGCCGCCAAAACCGGTTGCTCTGCTCTCGGCGTCAACACTCGGCCGAGAGCAGGTCCAGAGCAAGAGGGGAGGGGGGGAAAGGGATCTGAAGCGCTACTGAGCGCAGGGGGACACAACACACCAGTACTGCTCAGGTGTAGCCAAAGTGTAGAGTACACAATTCGGTTTTAAAAACAGCTAAAAAGAAAGTGGAAAGGCAAGAGACCTCCCGGCTTCCGCCTCAGGAGGGGGAAAAGTGCTTTTACAGTCAGAATTAACAGCACTCACCCTCGCGTCCCTTTTATGACGCTGCCAATCGCGTCACGAACCACAACCCGACCCAAGATGGCCGCCAAAACCGGTGCTCTGCTCTCGGCGTCAACACTCGGCCGAGAGCAGGTCCGAAGCAAGAGGGGAGGGGGGGAAAGGGATCTGAGGCGCTACTGAGCGCAGGGGGACACACACACCAGTACTGCTCAGGTGTAGCCAAAGTGCAGAGTACACAATTCGGTTTTAAAAACAGCTAAAAAGAAAGTGGAAAGGCAAGAGACCTCCCGGCTTCCGCCTCAGGAGGGTGAAAAGTGCGATTACAGTCAGAATTACCAGCACTCACCCTCGCGTCCCTTTTATGACGCTGTCAATCGCATCACGAACCACAACCCGACCCAAGATGGCCGCCAAAACTGGTGCTCTGCTCTCGGCGTCAACACTCGGCCGAGAGCAGGTCCGGAGCAAGAGGGGAGGGGGAGAAAGGGATCTGAAGCGCTACTGAGCACAGGGGGACACAACACACCAGTACTGCTCAGGTGTAGCCAAAGTGCAGAGTACACAATTCGGTTTTAAAAACAGCTAAAAAGAAAGTGGAAAGGCAAGAGACCTCCTGGCTTCCGCCTCAGGAGGGGGAAAAGTGCGATTACAGTCAGAATTACCAGCACTCACCCTCGCGTCCCTTTTATGACGCTGCCAAACGCGTCACGAACCACAACCCGACCCAAGATGGCCGCCAAAACCGGTGCTCTGCTCTCGGCGTCAACACTCGGCCGAGAGCTGGTCTGGAGCAAGAGGGGAGGGGGGGAAAGGGATCTGAAGCGCTACTGAGCACAGGGGGACACAACACACCAGTACTGCTCAGGTGTAGCCAAAGTGCAGAGTACACAATTCGGTTTTAAAAACAGCTAAAAAGAAAGTGGAAAGGCAAGAGACCTCCCGGCTTCCGCCTTAGGAGGGGGAAAAGTGCGATTACAGTCAGAATTGACGCATCTCCCTGGCCCTGGTTCTCTGCCTGATGCTTTAGCTATATGATGTCATTTGGAATGTTATGGATGTTTGTACTTGAAGCTGGAGCTGTTGGAGAAGATGGACTGAGCAGCCAGGAGGCTGCTCCTGGTGGGGCTTATATTAAGAACTTGCAATAAGACTTATATTGGAACTTACTGAGCTATACCTTAAGAAATAAACTACAATTACAAGAGCTGTCTACCGGACTTCATTGATTTTTTACATTGGCGACGAGGATGGGATTCAATGTGTATTTTCATTTGACAGTATTATTATAGGGAGGTGGAATTCCCCCTTTATAATTATTTGGGAGGTAACTGCAAGTGTGTGGTTTATAGGGAGGTGGATTTCCCCTTTATAATTATTTGGGAGGTTTCTGCCAGTGTGTGGTTTATAGGGAGGCGGATTCCCCCTTTACAATTATTTGGGAGGTTACTGTGTGTTGTGGTTTATAGGGAGGTAGATTCCCCCTTTACAATTATTTGGGAAGTTGCTGCGAATGTGTGGTTCATAGGGAGGTGGATTTCCCCTATACAACTACTTGGGAGGTTACTGCGAATGTGTGGTTTATAGGGAGGTGGATTCCTCCTTGGGTTACTGTGTGTGGTGGGTTATAGGGAGGTGGATTCCCCCTTGGGAGGTTACTGTGTGTGGTGGTTTATAGGGAGGTGGATTCCCCCTTGGGTTACTATGTGTGGTGGTTTATAGGGAGGTGGATTCCCCCTTTACGAAGAGGTATGTGTTCTCTTATTGGGAGGTTACTGTGTATTAATGCACGTGTGGTCCTGCACTAGTATGCAGACGGAACATTATAGTATGTGCAGTAGAGGGTTTTCTTGGTAACTGGACGGTATATTATATTGTGTGCAGTAGAGGGCGTATGGTATTCCCTGGTCCTGCCATTTGTTTAAGTTTACGACTTCTATATTATTACTTTATTACTTATATTACTACATTTAATATGTAATTATTATTATTATCATTATTCTTAGATAGAGAAGGCTGGCTCACTGTTTAATACTTACATTATTACTATTGCATTGTTATTATTATCATTATTACATAGGGAAGGCTATTTTATTACTTACATTACTATTTTCTCATTATTGCATTGCTTTTACATTATTATTATTATTACATAAAGAGAGTTTAGCTCATGTTATAATGGTGTTCTTTTACGTTTACTTCTGGAATGTTTATCTTCTCTTCCTATGTTTATATATGTGTATACTATTTCATTTTGTTAAATATTATAAAGCGGAAAATGTGTAGTAATCTTCTTCTTATGTTCTTATGTCTTATAGTTTGCTTAATCTCCACACCGGCCCAAACAACGCTAGGATGCCTGGCTTCACCTTGGGGGTGCCCAGGAGTGGACACCTCACAGGAACAGGCCAGGAAGGGTTCCACAGCGGTATTCGTACAGCGCTTAGAGACCCCTGGGTGATGGGCGCCATACAAGTGCAAATTACATCTACATTTACATTTACATTTATGTAATGCATCTCCTTGGCCCTGGTACTCTGCCTGATGCTCTAGCTATATGAAGTCACTTGGAATGTTATGGATGTTTGTACTTGAAGGTGGAGCTGTTGAATGAATGAATGAATGAATTTGGGACTTCTATAGCGCATGGCTGCCCGGGAGCGTCCCAGCGCTGAGATTGCAGACAAACAACTGAGGATAGAAGCAGAGGGGGAAGGGAGAGAGGTTATTGCGGGAAGAGGTGGGTTTTGAGAAGTTTTCGGAATCTCATGTGATTAGGTTCAGACCGGAGTTGGATTGGAAGAGAATTCCAGAGGGTTGCGGCGATCACCGAAAAACGGCGTCCACCGGTTCGAGCTCTTTTAATTCGGTGGACCTTAGCCAGGTTGCCTTGCGCTGATCGTAAGGGTCTGTTAGGTATGTATGGGCAAATCATAGATTTCAGCATTGGGGGTCCTTGATTTTGCATGGCTCTGTGGGTGGTACATAAGGTTTTGAATTTGACCCTTTCACGGATCGGCAGCCAGTGCAATGCATTTAGGGCAGGTTTGGCTGAAACTCTGCGGGGGGTTCCCGTGAGTATCCTTGCAGCGGCATTTTGTGTTCGCTGCAGGACATTGAGCGTAGCTTCAGCGGCGGCCAAAAAAAGGGCATTGCAGTAGTCTAATCTCGACAGTATTAGACCTTGCATGAGCATTTTTTGTGAGGTTGCAGGGAGTAGTGGAAGAATCTTCCTAGTTGATCGGAGTAGCCCAGTAAAGCAGAGATTGCGGCCCGTCTCATAGCGAAAACACGCCAGGCTTTGGCGAATAAAGCTGCAATTCGGGCTGCCAAAGACAAGGAGAGGGGGAATAATTCCTCTTTCTCAGGCCTCGATACCACAGTGGAGAGCTCAGAAGAGGAGCTCCCCTACCTCTATTTCTATGCAAAGTGAGGGGCAGTTGGACCCGGCGGAATCTGGGGCTGATCTGGCGAAAGCTATACAGGAATTTGTTGGAGTCGAGGCATGTTCACCAAGCCCCGCATTAGATGGGCCGAAGAAAGGTACAAAAGAAATGAAAGACTTTCCACTGTTTATAAAGAAAACTACCCCAAAATCCTCCCATTTGACGTCTGGTGCAACCCCCCAGCCATTCGACGCCTTGCTGCCAAATACAGGACTCAGCAGTAGTAGTAGCCTCCGGAGATGTGGGTTCTAAGCAATGTACCCCTGAAATAAGTGCCCTCTGTGGCCTTCAGCAACAGATGGAGCAGACTCAAGCACCGTCTCAAGTGCATATCCAAGCACAAGTTCTTGGAGCACCCCTACACCCTCGACCTCCTTGAATATGGCAGAAACTGCAATATCAAATCCGGATCTCTATCTAGTGCTGGATGCAGTCGATAAATGCAGGGAGTCTACGACCGAGACTCCGGTGAACCTGTTGTCCTTACAGCCCCTCCATCATTCCACAGGCTCATCTTCAAATAGAACTGTAAACAAGACCTTAAAGAAAGTATCACCTGAGGCATCATCGGCTCCATTGATTCCGTCGGTACAGGCGGATCCCAAGACGGGAAGGACAAGTGCGATCACTGATGCGGTGTTCGAGAACCTAGGTCAAGGTTCAGAGACTAAGGGGATCTACTAGTTCGACATCAGAGACATGGTCCATTTGATTTTAGAGGAGATCCGCAAAATGAAAAAAACACAACAAACAGAGATTGCGGCCTTGCATTTGAGACTAGGAAAAATTGAGGAAACAATGTTTGGATTCCCGATTAGACTTCAGGAGGCTGTAGCAAGAATTGCCGTTCAAGAGGATCAAAGGAATATGGCTAGGGGAGAGGTCAAGGAAGCTGCGTAAAAGAAAAATGTTCTTGAGAGCAAACTGGAGGAACTCAAAAATCATTCTTGAAGGTCCAACCTTCGGATCGTTGGGGTTTCCGAAAATATAGAAGGCTCACAACCCATCCAATTGGTGAATTTATTCATTGAACTGAATGTGCTTCCAGAGTGTGAGGGGGACCTCACGATTACTAGAGCCCATCGAGTATCGGCACATTGCTTTCCTAATTCCACCATTCCCAGAACTATCTTGTTAAATTTTGCAGACGGGTTAAGGAGAAGATCCTGTCGAGAGCAATCCAGCAGAGACAATTTGCTGTTACAGAAACCAGTAAATGCGTCACATCAATATATTTAATGTATGCAAAAAAAAGCTTTTGTATATGTTTTCATTTATTTTAATGATTTGCATAGCGCTGGCATGACACCTTTATGTCTCTCTGCAGCTAGGGGCCCGGTGCAGGCCCTTGCGTGGTGTCATTCCACCTTTAAGGGCCCCCAGTTCAGCCTCCATACTGAGAATGTGTGTGAGGTACGAGAGTTTGAGTCGCCCCTCAGCTGATTTTGCTGGGGGAGGGGGGTTTGCATCACACCACTATCTGCAGCTAAGTCTGTGCGATGAGTATCTATGGCGCTACCAAGAATCACGTGATGCCTCCTATGCGCTTGGCTAGTGAGGAGCTTAGGTCCTGGGGTATAAGGGAATGCTGAGTGAGATAGCGCCCTCCTTTTTTAGAAGGTCGGTGTCGGACTAGAGATTTGAGATTTGCCATCTCAGGTGTTTTTACAACAACTCATCTGCCCTGATTCGCAGTTTGTGTGCTGATGCTTATAGCCTGCATTCATAGGAGGAAAATCTAAACTACAGAAGCAGCTTGTGTTCTTGTCTATTCGATATTGCGTTCAGGTAGCTGCAATCCTACATTTGTTAAAAGAAAATCAAAATAACATAGTGCATTGTTTTATATCATGCATGTACATTGAATATTGCATTCTGGTACTTAAAGTCCTGCATTTGTAAAATGAAAATAACATGTACGGTGTGTTTTATGCTATAATTGACCTAGGATGCATTTTTATACTTGTAGTCCTTCATTTGTAAAATGAAACCAGCAGAACATGTACTTGATGTGTACTATATAATACACGTAGGAGGAATATTGCATTCTGGTTCTTGTACTCCTGCATTTATAAAATGAAAATCAAAGCAACATGTACAGTTTGTAGTTTTGTAGCATATCTGTGCTTGATAGATTTCACTCTGGTACTTGCAGAAATAGAGTGAAACTCAAAATTACATGATTTTTTTATATCATACCTTCTCATGGGATATTGCTTTATGGAAATTGAATTCCTGCATTTATAAAATGAAAATCAAAACTGCATGTACAGTGTGCATTGTTGTATATAGGACTTCTGCAATTCTGTTACTTGCAGTCCTGTATTTATTTTTATGTTGGTGTTCTGTTATGGTATTTTAAAGCGAAGCATTTATAATGAGAATTCAAACCACAGAAGACGCTTGAATTGTGTCCTCCCACGTCTGTGTGTGGAAAGCTGTTTTCCTTCGAATGTTTAGCACCGACAGGGTGCTGGCCATGATTGACTTGTATGTAGTCTGTGTAGATTAGGTGCTGGGGGTTATGTGCGTCTTAGTGCTTTAACATACTAGGCACCCTGCATGCTACATGCCCAATGATGAAGAGAAGGTGGCACTGGGTTTGTGCACACACACTGCCAGGCCAGCTAACCTTTGACCACAGGTGCTTGGAGTGGGTGCTACGAGAGGTGTACCCACATGTTAACGGGTGCTCACACATGCAAGGGCAGTCTGATGTGTGTACCGCCATGGGATTCCGGCTGGTTCAGGGGCACACCGCTGCTGGAGGGGGATGGGAAAGAAAGTTGGTGGCACCAGGAAAAGCCAATTGGTAACTGGCATCATGTCAGCAGTACCCTGTAGACATAAGTATGTGGGCACACATACAGAGATTAGGTGTAGTGATTAGTAGCTAATGAGGAGGCCAAAACACTGTGTCAAAAACATTTATTGTCTTCATTTTTCTCACCCCTAGTTGATGAAATTGTGATTCACTTTGAAAAACACACCGTAAAATGACTCCTGACCAGCGTGTGATGCTTTCACCCCATCGTGACCTTTTAGCCTCTGTGTAGAAGTAGACCTCAGCAAGGGCTACCGGTAATAGGGGTTCACCATTCTATGCACACATGTCCTCAGACCAATGAATAGAAGATGGCACGGAAACCGAAATAGCAAAAATATATTTTATTAAACCTCATGAGGTGGAACTACATTCACACAACACCCTTCGACAGTATATGAAGTAGCACAAGAAGTAGAAGAACCATGGGACTTTTATACCCACAAAGGAGCTCAAAAGGAGGCGGTACAAGTTCACATAGGAAGAGTTACATACATAGATGGTCATACAGAGAATGCACAGTCAACAAAGAAGGAGGGGACATGAGTTGCTGACTTTAGTTAAAACAACCTGACTGTAACAGACTAGAGTAGGTGCATGGGCAGCTACGGACTCTTCTGAGCATGTGCAGAGTAGCAGGGGCTAAGTATAGCCAGTTCTTGAGCAAAGCACAAGGGCAAGCAACAGCAAAGAAGGAAAGAGCACATGGTCAGTCAAGATTTCTGCCGGAAACAAGATGGTTTCAGCTAAATGCTAACAGCGATCTCAGCCAAATTTCCACATCAGCACTTTGCATGAAAATCTCGACCCAGGAACATAACAGGAAAAAGAAAACTACATGTCCCAGAATGCAAGGTATAGTCTGGGAAACAAGAGTAGTGCCTATTGTCATGGCATGTAGGCTTCTGGCAGCACTGCACCCCTGCATAGACCACAAGCACCCAGCCCAGGAGAGACCATGGCACAACGATGACATCTTTAATTATTCTCTGGCTCAACGGCATTGTGATGGAAACATTCATTATACCTATGAACTGGCTCAGTTGTACATGGATGATGTGATCACTTATTGGAATTGCCTCATTGGTTGCAGACATGGTGATGTCATCAGTGCGGTTTAGGAGAGAAAATGTGTTGAAAAATGCTTTGTTTTGACTTTTCTGTCTCCAAAATTTTCTTGGGGGGACAACACCCCCAAACTCCCCCTAGTAGTGGTTGCTCACTGTGCTTGCTCGCTACACACCATGTGGGGGCTGGTCTCACTTTTACTTTGTTCTGTCTGATTCACTACTTGCCTATTTCTGGTGCTCTCTGAAAGAATGTCTATGGGTGCATATGACTGGGTGGGTAACCTGATGTTCTTTAAGGTCATCTTCTACTATTTACTGTACTTTGAAAGTTGGTACAATTGAATATGTAATGACAAATGTTCTGTAAAATTCACCATTTTGGTCTTTCTTTTTTCAAAATCTTCTTGGAGGAGAACCCCCCCAAATCCCCATAGCAGTGGTCGGGCTCGCTGGACGGGGGCTGGTCTGGCAAAATTTGCCATGGCTGCTTTCAGTTCCCAGTTCAGCCATGGCTGTCACAATGAGAACTGTAGCCCACTATTAACATGTAATTTACAGTCCATGGGTGCATGTAGTTCCATATACTAAGGCTTATAAGCAGGTCCACTAGAATTATGCAATTGTGTTGCCCAGACGTTTTTTTGCATAGTTACAGGTCTGCCACATTTGCAACATAATCCATCATCTGCTGCATAATTTGCTGATTTGACCAAAAAAACATTTTTTGTAGCTCAAATGGTTCAAAAGTTACTAAAACTGCAGTGACATATCTTGCAGCAAAGACAAAGGCTAGGCTTTACTTGTCACATTTCTGTTGCCTATTGATATATTTGGGTGTTAAACAGGTATTAATGCGATGCAACCAATGCCCAAGTCATGTTATCAAGTGTAAAAATTACATTATATTGAAGTAATACTATCATAAAATGTACTGCATTACGCCGGATAATATCTCTTTTCTTGCTACACAACATACTCAACCATGCTGCATGCTTGGGTCTCCCCTGCCACATTATGGGCCCGATGTAGGTGGCCGTTTCAGGCCATTTACCGACCGGTCACGGCCGATTTCGGCCGTTACCGACTGGTAAATGGCCAATCGGTATGTAGGGGCCTAAATCCAAGGCCACATGTAGGTAAATCTACATTTACAGAATCGGTAAAATTACTGATTCGGTAAAATACAGAATCGGTAATTTTACCGATTCTGTAAATTCCATATGTGGGTGGGACTCTTCTGAGTCCCAAAGGGCTTAACGAATCGGTATTTTACCATGAAATCCAACCTCATGGTAAAATACCGATTCCGGTGTGCATGCACATGTGTGCATGCACACCTATGCAATGTGGCAGGCAGACCTGCCCCTAGGGCTTGTATGCCTGCCACATGGCACCCAATTCTGTTTAGGGGGTGCCAGGGGGTGTCAAAGTGACACCCCCTGCACCCATGTGAAATTCGGTATTTACCGATTCGGTAAATACCGAATCGGTAAAGCCTATTGATTCCTATGGGCTTTGAAGCCCATAGGATTCAATAGGCTTTACCGATTCGGTATTTACCGAATCGGTAAATACCGAATTTTACCGATTCGGTAAAAGGGAACATCTGGATTCCCTACATACCAACCCCTCACATTTACCGAATCTTAATTACCGAATCGGTAAAATTCGGTAATTTTTGGTAATTAAGATTTGGTAAATGTTACTTACCTACATCTGGCCCTTTACCCTTTCCCCTGCTTATAAGTAAATCAAATGTGCCAACTAGGAATATCACAAATACAAAGAGAGGCGCCCCTTTAACACCAAAGGAGTAGGGCACCAAATAGACTATAGTCAGGAAAGAATCCCCTTTGGGCAGCTTAGTACACCAAGGCAAAGACAATCCTGCAGACAAATATATCACCCAAACATAACACCACCACCATCAAAGGCCAAGTGCTCACAGTTATAAAAGTATTTTATTAAAATTAACCAAACATATGGTCAAATGCACAACATTTTATCATACAGTGTTTGAATAAGTTAAAAGCATTATGACAATTATTGCACAAAAATAAATAAAATATTGAGAGAACCTGCAAGAAAAATAATTTCTAATCATCAAAAACGGCTGATACACTAGATAAAGATCATTTGTTCAACATATAATTTTTGTACAAAATGTTTTGACAATCAGATTGACAAATGTCTCCACAATCTAAAGTATGCCTTTGCACAGTTGCACCATCACATTTTGGTGGGTGTCACTACTTCTAATCCACCTTCCTCAGGGCAAGAATTAATATCTCCCACATGAAATTGTGGATCTATACACAATCACAAAAAGAAATATAAAAGAATCAGTTAACCCTTGATGGATGCACATATATATAGTGTTTATATCCCGGTGATACATACATAAAAACATTTGCACACACATATAAAACAACATATACCTCTTTCACTCAGTCCACACAAAGATGTAACTTATATATGAAAAACAAGAGGGGAAAGTCTTTCTCCTTCTGACAGGGGGTAAAGGGTCATATCTCCATCCCCCCAGGACCATTAATAATACACATCTCAGTGTATTTAGAATCATATATATGAGCATTCAAAAATCTCATAGGGACTATCTAGTATGTACCTGTCGTGATATCAGGAGACTCACAAATATTAACTGCAGGAATTATTCCTTGCAGTCACATGTGCAAGGATTGATTAATCTCTCACTTGGGCATCACTTCTTTCTGGGATGATTATTCTGTGAAAATAAAGACTGTTGTTACTAAGAGACCTAAGCTAGTACTTCTGGTGAAGAGGGTAGTACTAGAAGTCATAGAGGACATTACCATCCAGTTTTATACTCTTTGCACCACAAGGATTTGAAAGAAGAAAAGGCCACTCTACGCCTCTGTAAATTAAAATGTAATACGGCATCAAACTCTATTCATACTTATAGTCATACCTACAAACAGCAGACTATTCACACTCTCATAATCATTATTACCTTCAAACACGATTCTTAGAGGCCGATTATGATCGCGGACGGACTTGCGTCCGTCCGCGATCATTGAGGAGGAGGGGACGTCCGCATGGGCTGCGGAGTCCCCTCCTGAGCGATTAGGATGTGACCGCCACCCTGGCGGTCACATCCTCTATTTTTAACATTGCCGCGGGTGCGGCTTCAAGCTGCACCCGCGGCAATGTTAAAAATGCACGCATTGCATTTGCATGCAGAAAGAGGCAGGCACCGCGCGGTGCCTGCCACTTTCTGCATGCAAATGCAGGGGGGTACCATAGGTACCCCCCATGTGCACCCCCCACCCCCCCTTCACCTAGGGGGCCCGCAACAGGCCCCCTAGGTGAAGATCCGTATGCTTTTCCACGGCGGAAAACCCGCCGCGGAAAAGCACTTTTAAAATCCCATCCTGATATGGCGGACGGTGTCTGAGAGACCGCGGTGGAAAAGCTGCGGACGGAAACCAGGACCCACCAGCCATCCTAATGTGGCGGTGGGCCCTTGGTCAGTCCGCTGCGGTTTTTCCGCATCCTCGGGGCCGGCGGTGGCTTCCGCCGGCCCCGAGGATGCGGAAAAACCGCAATCCTAATGACCCCCTTAGTGTGCAGCCTCTTCCTACATTGTTAAATGTAGAATATTCAAATTATTAAAATTTTTATCATCTCTCTGTATTTCCTTAAAAAGATATCCCATGTTCAGGCAGTTTGTAATGAGTCTGAAATACATAATACAATTTGTGTCACTGCCATTGATACAGTACTATTCGCTACCGGGCTTCACCCTTAACAGTTTATATACTCCTATTTCTTATTCCTAATAATCATTTTGTATTATGCTTCACAACCAAATTTATAAATCTTCTTTCCTACGGGGAGTAGAGTTCCATACTAAACACCCCCTCTTATAACAACGGCGGCCATCTTAGCCTGCCAAAATGTTTCTTGTTTCTAATGGTGACCGATCCCATGGCCTCTCATTCTACCCAATGGATCATATTAAGGTTCAACCCGCTATTTAGGGAATTCCTATGACCCCTCCAAAAATTAGTACTTAAGTCACTACTTTTTCGAATATACAATTAGAGAATTACACTACTGCAGAAATGAGCACAATTTTGTAACAAACCTAGGGGCATATGATCAAGGGCTTTATTTCCACTTTTTTGGCTTTAAAAGCCAAAGAAGCTGAGATAAATATATCGCCCTATCAACAATAGGGTGCTAACAAGCAAAATAGCATGCTAGCACCCTTTTTCACTACGCTCCCCTTTGCATCTATAATGAGATGCAAAGTGGGCATTCCAGAGCAAAATAATAGGAGAAATGTCGCTAAGCGACATTTCTCCTATTATCAAACTTCACGCTCACCCTGTTAGAGACAAAAAACGCAGCGCTAACCATGGTTAACGCTATTTTTTTACGTCTGCTAATTTTCAGACTTAGCCATGTAAATAAAATGGGAAGTGGAGTACATGGCTAAGATCACCCTGCCCTATCAGCAAGGTTTCGCTGGTTGCAGTGTGATTATCGCTGGATTTCCAGCAATAATCACACTATTTACCAGCTAACGCATGGATTCCTATCGCTTGGGAGATAAGCGTTGCTGATATCACGCTATCTTCGCAATGGAATCCAGCATTAGCCTGCGTTAATTATCCTCGCGCTAAAAGCACTGAGCGATAATTATCGCAGGACCTTGCTAATATGTCCCCTAGACCTCCCCTCATACTCAATTTAAACCCCTTCAACACTGATGACGAGCTGGGCTTGTCATGGCGTAGCCTCCTGGCACGCTGATGACGAGCCCAGCTCGTCACGTAAAGTGCGTTTTAGAAAATCTCAGCGTACGAGCGGAATTCCGCTCGCACGCATGAGGTTAAAAGGGCCTTCACACAGAATTATAGTGTGAAACCATCCAACCATATGAGTAAGTGCGAGCATGAAACTAGGGAACTCATGCAGACAGAAATTAGTGTCCTAAGTAAAGGTTTTAGTTTCATCCCTTTCACTTGAAATAATAAACATCAATTTCAAAAGGACCTTCGAGCTTTCTTTATGAAAGTTTGAATAACAAGTTTTATTGAAGAACGTCCCTCTATATAGAATACTAATAAGTCAGGCCTCAAACCAAGATCTACATTCCCTCCAACATTGGCAATGGTAGGAAAGAACCTTGAGGTCTTTGAGAAAGCTGTTGAAAGTGGTGTTCAAAAGATTTTGTCTGAGAACCCAAAGTTCTTTACACAAAATATGAGTAAAGAAGAGAGGTTAGCTTTGAAGTCCTTGAAAGAAGACCTGCACCTGACTATCAAGCCTGCCAATAAAGGCGGAGGGGTAGTCGTTTTTAATACCAATTACTAGGAACATAGGATGCAAGAAATGCTTAATGTTGTGGAGCATTATGAATCCATCCCACCATCGATGCAAGTGTGCAAAGGCGTACTGCAGATTGTGGAGACATTTGTCAATCTCATTGTCAAAACATTTTGTACAAAATTTTTATATGTTTAACAAATGATCTTGATCTAGTGTATGGGCCTACTTTGTTGATTTGAAATGATTTTTCTTGCTGGTTCTCCCATTATTTACAGTTATTTTTGTGTAATAATTGTCATAATGCCTTTATCTTATTTATATACTGTATGATACACTTTTGTGCATTTGACCATATGTTTGGTTAATTTTTTATAACTGTGAGCACTTGGCCTTTGATGGTGGTGGTGTTATGTTCTGGTGATATATTTGTCTGCATGAGTGTCTTTGCCTCCGTGTATTAAGCTGCCCAAAGGGGATTCTTTCTTGACTACGGCCAATTAGAAATATGCCTAATCCACCATTTTAGAAGGCGCTAACAAGCACTTTACTAATGGTTTCCTGTAGTAAAGTGTGCTACAGCTAAAAATTAATGGTTTAATAAAGGACAGCACACATCTGGAGTGCTCTTGCACAAATGGCACATTTTCAACAGAGGAAGAAAGTCTTCCGAGAGTACAAGCATCCAACTGTATCTGAGGAAGGGCTCAATGATGACAGTGACCTGCTGCATGAGATCTTAGTGTCGATCAGAAGTTGTTTGGAAACAGATCCGGTAAGCAGTTGTGGAGATTGTTGGTGCTGATTGAAGCTGTTGAGGAAGGTTGTTTGCATTGATGCTCGGTATCGAGTCCAGTGAAGCTTTCAGTTAGGCAGAGAGGAATACACTCTGACCACAAACAATGACCCACTACCCTGGGGAGACTATATGGGGTATAAGACTGACTCCCACAGAGGTCGACACAGACGATCTGCTAAGGTCAGTTGGGACTGGTCAACTGGGAAGCATACAAATGCATCTGAAGCTTATTGTGGTCCTTTAGCTTAAAGTGGAGCTCAGCCAACTGGCCCTTTTAGTCACTTGTGAGGTCCTGGGTTGAAGGCAAGCAGGTCTAGACTTCATTCAGGTCCTTCAGGTCCTTCAGACAGCAAAGCCCTTCTTCTGATTAATTTCTGGTCCAGACATTCTCTAAGGGTGGTATTGGGGATGCCACATTTATGACGAGTGCCAGTGTGAGGGTGGGAGAAACTCTGGCCACTACCTACCTAATCAGGTAAAAGATTCCAGGGGTGACCATACCCACTTTTGCCACACTTCCTGAGTGTTTTAGTATAAAGTATCCTTCAGTGCCTCTTTCTACCTAAATCTAATAATGTGGCAGGGCATTTATTCCCGTAATCAGAGCTCTCAGGGCACACACAGTCGTCTGGATAAGATAATGGGCAAAATCTCCCTTGCAGTCACTACAAAGCAGTTCTGGGGCAGCTCCCTTTGGGGTTGGAGCCAAGCTAACTAGAGAGGCAAAGCAAGGGTCCTGCCTGGTGTCAGGCTCATCATTTTCTGACAGAGTAGGCTTCTTTGAGGTGCAACTAGTTCTTGTGCTCAGCCCTCAGACCATCCTGTTAAAAGAAGGTCAAACACCTCTCCGGACCCAAGCCTTTTGTCCTCTGTCTGGTAGCAGTCCACATCTCACCATATTGCAACCATCAGCATCCAGATGACAGCTGGAACAAAAACCTTGAGTGGTTTAGGCAGGGACAGGTGATGTTTCTAAAAGTACCTTTTGTCCGTTAGTTAGACAAAATCTGATTGAATTTTGTTTAACTATAGAAAAGAGTCCTTTGTTTAGTTTTCTAGCTACTACCAACCCAAATCTAGCCTGATAGGGTGTAATAATGTGATCCTGTGTTTTCCTATGGATGGAACCAGCCTTGCTACGATGAAAAGACTTTTTAGGTGTTTTAAGGACACATGAAACACTAAACTTTTACATGTGTTGCACCATGCCATTCATCATGCCTTATGAGCAATTAGCCCTACCCCACAAGTGACTTTATATTTAAATGGAAGTTTCAGGCCTTTCAAAATAGTTCATATTGAGAAAGTTGAATTTGCAGTTTTAAACTGTACTGCCAGGCTACAATAATCAGTCTGAAATGTTGTTTACCTGTGCACTGCAGTGGGTGGCAGTACTATGTGCTGCTGCCCACTTGCGGCATTTAACTTACTGGCCCTGGATACACTGGGTACTATACACTAGGGACTTGTAGGTAAGACAAAGGTACCAATCAGGTAAATGCCTCTTTCATCATGGTCTAAGGGTAGCACGGGCACTTTATCACTGGTTGTCAGAGGTAAAGTGCATAGAGTTTGTCATGTCCTTTAGTTTAGTCCCATCATGTGCATATTGATTACATACATTGTGTCCCATCCACACGCCATAACGGTTTTCTACAGGTGACCTTTTACCAAGTAGCTTACTTCTGTCTCTCCAACATCAGGCTCTGGGTACCATATCTTAATCCATGTACCTGACGTACATAAACATGTCCCCAGGCACTGTAGATTTATTCTGTACAAAGGGCACCACTTTTTTCATCCATGGCCAACAAACAGCTGTGCATGATCTTTTTTGTTTAGAAAAGGATTAGCAGGGGTTTAGCAAATGTTTTCAAAACATATTGATTCTATAAAATCCCTGGAGTGACCACTTTAGTATAAAAGACCCTCACTCCCCCTTAGACAGGCAGAGGAGAATTCCTTCCAAGCTGAGACGAGGCTCTGCCAGCTGATCCTTTAAGAAGCAGAAATCTAACATCCCTTGCCTGGTGCCACACTTGATGCAGAGACTGGGTCCTTCATTCAGAACCATCAGGTGAGGGGCTTCACTTACACCTCTTGGCTTGGCAAAGTTTGGTAGGCTAGGCATCGTAGAAGTACGCCAATGCTATTTTTATTATGTAATATGGTTTTATTCATCTTATTAGCACTATGATAAAAATGTACCTACTTTTTACGATATTGGTACTAGCGATTACATTTGTCTGCTCATGACTTTTGATTGTTGCAGCTAACATTTTTCATACTAGACTGACGTTTGCCCAATAAATAATTATTGAAACTATTCTAATCGATATTTTATGTATTCTGAGAAAAGCAAGCACGAGTGACTGAGCGAATAGCGTATTTCTTCCACAATACCAGAGGAACCAGGGTTGTCATGTTCAGTGGTTGCCAGCAACTAATTACCACACTGTATACTACAGGGGGGTGGTACCGGCACTGGAGAGCTAGGAGGTCTAATGGCTGACTCATACTGTAGGGGTGTCCAGAGTCTGTCTGCACACCAAGCCCTCAGTTTAGGTCATCCAAAATGCGCAGGTTCTGGGGGGTCCTGGGAACTACACAGCAAGTTCTAAGACCAACAAAATAGTTAAGGCAAACATCTTTGGAAATACCACACAAAAGAAGGTCCTTTGCATCAAAAACTAATTAGAGAGGTGTTAAGTCAGGAGGGTGTTTTTGGTGTGCCAAATTTCATTATGACAACCTAGAGAAGCAACAAGAGCAGTATTGTGTCTAACGCATGGAGTCACTAATTGCTCTTATAGGGTGAACAAAGGTGTGAGGAATCCATGCTCCAGTCCACAATCTGCATAAACTGGTGATGCAACGTGGTGGAAGCAGAGAAGGAAAATAAGTTGAGTGAGACAGATGAATGGTGGAAGAAAAAGCCTGTTGTAAAAGGATATTCATTCTAATTTTAGTTAATAATAAAAGTGAGAGAGTTAAAACCTTGACAATCCGTTACATGAAAGCTGTTGAACACCTTGCTACCCCCACCTTAATAGGATGATTTGATGAGGATCCGATGTTCTTGATTCATTCTTAAAGGTCAATCCAGTTTTTTTAAGCATTTGTGTGATGAATGTCACCATTGAATATGTTGGAGTTGATGTTGAGAAGTGATGGAGTAAGAGCAGGGTGGCGAAGGTGAACCTTCAAGTTAGCAACTCAAGTTCAAATGGTAGTTGAGTTTTCTTGTATAGTGCTTTCAGACAGGAATTCAATGGTACAACCATGCCTTTGGCAAGGTCAATGCATAAGGAAATGAGGACGGTTTAAGTGGTGGTGGTATGAATGGTATAGTTGCTATAGATGGTCGTGGAGCTGTTGCTGACTGTGGTGATGAATTTGGTGGAACTAGTCCAGTCCCCAATGGGCCATTTTCTCTAGGAAGCTGTCATTATAGTGGGATATCTCACAAGAGGCTCCGAAAGCAACCTAGAACTCCTCACTATCCTAAAATTTCTAATAGATACTAGAAGTTCTGTGTTGGACAATCATTTGCTCTCATACCATAAATAGTGGTGAAGCGCTTATTCACCTAAGGGCATAGTGGAGGTGAATACCAGATGTTTATTGTTGCCCAACTCAATGGTACTCATTTTATCTACATCATCAGAACAATGAAATGCTGAGTTGAGTGGACCTGCCATGAGATCAAACACTGGTCCCTACAGTGGATGCATTAGTCCACTAAGCCACCAGACACGGCATGAATGATTTGTGATTATTTGGTTAATCCATGTTACTGATGTTCTCCTTTTATATTGGATTGTTTTTAATCTCACATTTTTGTTTTTTTAAAGGAGGAAATGTGTTATGCCCTTTTTTACTATCCTTCTAGGTTAGTTTTCATGTCATATCATACTCCGCAGTTGATGAGGGCAGCTTTACAGACCTGTCAACCTCCATAAACACACCCACAGTGAGAGAGGCGGTAACCTGGAGAACATACGCTCGTTACCTCCCTGTTGGAAATGGTCCTTTTTGCAGCGTTAGCCCTAAACATTTTGCTTCTTCCTCCTCTATTTTTCCCTAAGTTTGGTTCTTGGCTACAGGACTCTGGGCACTTTACCACTGCTGATCAGTGGTAAAGTGCATATGCTGTCCCTGGATGTTGGTATTGCGATTGGCTATCCGCGATTGCCACATTTGTCTTACCAGTAGGTCCCTAGTAAAGTGCACTGAATGTGCCAGGGCTGGTTATTCAAATGCTACTAGTGGGGTTGCAGCACTGATTGTACCACCCACATGAGCAGTGCTGAAAAGATGTCTCAGGCCTGCCTCCGCAGTGCCTGTGTGCAGTTTGCTAACTGCCATGTCGACCTGGCCAGTTTACCCACTTGCCAGGCCATACCCTTCCCTTTTCTTACACCTAGGACACCCCTATTGTAGGCCCAAGGTACCGCTCTGGGCAGGGTGCACTGTATGTAAAAGATAGACCATGTACTAGTGTGGGTAACATGTCCTGATAGTGAAGTACTGCCAGTTTCGTTTTTCATTATTGAAAAGCTATCTTGCCCATAGGACAGAATGGGGAATGCTGTGTAACATGTTTACCTGCATTTCTTCCCATAGAAGCAAGACAGAAAATTGGAATATGGTATCCCTGAACTCAGAATTTAATAACACATCTTTTAGGAAGGATGGTTTTTAAATTTGGTGGCTATTTTCTTGTTCACCCTTTCTGTGTTTGTTAGACCTGACATCATTGGCTTGAGTCTCTCCTCCATTTTTTCTGCTTTGCCTCTACTGTTTTACGATGTTTTGCTGGTATATGCTTTGGGCGCCGTGTCACTGCTGATCAGTGCCATAGCGCAAGTGCTCCCTATGTTAAATTGATGTATCTATTGTATCCATGTTTGGCTTATTTGGTTTACTATCAGTCCCTCGTCTAGTGCACCCAGAGTGCCGGGGCTTGTAAACGCAAATGCCGCTCGTGGGCTTGCAGCACGTGTTGTGCCACCCACAGGAGCGGCCTCGTAAAAGAATGTCTACGGGTCGGTCATTGCGAGACCCACGTGCAGCCTCGTGCTGTCACGCCGGCCGCGCAAGTATACCTACTTGCCAGCCTCCAAACCTTCCCTTGGCTTCATGTTAGTCACCCCTATGGTCGGCCTTCGGGCAGGGTGCATTGTAAGTCTGAGGTAGGACACGCCTGACCAAGTTGGCATGTCCTAATAGTGAATTACCGCCATCTTGGTCCTTCACTATTGCGAGGTAGCCTGCTCTCCATTGATTAGAATGGGCCGCCGGGATTATTAGTACTATGATCCTCGCTGGCTCGGAGAGCATGGTGCAATGTCGAGTTTGGTATCCCTGAACTCGGGGTTTAATTACGCATCCGTTGGTGTGGATGGTTTTTGGACTCTGGGTTCGAAAATAGCACTTTTAGAAGGTGTCTATTTTCTTGTCTAACCATATCTGGTTTCTGCTGGTTTTGCGTGTGTGTGACAGGAGCTGGGTGGCTCCCCAGGTCTGGATGAGTCAGTGTGGGATGAGTGGGACAGTTACGTTGAGAGTAGGGGGAGAGTAGTTGTTGATAGCCTGCCTTGCCTGATACAATGCCGGCTCCACCTCCTGCCAACCGGCTGATGGCTCTGTGCCTGCCATGGACGATCCTAGCCCCACCTCCTGCCAGGTGGCCGATAGCTCTGCTCCTGCCAGTGTCAATGCTGGCTCCACCTCCTGCTGGGCGTCTGAGGACCCAGCCCTGCTCAGTGAATAGGCCAGGTGCTTCTGCCTGGCTCCACCCACAACGGACCCAGGATGTTGGGAAACCCCCGGCATGGACAAAGGGATCAAAGACGAAAAGGGGTATAAGAGTAGGACCCCTGAACCAAGAATTTAGATCACTTCTGACAAGGAACCCTGTAACCAAGGACAAGAGGCCTGCTGATCTAAGGACTGCCTACCCCTTCTGCCAGTGTGCTGTTGTTGGGGGAATCCTGCAGTGCTTCTTTATTTTTGCCAAGGAACCAGGAGATAGGAACTGTGTGTGTACTCTCACACTTGCTAAGAAAATCTCCAAGGACTGGAAGAGTGCCAGTCTCCTGCTGAAGTCACAGGGCTAAAGGACTTCATCTGCTTAAAGTGCTATTTTGCTGGGACCGTGAATCCAGCACCTCTGAAAGAGTCAGCAATCACGACAACCGAACGCTAGGCCCAACCGACGCCAGCAGCAACGCCAGTGAGTGGGAGTACGGCTCTAGCTCCAGAGGACCTCGTGTCTGCACCGCTGCTGATCGCATCACCGTGTGCCCTTCGACGCCGTGAGCGCTGCTCACTCTGTGCAACCGCATCATCAACGACGACGCCTGCTGAGGCCGGATCGACACCGAAGACGCGACGCCGGATTGCTCGACGCCGCTGATCATCGTGTGCTTCATTTTCCTAAGGTACTGTGTTGTTGGGGGTCCGTGTGACTCCAGGCTTGACGTAGCGCTCCTCGCGGTCGACGCCGAACCTTTGGATTAACTTTGCCTCGACGTCGTGTAGCCCCCGTGCGGGTTACCCTGTTGCTAAGAACTGCATTGCCAAGAAGAAGATTTGCTTTGATACTAAAAACTTTGTGCTAAAGAAGAAACTACCTTTGAACTATCCTTTTTTTTCCTTCCCAACGTATTTATTCCGATTGTGTACAGTTTGTCGTTATTTTGGTCTTGTGCTAAGCCTTATATAAAAATACTTATTTTTATAATACTACTGTGTCGTGTCCATTTGTAGTGCATTCACGGTATTACTGTATGTGGTCATAGTTGCTTAACGCACAGCCTCTGAGATAAGCCTGTTCTGCTCTGCCAAGCTACCAAGGGGGTGAGCAGGGGTTATCAAAGGGTGTGATCCCCTTGCCCTGACTAGAAAAGGAGTGTCCCTATTTGTCAGAAGTGTATACCTCTGCCAACTAGAGACAGCCGGTTCTATCATTGGTGGGTCAGCGGTGAGGATTTTGGACTTTGCACTTATGACCCATGTACAGTGATTCGTGTGCGCTACATAGTGAAAGCAGACCATAACGCAGTCACATTCTAATTGGGGAGGATCCTATTTTTGTTCTCCGCTTTCTTGAAACTTGATTTTTTGAACACTGCCAGTTTTAACCATGAGTGACAACGGAGTCACTGCCCCTGCTATCGTTGTTGTGGAGGAGTTCGAGAGGAGCAAGCTCAAGAAATACAAGAAAGATGAGCTGAAACACTTTTGCGACCAGTTTAAAGTTCCTACCACAGGCCTCTCGAGAAAAGATGATTTTTATAAAGCATTGCAGGCCTGGTGGGAGTCCAGAAATCCCTCTGATGTGGTGGTGGTACCCACAGAGGAAGGGGATGAGGAGGTCCCAGTGAATGGACCTGTGCCCTCTCCCGGAAGCAGTGTTTCCTCCAAAGGTCTTTCCCCTGAAGAAAGAGAAGAAAGGGCGAAAGAGCAAGCTTACAACATGGAGATGGCAAGGCTAAAGATAAATGGGCAGTTGGAGTTAGAAAATGCAAGAGGTAGAAGGGAAGCTGATTTGGAGATCAAAAAGCTAGAGTTTGAACGAGAGAAGTTAGCTTTGGAGCGTGAAGCCAGGTTGAGGGAGCTGGATATCCAAGCTAAAAAGTTAGAATTGAATCCCTCTGGTGGCAGCATTCCATCCGAGCCTGCAGAAAGTAAGTTTTACTTCCCGAAAGATGTGATCAAAGATTACAATAGGAATGAAGATATTGGTCAATGGTTTAAAGCATATGAGTTAGCATTGTTGGCCCACCGGGTCCCTGAGAAGGATTGGGGAGCGGGGTTGTGGGGTCGCTTTGTGAATGAGGGAAGAGATACCCTGTTAGACATGCCTGTTGCGGATAGGATGTCGTATGCTCATATGAAAGATGCTTTAATGTTGCGGTATGGCTTAACCCCCGAGAAGTACAGACAAGCTTTTAGAGAATGTAAGAAGTTGCCTGGTACGACGTGGGTTGAATATGTGTCTTATTTTTGCAGAGCCATGGATGGTTGGGTAAAGGGCAGCAAAGTGGAAAGTTATGAAGCTCTTTATGATTTGTTTGCTTGGGAGCACTTGTCTAATAACTGTTTTCCAGAGCTGCGCCAGCACCTGATTGATAGCAAGATATCTAACCCTAGAAAACTTGCTGAGGAGGCGGACCGCTGGGTCAGTACCAGGGTCCACAAGGGTCCAGTGGGAGACTCAGCCAAAGGTGGGCAGGGTCCCTAGCAGAAGAGTGGGGGGGACAAGGGAAAACAGAAGGAGTCTCAGAAAAGGCCCCAAAGTAATCCCCAAGGGAACCAAGGGAAAGGTTCCCAGCCTCCCCCTGAGAAGAAGCCAGGGGCCCCGACGGGTAAACCTGTTCATAGGGGCCCCCTAACCTGCTACAGTTGTGGGCAGGTGGGACACCGGTTTTATGACCCCCAGTGTCCCAAAAAGGATTCGAATGCACCGCCGCGTGCACCCCCCGTCAGTTGGCGAGTGTAGCCCTGGGAGGGGAGAAGATGGTTGTCCATGGTGGGAGGGGTCCCGCAGAAATGTCCCTGGTCCCGCTAGGAGACATGCAAATGGTCCCTCCACCCCCTCTGCCTAGTAACACTAGTAAATATAGGCAGTGGGTGACCATTAATGGCCATAGAGTGGAAGCTCTCAGAGACACCGGAGCGAGTGTGACAGCTGTCAAGTGTCACTTGGTGTCTAGAGAGCAGGTGGTTCCCCACGCATTCTACCCCGTGATAGCTGCCGACAACTCCGAGAAAGAGTGTGAGGTGGCTCAGGTTTCCTTTGAATGGGGGGGAGTTTCAGGTACTCTTCAGGTTGCTGTGAGGCCCGCCATGCCTGTCGATTGTCTCCTGGGCAATGATTTGGAAGACTCCCCTTGGGCTAAGGTGGAGAGGGAGGCGCACTTGAAAATGTTGGGAGTGCCAGAGTGGGTGTGTGCAACCACTCGATCCATGACAGCGAGTAAGGGTGTTGATGGGGTCCCGGAGCCTGAAAGTACGGCCCAGGACCCAGCTGTGAAGAGAAGAGGCAGGAGGCGCGGGAAACCGGCCCCCATAGTTCCCGTGGTCCAGGAGGAGGTAGACCCCGAGGGGGATGCCCTGGAGCCCACAGGGGAACAAATTGCCGAACTGGGAGATCTGCCCGAGCTGACCCATTGGCAGCAGGATGGTGGTCCCTCCAGGGAGGAATTCTGTGCGGAACAGAAAGTGTGCCCTTCTCTTGTGGGCGTGAGGCAGCAGGCCTCAGCCCAATCCTCAGGTGATCAGACAGGGTCACATTTTGTGTACTGGGAGAACGACCTCCTGTATAGCGAGCCTAAGGCTGCTGAGCCTGGGTCAGCCCGTGTGCTGGTGGTACCCCAGCGCTTCAGAGCCTTCCTACTGGGTTTGGCTCATGACGTTCCGTTAGCTGGACATCTGGGGCAGGACAAGACCTATGACAGGCTTGTCACCCATTTTTATTGGCCTCAGATGCGAAGGGATGTAGACATCCACTGCAAGACTTGTCACACTTGCCAGGCAAGTGGGAAGAGCGGAAGGAAGCGGAAGGCTCCCCTCCAACCTTTTCCAGTGGTCAGTACCCCCTTTGACCGGGTGGGTATTGACATTGTTGGGCCCCTGGACCCCAAGACAGCCCTGGGCAACAGGTTCATCCTGGTCTTGGTGGACCATGCCACGAGGTACCCGGAAGCCATCCCTCTCAGAACAGTGACGGCCCCCGTGGTGGGACGGGCACTGATGGGTGTTTTCTCCCGGATGGGGTTCCCCAGAGAGGTGGTGTCGGACCGAGGGACCAACTTCATTTCGAACTATATGAAGTCTCTATGGAAGGAGTGTGGGGTAACCTACAAGTTCACCACTCCTTACCATCCTCAAGGAAATGGGCTGGTTGAGAGATTCAACCGGACCCTGAAAGGCATGATTATGGGTCTTGAAGAACCAATGAGGCGGAAATGGGACGTCCTCTTGCCATGCCTGTTGTTTGCTTACCGTGAGGTACCGCAGAAGTCTCTAGGGTTCAGCCCCTTTGAGCTCTTATACGGTCACCCGGTAAGAGGGCCTTTGAGTCTGGTCAAGGAAGGCTGGGAGCAATCTCCCAGGAAACCTCCCCAGGATGTATACAGCTACATGCTGGCCTTTCGGAACCAGACTCGGCGCTTCAGAGAACTTGCTCAGGCAAATCTGGAGGCCAGCCAGGAGGAGATGAAGCGTTGGTACGACTGGAATGCCACTCTGGTAGAGCTTCAGCCTGGTTAGGAAGTGTGGGTCATGTCCCCTGTGGAACCTTGTGCGCTCAAGGACAGGTGGACTGGACCGTTTAAGGTTGTGGAGAAGAAGAGCGATGTCACCTACCTGGTGGACTTGAAATCTCCCAGGAACCCCTTGCGGGTCCTGCATATCAACCGCTTGAAGCCCCACTTAGAAAGGTCCGAAGTGGGCATGCTCCTAACTACAGATGATGGAACGGAGGAGGAGAGTGAGCCTCTTCCTGACCTCCTGTGTGCTAAAGAGCAAGATGGGTCGGTGGATGGTGTGGTCCTCTCTGACACACTGACCCTTGAGCAGAAACAGGATTGTCGCCAACTGTTGGGACAATTCCCGGATCTGTTTTCCTTGGTCCCGGGTGTCACGCATTGGTGTGTCCATGACGTTGACACCGGAGACAGCCCTCCTGTGAAGCACAAGGCTTACAGGGTGACTGACAAGGTCAGAGCGTACATTAAGGAGGAGGTCTCAAAGATGTTCGCGTTAGGGGTGATTGAGTCCTCTAGCAGTCCTTGGGCCAGCCCAGTGGTCTTGGTCCCGAAGGCTGCAGCGCCTGGTGCTTCACCAGAACTCCGGTTCTGCGTGGATTACCGAGGACTCAATTCGGTCACGAAGACTGACGCGCACCCCATCCCCAGAGCTGATGAGCTCATCGATCGGTTGGGGGCTGCCCGATACCTTAGTACGTTTGATTTAACGTCTGGGTACTGGCAGATCGCCTTGACTGATGGGGCAAAGGAGAGGTCAGCATTCTCCACACCAGATGGGCTATACCAGTTCCGAGTGATGCCCTTTGGGATGAAGAATGCCCCTGCCACCTTCCAGAGGTTGGTCAACCAGGTCTTGGCTGGACTGGAGGATTTCAGTGCCGCCTACCTGGACGACATCGCAGTGTTCAGCGCCAGCTGGGAGGAACACTTGCGCCACCTCCAGGAAGTGTTGTTGGCCCTGCGCGGAGCAGGCCTCACAATCAAAGCCAGTAAGTGCCAGATTGGGCAGGGTTCGGTGGTGTACTTGGGGCACCAAGTAGGGAGCGGTAAGGTTGCCCCCCTGCAACCCAAGATTGATACCATCCTGGCTTGGGCGCCGCCCAAAACCCAAACTCAGGTGAGAGCCTTCCTAGGACTCACGGGTTACTACAGGAGGTTTGTCAAGGATTACGGTAACATCGTGCACCCCTTGACGTCGCTGACTTCCAGGAAGCAGCCACGAAACGTGATCTGGACTGATGCCTGTCAAACGGCATTTGACACCCTGAAAACTGCAATGTGCACAGCACCTATACTCCAGGCACCCGACTTTTCGAAAGAATTCATTGTTCAGACGGACGCTTCAGAGCATGGCGTGGGGGCTGTTCTAGCTCAGGTGAATGAAGAGGGCCGAGACTTGCCTGTAGCCTTCATCAGTAGGAGGTTACTTCCCAGGGAAACGAGGTGGAGTGCGATAGAGAGAGAAGCATTTGCTGTGGTCTGGGCGCCGAAGAAGCTAAGACCCTACCTGTTTGGGACTCACTTCCGGGTTCAAACAGACCACAGGCCCCTCAGATGGTTGATGCAGATGAGGGGTGAGAATCCGAAACTGTTGAGGTGGTCCATTTCTCTCCAGGGGATGGACTTTACGGTGGAACACCGCCCTGGTACAGATCACGCCAATGCTGATGGTCTGTCCAGATTTTTCCGCCTTAGTGAAGAGAACTCCCTAGGTCAAGGGTAGTTCTCCCCACATTTCAGCTGGAGGGGACACGTGTTAGACCTGACATCATTGGCTTGAGTCTCTCCTCCATTTTTTCTGCTTTGCCTCTACTGTTTTACGATGTTTTGCTGGTATATGCTTTGGGCGCCGTGTCACTGCTGATCAGTGCCATAGCGCAAGTGCTCCCTATGTTAAATTGATGTATCTATTGTATCCATGTTTGGCTTATTTGGTTTACTATCAGTCCCTCGTCTAGTGCACCCAGAGTGCCGGGGCTTGTAAACGCAAATGCCGCTCGTGGGCTTGCAGCACGTGTTGTGCCACCCACAGGAGCGGCCTCGTAAAAGAATGTCTATGGGTCGGTCATTGCGAGACCCACGTGCAGCCTCGTGCTGTCACGCCGGCCGCGCAAGTATACCTACTTGCCAGCCTCCAAACCTTCCCTTGGCTTCATGTTAGTCACCCCTATGGTCGGCCTTCGGGCAGGGTGCATTGTAAGTCTGAGGTAGGACACGCCTGACCAAGTTGGCATGTCCTAATAGTGAATTACCGCCATCTTGGTCCTTCACTATTGCGAGGTAGCCTGCTCCCCATTGATTAGAATGGGCCGCCGGGATTATTAGTGCTATGATCCTCGCTGGCTCGGAGAGCATGGTGCAATGTCGAGTTTGGTATCCCTGAACTCGGGGTTTAATTACGCATCCGTTGGTGTGGATGGTTTTTGGACTCTGGGTTCGAAAATAGCACTTTTAGAAGGTGTCTATTTTCTTGTCTAACCATATCTGGTTTCTGCTGGTTTTGCGTGTGTGTGACAGGAGCTGGGTGGCTCCCCAGGTCTGGATGAGTCAGTGTGGGATGAGTGGGACAGTTACGTTGAGAGTAGGGGGAGAGTAGTTGTGATAGCCTGCCTTGCCTGATACAATGCCGGCTCCACCTCCTGCCAAGCTCTGTGCCTGCCATGGACGATCCTAGCCCCACCTCCTGCCAGGTGGCCGATAGCTCTGCTCCTGCCAGTGTCAATGCTGGCTCCACCTCCTGCTGGGCGTCTGAGGACCCAGCCCTGCTCAGTGAATAGGCCAGGTGCTTCTGCCTGGCTCCACCCACAACGGACCCAGGATGTTGGGAAACCCCCGGCATGGACAAAGGGATCAAAGACGAAAAGGGGTATAAGAGTAGGACCCCTGAACCAAGAATATAGATCACTTCTGACAAGGAACCCTGTAACCAAGGACAAGAGGCCTGCTGATCTAAGGACTGCCTACCCCTTCTGCCAGTGTGCTGTTGTTGGGGGAATCCTGCAGTGCTTCTTTATTTTTGCCAAGGAACCAGGAGAGAGGAACTGTGTGTGTACTCTCACGCTTGCTAAGAAAATCTCCAAGGACTGGAAGAGTGCCAGTCTCCTGCTGAAGTCACAGGGCTAAAGGACTTCATCTGCTTAAAGTGCTATTTTGCTGGGACCGTGAATCCAGCACCTCTGAAAGAGTCAGCAATCACGACAACCGAACGCTAGGCCCAACCGACGCCAGCAGCAACGCCAGTGAGTGGGAGTACGGCTCTAGCTCCAGAGGACCTCGTGTCTGCACCGCTGCTGATCGCATCACCGTGTGCCCTTCGACGCCGTGAGCGCTGCTCACTCTGTGCAACCGCATCATCAACGACGACGCCTGCTGAGGCCGGATCGACACCGAAGACGCGACGCCGGATTGCTCGACGCCGCTGATCATCGTGTGCTTCATTTTCCTAAGGTACTGTGTTGTTGGGGGTCCGTGTGACTCCAGGCTTGACGTAGCGCTCCTCGCGGTCGACGCCGAACCTTTGGATTAACTTTGCCTCGACGTCGTGTAGCCCCCGTGCGGGTTACCCTGTTGCTAAGAACTGCATTGCCAAGAAGAAGATTTGCTTTGATACTAAAAACTTTGTGCTAAAGAAGAAACTACCTTTGAACTATCCTTTTTTTTCCTTCCCAACGTATTTATTCCGATTGTGTACAGTTTGTCGTTATTTTGGTCTTGGGCTAAGCCTTATATAAAAATACTTATTTTTATAATACTACTGTGTCGTGTCCATTTGTAGTGCATTCACGGTATTACTGTATGTGGTCATAGTTGCTTAACGCACAGCCTCTGAGATAAGCCTGTTCTGCTCTGCCAAGCTACCAAGGGGGTGAGCAGGGGTTATCAAAGGGTGTGATCCCCTTGCCCTGACTAGAAAAGGAGTGTCCCTATTTGTCAGAAGTGTATACCTCTGCCAACTAGAGACAGCCGGTTCTAACAGTGTTCCTCTGCCTGTTTGTGGATTGACTGTCTGATTTGAGAGTGACATGGGCTGGGGTGGCTCCAGGAGTCTGGGTGAGTCAGCACTAGGCTAAATAGACCTATCTGCATGTAGAGTGGTGGGAGGAGTAGCACCTGGGACTGAATAGGGCTGTGCCTGCTTTCCACAATACTGTCTGCACCTCCTGTGGTGTGTCTGATGACCCTGGCCCACACTGACAAAGGAAGAAGTTGTGCACTTCAGAGTGCACCTTAAACTGGTTTGGACTGGGTCCAGGACCCCTCACACATAGAGAACAAATACTTTTGGGGTATAAATATCAGAGCTGAAACCCTTGAACTTTAGACTACTTTGGAATCAAGGAGGAACATTTGCTGTGGATAAAAGCTAAAGAGCTGAAGGAGAAGTACTGCCCTTGCTGTGTGTCTGGGTTTGGCCTACAGTTGCTATTTCTGCCAAAGGAAGGACAAGGGACTTTGCTGTGTGCTGTGTCCTCCTCCTTGACAAGGACTCTGCTGTGTGCTGTGTTCTAAAAAAGAAAGTCTACAAGGTCCTGAAAAGAGCTGGCCTCCCTTTGTGGAAACACAGGGATATAAAATTTTCAAAGACTACTTCGTGATCAATAGGAATCCCTGCCAAAAAAGATCAGCTGAAGAGACTGAGGAGAAGTACTGCCCTTGCTGTGTGTCTGGGCTTGGCCTGCAGTTTGCTGTTTCTACTTAGGAGAGGACTAAAGGACTTAAATGTGTGCTGTGGCCCATACTTGAAGAAGGACTTTGCTGTATGCTGTGTCCATCTGAAGAAAAGTCCCCAAGGGGATGAGAAGAGCTGGCCTCCTGTTTCTGAAGTCCCAGGCACAAAAGGACTTCACTCCCAGCTTCCCTGAACTTACTTTTTGCGAGTTCCAGTCTGCCAGGAGGGCTTGTAACTGTGTGTGAGGCCTTTTTGCTGAAGGGAGCTGGAAGCGCAATGCAGCGAGAGGAGCATGACTCTGCCGCAGCAGCCGCTGTCGCATTATCGAGGAAGCGTGTCGTCACTGCCGCTGTTCACCATTGCATCACCGGAGAAGTGTGCCACCGCACAGAGGGTGCCATTGCATCACAGGAGAACAATGTCGTAGGGCCGTCGCATCGCTGAGGGAGCGCGCTGCCATGAGGCACAGGGTTAGACTGATTTGCATATAGCCATGTCTGAACTGGGGTGGCAGAGTGGGCTAAAGAACGGTGATGGATTAAACACAGATCTTTTAACTGGGTGTGAGTGCTTGATTGATTCAGATGCTCCGTCCATCACACCCCCTTTTGTACCGCTTTTGGCCGCCATAAGTGTGGCAGGGTATGCTCAGGCGTGAGTCCCTTGCTCACTTTGCCCCTGGATTCAAGTAAGCCGGGCTGAAGACAGCTGGAATGCCAGAAACCGGTCCTCGGAAGCTTGTTTCTGGTCCAGGTAAGACATGGCTTGGCAGTTCGGGCTGGACTGTGCCATGAGGCACAGGGTCAGACTGATTTGCATATAGCCATGTCTGAACTGGGGTGGCAGAGTGGGCTAAAGAACGGTGATGGATTAAACCCAGATCTTTTGACTGGGTGTGAGTGTTTGATTGATTCAGATGCTCCGTCCATCACCACCCCCTTTTGTACCGCTTTTGGGCGCCATAAGTGTGGCAGGGTATGCTCAGACGTGAGTCCCTTGCTCACTTTGCCACTGAATTCAAGCAAGCCGGGCTGAAGACGCCTGGAATGCCAGAAACCGGTCCTCAGAAGCTTGTTTCCGGTCCAGGGAAGACATGGCTTGGTATTTCGGGCTGGACTGTTCCCATGAGGCACAGGGTCAGACTGATTTGCATATAGCCATGTCTGAACTGGGGTGGCAGAGTGGGCTAAAGAAAGGTGATGGATTAAACCCAGATCTGTTGACTGGGTGTGAGTGTTTGATTGAATCAGATGCTCCATCCATCACCACCCCCTTTTGCACCACCCCCTTTTGTACCGCTGCTCGTCGCCGCGGCAACACCGGAGAAGCGTGTCACCAGCACCGAAGGTGTCATCACATCAACGGAGAAGCTTGTTGCAGAGCCTGTCATGCTCAGAAAACCACAGTGTTCGCCGCGCGGCCGTCGGGCGTGCACGCATCGCCTCTATGTTTTTGCATCACAGTAAAGACGCCCTTTTCTCACATTCCCCAGGATCGTCGCAACGCATCAAGTCACCATCCTGCCACATCGGAACCGGAGTACAGGAAGAATCGACGCATCGCCTTCTCTGTGACCCTTTTGTTTGTTTTGCGTTAAGCATCCCAGGTACTTTGTGAGTAAAATGTTGCATTTCATCATTTACAAGTTTATTTTTGCAACAATCTTTCTAAAGACATTCTACTGAGTTTTTATATGTTGAATTTTTGTCATTTTGGTCTTATTCTGTATAATTATTCTGTATAATGCCGGTCCCTTGACAACAACGGGCCCATTTTAACCAGTTCATAACACCAGTCGCTCAATCGAGTTTCTCAGTCCTCTGCCCAACATGGCTCTCTCGCTACCTCATACCAGATAAATCTGAAATTCAGAGACCCAGAAGATTAAACAGAAGATTAAACTACTGTTAACTCTGGTGCCCCCGTAAACACAATTATACGATATTCAAGTGTATTGTATACCTGTTTGTCTGTTTCTCTTTTTCAGGTTAAAAGAGCATGATTGGTCATTGATTACCTAATAAGTAAGCGACCCAAGTATACTACACAAATGGTGTAAGTAATGATTCAATGTTTGTATGTTTGTTTAGTCCTGACGAAAGCCCTGTAGACTCTGCTGAGCCAAAGGGGGCTGAAACATGTCGACACAACTTTCAATGTTATACTTTTAGATCCAGTTACACGATCTAGTACAAGTACCGCTTACATTTTATTCTTTAGATCCACACCAACTAATAAATACCTCTGGTGTTGACCTATTTTTAACTCACACCTTTCACTCACCCTTACTCTGTGGGGGCATCTTTTCATTTTTTCATCTCTGGACACTGCAAATCTAGACCAGAGGAGCCTCTGGATGAGGCAGGCACCCAGCACGTCCTATGGTATCCAATGATAACTGCCACAACTACAATGTGGGGCGGATGAAAGATATATACCGCAATACTGACATACATTGAGTTTTTGAGGATACCATAGTCATTCTATCCAAAAGTTTAGAAATGTAACTAGTGTCCATTTTCTGCACCTGATTGCCTCCGAAGTTCAGAGTAGCCCAGAAAGGTCCCTGTGTAGTGGAAGGTGTTTAGTGGCTCATGTCCTGTCTCAGTGAAGAAGGAGTGTAGTGTGGTTTATGGGACTTTTTCTGTGTGCAGGTTAAGTGAGCATGGCTTATTAGGAGTTTAAACGCCATATTCCCTTTTGCTGCTTTTTTGCATACGACACTGCTGAGCTGTTTTTGCAGAGTTAGCTTCCACGAAGGTCTATACATGAGAAAAGGTTTGTTTTTCGACATCTCTAGACATACATCATGCCCCCAGTCTGTACAGTGAGTGCTGAGCCACCAAGGTTATCATAACGTGCAAGCCTGTTTATCGGCGTGTCTGTGTAACACATTCTAGACAAAACAATTTGGCAGCTGCAAGCCGAGTAGGATTCTGTCGCCTTTATCATAGCACACTTGCCAGAAGTGAATGCACTTGAAATATTCCAGGCATGCAGAGAGACTAACCGATCCTGATGAAATTTACACTTACTGCGCAGACATGTAAATGGAGTCCCCCTGAGAAAGCTCAAGAGACCTTCTATAGTTTTATAACACATAGGCCCACATGCTTCAATATCGGCTTTTGCGATTTCTAAATTGCGAAAAATAGCGATTCGCAATTTAGAAATTGCAAAAGCCTATGCATGATTATTTTTTCCTTTTTTATGCAATTCGGTAAAAATTGCTATTTTTACCGAATCGCATAAAAAATGCGATTTTCACATTGCGAATTCGCTATTCCCATTCATTCCTATGGGCCAAAATGCCCATAGGAATGAATGGGAATTGCGAATTTGCAATTTGAAAATCGCAATTCATCAATCCATTTCAAGGGTGGAGAGGGGGGTCTAAATGACCCCCCCATGCACCCCTGAAATGTATTTTTCGCATCATGTTGCACACACACATGTCTTAAGGACATGTGTGTCCTAACATGAATGTTTTAAAAATGCATTTTCTGCGTTATTTACACTTTTTGCAAATTTACTGAGTGGTTCAACTACTCGGTAAATTTATCCCTCTAATTGCGAGTTCGCAATTTAAAAAGTAATCATGCATTGCTTTTAAGAAATCGCAAATTTGCAATTTCTTAAAAGCAATCGCAATTTTAGAAATCACAAAAATGTTGCGATTCCTAAAATTGCTTGATGCATCCAAAAAGCATTTTTGGAATCGCAAACGGCTGATTTGAAGGAATCGCACCGTTTGCAACTCCAAAAATGCTTGATGCATGTGGGCCATAGTTCCTAGATAGGGAGGGTGCCTCAAATAGGCGTTTTTATCGCCTGTTTGCACTTTCATTGTAATATGATTCCTCCTTTGTATTTTATGGAATTGTAACCATGCTGACCGTATTATTCTTAATCATATGTATGCTTATGTTGAGATCACGCTGTTAAAATAAACATTTTAACCTTACTGTGTCTCTCTTTTACTCTTGTTGTGGACTGGTATGAACGTATAACAAAAGAGTGTTCTCACTTGCCATCATTCCTGAGATGGTCCTAAGGTTGTCTAATCATTGGTTTCTTTGCTATAAGATGAAGAGCCATTGTGACACTGATTGCTAGTCTGGTAGGGGATTTTGGGTACTAAGTTAAGTTTTGGCACACCCAGATTCACTGAGGTCCTAAGTCTCTGTGCACAGTTCTGTGTCTGAGCAGAATCCCTGTAACAGGAGTGAGTATGGGCTGTGTCCCAAGGTGCACAAAACCGGGTCAAGGGCCTGGAGGGTTCCCTAAGGGAAAACGAGGTTGGGGGCCTAGGCTGTACTGGTAGACCAAATGAGGGGGATCTCCTAGTGTCAGGAGTTCCAGTGGTTCTGGTGTCTGGCGGTGCCACTCCAGTTGGGAGGGTTCAGATTGAGGGGTCAGAGGGGGATGTGTTCCCCAGTGGGAGAGCCAGTGGGTCAGGGGCCAGCCAGAAGGGCTGAATCTCCTAGGAGTGACCATGGTGACACCACTTCTGTCCTGGGGGATCTTTGTGCATTGTCAGATGGTCGGGGGTCAGGAGATCTGCGCCAGGCAGACTGTCACACAACACGTGAGTCATGTGTTACCCTCGGGGGATGCTGTGTGCACTCACAGAAGTCCTGGAATGCCAGGCAAATGTTCAGTCACGGGGTTCAGCCCCAAGGTTGGGAGGCCAGGTTCAGGATCTTCCTGATCTGGAGGGAAGGACATCTATACTAGGGTCCTGACTGGCTGGGCTTCCAGGGGTACCAGTCCAGTTGGGAGGATGCAGCACTCACTCTGGAAGGGGGTGCAGAGGGAGGGAGTCCTTGCCTCTGACCCCGGTGTAACCTGAGGGTTTTGATCCTAGGTTGGGATCCCAGTGGAATGAGAGAGGTCCTGAACTGGTGGGAGAGTTGTGTTCTGAGTGTGCCTCTCTTGGGAGTAGAGGACAGGACCCCAGATCGAAAGGTAGGGGGAGGAGAGCCTCGCCCATGACCTATGGATAGCCTGAGGGTACATACACTGGGCTGGCAGGCCAGTGTCAGGATGCCATACCTGACTTGGCAGTAGGTAGAGTGGAGAAAATGTGCAAGACACCTGGGGCTACTGCCCCCCATTTTCTGACGCCACAGAGGTTAGAGAGGCCTGACAGGAATGAGGCCTGGCTCTAATCACTGACAGGGAACAGTGGCCCCTGTGGCTGGTTGTCCTGGTGGACAAAGTTGCCCCTGGGAGGGGGAAGGAGTCACACCCTGGGGGTGGACTTGGCCACACTGCTGTGTAGGCCAGGTGGGTACTGTCTACCAGTGTGGGCACATCTGTGAGCAACACAAGGTTGGGCGCTGTACAGATGGGGTCCCCAGGTGAGGAGAAGGGTTCACCATGGGTTAGCCCGGTGGGCCCTGGGAGTATAGATAGAGGAATGCAACTGGAATCAGGAAGGCATAGAACAGGAATAGACCCCTGCTGTTCACGCCAGGTTCCATGTTCTATAGCCCCAAGCAGGGAAGCACATCAAGGCATTGATTGGGCTACCGTGGCTTTAGACTGGAAGGGGCTTGTGTTGGAAATGGCTCTTTTTGCAGGGTTATCCCCAAAGTTTTTTCTTCTTCCTTCTCTATTTTTCCTGACCTGTGGTTGTTGGCAATAGGACTCCGGGCACTTTACCACTGCTGATCAGTGGTAAAGTGCATTTGCTCTCCCTGTAAATTATTATTGTGATTGGCTATCCACGATTGGCATATTTGTCTTACCAGTAGGTCCCTAGTAAAGTGCACTGAGTGTGCCAGGGCGGGTAATTCAAATGCTACTAGTGGGCTTGCAGTACTCATTGTGCCACCCACATGAGAAGCACTGAAAAGATGTCTCAGGCCTGCCACTGCAATGACTGTATGCAGTTTGCTAATTACCATGTCAACCTGGCCAGTGTACCCACTTGCCAGGTCTTACCCTTCCATTTTCATACACCTAGGACACCACTACGGTAGGCCCAAGGTTCCCCCTGGGCAGGGTGCAGTTTATGTAAAAGGTAGGACATGTGCTAGTGTGGGTTACATTTTCTGATAGTGAAATACTGCCAATTTCGTTTTTCACTATTGAAAGGCTAGCTTGCCCATAGGAAAGAATGGGGAATGCTGTGCAACATGTTTACCTGCATATCTTCCCATAGAAGCAAGATAGGAAATTGGACTCTGGAATCCCTAAACTCTGAATTTAATAACACATCTTTTAGGAAGTCCACAAAAAAAGGAAGGTGCACTCCAAGCAGAGTTGACATACTCAATTTGAAAATTCTTCTTTTATTCGTATTTGTTTTTTCATAAAAGAGGCACAGCCAACGCGTTTCGTTCCCCTAGTGCCATGGGAACTTCATCATGGCTGTAACAATCATAAAATACACAAACATAAATATGTACATAAACAAATACACAAATAAAACATTTATCCAAAAAATAATATAAAAAATAAGGTGGATTGTCACAAAATACTTCAACACTAAAAAACATACATATAGACCCAAAGCAAAAGAGTAAGTACACTTGATACAACTCTACACAACACATACAAATATGAAAAACATATGCACAATTTAAGTTTAAAGTTAAAGAACATTTCTTTCCAACATAGACACCCTTATACCATTGCTCATAAAGCATGTTATTTCCTCTGAACAATAAACAAATATACCAATAAGTATGCCATAAAGAGAAGGAGAATAGAAAAAATGGTACAGCACCTGGAAATAGAGTAATTAAAAATCAAACGAGCATAAAGAAAAAGGAGGAAGAAAAAAATGAACAATCCAGATAAGAATATAGAAATGTGATGAAAACACCAGTTCAAGTTTATGAGTATGTAGGACGGTAGCATCCTGAATAGAAATATCGCAACTAAAAGAAAGGAGCATGGTGGGTGGTCCATCAATCAAAATAAATAAAAATCACGTCTCACCTAACTCACAATGGTCGTAGGTATAGGTTACTTGTACCAGGAGTGCGAATATCTTTAAAAAGACGTTACCGAAGTCCGTTTCGTCCAAAAGTTTTTTTTATATATATTCTAGTGTTGCAAAAAAATATATATTAAAAAGTGTTAGTGCCACTGTAACGGTCATAAGGGTATGTAACAATATTTACCAATATTAGCACCAAAGGTTAGATAAAAAGGGGGGCCTCCTATTTGGCTATAGGTAATAAACAAGGGGTAAATCAGTATATGGACAGATCAATTTAGTCCCAACCGGAAAACATGACACTGTCCCCATATTGTCAGAAAAATTTGAAAACACAATTGACAGATTATTATATCCCTCCTAAAATGATCAAGGAAACCCGCATAGGCAGTGACCCCAGATGCAGAAGCCTTATAAACAACTTTGAACAATATAGTCCATTACCATGAAGGATTAGTCCTGAATCAAAAAGTATATGAGAGCACAATAACCAATGTTATTTAGGCGGTATGTCGCAAACAGAGTATCTTTGCTTAAATATCGACACAAACATCAGATGCGGGTTCACCCAGATTCACCACGGAGTATATTGCAATAACATACTAGTAAGAAGGCACGCTCACACCAGAGACATACCTGCAGTATGGGGGTGCGTCCTTCCCAATGTAGGCACCGTGTCCACTTATCAATAACTTGCCCGTATTTATCACGGATCAATTTCTATAACAATTATAATAAAAGCCTGTGTAAAGTTATTGGCTATAAAAATCACAAAGACCCAAATTCATAGACAATAGTGTCCCCATATACCTGTAATCATAATATCACACCCCATATCCCGAAATCCGGCGTCTTCCTAAGTCTCACGACGGCGTCCACTATATCAATGGGTAGCCCGTAGTCATGTAAGGGTTTGTTGCACCAGTATCTATAAAGGATATGAGAAAGACCACAATATGGGTATTGTCTTAAAATAAAAGGGTAAAGACCCCAAGGTAAAAAAAAAAACATAGTATCCTCGCATACCTATAATCTGGCGGTCGCCCAGTAGTCCGAAGTCCGGCATATCGAGACCTGGCATTCTCGCACCACTTGAAATTGAAATAATAGAGACGTCAACGCATCATCATAATGGTCACGTGCAGGTAGAGAAAGATCCACCTATCTCAAGAATCATAAGCACCTCGAATACGGCGGCCATCTTAATAGTTGAAGCCTGGTATATATAAAAAGATGGTTATAGCCAATATTATCAACATATAGCACACTAATCTGCATCGTGTCTAGAATAGATTCGAAAAAAGATTAAAAGACAGGATTTATGGAAAGCGAATTTGAATGCGGTATATCCGCAACAGTACTATATTGTTACATAGAGTGACGTCAATCTAGTATGCCAAAAACTGCAGCATACATGGATACCGGAAAGAACAAAACTTGTGTAATAATAATATGTAAGCCTCAAACAGGAACGGGGCGTCACATGGCAGAAAGATATTCAGTGTCCCCATAGGAACCAATGAGACACACCACTGGATTTGGTACGGCCGACCAAAAGGAAATGTAGCGGCCATACTTGACTGGAGGACAATATTAATCGTACCTAATGGGAGCTGCTCTATCATGAAAAAAAAGGAGAGAATATTTATAAATAATCTATATTCATCACGGGCCACCAAGTCAAACATCTATCGACCCAAAGGTATCTAAATGCAAAACCACATCGAGAGAAATACCAGCACCAAAAACAGGTAAGTGCTAAAGACACATATAGAGAGAAATTTTGAGATACACAAACAAATTAGTGCTGGGTACATTAAAAAATTATGCAAAACAGGTGTAAACATAAAAGTCAAAACACAGTTTTGAATGTTCTAATGACCAACAGGGAAAACACAAACTTGGTCGTATCAGGCCTGAATACATTTCAGGAAGGAGCAATACATTACCATGGAATTTGTAAAAGTGACAAGACACAAAAGAGGTATAGATTCTATCCTATTGCTATCCATGAACAAACAGTCTTATCATGTGCAAAAAGGACTATCAATGGGGTCATACACCTAACCCAGAAAGTAATGAAGTTCTCTGTCGGTGTTGTGGCTCTTCTGGGTAGCCCGCATACGACATATCCATTTGGCTTCCCGTTGTCTGACCATTAGTTCCCGATCACCACCCCTAATATCATATGGGACATGATTGATTCCATGAAATCAAAAGGATGAGTCCTTTGGATGTGTATCAGTATAGTGCTCACTCATCGGATATCGGCTGTCTTTGTTAAGAATGGCTCTGCGATGTTCTTGAATGCGGGCCTTCAAAGGGCATACCATACTGCCTTCATAGATAATATCACATTTGCAACCTAA